>NC_136418.1:78574372-80974372 GCF_052625555.1 Lactuca saligna
GCTAGCAGCCAGGTGTGGGGTAGTCAGCCCCGTATAGATCTATACACTCAAGTCACGCTCTTCAAATCCCAGAGATTCTAGTTATAGGTGTAGTCCTCCACTCGCGTATCTCTGTGGTGTGTTCGCCGAGGACGTGTCTCCAATCATACAGGATTAACAAATTTACTAGTAATAATATGATAGTCCTCCACTCGCGTATATATGTGGAGTGTTACCGAGGACAAAACAGTGTACATGTATTATGTTCAAATGTTATGATACAATGCATTTAACTGACAAAATGTCACACCCCCGAACCAGACAGCGAAAACGTCCGAGGGCTGTTGTGACTTAATTGAATACCATAACATTGAATATATATGGAACATAACAACATTCGTCACCATGGATTAATATAGTACAACCGATAAAGTTTACATGTAGTACATTGTTTAAACATTACATTCCCAAAAATAAATTGTTCGACTCGTTAACAAGTAAACTGCAAGCCATCACTGGGTACATTTTTCCTTTGAATCACTGGTTACCTGAGAATACAAGTATTTTGAAAAACGTCAACATGTGAAATGCTGGTGAGTTCATAAGCGGTATTTGAAAAGCAATGTTTTGTATCATTTTGAAAACCACCAGAAAATCCGATATTTTCTGAAAAGAGCTTTTGAAAACGTTTGTGAAGATCCATAGGTATGCTTGTTTGTTTCTATGGTTGTAAGAAAAATGTTCATCAAAATTGTGTACATTTTGAAAAACGTGTTTATTGAAAAACCCTAGGAAAACCCGATGTTTTCCTAATTCTTTGAATTCCATGAAGTTAAAGATAAAACCGTTGCAGCGCGTGAAGTCATTAATCCCATGCGACATCGGATTATTTTTGCGCATGATTAATTGCTATAAACACGCGTTACACAAACGACCTGTTTATAACTATACTAACGATCCCCGTAGGCGTTGTCCGTACTAATCACGTTATCTGACCGCCCTGACTTCGAGTAATCCCACATCCGAAGAGAAAGAGGACACGAAGACCCCGATGACTCCATTAACCGGTTGGGGATAAAAAAGGTACGAGGGGTCCTTGACCCGCCTCGCATAAAATACCGACTTTACTAGCAATACCATAGGACCCTTGGGTACCAATAGTATAAATGCCATTGAAAGTCATTTTACGCTGTGTTAGGTCATGTAACACCCAACAACTCGTAAGGTAGAAGTCTTCGGGCCTTAAGATCAGGTCATTGGGCTAGCCAGGCCCAACAAACAAGATTTTACACTTTGGGGCCCAAAGATGGTGCGTAGACGTCTGTGCACTCTCACGTGTGTATTGAATTACCAAATGTTTTCGTGTATGAGTCGAGTTATCGTTGTGTTAGTAGTTTCGGATTATTATTGATTCGAGACCGAATCAATTCATTTAACAATGATTTTTGGTATTGTTGTGTATTGTGTCGGTAGTCGTGGTGCCAATATTTGATCAAGTTGCGTGTATTGAATTAGCCTTGAAAGTTTTCTGTTTTCAGCCCCTCATTGTTTGTAAAAGTTACTTTTTCAACCCTCTAATTAAATAACTTTCCGGTTTGGTCCTTAAATCATTTTTCTTGACATTTTTACACCAAAAATTATTGAAATTAATATTTTTCAGCATATTTTTCATTGAAAACAATTTAACTTCCTGAAATTGCAGTTTTCTCGGTTATAACGCCTCTTTTTTGCAGGTTTTAAAATTTTGGCCCCAATTGGAAAAAAAATTTCAACTTTGGTCCTTTTTAAATTTGAAAAGCATTTTAAACCTTTGAAAAGTACTTGTAACACTAGTAGTCCACTGTTTTACAGAAAAACACAGTTTTGGCCCTCCAAAACAGAAAATTTCGCATAATGGGCCCTATTGGGCCGAAATTGTCATTTTTAGCCCATTAAGCTTGAAATTTATATTTTTAATCCTCCAAATGAGTATATTTCCAGAAAATATTTTATTGAAACTGTTTTGACACTCCTCATCCCTCAGAATTCGTGATATGTCATTTTGGGCCCTTTAACCTTATATTTTTAACATTTTATGTCCAAAAATTGAGTTTTTAGCCCAAAGAAGATGTTATTAAGCCATTTAGCTATTTTTCTTGGAACACTTTGTATGTAGAATTATATTTGATGCTAGTATCGTTTAACATGAAGTATATCTCGATTTTTAGAGGTTTATGGCTAGATCCAACATCATAAACACACAAAATCACACATATAAGCATAGAAATCATACAAGGCATACAAAACAAATATAGATCTACACTTTCACTTGATCCCCCCCCCCCACAAAACTAATAAAAACAGAAAATAGGGGGTATGAAGCTCACCTTAGGGTGTGATTTCGGTTTTTGAAGAAAAGATGGGAGAAAACTTGGTGGTTTTTGGCCTTAGCACCCTTTTCTTGAAGATCTCGAGTTTGATGTGCTTCTAGGATGTAAGATCACAGGTTTTGCATGGATTAGGAAAATATTTTGATAACAAAAAGAATCTAAGTCATAGATCTAAGCATAATCTTACCTTAGATGAAGAATTTGTGGAAATATCCTCTTAAAAGCTTCCTAAATTTCGAGATTTTGGAGTGGAGAGGGAGGAAGTGTTCTTGAGTATTCTTGAGAGAGTTGGAGAGATATTTGTGTATGTATGCATGTGTTTCGGCCGAGAGTGAGGGATGGAAAAGAAGAAGTGATCTTTGAAGTGATATGCTCCTAGAAGTATGAGAGGTGCATGGAAACATGTTGGATATAAGTGAGGTGGCATGCAAATAGTCAAACACTTCTCCATTTCTTCTTGGACTTGGGCCTTGGGCCGAGAATGTGAAAGGAAAAAGAAAATTTGGGCTTCAATGCCCTCAAGCCCATGTAAAAGTTAAGTTAGATGAGTTTTAACCCAAAAAAAATATAATATGATTTCGACATTTTGTTGGGCTAGTTTCGGTTATTCATGGATCTAAGCTTTTAATTCATTTCATTCTAGACCTAATATGGCCCATAATGTTGAAATAAATTAATGTGGGTTCAATTGGAGCCCATTTAAGGGTTCTAAGCCCATGATAGTCAAATTGGAAGCTTATTGGTCCATTTGGGCCCAATAAGGAAGTCCTAGTCCAAAGTGGACCTAAACAAGAACTTCTAGGGTTTCCAATTGTTTGATGACTATTTGTAGTACTTGTATGATGTATTTGATTGAAGTTTTTGATGTCATAATAATAGGTATCACACATGCTCTTAAGTTTTTGATTAAACCTTTACTTGAATGTAGTGATTACAAGACACAAAATTTCTAGTTGTGACATCATCCCCCCGTTAGAGGGAATTTCGTCCCGAAATTCTGTTTGAAAGCTAGATTTGAGAATGCTAGAATAGGTGGGGGTACTTTTGCTTCATTTGGTCTTCGCGTTCCCACGTGAATTCTGGCCCACGCTTTGCGTTCCACCGTACTTTCACGATCGGGATGCGAATTTGCTTAGTACGCTTCACCTCCCTGTCCATGATTTCGATTGGTTCCTCAACGAACAGGAGATTCTCATTGATTTCAATTTCTTCAAGAGGAATGACAAGGGTTTCATCTGATAGGCACTTCTTCAGATTAGAGACATGAAACACGGGGTGTACACCGTTTAGCTCTGCGGGTAGTTGAAGTCTGTATGCTACCGGACCTATTCGGGCGACGATTTCGAAAGGTCCAATGTATCGTGGGTTCAGTTTTCCCCGTTTTCCAAAACGGATAACTCCTTTCCAGGGTGAGACTTTTAACAGTACTCGATCACCGACCTAAAATTCTAAGGGCTTTCGCCGTTTATCAGCATAGCTCTTTTGTCGGTCACGCGATGCTTGCAATCGAGCTCTGATTTGAACGATCTTTTCCGTGGTTTCACGAATGATCTCCGGTCCCGTTAGTGCTTTGTCCGACGTATGTGTTTTTGCTAGCTGGGTGTCACCTACCTCAGCCCAACATAACGCTGATCTACACTTACACCTGTACCGTGCTTCGAAAGGAGCCACCTTGATGCTCGAATGATAACTATTGTTATATGAGAACTCGACTAAAGGTAGGTGGGTATCCCAAGACTTCCCAAAGTCTATTACGCATGCACGGAGCATGTCTTCGAGCGTCTGGATGGTTCGCTCGCTTTGACCATCCGTTTGTGGATGATAAGTAGTGCTCATGTCGAGGTGAGTTCCTAGTGCCTTATGGAGTGATTGCCAAAATCGTGAAGTGAACCTAGTGTCCCTATCCGAGATAATAGACACTGGTACTCCGTGGAGTCTCACGATCTCCCGAATGTATAAACGCGTCAGTCTCTCCATCTTATAAGATTCTTTAATTGGCAGGAAATGGGCAGATTTCGTCAGTCGGTCGATTATTACCCATATGGTGTCTAATCCATCCGACGTTTTGGGTAGCTTGGTCACGAAATCCGTAGAAATCCCCTCCCATTTCCACTCACGGATTGCCGGTTGCTGTAACAATCCTGAGGGTTTCTGGTATTCCACCTTTACTTTGGCGCACGTAAGGCACTTACTAACGTAGGTTGCGATTTCCGCCTTCATGTTAGGCCACCAATAGTGTTGCTTAATATCCAAATACATCTTGTCGGAACCGGGATGAATGGAGTATCGTGTCTTGTGGTCTTCCTTCATAACGGTCTCCCTAAATCCTCCGATTTTTGGGACCCAAATACGATTCATGAAGTAGTATACCCCATTCTCCCTTGTTTCTAGGTTCTTCTCCATCCCGCGCAATGCCTCGCTAGCTCTATTTTCCGTTTTCATAGCCTCCGACTGGACTGATGCAATTTGAGTGGCCAGATGAGATTAAATGGTTATCGAGAGAGTTTTCGTACGGCGATTAGAGTACTCCTTCCGACTTAATGCATCAGCTACCACGTTGGCCTTGCCTGGGTGGTACTTGATCTCACATTCGTAGTCGTTTAGCAATTCAACCCATCTTCGTTGTCTCATGTTCAGCTCCTTCTGGTTCATGATCTGCTGGAGACTCTTGTGGTCCGTGAAAATGGTGCACTTCGTACCGTACAGGTAGTGCCTCCAAATTTTCAAGGCAAACACCACGGCTCCCAATTCTAGGTCATGGGTCGTGTAATTTACTTCGTGCGTCTTTAGTTGGTGAGATGCGTAAGCTATCACCCTTCCACGCTGCATGTGTACACAACTTAAGCCTTGATTTGACGCGTCGCAGTAGACTACAAAATCTTCCGTTCCTTCCAGTAGAGATAGTACAGGGGCGCTACAGAGAGCTTGCTTTAATGACCAAAACGCAATCTCTTGTTTGTCTATCCATTTGAATGGTACGCCCTTTTGAGTAAGGGAAGTAAGTGGCTTGGCGATCTTAGAAAAGTTTTGAATGAATCTCCTATAGTAGCCTGCTAGACCCAAGAACTGACGGATATCCGTAGGTGTTGTCGGGATTGCCCATCCTTTAACACCCTTGACTTTAGAGGGATCCACATGGATTCCATCTTGGCTGACTACATGACCTAGGAAGTTCACACTCCGGAGCCAGAACTCACACTTGGAGAGTTTGGCGTAAAGCTTTTCTGATCGCAGAGTTGCTAGGACTTGTCGGAGATGTTGGCCATGCTCTTCTTTGCTTTGAGAATAGACGAGGATGTCATCGATAAACACAATGACGAAGTTGTCAAGGAACGGTCGGCAGATTCGATTCATTAGGTCCATAAATGCGGCAGGTGCATTTGTTAGACCGAAGGGCATTACGACGAATTCATAATGTCCGTAGCGGGGCGGTTTTAGGAATATCCTCTTCCCGGACTTTGAGTTGGTGGTATCTGGACCGTAGATCTATTTTAGAAAAATAACTAGCTCCTTGGAGCCGGTCGAATAGATCATCGATTCGTGGATGTGGGTAGCGGTTTTTAACAGTGAGTTTATTTAACTCTCTGTAATCGATGCACATTCTAAAAGATATGTCCTTCTTTTTGACAAAGAGCATTGGAGCTCCCCATGGCGAGTAGCTAGGTCGGAGAAATCCCTTGTCCAGAAGCTCACTGAGTTGGCTGGACAATTCCTGCATTTCAGCAGGAGCCAACCGATAGGGTGATTTAGCGAGAGGAGTTGCTCCTTGTGACAACTGTCAATTCAGGTCATTCTTGGACTCATGCATCTTTATAATAACCATTCATGCACAACATGCCATGACCTAGTAGTATAAATTAGGTCAAAAATCTTGCATAAACTAGGATCCAACTAAGGTCTAGGACTAATATACTTGATACTTACAATTCTAGTAAGTTGCTTAGCTACAATAGGAAATGCCAATACTATAATTAGAATAAGCTTCAAACTTTGTTATAATTGAAATAGGGTATAAAACTCTAAAAATAAATTAAAACACTCTAATTATACTTCAACATGTTGTTGAATACCAAACAATGTTCCAAAAACCCTAAAGAGCCAAAAATCCAAAGTTATAAAATATAAAGCTTAAAAACTTTATAAAATTTGGCTATAAACTTCCTAGTATCAAATTATATTAATCAAATTATGGATTATACCAATGAACTAGAAATATAAATTACAAGTATTAATCATAAATTATTTGTTGAAAACAAGATTTTTAAATAAATCAAATTGCTTAATAAACATTTTATAAAAATGAATGTTTTTATATAAAATATGGGAGGGAAGTTTATAAAGTTTAAAATTTAGGAGAGAGGAGGCCAAAAGGCATGCAAAAACCGGCCATCACCTCTCCCCATGCCCTCTCTCTTCCCCAAAACACAATCATCAAGCCTAAACCCTTACTCCACCTCTTCCACTTCACTCTCTCACTTCACTCTCTTCTTCCTTCTCTCTAAACTCACGAAAATCCTCTCAATCCTCTGCAAAATTTCCAGATTTTGAATCCCTTGAAGTGTTCTTACTTCTCTCAAGATCAAAACCAAGGTAAACAACAACATCTTCTTCCATAGTTTCATGGTTAAACCTCTTTTTCTTCTTAGTCTTCTCTACTTTTCGGATTCTATGCCTTTCCATGGCTAGAAATCTTTATTCTCCCCTTGTGGTTTGTAGATTCTCACCATAACACAATGCATGTGTTAAAGATGGTGAAAATCCGGGATCAAACCCATGCAAGGAGTGGAAAAGAAGCACATATGATCATGTGACATCAAAACATAATATTTCATGTTCTTCTCCATTTCTTGTGTGTTCATGCATGAACGAAAGCATTAAACCATTTCTAGTACATCTTGGATGCTCATTCATTCCATGCATGTGTTAGAAATCGGGCCTTACCAAGGACATGCATGATGTTCTTATTGAAATACCCTAAAAATGCACACACGCAAACATGCAATCTGCCAGATTATTTTGTTCGACTTTGAACAGTCATAACTCAGTCATTTTTTAACCAAATCATGATATTCTTTTTGTATTGGTTAGTTCCACGAGTTAACTTTCAAACCCAACTGGTCTTACTGTAAAATATTAAATATCCGATTTTTGGCAGATTTTACAAAAAGGTTGCGCATACAGCTCTTTTTCTGTGATCACTATTTTTATCTTGCTTAAACAATGGTCTTAAACCCAACCATAAATCTTAGGAAAAATACCTTAGAAACTTAACATATCTAGTGAGTTATGGTTGAAATTTCGTGGCTTAAAACCTCACTGAATGGGCTACAAAAATTCATGAACCTCAGCCACATCTACACTTCATGCATTATTGCATGCAACTTTTCTTAAATTGTTTGGAATCATTACCCTCATTTCTCTTCTGAATACATTCTTAACATTTTTACTTTTGAAAGCCCTTGCATGCATGAGATAATCTGGAAAATTTCAAGAGCTTTTGTTATTTATTTGATTTATTAGAATTATTGCTAAAACCAAGGGCATAAATCATATAAAATACTTCCAGAGGTCAATAAATCCTAAATAAATTCATGGATGATACTTATGGGGAATAATGACCCCTCACCAAATTTCAGCAATTTTTGTTACTGTTTCATATGATTTCTAATTTTCTTTTATTTAGGACATGATAAATTACAAAACCACTTTTTAGGATGTGAAAATTGTATCTAACAATTTTCGCATACCTTACTTGTGATGGGTGACTCAAGAAAATAATTTCAAGATTTTTCATCATGTGTAGCTATTTTTCCCAATTTTTGGTAATTATAATGGCTTAAAAATGGGAAAAATAGTTCTGATTATCCAAAATTCATGAAAATTTGCCAGGATATCATATTATATAGTAGGAGGTTACATAAAAATTTTGAATATTTTTCTCCACTGTAAACTATTTTTCCCTTATTTTCTAAAGTTAATTGCACTAAAATTCACTTAAATATACATAAATACCCAAAACCAGTTTATACATTATGAAAACCACTTTTGATATTTTTCCCAAGATATTTATACTGTAAATGATGTTACAAAAATTTATGGTAATTTATTTTAACTGTTTAATAATATTTCTTTAATTAATGACTATTTAAAGGAATAAAACAAGGAAAAATACAAATAACCACTGAAAAATATATTTTATATTTTTCCCAGCCTATTTATGTATAATAACAATTAAATAAAAAGTTTGGGTAATTTTGGAAACTGTTTACTATTTATTTCAATTTTTATTGAAATAAATGCTCAAAAATTATAAAATATAATTAAACAGCTTGGAAATCCATTTTTATAATTTTCCCAGCTTAGTATTGTGTATTAACAGTTAAATAAAAAGTTTGAGAATTTTTATCCCTCGAATACTATTTTTCGTGAATTTATGTTGTTATTGAGACTTAAAATTTGGAAAATTAACCTTCCAAGGTTGTAATTAATCGCACGACTTGTAAAATTTCAATACATCAGAAAAAGTGTAACAAAATGATATAAATCCAATACTAAAACATAAATTGGCATTTCCCTATATGTAGAGTTTAGTATATTAGCATTAGATATCGACATGGAAACTCACTAGTGCGTGTGTTTGGTGTCGTAGGATCCCGGTAGTAAGACGTTGGTGCATCCCGAAGTACCGCTTGTGTCTACACAAAACATCGTGAGTATTCACGCACTCCCCTATTTTCGTTTTTTATGTTTTGGGGTGGAAAAGCATGTCCAGAAAAACTATTGTTTGCATGTTGTATTTAAATTGAATTGTATCAAACATGATTGCTATTGTATTGCTATGTTTCTTTATGTATGTCTATGCAACACGGAACATGAGAACTTATCGTACTAAGGCCCTTCCCTTATCTCTAACCATTAACTCTTTGAGCCAATGGTCGTTATGGATAGCGCTATTAGGAATTGACAACTCCTCACTCGCCCGAATCGCTGGAGTGCATGATACCATATTCATCTATGGAACGATAAGCATAGATCTCGATAGGGCTTCAGTCATAGGTTTGGTTGAGACTCATTGTTTGCTCATACACATACAAACTCGTTTCTCGTTATAGCAATAAACTTGTATTCATTAATAGCAATCAACTTGTTTATCATTGAAGCAATGTACTTGTATTTACGAAAAGCCTTATTGTACGCTCGATTTTATAAACTTGTGATACTCACCAACTATTTTCATAGTTGACGCTCGTTTTACATGCTTTTTCAGGAAATAATTAGTAAGTGGATGTAAAGATTCATCATCATAGAGCATGCTGCATCGTGTTGAAGCTATTATGAAGCTATATTTTGAACAATGTTATTTTGAAAAACTTGTATTTTGTTCTTTTGAAGCTATGGGTTGTAAACTTTTAAATACTGCTATGGTGATGTATCTTTATCTTTTGCAATGAAACCGTTATCGCTGTCATACCTTGCGTTTCCGCTTTAGCGGGGTGTGACAGAAGTGGTATCAGAGCTAAAGTTATAGAGAACATCGGTTTTTCTTTAAGAAAACACAACCTATAACTAAAACTTACAAAGAAATTCCTTTTACATCAAACATATTACAAGTATAATTAGGTTGGGAGTTGTATTATTGGACCTTGATTAAACATAGCCTGATCACCTATGTTTAATTAAGAAAAGATTTATACAAAGCTTGAGCTAATTATAATGGGAATATGTTCAACAAAAATATTTGAGAAAACCTTATTTAAAAATTTCAAAAGGTTAATTTTGGTGTGTGTAAGCATTGCATATTATAGGCATGCATTGTCATTTATTTCATATCTCATTGAAACTATGTCACAGTCCACTATGTCAAGATCGTCATCTTCCCGCGCTACCGCCTCAGCCGATGAATCCGGCTACGTCACTGTTATCCCTCGACGTAATCCCCCCGCCTCGATAGAAGAAGACCCATCAGAGGATACGGAAGATACTGGGAACTCGGTGGAGATCAGCAATGACAACGCCCCGAGTCAACGACGCGAGGCATCACCGACATCGGTGTTGCCACAGCCACCGCTCTATGGACTTCGCATTCGGAGGACAGCGAGGAAGAGTGTCCCCATTCCAGGAAGGATACCCGCCAGCACAGCAGGACATGGCACGGCAGGACCTAGCGGGGTAGGACCCAGCGATGCAGGACCAAGAGCATCCTCACCTCAGCAAGTCATAGGGATACCTGTCCGACAGCCAGGTATGACCCCGGAGGAGTCCCGGAGATTGCAGTCGATAGCAGCAGGCCTACGTCACAGTCTCGCTGCGATAGCTGGGCATCGAGATGTTTTGGATGAAGTTTTAGCAGGAATGGAAATCCTGTATCAGCATTCGATGGAGACTGCTAACACTGCTAGTGCTGCTAGACGAGAGGCAGGTCATGCGATGACAGCATATTATGTGTTTGGTGGGCTGTTCCTGATTGTGGTGTTGATGCTTCTTGTTGGGATAGCGATTGGCTTTTGGTTCTGATTTCAGTATTTTGTTTTATTTTGTTTTGAAATGAAAACCCATGTTGGGTGTCTTTTGGGAAAAATATTTAAAACTTTATTTTGAGATTGACGTATTGGTTTGGCTTTAAGATTATTTCAAATGGTAATGAAAATTTTTATTTTATGTTTGAAAACTTTTACTATGAGGTCAAACCCTAAAATTTATTTGGTAAATGGTTGAATAAAAGAGATTTTTCTTTTCTCTCCTTTCTCAAATCTATATGCATAGTATTAATGCAACCCATTAATTTGACAACACTTACGGTTTTCAAAATGGTAGTGAAATACACATTATACATTATTTTATGTATTTATACGTATTTCTTCTCCTGTGTCATAGAACCATGTCAGGAAGGCCTAATCGCGGGCGCCCACAGAACGAAACGCCCGATGTTGCTCAAATGGTAGCACAACAACTCATGCAAGCAATCCCAAACATTGTCACTCAAGTAACTGCAGGACTTAATGCTAACCAAGGAAGTAGTGGAGGAAACCGGGGAAACAATGAAAGAGAATGCAACTACAAGTCCTTTATGGCCTGTAAACCTAAGGAGTTCCATGGAAAGGAAGGTGCGGTTGGGTTACTGAAATGGATTGACAGCATGGAGTCGGTCCTTCATATTAGCAAATGCCTCGAGCGCAACAAAGTTGAGTATGCATCTTGCCTATTCCAAGATAGGGCATTAACCTGGTGGAATACTCTAGTGCAAACCCGAGGCCGTACAGCAGCATATCAGCTAACTTGGGAAGACCTAAAGAAGCTGCTGATAGAGGAGTATTGTCCCAAGGATGAACTTCAGAAACTTGAATATGAATTCTGGAACCATTCTATGGTTGGAACACAAATAGAGAAGTACACAGTCCGATTTCATGAACTAGCAAAACTAGTACCTCACATGGTTACTCCTGAGGAGAAACGGATAGATCGTTACATCTGGGGTCTGGCACCAGAGATTCGGGGAATGGTTACCTCAGCAAACCCAACTACCATTCAAAGTGCAGTAAGCCTAGCAAATCGACTAACCAATGATGTGATAAGGATGGGAGCATCAGCAAAGGAAAGCTCTAGTAGCAAGAGGAAGCCAATAAATCAGGGAGAGAAGAAGTATGGAGGCAAGTCAGGGAGGGAGCAGAAAGTCTCAAGAAACTTTATGGTAAGAGCCCAGGAGCAAGAACCAGTGAAAACTCAAGGACAAGAAGTGCAGGAGCGAAAGCAGTACTCAGGGCCGCTTCCGAAGTGCAATAAGTGTAACTTCCATCACAAGGGAGCTTGCCCGGTGTGCCAAAACTGTAAGCAAACAGGCCATTACTCGAAGTATTGTAAGGTGAATAAGGAGGGAAAAAGGACATGTTACGAGTGCGGGAGTATTGATCATCTCCGTAGAGCATGTCCTAAACTGAACAATGGACCTGGTAACCATGGACAAGGCCAAGCCAGGCAAAACTTTCAAGGAAATCAAGTTAGACAACCAAGAGGTGTAGCCTTTGTGATTGGTGCAGAAGAAGCTCGTCAGAACCCTGAAGTGATAACAGGTACGTTCCTCCTGGACAACCACTTTGCATCAGTAATATTCGATGCGGGAGCAGATAGGAGTTTTGTTTCTTTAGCATTTAGACCGTTAATTGGCTTGAAATCGGTAAAGATGAGGATTGCATATGCTATTGAACTTGCTGATGGGTATGAAATTAGGGCTAGTGATATAATTCCTGGTTGTACTCTGAATTTAGCTGATAAACTCTTTAGCATTGACCTAATTCCTATAGAGCTAGGTAGTTTTGATGTGATAGTAGGGATGGATTGGTTATCCAAAAATAGAGCAGACATTGGTTGTTATGAGAAAGTCATCAGAGTGCCTCTCCCTAATGGAGAAACCCTTATCATACACGGTGAGAAGCCAGGAAGAAGTTTAAACATAGTATCAAGCGTGAAGGTTCACAAGTACCTGAAGAAGAATTGTATTGCATGCATGGCCCATGTGCTAGAAAGAGAACCTGAAGCTAAGCAACTCAAGGAGATTCCAGTGGTTCAAAACTATCCCGAAGTATTTCCGGAGGAATTGCCCGGTCTACCCCCTTATAGACAGGTCGAATTTCGGATAGACTTAGTTCCCGGAGCGGCACCGGTAGCAAAAGCACCATATCGCCTTGCACCATCCGAGATGCAAGAACTATCCGGACAACTTCAAGAACTTCTAGACAAAGGGTTTATTCGACCAAGTTCTTCACCTTGGGGAGCCCCAGTGTTATTCGTCAAAAAGAAAGATGGTTCGTTCCGAATGTGCATTGATTACAGAGAATTGAACAAGTTGACAATCAAGAATCGATATCCCCTCCCTAGAATAGATGACTTGTTCGATCAGTTGCAGGGCGCTTCCTACTTCTCAAAAATCGACCTTCGGTCAGGGTATCATCAGCTAAGAATTCACGAAGAGGACATTCACAAGACAGCGTTTAGAACCCGTTATGGACATTATGAATTCTTAGTCATGCCTTTTGGACTAACGAACGCACCCGCTGTATTCATGGATTTGATGAATAGGGTCTGTAGACCATACCTAGACAGGTTTATAATTGTCTTTATCGATGACATACTTGTTTACTCGCGGACCAAAGAAGATCACAATAGACATCTAAAGCTAGTGTTGGAGCTGTTGAAGGAACAAAAATTGTATGCCAAGTTCACTAAGTGTGAATTTTGGATTCGGGAAGTACATTTTCTTGGTCATGTGATCGGTGAAAGAGGAATCCATGTAGATCCAGCTAAGATAGAGGCAATCAAGAAATGGGAGGCCCCCAAAACCCCGACAGAAATACGACAATTCCTAGGATTAGCTGGGTACTACAGACGCTTCATTGAGAATTTCTCTAGGATTGCTCAACCATTAACATCTTTGACCCAAAAGGATAGAAAATTTCTCTGGGAAGAGAAACACGAAGAGGCGTTTCAAATCCTGAAAAACAAGCTGTGCAATGCACCAATTCTGGCTTTACCAGAAGGATCAGAGAACTTTGTGGTGTATTGTGATGCGTCTCATCAAGGATTAGGATGTGTGCTAATGCAAAAAGATAGGGTCATTGCATATGCTTCCAGACAACTCAAACCGCACGAGAAGAATTATACCACCCATGATCTAGAACTAGGAGCAATAGTTTTCGCCCTTAAGATATGGAGGCATTATTTGTACGGAACCAAATGCACCATTTATACCGATCACAAAAGCCTTCAGCATATCCTGGATCAGAAAATGTTAAACATGCGGCAGAGAAGATGGGTAGAGTTGTTTAGTGATTATGATTGTGAGATACGATACCACCCAGGAAAGGCTAACGTAGTAGCCGACGCTCTTAGTAGGAAAGTAAGAGTGAAACCTTCCCGTGTGAGAGCTTTGGGAATGGTAATTCAGACAAGCTTGAAATCTCAAATCATTAATGCCCAGGAGAAAGCGTTATGCAAGGAAAATCTTCCAGGCGAAACTTTACATGGTTTGGAAGAAAGATTTGAAACCAAACCTGATGGAGTTCGTTATTTTAAAGACAGGGTCTGGATTCCAAGGGTTAACAACCTGAGAGACATGGTATTAGAAGAGTCTCATCGATCTAAATACTCCATCCACCCTGGAGCAGATAAGATGTACAAGGATCTTAAAGAGTACTATTGGTGGCCTGGAATGAAAAAGGATATTGCCTTGTACGTCGGGAAGTGTTTGACATGCTCAATAGTCAAAGCTGAACATCAGAAACCTTCCGGGTTGTTGCAACAACCTGAAATTCCCCAATGGAAATGGGAGCAAATATCTATGGATTTCGTTACCAAACTCCCTAGAACTGCTAGAGGTCACGACTCAATTTGGGTCATAGTGGATCGACTGACGAAATCCGCTCACTTTCTCCCTATTCGAGAAGATTTCAAGATGGAAAAATTGGCCCAAATCTACATCGACAAAATTGTTTCTCTGCATGGTGTACCCCTATCTATCATTTCTGATAGAGATAGTCGTTTTACATCTCGATTTTGGTGGATGTTACAGAGGGCACTAGGAACCAAGATAGATTTGAGCACAGCTTACCACCCTCAGACAGATGGGCAAACAGAGAGAACAATACAAACATTGGAAGACATGCTACGAGCGTGTGTCATTGAGTTCAAAGGAAATTGGGATACTCATTTGCCCCTAATTGAGTTTTCCTACAATAACAGTTACCACACGAGTATCCAATGTGCTCCATATGAAGCATTGTATGGACGCAAGTGTCGTTCGCCCTTATGCTGGACAGAAATCGGTGACAGACAGTTGACTAGAGTCGAACTTATCCAGGAAACATCTGACAAGATTACTATCATCAAAGATAAGCTTAAAGCTGCTAGAGATCGTCAGAAAAGTTATGCGGATAATCGTCGAAAACCATTAGAATTCCAAGTAGGAGACAAGGTACTTTTAAAAGTGTCGCCTTGGAAAGGGCTTGTGCGTTTTGGTAAGAAAGGAAAACTAAGCCCGAGATATGTTGGACCCTTTGAAATCCTTGAAAGGATTGGTCCGGTAGCGTATAAACTCCAATTGCCCCAAGAGTTAAGCGCCATTCACGACACATTCCACGTCTCCAACCTTAAGAAATGTCTAGCCGACGAAACATTAATAGTACCCCTGGAGGAAATTAAGATCAATGATAAGCTGAGCTTCGTTGAGGAACCGATAGAAATCCTTGACAGGGAGGTAAAACAACTTAAGCGGAGTAAGATCCCGATTGTGAAAGTTCGATGGAACTCAAAACGCGGGCCGGAGTACACCTGGGAGCGCGAGGATTACATAAAGGAAAAGTATCCGCAACTATTCCCATGCGATGACAAGCGATGATATAGAATGAATTTCGGGACGAAATTCTTTTTAAGTGGGGGATACTGTGCCAACTGTCAATTCAGGTCATTCTTGGACTCATGCATCTTTATAATAACCATTCATGCACAACATGCCATGACCTAGTAGTATAAATTAGGTCAAAAATCTTGCATAAACTAGGATCCAACTAAGGTCTAGGACTAATATACTTGATACTTACAATTCTAGTAAGTTGCTTAGCTACAATAGGAAATGCCAATACTATAATTAGAATAAGCTTCAAACTTTGTTATAATTGAAATAGGGTATAAAACTCTAAAAATAAATTAAAACACTCTAATTATACTTCAACATGTTGTTGAATACCAAACAATGTTCCAAAAACCCTAAAGAGCCAAAAATCCAAAGTTATAAAATATAAAGCTTAAAAACTTTATAAAATTTGGCTATAAACTTCCTAGTATCAAATTATATTAATCAAATTATGGATTATACCAATGAACTAGAAATATAAATTACAAGTATTAATCATAAATTATTTGTTGAAAACAAGATTTTTAAATAAATCAAATTGCTTAATAAACATTTTATAAAAATGAATGTTTTTATATAAAATATGGGAGGGAAGTTTATAAAGTTTAAAATTTAGGAGAGAGGAGGCCAAAAGGCATGCAAAAACCGGCCATCACCTCTCCCCATGCCCTCTCTCTTCCCCAAAACACAATCATCAAGCCTAAACCCTTACTCCACCTCTTCCACTTCACTCTCTCACTTCACTCTCTTCTTCCTTCTCTCTAAACTCACGAAAATCCTCTCAATCCTCTGCAAAATTTCCAGATTTTGAATCCCTTGAAGTGTTCTTACTTCTCTCAAGATCAAAACCAAGGTAAACAACAACATCTTCTTCCATAGTTTCATGGTTAAACCTCTTTTTCTTCTTAGTCTTCTCTACTTTTCGGATTCTATGCCTTTCCATGGCTAGAAATCTTTATTCTCCCCTTGTGGTTTGTAGATTCTCACCATAACACAATGCATGTGTTAAAGATGGTGAAAATCCGGGATCAAACCCATGCAAGGAGTGGAAAAGAAGCACATATGATCATGTGACATCAAAACATAATATTTCATGTTCTTCTCCATTTCTTGTGTGTTCATGCATGAACGAAAGCATTAAACCATTTCTAGTACATCTTGGATGCTCATTCATTCCATGCATGTGTTAGAAATCGGGCCTTACCAAGGACATGCATGATGTTCTTATTGAAATACCCTAAAAATGCACACACGCAAACATGCAATCTGCCAGATTATTTTGTTCGACTTTGAACAGTCATAACTCAGTCATTTTTTAACCAAATCATGATATTCTTTTTGTATTGGTTAGTTCCACGAGTTAACTTTCAAACCCAACTGGTCTTACTGTAAAATATTAAATATCCGATTTTTGGCAGATTTTACAAAAAGGTTGCGCATACAGCTCTTTTTCTGTGATCACTATTTTTATCTTGCTTAAACAATGGTCTTAAACCCAACCATAAATCTTAGGAAAAATACCTTAGAAACTTAACATATCTAGTGAGTTATGGTTGAAATTTCGTGGCTTAAAACCTCACTGAATGGGCTACAAAAATTCATGAACCTCAGCCACATCTACACTTCATGCATTATTGCATGCAACTTTTCTTAAATTGTTTGGAATCATTACCCTCATTTCTCTTCTGAATACATTCTTAACATTTTTACTTTTGAAAGCCCTTGCATGCATGAGATAATCTGGAAAATTTCAAGAGCTTTTGTTATTTATTTGATTTATTAGAATTATTGCTAAAACCAAGGGCATAAATCATATAAAATACTTCCAGAGGTCAATAAATCCTAAATAAATTCATGGATGATACTTATGGGGAATAATGACCCCTCACCAAATTTCAGCAATTTTTGTTACTGTTTCATATGATTTCTAATTTTCTTTTATTTAGGACATGATAAATTACAAAACCACTTTTTAGGATGTGAAAATTGTATCTAACAATTTTCGCATACCTTACTTGTGATGGGTGACTCAAGAAAATAATTTCAAGATTTTTCATCATGTGTAGCTATTTTTCCCAATTTTTGGTAATTATAATGGCTTAAAAATGGGAAAAATAGTTCTGATTATCCAAAATTCATGAAAATTTGCCAGGATATCATATTATATAGTAGGAGGTTACATAAAAATTTTGAATATTTTTCTCCACTGTAAACTATTTTTCCCTTATTTTCTAAAGTTAATTGCACTAAAATTCACTTAAATATACATAAATACCCAAAACCAGTTTATACATTATGAAAACCACTTTTGATATTTTTCCCAAGATATTTATACTGTAAATGATGTTACAAAAATTTATGGTAATTTATTTTAACTGTTTAATAATATTTCTTTAATTAATGACTATTTAAAGGAATAAAACAAGGAAAAATACAAATAACCACTGAAAAATATATTTTATATTTTTCCCAGCCTATTTATGTATAATAACAATTAAATAAAAAGTTTGGGTAATTTTGGAAACTGTTTACTATTTATTTCAATTTTTATTGAAATAAATGCTCAAAAATTATAAAATATAATTAAACAGCTTGGAAATCCATTTTTATAATTTTCCCAGCTTAGTATTGTGTATTAACAGTTAAATAAAAAGTTTGAGAATTTTTATCCCTCGAATACTATTTTTCGTGAATTTATGTTGTTATTGAGACTTAAAATTTGGAAAATTAACCTTCCAAGGTTGTAATTAATCGCACGACTTGTAAAATTTCAATACATCAGAAAAAGTGTAACAAAATGATATAAATCCAATACTAAAACATAAATTGGCATTTCCCTATATGTTGACTTTAGTATATTAGCATTAGATATCGACATGGAAACTCACTAGTGCGTGTGTTTGGTGTCGTAGGATCCCGGTAGTAAGACGTTGGTGCATCCCGAAGTACCGCTTGTGTCTACACAAAACATCGTGAGTATTCACGCACTCCCCTATTTTCGTTTTTTATGTTTTGGGGTGGAAAAGCATGTCCAGAAAAACTACTGTTTGCATGTTGTATTTAAATTGAATTGTATCAAACATGATTGCTATTGTATTGCTATGTTTCTTTATGTATGTCTATGCAACACGGAACATGAGAACTTATCGTACTAAGGCCCTTCCCTTATCTCTAACCATTAACTCTTTGAGCCAATGGTCGTTATGGATAGCGCTATTAGGAATTGACAACTCCTCACTCGCCCGAATCGCTGGAGTGCATGATACCATATTCATCTATGGAACGATAAGCATAGATCTCGATAGGGCTTCAGTCATAGGTTTGGTTGAGACTCATTGTTTGCTCATACACATACAAACTCGTTTCTCGTTATAGCAATAAACTTGTATTCATTAATAGCAATCAACTTGTTTATCATTGAAGCAATGTACTTGTATTTACGAAAAGCCTTATTGTACGCTCGATTTTATAAACTTGTGATACTCACCAACTATTTTCATAGTTGACGCTCGTTTTACATGCTTTTTCAGGAAATAATTAGTAAGTGGATGTAAAGATTCATCATCATAGAGCATGCTGCATCGTGTTGAAGCTATTATGAAGCTATATTTTGAACAATGTTATTTTGAAAAACTTGTATTTTGTTCTTTTGAAGCTATGGGTTGTAAACTTTTAAATACTGCTATGGTGATGTATCTTTATCTTTTGCAATGAAACCGTTATCGCTGTCATACCTTGCGTTTCCGCTTTAGCGGGGTGTGACACTCCTGGAATGAGGTCGATTCTGAACTCAACCTGTCTCTCTGGGGGTACTCCCGGAAGATCTTCAGGAAATACGTCTGGAAATTCACATGCTACCGGAATATCTTGGATGTTAGTCTCTTCCTTGGTCTTATCCACTATGTGAGCCAAGAACGCCAAGTTGTTCTTTCGTAGATGTTTTTGTGCCTTGATGCACGAGATGAGGCGAAGATTCATGCTGGGTTTGTCTCCGTAAATTACCAGGGTTTCGTGATTTGGGAGACGAAGGCGAACGGCCTTCTCGTGGCACATAATCTTAGCATGGTGGGGGCTTAAGCAATCGATGCCGATAATCACATCAAAACTCCTAATTGACACTGGCATTAGGTCTATTCGAAAGACGTGTTGGTTAAGGGTTAGGGTACATCCGATGTAGATTTCCCTAGTGGATTCGGTTTTCCCATTGGCCATTTCCACCGTATAGGTTTCATTTAGCTTCTGGGGTTGTTGTTTTATTAAATGTTTAAACTTCTCGCTTACGAAACTTCGCTCTGCTCCGGTGTCAAATAAGATGCATGCATAAGTGTGGTTTAGGAGGAACGTACCGGTCACAACTGCGGGGTCCTGAACTGCCTCACCCTGACCCATAGTCAGCATCCTTCCTGCTCCTCTGTTTCCGGAATTGTTGTTGTTAGGGAAATCTCAGCTGAAATGCCCCGTCCTTCCACACCCGAAGCAGGTGTGGCTAGGCCCTGCATTATGGCCGTCGGCATTGGTGTTGTTGTTACTGCGGTGGTTGTTGTTGTTGTTGTTGTTGTTGTTGTTGTTATTGTGGTTGTTTCCCTGATTTTGATTCTGGGGAGGATAAGTCCTGCAGTATCTTGCAGTGTGTCCCCTTCGGTTGCAACTGGTGCAATGGAGTTCCCTGCATTCGCCGTGATGATGGAGACCGCACTTATTACATTTCGGAAGATTACCGAAATAGGGTCTTGAAGCATTTGAAGCAGCTGAGGCTGGAGCATGTGGTGTGGCTGGAACCGGTGCGGTGAAAGCGTTAACTGCCACTGTCTGCTGCTTTTTAGAGGTCTCGGGGCCCTGACGTCCCTTCCTCTTGTTGTTCTTCCCTTTCTTGCCATCACCCTCTTTTTTCTTCTCAGCCTCCACTGGCTTCTCGCCCTTCTTGTTGTTATGATCATACAGCCTCTTCGCCAATCTCTTTGCACTGTCAAATGTTTTAGGGTTCGCAGCTATCACATTCCCTTTAATGGGTGATGTTAGTCCCCAGATGAAGCACTCAATCTTCTTTCCTTCCGAGGTGATCATACCCGGGCACAGCAGAGATAGTTCGCTAAATCTCGATATGTAGGCATCGATATTCGCATTCTGCACAGTGAGGTTCCATAGCTCTTGCTCCATCTTCTGTATTTCGCCTCGTGGGCAGTACTCAACCATTAACATTTCTTTCATCTCTGCCCACGGCATAGAGTTGGCTACATGGAGCGTCATAGATTCTACATGTCTGTTCCACCAGGTGAGCACTTGATCCACAAAAGTTCAGGCAGCGAACTTCACTTTCATCTGCTCAGGGCAATCGCATATCTCGAATATCGATTCCACCTTCTCGATCCATCGCTTCAGAGTGATCACCCCTCCAGTGCCGTTAAAAGTTCGTGGTTTAGCGTTTGTGAAGTCCTTGTAGGTACATGTCTTGGTGGGTCCTTGATTCATTCCATTGTTCGAACTTCCGGCTCCTTGCCCATTGACTCCTCCATTGTTCCCTTGATGAATTTGCGCAATCGCTGCAGTGACTGCTGCAGATACAGCTGCCTAGAATGCGGCTGAGTCAACTTCAGGTGGGGTTGGTCCTGGGTTTCCGCGAGTAGGTCGGAGAGGCATCTTTCTGTCACAAAACGGAAAGATGTTGAGGGTATGTGGTTTCTGTGAGGTCGTGATCCTACTGACTAGGTGCATGGTACGAACTTAAACACTACTACCATTGACCATTCAATCATAATTTCTCAACACATAGCAATTTGTAATATCGTAACAAAACACGTAAAATTTTATTAATATTATCCGCATTTGATACATGAAAATTTTGCTCGTAAGAGCATACATGAGTGACACTAATTCGACAGCATAATGGCTCTATGAGTAGTGTAGTCACATAAACATAGAGTCGGAGTACATAGCATAGTTCCTAATGACCTACTATGATAAGTCTATCCCTAACCGTGACGAGCTGCATCCTACTATAACGGTGAAATCATATGCCGAAGTGCTGAGCCAATAGCTGAGCCATCTTAGTCATGTCTACAATGAGCTCATCCCTCTCATGCTCTGCTTGCACGGCACGTGCTTCCATGGCAAACAGTTGTTGCCGCAAGTCGACAATCTCGGCTTCTGGGGAGCGATTCTCCCTCGCGGGATTCACTGGTGGGACGTGGTGATCCTGTTGCACTTCGCTAACAGGAGATGCGACGTGATTCATGTCCGGGGCCTGATCCTCCTCCATGTCATCGTCGGTCTCCTCAAACTCGTAGTCGGTGTCCATGTACTCGTCAGGTTCAACGTCATGGACTCCCTCTTGAATCCCTTCTGGTTCGTCTTCGAGTATCCCGTGTTCCCCTAGGGCTTGGTGAAACTGAATGTCCTGATGCTCTCCCTCCATGAAGACTGGGAGAAAGTATACGCATAAGCTATCACTTTCCTATGACGCTACCGCTATTGCACAAGCTAAATAGGCGTTCTCTTTTCGGTGGTAGAAGGGTATAGTTTTAGGTTCCCTAGCTATCCCGATCTCATCAAGACGTGTGTTAGTTTTACTTTGGAGAGAAGGTAGTTGATCAGGCTACATTCCCTCCTTGGTATCACTAGGACCAGTCCCGAATTAACCGAGATACTAGCATTAATGTGTTTGGTTTGGCGTTATGTCCCTATTCCTAATGCAAGCAAGGGTGTTTTATTTACTTGTTTTGTTCAGAGTTGTGTTAGTCCCTCTTTTTGGTTTATAGTTGCATATCAATGTGTTGCTCGACATGCTAGTTCACTATAAACAAAGCTCTGATACCAACCTGTCACACCCCCGAACCAGACGGCAGAAACGTCCGAGGGCTGTCGTGACTTAATTGAATACCATAACATTAAATATATATGGAACATAACAACATTCGTCACCATGCATTAATATAGTACAACCGATAAAGTTTACATGAAGTACATTGTTTAAACATTACATTCCCAAAAATAAATTGTTCGACTCGTTGATAAGTAAACTGCAAGCCATCATTGGGTACATTTTTCCTTTGAATCACTGGTTACCTGAGAATACAAGTATTTTGAAAAACGTCAACATGTGAAATATTGGTGAGTTCATAGCGGTATTTGAAAAGCAATGTTTTGTATCATTTTGAAAACCACCAGAAAATCAGATATTTTTTGAAAAGAGCTTTTGAAAACGTTTGTGAAGATCCATAGGTATGCTTGTTTGTTTCTATGGTTGTAAGAAAAATGTTCATCAAAATTGAGTACATTTTGAAAAACGTGTGTATTGAAAACCCCTAGGAAAACCCGATGTTTTCCTAATTCTTTGAATTCCATGAAGTTAAAGATAAAACCGTAGCAGCGCGTGAAGTCATTAATCCCAGGCGACATCGGATTATTTTTGCGCATGATTAATTGCTATAAACACGCGTTACACAAACGACCCATTTATAACTATACTAACGATCCCGTAGGCGTCGTCCGTACTAATCACGTTATCCGACCGCCCTGAGTTCGAGTAATCCCACATCCGAAGAGAAAGAGGACACGAAGACCCCGATGACTCCATTAACCGGTTGGGGATAAAAAAGGTACGAGGGGCCCTTGACCCGCCTCGCATAAAATACCGAATTTACTAGCAATACCATAGGACCCTTGGGGACCAATAGTATAAATGCCATTGAAAGTCCTTTTACGCTGTGTTAGGTCATGTAAGACCCAACAACTCGTAAGGTAGAAGTCTTCGGGCCTTAAGATCAGGTCATTGGGCTAGCCAGGCCCAACAAACAAGATTTTACACTTTGGGGCCCAAAGATGGTGCGTAGACGTCTGTGCACTCTCACGTGTGTATTGAATTACCAAATGTTTTCGTGTATGAGTCGAGTTATCGTTGTGTTAGTAGTTTCGGATTATTATTGATTCGAGACCGAATCAATTCGTTTAACAACGATTTTTGGTATTGTTGTGTATTGTGTCGGTAGTTGCGGTGCCAGTATTTGATCAAGTTGCGTGTATTGAATAAGCCTTGAAAGTTTTCTGTTTTCAGCCCCTCATTGTTTGTAAAATTTACTTTTTCAACCCTCTAATTAAATAACTTTCCGGTTTGGTCCTTAAATCATTTTTCTTGACATTTTAACACCAAAAATTATTGAAATTAATATTTTTCAGCATATTTTTCATTGAAAACAGTTTAAGTTCCTGAAATTGCAGTTTTCTCGATTATAACCCCTCTTTTTCGCAGTTTTTACAATTTTGGCCCCAATTGGAAAATTTTTGCAACTTTGGTCCTTTTTAAATTTGAAAAGCATTTTAAACCTTTGAAAATTACTTGTAACACTAGTAGTCCACTGTTTTACAGAAAAACACAGTTTTGGCCCTCCAAAATAGAAAATTTTGCATAATGGGCCCTATTGGGCCGAAATTGTCATTTTTAGCCCATTAAGCTTGAAATTTATATTTTTAATCCTCCAAATGAGTATATTTCCAGAAAATATTTTTTTGAAACTGTTTTGGCACTCTTCATTCATCATAATTCGTGATATGTCATTTTGGGCCCTTTAACCTTATATTTTTAACATTTTATGTCCAAAAATTGAGTTTTTAGCCCAAAGAAGATGTTATTAAGCCATTTAGCTATGTTTCTTGGAACACTTTGTATGTAGAATTATATTTGATGCCAGTATCATTTAAACTAAAGTATATCTCGATTTTTAGAGGTTTATGGCTAGATCCAACATCATAAACACACAAAATCACACATATAAGCATAGAAATCATACAAGGCATACAAAACACATATAGATCTACACTTTCATTTGTATCCCCCCCCCCCACAAAACTCATAAAAACAGAAAATAGGGGGTATGAAGCTCACCTTAGGGTGTGATTTCGGTTTTTGAAGAAATGATGGGAGAAAACTTGGTGGTTTTTGGCCTTGGCACCCTTTTCTTGAAGATCTCGAGTTTGATGTGCTTCTAGGTTGTAAGATCACGGGTTTTGCATGGATTAGGAAAAGATTTTGATAACAAAAAGAATCTAAGTCATAGATCTAAGCATAATCTTACCTTAGATGAAGAATTTGTGGAAATATCCTCTTAAAAGCTTCCTAAATTTTGAGATTTTGGAGTGGAGAGGGAGGAAGTGTTCTTGAGTGTTCTTGAGAGAGTTGGTGAGATTTTTGTGTATGTGTGTATGTGTTTCGGCCGAGAGTGAGGGAGCGAAAAGAAGAAGTGATCTTTGAAGTGATATGCTCCTAGAAGTATGAGAGGTGCATGGAAACATGTTGGATATAAGTGAGGTGGCATGAAAATAGTCAACACTTCTCCATTTCTTCTTGGACTTAGGCCTTGGGCCGAGAATGTGAAAGGAAAAAGAAAATTTGGGCTTCAATGCCCTCAAGCCCATGTAAAAGTTAAGTTAGATGAGTTTTAACCAAAAAAAATATAATATGATTTCCACATTTTGTTGGGCTAGTTTCGGTTATTCATGGATCAAAGCTTTTAATTCATTTCATTCTAGACCTAATACGGCCCATAATGTTGAAATTGATGGATTTTGAGCATTCTAACACTTCCTAAGTGTACATGCAACCCTAATAACCTTGGATCTATGTTTGTCTAATTCATGATGCAAAGTTGAATTCCAAGGTTATATTCCTATCTAGCATACATGGGGAACAATTTTAACTTAAATAGTAGATAGAATAACTTACCTTGTTGTTGTTTGTGTTCCTTGAAACCTTGTGAGCCTAGCACCCCAAGTGTGGTGCCTCAAATGCTTCACACAACACCAAATGCTCTTGGAAGAACTTAAGAGAGAACACACACTTCTCAAAAATCGGCCAAGCCCTCTTGTTTCTTAGTGTAGCCGATTTTAGGTGGAGAACATGTTTCTTATATAGTGTTGACACATCTAGGGTTAAACCCTAATGTGTCATGACTCTTCATTTCCATGACCCATGGGTTTGTAACTCCCATGTAGCATCCATGGAGCATCCTATGGGTGGAACCCAACTTGATAATCCATGGAGCCTCTTAGCCCACTATACAAGATATGGATGATTTACATAACCAACCCATATATTTAATTAGTTATCTTTTGATCACATAATTAATTCTAAATTAATTTTTGATCAAACTAATCAAATAATATTATTAATATATTAGAACTTATAATATATTAATAATCTCCAAGTGTTATTTCTCTCATTTAGTCTATCCAATTGCACGGTGCCATGCAACCCAAATGGACCATGCCGGGTCGGGTCAAGTACATACCAGAAATAGTTATGGACTTAGACACCTTATCCAACAGTCTCCCACTTGGATAAGTCTAATAACTATTACTGCAAGTAAGACTTCAGGAACCGATCGGCAATCGTAGCTCTTTACAAGGTTTCTCGGAACTGAGAAGATGATGGTACACCATTTAAGATAAGTGATCATATAATCCTCTATTCTAGATATCAGTCGGACAAATACATGGAACAATGTCTTACTTATTGTCCAACAGTTTGTTTCCCGATTTCCGATTTGTTTGACAAAGAACTTCATTGAACACATCAATTTAGTTCTGACCGGTCCCGGTACTTAGGTCAAAACAAAGTCATCGAGGGGCCCATATATCAGCTTCTAATCCAAGAAGGAACAGATAAACTTCGACTCATATGTTTGTTCTACCACTCATTGAATTACACACAAGAGCGCGATTTATAACATAGAGTTACCAATGCGTTTTTCGTACAATCAATGCATAACCAACTTGTAAGTAACAAATCATATCTCTAGGTTTGGAGACTTATACGATATTACCGTCTCACGATCACTCGAGATAGAATTCCATGAAGTGATTCCAGTGAGCGTGGGTTGAGTCCAATGCTCAGAACTTTTGAGCACTCATGATTGTTGTAGCCTTGTCCAAGACCTCTACAACCAAACATGACAGTCTTGATTCATATCTACTTCTGACATATGACCGACTGTGGAGGTTTGAATAATATGTTATACCAAACAAAAAATTATTCTGGAAGTCAAAACATGCAAAAGAAATATACTAAACGGTCAACAAGAGATAGCAACACTTTACTCATAAATAAAACACTTTTATTCATCATCAGATGTCAATTACACTTTACAAATTTCGAGGTTATCTAACTACTAAATCTAATATCATCCTTCAGCCCTATGCTCCGAGCATGCTGGAGATGCTTAACCCGAGTCAGTCCCTTCGTGAGGGGATATGCCGGATTCTCATCTGATGATACCCTCTTTGCCACGAGGAGTCCTTCTTCGATCCGATGTTTGATGAAATGGTATTTTCTATCGATGTGTTTGGATCTCCCGTGATCCCTTGGTTCCTTGGCTAAGGCAACAGCACTTTCACTATCACAGAAAATTTCTATTGGCTCTTTAATAGCTAGTACAACTCCAAGGTCTCCAATGAAGTTCCTCAGCCATAATGCCTCCTTTGCCGCCTCGCTAGCTGCAATATACTCTGATTCACAAGTAGAATCTGCCACTATCTCTTGCTTGGAACTCTTCCAAGAAATTGCTCCTGCATTTAGGGTAAAGACCCAGCCCGACTGAGAGCGGCAATTATCCCTATCAGTCTGGAAGCTAGCATCACTATACCCTACAACTCTCAAGTAATCACTCCCACTGAGGGTAAGGACCCAGTCCTTAGTCCTTCATAGGTACTTGAGAATATTCTTACCGCAGTCCAGTGTGCCTTGCCAGGGTTCCCCTGAAACCTGCTAACCATGCTCAGGGCAAAAGCTACATCAGGTCGGGTACACGTCATAGCATACATGATCGATCCTACAGCCGAAGCATAAGGTACTCGACTCATTTGTGCTATCTCAGCCTCAGTGCTAGGGCTTTGTGTCTTACTCAGTTTGGCGTTACTCTGGATGGGAAACTCTCCTTTCTTGGAGTCTTGCATTCTGAATCTCTTCAGCACCTTATCCAAGTAGGTACTTTAACTAAGTCCAAGTAGTCTTTTACTCCGATCTCTCAAGATCCTTATCCCTAAAATATAGGCAGCTTCACCAAGATCCTTCATAGCGAAACACTTTCCAAGCCATGACTTTACTTCCTGCAGGGTTGGAATGTCGTTTCCTATGAGTAGTATGTCAGCCACATACAATACCAAGAAGCTAAGTATACTCCCACTAGCCTTGACATACACACAAAATTCATCTTCACTCCTAGAAAAGCCAAATTCCTTGACCTTTTCATCAAAGCAAAGATTCCATCTGCGAGGTGCTTGCTTTAACCCATAAATGGATTTCTCAAGCTTACACACTCTATTGGGGTACTCGTTGCTGACAAAACCTTCTGGCTGACTCATGTAAACATCTTCAGCCAACTTTCCATTAAGGAAAGCGGTTTTGACATCCATTTGCCAAATTTCATAGTCATGAAATGCGGCTATGGCTAACAGAACCCGAATAGACTTAATCTTGGCTATCGGAGAAAAGGTCTCATCATAATCCACTCCAGGAATTTGAGAGAAGCCCTTTGCAACCAGTCTAGCCTTATAAGTGTGTACTTTACCTTCCATGTCGGTCTTCTTCTTGAAGACCCATTTTCACCCCACTGTCTTACGACCTGGTACATTTTCAACCAAGTTCCAAACTTGATTGTCATGCATGGATTGTATCTCGCTATCCATAGCCTCTTTCCATTTAGCAGACTCGGGGCCTGCCATGGCTTCCTCGTAGCTGTTAGGGTCATCTTGACTTACTAGTGTTCCATCACTAATAAGTGTCTCACCTTCTGCAGTAATATGGAATCCATAGTAATGCTCAGGTGCACTCCTAACTCTCGTGGAACGCCTCAGAGGTACAGATTCGTCAATTGGCTCAACAGGAGTTTCCTCCTCAAGTTGAGGCCTAGAGTTTGAAGTTCCATCACCACTTGACTCTTGAATTTCTTCAAGATCAATTTGCCTCCCACTGTCTCCTTGGCTTATAAACTCTCTTTCTCGAAAGACTCCTCTTCTTGCTACAAAGACCACATTGTCACTAGGTCTGTAGAAGAGGTAACCAAAGGATTGATGTGGGTAGCCGATGAAAATACACCTCTCGCTTCGAGGTTCGAGCTTATCATGAGTCTCGCGTCTCACGAAAGCCTCGCAACCCCAAATCTTGATGTGGTCTAGTTTAGGTACTTTACCAGTCCACATCTCGTGAGGAGTTTTGGCAACTTTCTTTGTAGGGACTAGATTAAGGATATGGTCGGCAGTCTCTAAGGCATACCCCCAAAATGAGATTGGTAGCGAAGCTCGACTCATCATGGAACGAACCATGTCCAACAAGGTTTGATTACGCCTCTCAGCCACACCATTCAACTGCGGTGTCCTGGGAGGTGTCAATTGTGAGACAATCCCACATTCCCTTAGATAGTCGAGGAACTCTGAACTAAGATACTCACTACCCCGATCGGATCGAAGCATCTTAATGTTCCTGCCCAATTGATTCTCGACTTCCTGTTTAAATTCCTTAAACTTCTCGAAAGTCTCTGACTTATGCTTGATTAAGTAGACATATCCATATCTACTGTAATCATCAGTAAAAGTCAAATAATAACGATTAGCATCCCTTGTGGCATGTTTGAATGGTCCACACACATCCGTGTGTATAAGGTCCAACAAACCTTCACCCCTTTCACACGAGCCTGTGAAGGGTGACTTTGTCATTTTTCCAAGTAAGCATGATTCGCAACTCTCATTTGACTTTAGGTCAAACGACTCCAAGACTCCATCCTTTTGGAGTTGGCCTATGCGTTTCTTGCTTATATGTCCAAGACGACAATGCCATAATGATGCTTTATCCAAGTTATTATTATTAGTAGAATCAATACACAAAACATTATTTCCTAAGTTATCTACAACAGACACAGCTTCATACACACCATCACAAGGTAATGCTTTAAAATAAAGAACATTATTAAAGAAAGCATCAATA
The DNA here is from genome assembly GCF_052625555.1 of Lactuca saligna. Lineage (NCBI taxonomy): Eukaryota > Viridiplantae > Streptophyta > Magnoliopsida > Asterales > Asteraceae > Lactuca > Lactuca saligna. The sequence continues at coordinate 78,604,092 of NC_136418.1, forward strand.
GAACCAACTTCATTATTAAACGAAAAGGTAAACCCTTGTTTGTAGAAAGCATGAAAGGAAATAATATTTCTTGCCATTTCTGGTGAGTAACAACACTTATTCAATCTAAACTAAACCCACTACTTAGCGATAAAGTATAAACTCCAATCTTGGTGACGGGTGAAGCTTTCCTGTTCCCCATGATCAAGTTTATTCTTCCTTGCTCCACATCCTCACTTCTTCTTAGTCCCTGCAAGTCACAACAAATATGAATACCACAACCGGTATCAAGGACCCAAGATTTCGAATGGGGTGAGTTATTAGAAATGATAGTGTAAATACCTGCATGGTTGGGTTTGACTTTCCCATCCTTCACATCCTGCTGGTACTTTGGGCAGTTCCGCTTCCAATGAGCTTTTTCATGGCAATAGAAGCATTTAGCCTCTTTTGGGTCAGAACAAGGAGTAATGAAACCTTTCTTGGTTCCACTTGAAGAAGAGCCATCAAGGGTCCGAGCCTTGGTACCCTTCGAAGATCTCTTTCTCTTCCTCCCTCGACTTTTCCCGATTGCCAAAACCGGAGTAGAGTTTGGAGTAGGAGTGATAGCAACCGACTTCCCCTTAAGACCTGTTTCTGCAGTCTTAAGAAGTCCCTGAAGTTTGCTGAGAGTGACCTCTTCCTTATTCATGTGATATGTCATGTGGAATTGATTATAGCACGATGGTAAGGAGCGCAAAATTATATCTATTGCTAGCTCCTCAGGGAGGTTCACATTAAGTTTCAGCAATCGATCCACATACCTTTGCATTTTCTGCATGTGGCTCGTGACGGAATCCCCGTCCTTCATCATGGTTGTTATCATGGAACAGATGATTTCGTACCTCTCTTGCCGTGCACTTTGATGGTATCTTTCCATCAAATCTTGGTGCATTTCATAAGGGTAGAAATCCTCATAGGACTTTTGGAGTTCTGCTGTCATTGTAGCCATCATGATGAATACTACTTTCGTAGCATCCCTTTCATGTGCCTGAAAGTCAGCGATCTCCTGAGGAGTTGCAGTGGTCTCATCAATCTCCTTAAGCTCCTTGTCAAGGACATATTCTTTGTCCTCGTAGCCGGTAATCATCCTGATGTTTCTGATCCATTCATTGAAGTTGGATCCATCAAAGGTGACTTTCCCACACAAACTCATAAGAGTAAAGGAGCCATTAGGATTCGAGCCAGAAGCATTATTTGAAGACATCTGAAAGAGGAGAACAAGTTTAGTATAGATTTAAGAGAGTCCTTAATAAAACACCCAAATGTAATATTAAGGCTAGGATCCAATCACAATATAATATAACTTAGAAGAGGTATGCCGTAATCTAAGCTATACCATATTTGAAAGGTAGGTGAATGACGATTCACCAATTTCCACCACGAAAACCGAAATATTAGATATTAGGTTTTATTGGTTTTTAGAAATTCCTAGATTCTTTGAGATTCAATGAACTTTTCAAAGGCATGTTTCAGTCTTGAGAGTGCCCTCCAAGTTTTGTGACTGGGATACCGAGGATCACAAAACGGGGTGTGAAGTAACCATGCAAATCACTTGGTACCCTTAAAGTTTATCACTCAATCGATGTGCCGGTAAACCACACACGCTCCACCGATACTATAATAAACCTTAAGTCACCCTTTACCTACCTTGTTAAGTCCAAGTTAGTGTGCCGGTTAACCACACACGCTCCACCAACAACTTAGACAAAGTGTAAAGTGTAAATTCATGGATTAGCACCTTATTCACATTTTCCTAAAGTAACTAAGACTGGGAATTTAATAAAACATTTAGTTACTTTACAATATACATCATACTTTGAATGAGAGTTTATAAGTCCTTGTCTTACCCGTTCGGCTAACGACCCTCCACCAGTCAAGCAAGCGGTGGGTGAGAGTAGACACCCATTAAGTCACCATTTTATAGGCAACAACCTTATACCCACCTTATAGACCGGCTTCGTGAATGAGGCGTACTAGCGGTAAGATGACTTTATTCTTATACATATATATATATAATTATTAAATCATCATAATATAAGTATAAGGGTTGAATTTTAACTTTTTAAAATTCTAGGGGTTGGAACTTAAAGTTCTAACTTAACTTTACTTGTTCCAAAACTTGAGGGCAAGTTTTGTAACTTTCAAAACTTTTCATTTCTTGTAACTTATGAGTTTAATAGAGTAATAAAATGAAGACTCTTCATTTTTCTAACTCTTGTGTTTGTTTTAATGGTTTTAATTCAAGTGTGACTCTTGGTTTTCCATAACTTGAGGACAAGTTATGGACTCCATTAAAACACATTATGATCAAGAATTAATCTACCACATAGGTTACAAATAATTCCTATGATCATCTAAAACATCATAAGAACAAGAACATGAATATGAACTTATTCATAAATCAAAAATTACACTTAAAACTTTGTAATTTTGATAACTAGTTGTTGTAAATGAATTATCAAAGACATTACACCATCTAAAACAAGTTTTTCAAGTACCAAAAAGTTTAGGGTAATGTTTCTAATTCATTTCCAGCAACTAAATCGAAATTCTGCAATCAATCGACCCTACTCGCCAAGTGCATGAACTTACTCGCCGAGTTGGTTGAAGATACACATGAACTCGACGAGTCCCTCTTATGGACTCGACGAGTCCATTCGTAGACAGCAAGATTTTCGACTTTTTTCAACTTTTAAGCACAAATAAAAAACAAACAAGCCTAGGCTCTGATACCACTGATGGGTTTTGAGCATTCTAACACTTCCTAAGTGTACATGCAACCCTAATAACCTTGGATCTATGTTTGTCTAATTCATCATGCAAAGTTGAATTCCAAGGTTATATTCCTATCTAGCATACATGGGGAACAATTTTAACTTAAATAGTAGATAGAATAACTTACCTTGTTGTTGTTTGTCTTCCTTGAAACCTTGTGAGCCTAGCACCCCAAGTGTGATGCCTCAAATGCTTCACACAACACCAAATGCTCTTGGAAGAACTTATGAGAGAACACACACTTCTCAAAAATCGGCCAAGCCCTCTTGTTTCTTAGTGTAGCCGATTTTAGGTGGAGAACATGTTTCTTATATAGTGTTGACACATCTAGGGTTAAACCCTAATGTGTCATGACTCTTCATTTCCATGACCCATGGGTTTGTAACTCCCATGGAGCATCCATGGAGCATCCTATGGGTGGAACCCAACTTGATAATCCATGGAGCCTCTTAGCCCACTATACAAGATATGGATGATTTACATAATCAACCCATATATTTAATTAGTTATCTTTTGATCACATAATTAATTCTAAATTAATTCTTGATCAAACTAATCAAATAATATTATTAATATATTAGAACTTATAATATATTAATAATCTCCAAGTGTTATTTCTCTCATTTAGTCTATCCAATTGCACGGTGCCATGCAACCCAAATGGACCATGCCGGGTCGGGTCAAGTACATACTAGAAATAGTTATGGACTTAGACACCTTATCCAATAGAAATAAATTAATGTGGGCTCAATTGGAGCCCATTTAAGGGTTCTAAGCCCATGATAGTCAAATTGGAAGCTTATTGGTCCATTTGGGCCCAATAAGGAAGTCCTAGTCCAAAGTGGACCTAAACAAGAACTTCTAGGGTTTCCAATTGTTTGATGACTATTTGTAGTACCTGTATGATGTATTTGATTGAAGTTTTTGATGTCATAATAATAGGTATCACACATGATCTTAAGTTTTTTATTCAACCTTTACTTGAATGTAGTGATTACAAGACACAAAATTTCTAGTTGTGGCACAAAATGTGGAAAACCATTTGTGAAATATAAGTAAAACATAGCGGTTTAAAACCCATTTCACAAATATAGGTTACGTAATCTGCATGTCCAGGTGGTTATCAATTGTAGTAATCAGTGTTAAAAGCATATAATAGTGTGAAACACATATTTGAAAACATTTTTTGAGTACAAGTAATCCCTTGTACTTTACTTGTGTCCCCCCCTGACAACAGTGAAAATAGTGAAAAAGGGTAGGGGTATGAACTCACCAGACTCGGGAATGCGACGGTTTCAGACACTAGACGTTGGTTCGGGGTTTGTTTACTTGCGATGCCCCTATGTAAAATGAAATAATGTCCATATATATTCAATTAGGGATACATTCACTAATTATATGGAACATTACACTCCAACGAGGTTAAACACCTCAAAACGAGCGTTTGGAGTGACCCGGGTGACATCTACGGTCGTGTAATGATACTAGGGACTTAGGACTTGAGTTTACTCCCCAAGAGTAAACATATTAGGGTGCTTACGGCCAAATAACACCCAAATACATGAGTTCACGGCCGTGAACTCGTTTGGGTATGATTTTGAGGGTTTATTGACTTGTTTGGACTTGGGATTGTTGGAATGATTTACTAAAATGCCTTGGAACAATTTGAATGAATTAATATCACATAAAAGGGAGTTTGTGGCTGTAAACTTGGAGTTTATGGCCGTAAACTCTCATAGGATGAAGAAAAATTGATTTGAGGTACAAGGAGCAATCACATGTGATTCTAGTTAATTTTCCAAGCCTTGTTATGAATTTAGAGCACCATTTAACATATTTTTAGGAGTTTACGGCCTAGAAGCATGTTCTATGGCTGTAAACTCTCCTATGCTCATACAAAATTAGTTTTTGACACTTAAAACAATCACATGTGATTCTAGAAATTTATTCAAGCCTTTAGAGTGAATTAGATGCATTTTTTGACATAGTTTCATGAGTTTACAGCCAAGCGTATGCTCCTAGGCCGTAAACTCCTATATGTGGTATTTTTGATTAGTTACAAACCCCCAAACTATTTTTAGAAGGATCTAGGATTTACCACAAGGCTATCGGTTGAGTTACAAGGCATTTAGACATGATTTAAGGTGTTAAATCCCCATTTTTGAGGAGTTTACAGCCCAAGCACATGCCTTGGCTGTAAACTCTTGTTTGTCCCTCAAAATGTATGTTTAATGTGTTCCAAGTCCAGATTTGCAAGCCTCAAGGTCATATCTAAGTCCCAACTATGATTTGGAAGGGTTAATTGGCTTAAAAACCCCATTTTTAAGTGTTTACGGCCCTCAAAAGCTTCAAATGAAGGCTTAGAACACTTTATATAGTGTCTAAGTTTTGGAAACGGTGGAATTCTACCCGATACCGACATTAGGCGAGGCTTTTGGTCGTACCCGATTAGGTTGCCGTAACCCGATATGGTAAATTCTTGAAATATTCTGATCACTAAAAAGGGGTGTTAAAATGATTTCTCAATGCATTAAGACACCCATTAAGTCATTTTAGATACGTACAAGTTAATGACTTAATTAAACAAAAGATCATAATCGAATTTGGAAACGACGATTGGTTGCTTGAATTGAACTACGAAAGAGTTACAAGAAGTGGTACAGAAATTTCGGGTTGTTACATTATCCCCCCATTAGAGGGAATTTCATCCCGAAATTCAAAGTTAAAACACAAGACAAGACACAAATCATGGATCTGGAAAGAGTTGTGGATACTTCTGTTTCATTGAATCTTCTCGCTCCCAAGTGAATTCCGGTCCCTGCTTGGCATTCCAGTGAACCTTCACTAACGGGATGCGACTTTGCTTTGTACGTTTGACTTCTCGATCCATGATTTCAATCGGTTCCTCTGCAAAGTTGAGGTTTTCGTTGATCTTGATCTCGTCTATGGGAATTGTTAGGGTTTCATCGGATAGGCACTTTTTGAGATTTGAAACATGGAAGACAGGATGAATGTTACTGAGTTCATGAGGTAAACGAACTTTATAGGCAACTGGACTGATCCTGGAGAGGATCTCGAAGGGTCCAATGTATCTAGGGTTGAGTTTCCCACAATTACCAAAGCGTACAATGCCTTTCCAGGGCGAGACCTTCAACAGGACACGGTCTCCAACCTGGAATTCTAGTGGTTTCTGACGATTATCAGCGTAACTCTTTTGGCGATCTCGTGAAGCTTTCAATCGGTTACGGATTTGAATGATATTTTCGATGGTTTCACGGATGATTTTAGGACCAGTGAGAGCACTGTCGGGGACTCGACTCCTGGCTAACTGTGTATCCCCCACCTTGGCCCAGCACAGAGGGGATCTGCACTTACGACTGGATAGGGCTTCAAACGGAGCAGCCCTAATGCTGGTGTTGTAACTGTTGTTGTATGAGAATTCGATCAAGGATAGATGTGTGTCCCACGACTTTCCAAAGTCAATGACACATGCCCTAAGCATGTCCTCCAGGGTTTGGATTGTTCTCTCACTCTATCCATCGGTTTAAGGATGATACGCCGTGCTCATATCTAGTTTGGTTCCAAGGGATTTCTGAAGGGACTGCCAGAATCTGGAGGTAAACTTGCTATCTCAATCAGAGATAATAGATACAGGTACACCATGTAGACGTACTACCTCCTGGATGTAGATTCGCACGAGTCTTTTCATCTTGTATGATTCTTTGATCAGAATGAAGTGAGTGGATTTTGTCAAACGATCGACAATTACCCAAATGGTATCGTACCCACCAGAACACTTGGGCAGGTTGATGATGAAATCCATGGTAATCATCTCCCATTTCCATTCGGGGATCTTGGGCTGTTGGAGCAGACCTGAGGGGTTCTGGTGTTCAACTTTGACTTTGGCGCAAGTCAGACACTTGCCCACGAATGTAGCTATCTCAGCTTTCATGTTTGGCCACCAGTATTGCTTCTTGAGATCCAGGTACATCTTGTCCGAACCTGGGTGAATGGAGTATTTGGTTTTGTGTGCCTCCTCCATGACAATCTCCCTGAATCCTCCGGACTTTGGAATCCAGATCCGATCCATGAAACAATAGACTCCGTCACCTCTGATCTCAAGTTTATTTTCCATTCCTCTCAAGGTTTCGATCAACAAGTTCTCAGGTTTGAGTGCTTCTAACTGGGCTTCTCAGATTTGCATGGGTAAGTTGGAATGGATAGTCGTCGTCTGGTTCTTCACTTTGTGGTCTGCACTTTCCTTTCGGCTAAGGGCATCTGCTACCACATTGGCCTTGCCGGGGTGGTAACAGATTTCACACTCATAATCACTTAGTAGTTCTGCCCATCGTCGTTGCCTCATGTTCAAGTCTCTTTGGTCAAAGATGTGCTGAAGGCTCTTGTGATCAGTGACGATCGTGCACTTAGTTCCGTAGAGATAATGTCTCCAAATCTTCAATGCAAAGACTACGGCTCCTAGTTCCAAGTCATGTGTGGTATAGTTAACCTCGTGTGCTTTCAGCTGTCTTGAGGCATAAGCAATTACTTTTCCTCTTTGCATAAGCACACAACCTAAGCCTTGATTAGACGCATCGCAGTAAACAACAAAGTCCTCTATCCCTTCGGGCAGGGACAGAACAGGCGCGCTGCATAGGGCTCTCTTCAACGTTTGGAATGCAGTTTCTTGTTTATCACTCCAATAAAAGGGTACACCTTTCTGTGTTAGAGTGGTTACAGGTTTGGCAGTTTTGGAAAAATTCTGAATGAATCTCTGATAGTAGCCGGCGAGACCCAAGAATTGACAAATTTCTGTAGGTGTCTTCGTTGCCGACCAATTCTCTATCGCTTTAATCTTGGAAAGATCCACGTGAATCCCCTCCTCGCTTACCACGTGACCAAGGAAAGTTACCTTCCGTATCCAGAATTCACACTTGGAGAATTTTTCGTATAGCTTTTCGGATCTAAGGGTCTCCAACACTAACCTCAAGTGTTGTTTGTGGTCTTCTTTGCTTCGGGAGTAGACGAGGATGTCGTTAATGAACACGATGACAAACTTGTCTAAGAAGGGACAGCACACCCAGTTCATCAGATCCATGAACACATCCGGTGCATTGGTTAGACCGAAGGGCATCACTACAAACTTGTAGTGTCCATACCAAGTCCTAAAAGCTGTTTTGTAAACATCATTCTCCTGAACTCGTAACTGATGGTACCCTGACCGTAGGTCTATCTTTGAGAAGTAGTTGGCTCCCTGAAGTTGATCGAAGAGGTCGTCTATTCGTGGAAGAGGATATCGGTTCTTAACGGAAGAGGATACACATTCGAAAGGATCCATCTTCCTTCTTGACAAACAGTACCGGAGCTCCCCAGGGTGAGGAACTCGGTCTAATGAATCCTTTACTGAGCAACTCATTGAGTTGACTGGATAACTCCTGCATTTCTGCTGGAGCTAATTGATACGGAGACTTTGCTACGGGGGTAGCTCCAGGAATTAGGTCAATACGGAACTCGACCTGACGCTCTGGAAGAATTCCTGGAAGCTCTTCGGGAAACACATCTGGAAAGTTACAGACTTCGGGGATGCTCGCGAGGCCTTTAACTTCTTGTTTCTCGTTGATCACATGGGCTAAGAATGCAATGCACTCCTTTCGTAGAAGCTTTCGTGCTTTGATGCAGGAAATGATACAAAGATTGGAACTAGGTTTATCGCCATAGATTACGAGAGTTTGATCCGAGGGAAGATTGATATGAATGGCTTTTTCATAACAAAGTATATCAGCATGATTGGGACTCAACCAATCCATTCCAATGATAACATCAAATCTTTTAATGGAAACGGGCATGAGATCTATAAGAAATGAGTGATCATTTAGGGTAAGCATACAACCTATGAATACGTCGCTAGCGCTTTCTTTCTCACCATTAGCCATCTCGACGGTAAACGTTTCAGTTAGTGGTTGGGGATTACGTTTTAGATTACGTTTGAATGCATGACTAACAAAACTCCTCTCAGCACTAAAATCGAAAAGGATACTAGCATATGAGTTGTCGAGAAGGAACGTACCCGAAACAACAGTGGGATCAGCGACTGCTTCCTCCCGTCCCATGGTTAGAACCCTTCCGGTATTATCAGCAGTTGACTTCTTGGGACAGGTCCTTTTAAAGTGCCCAACTTCTCCACAGTCATAGCAGGCTTGACTAACACCTGCTCCAGATGATTGGTTGGCTGATTGGGTAGGAGTTTTGCAGAATCGAACTGTGTTCCCTTTCTTACCACAGTTGGTACAGGATAGTTCTCGGCAGGTACCAGGATTGTGATGGTATTTGCACTTGTCACGCAGAGGAAGATTACCAGCATATCTATTGGTAGGAGTTGGAGTTGTGGATCCCACAACAGAAGCTGCAACAACAGGGGTAATAGCAGCATGGACTGCTACAGTCTGCTGTTTCTTGGAAGATCCTTGAGAATATTTACCCTTCTTCTTCTTCTAGAATTTTCTCTTTTGACCACTCCTTTGAGTCAGCTCAGAAGTGGTAGTGATTTCCTTAACATCATCGTTGTGATCAATCAGGGTTTGAGCTAAAGTCTTGGCACTGTCATAGGTATCCGGACGAGCAGCCAAAACATGACTCTTTGTCGGTTGGGATAACCCCCAAATGAACCTTTCAATCTTTTTGTTTTCAGGAGTAACTAATCCCGGGCAGAGAAGTGCGAGATCATCGAATCGGGAAGTGTATGCAGCAATGTCGGAACCTTTCATCTTCAGGTTCCAGAGCTCGTGCTCTAGTTTCTGCATTTCACCACGGGGGTAGTTCTCAGCAATGAGGAGTTCTTTCATGGCTTCCCAGCCCATGGTATTGGCTACGGGTAAGGTCAGCGATTTGACTCGGCATTCCACAAAGTCAAGGCCTTATCGACGAAAGTACAGGCTGCGAATTTAACTTTATCGGACTCTGCACATGCACAGATTTCAAAGATGGATTCGATTTTCTTGAACGATAAATGACACCTCCAGCACCATTGAAGGATGTTGGTTTTGCGTTCATGAAATCCTTATAGGAACCCCCTTTTTGGTGTCCCTGGCTAACTTCGGGGTTTTGGGATTGGGGACCACTTCCTGAACCACCAGGGTTCATTTGTGACATGGCTGCCACCATTGCAGCAGTCAGGACCGTCTGGAGTGATGCTAGGTCAAATTGGGGAGGAGGCGGCGGCGAAGAAGGATTGTTGTTGTTCTTTGAGATGGTTCTCTTTCTGGGAGGCATCTTGATCCAATAAGATCAAGAAATGGAGGATGGTAAGTCCTCTACATTGAATCGATAGATATGGAAGTTATATGATCCGAATAAGCGATAAAGCAGGAAAGAGTTATCGAAACAGATAATTTATCGCTAAGAATGATCACAAAAAGCCACTCGAATAAGGATTTCTACAGAGGATTGGCTCGAGAAATACTCCCTTAGTATTTCATGAATTGATTACAACAATGGTTCGATGTTTGGGATATTAGGGTAAGTTTTAGGCATGCTGCATACCATAGTCACTCCCAAGCACATGTTGGCCGTGTCTCGAATGAATATAGTTAGCCGGGCTATATTGACCCTAGTCACGACTACATAACTGCCCAGGTTTAACCGTAGCACGCAACACCCAATTACTTAGGTTCTGTTCTACTTGTAGTTAAGGATCACGACGATTGGATATACTTTTATACTTTTAAAAATACTTGTAGTTTTGAAGATACTTTTAATTCAGAGCACTTAGGCCCTTTAGTGTTTATAGTTTTATACCATGTAAGGTTTGGTATACTTCATTCACTATAACCAAGGGCTCTGATACCAATCTGTCACACCCCGAAAACCGTAGGCCGAAACATTTTCGGGGTTGACTCCACGTTGAGTATCAAATCCAATGCACATAGTAAGTAAAGTAAAACAACCATTACATTACATAAGAAAAGTTTTATAGTTGTTTCAAAAGCAAAATTTGTACAGTTGTGATACATAGCATATAAATATGAACAAAATGAAATGGGTCTTATGAGTACTCCGTCTTTAAGCAAAAAGGATCTTCGGGTACCTGTTCTAATGCTGACCTGAGAACACAAGCGGTTTGAAAATCAGCATAACGCTGGTGAGTTCATAAGCGGTTTTTGTTTGTGAAAATGTTCAAGTTTCCTTTTTGTTTCTAAAATGTTACGCACACCAAGAAAATCCCATATTTTCTTAATAAAGATTGGTTATCGTTTGTCAACATGTAAAGTAGAATTGTACATTGAAAAACATGTTTTCTCTTGTAAAGATGTTTAGTTAAGTTATCTTGATTGGCATGCTGTTCTAGTTATGTACCAATGTATTCCCAGGAAAGTCCCATACTTTCCTTATTTGTATGTTATCAATTGTGAAAGATGTACAGTTATCCGGTTTGTTATCCTTTCTGGTTATGTAAACGTTTTCCCAGGAAAGTCCCATACTTTCCTGAATGTTGGTTACCGTATGTAAATGATGTATTCTTTTTAGACCTAGTTATGTACAAGGTTTCCCAGGAAAGTCCCATACTTTCCTGAATGTTAGTTACTATATGTAAAAGATGTTTTCCGAATACGTGGTTATGTTCAATGTTTCCCCAGGAAAGTCCCATACTTTCCTGAATGTTGGTTTCCAATGTGAAAGATGTATACCAGAGAACTAGTTATCTTGTGAATTGTATAAGGTTGTTCATTATTACCATAAGTAAATCTTTGTTATCCTAATTGCGAGTTCCATAACCATACAATAGACTAGACATGTGGCAATAAGTAGTCCACATACTTATGACTTTCGTCACCCTTGAACCATTTCGGTTCGGCTGTAGCTCGCAGCCAGGTGTGGGGTAGTCAGCCCCGTATAGATCTATACACTTAAGTCACGCTCTCTAAATCCCAGAGATTCTGGTTACGGGTGTAGTCCTCCACTTACGTATCTCTGTGGAGTGTTCGCCGAGGACGTGTCTCCAATCGTACAGGATTAACAAATTTACTAGTAATAATATGATAGTCCTCCACTCGCGTATATATATGGAGTGTTACCGAGGACAAAACAGTGTACATGTATTATGTTCAAATGTTCTGATACCATGCTTTTAACTGACAAAATGTGGAAAACCATTTGTGAAATATAAGTAAAACATAGCAGTTTAAAACCCATTTCACAAATATATGTTACGTGATCTGCATGTCCAGGTGGTTATCAACTGTAGTAATCAGTGTTAAAAGCATATAATAGTGTGAAACACATATTTGAAAACATGTTTTTAGTACAAGTAATCACTTGTACTTTGCTTGTGTTCCCCCCTGAAAACAGTGAAAACAGTGAAAAAGGGTAGGGGTATGAACTCACCAGACTCGGGAATGCGACGGTTTCGGACACTAGACGTTGGTTCGGGGTTTCTTTACTCGCAATGCCCCTATGTAAAATGAAATAATGTCCATATATATTCAATTAGGGATACATTCACTAATTATATGGAACATTACACTCCAACGAGGTTAAACACCTCAAAACGAGCGTTTGGAGTCACCCGGGTGACATCTACGGTCGTGTAAGGATACTAGGGACTTAGGACTTGAGTTTACTCCCCAAGAGTAAACATATTAGGGAGTGTACGTCCAAATAACACCCACATACATGAGTTCACGGCCGTGAATTCATGTGGGTATGATTTTGAGGGTTTATGGAGTTGTTTGGACTTGGGATTGTTGGAATGATTTACTAAAATGCCTTGGAACAATTTGAATGAATTAATATCACATAAAAAGGGAGTTCACGGCTATAAACTTGGAGTTTACGACCGTAAACTCTCATAGGATGAAGGAAAATTGATTTGAGGTACAACGAGCAATCACATGTGATTCTAGTTAATTTTCCAAGCCTTGTTATGAATTTAGAGCACCATTTAACGTATTTTTAGGAGTTTACGGCCTAGAAGCATGTTCTATGGCCGCAAACTCTCCTATGCTCATGAAAAATTAGTTTTTGACACTTAGAACAATCACATGTGATTCTAGAAATTTATTCAAGCCTTTAGAGTGAATTAGATGCATCTTTTGACATAGTTTCATGAGTTTACGGCCAAGGGTATGCTCCTAGGCCATAAACTCCTATATGTGGTATTTTTGGTGTGTTACAAAACCCCCAACTATTTTTAGAAGGATCTAGGATTTACCACAAGGCTATTGGTTGAGTTACAAGGCATTTAGACATGATTTAAGGTGTTAAATCCCCATTTTTGAGGAGTTTACGGCCCAAGCACATGCCTCGGCCGTAAACTCTTGTTTGTCCCTCAAAATGTATGTTTAATGTGTTCCAAGTCCAGATTTGCAAGCCTTAAGGTCATATCTAAGTCCCAACTATGATTTGGAAGGGTTAATTGGCTTAAAAACCCCATTTTTAAGTGTTTACGGCCCAAGCTTGATCCTTGGCCATAAACACATGTTCTAGGTCCTAAAACTTAATTTAAACATCAATTTGAAGGTTAAAGAGGTTAGATAACAAGTTAGGGATGTTACCTCTTTGATTTGGAGCCTTAAATCTTTGTTTTTGGACCTTTGATTATGGATGAGGAGAGAGGTTGGAAGTGTTTATGGAAGGATGGTCAAAAGCTTCAAATGAAGGCTTAGAACACTTTATATAGTGTCTAAGTTTTGGACACGGTGGAATTCTACCTTATACCGGCGTTAGGCGAGGCTTTTGGTCGTACCCGATTAGGTCGCCGTAACCCGATATGGTAAATTCTAGAAATATTCCGATCACTAAAATGGGGTGTTAAAATGATTTCTAAATGCATTAAGACACCCATTAAGTCATTTTAGATATGTACAAGTTAATGACTTAATTAAACAAAAGATCGGAATCGAATTTGGAAACGACGATTACTTGCTTGAATTGAACTACGAAAGAGTTACAAGAAGTGGTACGGAAATTTCGGGTTGTTACACCTTCGGCTCAGGAGGGTTCGGGTCTTCTTGGTTTTCGTCCCTAAGAGGACTTTCGGGTGCTAAGAGGCTTCGGCCCCAAGGGAAGGGTTCCGGGTCCTTAAGCCTATTTTTCTCGTTTTTACCCCGTTTCAAGCCGTTTTTGACCCGGTTGAAGGTTGGAATGACCCGAATGACTTCAAAAAGTTACGGAAACTTTTGAGAGAGATTTGGGAGAGATTTCACATACTTGGAGAGATTTCTCATACAAAGAGATATTTGGGAGAGATTTCACATACTTGGAGAGATTTCTCATACGAAGAGATATTTGGGAGAGATTTGACATTCTTAGAGAAATTTAGGAGAGATTTGACATTCTTAGAGAGATTTGGGAGAGATTTGACATTCTTAGAGAGATTTGGGAGAGATTCTTGATAAGAAGAGATAAAGTGAAAACGATTGAGGTGGTTTCATGTGTGGCATTTGTGAGTGTCCGGCTTCGCAATGCAAGGTTTGTAAACCCTGTTAAGCCTTGATTAAGGATCTTACACACTCCCGATGAGTATGCAACATTGTTTTATCGGTTTGGCTTGCCACGTACCATAGTTTTAGGTTAAGGAGATCTAGATGTTCGCACTTTTTGATTTATGATCTCTCATTAGAATAGGGATTTGTTTAGTAAATACATAACGTAAGCCTTAAAACCCAAGGGTTAGCTGAGTTGACCGGTTTGACCTGTTGACTTTATTTGACTTTGAATTGACCAGAATTTGACGGTTGTCATATATATATATATATATATATATATATATATATATATATATATATATATATATATATATATATATATATATAATTTGGATTAAAAAGGCAGTTGGACAAGTGATTCATACCTTAGCCCACAACCAGACATGGAACAGGAGTTAAGGCAGAACACCAGTCTTAAGCCTATTGAATCTTATATATATATATATATATATATATATATATATATATATATATATATATATATATATATATATACATATATACATCTATATATATATATATATATATATATGTATGTATAAACATATATTTTTAAGACAAACAAGAATAGAAATAATTTTAAATGGCTTGTAATAGTTTGTAGCAGTTTGAATTAATTAAAAATCCTAACACAAGATTTCTTGTGTTTTACTTGTATCCCCCCCTCCCACCTAAAAGCATGAAAAAATAGTTAAAACGTAGGGGTATGAACTCACCTCAAATGTGTGTGCTAGTTCGTACGTGAAGTGATTGCGAAGAATCCCCGAGTTAGAATACGTGGAAGTAGCCGTATCCTAAAAATAGTTATACCCAACGTTGTATTTAAATTAATACGATATTAATTTAAATAATAAATTAAATGGTGATTTAAATAATAATTAAAGTGTTAGACAACACTTTAATTATGTAAGAAATACTTACAAAAGCCTTAGGAATTATTTGGAATATTTCTAAGTGTTTTCGGTGAGCTTAGGGGGTTTTCAGTGTTCTTGGGTGGAAGCTTGAAGATTTGAAAATTGGTCTTGGTGTTCTTGGTGAAAATAAGAAGATCTGAGCGAAAATCTTATGAATTTATGGGGTTTACGGATGATACTTGGGAGCAAAAAGTGAAGTGTTTATGGCCTAAAATGTGAGAAATGAATTGGGTTTACGGTTGAATTTGTATATATATGGTAGTGTTTACAACCTTAATGGGCCTTGGGTTTTGGGTTTTTGGTCCTATGATGGGCCTAAGGAGGTGATTTCGGCCATAGCAAACCGAAAATACCCTTTTGAATCCATTTCACAACCGAAAACTACTTTTGATTAGATTCCTTGGCCGAAAACTCTAGGTTCTTGAATTCTTGGCCGAGAACTCCAATGTGGGGTGTTATTCTATGTTTTAAGCTTTAATCCTTTGACTTATGTTGACTTATATTAGCTTAAATCAAAATGTGTTTCAATCTACATTCAGTTATAAACTGTATAAACATGCCCTTAAAGCTATAGAGGACATAATGCAACAATGTTGCAATGTGGTTTCACTTATACTTGGTTAGGGTTTAGACCTTGCTAGTTCCAAAATTTTCGGGTTGTTACAAATATTTTCTGTACTTTTTCTTTTTATCCTTGTTGTACTCTGTGGTAATCCTAAAGTCTGGGAGTCCGGAGTTTTGACAATTTTTGCTTTTAATTTATGAGTGTTAATGTTTCTCATTATCGCCCACATTGTTTTGTTTGGTTGCTTTCTAAATGCTTTATGTTGGCCATCACATAATATTTACATTGGGTTTGCTTAAATCCTTGTTTTGTGTTCTCTTATTTGTGAACTCCTTGTGGTTTACTAAGGCTGTTCTTTGAGAAAATTGTTCTAATTTGCTGCTTAAAGACTCGAGGTGTAGCTAAGATCATCATCTTGAGGCTCACCCGTTTGTACTTTTCTTATTAGTTGAAGGTTATAACTCTTCTACACTTACGTTACATGTTCTTTTGTACTTTAGTTATTTGCTATGATGTGGTTGATGAACATGTTCTTGGAGAAAGGTTATGAACCTTTTTTATATAAATCCAGGGTTGCCTCCTTGTAACGATTTTGGTCATGTGACGTTGGTTATGAGTCAGGACTTGGTTGGTACATAGGTAAGTATGCAAAGACGTCTCACAAATTGCTTCAACGTATTTACAAGTAATAATTGAAAAACCTTTTAGTAAATAACATGTAACTTTTCCCTAGAAAACTCTATGATGACAAATATTGTGAAAAGACTCATAAATTATACCTATTATAATTTTAATGTTTGTTTTGGTATCATTATCCGAATTAGTAAAAAAGGTATATAAGTTCCCTTAACCATACCTATTATAGTTTATATGATAACAATAAAATATTTAAGAAAGATACCATTTTGCTCGGCATGTAACAAAAGGGCTACAGTTTTATTTAAATAAGTTTTATACTTATATATATATATATATATATATATATATATATATATATATATATATATATATATATATATATATATATATATATATAGATAGATAAATTGGATTAAAAAGGCAGTTGGACAAGTGATTCTTCCCTAAGCCCACAACTAGACAAGGAACAGGAGTTAAGGCGGAACACTAGTCTTAAGCCTATTGAATCTTTTATATATATATATTTATACATACATACATACATACATATACATATATATATATATATGTATGTATGTATGTATGTATAAACATATATTTTTAAGACAAACAAGAACATAAATAATTTAAAATGGCTTGTAGTAGTTTGAAGCAGTTTGAAATAATTAAAAATCTTAACACATGATTTTTTGTGTTTTACTTGTATTCCCCCCCCCCCCCCCCCTCTAACCTAAAATCATTAAAAAAATAGTGAAAACGTAGGGGTATGAACTCACCTCAAATGTGTGTGCTAGTTCGTACGTGAAGTGATTGTAAAGAATCCCCGAGTTAGAATACGTGGAAGTAGTCGTATCCTAAAAATAGTTATACCCGATGTCGTATTTAAATTAATACGATAGTAATTTAAATAATAAATTAAATGGTGATTTAAATAACAATTAAAGTGTTAGACAACCCTTTAATTATGTAAGAAATACTTACAAAAGCCTTAGGAATTATTTGGAATATTTCTAAGTGTTTTCGGTGAGCTTGGGGGTTTTCGGTGTTCTTGGGTGGAAGCTTGAAGATTTGAAGATTGTTCTTGGTGTTCTTGGTGAAAATAAGAAGATTTGAACAAAAATCTTATGAATTTATGGGGTTTACGGATGATACTTCGGAGCAAAAAGTGAAGTGTTTACGGCCTAAAATGTGAGAAATGAATTGGGTTTGCGGTTGAATATGTATATATATGGTAGTGTTTACAACCTTAATGGGCCTTGGGTTTTGGGTTTTCGGTCCTATGATGGGCCTAAGGAGGTTATTTCGGCCATAGCAAACCGAAAACACCCTTTTGAATCCATTTCAAAACCAAAAATTACTTTTGATTATATTCCTTCGCCGAAAACTCTAGGTTCTTGAATTCTTGGCCGAGAACTCCAATGTGGGGAGTTATTCTATGGTTTAAACTTTAATCCTTTGAATTATTTTGACTTATATTATCTTAAATCAAAAAGTGTTTCAATCTACATTTAGTTATTAACTGTATAAACATGCCCTTAAAGCTATAGAAGACACAATGCAATAAGGTTGCAATGTGGTTTCACTTATACTTGGTTAGGGTTTAGACCTTGCTTGTTCTAAAATTTTCGGGTTGTTTACAAATATTTACTCTCCTTTTTCTTTTTATCCTTGTTGTACTCTGTGGTAATCCTAAAGTCTGGGAGTCCAGAGTTTTGACAATGTTTGCTTTTAATCTATGAGTGTGAATGTTTCTCATTATCGCTCACATTCTTTTGTTTGGTTTCTTTGTAAATGCTTTATGTTGGCCATCACATAATATTTACATTTGGTTTGCTTAAATCCATGGTTTCTGTTCTCTTATTTGTGAACTCCTTGTGCTTTACTAATGCTGGTCTTTTACAAATTTGTTCTGATTTGCTACTTAATGACCCGAGGTGTAGCTAAGATCATCATCTTGAGGCTCACCCGTTTGTACTTTTCTCATTAGTGGAAGGTTATGACTCATCTACACTTACGTCACATGTTCTTTTGTACTTTAGTTATTTGTTATAATGTGGTTGATGAACATGTTCTAGGAGACAGGTTATGAACCTCTTTTTATATAAACCCCCTGGTTGCCTCCTTGTAACAATTTCGCTAATGTGACGTTGGATGATCAGTCCTGTAACAACCGAAAAATCCAACCAATTTAAATTTTTTCAAAACAATCCGATTTCATTAAATCATTACAAAAAGGTTTTCAATACAAATCATTTAGAGTATTTCCCAGAATCACATTACTACAAAATCATGAGGTGCGGTACGATCACGCCTTTGCCTTGCCACGGTCTCCTGAAGAACTTGAAAAACATTAAACAACAACTGTAAGCCCGAAAGCTTAGTGAGATACCCCCAAAATACCAACCACATATACGCCCTTCCAGGCTACGACCATCCGGTCCAAAACATATTGCCTTCCGGCCCATAACATATTACCTTCTGGCCCATAGCATAAAAAGCATACATAACATAACAAAACATAGAACATCCATGCATATCAGGTCTACTGTGTGACTGATCCGCCGTATCGGGCCTTCAGTCCACCGGGTCCACCCTCCGAGTCTAGTCATGTCCTTCGAGTCTACAGTGTGGTTGGTCCGCCCGCACCGGGCCTTCAACCCACCTGGTCCACTCCGTGAGTCTACAGTATGACTAGTCCGCCCGCATTAGGCCTTCAGTCGGCCTGGTCCACTCTCCGAGCCTCGGCACGTCTGGTCCGCCCTCGTGGGGCCTAGAGCCTATCCGGACCGCTCGCTGGGCCTTCAGAACAACCGGTCCGCCCTGGGTATCTTGGCCTACAACACAAATTAGGAACCGCCTCAACCCATCTCCAGTCCAAACAACCATGTGCACATAACATACAATCATATAACAGTCATAGTCTACAAATCGATCAAGAAGATCACATAACATATCATTACCCTAACCAGGTTACCGACCTAACCGGTCACTAGCATAGTATCACTCTACATATCGGGAAACCGACCTTAATCAGGTCTCTAGTATATATCATCCTAGCTACCAGGATGCAGACATATAAGGCAATAACATAACAACCATATTCGAATCACAATCCAATAAAGGGCCGGCCTTGGTGCCTTAGACCCTGTCGATATAGTGAGGATAACTCACCTCGCGAATGCCGATACTCTGAACGGAAGAAGCAGAATTTCAAACCACCAAATCACCACAAATCCCGAACTAACCAACATAACAAGCATAAGCATTAGATCAAACATACTTCCAGTTATCGGGCCAAGACCAAAGTCCAAATCTCATACACCTCACCAAATGGGCCTAGATCCAATATCCAAAATGTTAATTGGGCCCAAAATACTCTATTCGAAATTTCCAGACTTGGCCCAAACACCAACAACCCACAAATGGCCCAACTCAAAAGCCCAAATGAAAGTCCACAGGCGGAGTACGCTGGGCGTACCCTCCCTGGTACGCTGGGCGTACTGCAATGCAATGCAAATGAGAAAGGGGCAATGGCCCGCTACGCGGTGCGTACTCAGAGGTTACGCAGGGCGTAACTCCAATGTTCAGTAAGTCCTTTTAACATCTTAATGGCTTAAGCTCTTAAGCCCAAACTTCAGATCCATAGGCCAAATATGATTAGAAATCATAAAGTCTCAGACTTTATCACTTGCGACGTCCTTAAGCTCTTAATCCAAGGTCTTAATCCATTAAGACCTATATATCTCATACATGGAACAACTACAACCCTTGGGACCTCATTTTTATCACTCAAGACCTCTCCAAAGGTCTGAAAGGACAGATAATCTTGACCAAATCGAACTATGCAACAAGGTGAGGACTTTTGGGACAAGAATGGTAACAAAGCTTCAAAATACATAGATCCATGCAATATGAAGGTCAAAAAAGAAGCTTTATACCTTAAACAAGCTCCAAAGGGTGATATTTCTTCAGATCTACAAGCTCCACACGATCTTCTTCTTCTTTGACAACTTCCCTTTTCTCCTTCGAGCCTTTCTTTTGCCAACAAGAGCTTTCCAAGGTCAAACACACCCAAATATGAGAGAATACGAGATCTAGGGTTTCTCTGAGGTTGAAGATGAGCATAAGGAGGCTGAGGGGTGAACCAACATGTTCCTTATATAGTGGCTAACCCTAAAATAGGGTTTGGGGTTTCTGAGAATACGCTGGGCGTACCACCTTGGTACGTTAGGCGTACTCACCCGGCCACCCGCATCTCTTCGACCCTTTACGTTGGCCGTACGTCTAGCTTACACTGGGCGTACCCAGCCACCTTTCAAAATTTACATGCATGCCATGCATGCATGGGATCCTTTTTCCACTTATACCACAAAGAACTATAAACAATTATCAACTTCGAAGCACCGCAACTCCTATAATCTAAACCCACTCTCAGATAACTTTACATTCATACGAGGGTGACGAGAAGCCCAATACTTCTAACACAAACACCCACCTGAAACCTTCTCGGATGAAACTCATTTCTCGAAAAGGACCAAAATTACCTTTCCACTTAAATCTCAGTGACTCATAATTAAACACTTAAAGAACGGGGTGTTACAATTCTCCCCCACGTAAATTAGGCTTCGTCCTCGAAGCCTGCGATTACTCTACTCCGAAACTATCCCTGCAATGTTCCGCCTGGCACTCACCGGACCAGGCTATCCAAGACTCGACCATCGAAGTCCGAAACTCAACTTTACCTTTCTTGCCAATAGGATGAAACAAGCTTCAGCCCTAGAGCAACTCTCACGAGTTCTCCACTGCAATCTCATACCCGCACCAAACTGGCTCTAGTGTCCTCAGGTTATGAAAACCCCGATACACTGCTGACACATCCAAACACCCTTTCGGATGCATTTTCACCACATAAAAAATCTATCTGGAATTCCGAAATTTCTATCCATGCATTCTTGTCAAGCCTCAGCAACCATCCAACCTGGATGTGCTCCATACCACTGCCTAAATCTCGCTGTTCAATGACCATAATTGGACCACTCCCATCGTAACCCTGCGTTGCTACTTCCACTTCCGTGGATTTACATTCCCTTAGCATGACCGCTAACCATGCGACATACATGTCCTGAGCCTGCTCGCAAGGACCCTCGAGTCCATGCACCACCTCCACTACTCACAATCAATATCCGAGGCCAGACCTTCTAATGCTAACACATCACAACATACCCAACCCATATCCTCAAACCGATCCGATAATACCTGCAGAGTCTTCAGCATGACTAGGCCACCTCACCAGGTCTTCAGTCAATCTGGACCACTCTCAAAACCTTCAACCAATCTGGGCCACCCTCTAGGGCCTTCAGTCTGACTGGACCGTTCCCCGAGCCTTCGGCCTGACTGGTATGCCTACCGGCCTTCAGTCTATCCGTACCGCTCAACTAGCATTCATGATTCTGAGTTATCTCTCTGGGAAATCCTCCCCTGCATTATGTTCTAGCCCTCTAGGTGTTTCGAACCCTATCTCCATCATTCATACTCGATCTCAGCCTGATACCAGGCCGTTCACAATCGATGCCATAGGTCTGTATCCCACCCCGGACGCCTGTTACTCACCCACACGAGCCTGCTCCCGGGTGATAGAAATACTGCTGAATCCCAAGTAGCTAAACAATCTCTCAAGCCTAACGACCATCCGAAGAATTTCCAATTCTCCCCCACTTAAGACACTGACTATCAACCACCGGTCGCCATCACCGACCTCCCAAAACAACTTTGCAGAAAACCCAACACTTACATGCGGATTGCTTACAACTAGCACTAGCAACCTTCACAAAAACACATTCCACATCGATCATCCTGCTCGAAAGGAACCCAGTCTTCAATTATCCACTCCTCAGACTGCAGATGCTACCCGGCATTCAAACCAACACCGCATCCACTAATAACCCTCACGAAAGATAACCAACGATAGCCTGAAACACGAATCTACAACCATACCAAACCTTCAAGGAACAACGGATACCAAAACGAAAACCCGAAACTCTAACCCATAACCATACCAAACCCTCAAGGAACAACGGATACCAAAACGAAAACCCGAAACTCTAACCCATAACCATACCAAACCATTAAGGAACAACGGATACCAAAACGAAAAACACCCAACGAGACTAGCAGACAAACGATACTCCACAATAACCATAAATAAACAAGACAACAAGAAAGAAACATACCCATTGCAAGCTGAAAAGCACGACCCTAAGCCCTTGGGGGCTCCGATCCGCTCTGACTTCCATCTGTGATCCTCAAAGTGGCCGGTGCTGGAGCCTGCATTGGTCCTGCAACAAGCTGTGCGCAGTTGACCCTCAAGTGCCCAACCTGATGAAAATGATAACAAATCCTCAAATCCTGGACCGGCACTGACTGTCGACAATCCCTCGCATAGTGCCCCTCCTTTCCGCACTTGCTGCATGTACCACCGGACCGACAAACTCCGTGTGACCCCTCCCACACTTTTCACAAACATGGCTACCCTAATCTCCCAACCTGGAATCAACAGTCTTAGACCGTTTCGTTGCCGGCTGCGACTGAACCGGACCTTGCCTCAGCTCACGCAACTGTATCTCAATCTCTAACTCACGCCGTGTGACAACCGTCAATTTTCGGTCAAGTCAAAGTCAACTAAAGTCAACAAGTCAAACTGTTTGACTCAATTTGCCCGTGGGTACTAGAATTTACATTATGAAATTTGTACACAACTCTCTATTCTAATGAGAGATCATAAATCAAAAAGTGCGAACATGTAGATCTCCTTAACCTAAAACTGTGGTACGTGGCGAGCCAAACCGATAAAACAATGTTGCATACTCATCGGGAGTGTGTAAGGTCCTTAAACAAGGCTTAACAGGGTTTACGAACCTTGCATTGCGAAGCCGGGCACTCACAAATGCCACACATGAAATCTCTCTCAATCGTTTTCACTCTATCTCTTCTTATCAAGAATCTCTCCCAAATCTCTCTAAGAATGTCAAATCTCTCCCAAATCTCTCCAAGTATGTGAAATCTCTCCCAAATATCTCTTTGTATGAAAAATCTCTCCAAGTATGTGAAATCTCTCCCAAACATCTCTTTGTATGAGAAATCTCTCCAAGAATGTCAAATCTCTCCCAAATCTCTCGAAGTATATGAAATCTCTCTGAAATATCTCTCTATATGAGAAATCTCTCCAAGAATGTCAAATCTCTCCCAAATCTCTCCAAGTATGTGAAATCTCTCGCAATTATCTCTTTGTATGAGAAATCTCTCCAAGAATGTTAAATCTCTCCCAAATCTCTCTCAAAAGTTTCCGTAACTTTTTGAAGTCATTCGGGTCATTCCGACCCTTAACCGGGTCAAAAACGGCTTAAAACGGGGTAAAAACGAGTAAAATAGGCTTAAGGACCCGAAACCTACTTTAAAGGGGTGAAGCCTCTTAGGACCCGAAGGTCCCTATAGGAACCGAACCCGAGCCCTCCCTTCGCTTCCTCGCCTCCTCTCGCTTCCTCGCCTCCCTTTTTTTCCGGCTACAGTCCTCAGCAAGGACCGAACCTCGGTCTAGGACCGAGAGGTCTCACTAGGAATGCTTTTCTTCCCAGTTTTCACGTAGTTTTGCGTTTAAGGCCCGTTTTTAATTATTTTAACGTGGGATTTTCACCGAAAATTATATTTTAACATAATGAACCCTAAATATTCACAATTTAATTATATTTTCATGAAAATCTTTATTTAAATAATAAAATCTAGTGGGTAAAGTACAAGGAGGTGGAGTGTTAACTTTGCTTTACCTTATGACACAAGCAACCACTCCCACACCCACTCCATGACCAGCCACACCTCCCCACCTTACCTAGGTCACTTCAATGTCCCTTACACTCAATTACCACCTGTTCCCACGTTTTTGAGAGCTGAATATTCATCCACTCTCCTCACATCTCTCATTTGCTTTCATTTCACCAAGAATCAGGCACCACTTTTCTCTCAAACTACTTCTCTCCATTTCAAGTCTCCAAGGCTGATTATCAAGTGTTCTTCCACTCTTGGTAAGTATAATTCATCCTCCTTGTGATTATTACATTTCATTCTACTCAAATCATTGATTGCTTACACAAACTCCATAACCATGATGTTAGATTCTCGAAAATCTTCAAGGCATCTCCAAGTGTTCTTGAGTTAAACACTTCCATTATTCAACAATCATCTACTGAAATCACTTAAGGTGAGTTCATACCCCTACATTTTAATGTTTTCTCAAGTTTTTAAGGGGGGAATACAAGTTAAAACACCAAGAACATAACTAAACTTTTCTAACAGCCTTCATCAGAAAAGTTCAACTCCATTCACGGACTGTTTTGGACAACTTAAACATTTTAGTTTTCAAAATTGTTTTAGGTGTAAGTAGTTCCACTTCTTAGAATTAAATTTACTACTTGCACATCTCCATACGATTTTTCTACAATTTATGGTGATTTTTACAAAACAACCTGTCTTTTCAAACACAAATCCAGACCATTCTGTGAATATGAGCATTTTAATACAAGTTAAAGGCTTCCAAAAATCATGATAAAAATTAAGAGTAAACTAGACACATTTTGGGAACTTTCAGAATTTATGGATCTAGTTTTCGACTTCGTATGATTTTTCAAAGATTTTTCCAAAACAGTGCAGAAAGGTTAAAGTTAATTAACAGCATATAAATATCATAACACTTTGTATTATGTTGAGCAAAGTGTATAATCATAAGTTCTAATTATTGAATGTGTTACCTTGTTTGTTTATCGTCATAAACTGAAACTAAGTCATTGATGATAAGATTATTCATTCATTTAGAACACGTATATTAAACTATAAAAAGCATAGTTTAATGGATTCATAACATTAATGCATTTTCATAAAAGAGTTTTTATACACTACAAACGTTTTGGATAAACTATAATAGGTATAGTTTAAGATTCATCACATAACACACTCGTACAAAAAGGGTACATTCATACAAAAAGGTTCTACACTCATGCACACTACACGTAAACTTGTTAACTCAGGATGTTAGACTATCTCTCCCCGTACGTCCGAGTACGGGATCTCTAAATTCATGTAAGTTATAACCAAAATCTCTTGTAGGGAGAGCGTGATAATTGTGTATAGATCTATATTGGGGTTGACATCCCACACCTCGCTGCTAGCTACAGCCGGACCGGCAGGTCCACGGGTGACAAGAGTCATAGGATCAGGGCGTCTAAAAGACGTTGTGCAGGTTACCTCTAGTCATACTATGGTTATAGCGACTCACATAGGGAGCTAACAATAAATAAAGTTTACGGGATTTTTATAAAACAAAAGGGGCTTGATGTAGATTTAAAATCACTTTTATATCAATAAATTCAGATATTACTATACACTCTCGGTTTAGGTATTTATGACTACACATCATTTGAAACCGCTCTTATATCTTTAAGTATGACAAATACTTGTTCGTTTTCGGTCCTGGTATTAGGACCACATCACTTTTATAAGGAAAATATTGGATTTTTCTTGGTAACATACCTCTCTCTACAAAGATCTATTTTCAAATCTTATTGTCAAAAGCTTATGGACTCACCAACCTTTGTGTTGACACTTTTTTCAAAACTACTTGTATTCTCAGGAATTCAGTGAAACAGGAAATCAACAACTTTTTGAGGATGAGACGATAATTCGTCAAACAGTTCATTTTGTATCATAATGTAATTGATTTGAATCATGTAAATATATACCTTGGTGTAACTTTTCAATTATATTTATGATGGTTGTATTTACTTTGAGCACTATCATACTCGTTGTTGTGATACTCTACATGAAGTCCTCCACCCCCGGATGTTTCCGCCATCCTTGGTTTGGGGGTGTGACATGCCGCCTGGCAGCCTCCTGCAACTCCAACAAGGTCTCGCACCTCCGCACGGACACAAATTGTATGATATCTCTCTTTAGCATACTCAGATATCGAGACATCTGAGCCTGCTTCATAGCGAACTCAGGGCAAAACATCGCCCTCTCAGTAAACATCCTGGTAATTTTCCATCACCGACTCCGTATCCTGCTTCAGCTCAAGGAACTCTTGAGCCAACCTCTCCCTCTCGAACTGCGGAACATAACAAGTGCTGAACATCTCTCTGAACTGATCCCATGAAATCGCAGCCCTCTACGCATCCGAGTATGACCCCTTGGTCAATCTCCACCAATCCTTTGCCCCGAGCCTTAACAGGTTTAGAGCACACCTCACCCTCTAATCAGCAGGGCATGAACACGTGAAGAAACACCCGTCCACGTCGGATAACCATCTCATAGCAACGATCGAATCTTGAACTCCATCAAAGGTGGGAGGCTTCGTATTATCGAA
Source organism: Lactuca saligna (assembly GCF_052625555.1). Taxonomy (NCBI): domain Eukaryota; kingdom Viridiplantae; phylum Streptophyta; class Magnoliopsida; order Asterales; family Asteraceae; genus Lactuca; species Lactuca saligna. The sequence continues at coordinate 78,630,891 of NC_136418.1, forward strand.
GTCCCAATACTGAAAACCTCTACTAGCTCCTCCCCCTGTCGCTGCTACGGCCACTGTAGCCGCCGCGGCAGCCATCTCCGTGAGAGCCGCATAGCGCTCATCAAAATACTCCACCATGGCGGTCTTGATCGACCCAAACAGTTCCGGAAGCTCGGCTCGGAACAATGCAGCAAGCTCATCGTGCAGGATCTCACGAATCCTCACATCCAAATCGCGCATACTCATCTAACCGATAACCCAGGGCGGTACTGACCCGTCCGCAACTCCTTCTCCTGCACCCGATCCTAACCCGGATCCACTCCCAGTATGCCTTGAAATATCCATACTGAAAATAAACCACAAAACCTCAGACACTTCCCACTATCTCTGGAACCAACTCTCAACCCAACCCTAGAGGTCATGGTTTCCCTGATACGCATATGGGTCCTATGCTTTCAGTAGTACAAGCCCATACTACCTTCCACACCTACCCATATTTGTATGAAGTACTACCACAACACCCTAGCGACAAATATACATAGCAAGCGCTAGATCCTCACTCCTAGAGGAACACTGGAAATCTCAACAGAGGAAAACCCTAGGCTAGCAGGCATCATAAAACAGACAACATTATCATGAAATCTTGAAGATCCCTAGCCTAACACTAGCATGCTGTTCTATTAAGCTCAATAAAACAATTATCATGTATGGTATTATGGGGTTACTTACTGGCTCCGGCTGATCGTACCTCCGCGTCCTCCTTTACTTATTTTTTTTGAAAACCATTTTAAATTATCTTTCGAAAACCCTGCTCGACTTGAGAATAGAGTCACATGAGTGTTCCTCGAATTCATTCAAACCAAGGCTCTGATACCAACTTGTAACGACCGAAAAATCCAACCAATTTAAATTTGTTCAAAACAATCCGATTTCATTAAATTATTACAAAAAGGTTTTCAATACAAATCATTTAGAGTATTTCCCAGAATCACATTACTAAAAAATCATGAGGAGCGGTACGATCACGCCTTTGCCTTGCCACGGTCTCCTGAAGAACCTGATAAACATTAAACCACAACTGTAAGCCCAAAAGCTTAGTGAGATACCCCCAAAATACCAACCACATATACGCCCTTCCAGGCTACGACCTTCCAGTCCAAAACATATTGCCTTCCGGCCCATAACATATTGCCTTCCAGCCCATAGCATAAAAAGTATACATAACATAACAGAACATATAATAGCCATGCATATCGGGTCTACTGTTTGACTAGTCTGCCGTATCGGGCCTTCAGTCCACCGGGTCCACCCTCCGAGTCTAGTCATGTCCTTCGAGTCTATAGTGTGGTTGGTCTGCCTACACCGGGCGTTCAACCCACCTGGTCCACTCTCTGAGTCTATAGTATGACTGGTCCGCCCGCATCGGGCCTTCAGTCGGCCTGGTCCACTCTTCAAGCCTCGACACGTCTGGTCCACCCTCGTGGGGCCTACAGCCTATTCGGACCGCTCGTTGGGCCTTCGGAACAACCGGTCCGCCCTGGGTATCTTGGCCTACAACACAAATTAGGACCCGCCTCAACCCATCTCCAGTCCAAACAACCATGTGCACATAACATACAATCATATAACAGTCATAGTCAACAAACCGATCAAGCAGATCACATAACATATCATTACCCTAACCAGGTTACCGACCTAACCGGTCACTAGCATAGTATCACTCTACATATCGGGAAACCGACCTTAATCAGGTCTCTAGCATATTCCATCCTAGCTACCAGGATGCAGACATATCAGGCAATAACATAACAACCATATCCGAATCACAATACAATAAAGGGTCGGCCTTGGTGCCTTAGACCCTATCGATATAGTGAGGATAACTCACCTCGCGAACGCCGATACTCTGAACGGAAGAAGTAGACTTTCGAACCACCAACTCACCATCACCCGTAGACCTGCAGGTCCCACTGTAGCTAGCAGCAAGGTGTGGGGTGTCAAACCCAATATAGATCTATATACAAGTATCACGTTCTCCCTCCAAGAGACTCTGATTATAACTACTAGGAATTATATTTTGCACTCGGACGTACGGATCGAGAGAATGTCTCATAATTTAGGGTAACAAGGTTACGTATAATGTGTGTAAGTGTAAACCTTTTCTGTATGAATGTACTCTTTTAGTACGAGTGTGTTATGCAATATATCATAAACTATACCTATTATAGTTGATCTAAAATGTTTGTAATATGTAAGAACTCTTTTATGGAAATGTATTAGTGTTATGAATTTACTAAACTATACTTTTTATAGTTTAATATACGTGTTCTAAAATAAATGAATAATATTTATTATGAATGACTTAGTTTCAGTTCATGATGATAACTAACAAAGAAACAAATTAAATAATTAGAACTTATGATTATACACTTTGCTCAACATAATACAAAGTGTTATGATATTTACATGCTGTTGGCTAACTTTAGCCATTCTACACTGTTTTGGAAAAATCATAGAAAAATCATACGAATTCAAAAACTAGATCCGTAAATTTTGAGAGTTCAAAAAATGTGTCTAGTTTACTCATAATTTTTATCACGATTTTTAATGACCTCCAACTTGGGTGAAAAAGTCCATAATCACAGACTGGTCCGGATTGTTGTTTGATATGATAGATAGTTTTGTAAAAATCACCATAAATTGTAGAAAAATCGTATGGAGATGTGCAAGTAGTCATTTTAAAGCTAATAACTTGAAATATTTGCAGCTTGTACAGTTTTGAAAACAAAAATGTTTAAGATTCCCAAAACAGTCCGTGAATGGAGTTGAAATTTTCTGATGAAGGCTGTTAGAAAATTTTAGTTATGTTCTTGGTGTTTTAACTTGTATTCCCCCCCCCCCCTAAAAACTTGAGAAAACATGAAAATGTAGGGGTATGAACCCACCTTAAGTGATTTCAGTAGATGATTGTTGAAGAATGGAAGTGTTTAACTCAAGAACACTTGGAGATGCCTTGAAGGTTTTCGAGAATCTAACATCATAGTTATGGAGTTTGTGTAAGCAATCAATGATTTGAGTAGAATGAAGTGAAATAATCATAAGGAGGATGAATTATACTTACTAAGAGTGGAAGAAAACTTGAAAATCAGCCTTGAATCTCGAATTTGGTGGAGAAAAAGTTTGAGAGAAAAGTGGTGTTTGATACTTAGTGAAAGGAGAGCAAATGAGAGAAATGAGGAGAGAGGATGTTTGTTCCAGCTCTAAAAATGTGGGAATGAGTGGAAATTAAGTGTAAGGGACATTGAAGTGACCTAGGTAAGGTTGGGAGGTATGGCTGGTCATAGAGTGGGTGTAGGAGTGGTTGCTTGTGTCATAAGGTAAAGCAAAGTCAACACTCCACCTCTTTGTACTTTACCCACTTGCTTTTATCATTTAAATAAAGATTTTTATGAAAATATGATTAAATTGTGAATATTTAGGGTTTATTATGTTAAAATATGATTTTGGGTGAAAATCCCGCGTTAAAATAATTAAAAACGGGCCTTAAACGCAAAACTACGCGAAAACCAAGAAGAAAAGCATTCCCAGCGAGACCTCTCGGTCCTAGGCTGAGGTTCGGTCCGTAGGCCGAGGTTCGGTCCCTAGGCCAAGGTTCGGTCCTTGCTGAGGACTGTAGTTAGAAATGAAGGGAGGCGAGGAAGCGAAGGGAGCGAACCGGAAGTGAGAGGCGAAGGCGAGAGGTTCGGTCCAGAGATTAGAGGCGAAATATTAGACCCGAAATGAGCCGAATGAACAGTAAATGAATAGTACCTTTGGGTTCGGGTGGTGCGCGAGGTTCGGTTCCTCCTGGGCTCGGGTTCGGTTCCTCCTGGGCTCGGGTTCGGTTCCTCCTTGCTCTCGGTCCCTAAGAGGATCTTCGGGTCCTAAGAGGCTTCGGCTCTTATAAGGGGGTTTCGGTTCCTAAGGTCCATTTTTCTCGTTTTTACCCCGTTTTAAGCCGTTTTTGACCCGGTTAAGGGTCGGGATGGCCCGAAAGTCTATAAAAAGTCCAAGTAACTTTTGAGAGAGATTTGGGAGAGATTTCACACACTTGGAGAGATTTCTCATACAAAGAGATATTTGGGAGAGATTTCACATACTTGGAGAGATTTCTCATACGAAGAGATATTTGGGAGAGATTTGACATTCTTAGAGAGATTTAGGAGAGATTTGACATTCTTGGAGAGATTTGGGAGAGATTTGACATTCTTAGAGAGATTTGGGAGAGATTCTTGATAAGAAGAGATAGAGTGAAAACGATTGAGAGAGGTTTCGTGTGTGACAAATGTGAGTGTCCAGCTTCGCAATGCAAGGTTCGTAAACCCTGTTAAGCCTTGTTTAAGGATCTTACACACTTCCGATGAGTATGCAACATTGTTTTATCAGTTCAATTCATTGATTAGAACTAAGGCTCAGGAAATTTTAACACAAGGGCTTTTCCCAAATGATGTTTTCTCATTAACATAACAAGTTATACAGTATGTACATAACACAAACCCTAATACACAAGGTTTAATCGAGTTGACCAGTTGACTTGATGACTTGACTTGACTCTAGACTGACGATTGTCACAGAAACTCAGATTATAACATCTATTAAAGGAATCTACATTTAGTTTAACAATTCACTCTGCAATTCGAACAAATGGTTAGTATGATTTTTTGGTATTAAAAGTATTCAAAATATGAAACATTTGAACATAAAATAATAAGTTTAAGTACAAGATTTCCTTGTACTTTTGCTTGTATTCCCCCCTGAAAACATTTGAAAAAGGTAGGGGTATGAACTCACCGGTTGAGGAACACGTCGGTTTGGATCCTAAACGTTAGTTCTGGGTTTGCAAACGCACAAGATTCCTATGTATTATGAAAAAGTTACACATTTGTATCTAATTAGAACTTGAATTATTTATTTGTTAGGGACAAACACTTCTAGATGCGAAAACACTTCATTACAAGTGTTTGGAAGGACCCGAGTGGCATTTGAGCACATATAAGGCTTGGATATGGAGTTTACTCTTCAAGAGTAAACTCTGAGGAGTGTTTTCGGCCCTAATGACACATTCCTCATGAGTTTATGGTCATAAACTCATGGTGGGGTGCTTTTGGTTGCTAAATGGCTTTATATCAATTGGATAAGTTAGCTAGGATCACATCTAGGACATTGGAATGGATTTATCTCACATATGGATCATTTATTGGAGTTTACGGCAGTAAACCTGGACTTTACGGCTGTAAACTCCCCTCACACTAAATCCTTGATGTTTTGGAGGTCCTTAATTAATCACATGTGATTTCAAGCTATTTTACAAGCCTTGGAGTAAAATTTGGGTACCATTTGACATAGTTTTAGGAGTTTACGGCCCAAGACTCCATCTTATGGCTGTGAACTCCTTAGGGGGTTGTTTTCCTCATGTTTTAGGCTCCTAATTCGTTTGTGATTGCTTCTAGATTTTTGTTCAAGGCTTAGGAGGTGTGTAAGTGGCAATTTAACACCTTAGAAGGAGTTTACTCTCCATGTTAATGAGTTTACGGCCCAAGCATGTTCTTGGGCATTAAACTCATGTTTACTCCTCTAAATTGATGTTCAAGGTGTTCCAAGTCCAATTCCATAATTCTATAAGCCATATCTAAGCCTCAATGGTGTTTTGGAAGGGTTTTAAGGCATAAAAACCCATTTTATATGTGTTCACGGCCCAAGGGTGTTCCAGGGCCATAAACACATGATTATGGTCCTATTCCATGATTTGAACTCGAATTTGAAGGTCTAAGATGCTATAATAGGAGTTAGGGTGGTTACCTTGAAGATTTGGGGCTTGAATTTGATGTTTTTGGACCTTAATCTTGAGTTTGAGGAGAGAGGTTAGAGAGAGAGAGAGAGAGTAGTGAGAGAGAGGAAAGGCTTCAAATGAATTCTTTTGAGCTTTAAATAGGTCCTAAGTTCGGGACACGATGGAATTCTACCCGATACCAACGTTAAACGAGGCTTTTGGTCGCACCCGATTAAGCTATCGTAATCCGGCGGGATAGAATTTGGAAATTTTCAAATTAATGATTTTGGGCCATTTTCATGAGTTTCTAAGGGATTTAAGCATTCATAAGAATAAAAAAACTTATAAGTTTAAATAACCTAGCCCAAAAACAGACATCGGAATGAACCGCTATAGACGGGTTTTTCGGATGAAATGGGTTTCGGCAATGGACAACTTCGGGTTGTTACACCTCTTACTACATTAACCCAGAAAGGTGTGGCCTTTTTCTGGGAAGCAAAATAAGAGAAGACGTTCCAAACACTGAAATAGGCCTTGTGCACCGCACCAATACTATCCCTCCCTGAAGGGATAGAAGATTTCATAGTGTATTGCGATGCATCAAATCAAGGACTTGGTTGTGTTCTTATGCAAAGAGGGAAGGTTATTGCCTATGCCTCCCGTCAGCTTAAGATACACGAAGTAAACTATATAACACACGATCTTGAGTTAGGAGCAGTGGTATTTGCTCTGAAGATCTGGAAACACTACCTATATGGAACGAAGAGTACTATTTACACCGACCACAAGAGCCTTCAACACATTTTCGATCAAAAGGAGCTCAACATGAGACAACGACGATGGGTCGAGCTACTCAATGACTACGAATGCGAAATTTGTTATCATGCAGGCAAGGCCAATGTAGTAGCTAATGCCCTCAGTTGAAAAGAATACACTGGTCGGAGAGTCAAATATCTAAATATGACCATCCATTCCCACTTATCCACACAAATTAAGGAGGCTCAACTGGAAGCTTTGCAACCTGAACATGTGACGGGTGAATCCCTGAGAGGAATGGAAAAGAATTTAGAAATCAAGGGTGGCGGAGCCTATTATCTCATGGACCATATCTGGACACCGAGACATGGTGGCTTCAGAGACGTGGTCATGACCGAAGCACACAACACAAACTATTCCGTTCACCCAGGTTCAGATAAAATGTATCTGGATCTTAAGAAACTGTACTGGTAGCCTAACATGAAAGCAGAAATTGCTACCTTCGTAGGTAAATGTCTTACTTGCGCTAAGGTTAAGGTCGAGTATCAGAAACCTTCAGGATTACTACAACAACCGGAGATACCAGAATGGAAATGGGAACAGATTACTATGGATTTCATAATCAAGTTGCCCAAGACAATGGGTGGACTTGATACCATATGGGTCATCGTCGACAGATTGACCAAATCCGCGCATTTTCTACCAATCAAGGAGACTGACAAGATGGAAAGGCTTACAAGAACTTACATAAGGGAAATAATGCGACTGCATGGTGTTTCGATGTCCATTATCTCCAATAGAGATAGTAGATTTACATCAAGGTTCTGGCAGTCACTACAAAGTTCCCTGGGGACTAGACTAGACATGAGTATAGGCTACCATCCACAAACAAACGGGCAAAGTGAGAGAACGATACAAACTTTGGAAGATATGCTGAGAGCCTGTGTGATTGACTTTGGAAAGGCATGGGATATCCATTTACCCATTGTTGAATTTTCATATAACAATAGTTATCATACGAGCATAAAGGTTGCTCCATTTGAAGCCCTTTATGGCCGTAAGTGCAGGCCCCCTCTGTGTTGGACTGAAGTTGGCGACACACAGTTAGCTAAAGGACGATATACTAAAAACACTCTCATCGGTCCGGAAATCATACGAGAAACGATAGAGAAGATCGTTCAGATTCGTGAACGGTTGAAAGCATCTAGAGACCGACAGAAAAGCTACGATGACCAACGGAGGAAACCTTTGGAATTCCAAGTAGGAGACCGTGTTCTATTGAAAGTCTCACCGTGGAAAGGCTTAATACGCTTTGGAAAGCGTGGAAAGCTAAATCCAAGATACATAGGGCCTTTCGAGACTCTCTCCAGAATCGGCCCTGTAGCTTACAAACTTAATCTACCACGTGAACTTAGTAACATACATCCAACCTTCCATGTATCGAACTTGAAAAAGTGTCTGTCCGATGAGACTCTTGTTATCCCACTCGACGAGATCGAGATCAATGAGAGCCTCAACTTCGTGGAAGAACCGGTAGACATCATGGACCGAGAGGTCAAACAAACGAAACAAAAGTCGCATACCCATCGTGAAAGTCCGTTGGAACGCCAAGCGAGGACCTGAATTCACATGGGAACGCGAAGATCAGATGAAACAAAAGTACCCACATCTTTTTCTCTAATTCACTTGTATCTTTCTTACTTTAAACTTCGGGACGCAATTCCCTCTAACAGGGGGATGATGTGACAACCTGATATTTCAACTCTATGTAACGACCTAAAAAGTCAAGTATTGTAACCACATTTGTTATAATGAAATTTACTTCGAAAATAAAATATCCAAAAGTCACTAATTAAATGAACTATTATGTTAGATATCATTAAACTGTGATCATACGTAAAAAGAACGCCCAAATCTGACTTCGTATAAGGAAGTTATGAATTTTCCAAGTTCAGCTTAGCAACAGATAGCTAAAAACTCGAAACAGAGATTGAGCGACTTTTGACCGGAATGACCTAAATGAGAATCGAAGGTCTCAACAATGGTTTTTCAACGGTAAAAAGTCTGGCAAAAACAGACGTCAGATAATGAAGTTATGAATTTCTAATGAAATTTTCTTATCGCGACCTTTTAAAAATAAATAATAAAAATAATTTCAAAATTTGCCGATGGAATCTAAACGAAAGTTGTAGAGTATAGTCTCACCTACACGTGGATATAAAGAACGTCGAAAACGGAGTTCGTATGAAGAAGATATGAATTTTTGAAATTTATTAAATAATAAAAATATAAATTTTATATTTAATTTCGGTATTATCCAAAGGGTGAGTCACCAGGCCGATCCGAGTTACGCCCAACGTACACTCGTACGCCAAGCGTACTCGAGGCCTAGGCCTCAGATCGTCCACGTCGCCCCTATGCGAGGCTATACCCCGTCCCATCCGAAGGTCCGAGGCAGTCGAGGAAGCGGTCACGCATGACGCACGAGTACGCCCAGCGTACCGAGGCGGTTCCCACCCCCTATAAAAGGGATGCGAGGGTTCCGAAGAAAAGGGCCAATTCCTCTCATCTTTCTTGCATTTTTGCCTCGTTTTCCGTGCATGTACTATCCCGAAGCCCCGGTTTCCTTGCTCAAGTCCCGAAGGTCGTTTGTTCTCCCGAGATTCCCGAGAAAATCCGCTTTCTCGAGTCGAAATTCTGCTCGGTTTTCATCTTCCCTTTTTCGATCTTTCAAGTGAGTTCATACCCCTATAACCCACACTTTTAAATGTTTTATAAATACTTTTATATGCTTTTAATAAAGAGGGGGGGATACAAGTAAAACACTCGATTATTACCGTGTGTTATATAAAGTTTCATTATACACTTTTTATCAATGGAATCATATGTGATTTATAACTATTATAGGGAAATCTTTCGTATGCAAAATATACCACAATAACATCTTATCTTTTAAATAAGAAATGATTTATGTATATATGTAAATCAAAACACTCTGCTTATACTGTATGCGTATATGTCCATCTTTGGCATTACAAAAATTATACTTTTGATAACAAGTGAGTGTTTCACTAGGGATTACTATAAAAACGAAACACACTTTTAGAAAACTATAATAGGTATAGTTTTACGAGAACATTACGAACTTTTACATACTAGAAATACTATTTCAAGAAGTTACTTTCATATACAAGAACAAACGAACATTTTCACACGTAAATCTGTTTTATACTAAGTTTTGTGAGACATTAAACTTCACGTACGCTCGAGTACACATTTCAAGTCATGCATTATATACCAAAATCCCCTGGAGGGGGAGCTTGGTATTTGTGTATAGATCTATACGGGATTGACAACCCCGCGCCCTGACTGTTAGCTACAGTACACCATTTGGGGTGACAAACGTCAGAACATTCCAACGCCTGAAGAACGTTGTGTATAGGCATTTCTAGTCAATAGCATGGTTATAAAACTCACATGGAGTATTAAAAGCTCATTGATTTACGGGATTTTTCAAACGTATTGGAAATTTTATACGTACATAAATTAACTACTTTAGGCATGAAAACCCTAATTATGATACAAGTTTGGAACTTCTAAACCGCTACCCACATACGAGAAAACATCAATTTTCTATAAACAAACATTTGTCTTGATTTAAGGCTACATTTATACCAGTAGAAAATATGGGATTTTCTAGGAACCGACAAACAAAAACAAACCACTTCATTTTAGTTCATACAAACATTATCATTTAATACTTATGAAACTAACCAGCTTAAATGTTGATCTACTCTTTCAAAACTACTTGTATGTCCCAAGGACCCAGTAATTACAGGTACCAAACAGCTTCTTGAAGAAGGGACGCTGCGGCGCCAGTTTAAATTCATATTTTTGGCATCATATTGTAATTGGTTTTGAACATGTACCCTTTTAACAATGTAAACTTTCAATTATATATATGATGGTTGTATTGCTTTCTTTACTATGTATTCATTTGTTACGTTACCACATGAAGTCATTCGCCCCCGAACGTTTCCGCCGTTCCGGTTTGGGGGTGTGACAGTAGAACTGCTCAGTGATTATGAGTGCGAAATCCGCTACCATCCCGGCAAGGCCAATGTGGTAGCAGATGCCCTTAGTTGAAAGGAAAGGTCAAGCAACAAGGTGAAGACACTCACAATGACCATCCATTCCCACTTATCCGCACAGATACAAGAAGCCTAGTTAGAAGCCCTAAAACCATAGAACGTGTTGAATGAAGCCTTAGGGGGAATGCATAAGAAACTTGAGATCAGAGGTGACGGAGTCTACTGTTTCATGGATCGAATCTGGACTCCAAAGTTCGGAGGTTTCAGGGAAGTTGTTATGAACGAAGCTCACAAGACCAGATACTCTGTTCACCCTGGTTCGGACAAGATGTACCTGGATCTCAAGAAGCTATACTGGTGGCCAAACATGAAGGCCGAAATTGCTACCTTCGTCGGTAAGTATCTGACTTGCGCCAAGGTGAAGGTTGAATACAAGAAACCCTCAGGTTTGCTCCAGCAGCCCGGGATACCTGAGTGGGTACGATACCATTTTGGTAATTGTCAATCATTTGACAAAATCCGCTCACTTCCTTCCGATTAAAGAATCATTCAAGATGGAAAGACTTACGCGAATCTATATCCAAGAGATAGTCCGACTGCATGGGGTGCCTGTGTCCATTATCTCCGATCGAGATAGTAGGTTTACCTTAAGGTTTTGGCAGTCCCTTCAGAAAGCTCTGGGAACTAAGCTGGATATGAGTACAACATATCATCCTCAGACTGACAGACAGAGTGAGAGAACTATTCAAACCCTGGAAGACATGCTGAGAGCATGTGTCATCGATTTTGGAAAGTCGTGGGACATCCATTTACCCTTGATCGAGTTCTCGTATAACAACAGCTACCACACCAGCATAAAGGCTACCCCATTCGAAGACCTCTACGGCCGTAAGTGCAGATCCCCTCTGTGTTGGGCCGAGGTAGGAGACACACAACTAGCTAAGAGTCGAGTCCCCGACAGTGCTCTCACTGGTCCTGAAATCATCCGCGAAACCACTGAGAAGATCATCCAGATCCGAGAACGACTGAAAACTTCACGAGACAGACAGAAGAGTTACGCCGATAAGCGACGAAAACCCTTGGAATTCCAGGTTGGAGACCGTGTCCTGTTGAAAGTATCGCCCTAGAAAGATATGATACGCTTTGGAAAGCGCGGGAAACTTAACCCGAGGTACATAGGAACTTTCGAGATCCTCGCTACGATCGGTCCCATAGCCTACAAACTCCGACTACCTCAAGAACTTAGCAACATCCATCCTATCTTCCACGTCTCTAATCTTAAAAAGTGTATAACTGATGAAACCCTCATGATCCCTCTTGATCAGATCGAGATCAATGAAATTCTGAACTTTGTGGAAGAACCAATCGAAATCATAGATCGAGAGATCAAACGTACGAAACAAAGTTGTATCCCGATAGTGAAGGTTCACTGGATTGCCAAGCTGGGACCCGAATTCACTTGGGAGCGCAAAGACTCGATGAAACATAAATATCCACATCTCTTTCCAAATCCATGATTTGTATCTTAATTCTAAATTTCGGGACAAAATTCTCTATAACAGGGGGATAATGTGACAACCTGAAATTCATTCCGTCACTTTAACTAATTTCTATCAATAAAACTCATTTGTATTTCAATTTTTCCCGTTAACTTTTGGATTAAGTTAATTAAATTGAGACTTTTATTATGACTTCATGAGTTTCCAAACATATTAGAAACACGCGAAAACACCCTTGATATTCATTTGAAAGATTTTTAGTTCCGACCACGTCGGGTTACGACAACTTAATCTGGTACGGCCATAAGCCTCGTTTAATGTCAGTATCGGGTAGACTTCCACCGCGCCTCAAACTCAAACCCTATATAAGGGTGAGTGGGCTTCATTTGAAGCTTTTTCACTCTCTCTCTACTCTCTCTCTCTCTCTACAAGCCAAGTTTTGATCTAAAATCATCCATTTCAAGCTCCAAATTGGTATGAAATCCATCCTAGCTTATAGTTTAGCTTGCTTAGCATTCAAATTCGTGTCTAAACCATCCAGAAGTACCAAAGACATGTTTACAACCCAGGAACAGCCCCAAACCGCAAACACCTATAAATGGGGTTTTGAAGCCCCAAAACCCTTCCAAATCACTTCTGGTGCTTAGCTATGACTTAGGGGCTTACATGTACGAACTTAGAACACTAAAAACTTGATATTTGGAGAGTAAACATGAGTTTACAGCCCAAGATCATTCTTGGACCGTAAACACCCCTTCAAAGGCCGTAAACACCATTTAAGGTGTTAAAATGCCCCTTAAACTCCTCCTATGGCTTGGAATAATGTTTAGAACCAACCACCATTGTGTTAGGGACCTTAATCTTGAAGTAAACCACATCCTTAGGAGATTACGACTGTAAACCCCCCAAGGAATGGTTCCTTGGCCGTAAACTCCTCTAAAGTGGTCAAATGGTTTCCTAATTTCCTTCCATGGCTTGTACATTGGACTAGAATCACATGTGCTTAACCTAGGACCATCAAAACACAAAAGGAAAGGGTATGTAAGATTTTACGGCTGTAAACTCCTTGTTTACAGCCATAAACTCCTTAAAATGGTCCATTTGATGGTTTAATCACTTCCATTGCCTTAGAACTAAACCTAGCCTAATTCAACTAGTGTTGTAAGACCTTTAAGAATCCAAGAACACACCACCCCATGAGTTTACGGTCGTAAACTCATGGGGATATGGTCTATGGGCCTTAATCTCCCTTAGGAGTTTACTCTTGAAGAGAAAACTCCATATCTAGGCCTTACACCACCTTAAATGCAACCCAAATCACTCCTAACACTTGAGATAAAGTGTTTTCACGCCTCGGAGTGTACTATCTTAATTAATTAGTGATTCAAAGTCTAATTAGATACAATTATGTATCTCTTCATATTACATAGGAACCTCGCATGTGTTCAAGCCCTGAACTGACACTTAACATCCTAACTAACACATTTCTCGTCTGGTGAGTTCATACCCCTACACCTTTTTCTGTGTTTTTCAATCTTTTCAGGGCGGGAGGGGGGGGGGGGGAATACAAGCAAAAGTATAAGAATAACTTGTACTCAAACTTATTATTTCGTATGAAATGTTTCATATTCCGCATGCTTTTAACACTGAAAACCGTATTGTCCAACAGTTTAACTTGCAGAGTTAGCTTTCAGACTAATTGCGAAACTCATTATAAAATTTTATAATTTATGTTATATTTAATAATTTATGAAGGATTCATGCTAATCATAAAACAAGATTTTTACTAACATTATACGCCTTTGGATGTCACCAGAGCTTCAAAAATACAGCTAATGTACTTCTTTAAGTGTCACCAGAGCTTCGGAAATACGTCTAATATACGCCTTTGGATGTCACCAGAGCTTCGAAAATACAACTAATGTACTTCTCTGAGAGTCACCAGAGCTTCGAAATTTCGTCTAATATCCTCCTACGAGTAAAATCAGAGTTTCGAAAATACATCTATTAATATACTCCTCTGAGCGAAATTACAGTTTCGAAAATAAAATTCTTGTTAAGCATAGTAGATATTTGTGTATGGATAATAAATCATCAACTTTTAAGGAAAATAAGGGTTTTTCCTGGGATAACTTAACTGTTCTTAACCAAGCTGTGTAACAAACGGATAACTAAACTTTTCTTGTAAGAAAATATGGGATTTTCTTGGATAACAACTTTTTCAGAAAACCAAAGGAAACTTGTTCTTTTACAGAAACAAATCGCTTATGAACTCACCAGCTTTATGCTGATATTTTTAAAACTGCTTGTATTCTTAGGTCAACGTTAGACAGGTATCCCGCAACCTTTTGGACAAGACGGGGCATTTTAGCAGTCTCGTCTTTACTTTTGTTATACTGATGTATATGTAAAACTGTATTACTTTGCTTTCAAACAAATGTAAATATTTCTATGTAATGTAATTTTTTGTGTTTACTATGCTTGCTATGTACAATGGTTGTGATACTTACATGACGTCCTCCGCCCCGGAACGATTCCGCCTTCGGTTTCGGGGTGTCACAATAAGTAACCTTTTCTGTGGACATCTATACTTAAAAAAACTATCATATGTGATATAGGATTTAGCTGGGATATAACAACAGATTATAGTAAATAATCTAGAAATACTCACAATCGAGGTTTGTTACGATGGCAGAGCTAGTACGAAAGGCGAGCATCTTTTTTGGTACCAAGTTACAATCCCGTGTAATAAATAAACAACTTTGAAGTATATTTTGGAAATTATAAAGATAAGCTGATAGAGACAAAACAAATAAATATTTAAAGGTATTAAACTATTAATTACTTTGAATTGTTTGAGATAATGGTAGATTCATGCCCATGTCTTTGAATTTTTTCTTACCCTTTCAATGCTTTCGATTTCTCCTGAGAATTGTTTCAAGATCCAATCCCAAAACTCCGAAATCAAGATTCAAAACAAAATCAAAATGAACATTTCTATACAAAATGGTTGCATAAAAAGTATACTTTCTTACAATTTGATAAAGATTCATGTCTATGGATACATTTTCTTCCCCAAACTTTGCTAACAGAAACATTAGGTGAGAATTTGAAGAATGCCCTCAGGTAAGAAAAAAAAAGATGGCATTAGACCAATTAGGAATATAAGAAAAGACCACAGACTTCTTTTTCAACATAGTTAACAGTTAGGATTTTTTTCTTTTGATATCAATATATCATTATTAGCTATAAGATTGAACTCATTTGATGGAGGCTAATGCCTATTTGACAGCTTGGTGAAGCATTATCCAACTAATGTTCTCAAAGTTTCCTAAGAATTCAAATCTATCTGTCACAAAACAAATGAGTACATTGAAAAATTTAACCAATAACATGTAAAATTCTCATCTGCCGATACATGTGGCAAGTAACATCACAAAAGAAAATCATTTTTATTAGAAAAGAAATATAGATAAACATGACAATCAAAATCGAAGTAGCATTTATAGTCATTTAGGCAAATATAACAAATACATTATAATATTAACAAAACATTTAGGCAAACAAAAACTCCATATGCGTACACATACATAGAGAGAAAGTGTAAATCACACATACAGAGAGTGTAAATCTATACATCAATGTCATAAGGAATTGTTATAATTAAGAGCAGTTAGTCATCATGATTTTACATGAATAATACCATAAATACCAGCATCACAAAACCTGTCTAACTCATTGTACAACTAAAAAATGCCATATGTAATGTATTTACAAAAAAATGCGAAGAAACGAAAAAGCATTAACTCTACTCTTAAAAGGGAAAAGAAAGGCATACCTTGCTTTCACTTTAGATGGGTTAAATCATAAGTGTTGCCTCCTATATAAGAATGTATTTACAACAGTAAGCAAATGACTGAATTCCGCCTCCCAACTAAATCTCCACCTGGTGAACTGTGGTTTCTGGATCATCAGGTTAGTGTTGGTTACATATAATTACTCAATTCCATTACTGATTTTTTGCAATATAGATAAGTATTGTTTATGCTTTTCTCACGTACATAGGCTTTAATGACAAAGAAATATCCATTTTTAGTTCAATCATTTTATCAAACATATGGTGTGCAAAACAAATCATCAAATTTGCATACTTCAATTCCCAAGTTCATTAATCCCCCAAAAAGTATGTTGTGTTGGTTTTGTTTTCTACATAAATGAAATAGCAGAAAAAAGATAAAATTTGTATTCTAATAAACAATTCACACATACATATAAAAAAAAGTCACACTCAAATCAACAAAAAAGTTACTAAGTAGAATAATAACGATTTATCAACTTACTATTGAATCATACACATAAATCAGTTAAATTCATTTTGTAATCACACTTACCGGAGAAGACATGAAGGGACGGAAGGGTTCGTCGGTGATACAAAAGTGATGGAGGCGGTGTTACACAATGATGAGTGCTGAAATTGAGCTATAATCGTGGTGCCTGTAAATCCATCCGAGTCTTGCTTCCTAAGAACATTAAAATCGAGCTATAAAATACTCATAAAGGAACCAATAATTTAGAACTACATAACCCATAAATCAGGGGGAAATCAACCCACCATGCTCCAAAAGTACTCGTCGGTTTCTCCTTCACCATTTCTTTGACCTTGCTAAATAAAAAGCCGACGGACACAGAGTCAGAAAACGTCAACCAAAGCATATTCATCCTAGGAAGTCACCTTTATTGGGGGAAAAGGCAGAGGTGTTGGAGTAGAGTTGCGTCGATTTGAAAGGAGAAGGAAGCAGTATTGAGGCGATGATATCTATTGCCAGTAGAATATGGGAATAAGTGAAGGGTCGTCGATATTTAATTGCGATTTAATGGAGGGAGAAAGATAATGACTGATGTCCACTGATTATCTGATCAGGTGGGAGAGGTGGTGGAGAGAGCAACCGACTGAAAAACAAATGAAAATAATATGGCAAAGTGTAAAAAATATCAAGAAGACCTGTTGAAAAGAACAATTCTATATGAAAGATAACTTTAGGTCGAAGAAAGGAAACGTAAAAAAAGTAAGACGACCAAAATAAAAAAAAAACAAAAAAGTTACTGTAGATAAGACTCCCCACAATTAAGTATATATATAATTAATATTTTTTTTATTGTTTTTATCCGATTAATCAATTTACTTATTTCATGTGAATATTTCTTCAAAATCAATTAACTTATACTTTACTAATGGTCTTTAACTAATTTTTATTAGGGTAAATTACATCAATCGTCTCTCGTGCACATACCAAAAATCATGTTCAGTCCCTATTTTCAAAAATTAACTCAGATCATCCCTCGTTTGTTTAAAACTTGCACACTTCGTCCTTGATATGCTTTTTTCTTGCGAATGTAGTCCGTGCCTCATTTGAAATGACGATAATGCCCTTGGATATTTATTTTTTTGATTATTCTAATATTATTTATTATTACTTATAAATTAGCAAAGAAAATAAAAAAACAACTCTCTATAAACTCTATCTCTCTCAGTTACAGTGGAAAATACCACTACCTCATCCGAACAATCTCTCACACTCTCTCCCTATTCTTATTCGATACCTGCTCTCATCTTTTCCAACCCATCCACCCCTTCACTTCTAAACCCTCATGTTATTGTTATTGGTGGGAGATAAAAGAGTAACCCAAAACACACACACACACATGTGTTCTGATACGATATCGAGATAGATGTCAAGTGAGATGGATATATAACACGATACTGAGAGAGAAAGAGGTTGAGAGAGACGGACTCGATGAAAGAGAAAAAGGAGACCATAGGAAATGGGTGAGATGGAGATGTAGCATGATAAGACAGAGAAATACTTGATTTCAATTTTAATTTTGAGTTTACTCCTTCTTTATCGTCATCAAATCTAGAAATTGAAACTGATGTAGGTTTTCATTTTGATTTTGAGGTTTGTTTCAGGTTTGGTTTGATTTTATTTCGATGGATTTGTCTTGGACTTGATTTCAATCGGTTACTTGTTTAGATTTTGAAGATGAATATAGGTTAGGACTTTGACTGCAGTGAGATGTTGTGAACTTGTGATTGTGATTGTTTATGGGTCTCATTTGTGTTTATTAAATCTTGTCAGTAGTTCAAGGTTTCGAAGATTAAATTATTGTTTCGATGGAGATGATTGTAGTTCAGAGAAATAACTTTTGATTAGAGTGGTGGATGGATCGATTTAATTATTGAGTTTCACCACAAAGCAGATAGATTGAAATTGGTAGTTTCAATGGTCGTTGGTGTTCTTAATGCAGAGGGAGAGAACGACGATAAGGATGGTGGTTTGGGGTCTGATTTTGGTACATTGATTTTGGGTTTTGGATGGTTAATGAGAACGAGTGAGAAGAGGGACGAAGGTAGAAGAAAATTAGGGAAAGGGAAGGGAAGGTGCTTGCGGTGATAGGTTGTGGTGTCGGAGGTGGTGACGCTGATATGTGGTGGTGCTGGGGGAGTCAACGGTGATAGGTGGTGGTGGTGATTTTTTATAGAAATAGGGACTGAACGGGAGGGGGAGATATTTGTTTGCCCTTTTTATTATATATTAAATTGATAAAGAAATGAAAAAAGGATAAAAGAAATAACTAATGGCAAATTAGTCTTTTCATGTCAATACGGATGATATGCGTAAGTTTAAAACAAATAAGAGATCATCCGAGTTAATTTTTAAAAATAAGGACTGAATGTGCTTTTCGGCATATGCATTACTCTTTTTATTATCTTGGTAATTTGTATATGAGGTTCATGTTTCACGTTATCTTTTTCTTTCTAATTTGATCCATTATATATTATTAATTATTTATGTGTATTTTGATTAATATTATTTATTTAAATAGTAAATAAATATATAATTGTTAATTTAATAATTATTAACTATGAATAATTAGAATATTAAAAAATATATATATGAAATAGTGGCTGATGTGGACCACATTTAAAAGAAAATCGGGATTTTATTAATATAAGCTGACGTTACATGTATGGGTGAACAAAACCGCACTGCAACTAAAATTAACCGTAAACATCACATAAACCGCAACCGTAATAAAAACCGATAGTGAAGTTTTTTGTTTTTCAAAAACCGCAAATTTGCGGTACGATGCAGTTATTAGTTTTCAAAAACCGCATTGCACCGCATATATCATATACAATTTTTTTTATTAATTATTAATATATAAAATATTAAAAATGTGACAAGTTTCATGGATGAAAGATGGATAAAGTACTTAGAAGACAAAAATGTTGGTTTTTTTTTTTTATTTTTTTATTTTATGTTTAACCTTGAAAAATGGTAAAATCAGATAATTTTAAGATATTTATTGTTAATTACTATTGATTTGACGTTTTTAAAATATTAGTTGTTTGTGATTTAAGTTAATTGTTTTATACCTTATAGTTTATTATTATTATTATAAATAATATGTTTGAACTCTTAAAACCGTTTAAACTCTAAACTATAGTTAAAAAGCACACAAATAACCGCATAAAATCCTTGTGGTTAATAACTGGAACACAAAAAAGACTTAACTGTACCGCAAAAATAACTCCCTAACCGCACTGCAAAAATAACCACACCAAACGGTTTTGAAAATAGATTAACCGTATTTGCGGTTAGTAACGAGGTTTTAGCTAATAATCGTACCGAATCACACCGCGTTCACACCCATAGTTATACGTGTGAAAGAGCAGAGACATTGTATTGGATAATGTTACTCTTTATCCTTTTTCTTATAGGAGCTGTTGTACATATATACTCATTTCAAGTCCACAAAAATACGGAAAAAATAAAAGATTTGGAGAAAATGTGCAAAAATACCAAAACCAATCACGAGAGAAAGAGATAACTTGCTTCGATTACTAACCTCATCGTGCGCCATCAAGCTTCCTTGCCCTTAAACCCGTTAACCCTTCTACAGTATTCGCTCTTAAAGCTTTGGGAATTTGGTTTTTGAATGGTTGATAGAGTTATCGGATGGGAGCTCAGAAGAGCGTCCATGCTGGCAAAGGTCTGTTTCTTTTTTCATTTTTCTCAATTGACTGTGTCGCTCTCTTTGCTATTCGCCAAGCGCAGTTATTTAATTCGTGAATTCGCCCACATTGTTTGATAAAACCATAGAATCTGTGTGTCAGTGACCTTATGGTTTGATTAATTTGTTGCTACTTCATACAGCCAAGATAGACTTCAATGTTGATTTCACGCACAGGCTATGTGCTGCTATGATGGTTCATTCTTTCAGGTTTTTTCTGGTTCATACTTTCCTTTCTTTTAGTAATTGATATTTTCCCTGTGAGTTCTTGCTAGTAATTCCCCTATTTATAGTCTGGGTGCCTGGATATGAATATTCTACTGTGTGCGTTTAATCCAAAGCCCATTGGCAATGAATGAAATCACCCAAAATTATAAATGCAGAAGAATTATTTTGCATTTACCGGACGTCCCATTATTCTTTCTAGCTAATATGCTCGAGTTGACTTCATTTGCCTATCTTATCGAGCCATCTAGACTGTGCTTACCTTTCAAATAAACTCCAGTTGAAACTTGAAATTTGCTATTATAGATTCCATATTCTCTTTTTGATATTTTATTGATTATCACCCCTATTGCTTTTGTTTATTGTTTCTTTGTATGAAACAGAAATTCAGGCACTAGTAGTCCACTTTCGCTTATTGTTGGGAGGTATGATTAGCATTTCAGTTCATCAACTTTTCAGTAAAAAAACTTGCCTCTTGCTTATACAACTATTAGGCTTAGATAAGTACTAGTATTTGGTATTAGTATTTATGGATAAATATTAGTCTTTAGGGATACATATTAGTGATTTTTTGTTTATTGCCAGAGATATGGATTAGTAGTTTTATAAGGTAGGGTTCTAGTTTGGAAAATCTATAAAAAAGGATTTTATGCTTATTATCATCATCAAAGAGAATTGGGTGACTGGGCATCATTAGTAGAGTTGGCTTATTAGGTCATTATCTTATTCGTGAACATCTTTAATTGCTTTTTCATTGCCTTTTTTTTATTGGGTCCTATCAACATGACAATGCACATAAAATTTACCAAACTAATTGAAAAAAAGAATGAAAAAATTTAGTCACACCATTGATTTAGCCATTTAACTATTTTTTGCAGTGATCAATGATTGAAGTTTGTTTACGGGTTTAAAATCATTCTTCCCGGTTAAGCGATTTTGATCTTAGAGCAAAACACAGGAAAACACAATGTACTCTCATCATTCCACATTTTAGCCATTTGAACGATTTTTTTAATCGTTTTAGCACTGAAGTATTATAATAACAAAAAAGTACAATGTCTTAATTACTACATATATTAGTTAAGTGGCCAAATCGATAAAATGGTGAAAGTGCAATTGCTTTTTTCACTTTTGCCCAAAAAAGAATGCAAGACATATCTAAGCGCTTTGGACTAAAAAGTTGCA
This sequence comes from Lactuca saligna, assembly GCF_052625555.1. Taxonomy (NCBI): domain Eukaryota; kingdom Viridiplantae; phylum Streptophyta; class Magnoliopsida; order Asterales; family Asteraceae; genus Lactuca; species Lactuca saligna. Next base: position 78,652,511 of record NC_136418.1, read on the forward strand.
TAGCTTTTGTAAAAATCATTCAACAATCTATACAACGTTTTTAAAATGTTCTGTGGTTTCCAACTTCCAAGTTAAAGTACCCTTTGTGAATTTCTTCCAAGATCAGAGTCATATGCTAAGTAACTAGCACACTCACAACTTTCTTTTTCTGCTTATATTTTTAGGTGGTTAATCCTTGCTTCAACATAATGATTCATTTCGTACAAATTGGGTTTGCAACTTGTGTTAATTTCTTTTTTGCAGCCTTTGTGTAAAACACCCTAACTTATTTGGAAAGAGTGAGAAGCTTGATCTATTGTGGGATAAAGGGCTTTCAGATTCCAATATATTGATTGCTTACAGGAAGCCTAGGCCTGAATGGCTGGCTCAACATTCTTTTGTCTTTCAGGTTTGTTGTTGTTGTTGTTGTTGTTGTTTTTTTTTTACTTAATGAGCGTAATAGAGAAAAAAAATATTACTCAGTAAGCTATATATTGGTTTATTGCAAAAAGAACGAATTAAATAGAGAAAGCCAGGCAAAGCATGATTCCTATTACTACCTAAATTTTTACAAATTTGTCCTCATTTTATTTCCTTCCATTTACCCAAACGTATGAATCATCACCGACTCAATTTTATTTAAAACATTTATTTGTTTATTATAGCAACATACTTTCATCTCTTTCCATTACAACCATGTACTTTAAAAATCTATCGAATTATAGCAATCTCAACTGAATACAAAGAAATTTTGATTGCTATAATTGTGGAGATTTTTCAAAGAAAAAAAGTTAATCGGGTAGGTTTTATAACGTGCAGTTTCCTAATAAGAAAAAGATGAAAAGTACAATGATGCTGTAGCAGAAAGAAATGAAAGTAGGGTGCTTTAACAATTTACAGACAGAATATCGTGTAGTTATGTTATTAATTATATGAATTGAATTGAGCAGCACTCGATCTCGCCTGAGGTTGGGATACATGGTGTGCCTGTTGACAACTTCTCAAAAACAGGGAGTGGAGGTGTCAATCTATGCCGCTTCTCTGCAGGCCTAGATCTCGACGAGCCTGGAACTTCCAATTGGACCACCAAAACTAGTATAAAGTTTGAGGTAACTAATTAATTTTATGCAAAAGACATGAATACCCTCCTCAACCAACGCTTGTATACCGTGGAGATTAATTTAGCCTTGTATCGTGTTGGTATGAAGCATGTCCGTCCTGTCAATGATGATGGCCGCTCAATAAGTAGAGATCTTCATGGATATTCAGTGACTTCCAGGTAATTATGGATTTATTTTTTTAAATGTGTTTTGACAGATATCTTATGATTCTTTTTAATGCAGCGGTAATTTTCATGATAATATGGTAGTACTGAAACAAGAGTCCAGATTCGCCAAAGCAAATGATCATAGTTTCACTCGGGTTATTGCTTTGCTCTTTCCTTATTACGTGTTGTTTCTTTTGACTTAATGAGGACATAACTTAATCCAGTAAAGTATGCTGTATAATATGGCTTAACAGAGGAAGTCAGGGAAATGACCATCAAGTCCTATGTTTTCTCTCATTGATTTTTTCCTTTTAATTCTCCTAGTGTGCCTTCATTTTCTTAAATATTTTTTAAACATCATTATCCATTACTTAATGAGCAAAAAAAGGAACATGTGAATTTAATACATAATTTTTGTCATATGCATTACTAATTTTTTAAAATGTACTACTGTATTCAGTTTAGTCTACAAATAGAACAAGGAATTCCTCTTATGTCAAAGTGGTTAATTTTTAACCGGTTCAAGTTTGCTGCATCGAAGGGAGTCAAAGTTGGTCCTGGATTTCTCTTGGCAAGGTGAGAATATATATATATATATATATATATATATATATATATATATATATATATATATATATATATATATAAATGTGTTGATGTCTTAAGTTAAATGGCTAACAAACTATTTTTTTCTATACAAAACACTAGCATAGTGTTTTTAAAAGTAACATCAGAAGGTAAGCAATTGGAATGTTTTGTTCACTAAATACAATAAAATAAGAGTATTTTGTGAACAAAACTGTCCAGTTGATACTGCTTTTTTAATATTAATATAATGGTGTTTTGTAAAGAAACTTTTGTAACATATTTTGCAAAGTATACAAATCCTCGAGGGCATTCGCGTCTTTTGTACACAGACAAGAGATCTGTCCCTGGGACTTTTTTGGTGGCAAAAAAATTGCAGGCTTTTTCCCATTGATATCATTCAATACATTACAAGGCCTGTGCTGTGTGGATGTCTGTTTTGCTGTTTGTTTATAATTTGAATTTTGAATTTGCATGGGCATAAATCTATTTGTTTGTGTGACAGCGTTACAGGTGGTTCTATCGTAGGCGATATAGCTCCATACCAAGCATTTGCAATTGGAGGGGTTGGTAGTGTACGTGGATATGGTGAGGGTGCGGTTGGATCTGGTAGATCTTGTTTGGTTGCCAACACTCAACTCACATTCCCTATGGTATGTACATATGCATGACTCTATGTTCATCCTCATATTATAATATAAAGGCTTAAATCTACCAATGTACTTTCATTTATTCTCATCACAACATTCTACTTGTAAAATCCCACCCAACTCGAAGCAGTTTTCAAACTGTAAAACAATGTTGTAATACAAGAAATGGAAGTAAGATGCTCTAATACACGTACATATAAATGTAGTTACAGTGCCATTTAGCCTTCATATAAATAAGTTGTGGTATATTCTTACTTCATATGATTATGATATGAACAAGCTATGCGATATTCATCTGTTCAATGCATTTTTTTGCTAACTAATACCTATTAAAAAAAGCTGTTTATCTATCCTGGTAAATGATTTAATCAAACATTTTAAACATTGTTTTTGGTTGGTTGATTATGCTGCCTTGAATTATGTTGTGTTACCAGAATCTGATGCTTGATGGTGTTCTCTTCTGTGATTGTGGAACTGATTTGGGTTCTGGTCGCTATGTTCCCGGTTAGTGTTTCCCCTTTTCCTTAAACAACTTCGACGTCCTCCATTTGTGCATTTGTGACACTTATTTTCTATGTTTTGTTGTCCCTCCCAAAATAAAAGCAGAATTTTCTCTTTTGGTTAGTTTCTAATCATATTGGCCGAAATACAGACTTTTTATCAATTCATTTAGCCACTTGCCTATTGTCTTTTTTATCATTATTATAATACTAGTTCCATAGTTCAATGACTAAGTTGATAAAAGATAGTTGAGTGGCCAAAACGATGAAATGGTGAAAGTATGTTTGTGCTTATATATATAGTAAATCCTGTTAATCGTAAAGACCAAAGAGTGATGTGATAGTGATTGTGATAGTGAGTTCAATTGGTATTTGTAGGAAACCCTGGTCTAAGACATGGTAAACCGGGAGCTGGTGTTGGTGTTGGATATGGAGTCCGGTTAAAGTTCCCGATGGGCCATTTTCAGGTCGATTACGCTCTCAATGCCTATCATCAAAAGACCATCTATTTCGCCTTTAGTAATGTTGCTTCTTGATTTTTTTTTCAAACTTATAAGCCTTATGGTCAATTCTTTCCAATTCATGGAAAATAGGTTAAAGCCAACAAATTTTGTTTGGAACCAAAAATCTCATAATCTTATTTATTCAATGTAAATACAACATTTTGTTTGCTAACTGATACCTATTCATTTTCATAAAAGAAAAAGTAACCCTTAAAAAAAGGGTTAATGCTACAAAAAACTCAAACTTTACGGTCCGATTAGCACGTTACCAACCGACATGTTGATATGTCGGCCTTTGTTGATGTGGCATGCAGACTGTATCGTCACATCAACATGTCTTTTAAAAACATGTCTTTTAAAAACAATTGAAAGCATATAAGAATTACCAACGGGCATGTTAATATATCGGCTCCTGCTGACGTGGCATGCAGATTGTATCGCTACATCAACAATCTATTAAAAAAAATCTTAAAGCACAGAAGAATAAGGGAGCAAGTGTGTTTCGAATTGAGGACTTGCCTATTCATAGGCGACGCCGTTAGCCCTGACCTAGAGGCTCATTTTGTTTATTGCTTCTTAAAATTTGTATATATTATGGAAGATAATTAACACATATACACATGCAAAAGTTGGTTGAAAAGAGGACGAGTTAGGACGAATAATCAAAGAGCTTACCACCGGTCCAAAGAACAAATAAACGTTTTATTGCCCCATTTCTTTTACATATTCCATATAAGAATGTGAAATACATATAAAAGTACTTTTTTTGAAAAAATATATATTTTTTTATAAAAACTTTTTTTATACAAAAACATATTTTATACCTTTTTTTTTCATATATATATATATATATATATATATATATATATATATATATATATATATATATATATATATATATATATATAACCTTTTTTTTATTGTCCTAAAATTATGGTAACTAAGTTAAATTGGAGCCTATAATTTTGATAACACCATTATCTTCACGTCAATTTGCTTATCTCGACTTTCATAGTTTGCCACCATCTCCGAAGGGTTCTTTCCCACAATCGCCACCATTGAAAAAACCGATCAGGTCATTTGCTAATCAGTGGCCCGATATATTTTGAAAAACGTTCCAGATGTCAATGTCAATGTTGTCAATTACTAGAAGAAACAAGTTGATGGGTATTTCGTTGAGGCATCGGGAATATGAAAGATATTTATGCCCAATAGTTATAATAAAAATATATTTGTTAATGATATATGATCCTATATGATTCATATTTTATAGCAATGTACTACTAATTGACTATTTATTAAAGTAATTTGATTATTAATAAATTTAATAAACACTTGTATTTAAATGGAAAACCATTATTTTATAAAAATAATATTTTACCAACAGATCAGATATTATTGTTTCTAGGAAATAATAATAAAATAGAATAAAAACTAGTTATATTCATAAGGTATGGATATATAAATTATGTATAATTATTTGGACATTTTGAATAATCATCTAATTGACATATGTAACTAGCTACTTGATATTTTAAGTGGAAGAAAAACTAACTTTGACTTGTTTGTAGTCAAAACCGTAGGTCCATCTTCATGGGAAGATGGTTGCTTTTAGTTAATCTCGTTCACCCATACTTGCTCTTTAAGGCAATGCTTTGAGTAGTTAGATGATATGGTTCCTTCCTACATATTTCATAGTATATAAAGAAGAGTAAGTGCCAAAATCTAGTTAGTTTTTTCACACTCTTCTCTTCTTTTTTTTTTTTTTTTTTTTTTTTTCTCTCTAATTGCTAAGAACTTAATGCTTCTATCCTCTCTCCATGTCTTGCAATTTGTGCATCCTTTGAGTGTACTAAGTTGCTTCTACTTTAAGGCATATTTTGTGTAAGTTCTTAATCTCTTAAGAACAACTTAGGTAAAGACTACCATCTTTGGTGATTTACTCTTGATTGGTGGACGCTTCTAAAGAAGCTCTACTTTAAGTTGCTTTCCATCTTCATCAACTTTCAACCTCTCAAGAGGAATCAAAGTCTTCAAATGTTTTATTTATTTAAAATGCTTTTATGCTTATTCTAATTTTAAAGGTTTTATTTTGTGGTTGTTTTAATCTTTAATGCTTTGCAAAATGATCATTTGTGGGTTAAAACGCTTTTATGCTTATTCTAATTTTAAAGTTTCCATTGTCATTTTTAGCATTTTTGGAAAAACAATTTTCAATAAAACCCAACAATTGATATCATAACTATTTTTGCAAGCTTAGTCAGATTATTAGATTATTTGGTATAACATTTGTTTTTTAAACCATGGATGGTTTTCTTTTTGTGTGAAATTCCATACATATTTTCTATAACATCTTTATAATTGTAACTTTTTAGTGACAAAAGTTTACATGCATATTTTGTCACCAAATTTGTTTTAGAAAAACAATGTGTTGTTTTATATATTTATGAGTATATATATATATATATATATATATATATATATATATATATATATATATATATATATATATATATATATATATATATATATATATATAATACTATATTATAAAGCATATTAGTCATATTTTGATTTTAAGAGGTATAAGTTACAAAATTTTTTTGTACAAATCAATTATACATATAAAATTTATTAATACTTGCCAAAAGTTTTAAAACTTGAATTAAGGAAAATAATTAAGAAATTCAATTTGGATTAAAATGAAAATTTTAAAATATTAACTTCATATATATAAATTAAATTGTATTTCTTAAACTAAACACCAATATTAATTAATTTACATCAATAGTATAAGCAGACAATATAAACATAAGGTATAAACATAAATATTTTATTTAAAAGTGATAATTTTTTATTACATAATAACTAATAATAAAATATAATAATTATTTCCCTATAAAAAACTATTCACCGAAAAAAGTTATTGATCACCGCGCTTTGCGCCGCCACACACCTAATATATATATATATATATATATATATATATATATATATATATATATATATATATATATATATATATATATATCCCTATAAAAATCTATTCATCGAAAAAAGTTATTGATCACCGCCGCTTTGTGCCGGCACACATCTAATATATATATATATATATATATATATATATATATATATATATATATATATATATATATATATAGCCATTGACCTCTTGTGATGTTTGTGTTGATTTATTAAAATGGTTGTAATATTTATTTATTCATATGATATATAATAATTAAATAAATAGTTTTTATTTTGTTTATTTTTCTAAGTACTAGATTAGTTTTAGAAATAATTTATTTTTATAAAAATGTAACAATAATGAAGATGGTGACCATTTTGAAAATCAAAAGTTTATAAACATGATTTTATTAAAGTTTTATAAACTTTATGAAATTATTATTATGAATTTGCTACAAGATGTTGAAGGAAGTGGAATGATGAAGACATTACAAAAAGTTTTGGTCCCTTTATGTCCCTTACAAATGGACTTGCTATTTTTGTGATGGTTCAAAAAATGTCATTAGTTTATGATTAGTTTATGCACATATGTTCTAATAGTTTGTGATGTTTGTTTTATGTTTATATATCGCATGTTTATAAAATTAAAATTTCAAAATGCTAGATATTTTTTAAACATAAAAATAACCGCAAAGAGTTTGGTTTCAATGAAATTTATCTTTTAATATAAGATGGGTAAAAAAGTTTTAAAAACAAAATGAGTTTTATCGTTTAAAACTAGCTGACGGTAAATTTCAATGATTAAAATTATTTAAGTTTAAAATTGAGATTTTAGAGACTACTCGAACTCCAACCCTTATTTTTTTAATGGAAGTTTTATTAAAAGGTTTATAAACGTTCTTTAACTTTCAAACGTCCAAACTTAATACTAGATATTAATTTTAAAATTTGTTCGCATCGATTATATAAAATCTGGATTTTATAAAAGAACATTGCTAAAATGTGATTTTAAATATAAGTATATCATGGGTTATTGGATACTTGCAATAACCATAATATCAAATGTTTTTTAAACTAGAATTATAAAAAAGATCAAAGGGCTCTTGTTAAACTCAAATCTATCAATCCTATTTGAATAGTACTCACACACCACTTATATGCGCCAATGTCATCTTTTAATGGCCGAGGTGTATTCACGATTGCTATAACCTAATTATAAGTCGATTACACAAGTTCCTCAAACTAGATGATTTGATCAAAAATCTATTTTGATAAAGGTCACCTAGGCAATAGAGATCCGATGCATATATGGGATCAAATATGTCTATTAAACTTTGTTATTAACGATCTTATAAAGATAGAAATAATATAATATAATATAATTGATACTCAATATCTACCTAGTTGAATCCAATGAATGAGATAAATGTCACCTAACCATTTATTTGTTTTGCAAATTGTATCCTAGACTCTAATAATTAATGTTTTTGAAAACTTAAGGGTATTAATTATTAAAGATTTAAATACTGAAAATACTAAATGATTTTTTTTTAAAATTTTGTACATGAAAACAAAATCCAATATCGTTACTATGCATCATCTTTCTCTTGCTGGCCTACAACATGACAACCCGAAATTTCTATCATGTACAATAGTTCAATTCAATCAAAGTTAGACTTGTTTTACTATCTTTTAACACTGTTTAGGGTCTATTTGAGTGTTCTAAACCTAGTACAATTAAGGTAGGAGCCTGGAAATGGGATAACTCTATATATATCAAGCAAACTCGGGCCAAACACTACAACATATGGAGTGTGCGGCCACACACTTGAGTGGACGTCCACATACAAGTGTGTGCGGCCACACACCCATCCCAACCTCACACTCCAGCCACACACCCCTCCAACCACACACTCCCACATATATATTCAACACTTGGTCATTTTTTAACACTTTTCCACTTCTTAAAGGTTGGAACTCAAAATCCTCTCAGGTATCATCCAACTTTTCACTTCAATCTTCAAACAAGTAAGTGATTCATCCTTTGATTTGCTATTACATGACCTTAACTAGCCTTCCCCTTTGATTTGATCCATGAAAACACCTTTGTGGTGTTAAATCTTCAAAATCACCAAGAACAGACACTACCTTTTTGGACTTAATCACCCTTTTCAAGCCTCTATAACGTGTATACACTTATCATAACTTGTTATATGCTAAGAACACTTGATGACATATTTGAAAAACACGGTTTTATCATCTTCATAAAGGGTGTGAGGCTGCACACCTTCATGGTGGCCGCACACACCCTTTTTAGGTCCAAAAATGGCAATGAACTCCATATAAGGCTTAAGTATGAAGTAAGAAACCTTCCTAGATGAGTCCTAAAGCCTTAAAATACGTTTTGGAACATTTCTTAGGGAGTGTGCGGCCGCACACCCACTATGGCCGCACACCCTGGCCGCATACTGTCACACCCCGAAACTGATGGCGGAAACGTTTCGGGGCGGAGGACGTCATGTAAAGTATCACAACCAATGTACATAGTAAGCACACTAAACACAACCATTACATTACATAGAAGTATTTATATTTGTTTGAAAGTAAAGTTATACATGATTATTGTAACGACCCAATTTTTACGTCCGAAAATTTCATTTTAAAATATTACTTTAGAAAACATTAATAAATAAAAACATTGTTTGATCACACCATAACACATCGTAACCATGTTCTAAAAGGTCAAACCATACATCCCATCAAAATATCAGAGTACAATCCCAGTAAATCTCGTAAATGCGGAAACCGAAGAGTGTGTGTATGTCGTGCCGCTACCACGCCGGCTCCTTCCCCTTCGATGCAGAGGTACCTGAAAACAAAACTGTAAACGTAAGCACAAAGCTTAGTGAGTTCCCCCAACGTACCACATACCATACAAACACATAACATACGTACTGCCAGGCTATTCTGGGGTGCCTGACTACCCGGTACGGCCATTCTGGGGTGCCGACCTACCCATACGGCCATTCTGGGGTGCCGTCTTACCCGTGTCAAGCCATTCTGGGGTGCTGACTACCCATGTCAAGCCATTCTGGGGTGCTGACTACCCATCGGTCCTAACAACCGATCCTTGGGGACTGGTCCCCTCCCGCTACCTTTATCGCATAACATAATAGACCAACATACAAGCATACCATCACATACAGTCAGATAATTCTGGGGTGTCTGACTACCCAGCGGTCCTAACAACCGAACTCTACTACTATAGCATATAACGTATCGTGATAGCATGTAACATAACAGGTAATAGCAAACCTAGATGATATCACAAAGACAATCATCTATCATACATCTCCTATTGGTGGGCCGGCCGTGTGGCCTTAGACCCACCACTACTGGAAGGTAACTCACCTCAAAGTAGCTGCTGAACTGATCGGGAACTAACTGACCGCTGCTGCTCCGGGAGTCCTCCGGCTGCAATTCCCACAACATACTCAATCAAACACTGCTAACTGTCCTTTAGGTAAAATGACCATTTTACCCCCGGTCTAGCTCTAAGCCAAAGCTAGAGTCAACTTTCAGTTGACCCGACTCGCCGAGTGGATCTCCACTCGCCGAGTCCCTAGCAACTATTGTCCTGGGTCCCTGGTTCTACTCGTCGAGTTGGGCTATGACTCGACGAGTTCATCTTCTAACTGTCATTCAACTCCTTCATCCTACTCGCCGAGTTGTATGAACAACTCGTCGAGTTCATCTTCATCCGAAGAACACTTTATGCTAAGACTCGCCGAGTTGTATGAACAACTCGCCGAGTCTGTTCTTAATCTATGAAGATTGCCTTGGACTCGCCGAGTCAGGGCATTGACTCGCCGAGTCCTTACATGGGTGAGTTTAGCTCCCAACTCACCGAGTCACCCCCTGTGACTCACGGCTCAACTCGACACATCATGAAGGGACCAAATCGGTGACTCGCGACCAGACTCGCCGAGTCACCTATACGACTCGCCGAGTCGCCGCCATGCATCCACCAAATACACCGATTTACTCGATTTCAGTCCATGCCAATCATAGATCTGGACTTCTAGGACACAAATCACACGTAAAGTTTCCAACTTTACGTGTGGATATTCACTAATGTGGATTTTAGGGTGCAAAATGCCTCAAAAGGGTAGATCTAGGATGAACAAGCCACATGGGGCCATAAAGCTAACAGATCTGAGCTCCTGGAGCTCAATCTTGCCTAGATCTAAAGGTTAATCCACTTATTACGAATCATTAAGCACAAACAAGCTTGAAGAATTGCTCAAGAGTGTCCCAAATGAAATCCTAAGCATAGAAACAGGGGAAAAACGAGATATACCTCAAGGAAAATGTTGAAATGACACAAAGATGGCTGATCTCCTTCTCCTCTTCTTGATCTACTCCTCTTTCTCCTCAAAACCTTCAAGAACACACCAAGAACACTTCAATCTCTCAAGGAAATAAGGGAAAACGATGTTGGGGGAGTTCTGGGGGGTGAATGGGGACGAGTTGGGGCGGAATGAGGGTTTAAATAGGGTGCAAACCCTTGAAACTTAGGGTTTCATCCAGCAGCGGTGACTCGCCGAGTCCAGGATATCGACTCGCCGAGTCGCCCACTTAAAACGTGTCCTGAGTCTCGTCCCTACTCGGCGAGTCGGACCTTATGACTCGCCGAGTCCAAGGCTAAAATAGGGCAATGCTCAAATAAAATTCACATACCGGAAACCAGGTGCTACAAATCTCCCCCACTTATTTTAGACTTCGTCCTCGAAGTCTGCTGCCCGGTCCTGAAACACCTCGGGGTAATGCTCCATCATCTCGTCCATCGGTTCCCAAGTCCATTCTGAACCCTTGCGGTGCTGCCATTGCACCTTTACTAGTTCTACCCTCTTGTTTCTCAACGTCTTGGTCTTTCTGTCAAGTATTCCGACTGGGCGCTCAATGTAATTCAAGCTGTCATCAACTTGAATATCCTCCAACGGTACTACTGCTGAATCGTACACCAGGCACTTCCGCAGCTGCGAAACATGGAAGGTGCTGTGGATCTGACTGAGCTCGGCTGGCAGATCCAGCCTATACGCCACCTTGCCCACCCGGGCTGCAACCCTGAACGGCCCGATGAACCTTGGGCCCAACTTGCCCCGCTTCCTGAATCGAATGACACCTTTCCAAGGTGAGACTTTCAGGAGGACCATATCCCCGACTTGGAACTCCAAGTCGGATCGACGTCTATCGGCGTAGCTTTTCTGTTGACTCTGTGCAGTCTGAAGTCTGCTCCGAACCTGCTGGATTCTCTCGGTCGTCTCTAGCACCACCTCGGTGCTTCCCATGACTCTCTGGCCAACCTCCCCCCAACATATCGGGGTTCTGCACTTCCGCCCATACAACATCTCGAACGGGGGTCGGTCAATACTCGCGTGATAGCTGTTGTTGTAGGAGAACTCAGCCAAAGGAAGATAGGTATCCCAGCTACCACCGAAATCCAGTACACACGCCCGCAACATGTCCTCCAAAGTCTGGATGGTCCGCTCACTCTGACCATCTGTCTGTGGGTGAAAGGCGGTGCTGAAATGCAGACGAGTGCCCAACTCGTCATGAAATTTCTTCCAGAATCTGGAAGTAAAACGCACATCCCTGTCCGAGATTACCGATACTGGCACCCCATGCCGTGCCACAATCTCCCTGATATAGATGTCGGCCAATTTTTCGGCCGATATGCTCTCCTGAATCAGAATAAAGTGAGCACTCTTGGTCAATCTATCCACGATGACCCAAATCGAATCCACTCCCCGTGCGGTCCTGGGAAGCTTTGTGATAAAATCCATCGTGATATCTTCCCATTTCCACAGTGGAATGTCCAACGGCTGCATCTTGCCATGCGGCCTCTGATGTTCGGCCTTGACCTTCCTGCAGGTCAAACACCGCTCGACGTACCATGCCACATCCCGCTTCATGCAAGTCCACCAATAATCCGGACGAAGATCCCTATACATCTTCGTCGCCCCGGGATGAATAGAAAATCGGGACTTGTGCGCCTCCTCCATCAAATTCTGACGCACGCCACCGTGATACGGCACCCACACCCTACGGTGTAATGTCAAAAGTCCTCTACCATCATAATCAAAGGAGGAAACCTGACCCACCACACGCTCGCTCTTCCGATGCTCCTCCTTGATAGCCTCCTGTTGAGCCTCCCGAATCTGCTCCAACAGGGGAGTCACCACAGCCATCCTCAAACAGACGTCCCTGATCGGCACCGTCTTGCGGCTAAGCGCATCGGCCACCACATTGGCCTTCCCCGGGTGGTAAAGGATCTCGCAATCATAATCCTTCACCACGTCCAACCACCGTCGCTACCTCATATTCAGATTCGGCTGGTCCATGAGGTACCTCAAACTCTTGTGGTCCGTGTAGATGGTACACCGAACCCCATAGAGGTAATGCCGCCAAATCTTGAGGGCAAAGACCACCGCCCCCAACTCCAAATCGTGCGTCGGGTAATTTGCCTCGTGAGGCTTGAGCTGCCGCGAAGCGTAGGCAATGACATGCCCCCTCTGCATCAGAACTGCGCCCAACCCTGAAATGGACGCATCGCAGTAAACCACAAAATCCTCTATGCCCTCAGGCAGGGCTAGGATCGGTGCCTCACACAATTTCTTTCTCAGCATCTCAAACGCAGCCTGCTGCTCGGGTCCCCACCGAAAGACCACGACTTTCTTCGTCAGTCGTGTCAGGGGTACGACTATCTTGGAGAAATCCTGGATAAATCTCCGATAGTAGCCCGCCAATCCCAAGAAGCTCCGAATCTCGGATGGAGACTTCGGGACCTCCCATCTCATCACGGCCTCGACCTTGGCCGGATCAACCAGAATCCCGTTCTGGTTGACGAGGTGTCCAAGAAATTGCACCTCGCGCAACCAAAACTCACACTTGGAGAACTTGGCATACAAGCTCTCCCTCCTCAGGGTCTCCAATACCTCCCTCAGATGCTCCTCGTGTTCCTCCCGAGTCTTGGAATAGACCAAGATATCATCGATAAAGACTATCACAGACCGATCCAGCATCGCTCTACACACGCGGTTCATGAGGTCCATGAACGCGGCAGGAGCATTGGTGAGCCCAAACGGCATCATCACGAACTCGTAATGACCATAGCGCGTCCGAAACGCAGTATTCTGCATATCCTCCTCCCTGACCCTCATCTGATGATACCCCGAACGCAAGTCAATCTTGGAGAACCAAGATGCTCCCTGAAGCTGGTCAAATAGGTCGTCAATCCTTGGAAGTGGGTATCGGTTCTTCACCGTTACCTTGTTCAGCTCCCGATAATCTATACACATCCGATGCGACCCGTCCTTCTTTCTTACAAACAGAATCGGGGCTCCCCAGGGTGAACTGCTCGGCCGAATAAATCCTTTGTCCAGCAGCTCCTGCAGCTGCGTAGACAACTCCTGCATCTCGGGAGGAGCCAACCGATATGGTGCTTTGGCTATTGGAGCCGCACCGGGAATGAGGTCAATCCTGAACTCCACCTGTCGCTCCGGAGGTATCCCAGGTAGTTCCTCCGGGAAAACATCAGCAAAATCTCGAACCACCGGGACCTCGCTCACGGTCGCCTTACCCGCCTCCCGGGTATCCATCACATACGCGACATAACCCGCGCATCCCTGCTGAAGGTAGCGCCTAGCCCTCGCTGCTGAACATACAGTGGGTCCACACTGCAGCCGCTCTCCATGAATCACTAACTCTCCCCCGCTTGGGGTCCTGACTCGCACTAGCTGCTGTGCGCAATCTATCACTGCCCCATTAGGGCTCAACCAATCCATACCAATAATCACCTTGTTCCAATGCAATGGAATGGGAACCAAGTCTACCAGGTAACGCTCCTCAAACAGTCGCAGAACACAATCTCGAAACACCATCGATGCTCGCACCGATCGATCGTCAGCAATCTCTACCTCTAACGGGCAATCTAACTCGCCTGAAGTCTCATGAAATCTCTTGCTAAGGGCAAGAGAAACGAACGATCGAGATGCACCCGAGTCGAACAATACCTGAACTGGGATGCCGTTCACATGGAACGATCCTAATACACATGTATACACACGGAGCACATATCAATATCATAACAACGTAAAATAAAAGATAGAAGGAAGGAATCATACCCGTCACCACATCGGGCACGGCGCGTGCCTCCTCGGCAGTCAACTGAAATGCCCGACTCCTCACCACTGGAGCCTCTGCCTTGCCCTGACGGCCATCCGTGATCCGCAGGGTCGCTGGAGCTGGCGCCTTCACTGGCGCTGAAACTGTCAACATGGGGCAATTGGCCTTCTTGTGGCCCCTCTGGTTGCAGTGGAAACACAGCAACTCCGATGTCTGAATAACTGTCGCCGGAGCAGTGCAATCCCTGCTGATATGCCCAAACTTGCCGCACTTGTATCAGCCTGACGATCCCATCCTGCACGCCCCCTCGTGCGGCCTGCCGCACCTCCTGCAGCGGCTTGGTCCCGACTGGCCTTTCGGCCTCCCATCTGATCCCTTGGGCTTCTTCCCCGAAGCCCCTGCTGCCTGACCGTCCTCAAGTTTCCGTTTCCGGATGTGCTCCAAATCTATCTCTCTCTCCCTAGCCCTGGCAATCATGGAGTCCAGGGTAGGGCAAGCCGAAAAGCTAACATGCTCCCGAATGTCAGCTCGTAGCATATCATGGTAACGAGTCCTCCTCATATCCTCGTCACCTGCATACTGGGGCACCAATAAAGCCCTCTCCCGAAACTTGGCGGTGATCTCCGCCACGGTCTCTGTCGTCTGCCTCATGTCTAGAAACTCCCTGGCCAACTGCTGAAGCTCGACCGCGGGTGCAAACTCCGCCCTGAACCTAGCCACAAAGTCCGACCAGGTCATTGCCTCGATAGCCGAGGCTCCCAACGAGTCACCCACTGACTCCCACCAATCCCGGGCTCGGTCCCGTAAATACCCTGCTGCGTACCTCACCTTCGACCCCTCAGGGCAGAAGCTGGTCAACTGGGCGGACTCAATATCCGCAATCCATCGCCTGGCGACAATGGGGTCCTTCACCCCATGGAAATCCGGCGCACCACTGCCCCTGAAGTCCTTGAAGGACAGTGTGCGAGATCCCGACTGGCTAGAGGCCAAGTCGCTCCTGAATGCCCGTAGGCGATCCTCCATCAACTCCACGATCCCTTCCTTGATCGACCCAAAGATGATGGGGGTCGACTCAAGGATGCCCCTAGTGATCTCCGACGTGATGAACTCACGTAGCCTCTCATCAATCGGCTCGGTGCCTGATCCCTCTCCTGACCCCTCTCCTGACCCGCCATCTGTCGGTCTCGGTCGAAGTACCACCATTCTACAAAACATCATAATAATCATTAGTGGTACTGCTACTTTCTGAGGGATCTCAACTACTTACAGGTTCCTTGGTCTCGTCTTGACCTTCCTCGGCTCGGGTACGGATCCTCTGCTTTCAGTAGTACGGGCCCATACTACCTTCCACATCTATCCGTACCTTCTCGAGGAATTCCTTGACTCCACCAGCTCCCCTTTACTACTGCTACTCTCTGTTATTCTCATCCTAGGCTTGCCCTAGGGAAAACTCAAGTTCAACACGACTGGTCCTCAGCTGCTGTAGGTCTCCTCATAATGCCAGTTAGCCACCACCTAAACACCATCACATGTGATGAGGACTAGATAATCCTTCAAGTAAAAGATCCTTCCCTACAACGGTTGGACTCAAACAAGAGCTGCGCAATAGGGCCAGTTCAAACACTTTGGGATTATTCAACCCTGATTACATGTGGTGTGACGTGTTTACCTAGTGGCTAACTCCCATTACTCAGAATCCCACCAAGCACGAAGCAAGCAACATTCGGATAAGGGAAAAACAGACTCAAGCCAAAACTATTCTTATAACAAGAAACGACACTTAACATAGGATGCTAAGCTCATACTATCAGGCATAACCTAAACAGGCTATCCTACTGCTGTCTACTCAATTCTAGCATGCAATATTCATAAAGCTATAACACATAAGCAGGTACATAAGGCATCACTCCTAGATCCTTAGCCTATTCTAGCATGCAGTTCTACGTAAGCTGATAAACATAACATAAACTTGTATGGGTACTATGGGGAATACTTACTTGAGCTCGGCCGGTCGCGCACGTCACACACTTTGCTCTTTCTTATGACTCTTTTCCGGGTTTTAAAGAACAATTTCTTTTGGAAAATCTTTCAATCCCTCGATTTGAGTCCAAACACTCCCAAAGGCGTGTCCGAATCCCTCAAACCAGGGCTCTGATACCAACTTGTAACGACCCAATTTTTACATCCGAAAATTTCATTTTAAAATAATACTTTAGAAAACATTAATAAATAAAAACATTGTTTGATCACACCATAACACATCGTAACCATGTTCTAAAAGGTCAAACCATACATCCTATCAAAATATCAAAGTACAATCCCAGTAAATCTCGTAAATGCGGAAACCGAAGAGTGTGTGTATGACGTGCCGCTACCGCGCCGGCTCCTTCCCCTTCGATGCAGAGGTACCTGAAAACAAAACTGTAAACGTAAGCACAAAGCTTAGTGAGTTCCCCCAACGTACCACATACCATACAAACACATAACATACGTACTGCCAGGCTATTCTGGGGTGCCTGACTACCCGGTACGGCCATTCTGGGGTGCCGACCTACCCATACGGCCATTCTGGGGTGCCGTCTTACCCGTGTCAAGCCATTCTGGGGTGCTGACTACCCATGTCAAGCCATTCTGGGGTGCTGACTACCCATCGGTCCTAACAACCGATCCTCGGGGACTGGTCCCCTCCCGCTACCTTTATCGCATAACATAATAGACCAACATACAAGCATACCATCACATACAGTCAGATAATTCTGGGGTGTCTAACTACCCAGCGGTCCTAACAACCGAACTCTACTACTATAGCATATAACGTATCGTGATAGCATGTAACATAACAGGTAATAGCAAACCTAGATGATATCACAAAGACAATCATCTATCATACATCTCCTATTGGTGGGCCGGCCGTGTGGCCTTAGACCCACCACTACTGGAAGGTAACTCACCTCAAAGTAGCTGCTGAACTGATCGGGAACTAACTGACCGCTGCTGCTCCGGGAGTCCTCCGGCTGCAATTCCCACAACATACTCAATCAAACACTGCTAACTGTCCTTTAGGTAAAATGACCATTTTACCCCCGGTCTAGCTCTAAGCCAAAGCTAGAGTCAACTTTCAGTTGACCCGACTCGCCGAGTGGATCTCCACTCGCCGAGTCCCTAGCAACTATTGTCCTGGGTCCCTGGTTCTACTCGTCGAGTTGGGCTATGACTCGACGAGTTCATCTTCTAACTGTCATTCAACTCCTTCATCCTACTCGCCGAGTTGTATAAACAACTCGTCGAGTTCATCTTCATCCGAAGAACACTTTATGCTAAGACTCGCCGAGTTGTATGAACAACTCGCCGAGTCTGTTCTTAATCTATGAAGATTGCCTTGGACTCGCCGAGTCAGGGCATTGACTCGCCGAGTCCTTACATGGGTGAGTTCAGCTCCCAACTCACCGAGTCACCCCCTGTGACTCACGGCTCAACTCGACACATCATGAAGGGACCAAATCGGTGACTCGCGACCAGACTCGCCGAGTCACCTATACGACTCGCCGAGTCGCCGCCATGCATCCACCAAATACACCGATTTACTCGATTTCAGTCCATGCCAATCATAGATCTGGACTTCTAGGACACAAATCACACGTAAAGTTTCCAACTTTACGTGTGGATATTCACTAATGTGGATTTTAGGGTGCAAAATGCCTCAAAAGGGTAGATCTAGGATGAACAAGCCACATGGGGCCATAAAGCTAACAGATCTGAGCTCCTGGAGCTCAATCTTGCCTAGATCTAAAGGTTAATCCACTTATTACGAATCATTAAGCACAAACAAGCTTGAAGAATTGCTCAAGAGTGTCCCAAAATGAAATCCTAAGCATAGAAACAGGGGAAAAACGAGATATACCTTAAGGAAAATGTTGAAATGACACAAAGATGGCTGATCTCCTTCTCCTCTTCTTGATCTACTCCTCTTTCTCCTCAAAACCTTCAAGAACACACCAAGAACACTTCAATCTCTCAAGGAAATAAGGGAAAACGATGTTGGGGGAGTTCTGGGGGGTGAATGGGGACGAGTTGGGGCGGAATGAGGGTTTAAATAGGGTGCAAACCCTTGAAACTTAGGGTTTCATCCAGCAGCGGTGACTCGTCGAGTCCAGGATATGGACTCGCCGAGTCGCCCACTTAAAACGTGTCCTGAGTCTCGTCCCTACTCGGCGAGTCGGACCTTATGACTCGCCGAGTCCAAGGCTAAAATAGGGCAATGCTCAAATAAAATTCACATACCGGAAACCAGGTGCTACAATTATAGATATACATCCCAAAATGAACAAAAGTAAAGACGAGATTGCTAAAACGCTCCGTCTTCTCTAAAAGATCGCAGGATACCTATCTAATGTGGACCTAAGAATACAAACAGTTTTGAAAATATCAGCATAAAGCTGGTGAGTTCATAAGCAGTTTGTTTTAGTAAAAGAACGAGTTTCCTTTGGTTTTCTGAAAAAGTTGTTATCCAAGAAAATCCCATATTTTGTTATAAGAAGAGTTGAGTTATTCGTTTGTTACACAATCTGGTTAAGAACAATTTCGTGATCCCATGAAAAACCATTATTTTCCTTAAAAGTTTGTGGTTTGTTATCGATTCGAAACGAAGTATACAAGTATCTACCCTACTTGTAACATTTAAGTGAATCATTCTAAAAGCTAGATTAACTTTGAAAGTACATTACTTTCAATACATAAACTATAGAAGAGAGAAAAAACATCCGTGAATAAAATTTGTTAATTTAATATGTATTGTGAGTCGTATAACCATACTAATTTGACCCGTGACCTCCTTGACGTTCTTCAGGCGTCGCTGGAATCCAAAATTTGTCACCCCAGGCGTGCCCGACTAACTGTATCTAGCAGTTAAGGCGTGGGATTGTCAGTCCCGAATAGATCTATCCACAAATTTCACGCTCTCCCTCCTAGAGACTCTGGTTATACATCCGGAGAGGATTTACTGATACCCCGTAGCGAATAATGAAGACGAATCTCACAAGCTAGAATTACCAATTCACGGGAAAATAGATCGTTCTCGCGTTTCGAAATAGTTTGGTAAAATATAAATAATGAAATACGAGATAATTATTCAACAAGATACCGTAGATTGAACATGGATAAACTAAATCAATCATATTTTTTGAATCCATAAAACCAGTAATGTCGATCACAAATTATTCCCTTAATAATTTAAATGATTAGATGAGTTATAAATCGGATGATTTGATGACTTCCCATATTGTTTGAAAGCTATGTAATTACATTCTGAAAACTTCCCTTATACTCTGCATATTACAAAAGGGATTTAGTATTGAAAGTTTGTCAGGAAATCATATAATTACATCAGTTTTAAGTTTGAAAAACCTTTATGATTTGCTTGTATCCCCCCCCCCTGAAAACATTGGAAAACACAGGAAAAGGTGTAGTGGTATGAACTCACCGGTCGAGAAATGTGTCGGCTAGGATGCTAAATGTCCGTTCATGGCTTGAGTACGTGCGAGGTTCCTATGTAATATGAGGAAATACATAATTGTATCTAATTAGGCTTTGAACTACTAATTAATTGAGAATATACACTCCGATGCGCGAAAACACTTCAATTCAAGTGTTAGGAGTTATTCGGGTTGCATCTAAGGGTGTGTAAGGCCTGGATATGGAGTTTTCTCTTCAAGAGTAAACTCCTAATGGAGATTACAGCCTAATGACCATATCCCCATGAGTTTACGACCGTAAACTCATGGGTGGTGGATTCTTGGTTGCTTATTGGTCTTACAATGTAACATCCCAGAATTTAGAAGTAAAGTTGAAGGAATAAAAGTGTAAATAAGAAGGTCGGACTCGGCGAGTCTATGGATAGACTCGGCGAGTCGAGTCACGTTCAGGTCGCGTGATAAGTGACCAACTCGGTGAGTCTCATGGGTGGACTCGGCGAGTTGGTGCTGTATGGAGAAAACCCAAATCCTGGGGGTTGAGCCCTATATAATGAGCACAATACCCTCTCCCCAGCCTCTTTACTCTCCCTTGAAGTCCAGACACCCTAACTTTCGGTTGTGTGAGAGTTGGAGAGCATATAGAGTCTTGGAGGGGAAGTGAAGAGTAAGAAGGTTGGAGCAAGGGGCTTTCAGTTGGAGCTTTCATTTGAGGTAATAATCTTCTGTTTGAGCTTTTGTGCATCTAGTTCTATCAAATATGGGGTTTTTGTGGTATGAATGAGGTCCATCTCAAGTTTGGTGTAAGATCTGAGGTTGCTACCTCAGATCTAGGTTGTTAGTGATCCAGAAAGCCATAAAGTCTATGCTCAAGAGTTGTTAGTGAAGTTCTTTTGTCCCAAACCCAAGACCTAGAGTATATTATGCTTAGATCTCTTTGGATTCATGTAAAGTTTGCAACTTTACGTGAGGAATAGCCTGTGGAAGAGTAGATCTATGGATTGGAACCCCTGCATGGCTTGGAACCCCTGCATGGCTTGGAAAGCCTCTGTATGGGTTATGAGCTAGTGGTATTCGGCGAGTCACATGGGTGTACTCAGCGAGTTGCTTGAAGATGGGAAGAAACTCGGCGAGTTGGTTGAAGATAGCCTTGGACTCGGTGAGTCTGTTCTTGGACTCGGCGAGTCTGGTCTTGAGGTCCTAGCCTTTTCCGGTTAAGCTGAGAATCGGTGAGTCAAGGGATGACTCAGCGAGTTGAGATGGGATTTTTCAGAGTTGAGGGACTCAGCGAGTCAGCAGGCTGACTCGGCGAGTAGGGAAGTCATGAAGTTTGACTTTGATTGAGGACTTTGACTTTGACCAAGAGTTGACCAGTTGACTTCCAAGGGCATTTTGGTAATTTTTGGTATTTATTGGGTTCAGTCTTTTGGTATTATCAGGGGTGGAGTTCGTATCGGAGGTTGGAACAGCATGATCTTATCTTTTTTGTCAGCAGTTGCAAGGTGAGTTATCCTCACTATATCAACAGGGTCTAAGGCACCAAGGCCGGCCCTTTATCGGATTGTAATCCGGGTATTGTTGTTATATTGTTGCTTTGTTGTGTTTGCATCCTGGTAGTTAGGTAGGTATATGTTAAAGACCTGGTTAAGGTCGGTATCCTGGTATATAGGATGATGCTATGCTAGTGACCGGTTAGGTCGGTATCCTGTTTAGAGTATGTTATGTTATGTGATCTGCTAGATCGGTTTGATTGGATGTGAATTGTTATGTGATTGTATGTTTATGTGCACATGGTTGTTTGATTGGGGTTGGGTTGAGGTGGGTCTTGCTTTGTGTTGTAGACCAACATACCCAGGGCAGACCGGTTATCCTGAAGGCCTAACGAGCGGTCCGGATAGGTTGTAGGCCCCACGAGGGCGGACCAGATGTGCCGAGGCTCGGAGAGTGTACCAGGCCAACTGAAAGCCCGATGCGGGCGGACCAGTCATATAGTAGACTCAGAGAGTAGACCAGGAGGGTTGAAGGCCCGGTGCAAGCGGACCAACCACACTGCAGACTCGAGGGACATAGCTAGACTCGGAGGGTGGACCAGGTGGATTGAAGGCCCGGTGTGGTGGACCAGTCACACAGTAGACCCGAAATGCATGGTTGTTCTGTTCGGTTATGATATGTTATGCGTGGTATATGTGGTTGGTATTTTGGAGGATCTCACTAAGCTTTTGGGGTTACAGTTGTGGTTTAATGTTTTTCAAGTACTTCAGGAGACTGTGGCAAGGCGAAGGCATGATCGTACCGCTCCTCATGTTTATGTATTATGTTATGGTTCTGGGAATACTCTGATAATAAATGTATTGAAAATCTTTTTGTAATAACTTAATGAATTTGGGATGTTTTTGAAAAGTTTAAATTGTCTTGAATTTTTAGTGTGTTACATACAACACTTGAGGGATGATGCTAGGTTTAGTTCTAAGGCATTGGAAGGGGTTTAACCATCAAAGGGACCACTTTAAGGATTTTACGACTGTAAACTAGGAGTTTACGGCCGTCAACTCTCATATACCCTTTCTTTATGTGTTTTGATGGTCCTAGGTTAATCACATGTGTTTCTAGTCCAAAGTACAAGCCATGGAAGGAAGTTAGGGAACCATTTGACCACCTTATAGGAGTTTACGGCCCAGGAACCATTCCTTGGGGGATTTACGGCCGTAATCTCCTAAGGGGATGATTTCTTTCATGTTTAAGGTCCCTAACACAATGGTGGTTGATTCTAAACATTATTCCAAGGCATATGAGGTATTTAAGGGGCATCTTAACACCTTAAAAGGTGTTTGCGGCCCTTGAAGGGGTGTTTACAGTCCAAGCATGTTCTTAGGCTGTAAACTCATGTTTACCCTTCAAATTTTAAGAATTTGGTGTTCCAAGTCCATTCATGTAAGCCCCTAAGTCATATCTAAGCTCCAGAAGTGGTTTGGAAGGGTTTTGCGGCTCCAAAACCCCATTTATGTGTGTTTGCGGCTTGGGGCTGTTCCTAGGCCGTAAACACAAGTTCTTGGTCCTTTTTCATGAATTAAACACGAATTTGAAAGCTAAACATGTTACACTATGAGCTAGGATGGATTACATACCGATTTGGAGCTTGAAACGGGTGATTTTGGATCAAGATTTGGGTTTGAAGAGAGAGAAAGAGAGAGAGAGAGAGTAGAGAGAGAGTGAAAAACCTTCAAATGAAGTTCTTTCAACTTTATACAGGGTTAGGTTTTGAGGCTCGGTGGAAATCTACCCGATACTGACGTTAAACGAGGCTTTTGGTCGTACCCGATTCAGTTGTTGTAACCCAACGTGGTCGAAACTAAAAATTTTCCAAATAATAATTTGGGGTGTTTTCATGTGTTTCTAACGGGCTTGGACACTCACAAGATTATAATAAAGGTCTCAATTTATTTAAATTAACCCAAAAGTTAACGGAAAAATCGGAAATACAAACGGTTTTATTAACGGGGACGGATTACCGCGACGGAAAGTTTTCGGATTGTCACATTATCCCACCGTTAGAGGGAATTTCGTCCTGAAATTTAGAATTAAAATACAAATCATGGAATTGAAAAGAGGTACATATATTTCTGTTTCATCGAGTCTTCGCGCTCCCAAGTGAACTCAGGTCCCTGCTTGGCATTCCAGCGAACCTTCACTATCGGGATGCGACTTTGTTTCGTATGCTTGATCTCTCGATCCATGATTTCAATCGATTCTTCCACAAAGTTTAGGCTTTCGTTGATCTCGATCTCGTCAAGAGGGATCACAAGGGTTTCATCGGATAGGAATTTTTAAGATTTGAGACGTGGAAGAAAAGATGGATGTTGTTAAGTTCTTGAGGTAGTCGGAGTTTATAGGCTATAGGACCGATCCCAGCGAGGATCTCGAAAGGTCCTATGTACCTCGGGTTAAGTTTTCCACGCTTTCCAAAGCGTATCATGCCTTTCCAGGGCGAGACCTTCAATAGGACACGATCTCCAACCTGGAATTCCAAGGGTTTACATCGTTTATCGGC
The DNA here is from genome assembly GCF_052625555.1 of Lactuca saligna. NCBI lineage: Eukaryota > Viridiplantae > Streptophyta > Magnoliopsida > Asterales > Asteraceae > Lactuca > Lactuca saligna. The sequence continues at coordinate 78,676,662 of NC_136418.1, forward strand.
GTAACTCTTCTATCGGTCTCATGAAGCTTTCAGTCGTTCTCAGATTTGAATGATCTTCTCGGTGGTTTCGCGGATGATTTCAGGACCATTGAGAGTTCTGTAGGGAACTCTACTATTGGCTAGCTGTGTGTCCCCTACCTCGGCCCAGCACAGAGGGGATCTGCACTTACGACCGTAGAGGGCTTCGGACGGGGCAACCTTGATGCTGGTGTGGTAGTTGTTGTTATACGAGAACTCGATCAAAGGTAATTGGATGTCCCACGACTTTTCAAAATCGATGACACATGCTCTCAGCATGTCTTCCAGGGTCTTGATAGTTCTCTCACTCTGTCCGTCTGTCTGAGGATGATAAGCTGTATTCATATCCAACTTAGTTCCAAGAGCTTTCTGAAGGGATTGCCAGAACCTTGAGGTAAACCTGCTATCTCGATCGGAGATAATGGACACAGGCACATCGTGTAGTCGGACTATCTCTTGGATGTAGACTCGCGTGAGTCTTCCATCTTGAATAATTCTTTAATCGGAAGGAAGTGAGCGGATTTTTTCAAACGATCAACAATTACACAAATGGTATCATACTCACTCGAAGATCTAGGCAATTTGGTGATGAAATCCATGGTAACCATCTCCCATTTCCACTCAGGTATCTCGGGCTGCTGGAGCAGACCCGAGGGCTTTTGATACTCGGCTTTTACTTTAGCGCAAGTCAAACACTTGCCCACGAAGGTAGCTATTTCGGCTTTCATGTTTGGCCACCCGTATTGTTTCTTGAGATCCAGGTACATCTTGTCCGAACCTGGGTGAATGGAGTATCTGGTCTTGTGAGCTTCGTTCATAACAACTTCTTTGAAACCTCCGAACTTTGGAGTCCAGATTCGATCCATGAAACAGTAGACTCTGTCACTTCTGATCTCAAGTTTCTTATCCATTCACCTCAAGGCTTCATTCAACACGTTTTCTGGTTTTAGGGCTTTTAACTGGGCTTCTCGGATCTGTACGGATAGGTGGGAATGAATGGTCATCGTTAATGTCTTCGCCTTGTGGCTTGAACTCTCCTTTCGTCTCAGGGCATCTGCTACCACATTGGCCTTTCCAGGATGGTAGCGGAGTTCGCACTCATAGTCACTAAGCAGTTCTACCCATCGGTGTTGCCTCATGTTTAAGTCTTTCTGATTGAAGATGTGCTGCAGGATTTTATGGTCGGTGAAGATCGTGCACTTAGTTTCGTAGAGGTAATGTCTCCAAATCTTCAGTGCGAAGACCACTGCTCCTAACTCCAAGTCGTGAGTTTTGTAGTTAACTTCGTGTGCCTTAAGCTGTCTTGAGGCATACGCTATAACTTTTCCTCTCTACATAAGCACACAACCTAGGCCCTGGTTAGACGCATCGCAGAAGACACCGAAATCCACTGTTCCTTCAGGCAGCGACATGATAGGTGCACTGCACCAGGCTCGCTTCAATGTTTGAAACGCTGTTTCTTGCTTCTCAGTCTAACAAAAGGGTACACCTTTCTGTGTTAGAGTAGTTTAGGGGTTTGGCGATTTTAGAAAAATTTGGAAGAACCTGCGATAGTAGCCAGCGAGACCCAAGAATTGACGGATATCGGTGGGTGTCTTCGGTGCCGACCAATTCTCTATCGCCTTGGTTTTGGATGGGTCCACGTGTATACCCTCCTCGCTTACCACGTGACCAAGGAAAGCTACCTTTCGAATCCAGAATTCGCATTTGGAGAATTTCGTGTACAGCTTCTCCGTTCTAAGAGTTTCCAACACTAACCTCAAGTGTTGTTTGTGATCTTCTTCGCTTCGGGAATAGACAAGTATGTTGTTAATGAACACGATGACGAACTTGTCCAAAAAGGGGCGACACACCCTGTTCATCAGGTCCATGAATACAGCCGATGCATTGGTTAGACCGAAGGGAATCACTATGAACTCGTAGTGACCATATCGAGTCCTGAACGCTGTCTTGGAAACATCATTGTCGTGAACTCGAAGCTGATGGTACCCTGATCTGAGGTCTATCTTCGAGAAGTAGCTGGCTTCCTGAAGTTGATCGAAAAGGTCATCTATTCGAGGAAGAGGATATCAGTTTTTGACTGTCAACTTGTTCAACTCGCGGTAGTCTATACACATTTGAAAGGATCCATCTTTCTTCTTCACAAATATAACCGGGGCTCCCCAGGGTGAGGAACTCAGTCTGATGAACCCTTTATCGAGCAGCTCATTAAGCTGACAGGATAACTCTTGCATTTCTGCTGGGGCTAAGCGATATGGAGACTTGGCTATATGAGTAGCTCTAGGAATTAAATCGATGCGAAACTCGAGTTGGTGTTCGGGAGGAATTCCCGGGAGCTCTTCGGGAAAGACATCAGGAAAGTTGCAGACTTCGGGGATGCTCTCGAGGTCTTTAACTTCCTATTTCTCATTGATTACATGAGCTAGGAATGCATAACACTCCTTTCACCGAAGCTTTTGAGCTTTGATGCAAGATATGATACGAAGATTGGAACTAAGTATATCACCGTAGATCAGGAGCGTCTGGTCAGAGGGGAGATTAAGACGGATGGTTTTTTCATAACAAAGGATATCAGCATGATTGGGACTCAACCAATCTATGCCAATGATAACATCAAAGGTCTTTATGGAAACTGGCATTAGGTCGATGGGAAAAGAGTGATCGTTCAAGGTAAGGGTACATCCTATAAATATATCCTTGGTGTTTTCTTTCTCTCTGTTATCCATCTCGACGGTAAACATTTAAATTAATGGTTGGGGGTTAGGTTTAAGAAGATGTTTGAATGTATGGCTAACAAAACTTCTTTCAGCACCAGAATCGAAAAGGATACTAGCATAAGAGTTGTCGAGAAGGAAAGTACCCGAGACTACGGTGGGATCAGAAATTGCCTCATCTCGTCCCATAGCTAAGACTCTCCCGGTGTTGCTAGCTGTCGCTGCCTTGGGGCAGTTTCTCTTGAAATGCCCGACCTCACCACAACCGTAGCAGGCCCGACCAACACCCGTTCCGGAAGATTGGCTGGTTGACTGAGTTGGGTTCCTGCAGTTTCGAGCAATGTGGCCTTTCTTGCCACAGTTGTTGCAGAGCTTTTCACAAAAAGGACCGGGAGTATAATGGTGATAATTGCATTTGCCGCACCAGGAGAGGGTACTGGTGTATTCACTGGCAGGAGTTGGAGTTGTAGGAGCTGCGGTCGGGGTTGTAGCAGCGTGAACTGCTACTGTTTGCTGTTTCTTCGAGGATCCATGTGAATCCTGACCCTTCCGTTTGTTCCAGAATTTCTTTTTATTTTCACCACTCCCTTTAGCCGGCTCGGGAGCAGTGGTAACCTCTTCGGGATCATCATTATGATCAATCAGAGTTTGAGCTAGGCATTTGGCGCTGTCGTAGGTGTCTGGCTTCGCAGCCAAAACGTTACCCTTGGTTGGTTGAGTCAACCCCCATATGAATCTCTCAATCTTTTTACTCTCCGGGGTAACCATACCCGGATAAAGAAGCGCCGAGTCATCAAATCTTGAAGTGTAAGCGGCGATATCGGAACCCTTCATCTTCAGGTTCCAGAGTTCGTGTTCCAGCTTCTTCATTTCGCCCCGAGGGCAGTACTCCTCAAGCAGAAGCTCCTTCATGATCTCCCAACCTATATAATTGGCTACATGTAGGGTTAAGGATTTGACTCGACCATTCCACCAAGTCAGAGCTTTATCGGTGAACGTGCAGGCGACGAACTTTCACTTTGTCGGATTCTGAACAAGCACAGATTTTGAAGATAGATTCGATTTTCTCGAACCATCGAGTTAGGGCAATGACACCCCCAATGCCATTGAAGGGTGTGGGTTTCACGTTCATAAAGTCCTTGTTGGAACACTCCTTCCGTCCCTGACAACCTGCTATGTTTTGAGGCTGAGTTCCACCTCCTGGCCCGCCTGAACCACTGGAGTTCATTTGTGATATGGCGGTAGCCACAACAGCAGTAACAGCTGCTTGGAACATGGCGAGATCAAATGGAGGGGGAGGTGGTGGAGGAGGAGGATTGTTGTTCTTTGAGTTGGGTCTTTTCTTTGGAGGCATATTGATCTAAAATAGCCAAGAAATAGAGGATCCTAAGTCCTCTGAATTGAATCAAGAGATCCCTTAAGTTTAATTAATCACTTTTAGTCACAAACTTAATTCTTATTAATTCTTGTCTAATTAATTAAACAATATGATTTCTCCTTTAATATATTATTCTCATAGTATATTAATAAATCATAATTAATCCTTTCTCTCCATAATTCATCCTATCAAGTTGCTTTGGTGAAGGCAACCCAAAAGGACCATACACCATCGGGTCAAGTAGATACCAAAATAGTTATGGACTTAGACACCAATCCAACATTTACTACCATGGGTTTACGGCCTAAGGGAGTTTACGGCCGTAAACTCATGGTTAGTCATTTATAAGTGCAAGTTTGAAGGCTAGGGATGCTTTAGGGACCTTAGCTCTACCCTAGGATGAGGAAGACCATTTTCTTTGAAGTTTTTGGGGTGTTCACGACCCTAATGAGTTTACAACCATAAAATCATGACCATTTATGTTTATGAGGGTTTTTTAGGCTCCTAAAGTCATAATGAAGCATCCTAACTTCAAGTCTAAGCCTTAGGAAGTGTTTGTGGCATCAATACACCCTTAAATTAAGTTTTTGGCCCATGGACCACTTTGACATGTGTTTGCGGCCGTAATCACCTATGGGTGATGGTATTTTGATTGTTTTGAGTACTAAACACATCAAGGTAAAGTGGTAGGCTAGTCTCTAGGCTTAAGGAAGGAATTTGAGGCATCTTTGCACCATAAAATGGAGTTTACGGCCCAAGAACATCCTTGGCCGTAAACTCTCTTCTAACCTTTGTTTCTTGATGTTCCTAAGCTCTAGACATGTTTAATCTAGTTTACAACAACTTAGAATAATAGTGCTTACGATATAGGAGCTTGAACTAGTCGATTTGGCCAAGAACACTAGTGTGTGTTCTTGGTGTTTCTTGAGTATGTAAACAAACATGATTTTCATGGATGAAATCAATGTAAGAAGCTAGTTAATAAGATAAATTGACTAACCAAGGGATAGAATACTCACTCTTTTGAAGATCTAAGGAAGAAGGATGGATGATAGTTGAGAGGATTTTGGAGAAAATCCGGCCAAGAAAGGAAGAAATGAGAGGAAATGACCCAATGCTCTATATATACTCTTGAGTTTATGGCCACATGAATTTTCGGCCATAAACTCATGGTCTTGTGGCCGTGAACTCATTTAGATGGGGTTAGGATTCGATTTGCTACACTGTGGTTCTAGTGGGTACTTTCTAACACTTATTCCTTAAGTGTATTAGGCTCAAAACTCCTTAGAATGACCTGTAACCAGGCTAGAACTCTCAACTAATGATTTTGACACTAAGTTGAGTTGACTGACTGAGCCTATAAAATAAAATAAAAAAAATCGGGTTGTCACATCATCCCCCTGTTAGAGGGAATTTCGTCCCAAAATTAGCTTTCTTAGCAATACTACTGGGGTTTCGCTCTTCTTGCTTTGCAGAATACTCACTCGTAGACCTGGCAATTTTTTTGCCCTGGTGTTCCTGATAGGGTTCTGTGACAACCGTCAAAATTCGAGTCGGTTCTAGATTTGAATAAACTTAGTTGCATGTATAGGCACGACAAATACTAGACTTAGTAACTTGAAGCTAAGTTATAACCTACTAGAAACTTGGAAATAATTAGAATCAATGGATGGTGCACTTAGATTTCACATTGATATGTGAATTCTACTACTACTTAAGTGTAGTGACTATCCATATTTGGGTCACTCTTTGACTCGAACACCATTCCATGAATCATATACACATATTATGTACTTGACCTAGAAGTAGAAATTAGGTCAAAGTCTCATAGAAACTTAAGTCAAAGTTGAAGACTAGGGCTAGTATGCTTGATTCCTCAATTTCGTTGGATCTCGGAATCACTACATAGAATGCCAATAAATTGATAAAAATAAATTACAAACATTATTTATAACTATATAAGAGTTATAATACCATAAGATAATTTAAAGTCTCAAATATTCTATTTATTTTGATATCCAAAGATTTACAAACTCTCAAAAACCCTTAAATGCCCTAAAACCAAAATTTATAAAATTTAACCTTAAAAATTCTATAAAAATAATTATGAAACTTATAATATGATCTTATAATAATCAATATTATGAAAATGAATTCAAGGAAACTAAATTTTAAACTAACAACATTTATTCCTAATTAACAAGTTAAATCAATAATTTAATAAAAACAAATCATGACTTAATTCACACTTTATAAAAAAATTGGAAAATTTATAAAAATTGAGGAAAAGTTATATAAAGTAAATGGAAGAGGTGGGGAGTCTCTCTCCTCATTGAAAATTCGGATTTCCCTCTCCATGTCTCTCCTCTTCCCAACACAAAATAATTCTTCTTCTCTCTCACACTCCATCTTCCCTCATTTTCTCTCATTTCTCTCATTTCTCTCTCACACTCTCACACACATTTTCTCTCTTCCTCCCACTATGAACCACGAAATTTTACATCCAAAATGCCCAAGCTCAAGATACTCAAAATATTCATCATCTAATGGTGTTCATTAAGGTAGAACACGATTTCCTTTCATTTTCCTTCAAGTTTCATGGATTTTCTTGCATTTCTTTGTTCTTCTACACCATTCTAATGAAAGATCATGAACACATAAAAACACACACACAAAAATTCATGGTTTTGATGATGACGGTGGTAGAATTTCACCCAAAAACAACATGCATATTGTTAATAGTGAAATCCAAGGACCTAAACCTAAGTCAAGATCATGAAAATGCACTTTTCTACAAAGTTTGGTGGAAAATCACCACATGCACTCTAAGTTTTCTTACAAAAATGATTTTTGAAGATTTCAAACTCATGAATGATCTTTAAGCCAACATGCATGTGATGATCTTTAAGCTTAGATGCTAGATCATCAAAGTATGTTGTTAAAAGCTTTCAAATATGTTCATGAAGGATTTATTTCCAAATAAATATATAAAACTCATTTTATGACTAAATCCGATTTTTCCCAGATTCCCATTAACAAAATAAGATGCTCTGTAAATTTCCAGAAAATATTTCATTTTTCTCGAATTATTATAATTATTTCAACAAAATAGGGAAATAAATCATATAAAATACTTTCTTAGGTCTATAAATCCTAGTTAAATTCGCAGATGAACCCTATGCTAAATAATGATTGCATTAAATTTCATTGATTTTTGTTACTTTTTAAAATGTTTTTGAATTTTCTTTTTATTTAGCCCCAATAAATTTAAAAACACTTTAGACAATTTTAAAGGGAAACCTAACAATTTTCGCAGCTTATAAATTTTGTGTAAGACTTAGAAAAATATTTTCAGAATTTGTTATAAAGTATTCCTATTTTTCTCCGATTTTTGTATTTATAATGGACTAAAAACAAGAAAAATAGTTTTGCTCATCCAAAAATTATGAAAATTTACTAGAACACCATGTAGTATATTAGGATGCTACATAAAAATTTGAATAAGTTTTCTCTTCTTTATACTATTTTCTTCTATTTTCCCAAGATTAAATACACTTAAACCCAATTTTTATTAGAATAAATACACAAAAATCATAAAATTGGGATAAACAGTTTATAAATTCATTTTTATATTTTTCCTAGCTTAATAATTACTAATAAATGTGTTACAAAAATTTTGGGCAATTTTGGAAACTATTCTCTATTTATTTTAATTTTTATTAGAATGAATGCTCAAAAATCATAAAATTGGGTTAAATAGTTTAGAAACTGATTTGTATATTTTTCTCAGCTTAAGTATGTGTAATGACATTACTATAAAAAGTTTGGGGCATTTTCATAACTAATTTCTATTTTTCATGAATTGTTATATATTTCGAGAATTAAATATATGAAAAATGGTTATGCATATCCATAATCCATGAAAATTTATCTAGAAGTCTTTTAACACATTTAGAACCATAATCTGAAGTTTGGTAATTTTTATTAATTGTTTAGTATTTTTCATGATTTTATCGTTATTCAAGAAACTAAAATGGTGAAAAAATAGTTAGACAAATCAAAAATTCAAGAAAAATTATCTTGAGGTCTTTGACTTCAACTAAAACTGAAATGCAAAGTTTTGGAAATTTTAGACCTAAATTGATTTAGTTTTGAATATTTAATCATTTGAACTAGGGATGAGCATATGGACCGGGAAACCGGCCGGAACCGGAACCGGCACCGGAAGCGAAAGCCGATGGAACCGGTCGGGCCGTGACCGGGACGTTATTTTTGTGTATTTTTGGAACCGGGAACCGGTAGGAACCAGAACCGATATAACCGGAACCGGTAAAACCGGCAAGAACCGGTAGAACCGACAAAAACCGTAACTGTATGATGCTATTTTTTGAGGATCGGTTCCAACATTTGAAGACACGATAAGAACCGTTAGGAACCGAGAACCAGTAGAACCACTAGGCCGGTTCGGTTCTTGATTTTGGCCGGAGCCGGCTCCCGGTTCCGGCCGGTTCTAGCCGGTTCGGTCCTTTTGCTCATCCCTAATTGGAACACCTCTAAAATGTTAAATATTAACATTTCAATAATGGAAATTTTCCACTTAAATTGTTATATAACAGTTGATTCCTTGAAACTTAATTTCCACAGAAAAATGTATGTAACTTATCTATATTAAATTTTGACACATTATTGGCATACTTCTATTGTAGTAGTAAGTATACTAGTGTTAGATTTCGATTAGAGACTCACTAGCGAATACCATTATTGTAGGAATCGATAGTGGTGCGAGTGGAACTTAGCTCAAGGCATCATTTGCACCATCTCAATGCATATTGTGAGTATTCACGCACTCCCCTATTTTCGATTTTTAAATGTTTTGGGGTGGAAAAGGATGTCCTAAACTACTTTTATGTTCGTTGTATTTATTTTGACTTGTATGAAACTTGGTTGCTATATTTCGTATGTATGTGTATGTTAGCTTAATTCATGAGGACTGTATTGCGGTTAAGTCCTTGGAATCTCTAGACACAACTCATTAACTCTTTTGAGCCTATGGTTATTATGGATAGCGCTATCAGGAGGTAGACAACTCCTCACTCGCACGATTCGCTTGAGTGCATTTTACCATTTTATACACTATGTTTGCAATACACATAGTAGTCAATAGGGCACGATTCAATCATTAGGCTTGGGTTGTGAACTCATGAATGGAAACTTGATGCACATACTATTCTTTATGCACATACGAAACTTGTATTCCCATGTTAGCAACGACACTTGTATACTTATTTTACCAATGAAACTTGAATACTTATTTTAGCAACGAAACTCATTACTCATTATAGCAATAAACTCGTTTATCAATTATAGCAATCAACTTTGTTTCTCATTATGTCAATGAACTTTGTTTCTCATTATAGCAATAAACTTTGTATCTCATTATAACAATGGACTTTTGTTACTAAATACTTACTTGTTTTAGCAACAAACTTGGTTGCTTCTTATAGTAACAAACTTATTTGCTCCTTGTAGCAATGAAACTTGTTTACTTATTTTAGTATCAAACTTTATTTCCAATGAGGATATGAACGTTGCATCTCTTTTGGGCAACATACTTTATCTCTCATGATGACGAAGAACTTTGTTTTTACAAACTTATTTACTCCTTTTAACAATATACTTTTATTATTGGAAACTTTTATCAAAACTTTGATTTCGATTCATGAACCAATATTATTTTGTTAAACTTGTGAGTACTTACCAACTATTTTTATAGTTGACGCTCGTTTTACATGCTTTTTCAGGAATCATCGAGTAAGTGGCACTTAAGAACACTTCACTTTTAGGAGCATCCGCATGTGTTGTATTTCAATTTACATTGTAATTTCTTTTAAAAGTTGTTCAAATCCGTTGTAAATTTGTAATGATTTCAATACTATGGTTGCTGTTGTCTTTAAACTTTTGCTATGAAACCCTTTGTAAGCCACTCCGCTCTAGCGGGGTGTGATAGAAAATGGTATCAGAGCCGAAGGTTATAGATAATACCGGCTTTCCTTTGGAAAACCACAACTATAGCTAAAAAAAAAAATCAAAACGTTTTTAAAATACTGAACATACTACTAGTATAATTAATTCGTGTACGCATTATTGGACTTTAATTAAGTATAGCCTGGCCAACTATGCTTAATTAAGGAAAGTTAATGTGAGGCTGGAAACGGTTATACTAGAATTATGTTCAAAACAATTTGCAACTTTGAAAAATAAAATTTTTCGGTGTGCGTACGGGCATTGCATATTATAGGCATTCATCTAGGTACACTTAGAAACTAACTGCACTTTTATCACAATGCCTTTATTTAGAAATATTCTTATCCCTTATCAAGTGCTAGGTTAACCACTTAGGTTATATCACTAGCCACTATAAGAGCAATGCACTTAGTACTGAGAATGAGTATTCCTTGGTAGCTATTGAATTTAGATGTAAGGTTAGTAGCTAGATATACACTAGTAATAATCATAAGTCAGAACCTATACCAATTATTCCTCAATACCTCTTCATCGTCTTCGTACTAGAGTTACAACTATGAAAAAGTGTTTCGATATCGACACGAATGATAATTGGAGCATCACATAAGGAGGTTGATGAGTCGCAACTAAGTAATCACTTGTGTACCATTGGTGGGCATTCTAGATTCAACTCACGAGGAGACACAAAGGTTTAACGCATACGTGAGACCTTATTACTACGCTACTATTTAGCTCTAGGTTGTTTCCACCTTGAGCTTAAAACTTAACATATGATATCCCTTTGACCTCTATAAAAGGGTCATAAACTGCATTGACATCATAAAACATTTTACTAACAAATTTTCTTGTCCTTTATCTTAGGGAAAAGACATCGGTACTCGCCTTGAACTCACCTTAGTATTTAAGTACGATTAGCTATACTAACATACTTATTCGTTAGTTCTTAATCTTCCATCGAAAAGTTATTTCGCTTCATCGGTTTTATTTATCATCGATAAAATATTTTATAGAGACATCATACAACTTACTAGACCTTTCCCAACAATGTAAGCCATATTCTCGCTAAAAATCTTTTGACAACTTGCCTTAACTTCACACTTTTATTCAAAACTCAATTTAACCAATATTGTTTTTAATCTTTCTATTACAATATCATTTCAAATCCATTTCAATGGATAGATGTGCTTTTGAGGGCACATAAACCATTTTAAACATTGCTTACCATTTTGACACGTTTTCGAAAAACTTAGAAACATTTTCTTTTATAAAAGTGTTTAAACCCTATGCTATAAAACTTAATAATATGACGTTAAAATTCATAGTATGTGTAAAAGCTTCATCGGATCTTCAAACAACTTTTGTTTTAAGTCTTTTGACTACTTTCTCATTTACGCATTGTACTTAACTTAAATGTGTTTTCTAGTAACCTAACATGGTATTTTTTTTACAACTTTCCAATCTAAATGTGTTTAATAGACATCATTGATGCCTACATTTCCAAACACATATTATTTGTTTATTTTATTTCAAATTAGTCTTATAATTTGTGTTTATAAAACTTACAACATTGCAAAACTTAGTGTTCACTTTTAAACTTGCAACGACGTACTTTTGACAATGCATAATTATTCGTCTAAATATGTTAAGTCTTTACTTTATCCATTTTAACCATTATTGGACCCCAATCAAAAAGGTCAAAATTGTCAGATTTTGAATTACACGTTTTAGTGTTTCTTCTTTTTCACAAATGGAGTTTAACTTAATAGATAACTCGTGAATTTTTAGCAATCCTTAGCAAACACTTTAAAACTCCCATATGTTTATTTAATCATCAATATACATCAAATATTGAAGTTTGAAATATATCTCAACCTGGTTTTAAATCTACCTATAGGTATTGTTCTTATAATTTCAACAATAACAATCATTGCCACCGCTACCTTCCTTTTTCTTTCCCCCGAACTTTATTTCTCGCTCTCCTTTTGATTTTAGATCTCGCACGCCATAATATTAACATAATACATTGTCAAACTTTGTTTCTGTCTATTTTGCTTCTCTTGGTATCATGTTCGGATACATAAAGACTAGAAGTCTACCCTTTCGTTTTGAGCGATTAATACGTGTATAGTTGTGAAGCATAATTTTGATTTAGTCAACTTTGATATATTCAATTACGCCTTTTACTATATACATCTTGTTTTTATTTTGAGATCTAGAATAAACAATTAATCCTTATTTACATTTTCTCTTTCGTTCTAAATTCAGAAACTTGATATAAAATGCAATTCCCATTGAATTTTTCCTTATAATTAATGCACAAGATGAATACTCTTATGCTTATCATTTTTCTATATTCGGAAATTATATGTGAAGGATATGTTTCCTTATGTTTTTCTTTTCTTTCAATACATCAAAAGTTTTGAATTTTACGATTATCTATTCTCTAAAGGATTGATTTCGTAGAACCACTAAACTAAGAATGCACTATTTCTAAAGATCAACATTTTGACACCTTTCTTAATAGCATTTTTATTGCAATTTTCAGTGAGTTCCTAAACTCTCAAACTTGGTTTCATAAGTATTTTGAACCCTCATAAACTTAAATTTGTCCTGACTTAGATAATTGGACAATTTCTCAAAAGTTTAATACAAATATTTCTATACAAATTCCTTTAATGACGATTTAAACCTTTAACCTTAATTAATCTTTCTATTATTTTACTACTTTATTTGATCGCCACACATGTATCTTCATTATCTTGGAGTTATTACACATTTTGATAATAGTGAGATTAATTATCATTTCTAAACATACATTTTGATAACAGTGAGATTTTTAATCACTTCTAAACACTTAAAATGCTATATACACAATGTGATTTAATTTATCATAAATTTTCTTCGTCTCCATTTGCACCAATGACTCTCTAAATATATTAATTTTTCGAATAATGTTTTATTATTGTAAGAGTAACCGTAGTGGTAATTATAGCCTCAGAGATGCTCAATCATTTCGTAATTTATTTTGTCGACGACACTTAATTAGCCTTTACATTTGAGATGTACCAAAACTTTGTTGCCTAACCTTAGTACGTATTTTTAGGAACTTACCCTCAATCGCTCCACTTTCATTCGTGCTACCCCTTCTTATTTCAAAATATATCTTTTCCAGATTTAGTAGCCAATCCGGAAGTGATCAAATTGTTACTTATCTCTTCTTTATTAAGTGGCGAATTTACACTTAGTGCTAATTTAGAACGCGACTTAAGGATCAATGTAGATTTAACGCTCAGTGCAATTAGTGCTTAAGAAAAACTTATATCGCTCTTTTAATTCATATAATATCTAACTAAATGATCTTTTTCGACTAGATCGCCATGTTTGGATCATGATTTCCATGATCCTAATTTCTCGCAATCTAAATTGTAGAACTCGAAAAAAGGAAACATTAATTTGACTATAGCTAAAGAATTGGGTTCTTCCTTTGAGGAAATAAACCTGAAATAATCAAATAACATTGAAAGTCACCACCTCTCCAGCTACATAATTGTATTCGGATGAGTTCTAATAGAATACATCACGAATTGAATTTCGGGATGAAATTCTTTCAACCGGGGGAGACTGTGACAACCGTCAAAATTCGAGTCGGTTCTAGATTTGAATAAACTTAGTTGCACGTATAGGCACGACACATACTAGATTTAGTAACTTGAAGCTAAGTTATAACCTACTAGAAACTTGGAAACAATTAGAATCAATGGATGGTGCACTTAGATTTCACATTGATATGTGTATTCTACTACTAGTTAAGTGTAGTGACTATCCATATTTGGGTCACTCTTTGACTCGAACACCATTTCATGAATCATATACACACATTATGCACTTGACCTAGAAGTAGAAATTAGGTCAAAGTCTTATAGAAACTTAAGTCAAAGTTGAAGACTAGGGCTACTATGCTTGATTCCTCAATTTCGTTGGATCTCGAAATCATTACATAGAATGCCAATAAATCGATAAAAATAAATTACAAACATTATTTAAATATAGAAGAGGTATAATTGTTGGATAAGGTGTCTAAGTCCATAACTATTTCTGGTTAATACTTGACCCGACCTGGCATGGTCCATTTGGGTTGTATGGCACCATGCAATTGAATAAACTAAATGAGAGAAATAACACATATGGTTTATTAATATATTATAAGTTCTAATATATTAATAACATTATTTAATTAGTTTTGATCAAGAATTAATTTAGAATTAATTAAGTGATCAAAAGAATAACTAATTAAATATATGGGTAGATTATGTAAATCTTCCATATCTTATATAGTGGGCTAAAAGGATCCATGGATTATCAAGTTGGGTTCCACCCATAGGATGCTCAATGGTTGCTCCATGGAGTTAACCCATGGATTGAGAAATGAAGAGTCATGTTACATTAGGGTTTTACCTAATGCAACACACTATATAAGGACCATGTCTCTCCCCAAAAATCGGTTACACTAAAGAAACAAGAGCGCTTGGCCGATTTTGAGTGTGTTAGACTATTCTCTCAAGTTTATACTTTGCATTTGGTGTTGTGTGAAACATTTGAGGAATCACACTTAAGGTGCTAGGCTCACAAGGTTTCAAGGAACACTTACAACAACAAGGTATGTAGTTCTATCTATTATTCAAGTTAAAATTGTTCCCCATGTATGCTAGATAGGATCATAGCCTTGGAAATCAACTTTGCATGATAATTAGACAAACATAGATCCAAGGTTATTAGGGTTGCATGTACACTTAGGAAGTGTTAGAATGCTCAAAACCCAACAATGGTATCAAAGCCTTGGCTTGTTTGTTTGTTGTTTGTCCTAAATAGTTGAAACGTATCCCTAAACCGAGTAGGTTCATGCACTCGGCGAGTAGGAGCCTCAGATTGCAGTTTTTCGACTTTAGTTGCTGGAAATTGACTAGAAACATATCCCTAAACTGTTTTGGTATTTGAAAACCTGTTTTAGATGGTGTAATGTCTTTGCTAATCCATTTACAACAACAAGTTATCAAAATTACAAAGTTTTAAATGTAATTTTTGATTCATGAAAGTGTTCATATTCATGTTCTTGATCTTATGATGTTTAGATGATCATAGGAATTATTTGTAACCTATATGGTAGATTAATTCATGATCATTATGTGTTTTAATGGAGTCCATAACTTGTCCTCAAGTTATGGAAAACCAAAAGTCACTTGCTTTAAAACCATTAAAAGAACACATGAGTTATAAAAATGAAGACTCTTCATTTTTAATATCCTAATAAACTCATAAGTTACAAGAAATGAAAAGTTTTGAAAGTTTAAAAAGCTTGCCCTCAAGTTTTGGAACAAGTAAAGTTTTGGTTAAAACTTTAGTTCCAACCCTTAGAATTTTAAAAGGTAAAATGAAACCCTTATACTTATAATATTATAAGTTAATAATATATATATATATATCTATATATATATATATATATATATATATATATATATATATATATATATAAGATTAAAGTCGTCTTACCGCTAGTACGCCTCCTTCACGAAGCCGGTCTATAAGGTGGGTATAAGGTTGTTGCCTATAAAATGGCAACTTAATGGGTGTCCAGTCTCACCCACCGCTTGCTTGACTGGTGGAGGGTCGTTAGCCAAACGGGTAAGACAAGAACTTATAAATTTTCATTAAAAGTATGATGAATATTATAAAGTAACTAAATGTTTTATTAAATTCCCAATCTTAGTTACTTTAGGAAAAATGTGAATAAGGTGCTAATCCATGAAATTACACTTTACACTTTGTCTAAGTAGTTAGTGGAGCGTGTGTGGTTAACCGACACACTAACTTGGACTTAACAAGGTAGGTAAAGGGTGACTTAATATTTATCATAGTATCGATGGAGCGTGTGTCGGTTATATATATATATATATATATATATATATATATATATATATATATATATATATATATATATATATATAAGATTAAAGTCGTCTTACCGCTAGTACGCCTCCTTCACGAAGCCGGTCTATAAGGTGGGTATAAGGTTGTTGCCTATAAAATGGCAACTTAATGGGTGTCCAGTCTCACCCACCGCTTGCTTGACTGGTGGAGGGTCGTTAGCCAAACGGGTAAGACAAGAACTTATAAATTTTCATTAAAAGTATGATGAATATTATAAAGTAACTAAATGTTTTATTAAATTCCCAATCTTAGTTACTTTAGGAAAAATGTGAATAAGGTGCTAATCCATGAAATTACACTTTACACTTTGTCTAAGTAGTTAGTGGAGCGTGTGTGGTTAACCGGCACACTAACTTGGACTTAACAAGGTAGGTAAAGGGTGACTTAATATTTATCATAGTATCGATGGAGTGTGTGTGGTTAACCGACACATCGATTGAGGGGTAATTTATTAAGGTTACCAAGTAATTTGCATGGTTACTTCACACCTTGTTTTGTGATCCTCGACACCCCAGTCACAAAACTTGGAGGGCACACTCGAGATTGAAACATGTCTTTGAAAAGTTCATTGAATCTCAAAAGAATCTAGGAGTTTCTAAGAACCAAATTAAATATTTTTAATATTTCGACTTTGGTGGAAATTGGTGAATCTTCATTCACTTACCTTTCAAATATGTTATTACTTAGATTACGGCATACCTCTTCTAAGTATAATATATTATGATTGGGTCCTAGCCTTAATACTACATTTGGGTGTTTTATTATGGACGGAGTTATCAAAAAAGGAAAGAGTTATCAAAGCAGATAAACTATCGCTAAGGATGGAAGAAGTAGCAACACCCGGAATGAATTTCTATAACATACTCGGCTCTATCTAAAACACTCCTATAGTATTTTATGTTCCGCTGTGACGATGACTCGTTGTTTGGATATTAGGTAAGTTTTAGGCATGATGCACACCACAATCACTCCCAAGCACATGTTGGCCGTGTCTCGAATGATTATAGTTGATCAAGCTATATTGACCCTAGACACGACTACATAACTGCCCAGGTTTAACCACAGCACGCAACACCCAATTACTTATGTTTTTTTCTATTCGAAGTTACGGTCTCTGACGTTTAGGTATTCTTGTATACTTTTGAAAAATACTTATAGTTTAAAGTATACTTTTAGTTCAGAGCACTTCGGACACTTAGTGTTTATAGTCTTATACCATGTAAGGTTTGGTATACTTAGTTCACTATAAACAAGAGCTCTAATACCAATCTGTCACACCCCGAAACCGATGGCGGAAACGTTCCGGGGTGGAGGACGTCATGTAAAGTATCACAACCAATGTACATAGTAAGCACAGTAAACACAACCATTACATTACATAGAAGTATTTACATTTGTTTGAAAGTAAAGTTATACACGATTATAGATATACATCCCAAAATGAACAAAAGTAAAGACAAGACTGCTAAAACGCTCCATCTTCTCCAAAAGATCGCGGGATACCTATCTAATGTGGACCTGAGACTACAAGCAGTTTTGAAAATATCAGCATAAAGCTAGTGAGTTCATAAGAAATTTGTTTTAGTAAAAGAACAAGTTTCCTTTGGTTTTCTGAAAAAGTTGTTATCCAAGAAAATCCCATATTTTCTTATAAGAAGAGTTGAGTTATTCGTTTGTTACACAATCTGGTTAAGAAAAGTTTCGTGATCCTAGGACAAACCCTAATTTTCCTTAAAAGTTTGTGGTTTGGTATCAATTCGAAACGAAGTATACAAGTATCTACCCTACTTGTAAC
Source organism: Lactuca saligna (assembly GCF_052625555.1). Classification (NCBI taxonomy): domain Eukaryota; kingdom Viridiplantae; phylum Streptophyta; class Magnoliopsida; order Asterales; family Asteraceae; genus Lactuca; species Lactuca saligna. The sequence continues at coordinate 78,694,576 of NC_136418.1, forward strand.
ATTTAAGTGAATTATTTTGAAAGTCTGATTAACTTTGAAAGTACATTACTTTCAATACGTAAACTATAGAAGAGAGAAAAAACACCCATGAATAAAATTTGTTAATTTAATACGTATTGTGAGTTGTATAACCATACTAATTTGACCCGTGACCTCCTTGACGTTCTTCAGGCATCGCTAGAATCCAAAATTTGTCACCCCAGGCATGCCCGCCTAACTGTAGCTAGTAGTTAAGGTGTGGGATTGTCAGTCCCGAATAGATCTATCCACAAATTTCACGCTCTCCCTCCTGGAGACTCTGGTTATACTTCCGGAGAGGATTTACTGATACCCCGTAGGGAATAATGAAGACGAATCTCACAAGCTAGTATTACCAATTCACAAAAAAATAGATCGTTCTCGAGTTTCGAAATAGTTTGGTAAAATATAAATAATCAAATACGAGATAATTATTCAACAAGATATCGTAGATTAAACATGGATAAACTAAATCAGTCATAGTTTTCGAATCCATAAAACCAGTAATGTTGATCCCAAATTATTCCCTTAATAATTTAAATGATTACATGAGTTATAAATCGGATGATTTGATGAGTTCCCATATTGTTTGAAAGCTATGTAATTACATTCTGAAAACTTCCCTTATGCTCCGCATATTACAAAAAGGATTTAGTATTTAAAGTTTGTCAGGAAATCATATAATCACATCATTTTTAAGTTTCAAAAACCTTTATGATTTGCTTGTATTCCCCTGAAAACATTGGAAAACACAGGAAAAAGGTGTAGGGGTATGAACTCACCGGTCGAGAAATGTGTCGGCTAGGATGCTAAATGTCTGTTCAGGGCTTGAGTATGTGCGAGGTTCCTAAGTAATATGAGGAAATACATAATTGTATCTAATTAGGCTTTGAACTACTAATTAATTGAGAATATACACTCCGAGTCGCGAAAACACTTCAATTCAAGTGTTAGGAGTGATCCGGGTTGCATCTAAGGGTGTATAAGGCCTGTATATGGAGTTTGCACTTCAAGAGTAAAATCCTAATGGCGATTACAGCCTAATGACCATATCCTCATGATTTTACGGCCGTTAACTCATGGGTGGTGGGTTCTTGGCTGCTTATTGTGTTGGATTAATGTCTAAGTCCATAACTATAATTGGTAAGACTTGACCCGACCCGGCATGGTCCATTTGGGTTGCATACCATCATGCACTTGGATAGACTATAATGAGAGAAATAAGATACTTATGGTTATTAATATATTATAAGTTCTAGTATATTAATAATAAGAATAATGAGATTATTTAATTAGTATTGATCAAGAATTAATCTAGGATTAATTAAGTGATCAAAAGAAGACTAATTAAATATATGGGTTGATTGTGTAAATCATCCATACTTGTATAGTGGGCTAATGCTCCATGGATTATCTAGTTGGGCTAAAACCCATATGATACTCCATGGTATATTTGAACCCATGGATCCAAGGAAATGGAAAGTCATGACAATTAGAGTTTACCCTAATTGTATAACTATATAAGCATCTTATTCTTGAGGGAAATCGGCCACTAGAGAGACTAGTATTATTCAAGAAAGGGCTAGCCGATTTATGAAGTGTAGAATTCTCTCAAGTTATTCCAAGTGTATTTGGTGTTGTGTGAACCATTTGAGGTGTCACACTTGGGGCACTAGGCACTCAAGCTTCATGAAGACATTCTACATCAAAGAGGTATGTCTTCTATCTTGTTATATTGATAGTTTTGTATGCTAGATTAGGATAATACCTTGGATGTTCATATTTCCATGTATAATAGAGAAAACATAGATCCAAGGTATTTAGGGTTGCATGTACACTTAGGAGTGTTAGAATGCTCATAACCCAACAGTGGTATCAGAGCCTAGGCTTGTTTTCTTGTTATACTTGCAAATGGAGCTGAAAAATCGAGTTTTGATGCTGTCAGCCCAGCAGACTCGCCGAGTCCATGAAGGGACTCGATGAGTCCAAGGCAAAATGCATCCAACTCGCCGAGTTGTGTTCATGCACTCGACGAGTTGGACCCCAGACAGCATATTTTCGAGGTTTTTGGCTAGAAATGGACTAGGAACATTACCTTAAGTTGTTTTTGAACTTATAAACTTGTTTTTTAATGTGGTAATGTTCATGCTAATCCATTTTCAAAGATAATTGTCAACAGATTCATGTTTTGTATTAGTTTAAAGGTTAGACTAATTACATGAAAAAGTTTGATTTGAATTATCTTGTTCTTATGAGTTGCTTAGATTAATAGAAAAGTTAATTGAAATAGTTGTTTTCAATCCATTTTAATCTAAGAGTTGAGTATAAAATGTGTTTGTGTAACTTGTCCTCAGGTTACATGAAGAGTCACATTAAAGACTCATAAAACTCATAAACTTGGCAAAGGTTACAAAAATGAAGAGTCTAGTTCTAATTAATTGGAGTTATGACTCCATAATTTGTCCTCAAGTTATGGAGGACCAAGAGTCTCTTCATTAAATAAAAAAAAGTGTTACCTTAATTAATTCCATAAGTTATAAAATAAAGAAAAGTTAATTCTTTTATTAGTTTAAAGTCTTCCATAACTTGTCCTCAAGTTATGGAACTTGAAGAGTTTTGGATTAAAACTACTTTAAACACATAAGTTATGGAATTAATTAGTTTTGAATAGTTTCAAAACTTTCCCTCAAGTTTTGGAAATTGTAAAGTTTTCACTTATGAATACTTTAATTCCAAGTTAGCCCTTAGAATTTTAAAAGTTAAAATTCAACCCTTATACTTTATAATATTATAAGTTAATAATATATATATATATATATATATATATATATATATATATATATGTATGTATGTATAAGAGTAAAGTCGGTCTTACCGCTAGTACGCCTCATTCACGAAGTCGGTCTATAAGGTGGGTATAAGGTTGTTGCCTATAAAATGGCAACTTAATGGGTGTCCACTCTCACCCACCGCTTGCTTGACTGGTGGAGGGTCGTTAGCCGAACGGGTTTGACAGGACTATAATTCTCCCTTCATTAAAAGTATTAATGATAAATACTAAGTAACTAAACTCTTAATAATTCCCAATCTTAGTTACTTAGGAAAATGTGAATAAGGTGCTAATCCATGAAATTACACTTTGCACTTTGTTTAAGTCGGTTAGTGGAGCGTGTGTGGTTAACCGGCACACTAACTCATATTTAACAAGGTAGGCAAAGGGTAACTTAATGTTTATCATAGTATCGATGGAGCGTGTGTGGTTAACCGGCACATCGATTGAGGGGTAAACACTTAAGGATACCAAGTAATTTTCATGGTTACTTCACACCTTGTTTTGTGATCCTCGGCATCCCAGTCACAAAACCTGAAGGTCACACTCGAGATTGAAACATGCCATTGAACAGTTCAATGAATCTCAAAAGATCTAGGAGTTTCAAAACCAATTAAAACCTAATAATACATTTCGTTTATCTTGGTGGAAATTGGTGAATCGTCATTCACTTACCTTCAAATTGTTTTATAGCTTGGATTACGACATACCTCTTCTAAGTTATAAAATGGTTTGTTGGGTCCTAGCCTTAATATTTCATATTGGGTGTCATATTAAGGACTTTAAATCAACTATCTTGAATATCTCCCAAAACATGTCTGGTTTAGATATTTATGATCTTCCCAAATCTCTTGAAACAAGCTTTCCTAAATGAAGATGATGTCTCTTGGAAATCATACTTCATTCACCTCCTTCAAATTATTCTCCCAACCCACAAGTTCAAAAGTCACTCAAACCCTATTGGCAAGGCAAGGTCTAGGTGTGATCACATCTTGGAGATGTAGTCACATATTGACAAGCAGGGAGAGTTGGGTGTCAAAGTCTTGAGAAAGTTGGTGGTTCAACTACTTTCTAAGTCACATAGTGAGTTCTTTTGGAACACCTATGAAACAGACTATGACAAGACCCTTAATGATCTTATCTAGTTGTTAAGATCAACTTCCTGAAACTTTATGGACATTGACAATGGTGACACTGAAATACAGAAAAAAGCATTCCCTTCCCAATGGAAAGGGATTGACCATAGTCAACTAGGTTGACCAAATGGTAAAGAGAAAAAGGCTAAGTCTGTAATAGTCCCGTGTACCATTATCAAAGGGTCCATATGTTTATATTGCCAAAGAAAGGGGCATTGGTTGCGAAGCTGCCAAGTTTACCTAAGGATGTTAAAGTCAATAAGTTTGACTCTACTTCAGGTAAAGTCCACTAATCTAACTCTGTTAAGTTTCTATTCTGAGATTCCTGATACATGATGTGACTGGGTCACATGGTAATGTTTTAAGAATCAAAGAAAAGTAAAGGAACTTAAAGAAAGAATATGCTGAATCTGATGGCATAGATGGATTTCTATCGTGTAGTTTGAAAATCGGATTCTTGAGATACTTCTTAGGAGTTATGAGATATTGCTAAGGAATAGATAACAACAAGTTTTCATATGGATTGTAAGGATAAGTTTTTCCGCATAGTTTTAAAATAAAAGAAAATTTTGATTTTATTTATTTTAAAAATATCCTTACAATGGCATTTGAGGAAAAATTGTTGCTTATATGATTCCATTAATAGCAAGAGTGGAAATATGAAATTGATTCCTTCATTTGTGGTAATGTCTAAATTTACCAAATAAGGAAAGATTCTCATCACCAAGTCTCAATTGGACCGAAACTTGGAATCATGCAAGTTGTATAGCATGATGAATGAGAACTTTCAAGTATTCGAAAAATTAAGACTAATTACTTGTTCACATGGATGTGTGAGTCAAGTAATGGACTAAGGGATCGAGTACATAGTCATGTGCACTGATTAAGTCCACCATAAAAGATGTAAGGCTATTCGTCATAGTTTACTAAAGCTCAGTAAATATGATTATACTTACAAGCTTAAGTGTAACTCTGAGACATTGGAAAAGGTTTCAATGCATAGCAGAGCGGATAAGAAGAATCAAATTAGGCAAAAGGATAAAAGTTTCTCAAATCTGAAAAGATGGGAGAGTACTTTAGTATCAGCTTTGTGATCATCTTAATGATTAAGAAACCATATCAAAATTTGTTCTCTAAGGAAGTCTTAGTGCATTCTTTTGACTAAGAAGAAGCGATCTTGAAATTGTTGAAATGGTTAAATCAAGAAGATGAGTCATACTTCATTCCAATACAAGTCTTTGAGTCATACTCCAAGATTGTAATATGAGTTACATGTCTTAAAGAAGGTTTAAGAACACTTATCAAATGTAAGAGTAAAAGTTTTCTACTCTTGTACATTTGAAATTGGTAAGTTATGATGTTTTGGATAAAACAAAGACCAACTTAGGCCAATTGTGTGAAGTGTTTGTCTTGGTTAGAATCCGCACTATCTCTTGGATGTTTGACAAGGGAGTCTTATAGGTCAAGAGGACAGTGGGAGTCTTAAAGGTCTTGAAAGTCTCAAGAACTAATCAAGAATAAAACATGAAGTTCTTCACTAGCACACGACTTGAGGTTTATAACCTATCGTGTTGACATATTCTGTGCTCATTCCAGTTAAAGTTGGCTTTGCATATGAGTTCTTAGAGTTCTCAATGTGTTGCACAACAACTTGGAAGCAATGGCAGGCCCTTGAGCTGCCAGGTGGCAAGAAGTTAAGATTGAGTTCAGTCCTTATGAGCTCGGATTTGTTATTATCCTTGTCTTGTGACTGTGGTTTTGACAATTCACATGGATAAGAACACATACACCATTAAATCTAATTGTCACAAGGTTTCTCTCCGATTCATGAAAATGATGGTGAGGAAACACTTTCACTAAGTAGATTTTAGCTAGATAGCAATTGTGATATTTGCATTCTCAAAGTCGTTAGTGGAGCGTGTGTGGTTTACCGGCACACTAACCTGGACTTGTGAGAAGTGGCAAAAAGGTCTAACCATTATGATTACGGCATCCCTCTTCATAATTGTTTAGACACACAAGTTTGCTATCTAAGGGAAGGTGTATGATTTTGATAAAGTCCTATCAAAACAATCCAGTATCAGAAATCTAAACTTTGGTAAGAAAGTCAATAAAGTATTGATTTCTAGAAGTCCAGATGATTTCTGAGTACATGTCAAAGCTAGTGGGAGCATAAATGTTATGCTAATAATCATCATGTTAGTGGGAGCATGATAATTATGATAAAGATTGCAAGTTAGCAATGTTAATTATAGAAAACAAAAGGTTTCAATTGGGAAAAAGTTGTTTTGCTATAATTAAGGGAGAGGAAATTATACTTCATCTCAAATCTATAAGCTTAGATCGTGAGGTTTTAATCATTTAGTCAAGGATATATATGAATTCATGTTGGAATGGCTCAACATAAGGAAATTCTGTATATGGGTCCATTATTTGCGTTCTAAAATTCAATTATGATTACGGCATCCCTTTTTATAATTTGAATTATGAGAACTTGGCAAATAGAAATGGAAATGTTATAGCAAAAGACTGGTTTAGTCTTTATGTGAGACATCATGAATCGTGTCCCATATGCTTCGGATATAGGATCGATTACATGTGCTATATTCATCCTTTCTAAAATTTTCCAAATGCCTAGGGCATTAAGAAGGGAAAAGGTTTAGAACTGGATATGACTAAAAGGATTAAACAATTGTCGAGGACAATCTAAGGTTTACCAAAGATTGATTGCTCAAGGACAGTTGGAAGTGTAGTGATAATTCTGGAAGGACCATATTGACATAATCTGTAAGGAGGCAACTCTTGTTCAGAAGTGATTGTCAAAATGGAATCTAGAAATGTTTCAAAGTCAGAAATTATCAATCTGTTTAAGATTAGAAAACTTAATGCAAGAAGGATGTTTCCAAGGAGTTGATCTCCTTTGGAAACTCTGTAAATGATTGTTGCCAAGTCCTTGTGAATTTGTGCATAATCATTATAAGAGGATCAATGCATATAAGTTTAGAATCTAACAGATTTCAGTAAATGACATGAATTTGGAATTCTTGTATTCACAGTAAGGATTTGGGAGTGTGAAAAGAGAATCATTGAAGTTATGTTCAATTGATCTAGTTCACAAAGTAAACATCATAGACAAACATAGTATGCATACTTGGTGTATGGCACGACTAGTGTTTAGAAAACATAGTGTACATGCTTGGAGCATGGGACAACTATTGTTTTAAATTCAAGAATAAAGTTGATAGCTGAAACAGTATACAATGAATAATGTGTAATCATATGGTGATAAATAAAAGGTGTTTTATTTATGTTCATAGGTTTTGATACAATATTGGATTCAATTATTATTGTGTTGCACTTTGCATGTTTTGACTTCCCGAATAAACTAGGTTATTCTTCCGGAATGACTAAGTTATTCAAACCATCCACAGTCGATCATATGTTGGAAGTAGATATGAATTAAGACTGTCATGGGTTGGCTTGTAGAGGTCTAAGGTGTTGGACAAATGGCTACAACACTCATGAGTGCTCATAAGTTCTGAGTATTGGATTCAACCCGCGCTCATTGGAATCACTTCATGGATTTTATCACGAGTGATCATGAGACGATAATATCTTATATTCTTCAAACCTAGAGATATGAGTTGTTACTATGAGTTGGTTGTACATTGATTGCACGAAACTGCATTTTGTAACTCGGTGCTATAAAACGTGCCTTTGTGTATGATTCAACAAGTTGTAGAACAAGCCATATGAGTCGAAGTTTATCCATTCATTTTACCTTCGGGATAAAAGCGATATCTGTGGGCCCCTCGATGATTTGATGATGACAAATGGAAGTGCTCAGCTGGGCCAAGACTGATTTGATTTGTTCAATTAGTCAGTCGTCATAAATCGGAAATTGGGAAACAACAAATGGACAGAGAGAATGATTATAATCCATGTCTCAGTCCATATGATATCTAGAATGGAGGAATATATGATCCCTTATCTAATGGACAAGTCATTGACAAGATCATAGTTCATCTACAAGGTCAGAGTTCGACAGAAGCTTTTGAGAGCTACGATTGCCAGTTGGTTCCTGAAGTCATACACAATAATAGTTTTAGACTTATCCAAGTGGGAGACTGTTGGATTAATGTCTAAGTCCATAACTATAATTGGTAAGACTTGACCCGACTCAGCATGGTCCATTTGGGTTGCATACCATCATGCACTTGGATAGACTATAATGAGAGAAATAAGACACTTATGGTTATTAATATATTATAAGTTCTAGTATATTAATAATAAGAATAATGAGATTATTTAATTAGTATTGATCAAGAATTAATCTAGGATTAATTAAGTGATCAAAAAAAGACTAATTAAATATATGGGTTGATTGTGTAAATCATCCATACTTGTATAGTGGGCTAATGCTCCATGGATTATCTAGTTGGGCCAAAACCCATATGATGCTCGATGGATGCTCCATGGTATGTTTGAACCCATGGATCCAAGGAAATGGAAAGTCATGACAATTAGAGTTTACCCTAATTGTACAACTATATAAGCATCTTATTCTTGAGGGAAATCGGCCACTAGAGAGACTAGTATTATTCAAGAAAGGGCTAGCCGATTTCATGAAGTGTAGAATTCTCTCAAGTTATTCCAAGTGTATTTGGTGTTGTGTGAACCATTTGAGGTATCACATTTGGGGCACTAGGCACTCAAGCTTCATGAAGACATTCTACATCAAAGAGGTATGTATTCTATCTTGTTATATTGATAGTTTTGTATGCTAGATTAGGATAATACCTTGGATGTTCATATTTGCATGTATAATAGAGAAAACATAGATCCAAGGTATTTAGGGTTGCATGTACACATAGGAGTGTTAGAATGCTCATAACCCAACATATTGGTCTTACAACACTTGAGGGATGATGCTAGGTTTAGTTCTAAGGCATTGGAACGGGTTTAACCATCAAAGGGACCACTTTAAGGAGTTTACGGCTGTAAACTAGGAGTTTACGATCGTAAACTCTCATATACCCTTTCTTTATGTGTTTTGATGGTCCTAGGTTAAGCACAAGTATTTGTAGTCCAAAGTACAACCCATGGAAGGAAGTTAGGGCACCATTTGACCACCTTATAGGAGTTTACGGCCCAGGAACCATTCCTTGGGGGGTTTACGGCTGTAATCTCCTAAGGGTATGGTTTCTTTCATGTTTAAGGTCCCTAACACAATGGTGGTTGATTATAAACATCATTCCAATGCATATGAGGTATTTAAGGGGCATCTTAACACCTTAAAAGGTGTTTGCGGCCCTTGAAGGGGTGTTTATGGTCCAAGCATGTTCTTGGGCCGTAAACTCATGTTTACCCTTCAAATGTTAAGATTTTTGTGTTCCAAGTCCATTCATGTAAGCCCCCAAGTCATATTTAAACTCCTAAAGTGGTTTGGAAGGGTTTTGCGGCTCCAAAACCCCATTTATGTGTGTTTGCGGCTTGGGGCTGTTCCTGGGCTGTAAACAGAAGTTCTTGGTCCTTTTTCATGATTTAAACATGAATTTAAAAGCTAAACATGTTACACTATGAGCTAGGATGGATTACATACCAATTTGGAGCTTGAAATGGGTGATTTTGGATCATGATTTGGGTTTGAAGAGAGAGAGAGAGAGAGAGAGAGAGAGTAGAGAGAGAGAGAGTGAAAAAGCTTCAAATGAAGTTCTTTCAACTTTATATAGGGTTAGATTTTGAGGCTCAGTGGAAATCTACCCGATACCGACGTTAAACGAGGCTTTTGGTCATACCCGATTCAGCTGTTGTAACCCGACGTGTTCGAAACTAAAAATTTCCAAATAATAATTTGGGGTGTTTTCATGTGTTTCTAACAGGCTTGGACACTCACGAGATTATAATAAAGGTTTCAATTTAATTAGATTAACCCAAAAGTTAACAGAAAAATCGGAAATACAAGCGGTTTTATTAACGGGGACGGGTTACAGCGACGGAAAGTTTTCGGATTGTCACATTTTCCCCCCGTTAGAGGGAATTTCGTCCCGAAATTTAGAATTAAAATACAAATCATGGAATTGAAAAGAGATACGGATATTTTTGTTTCATCGAGTCTTCGCGCTCCCAAGTGAAGTTAGGTCCCCGCTTGGCATTCCAGCGAACCTTCACTATCAGGATGCGACTTTGTTTCGTATGCTTGATCTCTCGATCCGTGATTTCAATATGTTCTTCCACAAAGTTCAGACTTTCATTGATCTCGATCTCGTCAAGAGGGATCACAAGGGTTTCATCGGATAGGGACTTTTTAAAATTTGAGACGTGGAAGACAGGATGGATGTTGTTAAGTTCTTGGGGTAGTCGGAGTTTATAGGCTATAGGACCGATCCTAGTGAGGATCTCGAAAGGTCCTATGTACCTCGGGTTAAGTTTTCCATGCTTTCCAAAGCGTATCATGCCTTTCCAGGGCGAGACCTTCAATAGGACACGATCTCCAACCTGGAATTCCAAGGGTTTCCATCGTTTATCGGCGTAACTCTTTTATCGGTCTCATGAAGCTTTCAGTCGTTCTCGGATTTGAATGATCTTCTCGGTGGTTTTGCGGATGATTTCAGGACCAGGGAGAGCACTTTCGGGAACTCTACTCTTGGCTAGCTGTGTGTCCCCTACCTGGGCTCAGCGCATAGGGGATCTGCACTTACGACCGTATAGGGCTTCGAACGGAGTCTAACCTTTTTAAGAATTAGCCGACGGAGTCTAAATAAAAGTTGTAGCACTCGTAAATACCAATACGTGGATATAAAGAATGTCGATAATAGAGCTTGTATGTTAAAGATACGGATGAAACTTAGTCCCTACTCTTTGAGCGCGATAAATTCAATATAGATTTGTAAATCTGAGATATAATGAGAATTAGCTGACGGGGTCTAAATGAAAGTTGTAGAATTGTAGTACTCGTAAATACCAATGCGTGGATATAAATAATGTAGAAAACGGAGCTCGTACGCGGAAGATACGGAAGAAACTTAGGGCCTACTCTATGATCAAACCCCTATAAATAGATGATGAATTCTTCATATTTCTTTACTCAATTCCTCTTATCTCTCTCTAGAATTCTTATTTCTTTCTTTTTTGATTTCTCCTAGTTTTAGGGTGTGATAGAGAAACTCTAACTTGTGAAAAAGCAGACGAAAGAAGTTTTTAGAGTTGGAGTTCTGCCAGCGTAATTTCCCGGTTTTCGTTAAAAGCCTGATAAGTTAAGCTACATTATTCTGTTTTTAGTGTAACTTATATTTATAGTCATAAGCTGTTATTATGAACCTATAAATAAGATTTATCAGTGATTCAAATTCGTTATACTGATTGATCTACTTACGGGATGATGTCTAGGCTGTGATTTAGTGAGGTGTTTAAAGTGGGATTTCCAAACAGTATACTTCATATACCAAATGAAACCTACCTCCGATATGATCCTACTAGGTTGTTCCTTACTTGATAGATCTTGAAGTAGACTTTGAGTTAATGATAAATCTACACTAATAATTAGTCGCAATAAATAATAAACTAAGACCTACTGATAATGATACTAGGTTACATCAAAGGAAAAGTCAATTGATAGAAGTGAAGCGTTGTCCGAATTTTGAAGCATCACTTTAAAAAGTGAGTGGATAGTTATTTTCATCTTACACATAGATATGAAGTATTTAATAATAACACATGCTATATGTGCTTATTATTTGTGTTCAAGATATCTATGCTAGATGAACGATTTATACATGTTTTACATGATGTAAATTGTAAATATATTTTTATACCTATAAATATATTGGGTAAAGATAGGTAGAAGAATGATGAGAGATGAAAGATGATATAGATGAGGAGAGGTGAAAGATGATGAGAAGCTTTGACTTTGAAGTTGATCCAATCATCTAGAAGAGTATAGATGACGACTACAGACTATTATAGACAGTCTAGCAGAACGCTGGCAGGCTCGCAACCTGTAGGTGTTGTGAACGACGTGTTCACCGGATGTACTTTGAAAATCCCGGTAGCTGCGCCTAATGGAGAATATTGGCAGCTTTCCCTAACAGATAACATTGGTAGTTGTGCCTAATGCATAACATCGACATCTATGGACTTAGTGTGTCACACCCCAAAACGATGAACGACGAAAACGTTCAGGGGTGGAGGACGTTATGTACAATATCACAACAGTGTAAAATAGGAAACAAGCAAAAACATCATCCATTGCATTATAAGTAAAGTTTTAATACATGTGTGTTCTTTCATTGTAATAAGACACCAAAAGTATACAATCAAAATAAAAGACGAGACTTGTCTGCTCCTTCTTCTCAAAAACTAGCCTTCGTACCTGTGTACTGATGACCTGAGAATACAAGTTATTTTGAAAGACAGTATCAACTTTAAAGCTGGTGAATTCATAAGTATTTAAGTGTCATTGTCTTGCTTTGATAAACTATTATGAATGTCCTGTAAAACCTTTAAGTATGACAGTTGATATAAGTATGAAAAACCCTAAGAAATCCCTTATTTCCTACTAGTATTAAATGTAGTCTTCTACTAAGACCCGAATGTTTTGTAAGTAAAATGATAGTTTTTCCTTCTATAGAGTAGCACTAAAGTACTTAGTCTAACTCATCATTTATGTGAAAGTATCACAAAATAAAGTAAACAGGAAAAAGTATAATCATGTAAGTATTATCCATGGATTCCCAAGACTAACACGACATCGCCGAAACGAAAGGTATAACCTAATGAACATCCGAAGATTGTCAAATTAACCCCTGTAGCGAATAGTGGTTCCAGGAATGGTTAGTCCCGTAACTGACTCTACATCGCTGTAAGCGAAATAGATAACCTAATGAACATCCGAAGATTGTCCAATTAACCTCTGTAGCTAACCGTAGGTTCCAGGAATGGTTAATCCCGTAACTGACTCCTAATATAAGTAATAACAACCAAATGAACATCCGAAGATTGTTCAATTAACCTCTATAGCGAATAGTGGTTCCACGAATGGTTAATCACGTAACTGACTCCCGTGGAGCTGGGATGGGCTGGATGATTTACTGAAGGTACTAATAAATCATCGAGTTTCAAGTATTCATGTAAGTATACACAGGTAGATGTATCTACGTAAAGGTATTCATGTAATGTGTTCATGTAAGCGTATTCATGTATCATGTAAGCATATGTAAAGGTACTCATGTATCAGGTAATGTACTCGTAAAGACTCATGAATGAACTGACTCTTGTGTGATTCCTTCTAATAGGAGTAATGTTTGATATCTTCTAACTATCCCTATGATAGTTAATTGAAAGGTAATTGGTTGTTCAAGAAGGTAAAGGTAATGGTTTTGCAAGATATCTAAGAGTTTTGAATAATAATTAAGAGTGACTTGATGTCATGTTAATAAACATTTCAAAACTAATACTTTTGTTATCAAGGTATTTTAAGATAGAAAACCATTTCATGCATCACATTTTGTAGTATGTGAAATCTGTTGAATGAAAAGACAGTTATAAAATACATATAAATGATTTAATAACGTGTTGTTTTCTACTTGTATTCCCCCATTAAAGCATTTAAAATCATTTAAAACATTGATTAGGGGTATGAACTCACCTGTAGATGGTGAATTGGATGAACTGGACGGTGTAGGATTGTTAGGTGTCAAGTGAGGACTTGTACACACACTACAATCCTAATGAACATATAATCACACATATATGCACTCAATTAGTCTTAAAGTACTAATTGATAATCTTAAGACATCCTAGAACATAATAAACACTTTATATAAGTGTTTTAATCCCTAAGGATTGCATCTAAGCTATTTTGGGACAGGGCACTTGTGTTTAGGGTTCCAAAGGACCCCATATATGAGTTTACTCTCCATATATCCTCACACATGGAGTTTACGGTTGCAAACTCTTGAGTTTACGACCGTAAACTCCCATGCTTGGTGATATTTTGTGTTTTGAAGTCCCAAATGATCCCTAGAATTATTCCAACTTGGTGGTTAAATCCTTGGAAGGGTTTAAGGTATAGAAACACCCCTTTGAGGAGTTTACGGCCCTAAGGCCATTTCCCTTAGAGTTTGCGGACGTAAACTGTTAAGGATGGGTGTTTTTGATGCTTTCAAGTCTCTTGCACAAGTGGTATAGGTTCTAGAATTTTACCTAAGGCATATGTGTAACACCCAAAGTTTTAAAGGCCAAGAAAGGAAAGAAAAGCCCTAAATTTAAGGGTAGACTCGGCGAGTCCAAGGTGGGACTCGGTGAGTCCGAGCGGGATCCGGGTCGAGGAGTAAGCGACCGACTCGGTGAGTCGGCCAAGGTGACTCGGCGAGTCTGGTCTGAACGAGGAAAGCCCTAATCCCGGGAGTTGTATCCTATTTAAAGGGTGTTATGTCCCTCCCTCAACCCCCATATCACCCTAGAGAGCCAGTGCACCCCTGAATTCTTGAGAGCTTCCATCATTTTGAGAGTTAAAGCTTGGAGGAAGGAACTTTGGGGAAAGGAACTTTAAGGGCAAGTAGGTTGCTTCAAGGAGGAGGTGTAGATCCGAGATCTACTTCAATGGTGTTCATCTTGGAGGTAACAAGCTGCTATCTCCCCTCATTTGCATATAGATCTTTGTGTGTGTTTTGGGTATTCTTGGCTTAAGTGTAACCTTTGAGCTAGAGGTTCAGATCTGAGGTTGCTACCTCAGATCCATGCTTATTTTGGTCTAGAATTCCGTAAAGTATCAGCCCTTGGGTGGATCATGGAGCCTTTTTGCCTTAAGCCCTAGTTTATAGCATATTTTGCCTAGATCTCCTTCTCTACACGTAAAGTTTGCAACTTTACGTGGGGAAAAGGCTTGGGAAGGGTGGATCTACAGTTTGGAGTTCATGCATGACTCAAATTTCCTCTGCATGTAAGGAGATCTGAAGGGACTCGGCGAGTCCTTTGAGTGAACTCAGCGAGTAGCATGAGGTTGTGGAGAAACTCAACGAGTGGGATGAACAACTGGTCGAGTCATATGAAGATTGCCTTGTACTCGGCGAGTCTATTCTTGGACTCGGCGAGTCAGGTCGCGAATCCCCAAACCCTTCGAGTTGAGACTCAAATCAGTGAGTTGGGTGGAGACTCAGTGAGTTGGACAGGTCTGGACTCAGAAATCGGTACACTCGGCGAGTCTTGGACTGACTCGGCGAGTCGAGTTACGAATGGAAGGAATCTGATCATTTTGAACTCGGCGAGTCAGTAGGGTGACTCGGCGAGTAGGGTTGACCTGGAAGGTTGACTTTGACCAGGACTTTGACCTTGGACCAGGGTTGACTTGTTTGGCGTTCATGGGTCAGTTAGACTCAGTGTTGCGTTGATATTGGTAGTTTAGGGAGCAGGGGGAGCAGGAGTTACGTGAGTTGTTGGGCAGCAGCTAGTGAGATCATCAGCAAGTTCAGCCAGTGCAGGTGAGTTTCCCTTTGTGTAAATGGGTCTATGGCCACAATGCCGGCCCATGTAGTTATGAGTAGAAGACCCGAGGATTTGCCCTAGGTACAGTATGCTAGTATGATTTGCAGGACGA
Organism: Lactuca saligna; assembly: GCF_052625555.1. Classification (NCBI taxonomy): domain Eukaryota; kingdom Viridiplantae; phylum Streptophyta; class Magnoliopsida; order Asterales; family Asteraceae; genus Lactuca; species Lactuca saligna. Next base: position 78,710,156 of record NC_136418.1, read on the forward strand.
GGTCCAGTAATAGCGGGCTGGTGCCCAAGGAATTGTTTATATGATAGTTTATACTTGTTGTCTGTGTGATACATGTATATGCCTGGTAGGGAGGTGAGTGTGGCCGAGGTCCCGTATCTCACCAATAGCAGAGTGTAGATGGGGTTCCATATCTCATTAGTAGCAGAATAGGGGCGAGGCCCAAACTAGAATAGGAGTGAGAGTGGGCTAGGCCGTACCTCACTACCATTATGAGTGTGGACGGGGTCCCATGACTCATTAGTAGCAGGACATGGGTGAGGCCTAGGATAGGCGAGGCCTTAGGACAGAACCAGTTGCATGTGTTAGTTATGTGTTCTGAAATTTTTATGTGTTATTATGTGTTGTCGGGCGAGGCCCTGTGACAGGCGAGGCCTAAGTAAAACAGATTTGTATCCGAGCGGGGCTTGAAGCCAGGCGGGGCCTGGAGCGGCGGGGCGTTGTAGCGGGCGAGGCCCAAGGTAGGGGGCGAGGCCCAAGATAGTGGGCGTGGCCCAGTATGTGTAGTATGTGGTTATGCATGGTATGTGGTAGGGTGGGGAACTCACTAAGCTTCGTGCTTACGGTTTTCAGTTTTGGTTTCAGGTACTTCCGGTAGCGGAGGGAAGAGCTCGAGGTGATCGCATGGCACACACCATAGATTAGAAAGCCTGGGAATGTCTACTCTGATAATGAACATGTGTTTTGAAAACTTATACTCATATTATGTTTTGGAATGATGACTTTACTTTAAGTAATGATTTATTAAAAGAAATTTTTGGTCTTAAATTTTGGGTCGTTACAATATGAAGGCATTAAGCACAGTTTGGTGCCCTTTAATCATGTTTACGGCCCATGAACCATGTCATGGCTGTAAAATCACTTTGGAAGGTGTTTTGATGTGTTTTGGGTCCTTCAATTAAGTGGAAACAATTCTATGCAAATGTCTAGAGCTTTAGGTGCCTTAAAAGCACCCTTTGGTCCAATTTATTAGAGTTCACGGTCCAAGATCATCTTGGGTCGTGAACTCCCATGTGTTTGAGTTTCTTGGTTGTTTTTTTGTCCCTAATACACACACACACACACATATATATATATATATATATATATGAATCTAAGGTAGTAGCATAACACAAGGGACGATCTAGGCTTTGTTTCAGGAGTTTACCGCCCAAGAACACCTTGGGGTGTAAACTCCTAAATCTAGTGATTTAGCCTTCTAAATCATGTTATAAACACATATAAAGCTTTCTAACACTACTTGAAAGAGTTACTCACGTTTTGGTATAAGAACCCAAAGATCCGTGAGAGAGAAAATGGCTTTTATCTAGTTAGAAATGCGAATAATGAATGAATTTGGTTCAGAATTCTATTTATAGTCTTGATATTTTTGGTAGAAAATATTTTATTCCCGAAATGATCTCTAATATAATAGAGTGTTGGAATAACAGTGTTGCACAAAACTCTAGTGCATCCACTCTCCCGATATTTCCTGAAGCGTAAACCCTAAATTACTCAAACTTATACGGAAAAGTCTGAAAGTTTACTTGGACTGATATAACTTCTATTGAAGTGTTATTGTTTATACAGAATGGAAATTCCGGGTTGTCACATAGTGCTTGTTAGATTAAACATGGAAGCGATGGACGTCAAGCGTATTCCTTAGAAAAATCCTTAGGAATGAATATTGAAGAATAGATGGTTCTTAGGGTAGATCCTTAAGAATAAAGAAGATAATGGGGATGGGTAATCGGGTTGATCGATGACAGTACCCAAATCAGAATCCTTCTCTTGGTTCACACCCAATGAACTCTAAAGTGTAGAATAAAATAACTAGGAGGGAATGGATTATAAGGAGAGTTCTTCTACAACGAGAGATAAAGTGGTGGTGAAAAATCAAACCAAGAATGAGCAAGGATGAATGAATCCCTAAGGCCCTATTTATAGCCTTGGATACCTCCTAGGGTTTTTTCCTCAAGCCCATGTGGAACAGGATAGCCCCATGAACAAAATTTCCCTTATCTAAAGTGAATTTTTGTACACCGCCCTTTTTCCTAAGGTTCTGGAATATCCCTGATTAACCAAATATTGATTAATTGATGTTCAACCCTTCTATTAATTAAACTGTTAATTAATCCCTAAATTGTTTTCCATTAAGTTTCTAATTAATTGTTTAACCATAATAATATATAAACTAATTCCTCCTTTATTTATTCTACTTAATTTGAGTCTTGAGGGTAAACCAAGAGGAACTTGTTATTATTAGAAATATTACCAATAGTTAATGACCATGGACACTGTTACCAATAGTCTCCCACTTAGACAAGTCATCAACTATATATGTTCCAATACTTCTCTAATAATCAACATAGAGAATGCCATCCAATGCATCTACCGAAATCTAAGCTAATCAGTTTTCAATCCTCAGATAAGTGATAATCTATTCCTTCATCCTCATGATATCTGTATGATTTTGAGACATGGATAATGGCTAATATCATAATTTAAGATTATTTTTTCCGATAGAGACTTGTGATGACTGTATTTGACTACTAAATTTAACACATCATTTTAGTCAAGACCCGCTCAGGTATTTATATTGTCAGCACCAAATCATTGAGCGGACCGTAGATATAGCTTCTCCTGTTAAGGAAGAAGGGACGAATAAACTTTGACTACATAGTTTTTGTCTATTTCAGAATTTCATACATGGATATACCCGTTATAGATACTACTTACGGATTGCGTTGGAGTACACCAATACATAACAGAATCATAGAGTAAAACCCCACATGTATCTCGATTTGAAGAACAAAAGATATTATCATCTTAGAATTAGTCGTGACTGTATCCAAGTAGTAATCTCTATGTGTGGGTTGTTCTAATATTTAAATCTCCATTAAGTACTCATGAGGGTTGGCGCAATCACTATGCTATGCCCAATCAATATGGTCAATCCACCAATACTCATGATAGTCTTGACTCACTAATTACCTCCAAGAGTATGACCTACTATGGAGATTTGAGTAAATTAATACTCAGGAAGTGGGTTCTAAACATGAAAAAGTGAAACACAATAATAAATTAACAGAAATAATAACATCAGTAGAACTTCATTAGGTCTCCACAAAATAAACATCAATTAAGTTACAATTCATACTACTAAATGTTTCAAAGAGTATCAAACTAAACAACTAAATAATTACACCATATCATCAGCAAGTCTAATGCATATAGATCTAGTATGACTATTATACTTGATTCTTGATAATGGCTTCATGAACAGATAGGCTGGATTCTGCTCTTACGATACACTATTCACAACAATGTCTCCATCCTCGACTCGATGTCTTACATAGTGGAATTTCCTAAGTATATGTCTTGAGTTACCATGGTCCTTGGGTTCTTTATTCAGCGCGACTACACCCTCATGGTCATAGAAGATTTCTAAGGGATCCTTGATGCTCGGAACGATACCAAGATCATCAATGAAATTTTCAACCATGTAGCTTCTTTTGTAGCTTCACTAGCCGCTATATAATTTGACTCGCACGTAGAGCCTGCCACTATCGACTGCTTGGAACTTTTCCAGGTGAAAACTCCTCCATTAAGCGAGAATACCCATCCTGACTGCGAACATGAGTTGTCCTAATCAGTTTGAAAACTCACATCTATATAACCTATAACTCTCAACTCATCTTTACCCCCATACACAAAGAAAATATCCTTTGTTCTTCTTAGGTATTTCAAAATGTTCTTTACTACTGCCCAATGACTGTCGCCAGGATTATCCTGAAAACAACTCACCAAGCGGAGAGAAAATGAGACATCAGGTCAAGTACATGTCATGGCATACATGCTCTATCGTATAACATAAGCATATGGGACTCGACTCATTCTATCATGTTCATCACTAGAACTAGGACATTGAATTTTACTTAATTTGATGCCATGATGCATAGGTAGAGAACCTTTCTTGGAATCTTGCATCTTGAACCTCTTCAAGACCTTATCGAGGTATGTTCTTTGGCTCAGTCCTATTAGACGTTTTGATCTATCTCTGTAGATACTTATACCATGTATGTATACAGCCTCTACTAGATCCTTCATAGCGAAACAACTCCAAGCCACGTCTTAACACCTTGCAACGTCGATATATCATTTCTTATAAGGAGTATTTCATCCACATACAACACTAGGAAGACTACAATACTCTCACTAGCTTTGACATATACACATGACTCACCTTCACTTCTTGAAAATCCAATTTCCTTGACCTTTTTGTGACCGCAAAGGTTCCAACTGTGAGACACTTGTTTTAGTCCATATATGGACCTTTCAAGCTTACACACTCTATTAGGATATTTTGGATCTATGAAGCCCTTAGGTTGTTCCATATACACTTCCTCCGTGACTTTTCCATTAAGGAAAGCAGTTTTCACATCCATTTTCCATACTTCATAATCGTGAAAGGCTGATATGGAAAGTAATATTTATTAGACTTGAGCTTGTCTAGTATTGAGAAGGTTTCCTCATTTTCAATCCATTGAAATTGATAAGAACCCTTTGCAACCAATCTAGCCTTAAACGTGTGCACATTGCCATCCATACCGGTCTTCTTCTTGAAAATCCATTTGCACCTAACAGTTTTGGTGTTAGATGTGGGATCAACAAAATTTCAAACTTGGTTATCGTACATTGACTGAATCTTGCTCTCCATGTTTTCCTTCCACTTGGCAGCCTCAGGGCATTCCATTGCTTCTTGATAGTTAGATGTCTCATCCATATTAACCAGTGTATGATCACTGATCAATACGTCTCCTTATGTGCTTTTATGTAAACCACATAACGTAGGGAGAAGATGAACTCTATTGGATCTACAAAGGGGAAGTGAAGATATATCATTTTGTTCAACAGGCTGATGTACCTCAGGTTGAGGTTCCTCAACAGATCATTGCACCTCAGGTTGAGTGCTAAAGGTTCTTCTTCACATCATTCTTGAAGCTATTTTAGGTCAATATGGCTCCCACTGTCCTCCTTGGAAATGAGATCCCTTTCGAGGAAGAATCCCCTTCGAGCAACAAACACCTTGTTGTATAAAGGCTTGTAGAATAAGTATCTAAAGGACTTTTGTGGATAACCAGTGAAATAACACTTCGCTGATCTGGGCTCAAGCTTATCATTTTCCTCGCGATGAACAACAGCTTCGCAACCCCAAACTTTTATATGTTCTAGAGAAGGACGAGTCCCACTCCATATCTCAGAGGGTGTTTTAGGAACCTTATTAGTGGGTATGTGTGACAACTAGAAAATGTTGGGTCAAACCAAGTCTAAGGGGTACTGTGTATAAGTATACCCACAATCTATGTAACTTGATGCAATAATATTATCTGAAAGCCAAGAGGACACCATTTGTATGATTAAAGATAATATACACTTGGAATTCATGTTGAATTAAGCCTTAAAAAGTTCATGCAAATCAAACAAGAATGAAATGGTTTTAACATAACAACATGTATTTATGCAAGGACCTTGAATTCTTGAGTTTAAGGCCATCATACTTGTGATCTATATTATTTAAATCCGAAAACAACTTGTCTAGAAAACACTAAAACCGAAAACACATCCTAGGGATCTACTAAGGACCGAAAACACACCCTAAGGCTGAAAACACCACGGGAAGGGACCTAGGACTGAAAAATAAAAGTGAAGTCCATCCTAGGACCTAAATCACATGTGATTTCGGTCATACAAGGGTGTTTTAAAGGGTTTACAGTCGAGGATGATGATAAGACAAGAAAAGTTGACTTTAGGATGTGATTTCTCAACCATTTCCAATTCAAGCACAATAAACCACGTATTATCCACCAAATAATAATGCTTTAACCTCTATACTTCCAAGTAAATATCTTATCATCACTTTTCTTTTATAGTGAACAAAATCACACTTAGGATCTCCCCTACTCCCAATTTAAACTTCCAGTAAAACCTCATTTCCTCCCAAGAGTGAAATTTCCAAGCTAACAAGTCCAATAATCATTCAATACATCCTTAGATCTTTGTAAGTGTTTTCGAGATTACTAGTGAGTTTGTACATTTTTATGTTGATTTCACTCTATATATAGACACATTCAAATGTGTCTAGGCTTGAAATCTTCACTTCATCACTACAACCAACCTACACAAAAACTACTCAAGGTGAGTTCAAACCCCACTTTTTTCGAGATTTCTCATTTTTTTTGGGCGGGGGGGGGGGGGGGGGGGGGATGAATACAAGCAAAACTATGTTATAACAAAATGTTGTGATATGTGTTCATCTGTATGTTGTATATGTGCATGATATGTGATTTTATTTGTTATTTCTAAACTTTCATACATGATATCGAGTAGTTATGACATATAACTATACAAAAACAAGTTTTAATATATTACATGAACACATGGGAAAAAGAATGGCTTTGATGATAAAAGAAGTTTTTCTATCAAGAATGAGTTCATTTATAACTACTCTAAGACAATATTCTTTTGGGTTAAACCAAGTTATAAACTTTTTAAATCTATTATTTTTGGTATAACAAGATGTATAAATGGGTTTACTTTTCTCGGACTTTGCAACTTTTTCAGTTAAACTATAATGGGTATAGTTTGTGGTTCATATACACTAGCTATTCTAGCTTAATACAAATAAATATTCCGAACTATAATTATGTCACTCTATAAACTAGATGTTTTCACATACAAATAGGATTACACTACATTACACATAAACCGTTGGTACAGTTTGTGAGACGTATTCTCTTCACTTACTGTACCTAAAGTACACTTAAAGTCTCGCATTATAACCAGAGTCTCCTGGAGGGAGAGCGAGACCGTTGTGTATAGATCTATATAGGATTGACAACCCCTCACCTAAGTTGTTCGCTACAGTTAGACAGGAAGTCTAGGGTGACAAATGTCTACCAACTACGATGCTTGAAGAATGTCATACAGGCCACTAGTCGTATTAAGCATGGTTATTATAACTCACATTGGGTATTAACAATCATATGGTTTACGAGGCTAATGTATCTTCATTTGGTCCTATAAAATACATATAAAACTATAAAAAAACTAATTTACATACGACACCAATTAGATTTTGGTCTTAGGGTTTTAAGACTACATTTTACACTTAAGAAAATATTGGATTTTCTGGAAAAGTTTACACTATCATTTACAAGGAAACATTATAGATTTTATTCATAAAAAATTCTTATGAACTCACCAACTTTATTGTTGATGCTTTTCAAAACTGCTTGTATTTTCAGGAAACCAGTGAGCAAGTATTACAAAAACATTTTGAGGGCAAGCATCTCTACATCATGATTTCTATTTTTCAATTATTTGTACTTAACTTTTGAGTAAACAAGGTCTGTAAACAATGTAAACTTGTATTCTCAATGTATGAATGTTTGTGATGCTATGATTTATTTGTACTTAATTGTTATGATACTGTACATGAAGTCACTCCATCTGCCCCCAGACGTTTCCGCTGTTCTGGTTTGGGGGTGTGATAGTTTGGTATCAGAGCATTGTTTATAGTGAACTAGTATATCAAACCATACAAGATATACAACTATAAGTACAATGGGGCTAAAATACTCTGGCTAAAAGTATACTTTAAAAGAAAAGTATTTTATTAAAAGTGTACATGCAAACAAGCATATTAGAAATAGTGTATAATAAGAAGTATTTAGAAGAGTTGGACATCGCGATTAAACTTAGACAATTATGTAATCATATATGAGGTATATATATCCTGATCAACTATAGTTATTTAAGATATGACCAACATGTGTTTAGGAGTGGTCGTGGTGGACAACAAATATAAAACTTACCAACCCTAAATATATACCAAAAAGTTATAGTAGCGAACGTAAACAATTAAAATACTATAGGAGTATTTTAGAATTACATACACTTAGATTTTCCGTTCGTTTCTCACATTCTTGCACAAACATCATGGTAGGTTTCCATGCACCAGGAGACCCCTATTTCCCTAATTAGGGAAATGGAGGTTGGATAAAGGAAGATTCAGAAGAGGATCCTAAAGAAATCTTGGAAGAAGAACCTACAGAAGAAGAGTTGCAAGAAGAGCCAGGAGAAGAGGAAGAGGAAGAGAAGGAATCCGATGCGGAGTCTGAGGTTATAAACAGTTCCCCACGTAGCTCGAGTCTCTGCACACCGTTTACGCTACAACAGACCTACGCCCCGCTGGGTGTAGGACCTTGAGAGATGGAATCGACAGCAGGGGCAACACCCACCCTTGCATATGGAGCGAGGTTTTTATGACCTCCGCCATGGGGGACCAGCCGACAAAGCCCTTCCCGTCATGATCTAGTGGATCTCGGACATTGGTGACCAGACTAGGGCGACGACAAACCATGTAATGGAGTTGGGGGCCGCTGCAGAGGTCACTGATACACGCACACAAGACCTTGAGAGGGATTACTATCCCATGGACCGAATCATCGAGGACCTTACCACCGCCCGATCGGACGTAAGGGAATATTAGGAGAGGCATGCGGCACTGGAGGAGAGAGTGATCGCAACCGAGCATTAGTTGGCTGAGCTGCAGGGTGCCTCTACTTCATCCCAGGGACCACAGAGGACTACCCGTCGTGAATAGGATTCATCCCACTCACAAATTGATGTTGACCATGTTTATGGGTATGCATTGGTGCTACCCCTGTTCTCTTTCCTGTATGTAGGACCGACCCTACGTCTAAGTGACTACACTATTTGGAGGGTCGTTATGCTGCTAAATTGCTATCTTTGATGTACTGTAGACCTTTTTATTCGTCACTTTTCTCAAAAACATGTACTAGTACCTTATCATTAATGAAAAAGTATGTATATATGTGATATTGGATGTTGTTATCTGCTATGTCTTCTCTTTTCATTATTATTTGATATAATAAAGTTTCAATTATAAGTACAAGCATGTAACATCCCCCTCTAGCACGTATCACAATATTGTCCGCTTTGGGCCACTCGGCACAAGGACTTCCCAAGGGGTCACCCATCCTTGTACTACTCCCACCCGAGCACGCTTAGCTACAGAGTTCTTATGGGATCTGCTGCCTCCCGACTTTAAAACGCGTTGTGATAGGGAAGGTATCCACACCCCTTATAAGGAATGTTTAGTTCTCCTTCCCAACCGATGTGGGAACAGATCTAACCCACTTTCACCCCCCATTAAAGGATTCGACGTCCCCATCGAACACATTGACCCGTACCCTGGCTCTGATACCATTTTTAACATCCCCTTCTGGCACGTATCACAATATTGTCCGCTTTGGGCCACTCGGCACGAGGACTTCCCAGGGGTTCACCCATCCTGGTACTACTCCCGCCCGAGCACGCTTAACTGCAGAGTTCTTATGGGATCTGCTGCCCTCACGGATTTAAAACGCGTTGTGTTAGGGAAGGTATCCACAACTCTTATAAGGAATGCTTAGTTCTCCTTCCCAACCGATGTGGGATCAGATCTAACTCACTTTCACCCCCCATTATAGGGTTCGACGTCCCCGTCGAACACATCTACCCGTGCCCTAGCTCTGATACCATTTGTAACATCTCCCTCTGGCACATATTACAATATTGTCCGCTTTGGGCCACTCGGCACGAGGACTTCCCAGGGGGTCACCCATCCTGCTACTACTCCTGCCCGAGCACGCTTAACTCTACAACAGATCCCATAAGAACTCTGCAGTTAAACGTGCTCGGGCGGGAGTAGTACCAGGATGGGTGACCCCCTGGGAAGTCCTCGTGCCGAGTGGCCCAAAGCGGACAATATTGTGATACGTGCCAGAGGAGGATGTTACAAATGGTATCAGAGCCAGGGCACGGGTCGATGTGTTCGACGGGGACGTCGAACCCTATAATGGGGGGGTGAAAGTGGGTTAGATCTGATCCCACATCGATTGGGAAGGAGAACTAACCATTCCTTATAAGAGGTGTAGATACCTTCCCTATATCAACGCGTTTTAAAGCCGTGAGGGCAGTAGATCCCATAAGAACTCTGCAGTTAAGCATGCTCGGGCGGGAGTAGTACCAGGATGGGTGACCCCCTGGGAAGTCCTCGTGCCAAGTGGCCCAAAGCGGACAATATTGTGATACGTGCCAGAGGGGGATGTTACAAAGCAACCCACAATAACAACTCAATTCGATACAAGCAAGTGTTCTATATTATTAGTGTCCAAACCATAAACCATATCAAAAACTAATTTTCATTCCACCTTGTGGCAGAAAATGACACCCCGAAGAAACAATAGGCACAAGAGCAAGTGTTCTATATTATTAGTGTCCAAACCATAACCCATATCAAAAACTAATTTTCATTCCACCTTGTGGCAGAAAATGACGCCCCGAAGAAACAATAGGCACAAGAACAATACATCGACACCACCACCAATGCCACCTCCCCCACAAATGGACACTACAGTATTCCAAGTTGCATCGACCATTGTTGTGGCTATTTTGGTAGCTCAAATCAGCAGTAGCAACAATGGAGCCGAAAATGGTATGAAGAGTTTCAATCAAAGTGAAAACTAAGGGCATCTAAGGGAAGTATGCGCCTTCCTTGAGGAAAGCAAACTGCAGGCCCAAGCCCTTCAACAGAACTGGTGCCACCATTTCTTTGATGCGATGGTTCAAGAAGTTGGAGTTAGTGTTTGAAATTTGTGACTGCTCTGAGGAAAGCAAAGTAAAATTTACAGCTTGTACTCATTTCGATAGGGATCTTTCATGATGGAATGGCCACATCAAAGCCATAACGCTCCCAGTGGCAAAATCGATGAGTTGGGATGACCTCAAAGTCATGAGGCGTGAAGAGTACTACTCAAGGGGCAGGGTACATAAGCTAGAGTTGGAGTTTTGGGACCTCACAATGAACAACTCTGACATCGAAGCCTACACCACTAGATTTAGTGATTTGGCAATCCTATGCCCCAGAATGATCACTATAGAGAGCAAGAAAATAGAACACTTTATTTGGGGGCTATCTCCCCGAAATCAAGGGAATGTAATTGCTGTAAACCCAACAACTTTCGACAGCGCCAAGCACCTTGCTCAAAAGCTCATTGATCATGGAGTTCGACAAGGTGTGATGACTCCCATACCCGAATAGAGGAAAGAGAGTGCCAATATGAGGAAGTTTGGAAACAAGAAGAAAAGCCAACCAACAGACCCTCCAAGAAACAACAGGTCGTGGCGGTTCATGCTGCTACAACCCCTGCCGCACCAGCAACTACCAAGCAATATGTCGGTAATCTCCCAAAGTGTAACAAATTCCCTTTTCACCACAATGGTGTCTGCCGAGAGTTGTACTGCACAACCTGCAACAAGAAGGGGAATAATGCCCGATACTGCAAGGCATCCGCACAACTAGCCACCCAAACTCCCAATACTGGGATTAGTCAAGCGTGCTATGGTTGTGGGGAAATAGGCCACTAGAAGAGAAACTATCCAAATGCCAACAACAAGAACTCTAGGGGAACAGGAAGAGTCCTAGTAATTGGACATAAGGAGGCAATGAAGGATCCTGCAATGGTCACTAGTACGTTCCTCCTCAATAACATTTATGCATGCATACTATTAGATAGAGGGGCGGAGAGAAGCTTTGTGAGTCATAAGTCTAAGCATCTACTCAAACAAAACCCTCAAACACTAAATGAAACATTTATCATAGAAATGGCTAACGGAAAACCAAAACAACAAACAATGTATTCATATGGTGCACACTAACTTTGAATAACCACTCCTTCCAAATCAACTTAATGTCGGTTACCATAAGGAGTTTTGATGTGATCATCAGCATGGACTGGCTAAGTCCCCACCATGCCGGTATTATGTGTTACGAGAAGGTTGTTCGCCTTCACCTTCCAAACAATGAAACCTTGGTCATATACGGTGACAAACCCGATACAAATCTTCGCCTCATCTCATGTATTAAGGCCCATAATTGTCTACACAAGAAGAACCATGCCTTAGTAACTCACATTATCGAGAAGAAGAAGGAAGAAAAGAACATCAATGACATCTCGGAAGTCTGCAACTTACCCGACATATTTCCTGAGAATCTTCCGGCAGTGCTAGCTGAAAGACAAGTCAAATTCAGAATCGACTTGATATCCGGAGCCACGCTAACAGCCAAGTCGTTGTATCGACTAGCTCATGATGAGATGCAAGAACTCTCCATTCAATTGAGTGAATTATTGGACAAGGGATTCATAAGGCCAAGCTTCTCACCTTGGGGAGCTCTAGTCTTATTTGTAAAGAAGAAGGATAGGTCGTTTCACATGTGCATCGATTACCAAGAACTAAACAAGTTCACCATCAAAAACCAATATCCTCTTCCCCGGATTGACGACCTATTCGACCGGTTGCAAGGGGCAAGCTACTTTTCAAAGATATATTTAAGATCTGGGTGCCACCGACTACGGGTATGAGAGGAAGATATCCCCAAGACTGCCTTATGAACTCGCTATCAACACTATGAATTCGTAGTGATGTCCTTCAGACTAAAAAATGCACCCGCAACATTTATGGACCTGATGAATCGAGTCTGCGGACCCTACTTTGACAAATTTGTGATAGTATTTATCGATGATATATTGGTCTATTCACGAAGTAAAGAAGAACACAGTCAACATCTGTGACAAGTTCTTGGAACATTAACGGTGGAGAAGCTGTATGAGAAATTCTCCAAATGCGAGTTCTGGATCCGAAGGGTGGAATTCTTAGGTCACGTGGTCAGTGAATAAGGGATACATGTGGACCCTTCAAAAATCAAATCAATCGAAGGCTGGGCAACCCCTAGAAACCCAACGGAGATCAGACAATTCTTAGGCTTCACTGGTTACTACAGGAGGTTCATATAGAATTTCTCCAAGATTGTCAAGCCACTCACCGCCCTAACTCATAAAGGTGTACCCTTCATCTAGGAGAAGAAACAAGAGGCTGCCTTCCAAACCTTGAAACACGCTCTATGCAGCACTTCATTTTTGTCTCTACCAGAAGGGACAAAAGACTTCATGGTCTATTGTCACGCATCGAGTCAAGGATTAGGCTATATACTAATACAGTGAGGAAAGGTCATAGCCTACGCGCAAGACAACTAAAGAAGCACGAAGTGAACTACACCATGCATGATCTTGAGCTGGGAGCAATCGTGTTTGCACTAGAATTTGGAGGCACTACCTCTACGGTACAAAGTGCACTATCTTCACATATCACTGATCAATACGTATCCTTCTGTGCTCATATGTAAACCATAGAACTTAGGAGGAAGACGAACTTTATTGGATTTGCGAAGGGGAAGTGGAGATATATCATTTTGTTCAACAAGCTACTCTGCCTCAGGTTGAGGTTCCTTAATAGGTTATGGCACCTCAGTTTGAGTGCTAGTGTCCACAAAAGGTTGTTTTTCACTTGACTCATGAAGTTATTTTAGGTCAATTTGGCTACTACTTTCCTTTTTGGAAATGAGATCCCTTTCGAGGAATAAGTATCCAAAGGACTTTTGTGGATAACCAGTGAAATAACATTTCTCTGATCTGGGCTCAACCTTATCATTTTCTTCATAATGAACAAAAGCTTCAAACCCCTAAAATTTTATATGTGCTAGAGAAGGACGAGTCCCACTCTATATCTCAGAGGGTGTTTTAGCAACCTTATTAGTGGGTATGTGTGACAACTAGAAAATGGTGGGTCAAACTAAGTTTAAGGGGTCTTGTGTATAAGTATACCCACAACAAATATCTATGTAACTTGATGCAATAATATTATCTGAAAGCCATGGGGACACCATTTGTATGATTAAAGATAATATACACTTGGAATTCATGTTGAATTAAGCCTTAAAAAGTTCATGCAAATCAAACAAGAATCAAATGGTTTTAACATAACAACATGTATTTATGCAAGGACCTTGAATTCTTGAGTTTAAGGCCATCATACTTGTGATCTATATTATTTAAAGCTGAAAACAACATGTCTAGAAAACACTAAAACCGAAAACACATCCTAGGGATCTACTAAGGACCGAAAACACACCCTAAGGGTCTATTAAGGCTGAAAACACCATGGAAAGGGACCTAGGACCGAAAACTAAAAGTAAAGTCCATCCTAGGACCGAAATCACATGTGATTTCAGTTATACTTGAGTTTTTAAAGGGTTTACGATCTAGGATCATGATAAGACAAGAAAAGTTGACTTTAGGATGTGATTTCTCAACCATTTCCAATACAATCACGGTAAACCACATATTATCCACCAAATAACAATGATTTAACCTCCATGCTTCCAAGTAAATATCTTATCATCACTTTTCTTTATATAGTGAACAAAATCACCCTTAGGATCTTCCCCACTCCCAATTTAAACTTCCATCAAAACCTCATTTCCTCCCAAGAGTGAAATTTCCATGCTTACAAGTCCAAAAATCTTTCAATACATCCTTAGATCTTTGTTAGTGTTTTCGAGATTACTAGTGAGTTTGTACATTTCTATGTTGATTTCACTCTATATATACACATTAAAATGTGTTTAACCCTAAGGATAAAGCTAGTCTCCAAGGAAGTTCATCCACTTCAACGAAGAGTCTAGGCTTGAAATCTTCACTTCATCACTACAACCAAACCACACAAAAACTACTCAAGGTGAGTTCATACCACACTTTTTTTTTGAGATTTTTCATGGTTTTTTTAGGGAGGGGGGCGGGGGGGATACAAGCCAAACTATGTTATAACAAAATGTTGTGATATGTGTTCATCTATATGTTGTATATGTGCATGTTATGTGATTTTATTAGTTATTTCTAAACTTTCATGCATGATATGGAGTAGTTATGGCATATAACTATACAAAAACAAGTTTTAATATATTACATGTACACATGGGAAAAATAATGACTTTTATGATAAAAGAAGTTTTTCTATCAAGAATGAGTTTTTTATAACTACTCTAAGACACTATTGTTTTGGGTTAAACCAAGTTATAAACTTTGAAAAAATGGGTTTACTTTTCTTTTACTCTGTGACTTTTTCAGTTAAAATATAATGGATACAATTTGTGGGTCATATACACTAGCTTTTCTAGCTTAATACATATAATTGTTCTGAACTACAATTATGTCACTCTATAAACTAGATGTTTTCACATACAAAAAGGATTACACTACATTACACGTAAACCGTTGGTACAGTTTGTGAGACACACTCTCTTCATGTACTTTACCTACGGTACACCTTACGTCCCGCATTATAACCAGACTCTCCTGGATGGAGAGCGAGACTGTTGTGTGTAGATCTATACGAGATTGATAACCCCGCACCTAAGTTGTTCGCTAGAGTTAGACCGGAAGTCTAGGGTAACAAATGTGTACCAACTGTGACACTTGAAGACTGTCGTACATGCCACTAGTTGTATTAAGCATGGTTATAATAAATCAAATTGGGTATTAGCAATCATTTGGTTTACGTGGCTAATGCATCTTCATCCAGTTTTATAAAATACATATAAAACTATGTGATACTACTTTACAATACGACACCACTTACATTTTGGCCTTAGGGTTTTAAGACTACATTTTACACTTAAGAAAATATTGGATTTTTCTTGAAAAATTTACGCTATCATTTACAAGTAAACATTACATATTTTATTCATACAAAAACGCTTATGAACTCATCAACTTTATTGTTGACACTTTTCAAAACTGCTTGTATTTTCAGGAAACCAGTGAGTAGGTATTACAAAATCATTTTGAGGGCAAGCATTTCTACATCATGATTTCTACTTTTCAATTATTTGTACTTAACTTTTGAGTAAACAAGGTTTGTAAACAATGTAAACTTGTATTCTCAATGTATGAATGTTTGTGATGCCATGATTTATTTGTATTTAATTGTGATGATACTATACATGAAGTCACTCTATCTGCCCCTAGACGTTTCCGCCGTTCTTTTGACAATAGTCAATTTCGGGTCAAGTCAAATTCAAACAAAGTAAACAAGTCAAACCAGACGACTCAATTAGCCCTTGTATATTAGGGTTGACATTGTGTAATTACTAAACAACTCGTTATTTTAATGAGAAAACATCAATTGGAATATTCGTGTGTTTAATTTTCCTTAGTCGTGATAGTGTTAAACAATGAACCAAAGCGATAAAACACTATTACACACTCATCGGGAGTGTGTAGGACACTAAAACATGGCTTAGTGGGTTTACGGACCTTGCATTCCAAAGCCGGACACTCAAAAATGTCACAAACAAAACCTCTCTCAATCGTATTCTCTCTATCTCTCTCTATTTTAATTCTCTACCAAATCTCTCTTAAGAGTTCCTGTAACTTTTTATAATCACTCGGGTCATCCCGACCCTTAACCAGGTCAAAAACCACTTAAAACGGAGTAAAAATGAGTAAAATAGTCTTAAGGAGCCGTAACTCCTCTTAGGAGCCGAAACCCTCTTAGGACCTAAGATTCGAACCCTAAGAGAACCGCAACCCATGGAACCAATAAGCAGTTGAGAACCGAGACCCCTAAGAACCGAAAGCCCGAGGACCAAAACCCGTGAGCACCGAAACCCTTGAGAACCGAAACTCGCCTGATGACCGAACCTCACTTTTGCCCCATCCCTTCGCAGCTTCGGTTCACCTTCCCATTCTCTCAGTTCCTCTTCCAAGGCCGAACCCTACTTTCGGTTCCCCCATCCACCTTTGGTTCTAAGGCTGGGACCGAACCTCCAGCCCATAATTTTGGAAACTTACAATTTGTGTCCGGTTTTCAATATTTTTAGCATTTTAAGCCTGTTTTTCATCATTTTAAGGCGGGATTTTCACCCAAAACTTTATTTTAACATATTAAGACCCATATGTCTTAATTAATCACGTTTTTTATGCAAATTGTCACACCCCAAAACCAAGAACGGCGGAAACGTTCTGGGGCGGAGGACGTCATGTAAAGTATCACAACACAGTAAATGTAAATAAGCAAACAACATCAACCATTGCATTAAATATATAATTTTAATACAAGCGTGTTCTGTACAGTATAGACACCAAAAATAATGTATATCAAAATAATAAGATGAGTCTTGTATGCGCTCCATCTTCTCAAAAGTTGGCCTCGGTACCTGTCTACTGATGACCTGAGAATACAAGTTATTTTGAAAGAGTTTATCAGCATTAAGTTGGTGTAACGCCCGGGTTTTCAAGGCTAGGCATTTTTGTCAATGTAATAGTCTAGGTCAACTATTGTAACTCATTTTGAAGTAATAAATATGAAATATTTGAGTATTATGTGAATTATGTGTGTTTATGTGTTTATTATTTAATTATAAATGTATAATTAATAAAGAATAAAAATGAGCGTCAAAAATTAAAGTGTGAGATAATCCCGATATCTCTACATAAATTTGTAGAATATGTATCAAGGTTTCCGTACATATAAAGAATGCTGAAATCCGAGCTATAACGAAGAAGTTATGGCCCGCCGAAGTTTTACGGCAAAACCGGCACGGCACCGGGAGACGTAAATAGTGAATTTACGATAGAAGACTTTTAGCCTTAGCAATCTAAACAAAAGTCGTATAATATGTTAAACTAAGAACATCGATAAAAAGAACGCCCAAATCTGATTTCGTATGAAGAAGTTATGATTTTTCTAAGATTCGGCTTAGCAGTGCACGGCTTGAAACTCGAATTTTAGTTCGAGCGGTTTTTGGCTTACGTGAACTAAATGAGAGTTGAAGATATCATTAATAGGAACTCAACGATAACAAGACAGATGAAAACAGAGTCCGTATGAAGGAGTTATGAACTCTTCGCGGTCATTTAACAGTCTAAACGCCTCCTACTGTTAAATTTGAGATCGGTCGAGAATTAGCCGACGGAGTCTAAACGAAAGTTGTAGATCCTGATTTTACCTACGCGTGGATATAAAGAACATCGAAAACAGAGCTCGTATGCGAAAGTTATGATTTTTCTAAGTTTGAGGGCTGATACGCGATATGGGGTGATGTGGCACCACCAGAATTGGACACGTGGCACCACCAGAAGGCCACCACATGGACCAACTCGGCGAGTAGGTCCCCCCTACTCGGCGAGTCCATCCAATTCCACCCCTATAAATAGAGGTGTCGGGTTCCCTCATTTCCTCACCCCTCACCCCTCTACTTTCTCTCTCTAAACTCTCTCTCTAAGCTCCCTAACCGCCCTAAAAGCCTAGGTAAACCCCCTAGCACCCGAAGGAAGCCCCGAGGCTCCCGGAGTCCCGAGAAAAGAGCCTTTCAGCTCGGGAATGCTGCTCCAGCGAATCCCGGTTTTCGAGAAAAACCCGCTGTCAGTGAGTTGTACCTATCCTATCTTTAGTTTAGCTTATGTTTTAATATAGGAATGTTATTAGGTCCTTAAAATAATTATTTGGGCTATTATTATGAGTTATATTGAGTGTTATTAACGCTTATATAATAATAATAATAGTCAGATAATTAATTTGTCGCGGTTATCATTAGACTAAACCCTAGTGGTATCAATACTAGGTTTTATCGAAGGAATATCATTTTGAGAGTATCGAAGCGCTGTCCGAGTGCTGAGTCACCACCTAATCAGGTGAGTGCATAGGTACTTTCAACTTACACATAGATATGAAGTATTTAATATAAATTACGTGCTATGTGTGCATATTATCTGAATACTTGCTATATATGCTGGATGAACGTTTTATACATGTTTTCAAAGATTTAAACTGTATATGTATTTTATATCTACAAAATGTGTTGGGTAAAACATGGGTAGATGTAATAGTTGCTGTGTAACAAAATAAAATAATGAGAGGCCTCGTTATAGATGTTATTGATGATCCAGTCATCTAGCGGAGTATAGATGACGACCACGGACTATTCTAGACAGTCCAGTAGAACACTAGCAGGCTCGCAACCTGTAGGTGTTTATTTGAACTGTGTGCTCACCATATGTACTCCATCCCCCACATGTTTACCTATTAGGACATTTATTACTGAGGAATCCCCTTAGCAGTAGTGTCCGTCCCGATGATGATCCTTAGGCTAGGTCCCTTGTGATAGGTGTTTAGGGACGTAAAGTGAGGATAACGGGAACGGGTAATCGGGTTATTGTTGATTGATGAAATTAATAAACTTATTTATTGTGGGTTGAAAACCCTATGTGCTCACCAGGCTCCCAAGCCTGACCCACTCAGTTTTTATGTATTACAGGTAGTGGCGCATGAGCATAGGTGTGATGTTTTGGACGAGGGATTACGGATATAGACCTGTAGATATTAAATAATGTAGTAAGGCTTATAGTGTACTGCTTATACTTTTGATCTGTACAAACATGACATCCCGAGTCTTTTAATGAAACACATTTCTATGGAAATGCTTTTGATAAATCTTTATCATATTATTGTTTTGGGACAAATTTCGCAACCCTTTTGTTAAAACATAACTCTGATTTTGAAATAAAGTATAAACAAAACCGGTCTTTTCTAGCCGTGATTTTGGGGATGTCACAGCTGGTGAGTTCATAAGTATTTTAGTGTCGGTATTTGTCATCCAAAAATGTTTGAACATGTATCTAGTATAAGTTTGTAAAATGTATGTAAAGGTTTGTAATTGTTTGTAAAAGTTTGAATCTCTCAGAAAAACCTATATTTTCTATTAAAGTAGCCTTCTACCAAGGCTTAACTGTTTTGTATGCTCGTTTGTTGTAAAAGTGTCTAATTTACCAAGTGTAACTATCATTTAACGAAATATAGTTTGTACATTAATGTTTGAGTGAGGTTATCACTAAAATATGTGATGGGTAAATCATTGTAGTACTGTAGTTTTGTATTATAGGAACTACTACTGTACTAACTACCTTAAACCGGATTTATATTTAGGTATCATGTGATAAATTGCACCATACTATCGACTGGTAACAACGACATATGAATGGTCGTAATGACGGAATGACATTTTGCACCCGCAGACCTGCAGGACCGGCTGTAGCTAGTAGCAAGGTGTAGGATAGTCAATCCAGTATAGATCTATATGCAAACTCACGCTCTCCCTCCAAGAGAATTCTGGATACAACTCGGGCCATGATAATTAAGGCATGCTCCGATACAGTGGATCACAATTGTTAATGTATTCTTGTATATGTAATGAAATGAATTATTATAGTATAGTTGTATATGTTCTTTCTCTAGTATAGTTGTATATGTTCTCTGTCTAGTATAGTTGTATATGTTTTCTTTCTAGTATAGTTGTATATGTTCTCTTTCTAGTATAGTTGTATATGTACTCGTAGTACTAAGTATTAACTCATGAATGAACTGACTCATTTATCTAGAAATTGTAGTAGTATGATCCTATGTTACCCCGATGGTAACTTACTGATGGTGTACGGATAAGTATGAATATGGAAGTACTTTTATGTCTATATATGTATATTTGATATATAACTAATATTGAAACAACCTTAGGACGACTACACGAAATCCCACCAAACCACATCTCAATGCGCGAAAAGGATATAGGGTGGATAGTCTTCCTAAGACCTTTAAACATTTCTTATATATGTATACATATATGGGCATGCAATTTAATAGAAGTAAAACGAAATTTAATAAAAGCATTTTATAAGTAAAAAGAGATGGTAAAACATTTTGAAGTGAAACTGTTTGATAAACAGTTTGAACAGTGATAAAATCATTGGTTTTCTAGTTATTAATCACATGTGATTAATGTAATCACATGTGATTGATGTAATAACTGTAAGTGTTTGACTTGTATCCCCCCCATAATGTATTTAAAACATTTAAAAGCATTTCAAAGGTTAATTTAAGGGGTATGAACTCACTTGTGGTGAGTGGATTGGATTGAAGTATCGGGTACCGTGCTAGGTGGCAAACGGAGACTTGTTCACACGCACGAGCCTAGTTATCATATAATGAGCATATATATAACTAATTAGTAAATTAATAACTTAATGAAATAAGTTGGGACACTTAGGAACATGTAAACACTTTGTATAAGTGTTATAGGTCCTAATGGTTGCATCTAAGTTGATATGGGACAATGCAAAAGGGTTAAAAAGCTCCCAAGGACCTTGTATAAAAGTTTACCACCCAACAAACCCCAACCATGGAGTTTACAGTCATAAACTCCTTGAGTTTATGGCCGTGAACTCCACTCTTGGTGGTTTTGGGTGTTTTAAGGTGCTAAACTAATCATAGAATAAGCCTAGCATTTGTGGAATAATCCTTGAAGTAGTTTAAGGCCCTAGCATGCTCCATAAAGGAGTTTACGGCCTAAAGACCTTAACCCCTAGAGTTTACGGCCGTAAACTCCTATGGGGTGGATGTTTTAATTCTTTTAAGTCACTTGCACGTAAAGGATAGTTTCTAGGTTTTTGATTTAGGCTAAAGGGGTGTCACACCCCAAAACCAGGAACGGCGGAAACGTTCTGGGGCGAAGGACGTCATGTATAATATCAACAACAATGTAAAGTAGTAAACAAGCAACAACATCATCCATTCCATTAATAATATAATTATTATACAAATGTGTTCTGTCAAATTTTGATAAACACTAAAGCATAAATCAAAATGAAAGATAATTCTTGAACAAACACCATCTTCCTTTCTCCTTGCATCGGTACCTGTCTATGACGACCTGAGGATACAAGTAATTTTGAAAGAGAGTATCAGCTTTGAAGCTGGTGAGATCATAAGTATTATTGTGTCTTAATTTGTAAAACTTATAATTTTCAAGACTTGACATTGTTTTGAAAGAAAGCTCGAATAAGTATGAAAATGTTTGTAGAATAACTGTAAATGTTTGATGTTCCCTAGAATCCCTATGATTCCTATTAGTAACAAAAGGAGTCTTCTACCAAGACTTGACTGTTCTCAATGTAATCTTCTACCAAGACCTAACTGTTCTGAATGTAGTCTTCTACCAAGACCTAACTGTTTTGATTGTAGTCTTCTACTAAGACCTAATTGTGTTACTATTATTATCATTATAAGAATTTGTATCCTTTGGTACTAAGATACTTACATATAATTCACCTTATTGGTTATGTGAATGAGTCACAAAATAAAGGCAATAATACAACTAACCTGAATATTACCCTTTGGTACTAGGGTAACTATCATTGTTAACTTTAAGACATCCGTAGATGTACTCTTACCTCTGTTGCTAACAGCTGGGTATAGGAATAGTTAATCCCTTAATCGTATACCTGTAATGGTACCAACCGTTAACATCCGTGGATGTACTTTCACCTCTGTGGCTAACAGAGATTTTAGGAATGGTCAATCCCACAACTGTATCCTTGGGTACTACGATAATAAACCCAATCTATCTCGTCGGTTATGTGATTGAAATCACAAGGTAAAGATAAGAATGAGGGTTTTGATAACAGAGTCGATACATATAAAATGTAATAGGACTCCTCCTGATATATCTATGTAACAGTGCTCTTATAAGTATGATGATGTAAAAGTAAACATGTATATGTACTTATGTAAATGTACTCATGTAATTGTAATCATGTAAAAGTAATCATGTATATGTACTTATGTAAAAGTGCTAGCTGTAATGTGTGTTCTCTCTATCTAGCAAGTATAGTAATGTACTGTAATGTTCTAGAAGGTATTGACTCATGAATGAACTGACTCATTTATATGATATCTCGTTCTAGTAATTGTTCTAGCATCTTCCTGAACTACCCATATGGTAGCTTTCTAGTAATCTAAATGGTACGTATGGACATGGATGTATACCCTTGCTACCCAAGGGCATAGGATGAACTGGAAGGACCTTTTATGACTATATATGTACACATGATATATAACTAATATTTAAACGACTTTCAGACGAATACCCAATACCCCACCAGACCACATCTCAAGGCGCGAAAAGGAAATAGGGTGGATAGCCTTCCTAAGCCTTTTAAACATTTCTTATATAACTATACATATAGAGGCAAGCAATTTATAATATAAAAGCATAAATAAGATTTGTAAGACATTTGAAATATAAGTATTATTTTAAGAAAAGATCGACTTGGTGTCAATCTATAAAACAATTTGAAGGCATAAGTTTAATAAAATAGTTTAAGTATAAGGAAACATTTGTTTGAAACATAGATGTAAATAAGTTTGAAAGGTGACGCACGGAGTAAGCTGTACAGTGTAAAAAGGAGTTTAAAACATTTAAAATGTTTATAAAAAGTCATTTGAAGGAAATTGTTTGGTAAAACGGCTAATGAGTAGCCAAATCATTTGAATGTTGTATATTAATCACATGTGATTGATGTAATAAGTAATATAATCCTACTTACTAATCACATGTGATTGACATAATAAGTAGCATGATTCTACTTGTATCCCCCCCCCCAATAAAACATTTAAAAAGAGTTTAAAACCTTAGTTAAGGGGTATGAACTCACCTGCAGTAAGTGACTGGAATTGCACGGGCTGTTATCGTACGGAAGGATCGGACAAGTGCTTGGTGTCAAGTGGAGACTTAGACACACACAATGATCCTAATTACATATGAAGACATATGTATATAAATAATTAGAGATTTAATCACTAATCATACAAGTATAAACATTTAAGCGCGAGGACAACACTTTTGGTCAAGTGCTAGGAGGCTAATGGGTTGCAATAAAGGAGTGCAATGCCCCTAATGGAAGTTTAAGGTCAAAAGACCATATTCATTAGAGTTTACGGCCCAGGGGAGTAAGCTCCTGGCCGTAAACTCTCAAACAAGTCATTAAATGGAGTTTAGAAGTACTACAACCTTAGAGGGGAATTGTTTCAAGGCTTTACAAGTGTTTGGGCACCATATTGACTCCTTTGGGGAGTTTACGGCCCAAAGACCCATTTTCCCTTGGAGTTTACAGTCGTAAACTCCCTTGGGAGGGTTCTTATTGTCCTTTCAAGTCTCTAACATTTCTAGGAACAAGTCTAGGCTTCAACCATTGGCTTAAGGAAGGTTTATGGCACTAAATGCGACCATTTGATGGAGTTTACGCCCATAGAACTCTTTGGGCCGTAAACTCCCTCACACATGAGGTTCTAAGAATTTTAACTAGTACAAAACTCATCTAGGTACTTGCCCTAAAAGTCTCTTGGCCTAAGGAAGTGTCTAGGGTTTATGGCCCAAGAAATACTCTTGGCCGTAAACTCTTCAACACTTGAGCTTTTCATGAGTTTTCTAGGTCCTAAACACTTTAAGGTATTTGCCTAAAATGAAGACTAAGCCTTAGGAAGAGTTTGAAGGGATTTTGGCACTTAATCTTGGAGTTTACGGCCCAAGGAGCTACTTGGCCGTAAACTCCCTTCTAGAATTGATTTCTAATTGTTTTGTTGGCCTAAATCATGAGTTTAAGGCTTCTAGGTTTTTGTTCTAAGGCTAAAGGAACATTAGGCACTCATTTGTGCCCTTTACTTGGAGTTTACAGCCCAAGAGGTGTTCCTTGGCCGTAAACTCCTCAAACTACTTGGTTTTGATTTGTTTCTAGCCTCTAATGCTCATACATAAAGTCCTTAGTTAGATGCCTAACATGAAAATGGGACTAGGTGGCCTTTAGGCTTGATTTTGGAGTTTACTCCCCAAGAACGTTCTTGGGCGGTAAACTCCCGGATCTTGTATTTTAGACATGTAAACAATGTTATTTAGCATATAAAAAGTATTAAAACACATCTACGAAAGTAGACTCACAATCTGGGATGAAAACCCGAAGATCTGTGAGAGAGAAATGGGCTTTTCTCTAAATGGAATTCAACTAATGAACCAATTTGGTTCAGAATTCTATTTATAGTCCTGAAATGTTTTGGCAGAAAATATTTCTATTCTCGGAATGGATTCTAATGATCTAGGGTAATGGAATTTACAGTGTTGCACAAAATCCTAGTGCAACCACTCTCCTAATACCCCTTTTTGGTGTAAAACCCTAAAACTGCCAAACTTATATTCTAAGCCTGAATTTTCATTGTAACTGCTCTACTTTTATTGGATTGAAATGGTTTGATTAGAATGGAAAATTTCAGGTTGTCACAGGGGGACTTTAGGCACACATTTGTGCCTTCACTTGGAGTTTACGGCTGAAGAGTATTTCTTGGCCGTAAACTCCCTTTTAGGGATGATCTTGAAGTGTTTTGGTGTCCAAATTAGCGACAAGCATTAGAGGGTAAATGTCTTAAGCCTTAGGGGTGATTTAGGGCTCACTTTGGCCCTTGAAAATGGTGTTTACGGTCCAAGAAACTCTTGGGCCGTAAACTCCAAAAGCTTGGTGTTCTTGAATGATTTCTAGCCTCAAATGTTTATACACAATGTCCTTAACTAGCTACCTAACAAGAAAACGGGACTAGATAGCCTTTAGGCTTCGTTTTGGAGTTTACTCCCCAAGAACGTTCTTGGGTGGTAAACTCCCGGATCTTACAAATTTGTCATATAAACAATGTTATAAAGCATATAACAAGCATTAAAACACATTTAGGAAAGTAGACTCATGATTTGGGATGAAAACCCATAGATCCGTGAGAGAGAAAATGGCTTTTCTCTAGATGGAAATGTGAATAATGAATGAATTTAGTTCAGAAATCTATTTATAGTCCTGAAATATTTTGACAGAAAATACTTTTATCGCGGAAATGATTTCTAATATATCCGAGTGTTGGAAAAACAGTGTTGCACAAAACCGTAGCGCATCCACTCTCCTGATGTTTACTGAAGTGTAAACCCTAAATTACTCCAACTTATACGAAAAGTCTGAAAATCGACTATGACTGTTATAACTTCTATTGAAGTGATATTGTTTGTATAGAATGGAAATTTCGGGTTGTCACACAAATATTATCCAAGATTTAGTGGTTCGAGTAATTAAGGTGGAGTGTTGACTTTTCTTTAGCTTATGATACAAGCAACCACTCACACCCACTCCTTGACCAGCCACACTCCTTTTACCATGCCTAGGTCATGTCAATGTACTTTTTCATCATTTCCAACCTTTTCCCACGTTTTTAAAACTGGAACACCACTCCTCACTCCTAACTTCACTCACTTTCTCTCATTTTACCAAAGATCAAACACAACTTTCCTCTCACTTTCTCTTTCTAAAAATTCGAGATTTCAAGGCTGATCATCAAGTATTCTTCCACTTTTGGTAAGTAATATTATCATTTATATGATTACCCCACCTCCTTCTACTCAAATCATAGGTTACTTACACAAACTTCATCATATTTGTGTTAGATCTTCGAATCTTCAAGAAATCTTCTAAGTGTTCTTGAGTTGAACACTTACTTTTCTCCAACATACATCCACCAAAATCAGACAATGTGAGTTCATACCCCTACATTTTCATATTTTCATAAGTTTTAAGGCTGGGGGGGGGGGGGAATACAAGTTAAATCACAAATAACACAACTAAATGCTTCTAACAACTTTCATCATAAAAGTTAGACTCCATTCACAGACTGTTTTGGTCAACTAAAACATATTAGTTTTCAAAACTGTACAATTTTAATGTTGCTCAAGTTCTTAGCTTTAAAATGGCTACTTGCACATTTCCATACAATTTTTCTACAATTTATGGTGATTTTTACGAAACTGCCTATCATTTCAAGAACCAATCTGGACCAGTCTATGTTTATAGACGTTTTCACCTAAGTTGGAGGTCACTAAAAATCATGGGAAAATTTATTATCAAACTAGACTCATTTTCCAAACTCCCAGAATTTACGGATTCTGATTTGGACCTGTTATGAATTTTCTATAAATTTTCAAAGAACTGTTGATAACAGGAAAATGCTAACAATTTCATTTCACCTTGTAACATGTTGTGCAAGGTGTATACCTTTTTGTGAATATATGTTATTAAAAATAAATGACATTTTGTCTTGGTATATAGACATGCATCAGTTAATAAATGGATTTTGATATATATATATATATATATATATATATATATATATATATATATATATATATCAAAATCCATTTATTAACTGATGCATGTCTATATACCAAGACAAAATGTCATTTATATATATATATATATATATATATATCAAAATCCATTTATTAACTGATGCATGTCTATATATTATATATATATATATATATATATATATATATATATATATATATATATATATATATATAATATAAAAGATAACAAATTGTTATAATCAAAGTACATCCATTTCATATAAGCATTTGAATAAACTATGTTAAATATAGTTTATGTACATTACCACTACTACCCTTGTTTTGATAAACTATAATAGGTATAGTTTATGATACATTACATAACACACTCATACAAAAAGGGTACATTTATACAAAAAGGGATTTTAATTTCATTACACTTAAATTCGTAATGACTTTGTGAGACATTCGCTTCACATTTACCAATAAGTCATGTATTGTAACCAAAGTCTCCTGGAGGGAGAGCGTGATAGTCATATATAGATCTATATTGGGTTTGGCAAACCCACACCTTAACTGCACGCAACAGTTAGACTGGCAGGTATGAGTTGACAAATGTCATAACATTTCCGATGCCTAAAGAATGTCGTTCCAGGCCAACTACGTCGTAGCATGGTTATAATAACTCACAGAAAGTATTAACAAACATACGAATTTACGGTAATTACATTGAAATCAAACACGTGTATGTCGATTTAAACTTACATCATTTTCTATAAGTAAGAAAGGTTACTTACACATTTCAGTCTTTGGATATAAGACTACATTACACATTTTAAGGAAGATATCAGATTTTTCTGGAACAAAACTTACATTTACAAGTGTAACAACCCGAAGTTTTCCATCGTCGAGAAATTGTTCTACCCGTGAGATTTCGCCGTTAGTCGATCCGTTTCGTCTCGCTTTGGGTTAATTAATTAAATTTATATGTTTATTATAATTTATTGAGTGTTCAAATCCCTTGGAACTCATAAAATTAACCCAAAAGTATTCATTTCAAAGAGTTAGAAACATTCCCGCCGGGTGACGGTAACTTAATCGGGTGCGACCTAAAGCCCCGTTTAATGCCAGTATCGGGTAGAATTCCACCTTGTCCAAGTTTTGGGAACTATATAAACGTGTTAAACCTTTCATTTGAAGCTTTTTCCTTCTCTCTCTACTCTCTCTCTAACCTCTCTCCTAAATCCAAGTTTAAAGGTCCAAATCATCAATTTTAAGCTCCAAATCTTTGAGGTACTTCCCATAGCTTGTTATGTAACATTCCTAGCCTTCAAATTCGAGTTCAAAGCATGAAATACGACCATAATCATGAGTTTACAGCCATGGAACCATCCTAGGCCGTAAACTCATATATCATGGGTTTTGGAGCTCAAAAACCCTTCCTAAGCACAATTGGACCTTAGATATGGCTAGATGGCTTTATGAATTGGACTTATAACATTTTAAACTTGGATTTTGAGTCATTTGAAGGAGTTTACGGCCAAGGATCATTCTTGGGCCGTAAACTCATTAAACTAGGGTTTTCATGCCCTTAAACCCTTCCAAATCACTCATATGCCTTAGTTATGAGTTATAGAACATAGATCTTTGCATTTGGACACTTGAAACATGATTTTTGGGAGACTTACAAGAGTTTACAGCCAAGTCTTGTGCTTGGGCCATAAACTCCATGAAACATGGTGCAAATCCAATTCTAGGGTGTTTGAAAGCCATCCAACACCACCAAAAGCCTTGGAATAAATCAAAGGACCAACCAAAAATAGTTTTAAGGCTTCACAAACAACAAAACCCCAAATTTTAGAGTTTACAGCCATAGAACATGTCTCATGGCCGTAAACTCATAAAAAGGTGTCAAATGGTGCCTTAAACTCATTTCTAGGCATGTGGGAATTTTTAGAATCACATGTGATTGATTTTAACACCTTAAAAACACTAAATCTTAGAGATTTGAGAGTTTACGGCCAAAGACCCCATGCCTAGGCCGTAAACTCCCTTATGTATTGTAAATGATGTTTTTAATTCAATCCAAGCCTTAAGAAAAATTAATCCAAGCATTTCCAAGTGTCCATATCCATTTATGACCCAAATTTGCACCATAAACCACCCACCTTGAGTTTACGGCCGTAAACTCATGGGGAAGGGGTGTTTTGGACCAAAAACTCTTGTATGAGTTTATTCATGGGGAGTAAACTCAAGTCCCAAGTCCCTAAACGCCACTCGGGACTTTCCTGGGGAAAACAAAACATTACCTAATTATGTGTATATCTTTTACATCTTTAACATCTATCACATTAGAAACCAACATGCAGGGAAGCATGGGGCTTTCCTGGGTAACACTTATATAACTAGAAAGAGTAGCAAACTGAATAACATTACATCTCTCACAACTAGTAATGTACAATTAGGAAAGTATGGGACTTTCCTGGGTTCATAGTTAAACATAACCAGAATCGTGTAACCTAACAATCAATTAACCTTCTCTCTTAAGAAAATATGGGATTTTCTTGGATAACAACTTTTCGATAAACAAAAGGAAACTCGTACATTTTCACAAAACAAACATCTTATGAACTCACCAACTTTATGCTGATTTTCAAACTGTTTGTATTCTCAGGTCCACATTAGACAGGTACCTAGCAAATCTTTTGGAGAAGATGGAGCATACAGAAGACTCGTCTCTACTTTTGTTCATATATACTATGTATTACGAATGTACAACTTTACTTTTGAACAAATGTAAACTTTGATATGTAATGTAATGGTTGTTTACTTTGCTTACTATGTACATTGGATTTGATACTCAACTTGGAGTCAACCCCGGAGACGTTTCCGCCTTTGGTTTTCGGGGTGTGACAACAAGATAGAGGCTTTTATCAATACAAAACAAAAGCTTATGAACTCACCAACCTTTATGTTGACACTTTTTTAAAAAACTTGTATTCTCAGGAAATCACTAAGCTGGTAATCAAGTGCATTTTGAGGATGGGACGTTAAGGCGTCAACATTTCATATTTTGTCAACATATTGTAATTGATTTGGAAATATGTAATTCATAGAATGATGTAAGTCTTTCAATTATATATATATATATATATATATATATATATATATATATATATATATATATATATATATATATATATATATGTTGGTTGTGTGTGCTTAAATTACTATTGCAATTATGGTTATGATACATTACGTGAAGTTCTCCACCCTCGGATGTTTCCGCCATCCTTGGTTTGGGGGTGTGACAATTCTGGTTTACGGGTGTGACAATATGAGGTTTACGATGTGGGTGATTGTCTCTAAGGGATACCCCCAACAAGATATCAGAAGTGTAGCTTGACTCATCATAGATCGAAGAATTTCTAATCACATTTGATTTCTTTTCTCAACCACACCATTCAACTGTGGTGTTTTGGGACGAGATAGTTGTGAAACTTGGAGTTTAAACATTATTTTTGGTTTGAAAGTCAGAAAACCTTTTGAGGGTGAAGGATTTGCAAACATATGCTTTAAAGGTTCCAGATGTGTCAATCATGAACCATTTCACTTTTGTTGATTTTCTAATGATGAGTCCTTATGACTGGATTATTCTTCTCAATAGCGTTTCTCAAGATCCTGTAAAGTACGAGCCTTTTTTCAAATCGTAAAAAGAATGGTCAAATGTTACATTCAATATATTTCAAAGATGGATATAGAAAGTTCCAAAGTGTTGAACCGAAAACCGATTCTAAGACCATTCTCACAACTAGAAGACTTAGAAAGTTTGAAAATGGGATTTATTCAGAAACAGCCTTGGGGAGTGGTTTACAAAGCTTCTGAGAATGGAGAGATGCAAAATTGCATGATGTTTTTGTGATATAAACCTTAGTATCCAACAACTTCTCTTACTAGTGTTCTTTCACGTGCTGAAGCTTGCTAGTCAAACAATGCAAATGATGTGAAGTATGTCTCGTATATACTACGCTGGTGGATAATGGTTTGTATGTTTTTTGTAAGACGATTCTCAAGGTATTTGATGAGAAGAAATGAAGACAAATTTTGCTACTTGTCACAAAGGGAGATATTGTAGGTTTTCAAAATATTATGTTGTGTCAAGTCTTGTAAGCAACGGTGTTTGTAGGCTGGTTTGTAATAATGTAAAGCCTTCATTTCGTATGCGAGATAGTTTGTTTGTATTTTTCATACTTAGATTATGTTTAGGTTCAAACTTCTGAACTGCTGACTTAAACATTCCTTTCTGACTTCTCTCCACTCATACATATAGGGAAGTTAATTAGTAAAGAGAGTACTATTTGAGATAATAGCTCCCTACTTTTGTACTGAATTGTTCTTGTGCTCTTTAATGAAACAGTGATCTTATTTACCTTCTTGTTTTCTTAATCTTTCAATCAATCATGTAAATGTCATATTAGAATCTATTCATTCCTAATATTATATCGTAAGGAATTATCCATATGTGATATTTGGAAAATACATATGTTGACGAAAGTATAGAACGAATTGTATTTTAGATAATCGTGGAATAAGGGCCGAGCTATAAGTCGAGCATTTGGTTATAATCAGATATGTTGACTATAATGTGTTGAGTAGTGCTTGAATAGTAAAAATAAAAGGGTGCAATTTACTATGAGTGTTTTGTGACTATATATGTCATGCTAGTAAACCTTATAAAGGTAACATTAGTAATAATTCCCAAAGTGTGTTAGGATGTGATTGGTAAAGTAGATTTGATGAATTGGAAGTAGGTGAAATACTACAAACTGAAAAAGAGTTAGGAGTTGTGATTAATAGTAGAAGAAATACTCTCAATGAGACTAAATATAGATTTAGAATAAATAGTAATATTCACATTTGCGATTCTTTTTGAGTCTTGATGATCGTATTAGCAATCGATATACTTTTCGTTTGTGGGATGGTCTTTAATAACCATATATTTGATGTAGACAAATGTGTTAGAAGTACATATGTGAGTTACACATGCTATGAGTATTTAGATAAATTATGATAAGTGTCATAAAATATAAAAAATGATAAGTAAGGGGTTCTTGTGGTTATACAGAATATGCACATGAGAAGTATAACGTTCTTCTAGACCTATAATAAATATAGAACCTCATTAGGTGATTTTGATATGGTGTGTCCTTGAAATTCACTAGAGAATTTCAATTCAGATTAATACATGGTGTGTTACGAGTTACATGGGTAAAATTGGAAAATCTTGTAAATGGTGAACTTGTGATAACTTACCTAGCATATAAGGCATACGTACGTCAGGTGTAGATTTTGGAAGTGCATCAAATAATCTTATCCCCAAAATTTTACCAAGTGTTAGATTATTTTGACATATGTATGCTTATATATGAGTTGGCATATGTGAAATTTATATGACTTGTGGATGTGGTGTATCTCAAGTTGAATCGATAAATCGTTCATGATTATGTATAGATGAGGGTGATATGGAGATAAGGTCGCTCGATTTAGAACTACCGAAAGAGGAAATAAATGTACTAACGGCGAAACTATTATAGTAGACTAAGATACTCGAATTAGAGTTGTTAGTATGAACTAATATATTTACTTTGATAACTACTGAAAGAAACATCGTTTAATACACATTGTTGGTATAGTTGCGAAGAAGGAAAAATTATTTGTTGCCAACTTATATATATTTTGAAGTGGAAGAAGTTGTTATTGGAGGCCATAATGAGAATGGTTTTCATTGAAAATCATTATCGAAATTGCTAAGAAGTAGTAAGATGATATCTAGTGATAACCGAGGATTATCAAGGTAAAGGTGAAGTTCAAAGGAGTGCTATATGATCACTCTTTTACCCTGTTAGACAAGGGTATTGTAGTGACATATCTATATAATGATAATGTTGTAATTAATGATTTAAAAGGAAGGAATTGGTTGGAAATTTTTTACCAAATTTCCCTATCAATTTCAAATCGAATATCGCTTAAAGAGATGAATATGGTAATGAGTAAAAATGGGCTTGTTATAGAGCCCAAAAGTTGGGTTGCAGTCCCTCTAATCATGATTATTGATCTCTGTATGTTAATTAGTATTTATGATGAAAAAGGTGTTATTGGATCAACATTTCTTGCAACGGTTGTAACTGTGTTTAGTGTTTTGTTGAATGATGCTTTAGTGTGAATTCAGAAATATAGCTTAAGAGTGGTTATTTCTTCTTTCTAAGGTGAGTTGTAGGATTTGAAATCTTTGGAAAATGTGAATGATGTAGTTGTATGATGTTAGATAAAAGCCATGATTGAGTGTAGTGGTAGGTCGTGATAGGAGTCGGTCAAATACTACTAGATGAAAATGGTAGTAGGCGAAATACTACCAATCAAAATGAGTTAGAAATAATAAGATAGTGATATGTGGTTGAGAATGATATACGCGTTTCTATCCCTTGTATGGTTGAATTTTTTTAATTATAGTTGGATTAGTAAGCAGTTCATGTGGTGATACATAGTGTGGAAATGAGAATGTGACAACCTGAAATTTCAAGCCAATATAACAAATTCCAGTCGAACCTGGTAACCCGTTTACATTTAATAAAATATCTTCGAAAATAAAATGTTCAAAAAGTCTCAACAGGGTTGTCTAAATGATAGATATCGTTTCAAGGGTTTCAGAAATATAAAGAACACTAAAAACCGAGTTATAACGAAAAAGTTATGACCAATCTAAGATTCGCAGCAACAACCGGCAATACTGGTAAACGTAAAACGCGAAGTTTCAATACAATAAGTATTATTCTTAGGTGTCTAAATGAAAGTTGAAGATTTCGTTAAACCGTGAGCATGCATAAAAAGAACGCCCAAATCTGACATCATAAGAAGAAGTTATGATTTTTCTAAGTTTCGAAGTGTCAGTAGACAACTAAAAACTCGAAACAGTGATCGAGTGATTTGTGGCCGACACAACCTAAAAGAGAATCGAAGATCTCATCAATGAAAGCACAACAATAAAATTCTGATAGAAACGGACATCGGATGAAGAAGTTATGGATTTTAAATGGACTTTTCGTGTCCCGCCTATTAAAAATAAATTCAAAATTTGCCAACGAAGTCTAAACGAGAGTTGTAGATTACATTCTCACCTACGTGTGTATATAAAGAATGTCAAAAAAAGAGCTTGTATGAGAAAGTTACGGATTTTACAAGTTCTAGGCACACACACCAAGACGATTTACGCCCAGCTTACCCTCGTACACCCAGTGTACTCGGGTGCTAGGCCTCAGTTCGTCCACGTCGCTCCGATGCTTCATCCGAGGATATGGTAAGCGCTGATGTCGCATACGCCCAACATAACCTCGCTAGTACGCCCCGCGTATGTGAGGCTTCCAGCCCCTATAAAAGGGATGTGAGGGTTCTGGGAATTTTTGGTCAATTCTTCTCTTTCTCATGCTGAAGCTCTGCGTTTAAACTCTCAAAGCCATCCCAAAGTCCCGGTTTTCATATCCAAGTTTGGAAGGAAGTTTTACACTCCTGAGATTCCCGAGAATCCCAAGAAATCTGCTTTCTCGAGTAGAAGTTTTACTCGGTTTTCGTCTCGTTTTCTTCAATCTATCAAGTGAGTTCATATCCCTACAACTACATTTTCAAATACTTTGTAAATGCTTTTATACACTTTTAAAGTAAACATACGATTATCCTCGTGCAAAAAAACATCAATCTTTTGCTATACTTGGTGTTAATTAATCAATCATATGGGATTTATAACTAGTATACAAATGGATTTAGTACACGTTTAGCTGTTTTACTAAACATATTACTTCAAATGACTTTCTCAAGCATTTATACATGTTAAAACTCTTTATCAAACTGTCTTACACACTGTCTGTTTCCTTTCAAACTCTGTTACTGTGAAAACCCGACACTTTTACATTGTGAAATCGATCCATATATCTATAATTCACATGAAATTAGCATCTTTTAGCAATATGTTGGGTCCGCATGAGTGTCGTAGGCTTAGTATATCATAAATATGGGCCATAGGAAGGGTCAGGAAGGGTGTTACATCGTAAAATCCAGCCAAACACACCATGAGGGGTGTGTGCGGCCGCACACTAGTGTGTGCGGCCAGCCAACTGCACACCCAACTGCAAACCCCCTTCAGCCTCACACTCGACCCTGTATATAGTAGAGAACCCCTTTCCATTCACTTTTGGCTGCACTCTCTTCCTCTCTCCACTTTATCTCTCTAAAAACATCACCTAAAAACACCTAAAAGACCTCCAAAATGGGAAGAACATCATCTTTCAACTTGTTATAGAGTTAAAACACTTGAATCCAAGCCCAAAACTTACAATGTTCTTCGTGTTCTTCACTCATTGAAGGAGTGCAGATGCACACCTTCATCAGGTGGCCTCACACACTCATAATACCCTCCAAAGTGAGAGTAAGGCCACACAATCGATACATGGGACTCAAGCAAGGAGTGTACGGACGCACACACACCCTGTACGGCCGCACACTCTAGTGTGCAGCCTCACTCACAAGTTTGGCCGCATACCCCAGCCGCACACTCACCGTCATGGCCATACACACACCCTAATACCCATATTTGGCCTTAAACTTGCATAGATCATTGAGTATAGAACATGGGACACTTAGTCTTAGTGAGTACAAGCCCTTAGGAGAGATTTCCCATCATGTTTAGTCATGAAACACCTTAACTCTAAGTTATATATGTGTCACCATATAATTAATGGGGGCTACTCGCGTTCAGAGCATCCGTTGACACTCAACACTCATACGAATCGCATACTCAAACCCTACCTTAAACGGTGAGTTCATACCCTTAATTAACCTTTCAAATGTTTTTAACTACTTTTATGGGGGGGGGGGGGGGAATACAAGTTGAATCCGATACGTTGCAGCATCAATCACATGTGATTAAGACTTGCTATCAAAAGGGTTTTCTACGTTTTTAAAGTATCTTGTCAGTAAAGGTATTTCAAATGTTTATTAACCTCATTTTCATGAATCAATTGTCTCGAAACTGATTTTCAATGTTTTCAAACCATAAATTATTTCCAAATCATGTCTACGCCAATATATTTATGTAAGTAAGTATTAAAGAACTTAGAACTGATAACTGGCCTTATTTCCTGTTCTTGTTTGATTGTAGACTTAGGGTGTTAGGTTATCTGTCCGACTTTCGTTTAATACTTAGTTATATATCTTGTATATTTGTGTTCGATATAAATTTTTTCACTCTACTTCGATACTCCTACTTATCGAAGACACTAAACTAAAGTACTCTATCTAACTATAATAGGTATAGTTAAGGATTACTGTTCATTACCGATGTTACTATGTGTGACAACCCGATATTTCAACTACATGTAAACGACCTAAAAAGTCAAGTATTGTAACCACGTTAGTTGTAATAAAATTTACTTCGAAAATAAAATATCCAAAAATCACTAATTAAATTACCTTTTATGATAAATGTCATTAAACCATGATCGTACGTAAAAAGAACGCTCAAATCCGACTTCGTATAAGAATGTTAGGAATTTTTCAAGTTCGGCTTAACGGCAGACGACTAAAAGCTCGAATTAGAGATCGAGCGACTTTTGGCCGGAATGACCTAAACGAGAATCGAAGGTCTCATCAATGGTATTTCAGCAGTAAAATGTCTGGCAAAAACCGACGTCAGATAAAGGAGTTATGAATTTCTAAAGAAATTTTCTTACCGCGACCTTTTAAAAATAAATAATAAAAATAATTTCGGAATTTGCCGACAGAATCTAAACGAAAGTTGTAGATTATGGTCTCACCTTCGCGGGGATATAAAGAACATCGAAAACGGAGTTTGTATAAAAAAGATATGAATTTTTGAAGTTTATTAAATAATTTATATATAAATTTAATTCAAAAATCCGGTATTATCCGAAGGGGGAGTCAGCGTGCTCATCCGAGTTACGCGCCGCGTAACCCCGTACGCCCCATGTACGCGATGCCTTGGTCTTGGTTCGTCCACACCGCCCCTATGCGAGCTTGCCCGTCCCATCCCATCCGAAGCGAGGCAGTCGAGGACTCGGTCACGCATGACGCACGAGTACGTCCCGCGTACCGAGGCTTCTCAGACCCCTATAAATAGAGATGCGAGGGTTCCGGGAAAAACACCCCATCTCTCTCATTTCTCTCACGATCTTGCCTTGATTTCCGTGCCTGCACTACCCTGAAGCCCCGATCACTTTGCTCGAGTCCCGAAGGTCGTTCGTGCCCCCGAGATTCCCGAGAATCCCGAGGAAATCCACTTTCGCAATCCGAAATTCTGTCCGGTTTTTCATCTCGCAACCTCCGATCTTACAAGTGAGTTCATACCCCTATAATTCACGTTTTTAAATGTTTTATGAGTACTTTTACATGCTTTTAATGGGGGGGGGGGACTACAAGTAAAACACTCGGTTATTATCGGGTGTTATATAAACTTTCACTTTACGCGTTTTATCAATGGAATCATATGTAATTTCAAACTATCAAAGGGAATGTTTCATAAGCAAAGTATAACACGAAAACATTTTATCTTTTGAAATGAGAAACGATTTAGGTATTTATATAAATCAAATACTTTGCTTATATTACATTCGGTGTGTCGGTTTTGGCACTACAAAAACTACAATTTTCATAACAACTGAACATTTTCACTAAGGGTTTATTTAACAAATGAAACACACTTTTAGGAAACTATAATAGGTATAGTTTTACGAGAATACTACGAACGTTTACATACATGGAAATACTATTTCGATAAGCTACTTTCATATACAATAACGAACGAACATTTTCACACGTAAATCTGTTTTATGCTAAGTTTTGTGAGACATTAACTTCACGTACGTTCGAGTACACATTTCAAGTCCTGTATTATATACCAGAATCGCTTGTAGGGGGAGCATGGTGTTTGTGTATAGATTTATACGGGCTTGACAACCTGCGCCCTGACTGTTAGCTACAGTCCACCTTTTGGGGTGACAAACGTCAGAACATTCCAACGCTTGAAGAACGTTGTGTATAGGCATTCCTTGTCAATAGCATGGTTATAAAACTCACATGGGGTATTAAAAACACAATGATTTACGGGGTTTTTCAGACAGATTGAAATCTTTATAGTTACATACATTTACTAGAAACAAGCATTTGTCCTGAAAGAAGTTTACAATTATACTAGTAGAAAATATAGGATTTTCTAGGAACATGCAAACAAAGAACAAAAACATTTCATTTCATACAAACATTGTCATTAAATACTTATGAAACTCACCAGCTTAAATGCTGATCTACTCTTTCAAAACTACTTGTATGTCCCAGGGATTCAGTAATTACAGGTAACAAACGGATTTTGGAGAAGGGACGCTGCGGCGCCAGTTTAATTTCATATTTTGACATCATAATGTAATTGATTTTGAACATGTATACTTTTAAACAATGTAAATTTTCAATTATATATATGATGGTTGTATTGCTTTCTTTACTATGTATTCATTTGTTACGTTACCACATGAAGTCATCCGCCCCCGAACGTTTCCGCCGTTCCGGTTTGGGGGTGTGACAGATTGGTATCAGAGCAATATTTATAGTGAACTAAGTATATCGAACCTCATAAGATATAAAAACTATAAATGCTTAGGGACTCAAAGTCTATAACAAAAGTTTTTGTACCTAAAATCCTTATTTAACATAAATAGATTATTTTAGGTTATAAAAATTCGAAATACATGCATACAACGACACATTTTTATGATAAGAACTATACAAAAAGTATTAAGACAAGTTGGACACTACGATTAGTTCTTGAGATATGTAATCAAATTTGGGACGCATATAGCCTGATCAACTATATTTATCTGAAGTTTGAATAACGTATGTCAAGGAATGATCATAGTGAGCAACAAGTCAAAACTTAACAAAATAGACACTAGTATCTAATGTACAATTTAAATACTATAGGAGTATTTGGTCCATACACTAGATTAATTAGTATTACATGTCTCAAGTTTTGTTCAAATCTTATAACCCTATTCTCGTATAGTCAAATGGCTGGATTTCACCCGCATGGAGACCCCTACTACCCACAACAAGGCAACGGAGGATGGATTGAAGAGGATCCGGAGGAGGACGAAGAGCCTATTGAGTTGGATGGAGGGGACGACTCCGGGACATACTCGGAACCGGAGATAATCAACCCTCCACCCATTAGGAGGAACTTCCTAGGACCAACTCCCGTTTGGGGAAGTCACCTCATCCACTGGAGCCAACAACAAGGGATACGCTCTCCCTACAGAATGTGTCGAGACTTCTACGACATCAGGGACGGAGGTTCAGCCGACCGAGCACTTTTGGCAATGGTAGGTAAATTGGCCAACTAGTCCTACCAATCGGGGGTTCTAGCCAACCGAATCCGAGAGGTCAATGTGGAAGTACAAGTCCACGCGGCCGATATCCGCTGCCTGGATATGTTGCAGAACGACATCCACCTCCGCGCCGAAGCTTTCGAAGCACAAACGAATGCAGCCCTCACAGAGTTGAGGGAACAACAAGCCACCTTCGATAGGCGTCTTATGGAGTCGAAGCAATCGGATGCGTAATCGAGCTCCAAGCGCAACACACGTCACAAGTAGTACTTGCGAAAACCTCAAATTTTGTTATAAGATAGGACTTCGGCTAAAAGTTTTTACTTCCTTTAAATTCTTGTAATCGGAGACCCTTTTAAGGGTCAAATTTTCATGATCGTTGTATCATCTATTATATTAATATAATTCGCACGCTATTACTACTACGTTGAGTATCGCGTTCAATCTTTAAAATATTATGGAAAAACCATACGCTTGTTCATATATTCGGATTTACGAATAACCTTCGCTCTTCTATCTGTAAAACTCATACTATCATCTGTTGTTGAAATATAGCAATTTAGTTCATGAGACACATTCATTATTCATTTATTCTTATCCATATCATCATCTTTTAAACGTATAGTTAAAGATGCCGCCACGCAGGAATCCCAGACGTAACCCTAACAACGAAACACCAATACCACCACCACCTCCACCTCCTCAATTTGATGTTGTCATGTTCCAGGCAGCAGTCACTACAGCTGTGGCAGCTGCCATGTCACAGATCAATACTCCTGTTACTACGGGTTCAGGAATTGGCATACATCCTTCCAACCATGGCGATAGTCATGGACAACCCCGGGAGTGCACCTACAAAGACTTTACGAATGCTAAGCCCCGGATGATTAATGGAACGGGTGGTGTGATGGTTTTAAGGCAGTGGATTGAAAGAACAGAATCAATGTTTGAAATCTGCTCCTGCCCCGAGCACAGCAAGGTCAAGTTTGCAACTTACACGTTTACTGATAGAGCTTTAACTTGGTGGAATGGCCACGTTAAGGTACTTACCCTGATAGTGGCAAACTCGATAAGCTGGGAGAGCTTGAAAATCATGTTGATGAGGGAGTACTGTCCACGAGGAGAGATTCAAAAGCCGAGCACGAACTCTGGACTCTGGGAATGATTGGTACCGACATAGCAACTTATACCAATAGATTCTGCGAGATGGAAATCCTTTTCCTGGATATGATTGTGCTCGAGAGCAAGAAAATAGAGCGATACATTTGGGGACTGTCGCCCCAAATTCAGTCAAGTGTGTTAGCTTCCAAACCTGACACTTTTGAAAGTGCCAAGGAGCTGGCACAATCGCTCATTGATTACGGAAATCATCAACACTCAGCAACTGCTACACCAGAACCACACAAGGGAAACAACAATAACAACAACAAGAAGAAGAGAGGGTGGAATAAGGGGAAGGGTGGATCTTCCCAAGAATCCTCGAAGAAACAACTGGTTGTCGTGAACGCTGCGACAGTACCTACTACCGTTCCTACAAGTCTCTACCCAACAAAGCCTTATGTAGGCAACCTCCCAAAGTGCACCAAGTGCAACTACTGAAACAGAACGGGGCACACTGCCCGTTTGTGCAAGGCCGTCGAAGAACCGATCACTCAAGTTCTTGGTGCTGGTGTAGGCCATGCCTGCTGCGGTTGTGGCGAGGTGGGCCACTACAAAAGAAACTGCCCAAAGGCAGCAAATACTGGCGGAGTGGGACGAGTATTAGCTATTGGTCACGAGGAAGCCGTAGCTAATCCTACAGTAGTTGTTGGTACGTTTCTTATCGATAATTCATATGCATGCATCCTATTCGATAGCGGAGTGGAGAGAAGCTTTGTGAGCCAAAACTTTATTCACTTACTTAAACGTAAACCTAGCATGTTAGAAGAATCATTCACTGTAGAAATGGAAAATGGGAAAACGGAAAACACTAATTACATATACATGGGTTGTACATTAACCTTAGACGGTCACTATTTCCCAATCAACCTTACGCCAGTCCAAATAAAAAGTGTCGACGTTATAGTTGGCATGTATTAGTTAAGTCCTCTTCGCACCGACATCATGTGCTTTGAAAAAGCCGTTCGTCTAAATCTCCCTAACCATGAAACAGTAGTGATCTACGGCAACAAATCAAGTACAAACCTTTGCATCATTTCGTGCATCCAAGCTCGAAAGTGTTTGCGGAGGGATTATCAGGCATTTTTTGCACACATCGTCGATACGAGTCGGGAGGTAAAAGATATAAACAGCATCCCGGAAGTACGAGATTTCCCCGATATCTTTCCATAAGAACTACCGGGATTACCACCACAACGCCAAGTCGAGTTCTGAATCGACTTAATTCTAAGGGCTACCCCTGTAGCAAAATCACCTTATCGTCTGGCACCAGCAGAGATTCAAGAACTTTCCAGTCAGCTTAACGAACTTCACCAAAAAGGATTCATCAGACCAAGTTTCTCACCTTGGGGAGCACCGGTCTTGTTTGTAAAGAAGAAAGACGGATCGTTACGGATGTGCATCAACTACCGAGAGTTGAACACACTCACTGTCAAGAATCGTTACCCTCTACCCCGCATTGACAACCTATTTGATCAACTTCAAGGAGCGAGCTACTTCTCAAAGATACATCTACGATCCGAATATCACCAATTACGAGTGCTAGAAGAAGACATTCCCAAGACAGCCTTCCGAACCCGTTATGGACACTACGAATTTGTAGTTGTGACAACCATCAATTTTTGGTCAAGTCAAAGTCAACTAAAGTCAACAAGTCAAACCGTTTGACTCAATTTACCCATGGGTACTATAGTTTATGTTAAGTAAATAATAAACAACTCGCTATTCTAATGAGAGATCATAAATCAAAAAGTGCGAACATCTAGATCTCTTTAACCTAAAATTATGGTACGTGACGAGCCAAACCGATAAAACAATGTTACATACTCATCGGGAGTGTGTAAGATCCTTAAACAAGGCTTAACAGGGTTTACGAACCTTGCATTGTGAAGCCGGACACTCGCAAATGCCACACATGAAACCTCTCTCAATCGTTTTCACTCTATCTCTTCTTATCAAGAATCTCTCCCAAATCTCTTTAAGAATATCAAGAATCTCTCCCAAATCTCTCTAAGAATGTCAAATCTCTCCCAAATCTCTCCAAGTATGTGAAATCTCTCGCAAATATCTCTTTGTGTGAGAAATCTCTCCAAGTATGTGAAATCTCTCCCAAATATCTC
The DNA here is from genome assembly GCF_052625555.1 of Lactuca saligna. NCBI lineage: Eukaryota > Viridiplantae > Streptophyta > Magnoliopsida > Asterales > Asteraceae > Lactuca > Lactuca saligna. The sequence goes on from NC_136418.1 coordinate 78,752,875, forward strand.
TTTGTATGAGAGATCTCTCCAAGTATGTGAAATCTCTCCCAAATATCTCTTTGTTTGAGAAATCTCTCCAAGTGTGTGACATCTCTCCCAAATATCTCTTTGTATGAGAAATCTCTCCAAGTATGTGAAATCTCTCCCAAATCACTCTCAAAAGTTTCCGTAACTTTTTGAAGTCATTTGGGTCATTCCGACCCTTAACCGGGTCAAAAATGGCTTAAAACGGGGTAAAAACGAGTAAAATAGGCTTAAGGACCCGAAACCCTCTTATAAGAGGCGAAACCTCTTAGAACCTAAGGTCCCTATATGGACCGAACCTACTAAGACCCGAAACCAAGAGGACCAAATCTAGGAGACCCGAACCCGAAGGTCCACTCAGGTTCGAACCTCGCCCAGGAAGAACCGAACCCGAAAGGTCCTTGCAGGCCCGAACCTCGCAGATACACCCGAACCCTAAGGCTCCTGGAACCGAACCCGAAGGTACTGTTCATTCGGGCTATTTTGCTTCTGATGCCCATGACCGAACCCTTCGCTCCCTCGCCTCCTTTCGCTTCCTCGCCTCCATTCATTTCCGGCTCAGCATCAGCAAGGACCAAACCTCGGCCTAGGGACTAAACCTCGGCCTAGGACCGAGAGGTCTCGTTGGGAATGCTTTTCTTCCCGGTTTTCGCGTAGTTTTGCGTTTAAGGCCCGTTTTTAATTATTTTAACGCGGGATTTTCACCCAAAATCATATTTTAACATAATAAACCCTAAATATTCAAATTTTAATCATATTTTCATAAAAATCTTTATTTAAATAATAAAAGCAAGTGGGTAAAGTACAAAGAGGTGGAGTGTTGACTTTGCTTTACCTTATGACACAAGCAACCACTCCCACACCCATTCTATGACCAGCCACACCTCCCCACCTTACCTAGGTCACATCAAGGTCGTTTCCACTTAATTATCACTCTTTCCCACGTTTTTGAGAGCTGGACATTCATCCTCTCTCCTCATTTCTCCCATTTTCTCTCATTTCACCAAGAAGATCAAACTCTTTCCTCTCTCACTTCCTCTCTCTAGAAATTCGAGATTCAAGGGCTGATCTTGGGTTTTTCCTCCACATTTGGTAAGCCTAATACATTCTCCTTATGATTATTTCACTTCTTATACTCAAATCATGGATATCTTACACAAATTCCATCATAATTGTGTTAGAGCTTCGAATCTTCAAGTGATTCTTCAAGTGTTCTTGGGTTGAACACTTCTCTTCTTCAACACTTATCTACTGAAATCACTCAAGGTGAGTTCATACCCCTACATTTTCATGTTTTCTCAAGTTTTTAGGGGGGGAATACAAGTTAAAACACCAAGAACATAACTAAGTTTTTCTAGCAGCCTTCATCAGAAAAGTTCAACTCCATTCACGGACTGTTTTGGGCAACATAAACATTTTTGTTTTCAAAACTGTATAAGGTGAAAATATTTCAAGTTCTTAGCTTTAAAATGACTACTTACACATCTCCATACGATTTTTCAACAATTTATGGTGATTTTTACAAAACTGCCTATCATTTCAAACAACAATTCGGACCAGTCTGTGATTTTGGACTTATTCACCCAAGTTGGAGGCCATTAAAAATCGTAATAAAAATTATGAGTAAACTAGACACATTTTGTGAACTCTCAGAATTTATGGATCTAGTTTTTGACTTTGTATGATTTTTCTATGATTTTTCCAAAACAGTGCATAATGGCTAAAGTTAGCCAACAGCATGTAAATATCATAACACTTTGTATTATGTTGAGAAAAGTGTATAATCATAAGTTCTAATTATTGAATGTGTTTCTTTGTTATTTATCATCATGAAATTAAAATAAGTCATTCATAATAAATATTATTCATTCATTTTAGAACACGTATATTAAACTATAAAAAGTATAGTTTAATAAATTCATAACACTAATACATTTCCATAAAAGAGTTCTTACATATTACAAATGTTTTAGATAAACATTAATAGGTATAGTTTATGATATATTGCATAACACACTCGTACTAAAAGAGTACATTCATACAGAAAAGGTTTACACTCACACACATTATACGTAAACTTGTTACCCTAAATTGTGAGACATTCTCTCTTTCCGTACGTCCAAGTGCGAAATATAATTCCTGGTTGTTATAATCAGAGTCTCCAGGAGGGAGAACGTGATACTTGTATATAGATCTATATTGGGTTTGACACCCCACACCTTGCTGCTAGCTACAGTGGGACCTCCAGGTCTACGGGTGACAAATGTCATTTCAGTTTTCACGACGCCTGAGAAACGTCGTGACAGGTTCACATAGTCATAGTATGATTATAGCGACTCACATAGGGATATAACAATCCATAAAGTTTATGGGATTTTATTTATAAAACCTAAATGGGTTTAATGTCGATTTAAAATCACCGTTTATCTCAATGAGTACAAATACTACTGTACACTTTCGGTTTTGGTAAATTATGCCTACACATCATTTGAAACCACATTTATATCTTTAAGTATGGCCAATAATTGTTATTTCTCGGTCCTCGGATTTAGGACTACATATACATAAAGCGTTAACAAACATAAGAATATACGGAAATTTCATTTAATTCAAACGCGTTCATGTCCATTTAAACACATATCATTTTCTATTAGTAAGAGAGGTTACTTATACATTTTGGTCTTCGGTCATAAGACTACATTACACAGATTTTAAAGAAAATATCAGATTTTCTGGATACATATTCTAACGCTTTTACAAGGAAAACGGTTTACTTTTCTAATGAAATCTCTTATGAACTCACCAACCTTTGTGTTGACACTTTTTCAAAACTACCTGTATTCTCAGGAATTCAGTGAAAACAAGAAATCAACAACGTTTTGAGGATGGGACGATAAATCGTCAAACAGTTCATTTTGTATCATAATGTAATTGATGTGAATCATGTAAACATGTGGTTTGATGTAACGTTTTCAATTATATTTGTGATGGTTGTATTTACTTTGAGCACTATTATACTCATTGTTATGATACTCTACATGAAGCCCTCCACCCCCGGACGTTTCCGCCATCCTTGGTTTGGGGGTGTGACAGTAGTGATGTCGTTCGGATTAACCAACGCACCAGCAGTATTCATGGATCTAATGAATAGAGAGTGCCGTCCCTACTTGGATCAATTCGTCATATACTTATTTACTCCCGAAGTAAGGAAGAACATAGTCAACACCTACGGAAGGTCTTAGAAACACTACGATCAGAGAAGCTCTATGCGAAGTTCTCTAAATGTGAATTTTGGATTCGAAGAGTCGAATTCTTGGGCCACGTTGTTAGCAAAAAAGGGATACACGTGGACCCCTCCAAAATTAAGGCCATTAAGAACTGGTTGGCACCAAAGATACCCACTGAGATTCGTCAATTTCTAGGTCTAGCTGGTTGCTATCGCCGATTCCTAAAGAACTTGTCTAGCATCGCGAAACCTCTTACTAGGTTAACCTAGAAAGGCGTGGTCTTTGACTGGGAAACAAAACAAGAAAAGGCATTCCAAACTCTGAAACAAGCCTTATGCACCGCACCGAAATTATCCCTCCCCGAAGGGATAGCGGATTTTGTAGTGTATTGCGATGCATCGAATCATGGTCTTGGTTGTGTTCTTATGCAACGAGGGAGGGTTATTGCTTATGCCTCCCGTCAGCTTAAAACACACGAAGTAAACTATACGACACACGATCTAGTGTTGGGAGTAGTGGTATTTGCTTTGAAGATCTGGAGACACTATCTGTACGGAACAAAGCGTACTCTTTACACCGACAACAAGAGCCTTCAACACATTTTCGATCAGAAGGAGCTCAACATGCGACAACGACGATGGGTCGAGTTACTCAATGATTACGAATACGAGATTCGTTATCATCCTGGCAAGGCCAATGTAGTAGCTGACGCCTTCAGTCGAAAAGAATACACTGGTCGGAGAGTCAAATCTCTGAATATGACCATCCATTCCCACTTACCCACACAAATTAAAGAGGCTCAACTGGAAGCTTTACAACCCGAGCATGTGACGGGTGAATCCCTGAGAGGAATGGAAAAGAATCTAGAAGTCAAGGGTGGTGGAGCCTATTATCTCATGGACCGTATCTGGACCCCAAGACATGGTGGTTTCAGGGATGTGGTCATGACTAAAGCGCACAACACAAGGTATTCTATTCATCCAGGTTCAGATAAAATGTATTTGGATCTTAAGAAACTGTAGTGGTGGCCTAACATGAAAGCAGAGATTGCTACCTTTGTAAGTAAATGTCTTACTTGCACTAAGGTTAAGGTCGAATACCAGAAACCTTCAGGATTACTACAACAACCAGAGATACCAGAATGGAAATGGGAACGGATCACTATGGATTTCATAACCAAGTTGCCCAAGACAACGGGTGGACTTGATACCATATGGGTCATCGTCGATAGATTAACCAAAGTCGTGCATTTTCTGCCAATCAAGGAGACTGACAAGATGGAAAGGCTTACAAGAACTTACATAAGGGAAATAGTATGATTGCATGGGGTTCCGATGTCCATTATCTCCGATAGAGATAGTAGATTTATATCAAGGTTCTAGCAGTCACTACAAAGTTCCCTAGGGACTAGATTGGACATGAGTACAGCCTACCATCCACAAACAGAAGGGCAAAGTGAGAGAACGATACAAACTTTGGAGGATATGCTGAGAGCCTGTGTGATTGACTTTGGAAAGGCATGGGATATCCACTTACCTCTTGTCGAATTCTCATACAACAATAGTTATCATACGAGCATAAAGGCTGCTCCATTCGAAGCCCTTTATGGCCGCAAGTGCAGATCCCCTCTGTGCTAGACCGAAGTTGGCGACACACAATTAGCTAAAGGACGAGATACTGAAAGCACTCTCACCGGTCCGGAAATCATATGAGAAACAACAGAGAAGATCATTCAGATTCGTGAATGGTTGAAAGCATCTAGAGACCGATAGAAAAGCTACGCTAATCAACGGAGAAAACCTTTGGAATTCCAAGTAGGAGACCGTGTCCTATTGAAAGTCTCGCCATGGAAAGGCTTGATATGCTTTGGAAAGCGTGGAAAGCTAAACCCGAGGTACATAGGGCCTTTCGTGATTCTCGCTAGAATCGGCCCTATAGCTTACAAACTTAATCTACCACGTGAACTTAGTAACATACACCCAACCTTCCACGTATCGAATTTGAAAAAGTGTCTGTCCGATAAGACTCTTGTTATCCCACTCGACGCGATCGAGATCAACGAGAGCCTCAACTTCGTGGAAGAACCGGTAGAAATCATGGACCGAGAGGTCAAACAAACAAAACAAAGTCGCATACCCATCATGAAAGTCCGTTGTACTGCCAAGCGAGGACCTAAATTCACATGGGAACGCGAGGATCAGATGAAACAAAAGTACGCGCATCCATTTCTCTGATTCACTTGTATCTTTCTTGCTTTAAATTATGGGACGAAATTCCCTCTAACGGGGGGATGATGTGACAACCCGATATTTCAACTACATGTAAACGACCTAAAAAGTCAAGTATTGTAACCATGTTAGTTGTAATAAAATTTACTTCGAAAATAAAATATCCAAAAATCACTAATTAAATTACCTTTTATGATAGATGTCATTACACCATGATCGTACGTAAAAAGAACGCTCAAATCCGACTTCATATAAGAAAGTTAGGAATTTTTCAAGTTCGGCTTAACGGCAAACGACTAAAAACTTGAATCAGAGATCGAGCAACTTTTGGCAGGAATGACCTAAACGAGAATCGAAGGTCTCATCAATGATATTTTAGCGGTAAAATGTCTGGCAAAAACCGACGTCAGATAAAGGAGTTATGAATTTCTAAAGAAATTTTCTTACCGCGACCTTTTAAAAATAAATAATAAATATAATTTCGGAATTTGCCGACGGAATCTAAACGAAAGTTGTAGAGTATAGTCTCACCTTCGCGGGATATAAAAAACGTCGAAAACGGAGTTCGTATGAAGAAGATATGAATTTTTGAAGTTTATTAAATAATTTATATATAAATTTAATTCAAAAATCCGGTATTATCCAAAGGAGGAGTCAGCGTGCTCATCCGAGTTATGCGTCGCGTAACCCCGTACGCCCCGCGTACGAGAGGCCTTGGTTTCGGTTCGTCAACGTCGCCCCTATGCGATCCTGCCCGTCCCGTCCCATCCGAAGCGAGGTAGTCGAGGACTCGGTCACGCATGACGCACGAGTACACCCTGCGTACGCTCGTATTCCCTGCGTACCGAGGCTTCTCAGACCCCTATAAATAGAGATGTGAGGGTTCCGGGAAAAACACCCTATCTCTCTCATTTCTCTCACGATCTTGCCTCGATTTCTGTGCCCGTGTTGGGATTAAAACCCTAATTAAGATTTGATGAACAAGTTGCGGAAAATAAGAACAAACACAAATATGAATATTATGTCGAATGATCAATCGATGTATTGAATTGTGAGGAACAAAATACAATTAAGAAAAAAGAATCTAACTCTACAAGAAACCTCACAACGTGGCGGCTACATTTTTCCTCACTTTCAACCCTAATTGTGAATAATACATGAGTATTTATAGGGAAAAGACAAGTCTTGGGCTTTTAACCTAGAATTCATCAAAGGGGCCCATTGCCATCATCCATGGAGTGCTTTGAAACCCTACAATCTCCCCCTCAAAGTATGGAATGGATGACAATGCTTTAACTTCCAAAACAAGCATCTAGCAAATAAAAAGATCTGCAACGAGGAATATATGAATCAATCCACGAATCTTGATGCTTCAATAGTCTTCAAGCATGGGCTCTAGGATATATAAATCAAGCACTGAAGTAATGTCTTTAAAATTCATTCTCGAATGTAATCCCAAAGAATCTTCATGATAACCAAACCCGCCATAAAAACCCATTTCAGAACAAAGAAATTGAATCACTTCTTGTATTTGAAGAGCTCCCCCTCCAAGTCACAATGATCTTCAAATAAGCTAATGATATAAGCCATCAAAAAATATCATGTAACAACCCAAACTTTATGATTCGTAATGCCACTTGATTGAGAAAATACAAGAAGTCGGAGATATAACAAGTCCTTAGCAGAGCTCGATAAAGAACTTCCGCTGTAAAGGATACTTCTCTGTAAAAGCTTTAGCAGAGCTCGATGAAGAACTTCCGCTGTAAAAGCTACCTTCATAATTCTACCATAAGCTTTATCAAAAATCATCAACTTTGAAAAGTCACAAATCCAATTTCGAATGGCCATACCAAATTCTCCCCCGATTTATAATCAAAAACATGATTATAAAGCCTTCAAATGGTCATGAGAATGATCTTGAATGGATAAATATTTACTAAGCTCCCCCGCGACAAAAAGATATACACAATGAAGTATAAAATGCGAAAAAATCGTGAAAATTTGACGTTATCACGAAAAACGACTTTACGAACCGCCAAGACTTGATGGAATCTTTGTTTTTCTATTCACGAAAAAATATGAGCATTAAAGAATTCAAAACTATTCACCGGCCCTCAAAGTAGTAAACTTTTCTTAATATTGGGCCGAAACTGTCACTTGCTGAAAAATAGGGGCTAGAATGGTAATTCTGAATCAATATACCCCTTTATTTGTAACAATTTCTGGGATTGGTCCAAAAATATCAAACTGTGAAAATAACAGGGACCAAAAGTTCCATTTCTCTGGAGTTATAGGGACCAAATATGAAACGATGTGTCTGCTTCCCATATATCGACTGATTAAAAGAATCAGCACCCAAAAGCGACTGGCATGGCGACTTCAAATGGATGAAACCACGAATCCTATTCTGATCAAACCTTTCGTTCTCATTTCTTATGTTCGTGGGACTTAGGAATCCAAGCCAATTCCAGTTGCAAACATATTTAGGACTACATATACATAAAGCGTTAACAAACATAAGAATATACGGAAATTTCATTTAATTCAAACGCGTTCATGTCCATTTAAACACATATCATTTTCTATTAGTAAGAGAGGTTACTTATACATTTTGGTCTTCGGTCATAAGACTACATTACACAGATTTTAAAGAAAATATCAGATTTTCTGGATACATATTCTAACGCTTTTACAAGGAAAACGGTTTACTTTTCTAATGAAATCTCTTATGAACTCACCAACCTTTGTGTTGACACTTTTTCAAAACTACCTGTATTCTCAGGAATTCAGTGAAAACAAGAAATCAACAACGTTTTGAGGATGGGACGATAAATCGTCAAACAGTTCATTTTGTATCATAATGTAATTGATGTGAATCATGTAAACATGTGGTTTGATGTAACGTTTTCAATTATATTTGTGATGGTTGTATTTACTTTGAGCACTATTATACTCATTGTTATGATACTCTACATGAAGCCCTCCACCCCCGGACGTTTCCGCCATCCTTGGTTTGGGGGTGTGACAGTAGTGATGTCGTTCGGATTAACCAACGCACCAGCAGTATTCATGGATCTAATGAATAGAGAGTGCCGTCCCTACTTGGATCAATTCGTCATATACTTATTTACTCCCGAAGTAAGGAAGAACATAGTCAACACCTACGGAAGGTCTTAGAAACACTACGATCAGAGAAGCTCTATGCGAAGTTCTCTAAATGTGAATTTTGGATTCGAAGAGTCGAATTCTTGGGCCACGTTGTTAGCAAAAAAGGGATACACGTGGACCCCTCCAAAATTAAGGCCATTAAGAACTGGTTGGCACCAAAGATACCCACTGAGATTCGTCAATTTCTAGGTCTAGCTGGTTGCTATCGCCGATTCCTAAAGAACTTGTCTAGCATCGCGAAACCTCTTACTAGGTTAACCTAGAAAGGCGTGGTCTTTGACTGGGAAACAAAACAAGAAAAGGCATTCCAAACTCTGAAACAAGCCTTATGCACCGCACCGAAATTATCCCTCCCCGAAGGGATAGCGGATTTTGTAGTGTATTGCGATGCATCGAATCATGGTCTTGGTTGTGTTCTTATGCAACGAGGGAGGGTTATTGCTTATGCCTCCCGTCAGCTTAAAACACACGAAGTAAACTATACGACACACGATCTAGTGTTGGGAGTAGTGGTATTTGCTTTGAAGATCTGGAGACACTATCTGTACGGAACAAAGCGTACTCTTTACACCGACAACAAGAGCCTTCAACACATTTTCGATCAGAAGGAGCTCAACATGCGACAACGACGATGGGTCGAGTTACTCAATGATTACGAATACGAGATTCGTTATCATCCTGGCAAGGCCAATGTAGTAGCTGACGCCTTCAGTCGAAAAGAATACACTGGTCGGAGAGTCAAATCTCTGAATATGACCATCCATTCCCACTTACCCACACAAATTAAAGAGGCTCAACTGGAAGCTTTACAACCCGAGCATGTGACGGGTGAATCCCTGAGAGGAATGGAAAAGAATCTAGAAGTCAAGGGTGGTGGAGCCTATTATCTCATGGACCGTATCTGGACCCCAAGACATGGTGGTTTCAGGGATGTGGTCATGACTAAAGCGCACAACACAAGGTATTCTATTCATCCAGGTTCAGATAAAATGTATTTGGATCTTAAGAAACTGTAGTGGTGGCCTAACATGAAAGCAGAGATTGCTACCTTTGTAAGTAAATGTCTTACTTGCACTAAGGTTAAGGTCGAATACCAGAAACCTTCAGGATTACTACAACAACCAGAGATACCAGAATGGAAATGGGAACGGATCACTATGGATTTCATAACCAAGTTGCCCAAGACAACGGGTGGACTTGATACCATATGGGTCATCGTCGATAGATTAACCAAAGTCGTGCATTTTCTGCCAATCAAGGAGACTGACAAGATGGAAAGGCTTACAAGAACTTACATAAGGGAAATAGTATGATTGCATGGGGTTCCGATGTCCATTATCTCCGATAGAGATAGTAGATTTATATCAAGGTTCTAGCAGTCACTACAAAGTTCCCTAGGGACTAGATTGGACATGAGTACAGCCTACCATCCACAAACAGAAGGGCAAAGTGAGAGAACGATACAAACTTTGGAGGATATGCTGAGAGCCTGTGTGATTGACTTTGGAAAGGCATGGGATATCCACTTACCTCTTGTCGAATTCTCATACAACAATAGTTATCATACGAGCATAAAGGCTGCTCCATTCGAAGCCCTTTATGGCCGCAAGTGCAGATCCCCTCTGTGCTAGACCGAAGTTGGCGACACACAATTAGCTAAAGGACGAGATACTGAAAGCACTCTCACCGGTCCGGAAATCATATGAGAAACAACAGAGAAGATCATTCAGATTCGTGAATGGTTGAAAGCATCTAGAGACCGATAGAAAAGCTACGCTAATCAACGGAGAAAACCTTTGGAATTCCAAGTAGGAGACCGTGTCCTATTGAAAGTCTCGCCATGGAAAGGCTTGATATGCTTTGGAAAGCGTGGAAAGCTAAACCCGAGGTACATAGGGCCTTTCGTGATTCTCGCTAGAATCGGCCCTATAGCTTACAAACTTAATCTACCACGTGAACTTAGTAACATACACCCAACCTTCCACGTATCGAATTTGAAAAAGTGTCTGTCCGATAAGACTCTTGTTATCCCACTCGACGCGATCGAGATCAACGAGAGCCTCAACTTCGTGGAAGAACCGGTAGAAATCATGGACCGAGAGGTCAAACAAACAAAACAAAGTCGCATACCCATCATGAAAGTCCGTTGTACTGCCAAGCGAGGACCTAAATTCACATGGGAACGCGAGGATCAGATGAAACAAAAGTACGCGCATCCATTTCTCTGATTCACTTGTATCTTTCTTGCTTTAAATTATGGGACGAAATTCCCTCTAACGGGGGGATGATGTGACAACCCGATATTTCAACTACATGTAAACGACCTAAAAAGTCAAGTATTGTAACCATGTTAGTTGTAATAAAATTTACTTCGAAAATAAAATATCCAAAAATCACTAATTAAATTACCTTTTATGATAGATGTCATTACACCATGATCGTACGTAAAAAGAACGCTCAAATCCGACTTCATATAAGAAAGTTAGGAATTTTTCAAGTTCGGCTTAACGGCAAACGACTAAAAACTTGAATCAGAGATCGAGCAACTTTTGGCAGGAATGACCTAAACGAGAATCGAAGGTCTCATCAATGATATTTTAGCGGTAAAATGTCTGGCAAAAACCGACGTCAGATAAAGGAGTTATGAATTTCTAAAGAAATTTTCTTACCGCGACCTTTTAAAAATAAATAATAAATATAATTTCGGAATTTGCCGACGGAATCTAAACGAAAGTTGTAGAGTATAGTCTCACCTTCGCGGGATATAAAAAACGTCGAAAACGGAGTTCGTATGAAGAAGATATGAATTTTTGAAGTTTATTAAATAATTTATATATAAATTTAATTCAAAAATCCGGTATTATCCAAAGGAGGAGTCAGCGTGCTCATCCGAGTTATGCGTCGCGTAACCCCGTACGCCCCGCGTACGAGAGGCCTTGGTTTCGGTTCGTCAACGTCGCCCCTATGCGATCCTGCCCGTCCCGTCCCATCCGAAGCGAGGTAGTCGAGGACTCGGTCACGCATGACGCACGAGTACACCCTGCGTACGCTCGTATTCCCTGCGTACCGAGGCTTCTCAGACCCCTATAAATAGAGATGTGAGGGTTCCGGGAAAAACACCCTATCTCTCTCATTTCTCTCACGATCTTGCCTCGATTTCTGTGCCCGTGTTGGGATTAAAACCCTAATTAAGATTTGATGAACAAGTTGCGGAAAATAAGAACAAACACAAATATGAATATTATGTCGAATGATCAATCGATGTATTGAATTGTGAGGAACAAAATACAATTAAGAAAAAAGAATCTAACTCTACAAGAAACCTCACAACGTGGCGGCTACATTTTTCCTCACTTTCAACCCTAATTGTGAATAATACATGAGTATTTATAGGGAAAAGACAAGTCTTGGGCTTTTAACCTAGAATTCATCAAAGGGGCCCATTGCCATCATCCATGGAGTGCTTTGAAACCCTACAATCTCCCCCTCAAAGTATGGAATGGATGACAATGCTTTAACTTCCAAAACAAGCATCTAGCAAATAAAAAGATCTGCAACGAGGAATATATGAATCAATCCACGAATCTTGATGCTTCAATAGTCTTCAAGCATGGGCTCTAGGATATATAAATCAAGCACTGAAGTAATGTCTTTAAAATTCATTCTCGAATGTAATCCCAAAGAATCTTCATGATAACCAAACCCGCCATAAAAACCCATTTCAGAACAAAGAAATTGAATCACTTCTTGTATTTGAAGAGCTCCCCCTCCAAGTCACAATGATCTTCAAATAAGCTAATGATATAAGCCATCAAAAAATATCATGTAACAACCCAAACTTTATGATTCGTAATGCCACTTGATTGAGAAAATACAAGAAGTCGGAGATATAACAAGTCCTTAGCAGAGCTCGATAAAGAACTTCCGCTGTAAAGGATACTTCTCTGTAAAAGCTTTAGCAGAGCTCGATGAAGAACTTCCGCTGTAAAAGCTACCTTCATAATTCTACCATAAGCTTTATCAAAAATCATCAACTTTGAAAAGTCACAAATCCAATTTCGAATGGCCATACCAAATTCTCCCCCGATTTATAATCAAAAACATGATTATAAAGCCTTCAAATGGTCATGAGAATGATCTTGAATGGATAAATATTTACTAAGCTCCCCCGCGACAAAAAGATATACACAATGAAGTATAAAATGCGAAAAAATCGTGAAAATTTGACGTTATCACGAAAAACGACTTTACGAACCGCCAAGACTTGATGGAATCTTTGTTTTTCTATTCACGAAAAAATATGAGCATTAAAGAATTCAAAACTATTCACCGGCCCTCAAAGTAGTAAACTTTTCTTAATATTGGGCCGAAACTGTCACTTGCTGAAAAATAGGGGCTAGAATGGTAATTCTGAATCAATATACCCCTTTATTTGTAACAATTTCTGGGATTGGTCCAAAAATATCAAACTGTGAAAATAACAGGGACCAAAAGTTCCATTTCTCTGGAGTTATAGGGACCAAATATGAAACGATGTGTCTGCTTCCCATATATCGACTGATTAAAAGAATCAGCACCCAAAAGCGACTGGCATGGCGACTTCAAATGGATGAAACCACGAATCCTATTCTGATCAAACCTTTCGTTCTCATTTCTTATGTTCGTGGGACTTAGGAATCCAAGCCAATTCCAGTTGCAAACATATTTGAAGCTAGATGCGAATCAGTGTCGACTGGAAGGGAATCTCAGGTTCGCTTCAAATGTTCTCACTCTACATTCTATTCAAGAGCTTTCATTCCAAGTTTTAATAAATGAAACCAAGATCGTTCTAGGATCATTCCGAGTCTGTCGATTAAAACGAATCCACATGAACGAACGTTAGAGCTAGCCCAAAAATTAATTCGAAATCCGTTCGCTCCGAATCAGTCTCACGGATGTTCATTCGATCGTTCACAGGTAAGGTAATTTTGACCTTCGTTTGATCGTTGTTCTTCCAATTGATATCCAATTCCAATTTCATTCATTCGCAGTTCACAAATCATCAATTTTGACTTTTCGATTTTGACCAATGTTCAACCAGATGAGATCGATTCGTTCTTCATTCGTTCACATGTAAGAACTTTTTACAGCAATTTTGACTTTTCTGTTGACTTGACAGTTGCGAACAAATCCTCAACACATTCCAGTTGAGTCAATTACATTCGTTCCGATCATCACTCACTGATTTGGAATTCATTTGTTTTGATTGTTTGAAGCCCGGATAACAATACCCGCTTGGTGATTTCGAACAGAACTTCAAGGTAATTCCGAACGAAGTGAATACTAAACACAATATCACGATAAGCAACAGAGAATCCGAATGTTATAGCAACTCGATTCATTCCGATTAGAAAATCATCAACGATTCGGAAGAAGATAAACAACAAACCTCAAAACATAGATTGATTTTCTGATCAATAATCACCATGTTCTTCATCAGTTTATCAAAGAGCAATCATCGATCTAAGTTCAACATAACCCACTTTGATTTTTGAAAAATCCTCCCAAATCAACAGATTGTCACCAAATTAATTACAATACAAAACATGGAATTACTTCAAACATGTAAACGGATAACATTTTTATCCTCAACTACATAAACTGAAGAAATCGATGAGATAAGAGATCGATTTGTGAAAATAGACAGAAATTGAGAAATTAACAGAATCGATTCATGAGAATTGATAAACACTTGTTAACAACCAATATCCTTAGTCGATAATGATATAATCACCAACTTTTAATCTTGATTGATCTTTAGAGAATGAATAAATGAATGAACTGAGCACGCAAAAGCAAGTAAAGAAAACCGGAAACCGAATATGATATTAGGGAAAAAGGAATGGATCATGAACAGTGAATCAGCTAAAAGATTGGGCAGATCAAAATAAGACTCGAATAGATCCAATTGGGTTAATTGATTTTTGGATTAAGCAAATGAACAAATCCAACAGAAGAACGAATAAAAACAAATACCACATGAACAGTAGATGAACACCATGGATCTTCATGAATAGTAACTTGAACATAATTATAATTCCATACCGCCAAAACACCAATAATCTTCAATAACTTGTGCAGAAAATCACCAAATTAAGAACCGATACTTCAAAAATCAATAGATCTTCAAAGAACGGCTCTGATACAACTTGTTGGGATTAAAACCCTAATTAAGATTTGATGAACAAGATGCGGAAAATAAGAACAAACACAAATATGAAGATTATGTCGAATGATCAATCGATTTATTGAATTGTGAGGAACAAATTACACTTAAGAAATAAGAATCTAACTCTACAAGAAACCTCACTGTCAACGTGGCGGCCCATTGCCATCATCCATGGAGTGCTTTGAAACCCTACAGCCCGCACTACCCCGAAGCCCCGATCACTTTGCTTGAGTCCCGAAGGTCGTTCGTGCCCCTGAGATTCCCGAGAATCCCGAGGAAATCCACTTTCGCAAGCCGAAATTATGTTCGGTTTTTCATCTCGCAACCTCCGATCTTACAAGTGATTTCATACCCCTATAATTCATGTTTTTAAATGTTTTATGAGTACTTTTACATGCCTTTAAAGGGGGGGGGGGGGAATACAAGTAAAACGCTTGGTTATTATCGGGTGTTATATAAACTTTCACTTTACGCGTTTTATCAAAGGAATCATATGTGATTTCAAACTATCAAAGGGAATCTTTCATATGCAAAGTATAATACGACAACATTTTATCTTTTGAAATGAGAAACGATTTAGGTATTTATATAAATCAGATACTTTGCTTATATTACATTCGGTGTGTCAGTTTTGGCACTACAAAAACTAAACTTTTCATAATAGGAAACACTTTTAGGAAACTAGAATAGGTATAGTTTTACGAGAATACTACGAACGTTTACATACATGGAAATACTATTTCGATAAGCTACTTTCATATACAATAACAAACGAACATTTTCACACGTAAATCTGTTTTATACTAAGTTTTGTGAAACATTAACTTCACATACGTTCAAGTACACATTTCAAGTCCTGTATTATATACCAGAATCCCTTGGAGGGGGAGCATGGTGTTTGTGTATAGATCTATACGGGCTTGACAACCCGCGCCTTGACTGTTAGCTACAGTCCACCTTTTGGGGTGACAAACGTCAGAACATTCCAACGCCTGAAGAGCGTTGTGTATAGGCATTCCTTGTCAATAGCATGGTTATAAAACTCACATGGGGTATTAAAAACACAATGATTTACGGGGTTTTTCAGACATATTGAAATCTTTATACTTACATACATTTACTGGAAACAAGCATTTGTCCTGAAAAAAGGTTACAATTATACTAGTAGAAAAATATAGGATTTTCTAGGAACATGCAAACAAAGAACAAAAACATTTCATTTCATACAAACATTGTCATTAAATACTTATGAAACTCACCAGCTTAAATGTTGATCTACTCTTTCAAAACTGCTTGTATGTCCCCAGGGATTCAGTAATTACAGGTAACAAACGGATTTTGGAGAAGGGACACTGCGGCGCCAGTTTAATTTCATATTTTGACATCATAATGTAATAGATTTTGAACATGTATACTTTTAAACAATGTAAACTTTCAATTATATATATGATGGTTGTATTGCTTTCTTTACTATCTATTCATTTGTTACGTTACCACATGAAGTCATCCGCCCCCGAATGTTTTCGTCGTTCCGGTTTGGGGGTTTGACACTATGATACACACTATGGTCAGTACAATTACAAGACTATATGTACAATACACTATGTGAAAAGAACGCTATATACTATACTATACTAAGGTAACACTATCCACTATAGGAAGAAACACTATAAACTATATCAAGATAACAATACATAGTACACGAAGAGAATACTATATACTATACGAGATAAAATTACTACAATGGAATGTGATGAACTATTTTTGTATACGACACTTTGTTATGCAACTGTCGGGTAACAATCGCCTCCTGGAGGGAGAGCAACCACTATGTGTATAGATCTATATGGGACGGATTTTCCCCCGATCCTGACTGCCAACTACAGTCCGAGCCTTTTTGGCCCAGGGATGACAAAACACTACTACACTATTGGTGACCTGCAGGGTCAGCCGCTACACTACTATCTCTCAGTATGATTTCATACGAGCTCACATTCAAACCTTAATTAAACACACATCCCGAGGTGTATACGAAACTAATATTATCTAGAGTTACATTCACTATTACATTTAACCAGCAGGGACGCTGTTGAGGTGAAACTCCATTCCTTCTCTAAAATGATCGAGTTTAAAACTGTATTTTCATTACTGATAATTTCATTAGAAGATTATTACATTTTCAAAGACACGAACTTACAAATAACCTAGTTTTGGTAAAATACTACTTTTGCCGGAAAATATGGGATTTTGTAGGAATCAAATTACTTTCAAATTTTGATAACAACCATTACACTACATGATGGTAAACATTTTTATACAAGCAATGACACTAAATACTTATGAACCCACCAGCTTTATGTTGATACTCGTTTTCAAAACTTGTATTCTTAGATCAAAAATAAACAGGTGCTGATGCAGCTTTTAGGAAGATGGAGCACGTATAAGACTCATCTTTTATTGTGTTCATACTTTTGGTGTCTACTTAATTGTACAGAACACACATGTATTATAATTAATATATTAATGTAATGAATGTTGTTGCTTGTTCTTATTATTATGCATTGTTATGATACTGAACATGAAGTCCTCCACCTCAGAACGTATTCCACCATTCCTGGTTTTGGTGTGTGATAGATTTGTATCAGAGCCTTGTTTATAGTGAATCAAGTATATAAACCTATAAGAGATATACGAACTATAAACACTTCGGGGCTAAAACACTCTGACCAAGAATATATACATTTAAATACTAAAATATTTAACTAAGTATATCTATATACATTCATGGATACAAAGGGTCAGTATCATACTAGAACAGAACAAAAGTATTAAGATTCTTATGTAGCTCAGTTAGGCTTAGAGACAGGTAGTCACATTTGGGTGGATGTAGCCTGATCAACTACATTTTTCTAGGAGTGACTAGCATGTTCCTAAGGATGTTTGTGGTACTGCAACAAGTCTAAAAACTTACCAACAATATACCAATACCACTAACACGCGAATACTATAGGAGTATTCTGCATTACTATAATTTACATAAATAAGAACTAAAATGTTATTATTAGGAGAGCAATAGTTGCTAAGTGGATACACTACGGCTACATGTAACTAATACGATATAGACTTAGAATCTGTGATCTTTGCTTTACTTCCTGTTCCTTGTTTGGTTGTGGATTTAGAGTTAGGATCGCTTATTCGAAGGTCTATCTTGTTTCGGTCGCATATAATTAGTATGCACTATGCAAGTATTGGTCTGGCTAATAATGATTCTCTTATAATTATCATAGATTAGTACATCTATTAACTATTCTTCCCTTTTCTCGCATATATATCATGGCCGGATTTCATCATGGTGACCCATACTTCCCAAATCACGAAAATGCGGGGTGGCTCGACGAAGACCCTGATGAGGAACATCAGATCCCTTTGGATGACCACCAAGCATAAGGTTTCTCGGATCGGTCAAACTCCAAGCCTAAAGTCAACAACTTACCCCCTGCGGCCCCGGTCCCAAACCCTAACCCCCGCCAGGCCTTCCACGGCCTTACGCCTGCATGGGTGGAATGCATAGAAACGTGGGGAGAAGAGCAAAATCAACCAATTCCCTTTAATGGAGACCGAAGCTTCTACAACACAAGTGAATGAGGAATGGCGGACAAAGTTTTACCCGTTCTGGTCCGAAGAGTTGCCCGCAACGAAGTTCAAGGCAGGACTGCTCTCCAGCACATCACGGAGGTTGATACAAATGGAGGACTGCACTCCCTTCACACCAGCTGCCTGGAACATGCCAATGAGAGGTTTGCAGCAAGCCGCAAGGCCTTGCTGCAAGCATTGGCCGAGACCCGGGCTAAAGTTGTAGAACTCCGAGTTCGTTAGAGGGTCTACGAGCGACACCTCCTCGACATGGAGCGCGAACTGGCTGATCTTCGAGTCTGCCCGCGAAACATCCGTCGCCGCCGATGAAAGATGACTAGCGCATCTTTTCTTTTGACCTAGGGATAGTCTTTAATGTCTGCTTTTGAATGAAACACTTGTCTATATAATATACCCATCTCTTAGTATGCTATGTAGTTATCTAGAATGTCAATCATTTTCTCCTCATGGTTTGATGTAAGCTCTACCGTTAGGCCATTTTTCCATAACTTATTTACATCAGTAATACCATTAATAT
Organism: Lactuca saligna; assembly: GCF_052625555.1. NCBI lineage: Eukaryota > Viridiplantae > Streptophyta > Magnoliopsida > Asterales > Asteraceae > Lactuca > Lactuca saligna. The sequence goes on from NC_136418.1 coordinate 78,771,892, forward strand.
CGGCAGTTATCTAACCTATTGGGAAAAGTCTATACTCTTATGTCTCCTTACTCGGTATATGACCATGTCTGACAACTTGTGTATGGTGGTTTAATTCATAAAACACTCTCATCATACTCACCATTGTTTCTCACTATTATCATTATCCATACAAAATTTTCAGCAAAAGGTGCCTCCCCGTAAGCGCCCAAACAAAGGCAGACCTGCGGCTCAAACTCCTCCACTACCACCCCCTCCACAGTTCGATCCAGTGATCTTTCAAACGGCTGTAACTGCAGTAGTGATGGCAGCTCTGGCCCAAATAAATTCTGGTGATGCAAGTGGCGCTGGAATGGGCAGAAATTCTAGACATGGTGAAGATCATCCACAAGTACAGGGATGCACTTATAAGGATTTCATGAACTACAAACCAACCATCTTCAATGGGAATGGACGAATTCTTGCATTATCCCAAAGGATCGAAAGAGTCATAGCCGTTTTCGAAATGTGCTCATGCCCCGAAGAGAGAAAAATCAAGTTCGCGGCTGCTACCTTCACTGAAATGGCCCTAACATAGTGGAATGGCCATGTCAATTCACTCTCCTTAGTAACAGCCAATGCCATGGGCTGGGACACACTACAGGACCTACTGAGAAAGGGGTACTGCCCCAGAGGCGAGGTTCAGAAGCTTTAGGAGGAACAGTGGAACCTCAAGATGAAGGGGACATATATAGTGACTTATACGGCTAGGTTCTGTGACTTGGTGGCTATGTGCCCTAACATGATCCCTTCTGAGAGCAAGAAAAACCACATATACCATACACATATAACATGTCATATCATAACCGAACACAGAACAACCATGCATATCGGGTCTACTGTGTGACTGGTCCGCCGTATCGGGCCTTCAGTCCACTGGGTCCACCCTCCGAGTCTAGTTATGTCCCTCGAGTCTGCAGTGTGGTTGGTCCGCCCGCACCGGGCCTTCAACCCACCTGGTCCACTCTCTGAATCTATAGTATGACTGGTCCGACCTCATCGGGCCTTCAGTCGGCCTGCTCCACTCTTCGAGCCTCGGCACATCTGGTCAGCCCTCGTAGGGCCTACAGCCTATCCGGACCACTCGCTGCGCCTTCGGAACAACCGGTCCGCCCTGGGTATCTTGGCCTACAGCACAAAGCAGGACCCGCCTCAACACAACTCCAGTCCACACAACCATGTGCACATAAACATACAATCATATAACAGTTCACAGTCAACAAGCCGATCAAACAGATCACATAACATATCATCATCCTAACCAGGATACCGACCTAACCGGTCACTAGCATATACCATCCTAGCTACCAGAATGCAAACATATCAAAGCAATAACATAACAACAAATACCCGGATCTCAATCTGATAAAGGGCAGGCCTTGGTGCCTTAGAACCTGTTGATACAGTGAGGATAACTCACCTCGCGATTGCCGATACTCTGAACTGAAAAAACGGATTCTTAAATCACCAACTCACCGCAAATCCCGAACTAGCCAACATAGCACAAATACACATTAGGCCAAGCATACATTCACTTATCGGGCCAAGGCCAAAGTCCAAATCTTATACAAAGTCCAATATTAGCCTAATTTACCAAATTGGGCACACCTCACCAAATGGGCCTAGATCCAAGGTCCTTAACAATAATTGGGTCCGAAGTATTCTATCCATAAATTTCCAGTCATGGCCCATAAACCAACAACCCACAAACAGCTCAAACTCTAAGGCCCAACATGGAAGTCCAATCAGGGGGAGTACGCTGCGCGTACCCTCCTTGGTACGCGAGGCGTACACGCTGAATCACAAATGAGGATCGGGGCATTGGCCCGCTACGCGGGGCGTACTCACAGGTTACGTGAGGCATAACCGCACTGCTCAAAAACATCACTTAACAACCTAATGGTTTAAGCTCTTAAGCCCAAACATCGGATCCTTAGGCCAAATATGATTAGAATTCATAAAGTCTCAAACTTTATTACTTGGGACATCCATAATGCTCTTAATCCAAGGTTTTAATCCATTAAGACCTGCATATCTCACACATGGAACAACCACAGCCCTTGGGACCTCATTTTTCTCACTCAAGACCTCTCTAAAGGTCTGAAAGGATAGATAATCTCGACCAACACAAAGCATGAATCAAGATGAGGACTTTGGGGACAAGAATGATGCTAAAACTTCACAACACTTAGATCTATGCAAAATATTTGGCAAGCAAGAAGCTTTATACCTCAAAAAAGCTCCAAAGGATGATATCTCTCCAGATGTACAAGCTCCAATCGTTCCTCTCCTTCTTTGACAACTTCTCCTTTCTCCTTCTAGCTTTTCTTTTGCCAAAATGAGCTTTCCAAGGCCAAACACACCAACAATGGAGGGAATACGGGTTTAAAAGGGTTTCTGGGGTTAAGGGTGAGCTTATGGAGGCTAGGGTATGAACCAACATGTTCCTTATATAGTAGTGGCCCTTAAATTAGGATCTGGGGTTTCTGAGAGTACGTTGGGCGTACCTTTAGTACGCTGGCCGTACTCACCTGGCCACCCCGCATTTTTCCTTTACTACGCTGGGCGTACGTCCAGCTTACGCTAGACGTACCCAACCAAACTCCAATACTCATGCATGGCTTGCATGGAACCCCTTTTTCCACTTTTCCATTAAGAGCTATAATCAATTATCATCTTCAAAATGCCGTGACTCCTCTACTCTAAACCCGCTCCCAATAGAATTTACATTCACATGAGGGTGACCAGAAGCCCTATGCATCTAACAACATACACCAGTCCGAAACCTTCTCGGATAAAACCCATTTCCCGAAAAAGGACGAGAATTACCCTTCCTCTTAAATCTCAGGGACTCATAATTAAATACTTTAAGAACGGGGTGTTACAATTCTGCCCCACTTAAATTAGGCTTCGTCCTTGAAGCCTGCGACAACTCTACTCCAGAACTACCCCCGCAATGCACCACCTGGCACTCATCGGACCAGGTTCCTCAAGACTCGACCATCGAAATTTGAACCCAACGTTACCAACTTTACCTTTCTTGCTGACAGGATGACACATGCTTCAGCGTCGTAGCAACTCCCACGAGTTCTCCACCGCAATCTCATAACCACACTGAATTGGCTCTAGTGTCCTCGGGTTAGGAAAACCCGTCACACTGACGACACCTCCAAACATCCCCCAGGATGAACCACCACTACACACACAATTCCTTGATCAGAATCAAACTAAGAGTCCAAGAATCCATCTCTCCATCCCTTCCTAGCCTCTTGGCTCTACACCCGCTGAATTCCTTCCGCGACCTCATCAAACATCCAATCCGAATGTGATCCCATACCACTGCCGCAATCACGCTGCTCAATGACCATAATTGGACCACTTCAATCATAACTCTGCGCTACTGCTTTCACTTCCGTGACTTACACTCCCTCTCGGAGCTACATTCCTCTCTCTTTCCTTACCAAGGAAATCCATTTGGCCTCCTTGTCACTATGACAAGTGCTACTGTGCTCGCCCAACGCTACACCACTCCCTTATAGCATAACCACTATCCATGCAACCTACGTGCTCTTAATCTGCTCGCAAGGACTCTCGAGTCCATGCACCATCTCCACCAATCAAGATCAATACCCCGGGATAGACCTTCAATGCTGACACATCTCGACATACTTAACCCATTTCCTCAAACCGGACTAATAAAACCTGCAGAGTCTTCAGCATGACTGGACCACCTTACTAGGCCTTCAACCAATCTGGACCACTCTCAAAACCTTCAGCCAATCTGGACCACCCTCCAGGGCCTTCAGTCTGGCTGGACCGTCCTCCGAGCCTTCGGCCTGACTAGTACGCCTACCGGCCTTCAGTCTATCCGGACCGCTCAACTAGCATTCATCACTCCGAGTTATCTCTTTGGGAAATCCTCCCATGCATATTGTTCTAGCCCTCTAGGGGTTCCAAACTCTATCTCCATCATACATACTCGATTCCGGCCCGTTCCCAGAACCTCCACAATCAAATGCCATAGGTTTGTATCCCACCCCACACGCCTGCCACTTACTCCTACCAGCCTGTACTCTTGACTGACAGAACCACTGCTGAATCCCATGCAGCTAAACGACCTCCCAAACTCATCGATCTCCTGGAGAATTCTCCAATTCTCCCCCACTTACAGCACTGACTATCAACCACCGGTCGCCATAGTCGGCCTTCCTCAACAAACCTTCCACAAACACTTACACGTGAACCAATTCCCACTAACACGAGCAACCTCCACGAAAATCACATTTCCACACTGATCATCCCGCTCGAAAGAAACTCAGTCTGCAAATAACCACTCCTCAGAATGCAGATGCTACCCAATATTCAAACCAGATGCCAGATTTCTACTAATAACCCCCATCAAAGATAACCAACGAAATTCCAAACACTAACCCATAACCATACCAAACCCTCAAGGAACAATGGATACCAAACCGAAGACCACACAACGAGACTAGCAGATAATAATACTCCACAATAATCAGAAGATAACAAGATATCAAGAAAGGAACATAACCATAATTGCATCTGGCACTGCTCTGACCTCCTCTGCTATAAGCTGAAAAGCACGACCCTAAGCCCTTGGGGGCTCCGATCCACCCTGACCTCCTCCCGTGCTCCTCAAAGTGGCCGGTGCTGGAGGCTACACCGGTCGCGCAGCGAGCTGTGGACAGTTGACCCTCAAATGCCCAACCTGATGACAATGATAACGGATCCTCAAATCCCGACCCGGGGCTGCCTACCAATAATCCCTCGCATAGTGTCCCTCCTTCCCACACTTGCGGCATGCACCACCGGACCTACAAACTCCGATGTGACCCCTCCCACACTTCCCGAAAGTGTGGCGGCTCTGATCTCCCACCCTGGAATCAACGGTCTTGGACCGTTTCGACGCCGGCTGCGACTGCACCGGATCTTGCCTCAGCTCACGCAACTACAACTCAATCTCCAACTCCCGCCACCTGGTGGCCTCCTGCAACTCTAAATAGGTCTTGCACCTCTGCGTAGACACAAACTGTTTGATATCTCTCTTGAGCATACTCAGATATCAGGACATCTGAGCCTGCTCCAAAGCGAAATCAGGGCAAAACATCGCCCTCTCAGTGAACATCCTGGTGATCTCCGTCACCGACTCCGAATCCTGCTTCAGCTCAAGGAACTCATGAGCCAATCTTTCCCTCTCAACCCGTGGAACATAAAGAGTGTTGAACATCTCTCTGAACTGATCCCATGAAACCGCAGCCCTCTGCGCATCCGAATATGACCCCGTGGTCAATCTCCACCAATCCTTTGGCCCGAGCCTCAACAGGTTCAGAGCACACCTCACCCTCTGATCAGCAGGTCATGAACACATGAAGAAACACCCCTCCACATCCAATAACTATCTCATAGCAACAATCGGGTCCTGAACTCCATCAAAGGTAGGAGGCTTTGTATTATCGAAGTCCCGATACTGAAAACCTCGACCGGCTCCTCCCCCTACCGCAGCTACAGCCGCTATAGCTGTCGCGGCAGCCGTCTCAGTGAGAGCCGCATATCGCTCATCAAAATACTCCACCATGGCGGTCTTGATCGACCCAAATAGTTCCAGCAGCTCGGCCCGGAACAACACAGCAACCTCATCGTGCAAGATCTCACGTATCCTAGAATCCAACTTGCCTGTGCTCACCTGACCAAAAACCTTGGGCGGTACAGACCCGCCCTGACCTCCCTCTCCTGCTCCCGATCCCAACCCGAATCCGCTCCCAGCATGCCTCGAAATCTCCATACGGAAAATAAACCACAAAATCTCAAATACTTCCCACTATCCCGGGAACCAACTCTCAACCCAACCCTAGAGGTCATGGTTTCCCTGATACGCGTATGGGTCCTGTTCTTTCAGTAGTACGGGCCCATACTACCTTCCACACCTACCCATATTTGTATGAAGTACTACCATAACACCCTACTGACAAATATACATAGCAAGCGCTAAATCCTCACTCCTAGAGGAACACTGGAAATCTCATACAGAGGGAAACCCTAGGCTAGCAGGCATCATAAAACAGGCAACATTATCATGAAATCCTAAACATCCTTAGCCTAGTACTAGCATGCTGTTCTATCAAAGCTCGAAAACAAATATCATGTATGGTATTTTGGGGTTACTTATTGGCTCCGGCTAATCGTACCTCCGCGTCCTCCTTTTACTTAATTTGAAAACCATTTTAAATTCTCCTTTAAAAACTCTCCTTGATTTGAGACTGGATTCCCACGAATGTTCCTCCAATTCACTCTAGCCAAGGCTCTGATACCAACTTGTAATGACCAAAAACTTCAACAAAATTTAACTTTTTCAAAAACAACCCATTTTAATCGCGTTATTATAAAAAGGTTTTTAGTACATTTATTATCAGAGTATTCCCAGAAACATAACATAAAACATAAATACAAGGAGCGGTACGATCACGCCTTCACCTTTCCACTGTCTCCTAAAAAACATTAAACCACAACTGTAAGCCCGGAAGCTTAGTGAGATACCCCCAAAATACCAACCACATATACCATACATATATAACATGTGATATCATAACCGATCACATAACAACCATTCATATCGGGTCTACTGTGTGACTAGTCCACCGTATCGGGCCTTCAGTCCACTGGGTCCACCCTCCGAGTCTAGTCATGTCCCTCGAGTCTGCAGTGAGGTTGGTCCGCCCGCACCGGGCCTTCAACCCACCTGGTCCACTCTCTGAGTCTATAGTATGACTGGTCCGCCCGCACCGGGCCTTTAGTCGGCCTGGTCCACTCTCCTAGCCTCGACACGTCTGGTCCACCCTCGTGGGATCTACATCCTATCCGGACCGCTCGGTGGGCTTTAGGAACAATCGGTCCGCCCTGGGTATCTTGGCCAAAAGCACAAAGCAGGACCTGCCTCAACCCAACTCCAGTCCAAACAACCATGTGCACATAAACATACAATCATATAACAGTTCACGGTCAACAAGTCGATCAAACAGAACACATAACATATCATCATCCCAACCAGGATACCGACCTAACCGGTCACTAGCATATACCATCCTAGCTACCAGAATGCAAACATATCAAAGCAATAACATAACAACAAATACCCGAATCACAATCCGATAAAGGGCCGGCCTTGGTGCCTTAAACCCTGTTGATACAGTGAGGATAACTCACCTCGCGATTGCCGATACTCTAAACTGAAGAAACAGATTCTCAAATCACCAACTCACCGCTAATCCCGAACTAGCCAACATAGCACAAATACACATTAGGCCAAGCATACATTCACTTATCGGGCCAAGGCCAAAGTCCAAATCTTAAACAAAGTCTAATATTGGCCCAATTTACCAAATTGGGCCCACCTCACCAAATGGGCCTAGATCCAAGGTCCATAACAATAATTGGGTCCGAAGTATTCTATACATAAATTTCCAGTCATGGCCCATAACCCAACAACCCACAAACGGCCCAAACTCTAAGGCCCAACATGGAAGTCCAATCAGCGGTAGTACGTTGGGTGTACCCTCCTTGGTACGCAGGGCGTACACGCTGAATCACAGATGAGGATCTGGGCACTGGCCCGCACTGGCCCGCTATGTGGGGCGTACTTAGGCCAAATATGATTAGAATTCATAAAGTCTCAAACTTTATCACTTGGGACATCCATAAAGCTCTTAATTCAAGGTCTTAATCCATTAATACCTGCATATCTCACACATGGAACAACCACAGCCCTTGGGACCTCATTTTTCTCACTCAAGACCTCTCCAAAGGTCTGAAAGGACAGATAATCTCGGCCAACACAAAGCATGAATCAAGATGAGGACTTTTGGGACAAGAATGATGCTAAAACTTCACAAAACTTAGATCTATGCAAAATAATTGGCAAGCAAGAAGCTGTATACCTCAAATAAGCTCCAAAGGATGATATCTCTCCAGATCTACAAGCTCCAATCGTTCCTCTCCTTCTTTGACAAATTCACCTTTCTCCTTCTAGCTTTTCTTTTGCCAAAATGAGCTTTCCAAGGCCAAACACACCCAACAACGGAGGGAATACGGGTTTAAAAGGGGTTCTGAGGTTAAGGGTGAGCTTATGGAGGCTAGGGTATGAACCAACATGTTCCTTATATAGTAGTGGACCTTAAATTAGGGTTTGGGGTTTCTGAGAGTACGTTGGGCATACCTTTAGTACGTTGGTCATACTCACCTGGCCACCCCGCATTTTTCCTTTACTACGGTGGGCGTACGTCCAGCTTAGGCTGGGCGTACCCAGGCAAACTCCAATACTCATGCATGGCTTGCATGGAACCCCTTTTTCCACTTTTCCATCAAGAGCTATAATCAATTATCATCTTCAAAACGCCGCGACTCCTCTACTCTAAACCCGCTCCCAATAGAATTTACATTCACACGAGGGTGACGAGAAGCCCTATGCTTCTAACAACATACACCAGTCTGAAACCTTGTCGGATAAAACCCATTTCCCGAAAAAGGACCAGAATTACCCTTCCTCTTAAATCTCAGGGACTCATAATTAAATACTTTAAGAACGGGGTGTTACACACCAAGTGCTCTTTCAATCATCATGGCCCCTGTCGTTAAAATGCACTGCACTAATTGCAATCGGAAGGGCCATACCATCCGATTTTGCAAGTCTCAACCTAAACCCATCAGTCAAGTTCCCAGTACCGGAATGAGTCAAGCCTGCTATTGCTGTGGAGAGGTCAGACACTTCAAAAGAAACTGCCCGAAAGCTGGAAATGCAGGAGGAACAGGAAGATTACTTGCTATTGCTCACATTGAAGCGGTGGCAGACCCCACAGTAGTCACGGGTACGTTCCTTCTCGATAACTCTTATGCTTGTATCCTCTTTGATAGTGGAGCAGAAAGAAGTTTCGTAAACCAAAACTTCAAGCACCTACTTAAACAATCCTCACAACCACTAAAAGAAACGTTCGTCGTAGAAATGGCTAACGGAAAGACAGAGAGCTCTAATGAAATCTACGTAGGTTGACTCTCACACTAGATGATCATACTTTCCCAATCGACCTTATACCAGTGTCGATCAACAGTTTCGATGTCATTGTGAGCATGGACTCGTTGAATCTCCATTGTGCTGATATTCTGTGTTTCGACAAAGCCCTTGAAGTGTTCTTAATGGAGTGTGTTGTCCTTATTTGGATCAGTTTGTCATCGTCTTCATTGATGACATACTGGTTTACTCTCGAAGTGAGGAGGAACATAGCGAGCATCTACGACGCGTCCTGGAAACCCTACGATCAAATAAGCTATATGCGAAATTCTCTAAGTGCGAATTTTTGATCCGGAAGGTTGAGTGCTTAGGACACGTGGTTAGTGAAGAAGGAATCCACGTGGAACCATCCAAGATTAAAGCTATTGAGAACTAGTCAGCACCGAAGATGCCTACCTTAATTCATCAATTTCTAGGTCTCGCAGGCCACTATCATAGGTTCATTCAGAATTTCTCCCAGATCGCAAAACCTATTACAACATTAACCCAGAAGGGTGTGACTTTTGATTGGGGAGAGAAACAGGAGAAGACATTCCAAACCCTAAAACGAGCCTTATTCACTGCGCCGATACTATCCCTTCCTGAGGGAACAAATGATTGGGTGGTTTATTGCGATGAGTCTAATCAAGGGCTCGGTTGTGTTTTGACGCAACGAGGTAAGGTCATCGCCTACGCTTCAAGATAGCTGAAGACACACGAACTCAACTACACCACGCACGATCTTGAACTAGGAGCGGTTGTATTCGCTCTAAAAATCTGGATACACTATCTGTACGGTACAAAGAGCACGATATACGCCGACCACAAAAGCCGCCAACACATACTTAACCAGAAAGAGCTCAATATGAGACAACGATGGTAGGTCGAACTACTCAATGATTACGAATACGAAATTCGATATCACTCGAGTAAAGCCAATTTAGTAGCAGACGCCCTGAGTCGGAATTAGATCACTAACAATGACTATCCATTCTCATTTATCCGCGCAAATCCGTGAAGCCCAGATGGAACTCTAAAACCAGAAAACATCATAAACGAAACTTTAAGAAGAATGGATAAGAAGCTTGAGACTCGAGCAGACGGAGTTTATTGTTTCATGGACCGGATATGGACCCCAAAGTTCGGTGGTTACAGAGAGGTGGTCATGAACAAAGCTCACAAGACCAAGTACTCCGTTCACCCAGGTTCGGAAAAGATGTACCTTGATCTCAAAAAGTTATATTGGTGGCCAAACATGAAAGCCGAGATCGCTACTTTCGTGGGTAAATGTATGACGTGTGCCAAGGTGAAAATCGAATATCAGAAGCCCTCGGGTCTACACCAACAACCCGAGATACCTTAGTGGAAATGGGAGATGATTTCTATGGATTTCATTACCAAATTACCCAAATCTGAGAATGGGTACGACACCATTTGGTTAATTATCGATCGACTGACGAAATCTGCCCATTTCCTGCGAATCAAAGAAACTTTCAAAATGGAAAAGCTTACACGAATCTACATCCAAGAGATTGTTCGACTACATGGTCTTCCTATATCTATTATCTCTTATAGAGATAGTAGGTTCACTTCAAGATTTTTGCAATCGCTGCAAAGCGCCCTAGGAACGAGGTTGGACATGAGTACAACTTACCATCCGCAGAGCGACGGACAAAGTGAAAGAACCATCAAACTCTGGACGATATGCTACGAGCCTGTGTCATCGACTTTGGTAAGGCGTGGGATACCCACTTACCTCTGGTCGAGTTTTCTTACAACAACAGTTACCACACGAGCATCAAGGCAGTCCCATTTGAAGCCCTCTACGTCCGAAAGTGCAGATCCCCTCTGTGTTGGGCTGAGGTGGGTACCACCCAGTTAGCTAAAGGACGGATACCTGACAGTACTCTCACAAGTCCGGAGATCATTCGAGAAAGGACCGAGAAGATCATTCAGATTCGTGAAAGATTAGAGCCCGCTAGAGATCGACAGAAAAGCTATGCGGACAAACGGAAAAAACCCTTGGAGTTCCAGGTGGGAGACCGAGTCCTTCTGAAAGTCTAACCCTGGAAAAGCATGATACGCTTTGGAAAGCGTGAAAAGCTAAATCCAAGATACATAGGGCCTTTCGAGATTCTCGCTAAAATCGGCCCCGTAGCTTACAAACTCAACCTACCTCGCGAACTTAGTAACATACACCCTACATTTCACGTCTCAAAATTGAAAAAGTGTCTATCCAATGAGACTCTCGTACTCCCACTCGATGAGATCGAGATAAACGATAGCCTCAATTTTGTGGAAGAACCAGTGGAGATTATGGAACGAGAGGTCAAACGAACGAAACAAAGCCGCATCCCTATAGTGAATGTTCGATGGAATGCCAAACGAGGACCTGATTTCACTTGGGAGCGCGAAGATCAAATGAAAAGTAAATACCCCCACCTTTTTACTTAGTTATTTGTAATAACTTAACTACTTGAACTCTAATTTCGGGACGAAATTTCCCTAATGGGGGGAGAATATGACAACCCGACACTTTTACATTGTGAAATCGCTCCATATATCTATAATTCACGTGAAATTAGCATCTTTTAGCAATATGTTGGGTCCGCACGAGTGTCTTAGGCTTAGTATATCATAAATATGGGCCATAGGCTGGGTCAAGAAGGGTGTTACATCGTAAAATCCAGCCAAACACACAAAGAGGGGTGTGTGCGGCTAGCCAGCCGCACACCCAACCGCAAACCCCCTTCAGCCTCACACTCGACCCTATATATAGTAGAGAACCCCTTTCCATTCACTTTTGGCTGAACTCTCTTCCTTTCTCTACTTTATCTCTCTAAAAACATCACCTAAAACACCTAAAAGGCCTCCAAAATGGGATGAACATCATCTTTCAACTTGTTATAGAGGTAAAACACTTGAATCCAAGCCCAAAACTCAAAATGTTCTTCGTGTTCTTCACTCCTTGAAGGAGTGCGGCCGCACACATTCATCAGGTGGCCGCACACACTCATAAAACCCTCGAAAGTGAGAGTAAGGCCACACAATCGACACATGGGACTCAAGCAAGGAGTGTACGGCCGCACACCCCTATGTACAGCCTCACACACACCCTGTACGGCTGTAGAATCTAATGTGCAGCCTCACTCACAAGTCTGGCCGCATACCCCAACCACACACTAACCTTCATGGCCATACACACACCCTAATACCCGTATGTGGCCTTAAACTTGCATAGATCATTGAGTATAGAACATGGGACACTTAGTCTTAGTGATTCCAAGCCCTTAAGAGAGATTTCCCACAATGTTTAGTCATGAAACACCTTATCTCTAACTTATATATGTGTCACCATATAATTAATAGGGGCTACTCGCGTTGAGAGCATCCGTTGACACTCGACACTCATGCGAATCGCATACTCAAACGCTACCTTAAATGGTGAGTTCATGTTGGATTAATGTCCAAGTCCATAACTATAATTGGTAAGACTTGACCCGACCTGGCATGGTCCATTTGGGTTGTCTAAGTCCATAACTATAATTGGTGAGTTCTGTGGGCCCCTCGATGATTTGATGATGACAAATGGAAGTGCTCGGCTGGGCCAGGACTGATTTGATTTGTTCAATTAGTCAATCGTCATAAATTGGAAATCGGGAAACAACAAATGGATAGAGAGAATGATTATAATCCATGTCTCAGTCTATATGATATCTAGAATGGAGGAATATATGATCCCTTATCTAATGGACAAGTCATTGACAAGATCAGAGTTCATCTACAAGGTCAGAGTTCGACAAAAGCTTTTGAGAGCTACGATTGCCAGTTGGTTCCTGAAGTCGTACGCAATAATAGTTTTAGACTTATCCAAGTGGGAGACTGTTGGATTAATGTCTAAGTCCATAACTATAATTGGTAAGACTTGACCCGACCCGGCATGGTCCATTTGGGTTGCATGGCATCATGCACTTGGATAGACTATAATGAGAGAAATAAGACACTTATGGTTATTAATATATTATAAGTTCTAGTATATTAATAATAAGAATAATAAGCTTATTTAATTAGTATTGATCAAGAATTAATCTAGGATTAATTAAGTGATCAAAAGAAGACTAATTAAATATATGGGTTGATTGTGTAAATCATCCATACTTATATAGTGGGCTAATGCTCCATGGATTATCTAGTTGGGCCAAAACAAATATGATGCTCCATGGATGCTCCATGGTGTATTTGAACCCATGGATCCAAGGAAATGGAAAGTCATGACAATTAGGGTTTACCCTAATTGTAACACTATGTAAAGATATTATTCTTCCCAAAATCGGCCACTAGATTATTCTAGAGAGGGCTAGCCGATTTTATGAAGTGTAGAATCCTTTCAAGTTATTCCAAGTGTATTTGGTGTTGTGTGAACCATTTGATGTGTCACACTTGGGGCACTAGGCACTCAAGCTTCATGAAGACATTCTACATCAAAGAGGTATGTATTCTATCTTGTTATATTGATAGTTTTGTATGCTAGATTAGGATAATACCTTGGATGTTCATATTTGCATGTATAATAGAGAAAACATAGATCCAAGGTATTTAGGGTTGCATGTACACTTAGGAGTGTTAGAATGCCCATAACCCAACAGTTCATACCCCTTAATTTACCTTTCAAATATTTTTAACTACTTTTATGGGGGGAATACAAGTTGAATCCGGTACATTGCAGTATAAATCACACGTGTTTAAGACTTTCTATCAAAAGGATTTTCTACGTTTTTAAAGTATCTTGTCAGTAAAGTTATTTCAAATGTTTATTAACCTCATTTTCACGAATCAATTGTCTCGAAACTGATTTTCAATGTTTTCAAACCTTAAATTATTTCCAAATCATGTCTATGCCAATATATTTATATAAGTAAGTATTGAAGAACTTAGAACTGATAACTGGCCTTATTTCCTGTTCTTGTTTGATTGTGGACTTAGGGTGTTAGGTTATCTGTCCGACTGTCGTTTAATACTTAGTTATATATCTTGTATATTTGTGTTAGATATAAAAGTTTTCACTCTAGTTCGATACTCCTACTTATCAAAGACACTAAACTAATGTACTCTATCTAACTATAATAGGTATAGTTAAGGATTACTGTTCATTACCGATGTTACTATGATACACACTATGGTCAGTACAATTACAAGACTATATGTACCATACACTATGTGAAATGAACGCTATATACTATACTATACTAAGGTAACACTATCCACTATATGAAGAAACACTATAAACTATATCAAGAGAACAATACATAGTACACTAAGAGAATACTATACACTATACGAGAGAAAATTACTACAATGGAATGTGATGCACTATTTCTCCATACAACACTTTGCTATGCAACTATTGTGTAACCATCACCTCCTGGAGGGAGAGCGACCACTATGTGTATAGATCTATATGGGATGGAATTTCCCCCATCCCGACTTCCAGCTACAGTCCGAGCCATTTTGGCCCAGGGATGACAAAACACTACTACACTATTGGTGACCTGGAGGGTCAGCTGCTACACTACTATATCTCAGTATCATTTCATACGAGCTCACATTCAAACCTTAATTAAACACACATCCCGAGGTGTATAGAAAACTAATACTATCTGGAGTTACATTCACTATTACATTTAACCGGTAGCGATGCTGCTGGGGTGAACTCCATTCCTTCTCTAAAATGATCGAGTTTAAAATTGTATTTTCATTACTAATATTTTCATGAGAAGATTATTACACTTTCAAAGACACGAACTTACAAATAACCTAGTTTTGGTAAAATACTACTTTTGCCAGAAAATATGGGATTTTCTAGGAATCAAATTACTTTCAACTTTTGATAACATCCATTACACTACATGATTGTAAACATTTTTATACAAGCAATGACACTAAATACTTATGAACTCACCAGCTTTATGCTGATACTCATTTTCAAAATAACTTGTATTCTCAGGTAAAAAATAAACAGGTACTGATGCAGCTTTTAGGAAGATGGAGCACGTATAAGACTCATCTTTTATTTTGTTCATACTTTTGGTGTCTACTTAAATGTACAGAACAAACATGTATTATAATTAACATATTAATGTAATGAATGTTGTTGCTTGTTCTTACTATCATGCATTGTTTTGATACTGAACATGAAGTCCTCCACCTCAGAATGTATTCAACCGTTCTCGGTTTTGGGGTGTGACAGCTACAATTGTGTTTCAACACAAAGGTTTTATTATACTTAAAATTGTTCTTAGCAAACAAACTGCTTTCAAATCGTTTTACAAACTGACATCAAGTCATCATTTCCTAGTTATTAAACTTTTCAAAGGTTTTACAAAACTTCTTTTATACTTTTATATTGTGAAATGCATGCCTATATATGTATAGTTATATAAGTAATGTTTAAAGGACTTAGGATGGCTAGCTCGCTTTATTTTATTTTCCTCGTTGGGATGTAGCTTTAGGGCATCAGTTATTCGTCCGAATTTCGTCTAAATATTAGTTATATATATCATGTGCACATATATAGACATAAAAGTTACGTCAGTTGGTTCAGTACCTTTGGGTAGTAAAGGCATACTTCGGTTATACACATACAATACTAGTAACTATAATAGGTATAGTTAGGAGATACTACTTACTATTCCAAGTACAAGGAATCACACAAGAGTCAGTTCATTCATGAGTCTATACTCATACATTACATACTATATGAAAAATGAACACATTACATACTATATGAAGAGATATGATTACATAGATAGTTTACTAGCTTTTCATGAAATTTTACACACTACAAGTACTATGTCAAGGAAATACTTTCATATACAAAAACAAATGGACTTTCATACGTAAATATATTTAATACTAAGAATTGTGAGACATTCAGTTTCACGTACTTTCGAGTATGCAGTTAAAGTCCTGTATTATATACCATAATCTCTTGTAGGGAGAGCGTGATACTTGTGTATAGATCTATACGGGATTGACGATCCCGCACCTAAACTGTTAGCTACAGTTAGACCGGCAGGTCTGAGGTGACAAATGTCATAACATTTCAACGCTTGAAGAACGTTGTTACAGGTAGTCTGGGTCATTAATATGGTTATAAAACTCACATGGAGTATTAAGAACACGTTGATTTATGGGGTTATCAATTGCCTTAACGATTTATTACATACACAAATCTACTATTTTAGGCATGAAAAACACTATTGCATTTCAGTTTTGGGACTTTTAGACTACCACCCACTTATGGACAAATATTGGATTTCTAAAAGCAAACATTCAAAACAGTCAGGTCTTGGTAGAAGACTAATTTTTATACTAGTAGGAAATATGGGATTTTCTAGGGTTTTCAAACATTTACAATTACTTACAAACATGTTCATTGATACAAACTTTCATTCAAACATTTACAGGTCTTTCTTTACAGTTTTACAAATCAAAGTCACATAAATACTTATAAATTCACCAGCTTTATTGCTGATACTCGCTTTCAAAATAACTTCTATTCTCATGTCACAAATAGACAAGTACGACGACCAGGTTTTGTGAAGACGGAGCAGTCAAGACTCGTCTTTTATTTTGAATATTCATTATGTAGATTTATACTATGAAAGAACTCACATGTACTTAAAATTATACTATTAATGCAATGGATGATGTTGTTGGTTGTTTACTACTTTGCATTTTTGTGATACATTACATGACGTTCTCCGCCCTAGAACGTTTCCGCTGTTCTCGGTTTTGGGGTGTGACAGAGAAGAACATCTTAGTAGACACATTAATAGAACCTCATTATGTGATTTTGATATGGTGTGACATTGAATTCACTAAATATTTTTAATTCAGACTAATAAATGGTGTTTTTTGAGTTACATCGAAAAATAAGAATATCTAGAAAATTGTGAACATATTGTATATTATTATACATATATGCTTGTATATGAGTTGGAATGTGTGAAATTCATATGACTTGTGGATGTATCGTATCTCAAGTTAAATAGCGAAGTATTTCATGATTATGTATAAAGAAGGACGATATGGAGATAAGGTTCCTTGAGTTAGAACTACCAAAAGAGTAAATGAATGTGCTTACGGTGAAACTATAATAGTAGACTAAGATACTCAAATTAGAGTTGTTGGTGTTAGTATTTACCTTGGCGATTGCTAAAAAATATCATTTAATATAGATTGATGGTATTGTTGCCAAGCATGGGAAATTATTCGTTGTTGACTTATCTATTTCAAATAAGATGAAGAAATTGTTGTTGGAGGCAGTAATGAGAATGATTTTGATATAAATTATTGTGGGGATTGCTATGAAGTAGTAAGATGATATCTAATGATAATTGAGGATTATCGAGGTAAAGGTGAAGTTCAAAGACATGATAAATGATAAATCCTATTACCCTGTTAGAAAAGGGTACCATTGTAATATTATATCTATGAGGATAATGTCACACCCCGAAAATCGAAGGCGGAAACATTTCCGGGGTTGACTCCACGTTGAGTATCAAATCCAATGCACATAGTAAGTAAAGTAAAGCAACCATTACATTACATAATAATGTTTTACAGTTGTTTCAAAAGTAAAGTTTGTACAGTTGTGATACACAGTATATATAAACAAAATGAAACGGATCTTCATGTACACCGTCTTCTAGCAAAAAGGATCTTCGGGTACCTGTTCTAACGCTGACCTGAGAACACAAGCGGTTTGAAAATCAGCATAAAGTTGGTGACTTCATAAGCGGTTTTTGTTTGTGAAAATGTTTCCAGTTTCCTTTCTGTTTCTGAAATGTTATGTATACCATGAAAATCCCATATTTTCTTAAAGTTGATTGTAGTTTCACAAATGTAAGGTATAGTAAGTTTGTACACTGAAAACATATCTACTCATGTAAAAATGTATAGTTTAGTTATCCAGCTTGTTAAACTGTTTTGTTTACCTATCATGTATTACCGGGAAAGTCCTATACTTTCCTTATAGTATGTTACCAATTGTAAAAGATGTAATGTTATCCATTTTGTTACTCTTTTTCGTTATGTAAGTGTTACCCAGAAAAACGTTTGATGGTGGAGGACGTCGTGCATAGTATCATATCAATGCATAATAGTAAACAAGCAACAACATCATCCATTGCATTAATAGTATAATTTAATACAAGTGTGTTCTATGTATAGTTTGAAAGACACCAAAATATGAATCAAAATATAAGACGAGTCTTGAACATGCTCTATCTACTCAAAACCTGGTCCAATGTACCTATCTACTGGTGAACTAAGAATACAAGTTATTTTGAAAGAGTATATCAATGTTTAAGCTGGTGAGTTCATAAGTATTTCAATGAAAGTGTTTGTAAATGTTTGTAAGTATTTGTTGTAACTGTTTCTATCTCCTAGAAAATCCTATATTTTCTACTTGAAATGTAGCCTTCTACCAAGACCCGAATGTTCTGTATGTTTGTTTGTTAGTAAAAGTGAGTGTTTCCCAAGTGTGACTATCATTACCAAAATATAGTTTACATTATCGTTTATGTGAGAAGATCACAATGTGAATGTAATTTGAAAATAAAGATGTATTGTAGTATTGTATATAGTAACTACCATTGTACTAACTACCTTAAACCAATTGTTAATTAAGGTAAAATGTGATGAGCTTATAACCATGCTTGATTGACTAGTAAAACTGTAAAAATGTAAATTTTGAAGGGCAACTCGGCGAGTCCATGGATGGACTCGGCGAGTAGGGTCGCGACTTGGTCGCGAGTCAAGTGGCCTACTCGGCGAGTCGAAAGATGGACTCGGCGAGTAGGTGCTGAGTGGAGAAAACCCTAAATCCGGGGAATGAGCCCTATTTAAAGACATTATGTCCCCTCCCCAGCCTCTTTGATCCCCCTTGAAGTCCAGAAACCCTAGAAATCATGTTTGTGAAGGATTAGAGTGCATTTGGAGCTTGGGGAGGTGTTTGTTGAAGAAATCTTGAAGGAGAAGAGGCTTGGATCATAGGGCTTTGCTTGGATTAAAGCATTAATGACGAGCACGATTGCACAATCCAAACGTTGTTAGTGTTTTTTGTTCCAGTTGTTGCACTCTTTTATGTATGTGAACTAGAAGTAGTGACATGACATTAATGGCAACGATTGGATATATATATATATATATATATATATATATATATATATATAATGGTGGAAGTTAGCTTTAACAGTGGGCAAAATACTATTAGTTCATGATTAATGTAATGCTCAAAGGTGACGAGTACTAGGTAAAATATCACTAGCTGAGAGGAAATATATTAGAAACCATTACTGATAGTAGGTGAAATGTTATTAGTCAAGGATAAAGTGGCAGATATTATATACATAATTTAGTAAATGGTGATAATTGATTATGACTTATAAGGTGTAATAAGACTTAACAATAGGTGAATAGAACACTAATGAAAGTGTTGAAAGTTATGAGCTTATGTTTAGATCATTGTAAGGAGAGGTGAATAGGAAAAAGTGGTATATATTAGTAATATAATCTCTTTGAGTGGAGAACTTGTAATACCCATTTTTATTAATGTATTTTGTCAAGGGATGCAACATGTTTATAAGTCAAGTATGAGAAATAAAGCATGAAGTTGCTTAAAGGCATGCATGATTTGATGCTGAGTGGTCAAATTAGGAGAATAAGAAGAACTCATAGTAGAATGCTATTTCTAGAGAGGTGTGGCGTGTCGGATTAAATATTGGTCAACGTGTCAAGGTAAAATTTATGGTCAATGCAAGTCAACGACTGAGACGCAATGTGTGGGTTGGGTGTCCAGCCAGTAGACACGTGTTGAGAGATTGAGACACACGGCGAGTAGGTGAGATACATGGTAGTAAGAGACAACACATTGCAAGTTGAGACGTTAGGGATGCGACACGCACCTTAAAATTCATAGTGCATATAAATAAAGTCTTGTTGTTAATATGAGGAGTTTTGAAAGAATGAAATTAGACGAGAGATGGAGAGACTATTTCATGAGATTTCTTCAGAGGGTTGATGTTAGGACTGTTGGATTAGTGTCTAAGTCCATAACTATTTTGGTATGTACTTGACCCGATGGTGCATGGTCCTTTTGGGTTGCCTTCACCAAAGCAACTTGATAGGATGAATTATGGAGAGTAAGGATTAAATATGATTTATTAATGCATTATGAGAATGATATATTAAAGGAGAAATCATATTGTTTAATTAATATTAGTTAATAATTAATTGGTAATTAGTTTTGTGACTAAAAGAGATTAATTAAACTTAAGGGACTGGAATTGTAATTATAGGATAATTGCAATTTGGGCCATGGATTGCCTTGTATCAAGGGTTGGACGAATTCTATGGGGAAGCCCATAAGGAAATCGTCCAAGGGCTTGATTAAAAGGAGTCTATGGGTTGCTTAGGGCTTAAGCATCCAAATTAGGGTTTCCTTGTTAGATAACCCTAATAGCCCAACTATATAAAGACCCCTTAAGGCTCAAAAACGTGGCTAAGCTTCTTGTTAGGGTTTCTACACGTTTTTGGCAGCCTCCATCCTCTCTCCTCTTCATCCTCTTGCTTATGGTGTTTGTGAACCATTAGAGGAGTGACACTTGTGACTCTAAGCCTTCCAAAGTCAATTCAAGAAAGAATTGGGATTGTTATTGCTACATAACAATCAAGGTATGATCTTAAACCTAATTACATATTAATATGATTACTTGTATGTTAGAATTAGGGTTTATAGTCTTGGATTCAAAGCACGTACAATAAAGAAACCTAGATCCAAGCATTAGGGTTTGTATGAGCACATAGGATGTCTTATGACCAAAACCCATCAGTGGTATCAGAGCATAGCTTGGTTTCAATTGTATTGATGCATTGTATAACTGAGAAATTCGATTTTTTGGATTGTGGAGGCCGGACTCGCCGAGTCCATGGCTGAGCTCGCCGAGTCCATGCAGACTCGACGAGTCCATGCCTGACTCGATGAGTCAACTCGTCAGATAATGTTTATCTCGGGATTTCTTGCTGTTTTTGCATATGGATAGTTACCTTATCATGTTAGATCAATATAAATCCGATTTTATGATATATATGACTATATTGTTGATCTAATTAAAGATATTTATCAATTAACTAGATAATTGTTTCCTTATAAGATAATTGATTAATTATTTTGAGTAAATTGATAAATTGATTTGCAAGAAATAATTAAACAAATCAAATATGGATAATTATGTAACTAAATGTTAGTTTAGATTATTTGTTATTTGATCCTTGTTGTTATGAAAAGTTTCATATTTTCCCCTTTAGGTTTTATAGTTTAAATTTGAACCCAAAAGTTTTGAAGTTTTGAAATTTAAATAGTTAAAACCCTAATGTTTTGAAATGTTTCAAAACTTGCCATCAAGTTTTGGAATTTAAAAGTTGATTAAAAGCTTAATTAAGAATGTTAAATTCTAAAACCCTAGTAATGTTTTGAAAAGTTCAAATCACACCCTTATGGTTTTATTAATTAATTAAGGAGTATAATTAAAAGAGTTTTAATAAATCCATAAAGGTTTAGGTTAACCATTTAATTGAATTAAAAGTGTAATTGTTAAAGTTAACCATATAGTATTTTAAAAGTATAAAATACACCCTATACTATATATAAGATTAAAAGTCTAACATTATATATATGTATGAGTAAAAGTCAGTCTTACCGTTAGTAGGCCTCATTCACGAAGCTGGTCTATAAGGGGTGTTTAAGGAAATTGCTTATAAAATGGCGATTGAATGGGTATCCACTCTTACCCACCGCACTCTTGACTAGTGGAGGGTCGTTAGCCGAACGGGTAGGATAGGACGAAACCTTCCATTATAAGTATAATGAAATACAAAGTAACTAAATGTTTTTCAAATTCCCAATCTTAGTTACTTAGGCAAAAGTGAATTGATGCAATTCCATGAAATTACACTTTGTGCCCTTGCGAAGATGTTAGTGGAGCGTGTGTGGTTTACCGGCACACTAAATGGTTCTAAGCAAAGGTAGCAAAGGGTGACTCAATGTTTGTCATAGTTCGGTGGAGCATGTGTGGTTTACCGGCACATCGAATAGGTGATTGTAACATGTGAGGGAACCATGTAGTTTGCATGGTTATTCACACCCGCTTTGTGATCCTCGGCATCCCAGTCACAAACAAGAGGGGCATATCGAGATTTAAACATGCCATTGAAATGTTCAATGAATCTCAAAGGATCTAGGAGTTTTCATAGATTTAAAACTTAAATTTCTTTTTCGTTTTTCATGGTGGAAACTATTGAATCGTCATTCACTTACCTTCAAATGTTCTGCAATTTGGGTTACGGCATCCCTCTCCCGAGTTGTAGGATATTGTGTTGGGTCCTAGCCTTGGAATTTCATTTGGGTGATTTACCAAGGACTCAATCAATCAACTAACTTGAATTCGTTTTTTTTCTCCCGATGTCAAAGTTCGACAACTATGGTCTTCTCAAATCCCGTGGAACAAGCATTCCACATGAAGATGATATTCCACGATTCGATCGAGGAACAAGAAATCATGCTTCACTTCCTCCTCCTCCTCCAATTATTCTCCCTAACCCACAAGATTGTAAAATTGAAAGGTTCAATATCACTCAAGCCCTTTTGGCAAGTAAACATAAAGAGGGCAAGTCGGTGTGTGCACACGTCTTAGGGATGAAGTCACACATTGATAGATTAAGAATGATGGGATCCGTTGTCGGTGAAGCGATGGCTGTTGATTGGGTTCTTCAGTCACTTCCTAACTCGTATAGTGAGTTCATAAGAGAGTACTATATGATGAACCACGACGTGACACTTATAGATCTCACCTACATGCTTATTGCTGCTGAATCAACAATGGTTTGGCGCAATAGAAAAGCAAAGTTGATTGGTGAATCTGCCTTCAAGACCTCTATGGATATAGACAATGGCAATGAAAGACATGCAATGATCGAAAAAGTTTGATCATAAGAGAAAGGCGATGTCTGAAGTAGTTCCATGTGTTGTTCCAAAGAAGTCAATTTGCTTTTATTGCCAAGAGAAGGGGCATTGGAGACGAAGTTGCCCTATCTACCTAAGAGATCTAAGAGATGGGAGAGTCAAAAGTATGACTACGCTTTAGGTAAGAATCCACTATCTAACTCCATTAAGTTCCTATTCATTGATTCTTAATACATGATGTGATAAGATTTCATTTGAATGTTTTGAAGGATCGGTGAAAAGAAAGGAAGCTTGATAAGAGAGCAAGATGAATCTAATCACAAGAGATGGATCTCGATCTCATGGACTTGAAGATTGGATTTTGAGCTTTGATAGTTATGATAGAGTTGTTAGAAATTTTCTTTTTACATAGTTTTCAATAGATTTTGCATTGTAAGGACAAATGTTTTTCCGTTGCTTTTATAAATAAAACAAATTTTGTTTGACTTATTTATTTATTTGTTTACTTCCTTGCAATGAAATTGTTATGAAAATTGATGTTTACATATTTCTACAACGAATGGATATGATTCTTAGTTATGTTATTTATGGAAACGTCGAGAATTTACCAAATAGGGAGAGTTTCTCATCGCCCAAAGTTTCAATTGGACAAAAATTTGGAATCACGCAACTTGGTTGCATGATGAATGAGAAATTTCGTATTTGGAAATTAGACTAATTCATTGACAAAGTGTCAAGTGAAGGATTAGGAGATCGAGTACACAAAGTTGTGTGTTGATCAAGTTCACCATAAGAGTAACAAATATATTCGTCATGATTTACTAAAGGCTTAGTAAATATGATCACACTTACAAGATTAAGTGTAATTTTTAATTGATTAAAGGGTTTAGATCAATAGCAAAACGAATAAGAAGAATCAAGTAGGCAGAAAGATAAGAGTTTCTCCATTCTAAGAAGAAGGGAGAGTAGCTTTTATGCTTTATGATAGGTCTTAATGATTTAGAACCATATCTCAATTGATCCTCTAAATGAGTCTTGGTACAATTGTATGTCCAAGAAGAGGAATCAAAGATTGAAGAAATGGTCAAATCAAGAAATCAATCATACTTCGTTCCAAAACAAGTCTTAAAGTCAAGATTGTGACATTGACTGAATAGTATTAAGAAGGTTTATAACATTCATCAATTGTGGAAAGTTGTGATGTCTTAAATAAGACAAAGACCAACTAAGACCAATTTATGAAGTGTTTTGATAAAAACTACACTAACTCTTGAATATTTGTAAAGAAATGTTTATTGACAAAAGAATATTATATGTCAAGGAGTCAGTGGGAGTCTTATTGGTCTGGAAAAGTTTCAAGAACAAATCAAATAAACCTTATTGATTATCACTAGCACACGAGTTGAGGTTTACAACCTATCGTGAAGACATTATTTTGTTTCTGTGCCAATCCAATCGAGTTAATTATGCATGTGAGTCCTATGAGTTCGCATTTGAATGCATAAAAGGCAAGGACCTTGATCAATGGAAAGTACATTGATAGGAAAAGGTGAGCTGCTTAACTACTTGGAAAACGTGGTGGGCAGCTGTGCTACCATAAGGCAAGAAATCAAGATTAAGGAAGTTCGATCCATATGAGTTTGAATTTGTCGTAAACTTTGGTTTTAACAAATTCACATGGATAGGAACACATACACCGTTTAAATTTAAGTGTCATAAGATTTCCTCCTTCATGAAAATGATTGTGAGAAAATGCTTTTACTAAGAAAGATTTTAAAAGATAGTGATTGTAAAATTGCATTCTCGAATTCGATCATGGTTACGGCATCCCTTTCCATAATTTGAATTGTGAGGTTTGGCAAGTAGTCTTAATTGTTAAGACACACATATGAACTATCTAAGGCAAAAGTGTATAAGTTCAAGAAGCCTTGATAAAAGATTATCAAAGCACTAAGTATTAGAAACATGAACTTAAGAAATTCAATAAGTATTGTTTTCTGAAAGTTAAGATGTTTATAAATACATGTCGAAGCTAGTGGGAGCATAAGTGTTATGTTTTATAATAATCATCATGATAGTGGGAGCATAAATGTTATGATTGTATGATTATTAAGACACGTATTGCAAAGTTAGCAATATTAATTATAGAAAACAAGAGTTAAACCTTGCAAAGTAGTAAGGGTTATAAAGTTGTTTTGCTATAATTAAGGGAGAGAATACTATGCTTCATTTCAAATCTAAAGGATTAGGTTGTGGAATGTTAATAAATTTAGTCAAGGGTACATAGTGTGTTCTTAAAATTTCGATTATGATTACGGAATTCCTCTTCACAATTCGAATTTTGACAACATAGAAAATGAAACATTGTACGTCGTGTCCCATACGCTTCAGGTATAGAATCGATTGCAAATGCTTTAATGTTTGACCATTCTAGATTTTCCAAATGTATAGTACATTTAGAGGGAAAAGGGACTAGAATTGGTTTTGACTAAAATAATTAAACAACTATCAAAGGACAATCCAAAGTTCAACGAGGATTGGTCGCTTGTGAGTAGTTGGAAGTATAGTATTGCAAATTATGGAAATGTTTCCATATTGGATGGACAATATCGACATAATTACGAATAGATAAGATTCTATTAAGAATGAGTTGTCATATGGAAATTATGGAAGCGTGTCCATATTGGGAAGTAAATATTGAAAATCTATGTCTAGATTAGAAATTTTTATGCAAAAGGATGATCAAAGGAATGTACTTTGAGAGAGAGACATCATATCTAAGGAATTGTCTTGTAACAATCTCCGATAGAGGACTTTGTAATATCATTGGCAATAGTCTTTGAGACTTTGGTACAGTGACATTACAAAAGGATCGTTGCATAAAGTGTTAGAATCTAGTATATTCTATAAGTAACACGAATTTGATATTCTTACACTTAAGAAAATGGATTTGGAGTTGTAAAATGAGAATGATTGGAAATGTGTTCAATTTGTCTATTTCACAAAAGTAAGAACCATTGGTAAACATTGTGTGCATGCTAGGAGCATGGGAAAAGTGTTGGAATTCAAGTAAGAAGTTGATTACCCGAAACAACAAATAATGAGTAATCGATATGGTGATAAATAAAATGTGTTTTGTTTATACTCAAAGGTTTGAGGCCATATGGGATTAGTATTATTCTTGTGTTTCACCTTGCATGTTTTGACTTCCAGAATAATTTAGTTTATTAAGAATAATCGAATTATTTGAACGGGCCACAGTCGTTCATATGTTGGAAGTAGATATGAATGAAGATTGTCGTGAATTGGTGTGTGGATTGTCTAAAAGAGTATTAGACATAAGCAAATGTTTGCTGCAACGTTCATGAGTGCTTATGAATGTGATTTGAGCATTGGATTAAACCCAGCTCACTTGTATCACTATCTCGAGTGATTAGTGAGACGATAACATCTTATATTCTTGAAACCGAGATGTGTGAGTTGTATCTTGCTAATCGGTTGCACATTGATAATATGTAAACGCACTAGTAACTTGGTGTTATAAAACATATTATTGTGTGTAATTCGGTGAGTGAGTGCAAGCGAGCATTGTATCAAAGTTTATCTGTTCCTTTTATCCAAAGTAGGATAAAAGCGATATCTTTTGGGCCCCTCGATGGTTTAGTGATGACATACGTAAATGCTCGGCCGGGCTAGGGCTAATTTGATTTGTTCAATTAGTCTGTCGTCATAAATCAGAAATCGAGAAGTAGTACAAAGAGAATGATTAGAAATCATATCTCATACGATATCTAGAATGGAGGAATATATGATCCCTTATCTAAGGACACGCGTATCTGATATGATCAGAGTTGACAGCGGCTTTGGAAAGCTACGATTGCAGATCAGGATCTGAAGTCATACGCAGAATAGTTGTTAGACTTATCCAAGTGGGAGACTGTTGGATTAGTGTCTAAGTCCATAACTATTTTGGTATGTACTTGACCCGATGGTGCATGGTCCTTTTGGGTTGCCTTCACCAAAGCAACTTGATAGGATGAATTATGGAGAGTAAGGATTAAATATGATTTATTAATGCATTATGAGAATAATATATTAAAGGAGAAATCATATTGTTTAATTAATATTAGTCAATAATTAATTGGTAATTAGTTTTGTGACTAAAAGAGATTAATTAAACTTAAGGGACTGGAATTATAATTATAGGATAATTGCAATTTGGGCCATGGATTGCCTTGTATCAAGGGTTGGACGAATTCTATGGGGAAGCCCATAAGAAAATCTTCCAAGGGCTTGATTAAAAGGAGTCTATGGGTTGCTTAGGGGTTAAGCATCCAAATTAGGGTTTCCTTGTTAGATAACCCTAATAGCCCAACTATATAAAGACCCCTTAAGGCACAAAAACGTGGCTAAGCTTCTTGTTAGGGTTTCTACACGTTTTTGGCAGCCTCCATCCTCTCTCCTCTTCATCCTCTTGCTTATGGTGTTTGTGAACCATTAGAGGAGTGACACTTGTGACTCTAAGCCATCCAAAGTCAATTCAAGAAGGAATTGGGATTGTTATTGCTACATAACAATCAAGGTATGATCTTAAACCTAATTACATATTAATATGATTACTTGTATGTTAGAATTAGGGTTTATAGTCTTGGATTCAAAGCATGTACAATAGAGAAACCTAGATCCAAGCATTAGGGTTTGTATGAGCACATAGGATGTCTTATGACCAAAACCCATCAAGGACGTAGCTATATGAGTTTTCAATCAGGATAAGGTGTTGGTAAAGTGGCAATATGAGACGCAACATAAGTCAAATACAAAAGATAGTGTTAGTCTTATTAACTAGTCATGTGGGTAACTGTCACACCCCGAAAACCGAAGGCGGAAACGTTTCCGGGGTTGACTCCACGTTGAGTATCAAATCCAATGCACATAGTAAGTAAAGTAAAACAACCATTACATTACATAATAAAGTTTACAGTTGTTTCAAAAGTAAATTTTGTATAGTTGTGATACATAATATATATAAACAAAAAGAAACGGATCTTCATGTACACCGTCTTCAAGCAAAAAGGATCTTCGGGTACCTGTTCTAACGCTGACCTGAGAACACAAGCGGTTTGAAAATCAGCATAAAGCTGGTGAGTTCATAAGCGGTTTTTTGTTTGTGAAAATGTTTCGAGTTTCCTTTCTGTTTCTGAAATGTTATGTACACCAAGAAAATTTTGTATTTTCTTGGAAGTTGGTTATTGTTTCACAGATGTAAAGTATAGTAAGTTTGTACACTGAAAACATGTCTACTCATGTGAAGATGTATAGTTTGGTTATCCGAATTGTATGTTACCAATTGTAAAAGATGTAATGTTATCCAGTTTGTTACTCTTTCTAGTTATGTAAGTGTTACCCAGAAAAGCCCCATGCTTTCCTGCATGTTGGTTTCTAATGTAAACGATGTTAAAAGATGTAAAAGATGTAATCGTGATTAGGTTCCATGTTTTCCCCAGGAAAGTCCCGTACTTTCCTGAATGTTAGTTACAATACGTAAAAGATGTAAAAGATGTAAAAGATGTATAAAGTGGTTCATTATTACTATAAGTAAATCTATGTTATCCTAATTGCGAGTTCCATAACCATAAAATAGACTGAAACCTGTGGCAATAAGTAGTCCACATGTGGCAATAAGTAGTCCACATACTTATGACTTTCATCACCCTTGAACCATTTCGGTTCGGCTATAGCTAGCAGCCAGGTGTGGGGTAGTCAGCCCCGTATAGATCTATACACTCAAGTCACGCTCTCTAAATACCAGAGATTCTGGTTATGGGTGTAGTCCTCCACTCGCGTATCTCGGTGGAGTGTTCTCCGAGGACGTGTCTCCAATCATACAGGATTAACAAATTTACTAATAATAATATGATAGTCCTCCACTCGCGTATGTATGTGGAGTGTTATCGAGGACAAAACAGTGTATAGGTATTATGTTCAAATGTTTAATGCCATGCTTTTAACTGATAAAATGTGGAAAACCATTTGTGAAATATATGTAAAACGTAACAGTTTAAAGACCTATTTCACAAATATATATTACGTTTTCTGCATGTTCAAATGGTTATCAGTTATGGTAATCAATAATAACAGCATATGAAATATGAAACACACATTTGAAAACATGTTTTGAGTACAAGAATTCCCTTGTACTTTGCTTGTGTTCCCCCCCCTGAAAACAGTGAAAACAGTGAAAAAGGGTAGGGGTATGAACTCACCGGACTCGGAAATGTGTCGGTTTTGGATACTAGACGCTGGTTCGGGGTTTGATTACTCGCGATGTCCCTATGTAAAATGAAATAATGTCCATATATATACAATTAGGGATACATTCACTAATCATATGGAACATTACACTCCAACGAGGTTAAACACCTCAAAACGAGCGTTTGGAGTGACCCGGGTGACATCTTCGGATGTGTAATGGCACTAGGGACTTGGGACTTGAGTTTACTCCCTAAGAGTAAACATTTTAAGGAGTTTACAGCCATTGAATACACACATACATGAGTTTACGGCCGTAAACTCATGTGGGTGTGATTTTGAGTGTTTAATGGCTTAAATGGGCATGGGGATTGTTGGAATGGATTTCTAAAATGCCTTGGAATGGATTGTATGAAATTTTAACACTTAAATGGGAGTTTACAGCCACCCCATAAGATTTTACGGACGTAAAATCACCTATGGCCAAGATAAATTGATTTGAGCTACAAAGGATAATCACATGTGATTCTAGTTAATTTTCCAAGCCTTGTTATGAATTTAGAACATCATTTAACACACTTTTTGGAGTTTACGGCTTAGAGGTATGTTCTAAGGCCGTAAACTCTTCTTATACCCATAAAAAAGTTAGTTTTTGATGCTTAAAACAATCACATGTGATTCTAGAAATTTATACAAGCCATTTGAGTGTATTTGATGCATCATTTAACAAGTTTTATGAGTTTACGGCCAAGGGTATGTTTCTAGGCCGTAAACTCCTATAAATGACATTTTTGATGTGTTTAAAACCCTTAAACTATTTTTTAGATGCATCTAGATTTTACCACGAGGCCATTGGTTGAGTTTCAAGGCATTTTGACATGTTTTGAGGCATTAAATCCCCTTTTAAGTGGAGTTTACGGCCCAAGAATGTGTCTTGGCCATAAACTCACTTTTGTCCCCCAAAATTAATGTTAAAAGTGTTCCAAGTCTAGATTAGCAAGCCTTAAGGTCATACCTAAGTCCCAACTATGATTTGGAAGGGTTATTTGGCTAAAAAAACCCCATGAATATGAGTTTACGGCCCAAGCTTATGCCTTAGCCGTAAACTCCTTCAAATGGCTCAAAATTAATGTTTTAAATGTTATAAGTCCTTTCCATTAAGTCATTAAGCCATAACTAATGTCCAACATTGCTTAGGAGGGGTTTTAGGGCTTAAAAACCCCATCTTTAGGAGTTTACGGCCCAAGCTTGTTCCTTGGCCATAAATTCATGTTCTTGGTCCCAAAACATAATTTAAACATCAGTTTGAAGACCATATTGGATTCAATTATTATTGTGTTTCACTTTGCATGTTTTTACTTCCCGAATAAACTAGGTTATTCTTCCGGAATGACTAAGTTATTCAAACCATCCACAGTCGGTCATATGTTGGAAGTAGATATGAATTAAGACTATCATGGGTTGGCTTGTAGAGGTCTAAGATGTTGGACAAAGGGCTACAACACTCATGAGTGCTCATAAGTTCTGAGTATTGGATTCAACACGCGCTCATTGGAATCACTTCATGGGTTTTATCATGAGTGATCATGAGATGATAATATCTTATATTCTTCAAACCTAGAGATATGAGTTGTTACTATGAGTTGATAGTACATTGATTACATGAAACGCATTGGTAACTCGATGTTATAAAACGTGTCTTTGTGTATGATTCAACAAGTAGTCGAACAAGCCATATGATTCGAAGTTTATCCATTCCTTTTACCTTCGGGATAAAAGCGATATCTGTGGGCCCCTCGATGATTTGATGATGACAAATGGAAGTGCTCGGTCGGGCCAGGACTGATTTGATTTGTTCAATTAGTCAATCGTCATAAATCGGAAATCGGGAAACAACAAATGGACAGAGAGAATGATTATAATCCATGTCTCAGTCTATATGATATCTAGAATGGAGGAATATATGATCCCTTATCTAATGGACAAGTCATTGACAAGATCAGAGTTCATCTACAAGGTCAGAGTTCGACAAAAGCTTTTGAGAGCTACGATTGCCAGTTGGTTCCTAAAGTCATACGCAATAATAGTTTTAGACTTATCCAAGTGGGAGACTGTTGGATTAATGTCTAAGTCCATAACTATAATTGGTAAGACTTGACCCGACCCGGCATGGTCCATTTGGGTTGCATGGCATCATGCACCTGGATAGACTATAATGAGAGAAATAAGACACTTATGGTTATTAATATATTATAAGTTCTAGTATATTAATAATAAGAATAATAAGCTTATTTAATTAGTATTGATCAAGAATTAATCTAGGATTAATTAAGTGATCAAAAGAAGACTAATTAAATATATGGGTTGATTGTGTAAATCATCCATACTTATATAGTGGGCTAATGCTCCATGGATTATCTAGTTGGGCCAAAACAAATATGATGCTCCATGGATGCTCCATGGTGTATTTGAACCCATGGATCCAAGGAAATGGAAAGTCATGACAATTAGGGTTTACCCTAATTGTAACACTATGTAAAGATATTATTCTTCCCAAAATCGGCCACTAGATTATTCTAGAGAGGGCTAGCCGATTTTATGAAGTGTAGAATCCTTTCAAGTTATTCCAAGTGTATTTGGTGTTGTGTGAACCATTTGATGTGTCACACTTGGGGCACTAGGCACTCAAGCTTCATGAAGACATTCTACATCAAAGAGGTATGTATTCTATCTTGTTATATTGATAGTTTTGTATGCTAGATTAGGATAATACCTTGGATGTTCATATTTGCATGTATAATAGAGAAAACATAGATCCAAGGTATTTAGGGTTGCATGTACACTTAGGAGTGTTAGAATGCCCATAACCCAACAGTTCATACCCCTTAATTTACCTTTCAAATATTTTTAACTACTTTTATGGGGGGAATACAAGTTGAATCCGATACATTGCAGTATAAATCACACGTGTTTAAGACTTTCTATCAAAAGGATTTTCTACGTTTTTAAAGTATCTTGTCAGTAAAGTTATTTCAAATGTTTATTAACCTCATTTTCACGAATCAATTGTCTCGAAACTGATTTTCAATGTTTTCAAACCTTAAATTATTTCCAAATCATGTCTATGCCAATATATTTATATAAGTAAGTATTGAAGGACTTAGAACTGATAACTGGCCTTATTTCCTGTTCTTGTTTGATTGTGGACTTAGGGTGTTAGGTTATCTGTCCGACTGTCGTTTAATACTTAGTTATATATCTTGTATATTTGTGTTAGATATAAAAGTTTTCACTCTAGTTCGATACTCCTACTTATCAAAGACACTAAACTAATGTACTCTATCTAACTATAATAGGTATAGTTAAGGATTACTGTTCATTACCGATGTTACTATGATACACACTATGGTCAGTACAATTACAAGACTATATGTACCATACACTATGTGAAATGAACGCTATATACTATACTATACTAAGGTAACACTATCCACTATATGAAGAAACACTATAAACTATATCAAGAGAACAATACATAGTACACTAAGAGAATACTATACACTATACGAGAGAAAATTACTACAATGGAATGTGATGCACTATTTCTCCATACAACACTTTGCTATGCAACTATCGTGTAACCATCACCTCCTGGAGGGAGAGCGACCACTATGTGTATAGATCTATATGGGATGGAATTTCCCCCATCCCGACTTCCAGCTACAGTCCGAGCCATTTTGGCCCAGGGATGACAAAACACTACTACACTATTGGTGACCTGGAGGGTCAGCTGCTACACTACTATATCTCAGTATCATTTCATACGAGCTCACATTCAAACCTTAATTAAACACACATCCCGAGGTGTATAGAAAACTAATACTATCTGGAGTTACATTCACTATTACATTTAACCGGTAGCGATGCTGCTGGGGTGAACTCCATTCCTTCTCTAAAATGATCGAGTTTAAAATTGTATTTTCATTACTGATATTTTCATGAGAAGATTATTACACTTTCAAAGACACGAACTTACAAATAACCTAGTTTTGGTAAAATACTACTTTTGCCAGAAAATATGGGATTTTCTAGGAATCAAATTACTTTCAACTTTTGATAACATCCATTACACTACATGATTGTAAACATTTTTATACAAGCAATGACACTAAATACTTATGAACTCACCAGCTTTATGCTGATACTCATTTTCAAAATAACTTGTATTCTCAGGTAAAAAATAAACAGGTACTGATGCAGCTTTTAGGAAGATGGAGCACGTATAAGACTCATCTTTTATTTTGTTCATACTTTTGGTGTCTACTTAAATGTACAGAACAAACATGTATTATAATTAACATATTAATGTAATGAATGTTGTTGCTTGTTCTTACTATCATGCATTGTTTTGATACTGAACATGAAGTCCTCCACCTCAGAATGTATTCAACCGTTCTCGGTTTTGGGGTGTGACAGCTACAATTGTGTTTCAACACAAAGGTTTTATTATACTTAAAATTGTTCTTAGCAAACAAACTGCTTTCAAATCATTTTACAAACTGACATCAAGTCATCATTTCCTAGTTATTAAACTTTTCAAAGGTTTTACAAAACTTCTTTTATACTTTTATATTGTGAAATGCATGCCTATATATGTATAGTTATATAAGTAATGTTTAAAGGACTTAGGATGGCTAGCTCGCTTTATTTTATTTTCCTCGTTGGGATGTAGCTTTAGGGCATCAGTTATTCGTCCGAATTTCGTCTAAATATTAGTTATATATATCATGTACACATATATAGACATAAAAGTTCCGTCAGTTGGTTAAGTACCTTTGGGTAGCAAAGGCATACTTCGGTTATACACATACAATACTAGTAACTATAATAGGTATAGTTAGGAGATACTACTTACTATTCCAAGTACAAGGAATCACACAAGAGTCAGTTCATTCATGAGTCTATACTCATGCATTACATACTATATGAAAAATGAACACATTACATACTATATGAAGAGATATGATTACATAGATAGTTTACTAGCTTTTCATGAAATTTTACACACTACAAGTACTATGTCAAGGAAATACTTTCATATACAAAAACAAATGGACTTTCATACATAAATATATTTAATACTAAGAATTGTGAGACATTCAGTTTCACGTACTTTCGAGTATGCAGTTAAAGTCCTGTATTATATACCATAATCTCTTGTAGGGAGAGCGTGATACTTGTGTATAGATCTATACGGGATTGACGATCCCGCACCTAAACTGTTAGCTACAGTTAGACCGGCAGGTCTGAGGTGACAAATGTCATAACATTTCAACGCTTGAAGAACGTTGTTACAGGCAGTCTGGGTCATTAATATGGTTATAAAACTCACATGGAGTATTAAGAACACGTTGATTTATGGGGTTATCAATTTCCTTAACGATTTATTACATACACAAATCTACTATTTTAGGAATGAAAAACACTATTGCATTTCAGTTTTGGGACTTTTAGACTACCACCCACTTATGGACAAATATTGGATTTCTAAAAGCAAACATTCAAAACAGTCAGGTCTTGGTAGAAGACTAATTTTTATACTAGTAGGAAATATGGGATTTTCTAGGGTTTTCAAACATTTACAATTACTTACAAACATGTTCATTGATACAAACTTTCATTCAAACATTTACAGGTCTTTCTTTACAGTTTTACAAATCAAAGTCACATAAATACTTATAAATTCACCAGCTTTATTGCTGATACTCGCTTTCAAAATAACTTCTATTCTCATGTCACAAATAGACAAGTACGACGACCAGGTTTTGTGAAGACGGAGCAGTCAAGACTCGTCTTTTATTTTGAATATTCATTATGTAGATTTATACTATGAAAGAACTCACATGTACTTAAAATTATACTATTAATGCAATGGATGATGTTGTTGGTTGTTTACTACTTTGCATTTTTGTGATACATTACATGACGTTCTCCGCCCTAGAATGTTTCCGCTGTTATCGGTTTTGGGGTGTGACAGAGAAGAACATCTTAGTAGACACATTAATAGAACCTCATTATGTGATTTTGATATGGTGTGACATTGAATTCACTAAATATTTTTAATTCAGACTAATAAATGGTGTTTTTTGAGTTACATCGAAAAATAAGAATATCTAGAAAATTGTGAACATATTGTATATTATTATACATATATGCTTGTATATGAGTTGGAATGTGTGAAATTCATATGACTTGTGGATGTATCATATCTCAAGTTAAATAGCGAAGTATTTCATGATTATGTATAAAGAAGGACGATATGGAGATAAGGTTCCTTGAGTTAGAACTACCAAAAGAGTAAATGAATGTGCTTACGGTGAAACTATAATAGTAGACTAAGATACTCAAATTAGAGTTGTTGGTGTTAGTATTTACCTTGGCGATTGCTAAAAAATATCATTTAATATAGATTGATGGTATTGTTGCCAAGCATGGGAAATTATTCCTTGTTGACTTATCTATTTCAAATAAGATGAAGAAATTGTTGTTGGAGGCAGTAATGAGAATGATTTTGATTTAAATTATTGTGGGGATTGCTATGAAGTAGTAAGATGATATCTAATGATAATTGAGGATTATCGAGTTAAAGGTGAAGTTCAAAGACATGATAAATGATAAATCCTATTACCCTGTTAGAAAAGGGTACCATTGTAATATTATATCTATGAGGATAATGTCACACCCCGAAAATCGAAGGCGGAAACATTTCCGGGGTTGACTCCACGTTGAGTATCAAATCCAATGCACATAGTAAGTAAAGTAAAGCAACCATTACATTACATAATAATGTTTTACAGTTGTTTCAAAAGTAAAGTTTGTACAGTTGTGATACACAGTATATATAAACAAAATGAAACGGATCTTCATGTACACTGTCTTCTAGCAAAAAGGATCTTCGGGTACCTGTTCTAACGCTGACCTGAGAACACAAGCAGTTTGAAAATTAGCATAAAGCTGGTGACTTCATAAGCGGTTTTTGTTTGTGAAAATGTTTCAAGTTTCCTTTCTGTTTCTGAAATGTTATGTATACCAAGAAAATCCCATATTTTCTTAAAGTTGATTGTAGTTTCACAAATGTGAGGTATAGTAAGTTTGTACACTGAAAACATATCTACTCATGTAAAAATGTATAGTTTAGTTATCCAGCTTGTTAAACTGTTCTGTTTACCTATCATGTATTACCAGGAAAGTCCTATACTTTCCTTATAGTATGTTACCAATTGTAAAAGATGTAATGTTATCCATTTTGTTACTCTTTTTCGTTATGTAAGTGTTACCTAGAAAAACGTTTGATGGTGGAGGACGTCGTGTATAGTATCATATCAATGCATAATAGTAAACAAGCAACAACATCATCCATTGCATTAATAGTATAATTTAATACAAGTGTGTTCTACGTATAGTTTGAAAGACACCAAAATATGAATCAAAATATAAGACGAGTCTTGAACACGCTCTATATACTCAAAACCTGGTCCAATGTACCTATCTACTGGTGAACTAAGAATACAAGTTATTTTGAAAGAGTATATCAATGTTTAAGCTGGTGAGTTCATAAGTATTTTAGTGTCAAATTTTTGTATAAGTTTGATGAAAGTGTTTGTAAATGTTTGTAAGTATTTGTTGTAACTGTTTCTATCTCCTAGAAAATCCTATATTTTCTACTTGAAATGTAGCCTTCTACCAAGACCCGAATGTACTGTATGTTTGTTTGTTAGTAAAAGTGAGTGTTTCCCAAGTGTGACTATCATTACCAAAATATAGTTTACATTATCGTTTATGTGAGAAGATCACAATGTGAATGTAATTTGAAAATAAAGATGTATTGTAGTATTGTATATAGTAACTACCATTGTACTAACTACCTTAAACCAATTGTTAATTAAGTTAAAATGTGATGAGCTTATAACCATGCTGATGGGTTTTGAGCATTCTAACACTTCCTAAGTGTACATGCAACCCTAATAACCTTGGATCTATGTTTGTCTAATTTGTCATGCAAAGTTGAATTCCAAGGTTATATTCCTATCTAGCATACATGGGGAACAATTTTAACATAAAGTATAGATAGAATAACTTACCTTGTTGTTGCTTGTGTTCCTTGAAACCTTGTGAGCCTAGCACCCCAAGTGTGATGCCTCAAATGCTTCACACAACACCAAATGCTCTTGGAAGAACTTATGAGAGTATACTCACTTCACAAAATCGGCCTAGCCCTCTATTTCTTAGTGTGTAACCGATTTGGGAGGAGATCATGTTACTTATATAGTGTTGACACATCTAGGGTTAAACCCTAATGTGTCATGACTCTTCATTTCCATGACTCATGGGTTTGTAACTCCCATGGAGCATCCTATGGGTGGAACCCAACTTGATGATCCATGGAGCCTTTTAGCCCACTATACAAGATATGGATGATTTACTTAATCAACCCATATATTTAATTAGTTATCTTTTGATCACTTAATTAATTCTAAATTAATTCTTGATCAAACTAATCAAATAATATTATTAATATATTAGAACTTATAATATATTAATAATCTCCAAGTGTTATTTCTCTCATTTAGTCTATCCAATTGCATGGTGCCATGCAACCCAAATGGACCATGCCGGGTCGGGTCAAGTACATACCAGAAATAGTTATGGACTTAGACACCTTATCCAACAGTCTCCCACTTGGATAAGTCTAGTAACTATTACTGCAAGTATGACTTCAGGAACCGATCGGCAATCGTAGCTCTTTACAAGGTTTCTCGAAACTTGAGAAGATGATGGTACGCCATTTAAGATAAGTGATCATATAATCCTCTGTTCTAGATATCAGTCGGACAAATACATGGAACAATGTCTTACTTATTGTCCAACATTTGTTTCCCGATTTCCGATTTGTTTGACAAAGAACTTCATTGAACACATCAATTTAGTTCTGACCGGGCCCGGTACATAGGTCAAAACAAAATCATCGAGGGGCCCAGATATCAGCTTCTAATCCAAGAAGGAACAGATAAACTTCGACTCATATGTTTGTTCTACTACTCATTGAATTACACATAAGAGCGCGATTTTATAACATCGAGTTACCGATGCGTTTTTCGTACAATCAATGCATAACCAACTTGTAAGTAACAAATCATATCTCTAGGTTTAAAGACTTATATGATATTACCGTCTCACGATCACTCGAGATAGAATTCCATGAAGTGATTCCAGTGAGCGTGGGTTGAGTCCAATGCTCAGAACTTATGAGCACTCATGATTGTTGTAGCCTTGTCCCAGACCTCTACAACCAAACATGACAGTCTTGATTCATACCTACTTCCGACATATGACCGACTGTGGAGGTTTGAATAATATGTTATATCAAACAAAATTATTCTGGAAGTCAAAACATGCAAAAGAAATATAGTAAACGATCGACAAGAGATAGTAACACTTTACTCATAAATAAAACACTTTTATTCATCATCAAATGTCAATTACACTTTACAAATTTCGAGATTATCTAACTACTAAATCTAATATCATCCTTCAGCCCTATGCTCCGAGCATGCTAGAGATGCTTAACCCGAGTCAGTCCCTTCGTGAGG
Organism: Lactuca saligna; assembly: GCF_052625555.1. NCBI lineage: Eukaryota > Viridiplantae > Streptophyta > Magnoliopsida > Asterales > Asteraceae > Lactuca > Lactuca saligna. Next base: position 78,810,896 of record NC_136418.1, read on the forward strand.
GGATCTGCTGGGTTCTCATCCGATGATACCCTCTTTGCCACGAGGAGTCCTTCTTCGATCCGATGTCTGATGAAATGGTATTTTCTGTCGATGTGTCTGGATCTCCCGTGATCCCTTGGTTCCTTGGCTAAGGCAACAGCACTTTCACTATCACAGAAAATTTCCATCGGCTCTTTAATAGCTGGTACAACTCCAAGGTCTCCAATGAAGTTCCTCAGCCATAACGCCTCCTTTGCCGCTTCGCTAGCTGCAATATACTCTGATTCACAAGTAGAATCTGCCACTGTCTCTTGCTTGGAACTCTTCCAAGAAATTGCTCCTCCATTTAGGGTAAAGACCCAGCCCGAATGAGAACGGAAGTTATCCCTATCAGTCTGGAAGCTAGCATCACTATACCCTACAACTCTCAAGTCATCACTCCCACCGAGGGTAAGGACCCAGTCCTTAGTCCTTCGTAGGTACTTGAGAATATTCTTTACCGCAATCCAGTGTGCCTTGCCAGGGTTCCCCTGAAACCTGCTAACCATGCTCAAGGCAAAGGCTACATCAGGTCGAGTACACGTCATAGCATACATGATCGATCCTACAGCCGAAGCATAAGGTATTCGACTCATTTCTGCTATCTCAGCCTCAGTGCTAGGGCTTTGTGTCTTACTCAGCTTGGCGCTACTCTGGATGGGCAACTCTCCTTTCTTGGAGTCTTGCATTCTGAATCTCTTCAAAACCTTCTCCAAGTAGGTACTTTGACTAAGTCCAATTAGTCTTTTACTCCGATCTCTCAAGATCCTTATCCCCAAAATATAGGCAGCTTCACCAAGGTCCTTCATAGCGAAACACTTTCCAAGCAAGGACTTTACTTCCTGCAGGGTTGGAATGTCGTTTCCTATGAGTAGTATGTCATCCACATACAATACCAAAAAGCTAACTATACTCCCACTAGCCTTGACATATACACAAGATTCATCTTCACTCCTAGAAAAGCCAAATTCCTTGACCTTTTCATCAAAGCAAAGATTCCATCTGCGAGGTGCTTGCTTTAATCCATAAATGGATTTCTCAAGCTTACACACTCTATTAGGGTACTCATTACTGACAAAACCCTCTGGCTGACTCATGTAAACATCTTCAGCCAACTTTCCATTAAGGAAAGCGGTTTTGACATCCATTTGCCAAATTTCATAGTCATGAAATGCGGCTATGGCTAACAGAACCCGAATAGACTTAATCTTGGCTACCGGAGAAAAGGTCTCATCATAGTCCACTCCAGGAATTTGAGAGAAGCCCTTTGCAACCAGTCTAGCCTTATAAGTGTGTACTTTACCATCCATGTCGGTCTTCTTCTTGAAGACCCATTTGCACCCTACAGTCTTTCGACCTGGTACATTCTCAACCAAGTTCCAAACTTGATTGTCATACATGGATTGTATCTCGCTATCCATAGCCTCTTTCCATTTGGCAGACTCGGGGCCCGCCATGGCTTCCTCGTAGCTGTTAGGGTCATTTTGACTTACTAGTGCCTCATCACTAATAAGTGTCTCACCTTCTGCAGTAATATGGAATCCATAGTAATGCTCAGGTGCACTCCTAACTCTCGTGGAACGCCTCAGAGGTACAGATTCGTCAATTGGCTCAACAGGAGTTTCCTCCTCAAGTTGAGGGCTAGAGTTTGAAGTTCCTTCACCACTTGACTCTTGAATTTCTTCAAGATCAACTTGCCTCCCACTGTCTCCTTGGCTTATAAACTCTCTTTCTCGAAAGACTCCTCTTCTTGCTACAAAGACCACATTGTCACTAGGTCTGTAGAAGAGGTAACCAAAGGATTGTTGTGGGTAGCCGATGAAAATACACCTCTCGCTTCGGGGCTCGAGTTTATCATGAGTCTCGCGTCTCACGAAAGCCTCGCATCCCCAAATCTTGATGTGGTCTAGTTTAGGTACTTTACCAGTCCACATCTCGTGAGGAGTTTTGGCAACTTTCTTTGTAGGGACTAGATTAAGGATATGGGCGGCAGTCTCTAAGGCATACCCCCAGAATGAGATTGGTAGCGAAGCTCGACTCATCATGGAACGAACCATGTCCAACAAGGTTCGATTGCGCCTCTCAGCCACACCATTCAACTGCGGTGTCCTGGGAGGTGTCAATTGTGAGACAATCCCACATTCCTTTAGATAGTCGAGGAACTCTGAACTAAGATACTCACCACCTCGATCGGATCGAAGCATCTTAATGTTCCTGCCCAATTGATTCTCGACTTCCTGTTTAAATTCCTTAAACTTCTCGAAAGTCTCTGACTTATGTTTGATTAAGTAGACATATCCATATCTACTGTAATCATCGGTAAAAGTCAAATAATAACGATTAGCATCCCTTGTGGCATGTTTGAATGGTCCACACACATCCGTGTGTATAAGGTCCAACAAACCTTCACCCCTTTCACATGAGCCTGTGAAGGGTGACTTTGTTATTTTTCCAAGTAAGCATGATTCGCAACTATCATTTGACTTTAGGTCAAACGACTCCAAGACTCCATCCTTTTGGAGTTGGCCTATGCGTTTCTTGCTTATATGTCCAAGACGACAATGCCATAATGATGCTTTATCCAAGTTATTATTATTAGTAGAATCAATACACAAAACATTATTTCCTAAGTTATCTACTATAGATACAGCTTCATACACACCATCACAAGGTAATGCTTTAAAATAAAGTACATTATTAAAGAAAGCATTAATCGAACCAACTTCATTATCAAACGAAAAGGTGAAACCTTGTTTGTACAATGCATGAAAGGAAATAATATTTCTTGCCATTTCTGGCGAATAACAACATTTATTCAAATCTAAATTTAACCCACTACTTAGCGATAAAGTATAAACTCCAATCTTGGTGACAGGTGTAACTTTCCTATTCCCCATGATTAAGTTTATTCTTCCTTGCTCCACATTCTCACTTCTTCCTAGTCCCTGCAAGTCACAACAAATATGAATACCGCAACCTGTATCAAGGACCCAAGATTTCGAATGGGGTGAGTTATTAGAAATGATAGTGTAAATACCTGCATGGTTGGGTTTGACTTTCCCATCCTTCACATCTTGCTGGTACTTTGGGCAGTTCCACTTCCAATGAGCTTTTTCATGGCAATAGAAGCATTCAGCCTCTTTTGGGTCAGAAGAAGGAGTAATGAAACCTTTCTTGGTTCCACTTGAAGAAGAGCCATCAAGGGTCCGAGCCTTGGTACCCTTTGAAGATCTGTTTCTCTTCCTCCCTCGACTCTGCCCAATTGCCAAGACCGGAGTTGAGTCTGGAGTAGGAGTGATAGCAACCGACTTCCCCTTAAGACCTGTTTCTGCGGTCTTGAGAAGTCCCTGAAGTTTGTTGAGGGTGACTTCTTCCTTGTTCATGTGATATGTCATGCGGAATTGATCATAGCACGATGGTAAGGAGTGCAAAATGATATCTATTGCAAGCTCCTCAGGGAAGTGCACATTGAGCTTCAACAAACGATCCACATACCTTTGCATTTTCTGCATGTGGCTCGTGACGGACTCTCCGTCCTTCATCATGGTTGTTATCATGGAGCAGATGACTTCGTACCTCTCTTGTCGTGCACTTTGATGGTATCTTTCCATCAAATCTTGGTGCATTTCATAAGGGTAGAAATCTTCATAAGACTTTTGGAGTTCAGCTGTCATGGTGGCTAACATGATGCAAGCCACCTTGGTTGCATCTCTTTCATGAGTATGAAAGTCAGCGATCTCCTGGGGAGTTGCAGTGGACTCGTCAATTTCCTTAAGCTCCTTGTCAAGGACATATTCTTTGTCCTCGTAGCGGGTAATCATCCTGATGTTTCTGATCCACTTATTGAAGTTGGATCCATCAAAGGTGACTTTCCCACATAGACTCATAAGAGTAAAGGAACCATTAGGATTCGAGCCAGAAGCATTAGTTGAAGACATCTGAAAAAGAAGAACAAGTTTAGTTTAGATTTAAGAGAGTCCTTAATAAAACACCCAAATGTAATATTAAGGCTAGGATCCAATCACAATATAATATAACTTAGAAGAGGTATGCCGTAATCTAAGCTATACCATATTTGAAAGGTAGGTGAATGACGATTCACCAATTTCCACCACGAAAACCTAAATATTAAATATTTAGTTTTTATTGGTTTTAGAAATTCCTAGATTCTTTGAGATCCAATGAACTTTTCAAAGGCATGTTTCAATCTCGGGAGTGCCCTCCAGGTTTTGTGACTGGGATGCCGAGGATCATAAAACGAGGTGTGAAGTAACCATGCAAATCACTTGGTACCCTTAAAGTTTATCTCTCAATCGATGTGCCGGTAAACCACACACGCTCCACCGATACTATAATAAACCTTAAGTCACCCTTTACCTACCTTGTTAAGTCCAAGTTAGTGTGCCGGTTAACCACACACGCTCCACCAACGACTCAGACAAAGTGTAAAGTGTAATTTCATGGATTAGCACCTTATTCACATTTTTCCTAAAGTAACTAAGATTGGGAATTTAATAAACATTTAGTTACTTTATATATTCATCATACTTTGAATGAGAATTTATAAGTCCTTGTCTTACCCGTTCGGCTAACGACCCTCCACCAGTCAAGCAAGAGGTGAGTGAGAATATACACCCATTAAGTCACCATTTTATAGGCAACAACCTTATACCCACCTTATAGACCGGCTTCGTGAATGAGGCGTACTAGCGGTAAGACGACTTGGTCTTATACATATATATATAATTATTAAATCATCATAATATAAGTATAAGGGTTGAATTTTAACTTTTAAAATTCTAGGGGTTGGAACTAAAGTTTTAACTTAACTTTCCTTGTTCCAAAACTTGAGGGCAAGTTTTGTAACATTCAAAACTTTTCATTTTTTGTAACTTATGAGTTTAATAGAGTCATAAAATGAAGACTCTTCATTTTTTATAACTCTTGTGTTTTCTTAATGGTTTTAACTCAAGTGTGACTCTTGGTTTTCCATAACTTAAGGATAAGTTATGAACTCCATTAAAACACATTATGATCAAGAATTAAACTACCAAATAGGTTACAAATAATTCCTATGATCATCTAAAACATCATAAGAAGCAAGAACATGAATATGAACACAATAAAAAATTACATAAAACTTTGTAATTTTTGATAACTAGTTGTTGTAAATGAATTAGCAAGACATTACACCACCAAAAACAAGTTTACATTTACTAAAACAGTTTAGGGTAATGTTTCTAATTCATTTTCCAGCAACTGAATCGAAATTCTGCACTCATTCGACCCTACTCGCCGAGTGCAAGAACATGACTCGCCGAGTTGGTTGAAGATACACATGGACTCGACGAGTCCCCCCTATAGACTCGACGAGTCCGTTCGCAGACAGCAAATTTTCGATTCTGTTTTCAACTTTTAAGCACAAATAAGAACAAACAAGCCTAGGCTCTGATACCACTGATGGGTTTTGAGCATTCTAACACTTCCTAAGTGTACATGCAACCCTAATAACCTTGGAACTATGTTTGTCTAATTTGTCATGCAAAGTTGAATTCAAAGGTTATATTCCTATCTAGCATACATGGGGAACAATTTTAACATAAAGTATAGATAGAATAACTTACCTTGTTGTTGCTTGTGTTCCTTGAAACCTTGTGAGCCTAGCACCCCAAGTGTGATGCCTCAAATGCTTCACACAACACCAAATGCTCTTGGAAGAACTTATGAGAGTATACTCACTTCACAAAATCGGCCTAGCCCTCTATTTCTTAGTGTGTAACCGATTTGGGAGGAGATCATGTTACTTATATAGTGTTGACACATCTAGGGTTAAACCCTAATGTGTCATGACTCTTCATTTCCATGACCCATGGGTTTGTAACTCCCATGGAGCATCCATGGAGCATCCATGGAGCATCCTATGGGTGGAACCCAACTTGATGATCCATGGAGCCTTTTAGCCCACTATACAAGATATGGATGATTTACTTAATCAACCCATATATTTAATTAGTTATCTTTTGATCACTTAATTAATTCTAAATTAATTCTTGATCAAACTAATCAAATAATATTATTAATATATTAGAACTTATAATATATTAATAATCTCCAAGCGTTATGTCTCTCATTTAGTCTATCCAATTGCATGGTGCCATGCAACCCAAATGGACCATGCCGGGTCGGGTCAAGTACATACCAGAAATAGTTATGGACTTAGACACCTTATCCAACACATGCTTGATTGACTAGTAAAAATGTAAAAATGTAAATTTTGAAGGGCAACTCGGCGAGTCCATGGATGGACTCGACGAGTAGGGTCGCGACTTGGTCGCGAGTCAAGTGGCTTACTCGGCGAGTCGAAAGATGGACTCGGCGAGTAGGTGCTGAGTGGAGAAAACCCTAAATCCAGGGAATGAGCCCTATTTAAAGACATTATGTCCCCTCCCCAGCCTCTTTGATCCCCCTTGAAGTCCAGAAACCCTAGAAATCATGTTTGTGAAGGATTAGAGTGCATTTGGAGCTTGGGGAGGTGTTTGTTGAAGAAATCTTGAAGGAGAAGAGGCTTGGATCATAGGGCTTTGCTTGGATTAAAGCATTAATGACGAGCACAATTGCACAATCCAAACGTTGTTAGTGTTTTTTGTTCCAGTTGTTGCACTCTTTTATGTATGTGAACTAGAAGTAGTGACATGACATTAATGGCAACGATTGGATATATATATATATATATATATATATATATATATATATATATATATATATATATATATATAATGGTGGAAGTTAGCTTTAACAGTGGGCAAAATACTATTAGTTCATGATTAATGTAATGCTCAAAGGTGACGAGTACTAGGTAAAATATCACTAGCTGAGAGGAAATATATTAGAAACCATTACTGATAGTAGGTGAAATGTTATTAGTCAAGGATAAAGTGGCAGATATTATATACATAATTTAGTAAATGGTGATAATTGATTATGACTTATAAGGTGTAATAAGACTTAACAATAGGTGAATAGAACACTAATGAAAGTGTTGAAAGTTATGAGCTTATGTTTAGATAATTGTAAGGAGAGGTGAATAGGAAAAAGTGGTATATATTAGTAATATAATCTCTTTGAGTGGAGAACTTGTAATACCCATTTTTATTAATGTATTTTGTCAAGGGATGCAACATGTTTATAAGTCAAGTATAAGAAATAAAGCATGAAGTTGCTTAAAGGCATGCATGATTTGATGCTGAGTGGTCAAATTAGGAGAATAAGAAGAACTCATAGTAGAATGCTATTTCTAGAGAGGTGTGGCGTGTCGGATTAAATATTGGTCAACGTGTCAAGGTAAAATTTATGGTCAATGGAAGTCAACGACTGAGACGCAATGTGTGGGTTGGGTGTCCAGCCAGTAGACAAGTGTTGAGAGATTGAGACACACGGCGAGTAGGTGAGATACATGGTAGTAAGAGACAACACATTGCAAGTTGAGACGTTAGGGATGCGACACACACCTTAAAATTCATAGTGCATATAAATAAAGTCTTGTTGTTAATATGAGGAGTTTTGAAAAAATGAAATTAGACGAGAGATGGAGAGACTATTTCATGAGATTTCTTCAGAGGGTTGATGTTAGGACTGTTGGATTAGTGTCTAAGTCCATAACTATTTTGGTATGTACTTGACCCGATGGTGCATGGTCCTTTTGGGTTGCCTTCACCAAAGCAACTTGATAGGTTGAATTATGGAGAGTAAGGATTAAATATGATTTATTAATGCATTATGAGAATAATATATTAAAGGAGAAATCATATTGTTTAATTAATATTAGTCAATAATTAATTGGTAATTAGTTTTGTGACTAAAAGAGATTAATTAAACTTAAGGGACTGGAATTGTAATTATAGGATAATTGCAATTTGGGCCATGGATTGCCTTGTATCAAGGGTTGGACGAATTCTATGGGGAAGCCCATAAGGAAATCGTCCAAGGGCTTGATTAAAAGGAGTCTATGGGTTGCTTAGGGCTTAAGCATCCAAATTAGGGTTTCCTTGTTAGATAACCCTAATAGCCCAACTATATAAAGACCCCTTAAGGCTCAAAAACGTGGCTAAGCTTCTTGTTAGGGTTTCTACACGTTTTTGGCAGCCTCCATCCTCTCTCCTCTTCATCCTCTTGCTTATGGTGTTTGTGAACCATTAGAGGAGTGACACTTGTGACTCTAAGCCTTCCAAAGTCAATTCAAGAAAGAATTGGGATTGTTATTGCTACATAACAATCAAGGTATGATCTTAAACCTAATTACATATTAATATGATTACTTGTATGTTAGAATTAGGGTTTATAGTCTTGGATTCAAAGCATGTACAATAGAGAAACCTAGATCCAAGCATTAGGGTTTGTATGAGCACATAGGATGTCTTATGACCAAAACCCATCAGTGGTATCAGAGCATAGCTTGGTTTCAATTGTATTGATGCATTGTATAACTGAGAAATTCGATTTTTTGGATTGTGGAGGCTGGACTCGCCGAGTCCATGGCTGAACTCGCCGAGTCCATGCAGACTCGACGAGTCCATGCCTGACTCGACGAGTCAACTCGTCAGATAATGTTTATGTCGGGATTTCTTGCTGTTTTTGCATATGGATAGTTACCTTATCATGTTAGATCAATATAAATCCGATTTTATGATATATATGACTATATTGTTGATCTAATTAAAGATATTTATCAATTAACTAGATAATTGTTTCCTTATAAGATAATTGATTAATTATTTTGAGTAAATCGATAAATTGATTTGCAAGAAATAATTAAAGAAATCAAATATGGATAATTATGTAACTAAATGTTAGTTTAGATTATTTGTTATTTGATCCTTGTTGTTATGAAAAGTTTCATATTTTCCCCTTTAGGTTTTATAGTTAAAATTTGAACCCAAAAGTTTTGAAGTTTTGAAATTTAAATAGTTAAAACCCTAATGTTTTGAAATGTTTCAAAACTTGCCATCAACTTTTGGAATTTAAAAGTTGATTAAAAGTTTAATTAAGAATGTTAAATTCTAAAACCCTAGTAATGTTTTGAAAAGTTCAAATCACACCCTTATGGTTTTATTAATTAATTAAGGAGTATAATTAAAAGAGATTTAATAAATCCATAAAGGTTTAGGTTAACCATTTAATTGAATTAAAAGTGTAATTGTTAAAGTTAACCATATAGTATTTTAAAAGTATAAAATACACCCTATACTATATATAAGATTAAAAGTCTAACATTATATATATGTATGAGTAAAAGTCAGTCTTACCGTTAGTAGGCCTCATTCACGAAGCTGGTCTATAAGGGGTGTTTAAGGAAATTGCTTATAAAATGGCGATTGAATGGGTATCCACTCTTACCCACGGCACTCTTGACTAGTGGAGGGTCGTTAGCCGAACGGGTAGGATAGGACGAAACCTTCCATTATAAGTATAATGAAATACAAAGTAACTAAATGTTTTTCAAATTCCCAATCTTAGTTACTTAGGCAAAAGTGAATTGATGCAATTCCATGAAATTACACTTTGTGCCCTTGCGAAGACGTTAGTGGAGCGTGTGTGGTTTACCGGCACACTAAATGGTTCTAAGCAAAGGTAGCAAAGGGTGACTCAATGTTTGTCATAGTTCGGTGGAGCATGTGTGGTTTACCGGCACATCGAATAGGTGATTGTAACATGTGAGGGAACCATGTAGTTTGCATGGTTATTCACACCCGCTTTGTGATCCTCGGCATCCCAGTCACAAACAAGAGGGGCATATCAAGATTTAAACATGCCATTGAAATGTTCAATGAATCTCAAAGGATCTAGGAGTTTTCATAGATTTAAAACTTAAATTTCTTTTTCGTTTTTCATGGTGGAAACTATTGAATCGTCATTCCCTTACCTTCAAATGTTCTGCAATTTGGGTTACGGCATCCCTCTCCCGAGTTGTAGGATATTGTGTTGGGTCCTAGCCTTGGAATTTCATTTGGGTGATTTACCAAGGACTCAATCAATCAACTAACTTGAATTCGTTTTTTTTCTCCCGATGTCAAAGTTCGACAACTATGGTCTTCTCAAATCCTGTGGAACAAGCATTCCACATGAAGATGATATTCCACGATTTGATCGAGGAACAAGAAATCATGCTTCACTTCCTCCTCCTCCTCCAATTATTCTCCCTAACCCACAAGATTGTAAAATTGAAAGGTTCAATATCACTCAAGCCCTTTTGGCAAGTAAACATAAAGAGGGCAAGTCGGTGTGTGCACACGTCTTAGGGATGAAGTCACACATTGATAGATTAAGAATGATGGGATCTGTTGTCGGTGAAGCGATGGCTGTTGATTGGGTTCTTCAGTCACTTCCTAACTCGTATAGTGAGTTCGTAAGAGAGTACTATATGATGAACCACGACGTGACACTTATAGATCTCACCTACATGCTTATTGCTGCTGAATCAACAATGGTTTGGCGCAATAGAAAAGCAAAGTTGATTGGTGAATCTGCCTTCAAGACCTCTATGGATATAGACAATGGCAATGAAAGACATGCAATGATCGAAAAAGTTTGATCATAAGAGAAAGGCGATGTCTGAAGTAGTTCCATGTGTTGTTCCAAAGAAGTCAATTTGCTTTTATTGCCAAGAGAAGGGGCATTGGAGACGAAGTTGCCCTATCTACCTAAGAGATCTAAGAGATGGGAGAGTCAAAAGTATGACTACGCTTTAGGTAAGAATCCACTATCTAACTCCATTAAGTTCCTATTCATTGATTCTTAATACATGATGTGATAAGATTTCATTTGAATGTTTTGAAGGATCGGTGAAAAGAAAGGAAGCTTGATAAGAGAGCAAGATGAATCTAATCACAAGAGATGGATCTCGATCTCATGGACTTGAAGATTGGATTTTGAGCTTTGATAGTTATGATAGAGTTGTTAGAAATTTTCTTTTTACATAGTTTTCAATAGATTTTGCATTGTAAGGACAAATGTTTTTCCGTTGCTTTTATAAATAAAACAAATTTTGTTTGACTTATTTATTTATTTGTTTACTTCCTTGCAATGAAATTGTTATGAAAATTGATGTTTACATATTTCTACAACGAATGGATATGATTCTTAGTTATGTTATTTATGGAAACGTCGAGAATTTACCAAATAGGGAGAGTTTCTCATCGCCCAAAGTTTCAATTGGACAAAAATTTGGAATCACGCAACTTGGTTGCATGATGAATGAGAAATTTCGTATTTGGAAATTAGACTAATTCATTGACAAAGTGTCAAGTGAAGGATTAGGAGATCGAGTACACAAAGTTGTGTGTTGATCAAGTTCACCATAAGAGTAACAAATATATTCGTCATGATTTACTAAAGGCTTAGTAAATATGATCACACTTACAAGATTAAGTGTAATTTTGAATTGATTAAAGGGTTTAGATCAATAGCAAAACGAATAAGAAGAATCAAGTAGGCAGAAAGATAAGAGTTTCTCCATTCTAAGAAGAAGGGAGAGTAGCTTTTATGCTTTATGATAGGTCTTAATGATTTAGAACCATATCTCAATTGATCCTCTAAATGAGTCTTGGTACAATTGTATGTCCAAGAAGAGGAATCAAAGATTGAAGAAATGGTCAAATCAAGAAGTCAATCATACTTCGTTCCAAAACAAGTCTTAAAGTCAAGATTGTGACATTGACTGAATAGTATTAAGAAGGTTTATAACATTCATCAATTGTGGAAAGTTGTGATGTCTTGAATAAGACAAAGACCAACTAAGACCAATTTATGAAGTGTTTTGATAAAAACTACACTAACTCTTGAATATTTGTAAAGAAATGTTTATTGACAAAAGAATATTATATGTCAAGGAGTCAGTGGGAGTCTTATTGGTCTGGAAAAGTTTCAAGAACAAATCAAATAAACCTTATTGATTATCACTAGCACACGAGTTGAGGTTTACAACCTATCGTGAAGACATTATTTTGTTTCTGTGCCAATCCAATCGAGTTAATTATGCATGTGAGTCCTATGAGTTCGCATTTGAATGCATAAAAGGCAAGGACCTTGATCAATGGAAAGTACATTGATAGGAAAAGGTGAGCTGCTTAACTACTTGGAAAACGTGGTGGGCAGTTGTGCTACCATAAGGCAAGAAATCAAGATTAAGGAAGTTCGATCCATATGAGTTTGAATTTGTCGTAAACTTTGGTTTTAACAAATTCACATGGATAGGAACACATACACCGTTTAAATTTAAGTGTCATAAGATTTCCTCCTTCATGAAAATGATTGTGAGAAAATGCTTTTACTAAGAAAGATTTTAAAAGATAGTGATTGTAAAATTGCATTCTCGAATTCGATCATGGTTACGGCATCCCTTTCCATAATTTGAATTGTGAGGTTTGGCAAGTAGTCTTAATTGTTAAGACACACATATGAACTATCTAAGGCAAAAGTGTATAAGTTCAAGAAGCCTTGATAAAAGATTCTCAAAGCACTAAGTATTAGAAACATGAACTTAAGAAATTTAATAAGTATTGTTTTCTGAAAGTTAAGATGTTTATGAATACATGTCGAAGCTAGTGGGAGCATAAGTGTTATGTTTTATAATAATCATCATGATAGTGGGAGCATAAATGTTATGATTGTATGATTATTAAGACACGTATTGCAAAGTTAGCAATATTAATTATAGAAAACAAGAGTTAAACCTTGCAAAGTAGTAAGGGTTATAAAGTTGTTTTGCTATAATTAAGGGAGAGAATATTATGCTTCATTTCAAATTTAAAGGATTAGGTTGTGGAATGTTAATAAATTTAGTCAAGGGTACATAGTGTGTTCTTAAAATTTCGATTATGATTACGGAATTCCTCTTCACAATTCGAATTTTGACAACATAGAAAATAAAACATTGTACGTCGTGTCCCATACGCTTCAGGTATAGAATCGATTGCAAATGCTTTAATGTTTGACCATTCTAGATTTTCCAAATGTATAGTACATTTAGAGGGAAAAGGGACTAGAATTGGTTTTGACTAAAATAATTAAACAACTATCAAAGGACAATCCAAAGTTCGACGAGGATTGGTCGCTTGTGAGTAGTTGGAAGTATAGTATTGCAAATTATGGAAATGTTTCCATATTGGATGGACAATATCGACATAATTACGAATAGATAAGATTCTATTAAGAATGAGTTGTCATATGGAAATTATGGAAGCGTGTCCATATTGGGAAGTAAATATTGAAAATCTATGTCTAGATTAGAAATTTTTATGCAAAAGGATGATCAAAGGAATGTACTTTGAGAGAGAGACATCATATCTAAGGAATTGTCTTGTAACAATCTCCGATAGAGGACTTTGTAATATCATTGGCAATAGTCTTTGAGACTTTGGTACAGTGACATTACAAAAGGATCGTTGCATAAAGTGTTAGAATCTAGTATATTCTATAAGTAACAAGAATTTGATATTCTTACACTTAAGAAAATGGATTTGGAGTTGTAAAATGAGAATGATTGGAAATGTGTTCAATTTGTCTATTTCACAAAAGTAAGAACCATAGGTAAACATTGTGTGCATGCTAGGAGCATGGGAAAAGTGTTGGAATTCAAGTAAGAAGTTGATTACCCGAAACAACAAATAATGAGTAATCGATATGGTGATAAATAATATGTGTTTTGTTTATACTCAAAGGTTTGAGGCCATATGGGATTAGTATTATTCTTGTGTTTCACCTTGCATGTTTTGACTTCCAGAATAATTTAGTTTATTAAGAATAATCGAATTATTCGAACGGGCCACAGTCGTTCATATGTTGGAAGTAGATATGAATGAAGATTGTCGTGAATTGGTGTGTGGATTGTCTAAAAGAGTATTAGACATAAGCAAATGTTTGCTGCAACGTTCATGAGTGCTTATGAATGTGATTTGAGCATTGGATTAAACCCACGCTCACTTGTATCACTATCTCGAGTGATTAGTGAGACGATAACATCTTATATTCTTGAAACCGAGATGTGTGAGTTGTATCTTGCTAATCGGTTGCACATTGATAATATGTAAACGCACTAGTAACTTGGTGTTATAAAACATATTATTGTGTGTAATTCGGTGAGTGAGTGAAAGCGAGCATTGTATCAAAGTTTATCTGTTCCTTTTATCCAAAGTAGGATAAAAGCGATATCTTTTGGGCCCCTCGATGGTTTAGTGATGACATACGTAAATGCTCGGCCGGGCTAGGGCTAATTTGATTTGTTCAATTAGTCTGTCGTCATAAATCAGAAATCGAGAAGTAGTACAAAGAGAATGATTAGAAATCATATCTCATACGATATCTAGAATGGAGGAATATATGATCCCTTATCTAAGGACACGCGTATCTGATATGATCAGAGTTGACAGCGGCTTTGGAAAGCTACGATTGCAGATCAGGATCTGAAGTCATACGCAGAATAGTTGTTAGACTTATCCAAGTGGGAGACTGTTGGATTAGTGTCTAAGTCCATAACTATTTTGGTATGTACTTGACTCGATGGTGCATGGTGTTGGGTTATGAGCATTCTAACACTCCTAAGTGTACATGCAACCCTAAATACCTTGGATCTATGTTTTCTCTATTATACATGCAAATATAATCATCCAAGGTATTATCCTAATCTAGCATACAAAATAATGGATATAACAAGATAGAATACATACCTCTTTGATAGTGCTTGTCTTCATGAAGCTTGAGTGCTTAGTGCCCCAAGTGTGACACCTCAAATGGTTCACACAACACCATAAGAACTTGGAATAACTTAGAGAGAAATTAGAACACTTCATGAAATCGTGTAGCCCTTATACATACACATAGTGTTAGTCATAGTCACGATTTCTTGAGCCATGGGTTTCTTTTATATGGTGGCTATTAGGGTTACACCATGTAACTCATGACTTTACCCATTCCTTATGCTCCATGGATTTTAACCTCCATGGAGTATCCATGGGTCACCCCATGGACTTAGTCCAACATAAGGAATCTTGGATCACAAGCCCACATATATAAGAATGAATGATTTACACAATCAACCCATATATTTAATTAGTCTTCTTTTGACCACTTAATTAATCCTAGATTAATTCTTGATCAATACTAATTAAATAACCTTATTAATATATTAGAACTTATAATATATTAACAAACCTTAAGTGTTATTTCTCTCATTTTAGTCTATCCAAGTGCATGATGCCATGCAACCCAAATGGACCATGCCGGGTCGGGTCAAGTCTTACCAATTATAGTTATGGACTTAGACATTAATCCAACAGTCTCCCACTTGGATAAGTCTAAAACTATTATTGCGTATGACTTCAGGAACCAACTAGCAATCGTAGCTCTCAAAAGCTTCTGTCGAACTCTGACCTTGTAGATGAACTCTGATCTTTGTCAACGACTTGTCCATTAGATAAGGGATCATATATTCCTCCATTCTAGATATCATATAGACTGAGACATGGATTATAATCATTCTCTCTGTCCATTTGTTGTTTCCCGATTTCCGATTTATGACGACTGACTAATTGAACAAATCAAATCAGTCCTGGCCCGGCCGAGCACTTCCATTTGTCATCATCAAATCATCAAGGGGCCCACAGATATCGCTTTTATCCCGAAGGTAAAAGGAATGGATAAACTTCGACTCATATGGCTTGTTCTACTACTTGTTGAATCATACACAAAGGCACGTTTTATAGCACCGAGTTACCAAATGCAGTTTCGTGCAATCAATGTACAACCAACTCATAGTAACAACTCATATCTCTAGGTTTGAAGAATATAAGATATTATCGTCTCATGATCACTCGTGATAAAATCCATGAAGTGATTCCAATGAGCGCGGGTTGAATCCAATACTCAGAACTTATGAGCACTCATGAGTGTTGTAGCCCTTTGTCCAACAACTTAGACCTCTACAAGCCAACCCATGACAGTCTTAATTCATATCTACTTCCAACATATGACCGACTGTGGATGGTTTGAATAACTTAGTCATTCCGGAAGAATAACCTAGTTTATTCGGGAAGTCAAAACATGCAAAGTGAAACACAATAATAATTGAATCCAATATGTTCTCAGAACTTATGAATATAAATAAAACACTTTTTATTTATCACCATATGATTACACATTATTTATTGTATATTGTTTCAGCTATCAACATTATTCTTGAATTTAAAACAATAGTTGTCCCATGCTCCAAGCATGTACACTATGTTTTCTAAACACTAGTCATGCCATACACCAAGTATGCATACTATGTTTGTCTATGATCTTTTACTTTGTGAACTAGATCAATTGAGCATAACTTCAATGATTCTCTTTTCACACTCCCAAATCCTTACTGCAAATGCAAGAATTCCAAATTCATGTCATTTACTGAAATCTGTTAGATTCTAAACTTATATGCATCGATCCTCTTGTAATGATTATGCACAAAGTCAGAAAGACTTAACAACAATCATTACAGAGCATTCCAAAGGAGATCAAGTCCTTGGAACCATCCTTCTTGCATTAAGTTTCCTTAATCTTACACAGATTGAAAATTCTAACTTTGAAACATTTCCAGATTCCATTTTGACTATCACTTCTGAACAAGAGTTGCCTCCTTACAGATTATGTCAATATGGTCCTTCCAGAATTATCACTATACTTCCAACTGTCCTTGAGCAACCAATCTTTGGTAAACCTTAGATTGTCCTCGACAATTGTTTAATCCTTTTAGTCATATCCAGTTCTAAACCTTTTCCATTCTTAATGCCCCAGGCATTTGGAAATTTTTTAGAAAGGATGAATATAGCACATGTAATCGATCCTATATCCGAAGCATATGGGACACGATTCATGATGTCTCACATAAAGACTAAACCAGTCTTTTGCTATAACATTTCCATTTCTATTTGCCAAGTTCTCATAATTCAGATTATGAAAAGGGATGCCGTAATCATAATCGAATTTAAGAACGCAAATAATGGACCCATATACAGAATTTCCTTATGTTGAGCCATTCCAACATGAAATTCATATATATCCTTGACTAAATGATTAAAACCTCACGATCTAAGCTTATAGATTTGAGATGAAGTATAATTTCCTCTCCCTTAATTATAGCAAAACAACTTTTTCCCAATTGAAACCTTTTGTTTTCTATAATTAACATTGCTAGCTTGCAATACTTATCGTAATTATCATGCTCCCACTAACATGATGATTATTAGCATAACACTTATGCTCCCACTAGCATTGACATATACTCAGGAAGCTCGACTTCTAGAAATCAATACTTTATTGACTTTCTTACCAAAGTTCAGATTTCTGATACTAGATTGTTTTGATAAGACTTTATCAAAAACATACACCTTCCCTTAGATAGCTCATGGGTGTGTCAAAACAATTTTAAGAACTATGAAAAGGGATGCCGTAATCATAGTCTTGATCGTTTTGACCTTTGCCATTTCTCACAAGTCCAAGTTAGTGTGCCGGTAAACCACACACGCTCCACTAACGACTTTGAGATCACAATTGCTATCTAGCTAAAATCTACTTAGTGGAAGTGTTTCCTCACCATCATTTTCATGAATCAGAGAGAAACCTTATGACACTTAGATTTAATGGTGTATGAGTTCCTACCCATATGAATTTGTCAAGACCATAATCACAAGACAAGGATAATGACAAATCCAAAACTATATGGATTGAACTCAATCATAATTTCTTGCCACCTGGCAGCTCAAGGGCCTACCATTGCTTCCAAGTTGTTGTGCAACACATTGAGAACTCTAAGAACTCATATGCGAAGCCAACTTTAACTAGAATGGGCACAGAATATGTCAACACGATAGGTTATAAACCTCAAGTCGTGTGCTAGTGAAGAACATCAGGTTTCATTCTTGATTAGTTCTTGAGAATTTCAAGACCTTTAAGACTCCCACTGTCCTCTTGACCTATAAGACTTCCTTGTCAAACATCCAAGAGATAGTGTGGATTCTAATCAAGACAAACACTTCACACAATTGGCCGAAGTTAGTCTTTGTTTTATCCAAAACATCACAACTTACCAATTTCAAATGTACAAGAGTAGAAAACTTTTACTCTTACATTTGTCAAGTGTTTTAAACCTTCTTTAAGACATGTCACTCAAATTACAATCTTGGAGTATGACTCCAAGACTTGTATTGGAACGAAGTATGACTCATCTTCTTGATTTAACCATTTCAACAATTTCAAGATCCCTTCTTCTTAGTCATAAGAATGCACTAAGACTTCCTTAGAGAACTAATTTTGATATGGTTTCTTAATCATTAAGATGATCACAAGACTGATACTAAAGTACTCTCCCATCTTTTCAGATTTGAGAAACTTTTATCCTTCTGCCTAATTTGATTCTTCTTATTCGCTCTGCCTTACATTGGAACATTTTCCAATGTCTCAGAGTTACACTTAAGCTTGTAAGTATAATCATATTTACTGAACTCTAGTAAAATATGACGAATAGCCTTATATATTTTGTGGTGGACTTAATCAGTGCACATGACTATGTGCTCGATCCCTTAGTCCATTACTTGACTCACACATCCATGTGAACAAGTAATTACTCTTAATTTTCCAAAACTTGAAAGTTCTCATTCATCATGCTATAGAACTTGCATGATTCCAAGTCCCGATCCACTTGAGACTTGGGTGACGAGAATCTTTCCTTATTTGGTAAATTTAGACATTACCACAAATGAAAGAATCAATTTCATATTTCCAATCTTGCTATTAATGGAATCGTATAAGCAACAATTTTTCCTCAAATGCCATTGTAAGGATATTTTAAAATAAATACAATCAAAATTTTCTTTTTATTTTAAAACTATGCGGAAAAACTTATCCTTACAATCCATACGAAAACTTGTTGTTGTCTATTCCTTAGCAATATCTCATAACTCCTAAGAAGTAGCTCAAGAATCCGATCTTCAAACTACGCGATAGAAATCCATCTATGCGATCAGATTCAGCATATTCTTTCTTTAAGTTCCTTTACTTTTCTTTGATTCTTAAAACATTACCATGTGACCCAGTCACATCATGTATAAGGAATCTCAGAATAGAAACTTAACAGAGTTAGAGTAGTGGACTTTTACCTGAAGTAGAGTCAATCTTATTGACTTTAACATCCTTAGGTAAATTAGGCAGCTTCGCAACTAATGACCCTTACTTTGGCAATATAAACATATGGACCCTTTGATAATGGTACACGAGACTATCACAGACTTAGCTTTTCTCTTTACCATTTGTTCAACCGAGTTGACTATGGCCGATCCCTTTCCATTGGGAAGAGAATGCTTTTTCTGTATTTCCAGTGTCACCATTGTCAATGTCCATAAAGTTTCAGGAAGTTGATCTTAACAATAGATAAGATCATTAAGGGTCTTGCCATAGTCTATTTCATAGGTGTCCCAAAGGAACTCACTATGTGACATAGAAAGTGATTGAACCACCAACTTTCTCAAGACTTTGACACCTAACTCTCCCGGCTTGTCAATATGTGACTACATCTCCAAGATGTGATCACACCTAGACCTTGCCTTGCCATTAGGGCTTGAGTGATCTTAAAATTTTCAAGAACTTGTGGGTTAGGGAGAATAATTGGAGGAGGAGAAAGAAGTATGATATCCATGGGACATCATCTTCATTTAGGAAAGCTTGTTTCAAGAGATTTGGGAAGATCATAAATGTCTAATCCAGACATGTTATGGGAGATATTCAACATAGTTGATCTTTGAGTCCTTAATATGACACCCAATATGAAAATATTAAGGCTAGGACCCAACAAACTATTTTATAACTTATAAGAGGTATGCCGTAATCCAAGCTATAAAACAATTTGAAGGTAGGTGAATGACGATTCACCAATTTCCACCAAGATAAACGAAATGTATTATTAGGTTTTAATTGGTTTTGAAACTCCTAGATCTTTTGAGATTCATTGAACTGTTCAATGGCATGTTTCAATCTCGAGTGTGCCCTTCAGGTTTTGTGACTGGGATGCCGAGGATCACAAAACAAGGTGTGAAGTAACCATGCAAATTACTGGGTACCCTTAAGTGTTTATCCCTCAATCGATGTGCCGGTTAACCACACACGCTCCATCGATACTATGATAAACATTAAGTTACCCTTTGCCTACCTTGTTAAATACGAGTTAGTGTGCCGGTTAACCACACGCGCTCCACTAACCGACTCAAACAAAGTGCAAAGTGTAATTTCGTGGATTAGCACCTTATTCACATTTTTCTAAGTAACTAAGATTGGGTATTATTAAAAGTTTAGTTACTTAGTATTTATCATTAATACTTTTAATGAAGGGAGAATTATAGTCATGTCAAACCCGTTCGGCTAACGACCCTCCACCAGTCAAGCGAGCGGTGGGTGAGAGTGAACACCCATTAAGTTGCCATTTTATAGGCAACAACCTTATACCCACCTTATAGACCGGCTTCGTGAATGAGGCGTACTAGCGGTAAGATCGACTTTACTCTTATACATATAAATATTATTAACTTATAATATTATAAAGTATAAGGGTTGAATTTTAACTTTTAAAATTCTAAGGGCTAACTTGGAATTAAAGTATTCATAAGAGAAAACTTTACAAATTCCAAAACTTGAGGGCAAGTTTTGAAACTATTCAAAACTAATTAATTCCATAACTTATGTATTTAAAGTAGTTTTAATCCAAAAACTCTTCAAGTTCCATAACTTGTGGACAAGTTATGGAAGACTTTAAACTAATAAAGAATTAATCTTTTCTTTATTTTATAACTTATGGAATTAATTAAGGTTACATATTTTATTTATTTATTTATTAATGAAGTGACTCTTGAACCTCCATAACTTAAGGACAAGACTCTTCATCTTTTTTTTGTAACCTTTGCCAACTTTATGAGTTTTATGAGTCTTTAATGTGACTCTTCATGTAACTTAAGGATAAGTTACACAAACACATTTTATACTCAACTCTTAGATTAATTTGGATTGAAAACAACTTTTTCACTCAACTTTTCTATTAATCTAAGCAACTCATAAGAACAAGATAATTCAAATCAAACTTTTTCATGTAATTAGTCTAACCTTTAAACTAATACAAAACATGAATCTATTGACAATTATCTTTGAAAATGGATTAGCATGAACATTACCACATTTAAAAACAAGTTTATAGGTTCAAAACAACTTAGGGTAATGTTCCTAGTCCATTTCTAGCCAAAAACCTCGAAGATATGCTGTCTGGGGTCCAACTCGTCGAGTGCATGAACACAACTCGGCGAGTTGGATGCATTTTTCCTTGGACTCGTCGAGTCCCTTCATGGACTCGGCGAGTCAGCTGGGCTGACAGCATCAAAACTCGATTTTTCAGCTTCTATTGCAGGTATAACAAGAAAACAAGCCTAGGCTCTGATACCACTGTTGGGTTATGAGCATTCTAACACTCCTAAGTGTACATGCAACCTTAAATACCTTGGATCTATGTTTTCTCTATTATACATGCAAATATAATCATCCAAGGTATTATCCTAATCTAGCATACAAAATAATGGATATAACAAGAAAGAATACATACCTCTTTGATAGTGCTTGTCTTCATGAAGCTTGAGTGCTTAGTGCCCCAAGTGTGACACCTCAAATGGTTCACACAACACCATAAGCACTTGGAATAACTTAGAGAGAAATTAGAACACTTCATGAAATCGTGTAGCCCTTATACATACACATAGTGTTAGTCATAGTCACGATTTCTTGAGCCATGGGTTTCTTTTATATGGTGGCTATTAGGGTTACACCATGTAACTCATGACTTTACCCATTCCTTATGCTCCATGGATTTTAACCTCCATGGAGTATCCATGGGTCACCCCATGGACTTAGTCCAACATAAGGAATCTTGGATCACAAGCCCACATATATAAGAATGAATGATTTACACAATCAACCCATATATTTAATTAGTCTTCTTTTGACCACTTAATCCAACACATGGTCCTTTTGGGTTGCCTTCACCAAAGCAACTTGATAGGTTGAATTATGGAGAGTAAGGATTAAATATGATTTATTAATGCATTATGAGAATAATATATTAAAGGAGAAATCATATTGTTTAATTAATATTAGTCAATAATTAATTGGTAATTAGTTTTGTGACTAAAAGAGATTAATTAAACTTAAGGGACTGGAATTGTAATTATAGGATAATTGCAATTTGGGCCATGGATTGCCTTGTATCAAGGGTTGGACGAATTCTATGGGGAAGCCCATAAGGAAATCGTCCAAGGGCTTGATTAAAAGGAGTCTATGGGTTGCTTAGGGCTTAAGCATCCAAATTAGGGTTTCCTTGTTAGATAACCCTAATAGCCCAACTATATAAAGACCCCTTAAGGCACAAAAACGTGGCTAAGCTTCTTGTTAGGGTTTCTACACGTTTTTGGCAGCCTCCATCCTCTCTCCTCTTCATCCTCTTGCTTATGGTGTTTGTGAACCATTAGAGGAGTGACACTTGTGACTCTAAGCCTTCCAAAGTCAATTCAAGAAGGAATTGGGATTGTTATTGCTACATAACAATCAAGGTATGATCTTAAACCTAATTACATATTAATATGATTACTTGTATGTTAGAATTAGGGTTTATAGTCTTGGATTCAAAGCATGTACAATAGAGAAACCTAGATCCAAACATTAGGGTTTGTATGAGCACATAGGATGTCTTATGACCAAAACCCATCAAGGACGTAGCTATATGAGTTTTCAATCGGGATAAGGTGTTGGTAAAGTGGCAATATGAGACGCAACATAAGTCAAATACAAAAGATAGTGTTAGTCTTATTAACTAGTCATGTGGGTAACTGTCACACCCCGAAAACCAAAGGCGGAAACGTTTCCGGGGTTGACTCCACGTTGAGTATCAAATCCAATGCACATAGTAAGTAAAGTAAAACAACCATTACATTACATAATAAAGTTTACAGTTGTTTCAAAAGTAAAGTTTGTATAGTTGTGATACATAATATATATAAACAAAAAGAAACGGATCTTCATGTACACCGTCTTCAAGCAAAAAGGATCTTCGGGTACCTGTTCTAACGCTGACCTGAGAACACAAGCGGTTTGAAAATTAGCATAAAGCTGGTGAGTTCATAAGCGGTTTTTGTTTGTGAAAATGTTTCGAGTTTCCTTTCTGTTTCTGAAATGTTATGTACACCAAGAAAATTACGTATTTTCTTGGAAGTTGGTTATTGTTTCACAGATGTAAAGTATAGTAAGTTTGTACACTGAAAACATGTCTACTCATGTGAAGATGTATAGTTTGGTTATCCGACTTGTATGTTACCAATTGTAAAAGATGTAATGTTATCCAGTTTGTTACTCTTTCTAGTTATGTAAGTGTTACCCAGAAAAGCCCCATGCTTTCCTGCATGTTGGTTTCTAATGTAAACGATGTTAAAAGATGTAAAAGATGTAATCATGATTAGGTTCCATGTTTTCCCCAGGAAAGTCCCGTACTTTCCTGAATGTTAGTTACAATACGTAAAAGATGTAAAAGATGTATAAAGTGGTTCATTATTACTATAAGTAAATCTCTGTTATCCTAATTGCGAGTTCCATAACCATACAATAGACTGAAACCTGTGGCAATAAGTAGTCCACATGTGGCAATAAGTAGTCCACATACTTATGACTTTCATCACCCTTGAACCATTTCGGTTCGGCTGTAGCTAGTAGCCAGGTGTGGGGTAGTCAGCCCCATATAGATCTATACACTCAAGTCACGCTCTCTAAATACCAGAGATTCTGGTTATGGGTGTAGTCCTCCACTCGCGTATCTCGGTGGAGTGTTCTCCGAGGACGTGTCTCCAATCATACAGGATTAACAAATTTACTAGTAATAATATGATAGTCCTCCACTCACGTATGTATGTGGAGTGTTACCGAGGACAAAACAGTGTACAGGTATTATGTTCAAATGTTTAATGTCATGCTTTTAACTGATAAAATGTGGAAAACCATTTGTGAAATATATGTAAAACGTAACAGTTTAAAGACCTATTTTGTAACAGCCCGGAATTTTAGGTATTGCTTTAAAAACTTTTTGGGGCATTTTTAGGAGGGGACTCGGCGAGTTGGTGCCTGACTCGCCGAGTAGGACCACGGTCTTGGTCGCAGATTCGCGACTGGACTCGACGAGTCCATTAGGGACTCGGCGAGTCGACGCTGTTCAGTAGAAACCCTAGCCGTTTTGATTATGGATCGTATATAACGTCTTTAGGGCCGTCATTTCTCGTCTTTTGGCCGATTGAAGATAACCTAAACGTCTGTGGGCATCTGGAACAAGAGTGAAGGCTAGTGGGAACTTGAAGGAGTTGTTAGGCAAGAAGAGGCAAGATTGTGGTCAAAGGAGGATCAAGGGGATTGAACTCTGAAGGTTGGGGACACAGAGAACACGTTTTCCAGGTAATACTCGGATCATTTCTGTTGTTTTGGTGTTGTACACGAATCTAGGGTTTAGGAAACCCATTTAGTGATTAGATAGATTATAGTGTTGTTACAAGCGTTTTAATCCCAGTAATAGTATGTTTAAAGGTCCAGGAAGTCCCATATCTATATATTTTGGAACCATGCGAATTACAAGAGGCAGTTGATTGGCTGCATGGCATGGACTCGCCGAGTCCATTGATCAGACTCGACGAGTAGCTTGAAGATCCACTTGGACTCGCCGAGTTGTTCTTCAGACTCGGCGAGTAGCTTGAAGGTTCGCTGGGACTCGCCGAGTTGTCCTTCAGACTCGGCGAGTAGCTTGAAGATTTACTGGGACTCGCCGAGTCGTTCTTTAGACTCGGCGAGTGGAGTCGGGGTGGCCCCGCGATTCTTCCACAAGGACCTCGTTGAGTCAAGGGGGATACTCGACGGGTAGAAAGGGGAACAACAGGGAAGTTGGGGAGGACGTCTAGACTCGCCGAGTCGCCTTTGCACTCGACGAGTCCGGTCAAGTTGACCGTTGATCTGTATGTACTTTCGTAGGGTCAGTTGTCTTGTTTGATAAGTTCATTAACAAAGGTATGTGGTATTATAGGGAGCCTGCAGATTAGCGGATCGAGTGTGAGTAGCTCCAAGGGTTTATAGCTTGCATACGACGAGGTGAGTTTTCTCACTATACACCACCCGGAAGGGTTTGACTGTGAGACCGGAAGGTCGTATGTGATATATGTTACTTATGCTATAATTAGAAAGGTAGATGCTATATATGATATGTACGTTTACATGGGCCGGAAGGCGATATGTTATGTGACAGAAAGGACAGGTATGGTGTATGATGTATGTTCTATGTGTGTTATGTTATATGTGTTATGAGTTGTAAATGTTATGGGCCGGAAGGCGATATGATACGGGCCGGAAGGCGATATGTTACGGGCCGGAAGGCGATTATGTTACGGGCCGGAAGGCAATGTTATGTGGACCGGAAGGTCAAGGCCTGGAAAGGCGTATGTGTGTAAGTCGTATACTCGGGAACTCACTAAGCATTTATGCTTACAAGTTGTATTTATGTGTTTCGGGTACTAGTGACGACCGTGGGAAGGCGCCGGCGTGACGCGTACACACTGCCGTTGTTGGAGATCTTGGGGATTGTATTTTTGAAATGAACTTGGAATAAATACTTTTGTTGAATAATGCTGTTCTATTTTAAATGAAAAATACTTTTGTTGAATAATGCTGTTCTATTTTAAATGAAAATTTTATTTGAAAATTTGAGCTGTTACATATTTCACAAATATATATTACGTTTTCTGCATATTCAAATGGTTATCAGTTATGGTAATCAATAATAACAGCATATGAAATATGAAACACACATTTGAAAACATGTTTTGAGTACAAGAATTCCCTTGTACTTTGCTTGTGTTCCCCCCCTGAAAACAGTGAAAACAGTGAAAAAGGGTAGGGGTATGAACTCACCGGACTCGGAAATGTGTCGGTTTTGGATACTAAACGCTGGTTCGGGGTTTGATTACTCGCGATGTCCCTATGTAAAATGAAATAATGTCCATATATATACAATTAGGGATACATTCACTAATCATATGGAACATTACACTCCAACAAGGTTAAACACCTCAAAACGAGCGTTTGGAGTGACCCGGGTGACATCTTCGGATGTGTAATGGCACTAGGGACTTGGGACTTGAGTTTACTCCCTAAGAGTACACATTTTAAGGAGTTTACAGCCATTGAATACACACATACATGATTTTACGGCCGTAAACTCATGTGGGTGTGATTTTGAGTGTTTAATGGCTTAAATGGGCATGGGGATTGTTGGAATGGATTTCTAAAATGCCTTGGAATGGATTGTATGAAATTTTAACACTTAAATGAGAGTTTACAGCCACCCCATAAGAGTTTACGGACGTAAAATCACCTATGGCCAAGATAAATTGATTTGAGCTACAAAGGATAATCACATGTGATTCTAGTTAATTTTCCAAGCCTTGTTATGAATTTAGAACATCATTTAACACACTTTTTGGAGTTTACGGCTTAGAGGTATGTTCTAAGGCCGTAAACTCTCTTATACCCATAAAAAAGTTAGTTTTTGATGCTTAAAACAATCACATGTGATTCTAGAAATTTATACAAGCCATTTGAGTGTATTTGATGCATCATTTAACAAGTTTTATGAGTTTACGGCCAAGGGTATGTTTCTAGGCCGTAAACTCCTATAAATGACATTTTTGATGTGTTTAAAACCCTTAAACTATTTTTTAGATGCATCTAGATTTTACCACAAGGCCATTGGTTGAGTTTCAAGGCATTTTGACATGTTTTAAGGCATTAAATCCCCTTTTAAGTGGAGTTTACGGCCCAAGAATGTGTCTTGGCCATAAACTCACTTTTGTCCCCCAAAATTAATGTTAAAAGTGTTCCAAGTCTATATTAGCAAGCCTTAAGGTCATACCTAAGTCCCAACTATGATTTGGAAGGGTTATTTGGCTAAAAAACCCCATGAATATGAGTTTACGGCCCAAGCTTATGCCTTAGCCGTAAACTCCTTCAAATGGCTCAAAATTAATGTTTTAAATGTTATAAGTCCTTTCCATTAAGTCATTAAGCCATAACTAATGTCCAACATTGCTTAGGAGGGGTTTTAGGGCTTAAAAACCCCATCTTTAGGAGTTTACGGCCCAAGCTTGTTCCTTGGCCATAAATTCATGTTCTTGGTCCCAAAACATAATTTAAACATCAGTTTGAAGGCTAAAGAGGTTGAATAACAAGTTAGGGTGTTACCTCTTTGATTGGAAGCCTTAAATCTTAGTTTTGGACCTTTGAATTGGGATGAGGAGACAGGTTGGGAGAGTTAAATGAGAAATTGACCAAAGACTTCAAATGGAGGCTTAAACACGTTTATATAGGTTCTAAAACCTTAACATGGTGGAATTCTACCCGATACCGGCGTTAGACGAGGCTTTTGGTCGTACCCGATTGAGTTGTCGTAACCCAATACGGTAATTTCTAAAAATATTCCGATCACTAAAGTTGGGTGTTAAAATGATTTCTAAATGTGTTAAGACACCCATTAAGTCATTTTAAATGCGTACCAGTTAATGACTTAATTAAACGGAAGATCGGAAATCGAATTTGGAAACGACGAATGGTTGCGTGAATTGTACTACGAAAGAGTTATAAAAGATGGTACGGAAATTTCGGGTTGTTACAGTAACTCTACTCTATCACCTAATGTTTAGTGATATGTGTTGTTGCACAACATGTGGATTAGATATATTGTGATATTGTTATATTGTGCATTATTAAGGTGATGATATATTGTACTCTCATCAAATAAGTTTATACGGTAGTCGATATATGAACTAGATGATGAATATGGTGTATTTACTTGGGACGGGGTATATCTAAAAGTGTGTATTATGGTAGTGCTGATAATTTAGTCAGCCTTAACGGGGTTACAAGGCAATAACCATTAGGGTGAAATAATACTAGTAGGTCTTATAAAGAGTCATGAGACAAAAACAATTCTTTTGAATCCCAAAAGCATCTTCAAAAGTCATTTATTCAAATTAAAAACACAAAAACACAATGCTTTCCAAAAATGCCATTCTTTAACGTCTTTGGCGAGACGCCTCCAAACTTCACTTTAACACTTTGGGGCGTCCAAATGGACGACATCTTGGACATTTGAATCAAAAACTTCATTGAATGGCTTCAATCGATGTCCATTAGCCTTGTAAATTTTCCCCGTGTCGACATTTTTTAATTTCCACACCTCCATTGAGACTCTTTTCTTGTATTTGACTTTCTTTTTACGGGAGAACCATACCAGACTCAAACCTTTGATAATAGCAATCATCCAACCATATTCTTTCTTGTACTTGTTCATTAAGGTGACCAACTCTTCCTTCTTTGACATGGTTTTTGAGTAGGTGACCGGTTGGGAGTCTTCTTTCTTGTGATATGTATCCTTTGAAGAGTCCGACAAATTTATCGCTTCCATCTCTTGTGGTTGGTCTACCAATGGAGTTAGTTTCTTAATGGTATTGGTCGGCTCAACCTCTCTTTCATTAACCCCTATCACTTCCTCTATAGTTTCATTGTCAGCTTTTTCAATTTCTTCTTCTTCTTTAACAACCTCTTCCACTTCTACTTCTTCTTCCTCTTCTTCATATAACACTCTTGGGCCATCAAAAATTTTCTCATCATTCAAAGGAATGGAACATGCACTATGCGATGGGCTCTTTTCGGATGGTAATTTGTCTTGAGCTTCCATTAAACTAATTGATTGAGCAATTTGTGTTATTTGTTGCTCTAAGCTTTTGAGGCTAGCTTGGGTTGTTTCTTGGAAAATTTGGGTAGAAGTGGCAATGCTTTTCACAATGTCCTCTAAGGACATGCTTGGCGTTTCAGTTTCTTGAGGAGGGTAAGGATAGGGTTCTAGGAACAGTGGAGTTGGTTGGTATTGGTTATTTCCCCATGTTTGGTATGGATTTTGGTAATGGTTATTTTCCCAAACTTGGTTGTTGTCCCACCATTGATCATGTTGAGGCTTATCATAACTCCATTGGTTTGACCGGTAGTAGCTTCCCTTATCTTGCACTTCTTCCCATTCGCCTTGTAAATATGGACACATGTCAGAATGATGTCCATTTTGGGCACAAAAATCGCAAAGAAGAGGTGTGGACTGCACACTTTGGTCACTTTCAATCATCATAATTAACTGAGCTAGCTCAGAAAGTTGGTCTTCAGTGCAAGTAGTTTTCATTTCCAAATCATACATTTTTTTAATTTCCGGGTTTTAAATTAGAGTACCTGCACAATGAGATGTAGGCATAGAGAAACAAACTGATTAAATCCAAACCAATCCCTGGCAACGGCGCCAAAAATTATGTGGTTGTCGAGGCCAACACAAATAATAACCCTAAATGTTACACACTAAAATAATGTATAGTGGTAAAGGGATCGAATCCACGGAGATTGGTTCAATTTCTAACTCTATGAAAAATCTCTTTGTAAAAATACTTGTAAAATAACAATAAAAATAAAATGGGGGTTTTGGTGTTTTGAATACTTGATGCTAACTAGAATTAACTATGATTTAAATAGACAATTGCAACAAAAATAAGAATTTGATGTAAAATCAATAAGGGAAAGATGGTTGACTTAAAGTTTTCTCACTTTGACTTTTGATGAACATATCATTAGAATTCAATGGTGCAATACTTGTTTTAAATCCTCAATTTGGCTATAGTAATCCAAGGAGCTTGAGATTACCTAGACTTTTCTTAATTGTTGAAATGGCTAGAGAAGCTCATAACAATTTCCTTAGTCAAAGTCACTAATTCCAAATAGCATGTAATTAGTGAAAGTCAACTAGCATTAAGAACCAAAAAGTCACCAAATCCAAGAGGGGTCAAATGCTTTCACCACCATGTTGGAGGAAATGTTTTTATGATTGTGTGAAGTAAAATCAACACAAAAATCATTTGTTGCTTGATAATTTGAGGATCCTTTACTTAATCAAGAAATTAGCCAACTAATCACCACAAACACATTTAAACTCATGAACTAAAACATACAAGTAATGATAAGATGTTAAAACACAAAATATTTCCATAAAGATTCAAGAACATGTTCATGGATTCTTCAACATTCAACAAAAGTTCAAAGGATTAAACAAAAGTCAACCAAGATTAGTTTAGCCAAGCATGGCTAAACACAAAGAAACAAAGTTAGAGAAATTTGTACCAAACATTAAGCAAGAATCAAGAGGTAAAAATATGATGTTCTTCAAGGGTTCTTGGCCTTCAAAAGTCTCCAAAACTCCAGAGAGAATCTCCAAAAATCGGATGTGCAAGTGTATACAAAAGATGGGCACCAACCTTCCTCAAATAGCTCAAAAGAAGAATTTCCGAAACTGCCCCTGCAGGAGGTTGCGCGACCCGCGTGCTCTTGCGCGGGTGGGTTGCGCGGGTGGTCCCTGGATGTAGCATCTTTGAGGTTTTGGGCCTCCATAGCTTAGCCCACTTGGCCCAGATCGAATCCAATCACCTCCTAGCCCATTTTCTTCAAGTTTTTCTTCATTTTAAGCCCAATTTGACCTCTCCAAATCCTCCAAAGCTCGTGAATTCGCCCGATTAATAATTTACGTACGCTTGAATATTCCCCCGCATCTTGCAAATTTAAAGTTTATTTCTCTCCAAGTCTTCAAATAATCATCAAGATCACTCCATGCATCATCGCCACTACCCATCAAGCCCAACATCATTTTTGTCTACCAAATCTCATCGCCTCCTATACGTCTCGAACACTCCTGCTCCGCTAGACCCAAAAACCTGCAATTATGCTCACAAGATTCGAGAGTACCCGAAATAGTCATAAAATAACAAAAAGGAAAATATGCATGGAAATTATCTAAATTATGAATGAAATATGCTAAAATAAACTATAAAAAGAAGTAATTAAAATGAAGCTATCACCCCTCTATAAATATCAAGTATTTTCAGCCTTTAATCTCACACCATCTTCCTTATTTTCTCATTTTTATTCATTTTTACAACAAAACAGATTCCAATAACCCTACCATAAAATAAAGTCAAAGAAAATCTTGTGCTTCTGGTCCAAGCATGCCAACTAGAAATGTTTACCTTTCGATTCTTCGATTCTAATTTATTATTCTAAATTAGATGCCTCTAAATATCAAAATGTTCAACCATATTCTCCAATGTGTAGGTCAAATATTTTCCCAAACATGTTCAACAACTTCATGATTTTTCCCGATCATGTTCCGCAAACTCAACCCCATCAAGCACCACATATCCAAATCCCCTTAGAGCAAAAAAAAACCCAAACCCTAACGAGATAGATGATGACCTCATACTGGAAACTCAAACCCCTCACGCGAAGATATCTTTGAGAACGAATCCATCCATACAGGAATGGAAAAGAAATGATGGCCACTAAAACAAATGAGACAACCCTGCAAGGGTGGACTCTGAGGGAAGAGTTGGTGTTGAGAAAAGCATGGGCCGATGTTTCCAAGGATACAAAGGAAGGAAATGCACAAACGGTTGGTCATTTTGTGCTATGCATTACCGCAATTTCACAAAGAAATGGGGCGTTGTGACTTCCGTAATAAACATCAATTAAATACAAAATTTTGAGATATCAACAACAATGTTACATAGATGAATAGGTTGTACAACAACCTAAAAAACCAAAGGAAAAGCATAAAAAGTTTTGAAAATTTTCTCCAAGAGGTGTATCAATTATTTAGTGAGGGCAACAACGGAAGGTCATTCAAATATAATGACGCTTGGAAAGTTTTAACACTTAGTCCGAAAATGGAGAGATATGCAAATGAAAAGGTAGAAGTTGTTGCAAGAAAAAGACTAAAAACATCATCGATGAGTTACACAACTTCTTGGTGTCAAGTTAGACTTAAATGGAGATGACGAACAGGAGTTAAAAAGAATTGTGTGTCCGATGGTTAGAGACAAAGCCAAAATGAAAATAAGCTTCAAATAATATAACTTGAATTTCAATGAACGTTTGACATTTGAAAAAGAAAATTTTGTCAAAAAAGAAAAGACATGTGAGAAAAAGTAGAAGGTGTGAGCCGATAACCAAAGCCTCATAGATATGTAATTTTTGATGCACAACACTGACCACCTTTCAGGCGAATAAATGTATATGGTTTTAATATTGAAGGCATACGTTACGAAAAAAAAAATATATCTTGACTACAGTTATGTTCATTTTTTATTTAATTTGTATTATGTTTTTTTCAACTATCTAATTTTCTCCAAATAATTAAATATTTGTACTTTTGTTAATTTTGTGTTTATTAACTATTTTTTTTAAAATTTATTTATTATTAAATTATAGTATTTTAAATTGTAATTTTTATTATAAAATATAATAGATAAATTGAATGTAAGAGAAATATGATTATTTTTTAAGTTTTGAAGAACGAGAGGAAAATAAAATAAAATTGAAGAGAATGAATGAAATGTAAAAATGGCGTACACCTCTAAGATATATGTGGACAAGTGAAATATTTGTAGATAAGAGCTATAAATATGAAACTTTTATCAAAGAACTTGCAAAAATTTTGTGACTATGCATGGTTGTTAAGTTGGAGTTGTCTCCAAGAAAAGTTCTTGAAACTCAAGAAAACCAGATCTCCATATTTTTTTTACGAAATGATTATTTGATGTAAATATATTCCAAATCATCCATTTTGACATGATTTGAACAATCAGGGGATGGGAGGTTCGGTTTCGTTTTGGGATATGACATCAGGTCACCTTTTATATTTTTGTTGTTAGGTATATGTATGCTTATGTTATAGAATGCATTCTTGTGTTACATGATCTTATATGTTAAAGTTGTTTCAAGCTAATTAATGTGTTCGTGTTATATGTTGCGTAAAAATATGTCTAAGATGCATGTTTAATTAGTATAACTTATAAAACGTGATTGAATATATTCCTTAGTTTTATATAAAAAATAATGTGTATGTTTTTTGGCAAAATAGGATATCTTGTTTGGTTACGGACTTGAGATTCCATCTTATATGTGTTTTAAATGCTAAAAATTGTTTCATAATGTGCAATACTAAAAATGATTTGCATGTTTTCTAAATAAAATGTGATTTTTGTTTGGAAAAATGATTATTTAATCATGTTCTTGTCCCTGCCATGCTCTTTTTTTTTTTTTTCCAAAAAAATACACATAATCTATATTATATGTTTACAAGGCATGAAAAAGTTCGGACCTCTTTTATTAACATTTTTTTTTGTTATATTTGCTTGCCCGTGGACCAAGTTGCCAATATGGCTGATAATCGCCCGTGATGGGCCTGTGTGGTATTGCCCATGAATAACTTGGTTTTTAGACCCCTTCTATGAATTCGAATACGGTTGAGTTCAACTTTATAGTAGACATATTTTCCTGAAATTTTATTTTGCAAAATAATAATAATAATAATAATAATAATAATAATAATAATAATAATAATAAATAAATAAATAAATAAAACTTGCTTGGTCAATCCTGGTTATATCAAGGTAACTGACATTTATGAAAAAAAAAAATTTTTTGAAATATCTATGCTAAAATGTGTTAGGTGGTTTTTTTTATTTATTTAGAAGCTCATCTAACTTCATATCTACGGGCGGGCAAATATTTTGACTTGTAGTCTGTTTATTTTTTAAAAGACCATAGATGTCAAAACTTTTGTACCTCATCTTCTTGGAAAAGATGTTGCTTTATGTCTCTGTATGGAGTCTTTTGCATGATAGAAACTCTCAAAACAACAAATCTAATTACAACATCAAGAGATCTTTCATTAATGATAAATAAGATCCAGTTGGTTCTCACGAACTTACAATTGAAACCTCTCTAAAATAACACTCACACTCAAATATACACAACGATCAACTAAGATTTTAGTCTACAAAACAAGTTTAACAAAGAATGAAACTCTAAACTTGAGCAAACCCTAAAACAATGAAAAATGAAGACGACTCAAGAAATGAGAGACTCAACTTGTGTGTAAAGGAAAAATGAATTGAATTGATCAAAAATAACACGCTGAACTTGTATTTATATCTAGGGTATTATCCATGAACCAAACCCGAATAAACCCGATCCATATCCTTCCTGAAAGATCCGCGTGCTTCTTCTCTTATACACATATCATGTTATAGCCCCTACACTTACTGAACAAAAACAATATACCCAAATAACACAAATCTATTCTTATTCTTTTAGTAAATCATTTCTCAAAGTTTTACGGTTTCAACCCAGTTTTAGGAAAACATTCAATGTTAATCTTGAACCATAAATAACACAATATTTTAAAACCCCCCTCAAGATAAACATTGAGAGGAACAAAAAACTAATATACAAAGATTTATTTATTTTTATTTTTTTTATTAAAAAAGATCTTATAATCCTAATTCAGAACATAAAAAATCATGTTGCTTTGATGTCAAAGCCTTAGTAAGAATATCAGCTCTTTGATGTTCTGAATCAATCTTAACAATCTTCAAAATTCCTTTTGAAACTCTGTCTCTTACA
Organism: Lactuca saligna; assembly: GCF_052625555.1. Classification (NCBI taxonomy): domain Eukaryota; kingdom Viridiplantae; phylum Streptophyta; class Magnoliopsida; order Asterales; family Asteraceae; genus Lactuca; species Lactuca saligna. Next base: position 78,845,597 of record NC_136418.1, read on the forward strand.
AAATGAGCATCTACTTCAAAATGTTTAGTCTTTTCATGGAAAAGTAGATTAAGAGCCAATTTAATGGCAAAATCATTATCACAAAAAACCTTTACAGGAAATAAATTTTTTACACCCAAATCAAAATATAATTTAAGAATCCACATTACTTCACAAGTGACAGAAGCTAAAGCTCTGTATTTAGATTCAGTAGAAGACCTGAAAAATATGTCTTGTTTTTTACTTTTCCAAGAAATCAAAGAATTTCCAAAATAAACACAGTAACCAGTAATACACCTTTTGGTAGAAATACATTTACCCCAGTCAGCATCCACATAAGCACATAAATAAACACCTTCATTCCTTAAAAAACTAATACCTTTACCAGGACTTTGTTTTAAATACCTTAATACACGCATTGCAATATCCAAATGAGACTTTCTAGGAGAATGCATAAATTGACTAAGAGTTTGAACAGTAAAAGAAATATCAGGTCTAGTTATACTCAAATAAATCAATTTTCCAATAAGTTTTTGATATTCAGTTATATTTTTTTAACAAAACATCCTTTTCATCAATTCCTTTCTCAGAAACATTAAAATTTAAATCCAATGGTGTCTTAACTGGCTTACAAGCCAATTTACCAAACTCATGAATCAATTCCAAACAATATTTTCGTTGAGTTAAACAGATTCCATCACTTTTATCAAAAACTTCAATACCCAAAAAAAAACTTTAATTTTCCTAAGTCTTTAATCGAATACTTTGATTTTAAAAGATCCTTTACTTTAATAATTTCATGTAACAACCCAAAATTTAAGACCAAAAATTTCTTTTAATAAAACATTACTTTAAGCAAAGTCATCATTCCAAAACATTATCAGAGTATTAATTTTCAAAACACATGCTCGTTATCAGAGTAAACATTCCCAGGCTATCTCATCTATGGTGTGTGATATGCGATAACCCCGAGCTCTTCCCTCTGCTACCGGAAGTACCTAAAACGAAAACTGAAAACCGTAAGCACAAAGCTTAGTGAGTTCCCTACCCTACCACATACCATGCATAATCACATACTACACATACTGGGCCACGCCGGCTATCCTAGGCCTCGCCCCTGCCTCTAGGCCCCGCCTGGCTTCGAGCACTGCTCGTATACAGATTTGTTTCACTTTAGGCCTCGCCTATCATAGGGCCTCGCCCGCCAATAATAATAACACATAAGCATATTACAACACATAAGCTAAACTCATATGTTTGATCCTGTCCTAAGGCCTTGCCTATCGTGGGCCTTGCCCTCGTCCTGCTACTGATGAGTCATGAAACCCCGTCCACGCTCCTACTGGTAGTAAGATACGGGCCCAGCCCACTCTCACTCCTTCCCTAACTTGGGCCTCGCCCCTGTTTAACTACCAATGAGATGTGGAACCCCATCCACACTTTGCTATTGGTGAGATACAGAAACTCGCCCACACTCACCTCCCTACCAGGCACATACATGTATCACACAGACAACAAGTATAAACTATCATATAAACAAATCCTTGGGCACCCGCCCGCTATTAACGGACCTCGTCCTGAATATCATACTAGCATACTGTGCCTAGGGCTAACCCCCGCGTCTTCTACTCATAACTACATGGGCCGACATTGTGGCCTTGGACCCATTCACACAAAGGGAAACTCAACTACATTGGCTAAACTTGCTGATGATCTCACTAGTTGCTGCCCTGTAACTCACTGAGCTACTGCTCCCCTTGCTCCCCGAACTACCAATATCAATGTAACACTAAGTCTAACTGACCCACGAAAGACAACCAAGCCAACCCTGGTCAAATTCAAAGTCCTGGTCAAGGTCAACCCTACTCGCCGAGTCAACCTACTGACTCACCGAGTTCATATATTCGGAGTCCTTCCTTTCTCGTCTCGACTCGCGGAGTCAGTCCATGACTCGCCGAGTCTACCGATTTCTGAGTCCTGGCCTGTCCAACTCACCGAGTCTCCACCCGACTCACTGATTCGAGTCTCAACTCGAAGGGTTTGGGGTTTCGCAACCTATCTCGCCGAGTCCAAGAACAGACTCGTCGAGTATGAGGCAATCTTGATCTGACTCGACGAGCTGTTCATCCCACTCGTCGAGTTGGTCCTAATCTTCATGCTACTCGCCGAGTCCCCTCAAAGGACTCACCGAGTCCATTCAAATCCCCTTACATGCAGAGGGCTTTTGAGTCATGCATGGACTCCAAACTATAGATCTACCCTTCCCAAGCCTATTCCTCATGTAAATTTGCAAACTTTACGTGTAGAGAAGGAGATCTAGGCAAAATACACCATAAACTAGGGTTTAAGGCAAAGATGCTCCATAATCAACTCAAGGGCTGATACTTTATGCTTCTCAAGACCATAAAATGCTTAGATCCGAAGTAGTAACTTTAGATCTGGCTTCTAACTCAAATGAATAACATTATGGCTAAAAAAACTCCAAGAACCACACATAGATCTAGGTGCCAAAAGGGTCCAAGAACTAGTTTATTACCTCCAAATGCTCAGAAATATACTCACAATCCTAGATCTATAGTCCTTTCTTGCTCCTCCAAGTTCCTTCTTCCTTCTCCAAGCTTTAATGCACCTTCCAAGGCAACAAATGGCTCAAACAATGGATATGGCGGCTAGGGTTTGGTGTTCTGGGTTAGAGAGGCAGTAAAGGAACCCTAAGGAGGAGAATGAGGTGCTTAAATAGGCTCCAAGTCCCGATTTTAGGGTTTTCCTCGCACAGACCAGACTCGTCGAGTCCCCTTGGCCGACTCGCCGAGTCGGTCACTTACTCCTCGACCCGTATCCCGCTCGGAATCGCTGAGTTCCTCCTTGGACTCGCCGAGTTGCCTTTTAAAATTAGGGTTTTCTTTCCTTTCTTGGCCTTCCAGACTTCGGGTGTTACAACTCTCCCCGACTTAAACTAAACTTCATCCTCGAAGTTTGCTATGATCCATTGCCTGCGGTCTGCCTTAAATACCCCCCAATTAGTCTAACACCAGCTGCCTAACTTCGCTGGCCTTCCGCTCAGTCATTCAGACTAATATCAATCCTTGCAGATAATAATCACAGGTCCATCCTGACCCTCAACGTTCTGGAAACATAACTTACTCAACCGACAATCCTTCAGGTACTCTTCGAGTACTGCAACTGAACCCATAGGGGTTCCCTCCTTCTTTCCTTGCACGATTTCCTCGCATCCCTAAGACAACGTTCCATAACCATCTATCTCCTCTGCCACTGTGAAGACCCTGTCTTCACCAAATCTATTACTCCCGCTACTCCCAGTACGAGTCATCATCGCCAGTATCCACTGGGCATTCTTTCTACTATCATTTGGTGTCGAGCACCCCACGATCAACTAATTGAATTCCACCATACACTGCATACTCACACTGCTACTGACTGGAAATTCTGCTATTCCTCATCTGGCTTCCAAATGAAATGAGACCACCCTGGTCCCTACCAACCTATCAATATCTGGATTACCGGCTCCCACCGATCGCTGGCCCAACACAACCAGTAGTCGCTCCCAGCGACTTTCGAAGAAACTTCAACCACCAATACTACTCAATCTATTCTACCATGCAGTCACTACAATTCCCAGGGATCCCCGATCCCCTATCCAGACACTAAGATCCCTACCACGTCCTACCTGTGCTACTAAAACTCACGGGCCTTGCCCACGAGTCTCACCTGCCTCTAACCTTCTAGTCCCACTTGTCTAACCACTCTTGCTTGGGCCTCGCCCACGGGTCTCACCCAACCATACTACTAAGCAACCTTGCTCTCAGGTCTCACCGATACTGCTACTCTTATATGGGCCTCACCCACGGGTCTCACCTAACTATATCCTAGAACGGCCTCACCTAAGGTCTCACCTCTCCAGGGCTGTACCGGCAACCTTCTCATCATTCTCATCCATTACTCATTCCTGATCCCTATCTGAATGCTAGGAGATAAGGGCCTCACCCCGACTCCGCCAATGAAGCTACTACGGAATGCTATGGCTTACCCGCAATCTTACATAACCCTCTATCGCTAGTGAATGCTACGACTGCCCCGTAGTCTGACAACACTTTCCACCACTGACTGCTAGTGAATGCTACGGCTGCCCCGTAGTCTTACAACACCTTCTACCACTGATCGCTGCTGAAGAAGGCCGAGGCTCTCCCGCCGCTCTTCCATGCTCTACTTGCTGACTATGCCACTGTCTACTAACACGAAAACATCCCATGCTATCTGTCCTCAAGATCTTCATACCGACTCACACGAGTCCTACAGGTGATCCTTCAACCTGAATTCCGATCCACATACTCACCATCACCATTACCTGCACGAACTGATGGGGAGTTTCTCAAACTCCCAACCCTGAACTACTCAATCCATAAAACGCTAAACTACCTCTTTTACCTTCTCAGAAATCGTGTACTCATTCTAGATTTGCTTGCTCTCACCCTTGCACACTCGGAGGATTCTCCCCCACTTCGATCCTGCTTACACCTCGTTGCTCAATGAACAGAAATCCCAATCCTTGCTACCATTCCATAATCAATCTGCTGAGGAATCCCAAGCTTACCATAGCTAGGGATCTAACCTGTCCATTTCTAAAACTTATACGGCTCTGAACTAGCGAGACATACGAAGTCCCTCCAAGGCATACTACAGTTACTGCATCCTAAGTAACCTTTTCCAACAGAACCCATCGTTTATCTACTATCCAAATATCCAAGGTATGCAGATGGCATATACCTCGATCACAATCAAACCGCTCAGAAATAAAATACTCATACTGATAATGATGCAGAACCATAACAATATAATCATGCACAAATAAAAGAACTGAAAACGGAAGTCGCATACCTGCAACGCCCAGCACCGCTCGCGTCTCCAAGGTAGCCATCTGAAAAGCCCTGCCTCCTACCGCCGGTACCTCTGCACGGCCCTGACGGCCGTCTGCGATCCTCAAGGCTGCAGGGGCAGGTGCCATCACCCGTCCTGCTGAAAACAAACTGGGGCACTGGGCCTTCTTGTGGCCTCGCTGATTGTAGTGAAAACATATCAAGTCTGATCCCTGAGTGGTGGTAACAGTACAATACCTGCTAAAATGACCAGTCCGACCGCACTTGAAGCAACCAGACTCACCAACGCTACCACTCCTGCACGCGCCCCCGTGTCCGCCTGCTACACTTCCCGTACCGGTTGCGGTCCTGGTAATCCATCGATCTTGAATCCGATCCCTTGGGCCTTTTGCCCAAACTCACGACTACCTGAACCTCATCCGGCTTCCTCTTCCGGATCTGCTCCAAATCAATTTCCCTCTCCCTGGCCCGAGAAACCATATCTTCCAGCGTCTTACAACCGGACCTGCTCACGAACTCCCTGATGTCAGCCCTCAACATCTCGTGATATTGGGCCTTCTTCATCTCCTAATCCGCGACATACTGTGGAACAAGAAGGCCCCTCTCCCTGAACTTGGCGGTGATCTCCGCCACAGTCTCAGTGGTCTGCGTCAAATCCTGAAACTCCCGAGCCAACTACTGCACCTCAATAATTGGTGAAAACTCCGCACTGAACCTAGCTGACAAATCGCTCCAAGTCATCGCGTCCAACGCGGCATCATCACCTAAATCATGACCAAACTCTTCCCACCAATCCCTCGCTCTGTCCTTCAGAAGACAGGAAGCAATTCTGACCTTGTCCTCCTTAGGACACTGGCTCGTACGGAATGTGTTGGCAACATCAGCCAACCATCTACTGCTAGCGATGGGGTCCCTAGCCCCATGATAATCTGGTACCCCGCAAGCCCTAAACTCCCGAAATGTCAAGGTACGCGCTCCCATCAATGCCATCATCTCAATACGGAAGGCTCCCAGCCTCTCATCCAAAATCTCCAATATACCCTCCTTGACCGTGCCAAAGATCACAGGAGTCTGAGCTAGAATACTGCACGTAACCTCAGCTGATATCAACTCTCTCATCCGCTCCTCGAGCTGCTCGACCCTGAACCCGAGCCCGATCCCTCTCCGGCGCCTGATCTACCCGTTAGTCTCTCTCGCAACGTCACCATACCGAAACATATAACATAACCACTATCAGAATACTCCTCACTGCTGCGAGACCAAACATACGCATTACCAAGTTCCCAGTCTTATCTCGGCCTTTCCCGAATCGAGTACGGATCCTCTGCTTTTTGTAGTACGGGCCCATACTACCCTCCACATCTATCCGTACTTTCCTTAAGAGCTGCTTCGACTCCAACAGGTCCCTTTTTTACTATTACTGCTCCCAGCACTACCTCATCCTAAGCTTGCCCTAGGGAAACCTCTGACTCAACTCAAACCATTCCTCAGCCGTTGAAGGTCTCCTTGTGATGCCAATTAGCCACCACCTGGATACCATCACATGTGACGAGGCTCAAATAATCCTTCAAGTAAAAGACTCGTCCCTACAACGGTTGGACTCAAACAAGAGTTGCGTAATAGGACCAAATCCAACACTCTGAGATTATTCAACCCTGATCACATGTAACGTGTCGTATCACTCAGAATCCCACAATGTACAAAGCAAGTAGCATTCATACAAAGGGAAAAAACTAACCATAACATATTCAAGCAATCATAATATCATACCAAGAATTTGAACTAGCATGCAACACAAACTCATAAACTCAGGCATAACCTAAACATGCTATCCTACTACTGTCTAACCAGCACCATCATGCAGATCAAAAACACATTTAACAGGCACATAAGGCATCCTCCTTAGATCCTTAGTCCTAGTCTACCATGCTGTTCTATTAATTGATAATCAAGACATAGACTTGTATGGGTATTTTGGGGGTACTTACTTAAGCTCGGTTGATTGCATGCACCACACCTCTTTTCTTTATTCAAGGTTCTTTTCTTTCTGAATTCTTTTTGCTTTTCTAAAACTATTTTCTTTCTCAAAACTCTCATTTTACAAAACTGTCTATTCATTCTGAAAATTTCTATACCAATTCCTCAGTTTGAGTTTAGACACACCCGAGAGCATGACCGAATCCTTCAAACCAAGGTTCTGATACCAACTTGTAACGACCCAAAATTTAAGACCAAAAATTTCTTTTAATAAAACATTACTTAAAGCAAATTCATCATTCCAAAACATTATTAGATTATTAATTTTCAAAACACATGGTCGTTATCAGAGTAAACATTCCCAGACTGTCTAATCTATGGTGTGTACCATGCGATCACCCCGAGCTCTTCCCTCTGCTACCGGAAGTACCTAAAACCAAAACTGAAAACCATAAGCATAAAGCTTAGTGAGTTCCCCACCCTACCACATACCATGTATAATCACATACTACACATATTGGGCCACGCCGGCTATCCTAGGCCTCGCCCCTACCTCGGGCCTCGTCCGCTATAACGACCCCGCCGCTCTAGGCCCCGCTTGGCTTCGAGCACCGCTCGGATACAGATCTGTTTCACTTTAGGCCTCGCCTATCATAGGGCCTCGCCCACCAATAATAATAACACATAAACATATTACAACACATAAGCTAAACTCATACGTCTGATGAGTCATGAAACCCCGTCCACGCTCCTACTGGTAGTGAGATACGGGCCCAACCCACTCTCACTCCTTCCCTAACTTGGGCCTCGCTCCTATTCTACTACTAATAAGATGTGGAACCCCATCCACACTCTTCTATTGGTGAGATACAGGACCTCACCCACACTCACCTCCCTACCAGGCACATACATGTATCACACAGACAACAAGTATAAACTATCATATAAACAAATCCTTGGGCACCCGCCCGCTATTAATGGACCTCGTCCTGAATATCATACTAGCATACTATGCCTAGGGCTAACCCCCGCGTCTTCTACTCATAACTATATGGGCCGACATTGTGGCCTTAGACCCATTCATATAAAGGGAAACTCACCTGCACTGGCTGAACGTGCTGATGATCTCACTAGTTGCTGCCCTGCAACTCACTAAGCTACTGCTCCCCTTGCTCCCCGAACTACCAATATCAATGTAACACTGAGTCTAACTGACCCCCGAAAGACATCCAAGCCAACCCTGGTCAAAGTCAAAATCCTGGTCAAGGTCAACCCTACTCGCCGAGTCAACCTACTGACTCGCCGAGTCAGTCCATGACTCGCCGAGTCTACCGATTTCTGAGTCCTGTCCTGTCCAACTCACCGAGTCTCCACCCGACTCAATGATTCGAGCCTCAACTTGAAGGGTTTGGGGTTTCGCAACCTGACTCGCCGAGTCCAAGAACAGACTCGCCAAGTACATGGAAATCTTTATCTGACTCGACGAGCTGTTCATCCCACTCATCGAGTTGCTCCTAATCTTCATGCTACTCGCCGAGTCCACTCAAAGGACTCGTCAAGTCCATTCAATTCCCCTTACATGCAGAGGGCTTTTGAGTCATGCATGGACTCTAAACTATAGATCTACCCTACCCAAGCCTATTCCTCATGTAAATTTGCGAACTTTACGTGTAGAGAAGGAGATCTAGGCAAAATACACCATAAACTAGGGTTTAAGGCAAAAAGGCTCCATAATCAACTCAAGGGCTGATACTTTATGCTTCTCAAGACCATAAAATGCTTAGATCCGAAGTAGCAACTTCAGATCTGGCTTCTAACTCAAATGAATAATATTATGGCTAAAAAAACCCAACAACCACACATAGATCTAGGTGCAAAAAGGGTTCAAGAACTAGTTTATTACCTCCAAATGCTCAGAAATGTACTCACAATCCCAGATCTATAGTCCTTTCTTGCTCCTCTAAGTTCCTTCTTCCTTCTCCAAGCTTTAATGCACCTTCCAAGGCAACAAATGGCTCAAACAATGGATATGGCGGCTAGGGTTTGGTGCTCTGGGTTAGAAAGGCAGTAAAGGAACCCTAAGGAGGAGAATGAGGCCCTTAAATAGGCTCCAAGTCCTGATTTTAGGGTTTTCCTGGCACAGACCAGACTCATCGAGTCCCCTTGGCCGACTCGCCGTGTCGGTCACTTACTCCTCGACCCGGATCCAGCTCGGACTCGCCGAGTTCCTCCTTGGACTCGCCGAGTTACCTTTTAAAATTAGGGTTTTCTTTCCTCTCTTGGCCTTCTAGACTTTGGGTGTTACATTTCAAGTTCGCAATTACCTGTTATAACAATATTATCAACATACACAAGCATAATGACAATAGTGTCGCCTTTGTTTTTAACAAAAAGGGAATAATCATTCATACTCTGAATAAAGCTAAATTCAAACCAAGAAGAGAATAATTTTTCATTCCACTTTCTAGGAGCCATACAAAGATTTCAACAATTTACAGACACTAGTGTCACCAGGCGTATGATATCCTTGAGGAAGAGTCATATAAACATCTTCTTCAAGATCCCCATAAAGAAAAGCATTATTTACATCAAGTTGAAATAAATTCTAGGAATTACTAATAGCTAAAGAAACAACAACCCTAACTGTTACCATTTTAGCAACAGGAGAAAATGTTTCCTCATAATCAATACCCTCCTTCTGACTATATCCTTTTGCTACTAATCTAGCTTTAAACCTTTCTATCACACCGTTAGACTTATACTTAATTTTGTATAACCATTTAAAACCAATGGGCTTTCTATTAGGGGGTAAATCAATAATTTCCCAAGTTTTATTTCTACATAAAGCCTCCATTTCCTCATTCATTGCAATCACCCAATTTGAATCAGTAAAAGCTTCAAAAAAAATTCCTAGGCTCAACAATTTTATTTAAGTTTGAAACAAAACAAAGATTTTCAGGACTTAAGTTTGCATAATTTAAAGTCTTTTCAATACCATACTTATACTAACCTTCTACAATACAATCATCAAATCTAGAAGTCATTTTGACTCCCTATTAGACCTCCTAACACTACCAGAGGGTTCAAGATTTTCTAAGCTATTTCCCTCAGAAGGTTCAAACACACCTGGACCAACCTCCTGAGACTGTGAGAACTGTTCCATGCCACCCTGGTTGCTAATATTAGCCGGATCAGAGGACACAACTACACCAATGTCATCAGTCTGGTGGCTCATCACAGAAGTGTCAAATTCAGAAGCCTCATCCATATAGGATGATTGAAGAACTTCATAATAGGGACTAGGATGTACAGAGTCTACAAAATTAGAATCATTAAAAAATTAAAGCACATTTTCACTAACTGAACCTTTCTTCATTTTAAAAGGAAAAAACATCCTCATAGAACACTACATCCCTGGAAAAGAAAATACACGAATTATCAAGATTGTACAACTTATATCCTTTCTTCTCATTAGAATAACCAATAAAAATACATTTGTCAGACCTTTCAATGAATTTATCTGATGTGTTTTGTTTAATAGAAAAACATAGACAACCAAATACTCTTAAATTTTCAAATTTAGGCAAACATTTGTAAATCATTTCAAAAGGTGACTCCAAATGTAAAACAGAAGTGGGAAGTCTGTTTATTAAAAAAAACAGCAGTTAAAACATATTCACCCCAAAAACTAAGGGGAAAACCTGACTGAAACAAAAGAGGTATAGCTACATTCAAAAGGTGTCTAAGCTTCCTTTCCACAACACCATTCTACTGTGGAGTATAAGTACATGTAGTTTGATGAGAAATACCATTTTTATCAAAAAAATCTTTAAACTGAGAATTAACAAACTCAGTACCATTATCAGACCTAACAATTTTAACATTGAATTAAAATGATTCTTCAAAAAATTATACAACACAGAAAACCTATAGAAAACTTCTGTTTTAGACTTCAACAAATAAACCCAAACACCTCTAGTGAAATCATCCATAATAGTTAAGAAAAACTTGAAGCCATCTGAAGTAGCAACCCTATAAGGACCCCAAACATCAACATGTACCAAATCACCTAGTGAAGCACTTTTATGCTCAGTCAACTGAAAAGAATTTCTAGACTACTTAGCTTTATGACAAATATCACACAGAGGAAGAGACTCATGTCCAAAAGATAGAACATGCTTAAGAGAATTTAAAGATTGAATAGCAGGGTGACCTAATCTTTTATGCCAAGTAATCTTAGAAACATATCAATCAATCCTACTCAAAGAAGCCATATTACCTGAAGAATAGGAATCTTCAAGATAATATAACCCTCCTGATTCACTACCAGTCCCCACAGTCACCTTGGACTGTGAATCCTGAACAACACATTTAAATTCATCAAAAGCAAGTTGGCATTTATTATCCTTACAAAGATTATGAACTGAAAGTAGATTAAAATTAAATTCATGAACAACAAATACATCACATAAGACAACTGTATCAGACAACTTCATATTTCCAATTTTATTAACTCTAGCAGAAGAACCATTACGATGATCTACCCTAAGATCAAGTTTATAAACATTAACAACATTATTCAACTTGAAATCATTTTTTTTCATATGACGATTTGCACCAGAATTAACAATCCATTTTCTATTACTAGAGATAAAAGAATTACAACAAATACCTGCCATATTTGCAGATACTTCACTAGTTGTAGACTTCTCATTGATGAGACTAAGAAACTTGTTATATTGTTCACTTGTGATAAAAAAACTTTTTAGAGGAATTGTTAGTCTTAATATCCAAATCAGAAGAACCATTAACATCAGAAGACAAAGAATTATTAGATGAAAAAGTCTTGTTAAGATTTTGAGATTCATTTTTGAACTTAAAATCATTTGGAAAACCAATAAGCTTATAACACCTTTCAATAGTATGTCCTTTAAGTCCACAGTTTTTACACTGAAGATTAGAATTACCACGAAATCTATTTCATTTCTCATTAACTTGTCCAAGAAAAGCAACACCCTGAGACTTAATGGAAGTCTGAGAAATGTGTCACACCCCAAAACCGAGAATGGCGGAATACGTTCTGGGGTGGACGACATCATGTACAGTATCATTACAATTGCATAATAGTAAAAACAAGAAACAACAAACATTTCATATATATAGTGATAATAATTACAATTGTGTTCTGCACAGTTAATAGACACCAAAAGTATAACAAAAATAAAAGACGAGTCTTGTATATGCTCCATCTTCTCCAAAAGCTGCTATGTACCTATCTATCTTTGACCTGAGGATACAAGTTATTTTGAAAACGAGTATCAGCATAAAGCTGGTGAGTTCATAAGAATTTAGTGTCGTTGTAGTATAAAAGTGTTTTCAAACTTATAGTATAAGAGCTAAAATTTGTATTTATGAGTAGTAGAAATCCCTAGAAAATCCTATATTTTCTAGAAAAGTACATTTACAAGTCCATCCTTTAAGTGTGTAAAAGTATTATCTTTGAAACCATCAATAGTATAAGTGTAGTAATAGTCCTCAAGTGAGTAATATGGCTGAAGAAATGTTATATTTGCTAACAGTAGTAGTGTTGTAACTTTAATTAGTACTAGATCTTTAATTACTTCGGGATATTTGTTTAGACATTAAGACTTAGTCACTACAAGAAAAAGACCGTTTTACGACGCGCAAAGCACGACGCTCTTTGATTTATGTGACGCATTAGAGAGCGACATTAAAAAAGTGTCATCTCTTCAAAAAATTTAAGGATTTAGGTCGCGCATTACTGAGTGCCCTTAAATTAGTGTCTCTAGAAAAGAAATTAAAAACACGGAGGGTGCTTTATTTTTAACGTGCGTCCACTATACCCATCACTTTATAATTTTAATGAAACGCGGGTTTAGTAGAGGGGGAAAGGAAATCCCCAAAATTTTGAAACCCGTCTTCTGCCTTCTTTCTATCTTTCATCTTTGCAGTCTACTACTCTCCCCTCTCCCTCCTTCTCTCCTCTCTCCGATCTACTTCTCCGCCACTCCTTAATACCTTGCCGGAATCTAAAAACTACAAAACCTCATCCTCACAAAGTCTAGGAAACTAGGGTTTTTTCATCCCTCAAAGAATGATCCACATCCTCCATAGATCGATAGTCCTCGCAAAGTCTAGGAAACTAGGGTTTTTTTCATCCCTCAAAGAATGACCCACATCCTCTATAGCTCGATCTCTATCGCTTCATTTCTCACAATATATCAAACACTTTACATTCATAGGGCCACAAAATCTATTATTGCTTGAACTAAGGTTTTGAGTTCGTATCACACAACCCTCCCTCAATGTTCAATCGTCGACCATCTCCGCAACTATAAGTCTTTATCTTCAAGTCTATCAAAGGTTTAATCGAAGGTTCATCTGTTATGTAAGTCTTTATCGATGTTCAATCGTCGCTCACGCCGACCATCGATGTTCAGATTGTGGTAAGCTTCCTCCTTGGGCCGAAATCCCTATTGATTTTGTGCATAAGCATCACATGGCTCTTAAGAGTGAGCATGTCTCCGCACATTTACATGAATGGATAGATATCATATTCGGGTGAGCCCTATTTCATTCATATTCTAATATCGGTGGGTTTTATTTTGTTTTGACGCTTTTGACTTTGTAAAAGGTTGAAATAATTTTTTTTGATATAGATAAAATCATTGAACCAGTAAGTCTTCTTGTTAGTCGATTAATTAAGTTCTTTTGTTTATGTTTCTTTTCTTGATTCTTTGCATACACACGTAGCAGGCACCATCAGTTTCTTAGCTCCTGAGTATGCACTCACTGGTTAGTTCTCTAATCTCCTTGTACAAGCATGGATGCTAGCACAACTTCTTTGTTAATTTTAGGGCCTAAATCAATTAGTGTCTCTCAATCTTAGGAGTCACATTAACTAGGGTTTCTTCATTTTTCTATCTAGCGTTTTTGTTTATTGGCACAACGCTTGATTAACTCAACTAGGATGGTATTGCTCTTCTTAATCAGATAATCTTGAATCGTTATTTGAAAGGTTTAATGAATTTTGTTAAACTGAAAAACCAATATATTGTAACATCTCGGAATCGCAAGAGTAGAGTTGAAGGGTTAAAAGTGTAAGTTTTGGAGGGCGACTCGACGAGTTACATGGATGGACTCGGCGAGTCAGGTCGCGACTTTGGTCGCGTGTCAAATGGCCTACTCGGCGAGTCCAAAGATGGACTCGGCGAGTAGGTGCTGGGCGAAGAAAAACCCTAAATTCGGGGAATGGGCCCTATATAAAGATCATTATGTTCCTCCACAGCCTCCTTGATCCCCCCTTGAGTCCCAGAAACCCTAATTGCATGGAGGAACCCCATTGTTGAGCAAAGTGGAGCTTGGAGAGGTGTGGGTTGAAGAAATCTTGAAGGAGAAGAGGCTTGGATCAAAGGGCTTTGCTTGGATTCAAGTTTCATTGCTGTTGAGGCATTCTTTGGAGGTAATACTTTCGTTCTTCGGCTATGTTTTCCTAGATTCTCATTTTGGGGTTGTGTGGGAAGCTTAGTTGTGTGGCATCTTGATGTTTGAAGGATGGATCTGAGGTTGCTACCTCAGATCTGGAGTGGAGAAGATCTTAAGAGCATTAAAGCCCCTGTTCTTGTGTTGTTAATGGAGCTATCATGTCCCAAACCTTAGTTCTAAGGTGAATAAGGCCTAGATCTCTTTGGATTCATGTAAAGTTTCCCACTTTACGTGATGGATGGATTGTAGGAGGTTTGATCTATGTTTTGGATCAATTGCATGGCCTGGAGTGCTTATGAATTGATTCAGACCGGTGATACTCGGCGAGTCACATGGGTAGACTCGACGAGTTGCTTGAAGATGGCCTGGAACTCGGCGAGTTGGAAGAACAACTCGGCGAGTAGGTTGAAGATAGCCTGAGACTCGGCGAGTCTTGTCGTAGAGTCCCAATATTTCCTGGTTGAGTCGAGAATCAGTGAGTTAAGGGATCACTCGGTGAGTTGGGTGCGATTGGACTCAGAGTTGTTGGACTCGACGAGTCTTGGGGTGACTCGGCGAGTTGGGTCACTGATTGAGGGAAGTTCTGAGCATAGGGACTCGGCGAGTCATCGGGTTGACTCGGCAAGTAGGGTCAGTCAGGGGTTGACTTTGACTTTGTCCAAGGTTGACCAGTTGTCTTTCAGGGGTATTTTGGTAATTAAGAGTACTTATTGAATTGAATGTTTTGGTGTTCAGTGGAAGAGTTCGTGTCAGAGTTGGAGCAGCAGGATCATCCTTTCAGCCGGCGAGTTTCGAGGTGAGTTATTGTGACAACTGTCAATTCAGGTCATTCTTGGACTCATGCATATTTATAATAACCATTCATGCACAACATGCCATGACCTAGTAGTATAAATTAGGTCAAAAATCTTGCATAAACTAGGATCCAACTAAGGTCTAGGACTAATATACTTGATACTTACAATTCTAGTAAGTTGCTTAGCTACAATAGGAAATGCCAATACTATAATTAGAATAAGCTTCAAACTTTGTTATAATTGAAATAGGGTATAAAACTCTAAAAATAAATTAAAACACTCTAATTATACTTCAACATGTTGTTGAATATCAATCAATGTTCCAAAAACTCTAAACAGCCAAAAATCCAAATTTATAAATCTTAAAGCTTAAAAACTTTATAAAATTTGGCTATAAACTTTCTAATATCAAATTTTATTAATCAAATTATGGATTATACCAATGAAATAGAAATATAAATTACAAGTATTAATCATAATTTATTAGTTAAAAACAAGATTTTTAAATAAATCAAAAATTGCTTAAAGAATCACTTTTATAAAAATTAGATTTTTATAAAAATTAGATTTTTATAAAAATTAAGGAGGGATTTTTTATAAAAATTTGAATTTAGGAGAGAGGAGGCTTTAATGCCTCAAAAATCTGGCCATCTCCCCTCTCCCCATGCACTCTCTTCCCAAAACTCATGATTAAACTCAAACCCACACTCCACCTCTTCTCTCTTCACTCTTCTCACTTCACTCTCTTCACACACTTCACCCTCTTCCTCTCTCTCTCTAAACTCACGAAATTTCTCTCATTTCTCTGCCAAATTTCAAGACTTTGAAGACCTTGAAGTGTTCTTACTTCTCTCAAGATCATAACCAAGGTAAACAACATCATCTTCTTCCATAGTTTGATGATTCTACTTCTTTTCCTTCTTAGTTTTCTCTTCTTTTAGGATTCTATGCCTTTCCATGGCTAGAAATCTTTATTCTCCCCTTGTGGTTTGTAGATTCTCACCATAACACAATGCATGTGTTTGAAATGGTGAAAATCCGGGATCAAACCCATGCAAGGAGTGAAAAAGATGCACATATGATCATGTGACATCAAAACATAATATTTCATGTTCTTCTCCATTTCTTGTGTGTTCATGCATGAACGAAAGCATTAAACCATTTCTAGTACATCTTGGATGCTCATTCATTCCATGCATGTGTTAGAAATCGGGCCTTACCAAGGACATGCATGATGTTCTTATTGAAATACCCTAAAAATGCACACAAGCAAACATGCAATCTGCCAGATTATTTTGTTCGACTTTGAACAGTCATAACTCAGTCATTTTTTAACCAAATCATGATATTCTTTTTGTATTGGTTAGTTCCACGAGTTAACTTTCAAACCCAACTGGTCTTACTGTAAAATATTAAATATCCGATATTTGGCAGATTTTACAAAAAGGTTGCGCATACAGCTCTTTTTCTGTGATCACTATTTTTATCTTGCTTAAACAATGGTCTTAAACCCAACCATAAATCTTAGGAAAAATACCTTAGAAACTTAACATATCTAGTGAGTTATGGTTGAAATTTCGTGGCTTAAAACCTCACTGAATGGGCTACAAAAATTCATGAACCTCAGCCACATCTACACTTCATGCATTATTGCATGCAACTTTTCTTAAATTGTTTGGAATCATTACCCTCATTTCTCTTCTGAATACATTCTTAACATTTTTACTTTTGAAAGCCCTTGCATGCATGAGATAATCTGGAAAATTTCAAGAGCTTTTGTTATTTATTTGATTTATTAGAATTATTGCTAAAACCAAGGGCATAAATCATATAAAATACTTCCAGAGGTCAATAAATCCTAAATAAATTCATGGATGATACTTATGGGGAATAATGACCCCTCACCAAATTTCAGCAATTTTTGTTACTGTTTCATATGATTTCTAATTTTCTTTTATTTAGGACATGATAAATTACAAAACCACTTTTTAGGATGTGAAAATTGTATCTAACAATTTTCGCATACCTTACTTGTGATGGGTGACTCAAGAAAATAATTTCAAGATTTTTCATCATGTCTAGCTATTTTTCCCAATTTTTGGTAATTATAATGGCTTAAAAATGGGAAAAATAGTTCTGATTATCCAAAATTCATGAAAATTTGCCAGGATATCATATTATATAGTAGGAGGTTACATAAAAATTTTGAATATTTTTCTCCACTGTAAACTATTTTTCCCTTATTTTCTAAAGTTAATTGCACTAAAATTCACTTAAATATACATAAATACCCAAAACCAGTTTATACATTATGAAAACCACTTTTGATATTTTTCCCAAGATATTTATACTGTAAATGATGTTACAAAAATTTATGGTAATTTATTTTAACTGTTTAATAATATTTCTTTAATTAATGACTATTTAAAGGAATAAAACAAGGAAAAATACAAATAACCACTGAAAAATATATTTTATATTTTTCCCAGCCTATTTATGTATAATAACAATTAAATAAAAAGTTTGGGTAATTTTGGAAACTGTTTACTATTTATTTCAATTTTTATTGAAATAAATGCTCAAAAATTATAAAATATAATTAAACAGCTTGGAAATCCATTTTTATAATTTTCCCAGCTTAGTATTGTGTATTAACAGTTAAATAAAAAGTTTGAGAATTTTTATCCCTCGAATACTATTTTTCGTGAATTTATGTTGTTATTGAGACTTAAAATTTGGAAAATTAACCTTCCAAGGTTGTAATTAATCGCACGACTTGTAAAATTTCAATACATCAGAAAAAGTGTAACAAAATGATATAAATCCAATACTAAAACATAAATTGGCATTTCCCTATATGTAGAGTTTAGTATATTAGCATTAGATATCGACATGGAAACTCACTAGTGCGTGTGTTTGGTGTCGTAGGATCCCGGTAGTAAGACGTTGGTGCATCCCGAAGTACCGCTTGTGTCTACACAAAACATCGTGAGTATTCACGCACTCCCCTATTTTCGGTTTTTATGTTTTGGGGTGGAAAAGCATGTCCAGAAAAACTATTGTTTGCATGATGTATTTAAATTGTTTATTATCAAACATGATTGCTATTGTATTGCTATGTTTCTTTATGTATGTCTATGCAACACGGAACATGAGAACTTGTCGTACTAAGGCCCTTCCCTTATCTCTAACCATTAACTCTTTGAGCCAATGGTCATTATGGATAGCGCTATTAGGAATTGACAACTCCTCACTCGCCCGAATCGCTGGAGTGCATGATACCATATTCATCTATGGAACGATAAGCATAGATCTCGATAGGGCTTCAGTCATAGGTTTGGTTGAGACTCATTGTTTTCTCATACACATACAAACGCGTTTCTCGTTATAGCAATAAACTTGTATTCATTAATAGCAATCAACTTGTTTATCATTGAAGCAATGTACTTGTATTTACGAAAAGCCTTATTGTACGCTCGATTTTATAAACTTGTGATACTCACCAACTATTTTCATAGTTGACGCTCGTTTTACATGCTTTTTCAGGAAATAATTAGTAAGTGGATGTAAAGATTCATCATCATAGAGCATGCTGCATCGTGTTGAAGCTATTATGAAGCTATATTTTGAACAATGTTATTTTGAAAAACTTGTATTTTGTTCTTTTGAAGCTATGGGTTGTAAACTTTTAAATACTGCTATGGTGATGTATCTTTATCTTTTGCAATGAAACCGTTATCGCTGTCATACCTTGCGTTTCCGCTTTAGCGGGGTGTGACAGTTATCCTCACTATATCAACAGGGTCTAAGGCACCAAGGCCGGCCCTTATCGGATTGAGATCTGGGTAGTTATTATTATTTTGTTGATTGTGATATGCTTGCATCCTGAGAGTTAGGATGGTATATGTTAGAGAACTGATTGAGATCAGTATCCTGAGAGATAGGGAGATGCTATGCTAATGACCTGTTAGGTCGGTATCCTGCTTAGAGTATGTTATGCTATGTGATCTGCTAGATCGGTTGTTTGAATGTGAACCGTTATATGATTATATGTCTATGTGTACATGGTTGCTTGGACTGGAGATGGGTTGAGGCGGTCCTACTTTGTGCTATAGGCCAAGATACTCAGGGCAGACCGGTTGTTCCGGAGGCCCAGCGAGCGGTACAGATATGCTGTAGGCCCCACGCGGGCGGACCAGACGTGTCGAGGCTCGGAGAATGGACCAGGCCGACTGAAGGCCCGATGCGGGCGGACCAGTCATACTGTAGACTTAGAGAGTGGACCAGGTGAGTTGAAGGCCCAGTGCGGGCGGACCAACCACACTGTAGACTCGAAGGACATGACTAGACTCGGAGGATGGATCCGGTGGACTGAAGGCCCGATACGGCGGACCAGTCACATAGTAGACCTGATATGCATGGCTGTTCTACGTTCTGTTATGTTATGTATGTTTTATATGTTTGGGACCAGAAGGTCTTAGCCTGGAAGGGCATATGTGTGGTTGGTATTTTGGGGGTATCTCACTAAGTTTTCGGGCTTACAGTTGTGGTTTAATGTTTTTCAGGTTCTTCAGGAGACTGTGGCAAGGCGAAGGCGTGATTGTACCGCTCCTCATGATTTTGTAGCAATGTGATTCTGGGAATACTCTAAATGATTTGTATTGAAAACCTTTTGTAAACAAATTAATGAAATCGGGTTGTTTTCGAAAAATTTAAATTGGTTGTATTTTTCGTTCGTTACAAGTTGGTATCAGAGCCTTGGTTTGAGTGAATTGGAGGAACACTTGTGTGACTCCAGTCTCAAATCGAGGAGGGTTTTCAAAAGAGAATTTAAAATGGTTTTCAAAATAAGTAAAGGAGGACGCGGAGGTATGATCAGCCGGAGCCAGTAAGTAACCCCAAAATACCATACATGACAATTGTTTTATTGAGCTTTGATAGAACAACATGCTAGAGTTACGCTAGGGATCTTCAGGATTTCTTGATGTGTTCCCTGATTTATGATGCCTGCTAGCCTAGGGTTTCCTTGTGAGAGATTTCTAGTGTTCCTCTAGTTATGAGGATAGAGCGTTGTTATGTATATTGTCTCTAGAGTGTTGTGGAAGTACTTCATACAAATATGGGTAGGTGTGGAAGGTAGTATGGGCCCGTACTATTGAAAGCACAGGACCCGTACGCGTATCGGGGAAACCATGACCTCTAGGGTTGGGTTGGGAGCTGGTTCCCGGGATAGTGGGAAGTGTCTGGGATTTTTGGTGGTTTATTTTCAGTATGGAGACTTCAGGACATGCTGGGAGTGGATCTGGGTCAGGATCAGGAGCAGGAGAGGCAGTTCCGGGTGGGTCTGTACAGTCCGAGGTTGTCAGTCAGATGAGTACGCACGAGTTGGATGCGAGGATTCGTGAGATCCTGCATGATGAGGTTGCTGCACTGTTTTGGGCTGAGCTGCCGTAGTTGTTTGGGTCGATCAAGACCGCCATGGTGGAGTATTTTGATTAGCGCTATGTGGCTCTCACGGAGACGGCTGCCGCCGCGGCTACAGCAGTTGTAGCAGTGGCAGGGGGAGGAGCTACTAGAGGTTTTCAATATCGGGACTTCGATAATACGAAGCTCCCACCTTTGATCGAGTTCAGGATCCGATCGTTGCTATGAGATGGTTATCAGATGTGGAGGGATGTTTGTTCACGTGTTCATGCCCTGCTGATCAGAGGGTGAGGTGCGCTCTGAACCTGTTAAGGCTCGGGGCAAAGGATTGATGGAGATTGACCATGGGGTCGTACTCGGATGCGCAGAGGGCTGCGATTTCATGGGATCAGTTCAGAGAGATGTTCAGCACTGGATATGTTCCGCAGGTCGAGAGGAAGAGGTTGGCTCAGGAGTTCTTGGAGCTGAAACAGGATTCGGAGTCGGTGAAGGAAATCACCAGGATGTTTACTGAGAGGGCGATGTTTTGCCCTGAGTTCGCTTCGGAGCAGGCTCAGATGTCCCGATATCTGAGTATGCTTAAGAGAGATATCAGGCGGTTTGTGTCCGCGCAGAGATGCGGGACCTTGCTGGAGTTACAGGAGGCCGCCAGGCGGCGGTAGTTAGAGATTGAGTTGCAGATGCGTGAGCTGAGACAAGCTTCGGTTTAGTCGCAGCCAACGACGAAACGGTCTAAGACCGTTGATTCCAGGATGAGAGATCAGGGTAGCCACGTCTGTGGAAAGTGTGGAAGGGGTCATGCCGGAGTTTGTCGATCCGGTGGAGCATGCCGCAAGTACGGAAAGGAGGGACACTATGCGAGGGGTTGTCGGCAGTCGGTGCCGGTTCGGGACTTGAGGATATGTTATCATTATCATCAGGTTGGACATTTGAGGGTCAACTGTCCACAGCTTGTTGCAGGACCGGTGCAGGCTCTAGCACCGGCTACATTGAGGATCACAGGTGGAGGTCAGGGTGGAGCGGAGTCCCCAAGGGCTTAGGGTCGTGCTTTTCAGCTTGCTGTTGCGGGTATGTTTCTTTCTGTTGTTTTGATTATTTATGATTATTGTGGAGTAGCGTTATCTGCTAGTCTCGTTGGATGGTTATGGAATTGCGTTTTGGGTTTTCGTGTGGTATCCATTGTTCCTTGAGGGTTTGACGAGTTGTGTTCGAGATTTCGTTTTGGTATCCTTTGTTCCCTGAAGGATCGATATGGTTATGGATTAGTACTTCGAGCTATTGTGGAGTATCTCTTTGAGGATTAGTGGCGGATGCGGCGTTGGTTTGAATGTCAGGTAGCCTCTGCAGTCTGAGGGGTGGATATGTGAAGATTGGGTTCCTTTCGAGCAGGTTGCTTAGTGTGGAAACATGAGTTTTATGGAAGTTGTTAGCGCCGGGGAGAAACATTTTGTGTGTAAATGTTGGTGTTCTGCAAGGCTGCTTTGGGACATCGGTGATGGCGATCGGTGATTAATTGTCAGTGTCTTAAGTGGGGGACAATTGGAAATTCTCCGGATGGTCGTTAGGCTTGAGAGGTTGCTTAGCTGCTTTGGGAATTTAGCGGTATTTCTTTCAGCCGAGAGCAAGCTCGTATGAGTGAGTAACAGGCATGCGGGGCGGAATACAAACCTAGGGCATTTGATTATGGAGGGCCTGGGAGCAGGCCGGGATCGAGCATGTAAGATGGAGATAGAGGTCGGAACCCCTAGAGGGCTAGAACGATATGCATGGGAAGATTCCCCGAAGAGATAGCTCGGAATGATGAATGCTTGTTGAGCGGTCCGGATAGACTGAAGGCCGGTAGGCGTACCAGTCAGGCCAAAGGCTCGGAGGATGGTCCAGTTATATTGGTTGAAGGTTCTGAGAGTGGTCCAGATTCGCTGAAGGCCTGGGGAGGCGGTCCAGTCTTGCTGAAGACTCTGCGAGTATTGTTAGGATCGGTTCGAGGACATGTATTGCGTATGTTACAGTGTGATTACATTGGGAGGTCTGGCCCCGGGTAGCGATCTTGAGCAGTGAAGGTAGTGCATGGGCTTGAGAGTCCCTGCAATGAGAGTCAGAGTAATGGTGATATATGGATGTCGGGTACGCTTTAAAGAGGTGGTGTAGCGTGGGGTGAGCACCATAGTACCTGTCATGGTGACGGGGACGAGTGGTTTCCTTGGTAAGGAAAGAGAGAGGAATGAAATTCCGAAAGGGAGTGCGAATCCACGGAAGTGAAAGCGGCAGTGTAGAGTTATGATTGGAGTGGTCCGTCGATGGTTTTTGAGTAGTGTGTTTGCGACAGTAGAATAAAAGCTCATTAGACTTGAGATGTCTGCTCAGGGCACGGAGGGAATTTCACAGGCGTAGAGCTAGGGAGAGGGGTTCGGAAGGGATGCAGGGAGAGAGTCTTGGACTCTCATTGAGATTCTGATCAGGGTTTTGGGTATGTATTAGCGGTTCATCCTGGAAGGATGTTTGAGGATATCATCAGTGTATCGGGTTTTCCAAACCTGAGGCTGCTAGAGCTAGATCAGCATGTGTGTGCGATTGCGAGAGGAGAACTCGGGGGGAGTTGCTTCGAAATTGAAGAATGGGTCTTTCTATCGTCATGGAAAGGATAGAGTGGGATTCGGATTGGGGATCCGATGGTTCATGGTTTTCTAGCCATATAAGTCAAGTGAAAGATGAGAATTGGAGTCGTAAGGCATCATGGGTAATTCTCGGTTGTTGAGTGCGGCTATCGGAGGGTAAAGCTGGTGCCCGGGTTGAGTAGGTGGTTGGGACACCATATGAAAGGAGAAAGTGAGCTTCTGGTTTCTATGGTTGTGCCTTGAGGGACTTGGTCCGGTCAAGGTCAGGTGGCGCGTCGTGGGAAGTATTTTGAAGTTGAGATGCCATAGGCTTCGAGGACGAAGCCTAATTTAAGTGGGGGAGAATTGTAACACCCCGAAATCGCAAGAGTAGAGTTGAAGGGTAAAAAGTGTATGTTTTGGAGGGCGACTCGGCGAGTCACATGGATGGACTCGGCGAGTCAGGTCGCGACTTTGGTCGCGTGTCAAATGGCCTACTCGGCGAGTCCAAAGATAGACTCGGCGAGTAGGTGCTGGGCGAAGAAAAACCCTAAATCTAGGGAATGGGCCTATATAAAGATCATTATGTTCCTCCACAACCTCCTTGATCCCCCCTTGAGTCCCATAAATCCTAATTCCGTGGAGGAACCCCATTGTTGAGCAAATTGGAGCTTGGAGAGGTGTGGGTTGAAGAAATCTTGAAAGAGAAGAGGCTTGGATCAAAGGGCTTTGCTTGGATTCAAGTTTCATTGTTGTTGAGGCATTCTTTGGAGGTAATACTTTCGTTCTTGGGCTGTGTTTTCCTAGATTCTCATTTTGGGGTTGTGTGGGAAGCTTAGTTGTGTGGCATCTTGATGTTTGAAGGATGGATCTGAGGTTGCTACCTCAGATCTGGAGTGGAGAAGATCTTAAGAGCATTAAAGTCCCTGTTCTTGTGTTGTTAATGGAGCTATCATGTCCCAAACCTTAGTTCTAAGGTGAATAAGGCCTAGATCTCTTTGGACTCACGTAAAGTTTCCCACTTTACATGATGGATGGATTGTAGGAGGTTGGATCTATGTTTTGGATCAATTGCATGGCCTGGAGTGCTTCTGAATTGATTCAGACCGATGATACTCGGCGAATCACATGGGTGGACTCGACGAGTTGCTTGAAGATGGCCTGGAACTCGGCGAGTTGGAAGAACAACTCGGCGAGTAGGTTGAAGATAGCCTTAGACTCGGCGAGTCTGTTCTTGGACTCGACGAGTCTTGTCGAAGAGTCCCAATATTTCCTAGCTGAGTCGAGAATCGGTGAGTCAAGGGATGACTTGGTGAGTTGGGTGCGAGTGGACTCAGAGTTGTTGGACTCGACGAGTCTTGGGGTGACTCGACGAGTTGGGTCGCTAATTGAGGGAAGTTCTGAGCATAGAGACTCGGCGAGTCATCGGGTTGACTCGGCGAGTAGGGTCAGTCAGGGGTTGACTTTGACTTTGTCCAAGGTTGACCAGTTGTCTTCCAGGGGTATTTTGGTAATTAAGGGTATTTATTGAATTGAATGTTTTGGTGTTCAGTGGAAGAGTTCGTGTCAGAGTTGGAGCAGCGGGATCATCCTTTTAGCCGGCAGTTTCGAGGTGAGTTATCCTCACTATATCAACAGGGTCTAAGGCACCATGGCCGGCCCTTATCGGATTGAGATCCGGGTAGTTATTATTATTTTGTTGATTGTGATATGCTTGCATCCTGAGAGTTAGGACGGTATATGTTAGAGACCTGATTGAGATCAGTATCCTGAGTGATAGGGAGGTGCTATGCTAATGACCTGTTAGGTCGGTATCCTGCTTAGAGTATGTTATGCTATGTGATCTGCTAGATCGGTTTGTTTGAATGTGAACTGGTATATGATTATATGTGTATGTGTACATGGTTGCTTGGATTGGAGATGGGTTGAGGCGGTCTTGCTTTGTGCTGTAGACCAAGATACTCAGGGCGGACCGGTTGTTCCGAAGGCCCAGCGAGCGGTCCGGATATGCTGTAGGCTCCACGCGGGCGGACCAGACGAGCTGAGGCTCGGAGAGTGGACCAGGCCGACTGAAGGCCCGATGCGGGCGGACCAATCATAATGTAGACTCAGAGAGTGGACCAGGTGAGTTGAAGGCCCAGTACGGGCGGACCAACCACACTGTAGACTCGAAGGACATGACTAGACTCGGAGGATGGATCCGGTGGAATGAAAGCCCGATACGGCGGACCAGTCACACAATAGACCCGATATGCATGGCTGTTCTACGTTCTGTTATGTTATGTATGTTTTATATGTTTGGGACCGGAAGGTCTTAGCCTGCAAGGGCGTATGTGTGGTTGGTATTTTGGGGGTATCTCACTAAGCTTTCGGGCATACAGTTGTGGTTTAATGTTTTTCAGGTTCTTCAGGAGATTGTGGCAAGGCTAAGGCGTGATCGTACCGCTCCTCATGATTTTGTAACAATGTGATTCTGGGAATACTCTAAATGATTTGTATTGAAAACCTTTTGTAAACAAATTAATGAAATCGGGTTGTTTTCGTAAAATTTAAATTGGTTGTATTTTTCGGTCGTTACATATATTCACAGTGAGATAATATGATATTGAGTGAAAATAAAACACCAATTGAGAATTAACTGAAATTAATAATCTAGTCTAGTAACTATGTTAATTCTGTAACATTGGTAGCCTATGGTTTAATTGGACATGTCTGTAATGGGACTAGTCCAGTCTGTATGAGAATATTTGTCATCTTCATAGTTCATACGTATGTGGTTTATCAATATTTAGATGAAATTAAACCTTGTCATGCTTAACATTCGCATAATCAGGAGTGTGGCTATTGTGTATTGAAATGGATGTCTGAATTTGTGATATGTCAGCAACATGCGCTCTCTTACATGATGAAAAAAGTTTTCTTATGTGCATGCATCTTTTAAATGTACCATATACTGATTTATAATTGATTAATTGGTGCTCATCACTTTTGCAGAGGAACTTCCTAGCTATTGGAATGAAGAACCAAATATGCTATCTTTTATAGCATTTGATCGCCGCTTTTTTTTCCTAGGTAAACATTATGTTGAAGATAATTGTGTTGCATCTTGGGCCCTTTTGTTTTACAACCGGATTGGGCTTGTCAATCCGTGTTTAACTAGATTAGCCTTCTTTTTCTTAGAAAAACGGTTAGGGTTTCATTATAAATATATGCATGCATGTATGCGTATAGTAACAGTCGTCACTCTCATTGAATATTGTAAACCCTAAAATCCTCTACAGTTGATGTTCTTTATCGAGCTCTTCTGAGGATTGTTTATTGAATCATTCGACACCTTTTGATTCATTAGCTTGTTCTTAATTGTTTATCTAGTCATTTATCTACCTGTTTCATAGATCTAATCGATCTTTAAGTTTGTTTTAAACTCATCAATTGGTATCAGAGCAGGAGGCTGTGTAATCAATACACTTATTTTCTGTGAAAAAGCTTCGATTAGGGTTATTCCGCATTCATTGATATTTATTGAGCCGTCATCTCATAATTGACGTATCTCAATATTTATTATTTTTGCCCTAATTTGATACATTACAAGTTTGATCTTTGAACAGGTTATTCGATCAATTATGGACGAGTCACAATCCAATCCCATCAATATTTCAAACAGCATTGGATCAACAACAAAGATTCCCATCCTGTACACCCATGATTATGAAGTCTGGGCGAATCACTTTGAAGATTATGTCATAGGATCTGAGGATAATGGATACCTCATCTGGGAAGCAATTATCTCTGGATCGTTTTCTCATTCAGCAACTTCAAGGATTATTAAAACTCAAAAGGAGTATAATGATCTCCTGAAAGATGTTAAAGATGTAGCGCAAGATGAAAAAGTTAATTTTCAGTGCAATATCAAAGCGCTAAGATTGATTAGATTTTCTCTTCAATCCGATACCTTTTGGCTGGTAAGTTCATGCACGACTGCTAAAGAGATATGGGACAGGCTACGTGAATTGTACTCTATAGATGAAGATCTTGAACACTCCATTCAAACCTTACTCTTGTCTAAGTTTGGTGAGTTCAAGCAAGGAACAGAAGAAATGGTGACTCAAACGTTCGATCGCTTCAATCATCTTCTTAGCAAGATGATCAAACATGACATCGAAAGGAAGCTTATTGAACAGAAGGTTACTTTTTTAAATGGACTCAGGTCTGAGTGGAGAGCAATCTTGTCCACAGTTAAAGTACACGAGCAATTCAAATCCTATTCTTTAGCGAAACTGGTGAGCATCCTAAAAACTCAAGAAAAGATCGTACTGTAGGAGAAGACTGTGGTTTCAAGTCTAGGTTCATTAGCCCTCCTGTCGAAAAGCAAAGCTGTGATAGAGGACGAAGATCTCAACTTGGATGATTATGATCTCACGTCTGAAGACTATGCTATGATGGTGTCAAACCCTAAGAGATTCATCAAGAAGAGATTCCCCACCAATAGGAACCGAAACTGGCAAGGAAGCTATAGCATTGAAAAGATCAAAGATGAACCGAAAGCTGAAGAAGCAAAGAAGGAACAGAAGGCTGAAGGAGATTCTGGAGTGAGCTGCGATTATTGTGGAGGAAATAACCACTATGCAAAAGATTGCGTCCTAAAAAAGATGACAGAAAAGGATGAAGAAAATGATGAAGAAGCTGTGTTGATGAAAAAGCTTGATGAGTTAAGGAAGAAGAAATCTGCTCCTAACCCTTCCATGAATGCTTTAATTGTGCAGGGTTCGGTAGCTGATGATGAGTTTGGTGGCGTGGAGGTTTGGTTAACCGACTCTGAAGATGATGAAGTGAGGAAGCCTTCACATGGAAAGGCCTATGTAGCGAAAGAAGAGAGCAGTGGAGGAAGATGCTTGATGGTGTCCGACGTTTCTCAGATGAGAGGATACAACACTGATGGTGGGAATGATGACAAAGAACAGCAAAATCTGTGCTTTACTGCCAAACCACTCAGTGAGTAGTTCAGCGAACTTGATGAACTGATCAAGAAGGTACAATCAGTTTTTGTCTCATTTAAAGTCCCACAATGCTCATATGAAAAGGAATTAAAAAGTGTTAATTCAAGAATCTCTCATCTAGATAGTAGTTTAACTCAAACTTGGGTCACCAACTCTAACCTAACTGATCAATTAAGCAGGGTGTCTTCGAAGAATGAGGAACGGCGGATGTGGATCGAACTGAAGGAGTCAGAGTTAATCAAAATAAAAGATGAAAACATTTATTTGCAAAGAGACAATTTAAAGCTTTTGAAACAGCGAAATGTTTTTTGTCTGATTGCCAAACATCTTTATACTAATATTACTCAGCTTCATTTAAATTGTGAAATAGGGCAAAAGATTCATCGCATGATTTTACCCTTTCTTGAGTTTAAGGAAGATGAAATTGATGCTGATGCATATAATTGTGAAAGTATTATTTCGTCTGAGGATGTTAATCCAACATATTTGTATGGACTGGACAAAATTGAATCTTTCATAAAATCCAAGGACCACAAGAATATGCTCAAAAATCTTTTGGATAAAAATGATAAACTGAAGCTTAGAACCGAAACTATACAAAAGTTTGACTCACTGAATGTCAACTTAAGCTCGGAAAATAAAATTGATGTTGAAAATGCATCTGAGCTTAATAAGGACGATAATATGAGTGAAATTTCTGTAGAGGACACAGTTGATTGTTCAGAATTTGTCAAAAATGAACCCGAGAACCACAAAAATCTCATCTCAGAAAATTTTGTGGAATTCGCTCGGTTGTCCCAACAAAAGTCCCCGATTCTTGTAGAGAAGGCAGTTGTATACCAAAAAGTTAGGACCACTCCGAATCAGGTATACAAAGTCACAGGTGTAACCGAACATCAGACTGCTGAACTAACAGCTATTGTGAATGAAGACAATGCTGATGGATGTGATGAGTTCTTCTGGTTAGCTCCCATTGACAATGCTGATGAAACGGTAGGTCTGTCTGAAAGGACTTCATGGAAAAGAAAAGGCAGATACGTTCTAGAACCTTTAAATAAACCTGATTGCTTCAACGTGGCAAGTACCAGTGGAACAAAAGATGTCCCTCAAGAGAAAGAAATTCCTGCAAAAGAAGTCACATCTCCAAGCAAAACAACATCGGTTCAGAGTGGATCAACCAATGAAAATCAAAAACATAAAGCTAACGTCCATCATCAACCAAAGCAGATGAGAAGTCAAAAACGGGAAAGGAATCAGAGATACAGGAAAAATCTCTCAGAAAGAAAACATTTTTGGCAATCGCAAAATGCCTATTTCTCACATCAAGACAGGAATTTAAAACCAGCGAAAAATCCTGTTGGATCGATGGAGAGAAACGACAACCGAACGCAGAGTCTCGGTTCTGAGCAGAACAACAACCAAAAGCAGAGGTTCGGTTCTGAGCAGAACAATAACCGAAAGCAGAAGTTCGGTTCAGAGCATAATGACAACCGAAAGCAGAGGTTGGGCTCAGAGCACAACAACAACCGAACGTATAGATTCGGTTCAGAGAATGATTTCAACCAAAAGCACAGGTTCGGTTCGGGAATTAAAAGAGGTCAAAACTCTAAAGTTGGTCCTACCGTTAATCAAAAGCAAAAGAGTCACCTAGAATCTTCAATCAAGAAGTCATACCATTCTGAGTCATCTCATTCTAACTCTTCTAACTCCTCAAAATCCTCTGTCTCTTCTCGTCCTAAAGTCCACTCTGTTTCTTCTCAAAAATCTCAGTCATCAGCTGAACAAAAAGGAAAACAGAAGGTTTCAGATACTGAATCAAAATCAATACCAAAACCATTAAATCCAAATAAAATCAAAGTTTTCACCATCAAAAGAAAAGATGAAACAACACTAATAAAAAGAACATATGTTGTTGACATCTCTCTTACTATTCCCGTAAACAACTCACGAGGACCCAAGAAGCTCTGGGTTCCTAAATCTGCTTAATTTTTGCAGGTTATCAGTGATGAGCATTATGACGAAGAATGGTACATTGATAGTGGCTGCTCGCGTCACATGACAGGGAGGAAGGAAGAACTAAGGGAATTCACATCTCTTTCAAATGGTGGAAATGTCAAATTTGGGAACAATTCCTTCGGAACCATCAAAGGCTACGGGATGATTACAAACGGTGATTTCTCAATCAGGAAAGTTGCATATGTAGAGGGACTACAACACAATCTCATCAGTGTATCTCAGCTTGTTGGAGGTACTGGTCTCAAAGTCTCATTCGATGATGAAGGTTCGGAAATTATTGAGAAGAAGACGAACAAAGTTATTCTCCAATCAGAGCGCAAAGGTGAAATGTTTCCCCTAAATCTCAAACCAATCAAAGGAAACCCAACCATCTGTCTGTTATCCAAACCACCATCTGACGAAAGCTGGCTGTGGCACAGAAGACTCTCTCATCTCAACTTCAAAGATATCAACAAACTTGTCACTGGAGGTCTGTGAGGGGTCTCCCATTGCTCAAGTATGACAGAGATCATCTGTGTGCTGCATGTGAAATGGGGAAGCAGAGTCGTCAAAGTCATCCATCCATAATAAACACTAAAGTCATTGAACCACTGGAATTACTTCATATTGATTTATGTGGTCCATCTTCTATAGAAAGCATCGGTGGTAGCCAGTATATTCCTATTATTGTTGATGACTTTTCACGTTTTACTTGGGTGTTCTTTCTGAAGCTTAAATCTGAAGCGACTCACAAGCTAAAAGTGTTCATCAAGTAGATTGAAGTACAGCTGAAGAAGGTCATTCGCAACATCAGAAGCGACAATGGGTTGGAGTTCAAAAATAAAGAATTTGAAGAATTCCTGGAAGAAAAGGGGATCAGTCACAACTTCTCAGCTCCCTACACACCTCAATAGAACGGAATTGTCGAAAGACGAAACCGATCCTTATGTGAAGCTGCCCGAACAATGCTAAGTTTTGCTTCCTTACCTTTATATTTTTGGCTGATGCTATTTCTGCTGCTTGTTTTACACAGAACAGGTCGTATCTTAACAAACGCTTCACTCTCACTCCTTATGAGATCATCAACAGCAGGAAGCCAGATGTGAAGTTTTTCCATGTGTTCGGTTCCAGATGCTTCATTTTCAATTCCAAAGAACACCGCAACAATTTTGATGTCAAAGCTGACGAAGGGATATTTCTGGGTTATTCTCGTACTTCCAAAGCATACAGAGTGTTAAACAAGCGTTCAAGGAAGATCGAAGAAACTTACTACGTGACTTTTGATGATAGCTATGTTAAAAAGCTAAAGGCCAACGAAGACACAGCTGGAGAAATCTTTCCTCAAACTGGCCATGTCACAGCCTCGATCGCTAATCTATTCGAGAAATTCATGGAGCTTTTTGATGAACCAGAGAAGGCCACTCTTTCTGAAGCCAGTGCAGCAGACAACAGGGTAGATCACTTGAAGCAACTTATTGACGATGCTGCAAGAAGAATGAATGAAGAAGAATCGAGTTCACAAGACCCTCCCCAACACAATGCATCAGTAGAGGGGGAGGATCCACCTTCATCCCAGCCAAGTTCACAAGTTGAGGGGGAGCTAAGGTCTCAACCTTCAACCGAGAGTGTCTCACCAACC
Organism: Lactuca saligna; assembly: GCF_052625555.1. NCBI lineage: Eukaryota > Viridiplantae > Streptophyta > Magnoliopsida > Asterales > Asteraceae > Lactuca > Lactuca saligna. The sequence continues at coordinate 78,877,400 of NC_136418.1, forward strand.
GAGAGTGCTTCACCAACCGAGAGTGTCTCACCAACCGAGAGTGCCTCACCAACTGAAAATGCCCCACCAACTGTAGGTACATCAACACCCGAAAGATCATCACCTCAAGAAACCACTATAGCTCAAGGTTCACAAGACATTCCTGCAAGATCATATGTCGAGGGGGAGCATGCTGATATGTCATACGAATTCGACAGTCTGTCCGAACCAGAAGAAATAATAAATGCTGAATTAGATCCATCTTTTGATCCAAACTTCCCTCCTCTCACCAAATGGACCAGAAATCATCCTATCTCTCAAGTTGTCGGTAATATCTCAGAAACAGTTTTGACTTGATCACAACTCAAGGCAAAACAAGCATCCTTGTACTCAAAAGTCGAATTCTGCATGTTTAACTCATTCGTATCAAAAGTTGAACCAAAGATAGTTAAAACTGCTCTTGATCACTCTGATTGGGTTCAAGCAATGCAAGACGAACTGAATGAATTTGAAAGGAACAAGGTCTGGCGTCTTATTCCAACTCCTCCACATGCCTCGGTTGTTGGTCTCAAATGGGTCTTTAGGAACAAACTTGACAAGGAAGGGAACGTTATCAGAAACAAAGCACGTCTGGTCGTCAAAGGATACTGTCAGGAGGAAGGCATTGACTATGAAGAGACTTTCGCTCTGGTAGCTACGCTGGAATCAGTGAGAATATTTCTTGCTTATGCTGCTCAGAAAAACTTTGAGGTCTTTCAAATGGACGTCAAGTGTGCATTTCTCAATGGAGATCTCGAAGAGACTATGTATGTGGAGCAACCTCCTAGATTCGTGAATGAAAAGTATCCCGATCACTGTTACATTTTGGATAAAGCCGTGTATGGTCTGAAACAAGCACCGAGGGCCTGGTATAAACCCCGACTAAATTTTTAAAGATGTCCAAATTCAAACAAGGTTCGGTTGACCCAACCTTCTTTCACAAAAAGGAAGGTAACCACCTTATGATCGTTCAAATTTACGTCGATGATATCATCTTTGGCTCCACGAATCCAAGCCTAACAGCTGAATTCAGAAAGCTGATGGAGACTAAATTTGAAATGAGCTCGATGGGTCCCATTAACTTTTTTCTTGGTTTAAATATTAGACAGGGACCTGAAGGCATCTTTATCAACCAGGAAGCTTACACAAAGAATCTCTTAGCAAAATTTGGCATGATGGGAGATTCAAAGGTCAAAGTCCCAATGGCATTCGGCACTAAGCTCACTCCATCCCTGGATAAATCGGCTGTTGATCTTACACTTTATCGTCAAATGATAGGCTCTCTAATGTATCTTACTGCTAGCAGACCTGACATAATGTTTTCTGTTTGTTACTGTGCTCGGTTTCAGGCAAATCCACGGGAACCTCATATGCTTGCAGTGAAAAACATATTCCGTTATCTCAAGAGAACTACCTCTTTAGGTCTGTGGTACCCTTCTAACTCAGGCTTCTTCGTTTAAGCCTACTCAGATGCAGACCTTGGTGGTTGTGGTCTCGACAGGAAAAGCACCACTGGCGGTTGCCAATTCCTCGATGGGAAGTTGGTTAGCTGGCAGTCAAAGAAACAAACATGCGTTTCTCTGTCTACTCCTGAAGCAGAATACATTGCCGCTGCTTCCTGTACCTCTCAAGTGATTTGGATCCAGAGTCAACTTCGAGACTATGGACTCAATATGAAAAAGATCCCACTATATTGTGACTCTGAAAGTACAATTAGGATCTGTCATAACCCAATGCAACAGTCCAAGACCAAGCACATCGCACTGAGGTATCACTTCATCAAAGATCACGTGGAAGACAGAAACGTTGAAGTACACTTTGTTCGAACCACTGATCAATTGGCCGATGTCTTTACCAAAGCTCTTCCTGAAACGACTTTCAACAAAATTCTACAAGGCTTGGGTATGATGGTAGGAGAGTCGGTCCCAAATCCTCAAATCTCCAACTAAGAATCAAGAACCGAAATAGACAGACCGCTCGGTCTCTCTCTGCTCTGGATATTTAAAGGAACCGAAGCAAACAGACCGCTTGGTCTCTCTCTGCTCTGGAGATTTAAAGGAACCGAAGCAAACAGACCGCTCAGTCTCTCTCTGCTCTGGAGATTTAAAGGAACCGAAGCAAACAGACCGCTCGGTCTCTCTCTGCTCTGGAGATTTAAAGGAACCAAAGCAAACAGACCGCTCGGTCTCTCTCTGCTCTGGTGATTTACTGGAACCGAACTAGACAGACCGCTCGGTTCATCTCTGTTCTGAAATTGTCACCGAAATACATAGATCGCTTGGTCTATCTCTGCTTCATCATTTTTTATGTTGTACAATTTTATCTTTCTGTTTTTATTTATTTTTCAGAAAAATCTCAAAATTAGAAAAACATTTTATCTTTCTGTTTTTTTATTTATTTTTCAGAAAAATTTCAAAATCACAAAAATATTTTATCTTTCTGTTTTTTATTTATTTTTCAGAAAAATTTCAAAATCACAAAAACATTTTATCCTTCTATTTTATTCCGTTTTCTTACTTATTTCCACTACTCGCAAGTCCTGGTCGGTGTACGCTTTGCACAGGTAAATACAAGTATCACCTTCTGTAGTGTTTACCCAGGTATGTTTTATCTTTCTCTCAGACTAGTTAGACGTCCCTAGAAGCATGCTGCTGTATGTTGTTGCAAGCCTCTATGACCTTGAGTACGCCTTAATGATTCGATCAATACGTATCGTTTCTTCCCAATCAGGCTATTGTCTCACACTCGGTCTAGAGCTACCTTACTCTACTCATTTGATACATGAGTTGCTCTGCTTTGTCCCACTTCTGTAGCAGAAGGTACGTTCGGTCTCTTAACCACCTCCTCAAATTCTACATTTACCTTCGATTCCCTAAAGTAACCCTTGATGCTTTCGGTCTTTACCATTGAATCTTATGGTTACACAACCTCTGTGTTTATGATCTTCGATTCGATTACCACGTTCTAAGTGAAACCCAAAATCCAATACCTGAAATGAATTGACGGTGAGTGATATACTCAAGATATTACTTGGAAATCTCATTTTCTTTTTGTGTGATCTTTTATGAAATCGTCTCCACCTAAGACATTTCTTCCCAAAGAGGTCCAATTTATTTTTCTTTGAGATTTTTGTTTATCCCATGCTTGTCACATGATAATTCCCACCTACCTGTTCAACAGATCACATCGGTCTCACAGGTATCTCTGCCAACACTCAGTTTTATGTTAAGACTTGATGTTCGGTTAGGGGTTAGCTACCCCTCAGCCCATGATCAAAATATGCCTTTCATTGTTTATTAATAGACAACTGATCGTATCTCCAGGGAAACCACACAAGCACTTCAAGTCTCTCTTGGCTTTGAAGGAAGTGATTCTTGCCCGGAATCTTCCGCTTTCTGTCTTCTTAATAGAAAACACTCACCTCTCAAACCCTTTGATTTATTTCTTTATCTTTCACACTCTTATGCACGAAAATTAATTTTTTCCAACATTCTGATTGTTGTTTGGTATATGGTTTTAAGTTTCAGTTGTAACCAAACAAGGGCACAAGGAATTTCAAACGGTACAAAAATATGATTTGGGCGCGTGCAATTGATTCGTTTCACAGCCACGTGTGCTGACGTATTCCTGGGATACACCATAACTTCTAATCGCGCTTTTTCAGGTGACATTTTGGTTTCCTCATCATCACGATTGTAACAGCCCGGAATTTCAGGTATTACTTTAAATTAATTTGGGGAATATTTAGGGGGGGGGGGGGGGACTCGGCGAGTTGATGCCTGACTCGCCGAGTAGGACCACGGTCTTGGTCACAGATTCGCGACTGGACTCGACGAGTCCATTAGGGACTCGGCGAGTCGACGCTGTTCAGCTGAAACCCTAGCCGTTTTGATTCTGGATCGTATATAATGTCTTTAGGGCCGTCATGTCTCGTCTTTTGGGCGATCGAAGATAACCTAAACAGCTGTGGGCATCTGGAGCAAGGGTGAAGGCTAGTGGAAGCTTGAAGAGGTTGTTAGGCAAGGAGAGGCAAGGTGGTGATCAAAGGAGGATCAAGGGGTTGAGCTCTGAAGGTTGGGGACACAGGGAACACGTTTTCCAGGTAATCCTCGGATCATTTCTATAGTTTTGGTGTTGTACACGAATCTAGGGTTTAGGAAACCCATTTAAGGATTTGATAGATTATAGAGTTGTTACAATTGTTTAAATCCCAGTAATAGTATGTGTAAAGGTCCAAGAGGTCCCATATCTATATATATTACGGAATCATGCGAATTACAGGAGGCAGTTGATTGACTGCATGGCGAGGACTCGCCGAGTCCAATGATCAGACTCGGCGAGTAGCTTGAAGATTTACTAGGACTCGCCGAGTTGTTCTTTAGACTCGGCGAGTAGCTTGAAGACTTACTGGGACTCGTCGAGTCGTTCTCTAGACTCGGCGAGTGGAGTCGGGGTGTCTAGACTCGCCGAGTCGCCTTTGCACTCGACGAGTCCGGTCAAGTTGACCGTTGACCTGTATGTAATTTCGTAGGGTCAGTGTCTTGTTTGATAAGATCATTAACAAAGTTATGTGGTATTATAGGGAGTCTACAGATTAACGGATCGAGTACGAGTAGCTCCAAGGGTTTATAGCTTGCATACTACGAGGTGAGTTTTCTCACTATACTTCACCCGGAAGGGTTTAACTTTGTGACCGAAAGGTCGTATGTGATATATGTGATTTATGCTATAACTGGAAAGGTAGATGCTATACATGTTATGTATGTTTATCCGGGCCGGAAGGCAATATGTTATGTGATAGCAGGAACATGTATGATGTATGATATATGTGCTATGTGTGTTATGTTATATGTGTTATGCTTTGTAAATGTTATGGGCCGGAAGGCAATATACTATGGGCCGGAAGGCAATATAATACGGGCCGGAAGGCGATATGTTATGGGCCGGAAGGCAATTATTTACGGGCCGGAAGGCAATGTTATGTGGACCGGAAGGTCAGGGCCTGGAAAGGCATATGTGTGTAAGTAGTATACTGGGGAACTCACTAAGCATTTATGCTTACCAGTTGTGTTTATGTTTTTCAGGTACTAGTGATGACCGTGGGAAGGCGCCGGCGTGACACGTACACACTGCCATTGTTGGAGATCTTGGGGATTCATTATTTGTATTTTTGAAATGAACTTGGAATAAATACTTTTGTCAAATAATGTTGTTCTATTTTAAATGAAAAATTTATTTGAAAATTTGAGCTGTTACAATTGGTATCAGAGTCTTGGTTTGAGGGATTCGGGTGTACTTTCGGGTGCAACTGAACTCAGACCGAGGATTTGAGGAAAAATCTTTTAAAAAAAAAAATAGGGACATAACATTTCATAAATGGTAAAGCAGTAAAACAAGGACGGAGCAGTGTGTACGATCAGCCAGCGCCCGAACGGTAAAGATCCCCAGAATACCTTACAATGTTATGTTATGCACTGAATTATGAATTGTTATGCATGCTAGAAGACTAGGTATACATGATAGGACTAGAACGACCTGTTTTGTGATGCCTTAGTCTAGGAAGATTGCTTATATGAGATATTTGGTAGCGTGCAAGTAGATAGTGCATACTAGAGGTAGATTACTCATTATTCGGGGTTTGGGGAGGAAGATTTGGGACGAATACTGATACGGTGTGGTCGGTAGTATTGGGCCCGTACTACCGAAGGCACCGGGTCGGTGGAAGACCCAAGTAAGAATCCCTAGATGCCGGAGACTGAGTAGGGTTGCGTTATCGAGTACAAATGTACTTGATGGAGTCTTTGATAAATTTTATGTTGTATTTCAGAGACATCATGGTTACGACACGCCACGGAGCGAGTTCGAGCGGTATGAGTGACGAGGAGATTCGTCAGATGATTCAGGAAGAGGTAGCTGCGGCGGTTCGGGCTGAGATCCCGGAGATGTTTGGGTCCATTAAGACCACCCTGATGGAGGAGTTTGAGGAGCGGTGGCCGCAAGGGGGCGATTCGTTGCTATTCCGAGAATTCAGCAACACGAAACCCCCTGAGTTCGATGGGACACAGGATCCGATTGCAGAGATGAGGTGGATCGCCGACATTGAGGGGTGCTTCTATACTTGCTCATGCCCGGAGCACCTGAGGGTACGGTTCGCCTTGAACCAGCTACGACTGGGAGCGAAGGATTGGTGGAAGTTCGTGACGGCGAACTTCACTGTGGCGGAGATTACAGCGGTGACGTGGGAGAGGTTCACGGAGATGTTCAGGGACGAGTACGTTCCCCCGGTGGAGAGGGAGCGATTGATTCAGGAGTTCTTGACCCTTAAGCAGGGTACTGATTCCGTGGCAGTGATCACGCGGAAGTTTCATGAGAGGGCGATGTTCTGCCCTGAGCTGGTATCTACGGAGCAGTCGCGGATGAGCCGGTATTTGGGCGTTTTGAAGAGGGAGATCAGGGATTTTGTGCCAAACTCCACCTATCGTACTTTCACTGAGCTTTAGGCGAACGCCAGGAAGCACGAGATCGAGTTGGAGACTCAGGCGAGGGAGGAGGCCGAGTCTCGGCAGGTGGATCGGCGGCCGGCTCAGTCTCAGCCGGCAGCCAAGCGGACTAAGTCCGCTGATTCGAGGATGGGAGGTCCGAAGGGCTGCACTTGCGCGAAGTGTGGCAAGAGTCACGAGGGGGTGTGTCGAGCTGGTGGTTGCTACAAGTGTGGCAAAGAGGGACACATTGCCAGGGATTGCCCTAAGGGGTTTATGGTTTGCTTTCACTGCAACCAGACAGGCCATCGGAAGGCCGAGTGTCCGCAGCTTCGTCAGGGAGCTACACCTACTACCAGGACTACTGAGACCCGACCGGCGAAGGTCGAGGCCCCGAGGGCTCGCGGGAGAGCCTTTCAGCTGACTGCGGAGGAGGTCCGCGCTGCGCCCGAAGTTGTGGCAGGTATGTTATCATTCACGTATTTACTTAAAGGTCGAAATGTTATGCTTATGTTAATGTATGTGTAGGTACTTTTCTTGTGAACTCTATGCCTGCTCTAGTGTTATTTGATTCGGGTGCGAGTAGATCGTTTGTATCGTTAGCCTTTAGTCAGCATATCGGCATTAGTCGTGAGCCGTTAAGTCGGCCGTTGAGCGTTTCTATTGCGGTCGAGAGGGTGGTTTGTGCTACGGAGGTTCTTCGGGGATGTGTGCTAGAGATCTTCGGGGTCCCGTTTCCGATTGACCTAATTCCTATTGCGATGGGGGATGTCTGTGTCATCGTAGGCATGGACTGGTTGAGCCGATTCAGCGCCGTCATTGACTGCGAGCGTCAGCTGGTGACTATACGAGACCCTAGTGGGGGAGTTCTTACGGTATACGGCGAGGGTACCCGTTCGGGATCAGCTTTTTGATCGGCCGCTAGGGCGAGGCAATGCATACAACAGGGATGTAACGGTTTTGTGGCGTATGTGATGGATACGCGGGAGACTTCCGAGAGACCGAAGAAAGTGGAGGAGGTTCCAGTGGTGCGCGAGTTTCCAGATGTTTTTCCCGAGGATTTGCCGGGAGTACCTCCTGCGAGGCAAGTAGAGTTTGGTATCGATCTAGTTCCAGGGGCTGCGCCTATTGCGAAGGTGCCTTATCGTCTTGCACCTCCAGAGATGCAAGAGTTGTCCTCGCAACTCCAGGAATTGTTGGGAAAGGGATTTATTCGGCCGAGTAGCTCGCCGTGGGGAGCACCATTTTTGTTCGTCAAGAAGAAGGATGGTTCACACCGGATGTGTATCGATTATCGAGAGCTGAACAAGGTGACGGTCAAGAACCGCTATCCGTTACCGAGGATCGATGATCTATTCGATCAGTTGCAAGGGGCATCTTGGTTTTCCAAGATTGATTTGAGATCAGGGTACCATCAGGTAAGAGTGCGGGATGAGGACGTCCGGAAGACAGCATTTAGGACGCGGTATGGGCATTACGAGTTCGTGGTGATGCCTTTTGGGCTCACCAATGCCCCAGCAGTGTTCATGGACCTCATGAACAGAGTATGCAGGCCGATGCTGGATCGGTCTGTAATTGTATTTATCGACGACATTCTGGTGTATTCGCGGTCTAGAGAGCAGCATGAGGGGCATTTGAGGGAGGTCCTTGAGGTACTGAGATCGGAGAAGCTATATGCAAAATTCTCCAAATGTGACTTCTGGTTACGGGAGGTCCAATTTCTGGGACACGTTGTTAATCAGACATGAATATTGGTTGATCCGACCAAGGTGAAAGCAGTGATGAGTTGGGAGGCACCGAAGTCACCTTCTGAGATCAGGAGTTTCCTTGGGTTGGCGGGGTACTATCGGAGGTTTATTAGGGACTTCTCTAAGATCGCGGTGCCGCTCACCAGATTGACCCGGAAGGGTGTTACATTTTCATGGGGACCCGAGCAGCAGACTTCCTTCAAGACACTTCGTCAAAGACTGTGCGAAGCCCTAGTATTAGCTCTCCCGGAAGGGATGGAGGACTTTGTCGTATATTGCGACGCATCGATTTCGGGACTGGGTGCGGTATTGATGCAGAGGGGCCATGTGATAGCCTATGCATCCAGGCAGATGAAGCCTCACGAGGCGAGGTATCCCACGCATGACTTAGAGTTGGGGGTAGTAGTGTTCGCCCTCAAAATTTGGCGTCACTACCTGTACGGGGTTCGTTGTACTATATACACGGACCATAAGAGTTTGAAGTATTTGATGGATCAACCCAACCTAAATATGCGTCAGAGGAGATGGTTGGACGTGGTTAAGGATTATGACTGTGAGATCCTATACCACCCAGGCAAGGCTAATGTGGTAGCCGATGCATTGAGTCGTAGGGCGGAGAGCACTCCATTGCGGGACGTATGTTTGAGATTGACGGTGATGACTCCGGTATTAGATGCTATTCGTGGGGCACAGGCCGAGGTGGTGAAATCCGGGATGCAGAAGAAGGAGCGGGTCGTTGGGTTAATTTCAGAGTTCGTTATGGATGGACGGGGACTTCTGACGTTTCAGGGTCGGATCTGGGTACCATTCGTGGGCGGTTCGCATGTTACTTTGATGGAGGAGGCACACAGATCGAAATTCTCGATCCATCCCGGTGCTACGAAAATGTATTTGGATTTGAGAAAGGAGTACTGGTGGCCTTGCATGAAGAGAGACGTCGCTTGGTTCGTTGAGAGGTGTTTGACCTGCCGTAGGGTTAAGGCCGAGCACCACAGACCGCATGGTAAGTTGCAGCCCTTGGAGGTTCCTGAGTGGAAGTGGGAACAGATCACGATGGATTTCATCACCAAATTGCCGAGAACTGCCCGAGGAGTCGATGCGATTTGGGTGATTGTGGATAGGTTGACAAAGAGTGCACACTTCCTTGCCATTAGCAAAAGTTCTTCAGCAGAGAAGTTGGCAGAGTTATACGTGAGAGAGATAGTATCTCGGCATGGGGTACCGATCTCGATTGTTTCGGATCGCAACGTACGTTTCACTTCCAGGTTCTGGAAGAAATTTCATGAGGAGTTGGGTACTAAACTGCATTTTAGTACCGCATACCATCCCCAGACCGACGGTCAGAGCGAGCGGACGATTCAGACATTGGAAGACATGCTTAGAGCGTGTGTGTTGGACTTCGGGGGTAGTTGGGATGCGCATCTGCCGTTGGCTGAGTTTTCCTACAACAACAGCCATCATTCGAGCATTGGTATGCCACCTTTTGAGTTGTTGTATGGTAGGAGGTGTCGGAATCCCATTTGCTGGGGAGAAGTGGGACAGAGAGTGATGGGCAGTACAGAGATCGTACTTCAGACGACCGAACAGATTCAACAGGTGAGGCAGAGGTTATTGACCGCCCAGAGCCGACAGAAGAGTTACGCGGACAGACGCCGGTCCGAGCTCGAATTCCAGGTTGGCGACTTCGTTCTTCTAAAGGTTTCTCCTTGGAAAGGAGTGATTCGGTTTAGAAAGAGGGGCAAATTGGGGCCCCGGTTCATAGGTCCATTTCGTGTAGTTGCAAGGGTAGGTCGGGTAGCTTATCGGTTGGAGTTGCCAGCAGAGCTGAGTCAGATTCACAATACCTTTCACGTATCACAGTTGAGGAAGTGTATAGCCGATGAATCGGCAGTGGTTCCGTTAGAAGATATTCAGGTGGATGCGAGCCTGAATTACGCCGAGAGACCAGTAGCTATCAGGGATCGGAAGATCAAGGTTCTACGGAATAAGGAGATACCTCTGGTGTTGGTTCAGTGGCAACATCGGAAGGGATCGGAGATGACTTGGGAGCCGGAGAGGGAAATGCGGGAGCAACATCCGGAGTTATTCGCAGAATGAGACTTCGAGGGCGAAGTCTAGTTCTAGTGGGGGAGAGTTGTAACAGCCCGGAATTTCAGGTATTACTTTAAATTAATTTGGGGAATATTTAGGGGGGGGGACTCGGCGAGTTGATGCCTGACTCGCTGAGTAGGACCACGGTCTTGGTCACAGATTCGCGACTGGACTCGACGAGTCCATTAGGGACTCGGCGAGTCGACGCTGTTCAGCTGAAACCCTAGCCGTTTTGATTCTGGATCGTATATAATGTCTTTAGGGCCGTCATGTCTCGTCTTTTGGCCGATCGAAGATAACCTAAATGGATGTGGGCATCTGGAGCAAGGGTGAAGGCTAGTGGAAGCTTGAAGAGGTTGTTAGGCAAGGAGAGGCAAGGTGGTGATCAAAGGAGGATCAAGGGGTTGAGCTCTGAAGGTTGGGGACACAGGGAATACGTTTTCCAGGTAATCCTCGGATCATTTCTGTAGTTTTGGTGTTGTACACGAATCTAGGGTTTAGGAAACCCATTTAAGGATTTGATAGATTATAGAGTTGTTACAATTGTTTAAATCCCAGTAATAGTATGTGTAAAGGTCCAGGAGGTCCCATATCTATATATTACGGAATCATGCGAATTACAGGAGGCAGTTGATTGACTGCATGGCGAGGACTCGCCGAGTCCAATGATCAGACTCGGCGAGTAGCTTGAAGATTTACTAGGACTCGCCGAGTTGTTCTTCAGACTCGGCGAGTAGCTTGAAGACTTACTGGGACTCGTCGAGTCGTTCTCTAGACTCGGCGAGTGGAGTCGGGGTGTCTAGACTCGCCGAGTCGCCTTTGCACTCGACGAGTCCGGTCAAGTTGACCGTTGACCTGTATGTAATTTCGTAGGGTCAGTGTCTTGTTTGATAAGATCATTAACAAAGGTATGTGGTATTATAGGGAGTCTACAGATTAACGGATCGAGTACGAGTAGCTCCAAGGGTTTATAGCTTGCATACTACGAGGTGAGTTTTCTCACTATACTTCACCCGGAAGGGTTTAACTGTGTGACCGAAAGGTCGTATGTGATATATGTGATTTATGCTATAACTGGAAAGGTAGATGCTATACATGTTATGTATGTTTATCCGGGCCGTAAGGCAATATGTTATGTGATAGCAGGAACAGGTATGATGTATGATATATGTGCTATGTGTGTTATGTTATATGTGTTATGCTTTGTAAATGTTATGGGCCGGAAGGCAATATACTATGGGCCGGAAGGCAATATAATACGGGCCGGAAGGCGATATGTTATGGGCCGGAAGGCAATTATTTACGGGCCGGAAGGCAATGTTATGTGGACCGGAAGGTCAGGGCCTGGAAAGGCATATGTGTGTAAGTAGTATACTGGGGAACTCACTAAGCATTTATGCTTACCAGTTGTGTTTATGTTTTTCAGGTACTAGTGATGACCGTGGGAAGGCACCGGCGTGACACGTACACACTGCCATTGTTGGAGATCTTGGGGATTCATTATTTGTATTTTTGAAATGAACTTGGAATAAATACTTTTGTCAAATAATGTTGTTCTATTTTAAATGAAAATTTTATTTGAAAATTTGAGCTGTTACAACGATGTTCTCTCTCCAGTGAACGGTATAAATAAGGGGTGATCGTGTTCTTTGGCATTTACCTCCCACGTAATCTCTCTCTCTGAAAAGTTTCCACTGTTCATCTTCTTCTTCAATTCAACAATCGCGACTTCTTCTTCTGCACAAGATCAAAATGCATCTTCATCTTTGCTCTCCATCAAGCCTAATCAAAATATGATTATAGAGATGACCCCGTTCTTATATGATGCGTACATGCTCCACGTGGTGGAATGCCTAAAATATTCCCCATTGCTGTTGGCACTCACGCAGGTGGAAGCCGTTCCAATGTCCCTGATTTCTCAAGTCTACACAACAGCAAACTATGACAAACACAAAGATCGCATCTACTTCACCATCCATGACAAGAAAACCTCTGTGTCCAAAACCAGGTTTTGCTCTCTTCTAGGGCTTGCAGTTGATTCTTCCGTCATCTCACCGGATTTTATCACCACTACTCAACTTTTCTCGATGATGTACGAGATGGGTTATACGGATGTTCTTACAACAATCGCGAAGGTCAAGAAATCTTGTCTTCCTTCTCAATGGAATGGATTTCTTACCCTTTTGATCAAGGGTTTAGCGGAGCGGTGTGGTGGTTCTGATACCACGAGTAAAGGATTTCTCACCATACTTAATGGTCTTTACAACGGCATCAACCTAGATTATGGCTCCATAATCTAGTCTCAAGTCGTTCAGAGTCTCAACACCTCTACACGGTACTCTGAGATCTCATGCGGCCGTTTCTGGACGCTTATCACAAAGAAGGCCATGGATTCGCTTGAAATCCCTGTGATGAAGGATGCTCTTAGGGCTTCAATTGCCTCTTACCACACTAAGAAGATCATCGTTTCTGATCCAAGTAAGTTTCTCCATTATGGATTAATCCCTGAATCCATGTACAGGTGTGTCACGCCTCACAGCAAAATTATGGCTGACTATAGCACCAGAACACCCTTGCCTCCAAGGGTTCTGTCCGAAGAACAGAAAGCTGCACTAGAAGCCCTTGATCAACCTGCCAACCGTGGCAAGAGGGCCGGCAAAAAGGAGAAACCAGAGAAGAAAGAAACTGAACCGAAAAAGGAGAGAAAGCGAAGATCCTCCAAACGAAAATCCGATGCAGAGGAACCTTCTCAGTCCAAATCAAAGAAGGTAAAGAAGATGGCTAAAAGATCCAAAGGATCTCCTTCTCTTGGCTCTGCTCCTAATGACCCATCCGACACAGAGGCTGCTGCTCCTCCAACAGAGACAACAATTGCTCAGTCTCCTCAACAACCATCTTCTCCTGCAGGCACTCATCTTCCCTCTCCACCAGCATCTCCTAAAATTACCAAATCACCCTCTCCACCAGCATCTCCCAAAATTACCAAATCACCCTCTCCACCAGCATCTCCCAAAATTACCAAATCACCCACTCCTCCAACTTCTCCTAAAATTCCTACCCCACCCCAATCACCAACACAGAAGGTCCCACTTTCTGTTCCCATAACCATCCCTCCAACTACAACAGAACCAACCATTCCCTTATCTATTACTCAACCTACATCTTCTATCCCCACACCAATTATCACCGAATCAGTTACTATCACCTCTTCCCAACCACCAGTAACAGTCAATGTATCTGATACAGGGGCTACTACTATGGTTGAAACCCCCGTCATCAACATACCACCATCTCCTTCTCCATCCTCCAACTCCGGTGCTACCTTGGGCGGTGATGATGAAGAGTACGATTCTCTTTATTATAGCCCATATCGGATTCCCACAACTTCGGTGCTACCTTGGGCGGTGCTACCTTGGACACTGATGCCGATACCCCTGTTACCACTCAGCAGCTTCAAGAAATTCACGACAAACTCGATAGTCTGTTGGCTGATAATAAAGCCTACGGGGGTGTCGTGCTGAAAGCCTTCATCGAGTCTGCGATCAAGACGTATACTGACGCTCTGGATCGTTCCACTGATGCCATCGACAACTCAGCTGCTTCATGCTCCAAAGCCACAAAGGAAGTTTCTGAGGTTGTTCACACAACTCAGATCTTTCTTGATTCTCTCAAAGCACATGTTGATTCCAGTGCTGCCAAGTTTCAGACGTCAGTCGACTCCTTTTCGGCTACCCTTCAGGGTGAAACCTCCAAGTTTGAGGCTCTACGTACTGACCTTAAAACTGAATCCACCTCTTTTCTCCAATCTTTGGATTCACATTTTGCTTCTCTAGCAGCAGAGAGCACCTTAAAGGAAGATCTTGTCAAGCATCAGGCAACTATCGACCTTCAGAAGATACAACTGGCCCAGGCACAACAAGAAATCTCTTTGTTGAAAACTCAGCGGGCAGTTCTTCAAGGTTGCGCTGGTGATGTCAAGAATATGTTGACAAATGTTCTTGACACTCATGATCCCTTCCTTACCCTTACTATCAGATAGCATCTCCAGGCTAAACTCCTTCTTGCGATTAACATCTTGAGCGAAATGAAGGGTGTCTCAGAGAAGCTTGTTCTTCCGCGACAAGGGGGAGAGGAAGGTTTATCAAAGATAGAACCGAAGGTTAATGTAGCTTCGGGTTCTGGAAAACAGTTCCTTGTTGAGAGCGAGTCAGATACAGATGAAACTATTGCTGAAGCTCTTCAACGAAAGAAAAGGGACAAAGAGATGGATGAAACTCTTAAAATAGCTCGAGAGGCCGAGGCTAGAGAAAGAAAAATCAAGGAGGATGAGGATGCTCTACAAGCCAAGAAGACTCTGTTCCCAGAATGGGACAGAGACACACTCATCAATCAAGCGATTGAGTTTCCCTCCATATATTGGTTGGAACCGATTGCATCTTTCGAGTGTGAAAATACCAAAGACTCGCAGTTTGACATGCCAATCACGCGAAAAGCTTTTACATTTCATTGCTTTGATGTCACTGCCGATGTCCCTCATCCAAACTTGAAGGTTGACAGAGAATTAATAGATTTCTATTTGAAGTATGGTCAACCGCAGTACTTGACATGGAGTGCACAGAAGATAATTAAAGTCAAGGTACTGAAACCAACACAGGCTGGGAAAATTTGTGAACGTTAACTTCAAAATCAACAGAGGAACGACCAACACAGAACATCTCATTTCTCTGGCAGATCTTCCCAGTCTGAATCCGCATGATTGGATTCTGCTATACAACATTCTCTCTCCAATCATAGAGAGTATGAACCGATTCTGAAACATCTCAAAAGAATGTTGGCTTCCTACATCCATGAGCTCGCCACTATGGATCAGGAAATAACAAAGATAATGAACAAGAAACCGACCATCAAGCCTACTTCCTAGACAGGAGACGTTCATAAAATGAAGATAGGGCAAATTGACTCTTCAAATCTGACGGTCATGTTCACAAGAGGCGACAAGCATAAGTTTCTATTTGCTTTGGTAGACAAGCATCTGTTTTCAACAGATTGTCTGGAGCATATTATAAATATCATTCATCGATGCAAGCAGAACTCAACAGCAGATAAGAAGAACTTCACTGATATGCTTCGTTAGTATATCACCTTCAGGCATCACATTCTGGCTATTATACCGAGGATTTTTGAGACGGTAAAGAAGCCTTCTGCTGTTAAAAGGGAATGAAGATTCTGTGCCAAAGACGCAAAGGGGGAGATTGTTGAAGATAATTGTGTTGCGTCTTGGGCCCTTTTGTTTTACAACCAGATTGGGCTTGTTAATCCGTGTTTAACTAGATTAGCCTTTTTTTTCTTAGAAAAACGGTTAGGGTTTCATTATAAATATATGCATGCATGTATGCGTATAGTAACAGTCGTCACTCTCATTGAATATTGTAAACCCTAAAATCCTCTACTGTTGATGTTCTTTATCGAGCTCTTCTGAGGATTTTTTATTGAATCATTCGACACCTTTTGATTCATTAGCTTGTTCTTAATTGTTTATCTAGTCATTTATCTACCTGTTTCATAGCTCTAATCGATCTTTAGATTTGTTTTAAACTCATCACATTCTTTCTTAAATATATTCTTTGATGTAGTTTTAGACATAGAGCTATAGAGGTCAATCTTTTTATCTATAAAAAGAATTTTTTTTCCATGTAATTTGTCATTTCAATCAATGAGAATTACATTCCCCTAAATATAACTGCTCTGACTTTCTTATCCATATAAAATACTACATTTTTTCTTGTTTACAGGAGAACAGGTTCATATACTAGCATTACACCCTTCAAGGTTGCTGAAGTAATCAGTAAAAATGGCATAGGCCCAAATGCCAAAAAGCAAAACGGTGAGGCCAATGGGTCCCGTGTTTCTACAGTTACAAGTCCTAATGCACATGTTTCAACTCAAAATGCTAATGATATTTAGGATGAAAAGACTGACCCAAAAAAGAATCTTTTCACTGGTGAATCTCTTCTAAGAATGCAAGATCACAGAAGACAAACCGAAATGATTTTGCAGAGATTTAGGAATTCCTAATTTTTTTCTCGAACTGCTGAGTCAGATGAGCCACTTTTGGTCAAAAAGAAAAACACATGAAACGTTTAGAGAAGTCTTGATGGAAGTACTTCTGGTGGAGTTGCATTCCATTCCATTCCTTGTTTATTATAATTATCTCATTGTTTTGTGTTTGGTATGATTGAATCGGAGAAGGAATGGAATGTTTCATTCCATTCCATTCCTTTCATTTGCTATTCTATTCCTTTCCATTCATCCAAACAAAGGAAGCAAATAATCATTACTGATTTGCATTCCATTTTCTTATTTGGAAGGATGCAGGTGCTTTTACATGTAAACATTGGTGTAAACTATTTAAAAGATCCAGTTTTAGAAATCACACAGCTACAGAATCCATAATTCCCTCAAGTCAAGATCCATGTGGAGATTTATTAAAATGGTTACTCCCTTTAAAAAATTCCATTCCCTCTCCATCTCCTTCATTAACCCCCTTCCCCTCAAATGAACTCTTCAAGCATCTGTTCCTCATCAAAAAAAAGTCAACCCTTCCGCCACATCAGCATCCCTTATTTTTTCATTTGGACACTGCAGAAGCTATTCCATGTCAGCAATTCCTCCTAGTGATGCTCCTGTGTTACCCTCTAGCTCCATGTCAAGCATTGACTTAGAAGACCAGAATCAGTTCTCAAGTAGAAAGTCAAAGGATGAGAAAGGTGAAGGTGAAGGAATTTTATCTTTCCAAGGTGTACCCCTAGATATTATTTAGCAGATCTCAATTTATTTACATGGTTTCAATTGAGTGAATGATTATTTTCTTAATTTAATGATGGGTTACAGTTATGTGGAGCAGGGTTGTCTGATGATGTTTTTGTTGGTTGCATCATGTCAATGTCATCAACTATAGTGGTTTGTTTGTTACCTAAATGTTTTTCTAGTCTATTTAACTTCTAGGTTGTTATAGTTGTTCTAGCCTATGAAACTTTTAGTTAAGAAAAATAGTAATAATGCTCTTAATGGTCAGGTCACTATAGGGACGCTCATTTTTCAGGTAATTATTTTACATATTCAGAAACAAAGAAATGCTTATGACCTATTTTATAATTTTTTTTTAATCTTGTTTTGGTATTTGACAAGATTGTGCTGTTGGCTTACTGTTGCCTTATTGCCAATTTTGGGTGGCAAACAGTCAATAGGCCTTGGTTGTTTTCCTCGCCTCAAATCATCCACGCAAATTCATGGGTCAGATTTATATTCCAGTTATGAACTGGTTTCTCTTGGCTGTTGCCATTCTTCTTGTCACTTTCATTGCAAGCACTGATGAGATTGGAACTGCATATGGTATATTTATCTTCAAAAAATCTCACAGTTCTCTTTAATATATAAATAATTTCATTTTCTATAAATAAATAATACAAGAGTTGCTGAGGTCGGAGTGATGATGATGACCACCATCTTAGTAATCCTTGTTATGCTTCTCATATGGCAGATCAACATCATTCTGGTGATGTCCTTTGCTTTCATTTTCCTTGGTTTGGAGTTCATATTCTTGTCATCTGTTTTATGGGGCATTAGAGATGGTAGCAAGCTAAAACACGAAACAGAAGTGAAGAAAAAATGTCAATGGATGTAATGCGTGAGTTGGGAAGTAATCTTGGAACTGTGGGGTTTTGCAGGGGATGACCTCAATGGGAAATGTGTAAGTCTTCCATTTTGACTTATTATTATTATTATTATTATTATTATTATTATTATTATTATTATTATTATTATTATTATTATTATTATTATTGTTATTATTATTATTATTATTATTATTATTATTATTATTATTATTATTATTAATGGTGTCTGCAGTAAAAAAACATTTCACTTTTTACTTCAGGCTGATGACATTGTCAACAAATCTGTTTGGTGCATCTCTTTTAAAACATGGTCATTCATGCCATGCTTCCTGAATCTGATGGTGCAACTGTCATCTCAAGTAAGTTGTTATACCTATTTTCAATTTTCTTTTTAATTATTAAGTTAACTAAAGTTTTTTTTTCTTAATTCCTTTTATTTATTTTTATGATTCAGTCAAATGAACTCTACCAGTTAGATGCAGTTGCTTTTTGCTTATTATCCACTTGGGTAGGTTAAATAAAATGATCTCGTCATATTACCATTGTTTTTTTTTTTTTTTCATTATTAAAAAAATGTATTTTAATCACTTTCAGTGTAGAGATAAATTACCGCTAAGTCTTGAGTTTGGGTCTTTTATGGCTGGTGTTATGATTTCCACAATTGATTTTGTACTATAATAATGAGTAATGACACACATACACATATTTTTTGCAGGTGGAGCCAATTCGAAAGTTATTTGCAGCTCTATTTCTATCAAGTATTGGGATGCTTATACATGTACAGTTCTTGTGGACACACATGGATATATTACTAGCATCTGTTATTCTTGTTATAGTTTTTAAGACTACAGTTTCTGCAGTCATGAGAAAGGCCTTTGGATATTGTGTTAAGACATCATTTCTTGTAAGCGTCATTAGACCACTTAGCCTCAAATCGAAGCCAAGTTCATAACCTTTTACCAGGTTCGATTTTTATTTATTTATTTATTTATTTATTTTTATTTTACAGTTTTAGCCCTAAATAGATTAAGCCCTATCGCATCAGCCATGAGACATTTCTCGTCTACAACCAAAGATGTAATATGGATTCTTATGATTTAACATATCAATCATATTGAACCAAAAGGGGATTTAAACACTAGTAGACCTTTGCATAGTGCTAAAATAAGGTTTTATAGAAATTGGCATATATAGCTTTAACTTCATGTTTTTGCAGATGACAGTAAAAGATGCTTTGAACTCTGCTCTTGTTGAGGAAATGGCTGCTGGTTCTAGTATCTTTATCATGGGTGAAGAGGTAACTAGCTAGTACTATGTTTATCATTATATATCTAGAGAGTCTTTTGCTATAAGCCTCATCTTTAATTTTGTGATGTGCAGGTTGGAGAATACTAGGGTGCATAGAAGGTTAGAATTTTAAAAGCATTCCACTTGATCTATCAAGTGTGTGTGTGTTTTGGTCTTAAATATTGGGTTTTATTATGCTTAGGTAGATTACAAAAAGATTGTTACATAAGTATGGACCTGACAGGGTTGTTGACACCCCTATCACAGAGGTTAAATAATTTGTTCTTCCCTTATATATTTAGGTCCTTACAAGATGCATCTGATGCTGTGAAGGTATATTAAGATCATAAGATCATAAATTTCTTTTCTAATATTTTTCAAGAAATGTCAACAACATGCAGGAGAAATAATACTAAGCATTGGTTCCATTGTTAATGAAAGCTATTGGATGGCAAGGAGGAAGTATACTATCCCTTGAGACACTAAAACGTGTTGTGGTTGCACAAGGTCTTAGGTCAGTAATCATATATGTCGTGTATCTAAAATCCAATCGTCGCCATCGATTCAAGTTGACCTCAATCTAGATCAAGGTCACCGAGGGTTGTTAGTTTTATAGGAATGTATAACCTATGTTAGCAATGTATAATTTTTGTTTAACATTTAAATGACACACATTTTTGCTTATTTATTTATATTTCTTGTATCTAATTAGTTTGTAAATTTTTGTTACAACTATTGATTTGTTTTATATTGCCATGGAACGATTATTTGTATAGCATTAAATTTTATGCAATGGATTGTATTTTTGTATATGATATTTTATTTTCTATTATGAGACATTAAATACAAGTTTAATCTGAAAATTAGTAAATCTATAAATAATAGTTTTTTTTAAACATTTAAAATTACGATACGCAAAAATGTGTGTCATCTTTATTTATGACATGGCCTTTCTTGACAGGGGCTTTCTTGATGCGCATTGCGTGTCATTAACACGCGCGTCGTAAGATTACGACATGCGAATGCGTGTCGTCTTCGTTTATGACAGGGCCTTCCTTGATACGCATTGTGTGTCGTAAACGCGCATCGTAATTGCACGTTGTAAATGAGCGTCATAAATGCGCGTCGTCTCTCTTTATGACATGGCCTTCCTTGACGCGCATTTGCGCGTCGTCTGAGCCTTTACGACGCGCAATGAGCGTCGTAAAAGGATGTTTTTCTAGTAGTGAGTGTATTTATTTGGATATAAGTGTAACCGCTCATGTGACCAACTATAAAGTAGTAGAGTACCCGATGACCTTCCCAGTCATGCGTAGTGAAGTAATGTAGTGCCACCCCTGGCCTAGTCGGCTCCGACTGTAGTTAACAGTCGGGATGTAATAATGTCAGTTCCATATAGATCTATACATATAGTGTTGCTTTCCTTTTCGGAAGCCCTGGTCACATGGTGTAAGTGCAGTAGAGTACCTTATAGAGAGATAGTGTGATATACTTTGTATTAGTGAATTCTCTTATGCTTTAGTATGGTACACTTTTACTATAGTAAGTAGACTGTTCTCTTGTACTCTCATTAGCTTGTAGTATTAACAGATATAGTGAGTATAGTAGTAGTAGAGGTAACGAGCAGTAGCCTTAACTATACCTATTATAGTTAACTAGAGTAATGTGAATTCCTGCCTCTGATCAACAAAGTTAATGAATAAAATGAAAACTTTCATATCTAACACAAATATATATGATATATAACTAAGAATTCAACGACAGTCGGACGGACAACAACTACCCTAAGACCACATCAAACAAGAATAGGAAATACGGCGAGCTATCGGTCCTAAGACCTTCAAGTCTTACTTATATAAATATATTAGTGTAGATATATATTTTTATAAAGGAAAGTAGTATAAACATAGTTTTGAAAGTAGTTTAACAACAATTTAACCTTAAAAACGCATTTGATAATTAGTTAAAACAATTTTATGGATAAGTATCTAAAAGTGTAGAGAAAGCTCTTTTTGATGAAATATTGTAAATCACAATTGATTTGATGATTAAAATATGTAGTATTGTACTTGTATCCCCCCCCCCTAAAACATGTAAATACATTTAGAAAGGTTCATTAAGGGGTATGAACTCACCTGCAATGAGTGGATCGGGTGGAAGTGTCGGGTGAACATTTGGTGTCAAGTAGAGACTTGTACACCCTTTATGACCCTAGTAAAATATGAAGACATATGTTTACAAATAATTAGTGATTTAAACCCTAATTGAACAGATATAGGCATCCAAATGTGATTATAGGTCTCATGGTTGAGTGCTAGAAGGCTAAAGGGTTGCAAGGATAGAGTATATGACCTCACCATGGAGTTTACTCTTCTAAAACTCACCTTAAGTGAGTTTACGCTAGGGGACCTCATCCCCCATGAGTTTACAGCCGTAAACTCATGGGAGATGTGTAAGTGAGTGGTTTCAAGCCTTTGGTGGTTCTAGAAGTGGTTCTAAGGTATTCTACAAGGGTATAGGGGTATTTAAGGGTCCAAGAGTATACTCCCTTGGAGTTTACGGTCCAAAGACCACTCCTTGGGGGTTTACGGCCGTAAACCCCATGGTTTATGGTAGCAAACTCTTGTACACCTCCATTCTTTGATTCTAAGGCTCTTGGCTCAATCCTAACATGTTCTAGTAAGGGTATAAGGCTCTTTAGGGGACTTAAACTTTCATTTGACATGGTTTAGGGGATTTTACGGTCTAAGCATATGCTTGGGCCGTAAACTCTATTTTACCCCTCAAATGTTGGCGTTTAAATGTTCCAAGTCCGAAATTGCAAGTCCCTTGATCATATCTTAAGCTTAAATGAGTTTTGGAAGTGTTGTGGGCTTGGTTTGCATATTTAGAGGGTGTTTACGGCCTAATGTCACACCACGAAAACCGAAGGCGGAAACATTTCCGGGGTTGACTCCACGTTGAGTATCAAATCCAATGTACAGAGTAAGTAAAGTAAAATAACCATTACATTACATAAAGAAAAGTTTTACAGTTGTTTCAAAAGTAAAGTTGTACAGTTGTGATACATAGTATATATATGAACAAAATGAAACGGGTCTTCTGAGTACTCTGTCTTCGGACAAAAGGATCTTCGGGTACCTGTTCTAACGCTGACCTGAGAAC
Source organism: Lactuca saligna (assembly GCF_052625555.1). Taxonomy (NCBI): domain Eukaryota; kingdom Viridiplantae; phylum Streptophyta; class Magnoliopsida; order Asterales; family Asteraceae; genus Lactuca; species Lactuca saligna. The sequence continues at coordinate 78,899,864 of NC_136418.1, forward strand.
ACAAGCGGTTTAAAAATCAGCACAACGCTGGTGAGTTCATAAGCGGTTTTTGTTTGTGAAATGTTCAAGCTTCCTTTCTGTTTGTGAAATGTTACGCACACCAAGAAAATCCCATATTTTCTTAAAAAGGTTTGTTATCGTTTTTCATCATGTAAAGTAAAGTTGTACATTGAAAACATGTTTTTCTCTTGTGTAAATGTACACTTAGGTTATCTGATTTGGTATACTGGTTCTGGGTAGGTACCAATGAATTCCCAGGAAAGTCCCATACTTTCCTGATTGTATTTTACCAATTGTGAAAGATGTAAAGTTATCTGCTCTTTTACCCTTTTCTGGTTATGTAAATGTTTCCCCAGGAAAGTCCTATACTTTCCTGAATGTTGGTTATCACTGTAAAAGATGTATCTGTAAAATGTGGTTATGTTCAATGTTTCACCAGGAAAGTCCCATACTTTCCTGAATGTTGGTTATCAATGTAAAAGATGTATTACATTATTCATTATTACTATTGAGTAAATCTCTGTTATCCTAATTGCAAGTTCCATAACCATACAATAGACTAGATATGGCAATAAGTAGTCCACATCACCTTATGACTTTCGTCACCCTTGAACTATTTTGGTTTGACTATAATTAGCAGCCAGGTGTGGAGTAGTCAACCCCGTATAGATCTATACACCAAGTCATGCTCTCTAAATCCCAAAGATTCTGGTTACGGGTGCAGTCCTCCACTCGCGTATCTTTGTGGAGTGTTCGCCGAGGACGTGTCTCCAATTATACAGGATTAACAAATTTACTAGTAATAATATGATAGTCCTCCACTCACGTATATCTGTGGAGTGTTACCGAGGACAAAACAATACAGGTTTTATGTTCAAATGTTCTAATGTCATGCTTTTAACTGATAAAATGTGGAAAACCATTTGTGAAATATATATATATATATATATATATATATATATATATATATATATATATAACATAACAGGTTAAAATCCATTTCACAAATATATGTTTACGTGATCTGCATGTTCAAATGGTTATCAGTTGTAGTAATCAGTTTTAAAAGCATATAAAATGTGAAACGCACACATGAAAACATGTTTTGAGTACAAGTAATCCCTTGTACTTTGCTTGTGTTCCCCCTGAAAACAGTGAAAACGGTGAAAATGGGTAGGGGTATGAACTCACCCGACGAGAAGGCGCAACTGTTTCGGACACTAAACGTTGGTTCGAGGCTTGTTAACATGCGAGGTTCCTATGTAATATGAAATGGTACCCAAAGGTATCTATTTAGACTTTAAACCACTAATTAGATAGGATAATACACTCCAATGAATTTAAACACCTCAAAACGAGTGTTTGGAGTGACCCGTGTGACATCTACGGACGTGTAAGGGCACGAGGGACTTGGGATTTGAGTTTACTCCCGAAGAGTAAACACTTTAGGGAGTTTACTGCCATGAAACCCATACACACATGAGTTCACGGCCGTGAACTCATGTTTGGGTGATTTTGAGTGTTTAATGTCTTGTTTGGACATGGAGATTGTTGGAATGAACTTCTAACATGCCTTGGAATGATTTAATGGGACTTATACCATTTAAAAGGGAGTTCATGGCTGTAAACTTAGAGTTTACGGACGTAAACTCTCCTATGGTCAAAAATAATTATTTTGAGGCACAAGGAACAATCACATGTGATTCTAGTTAATTTTCCAAGGCTTGGTATGACTTTAGGGCACCATTTAACACACATTTAGGAGTTTACAGCCCAGGAGCATGTTCTATGGCTGTAAACTCTCATATGTAAAGTTTTGTTATGTTTAAGGTCTCCAAACTATTTTTAGATGGTTCTAGAATTTACCACACGACTATTGGTTAAGTTACAAGGCATTCTAACATGTAAAAGTGAGTTTACTCCCAATGTTTGAGGATTTTACAGCCCAAGCACATACCTTGGCTGTAAACTCTCATTTTTCCTTCAAAATTCAAGTTTAAGGTGTTCCAAGTCCAGGTTTGTAAGCCTCAAGGTCGTATCTAAGTCCCAACAATGATTTGGAAGGGTTAAATGGCTCTAAAACCCCATATTTATGTGTTTACCGCCCAAGTATGTGCCTTGGCCGTAAACACTTGTTCCAGGTCCTATTTCACATTTTAAACATAGATTTGAATGTTAAAGAGGTTGAATAACAAGTTAGGAAGGTTACCTTTATGATTTGAAGCCTTAAATCTATGTTTTTGGACCTTAATCTAGAATGAGGACAAAGGTTAGAGAGAGAGTAGTGAGATGAAGCCAAAAGCTTCAAATGAAGGCTTAGAATGCTTTATATAGTGTCTAAGTTTTGGACACGGTGGAATTCTACCCGATACCGGTGTTAGGTGGGGCTTTTGGTCGTACCCGATTAAGTTGTCGTAATCCGATATGGTCGATTCTAGAAATATTCCGATCACTAATATGGGGTGTTAAAATGATTTCTAATTGTATTAAGACACCCATTAAGTCATTTTAGATCGATACAAATTAATGATTTAATTAAACGACGAAATCGGAATCGGATTTGAAAATGATGTTTGGTTGATCGAATTGGATTACAAATTGAGTTACAAGAAGTGGTACGAAATTTCGGTTTGTTACACCTAAGCATGTGCTTGGGCCGTAAACCCTCTTCCAAGCCCCCAAATTTGATGATTCAAGGCTCAAACTTCTAGGTTTAACCCAAAACTAGTTTTTAAGTCTAAAGGGAGGAGTTTTGGGCATTTTGCACCATTTTAGGTGTTTACGGCCTAATGGGGCCGTGAACTCCTTTTTGTTGGCCATTTTGAGTGATTTTTGTACTATATCAACAAGAAATAATGTTTGGAACAAGTTAGGGTAGAAGATCTTACGTTTTGGAGGCGGAAACTTGCGGTTATGAGGCGAAAACGAGCTTGAGAGAGAGAGTAGAGAGAGAATGTGTGTATAGAGTGGTAAAAGGTTTCTATGGAGTGTCCACCCTCCTTTATATAAGGCTTGGGTGTTGTACCCGGTATACGATTACCCGATACTGACGTTTTAACGAGGTTTAAACTTTTTATCCGGTTGAATGGTCGTAAATAAAAATAACTTTTCCAATTAAATGGAATTGATATTTTACGTGATTTTATATATTTTATCACAATGATAATAACATGAAATATAAATAAATAAAACATTTATTTATTTGTCGACACCAAATTAACGAAACTTTTATAAAACGGGATATTCCTTTAACCGTAACGCGACATAATAACGGAATAAACTTTGGGGTTGCTACAAAATGGAACCTCCCTTTTTATGAGATTCTTCACGAGATACAATTGAAAAAACAGTTTTTTACATTATGAAGAGGTTCCATTAACAGAATGTGGCTTTTAACCTGACTGAATGTATCATCTAAACCAGATAAAAACTGCATTAACTTCATCAATTTTGAATGATTAACAAAACTAGCTGAGGCTTCACATGTACATTCAGTCAGATTAGCTAACCCATCAAGCTCTTTCCACAAAGCATCAAGTTTACTATAATACTCAGAAACAGATAAACCATTATGAGTAAGATAATTTATTTTTTGATGCACATTAAACACAACAGAACTATTAGCTTTAGAATAGGTTTCACTTAATTCAGACCAAATGTTAGAAGCATTGTCACTACAAGCATGATTTGCATATAAAGACTCAGACACTGAACCAAGTAGCAAAGAACACACAACAACATTAACACGTTCCCATTTACGAATCTTAGACTCATCCCCACTAGGTTTAGGAAACATTTTATCAACAAACCCTAATTTATTCATACCTTTCAAGGCCCTAGTCATAGAAACTTTCCAGATTCGAAAATTCTCAATACCAGTCAATTTAAAGCTAATAATAGAAACTACACCATTATCAGAAGGATGCAAGAATAACGGATCATCAAAATCATAACGATCTGAACTTTTAGAACCAGATCCAGAGGGAGTTTCTCCAACCATGACTAATACAATTTAAGTAACAACAATAATGTGCTCTCACAATGAGTAATTACACTAGACCAGATTCTAATCACCTTTCTTGGGATAGACAAGTCAATATAATCACAAGAACACAATCTTATTATCATCAAAACTGTAAGAGTTTCTTAATAAAAAAGAACACCATGAAAGCAACCTGAACAAATAAGAGAAGAGATTAGGCGTGCAAAAACTTACAGAGGTCCACCAAAAAATCGCATAGCAAACAACAATGTAATTTACGGTTAGACCTATATAGAATAGAGTCTAACACTGAAGCAGACTGACATTCAAATGCTTGAAACCACCAATCAACCTCAAATTACACCATTTGCGTTCTTAATGTAGACCGTTAAAAGACCCTAACTTTCGTATTTATAAAAGACCCAAACTTTCATACATAACAATATAGTTACCCGAAAACATGCTACTTGCATATTCATAATTTTTTGTTACATTGATAAAGAGATTACAAACTACTGGATACAAACCAACTATTTTAAAATGTTATATATTACATTACTTCCCAGAATTCTATAGTTTTATACCTATGAGAATGCAAAATACGATAGTTTCAAACTATTCATAAGCTTCTATCGATACAACAATTTCAAACTATTCAAAAATCTTCTACTAGTATATAACTATACTAGATGCTTATCTCCTGCAATTTGTTAAACATTGAGAGGGCAAGTGGTGATGCTTAGTGAGTTCAATAATAGATACAATATAACGTTATGCCATATATATACTTCAATATGGCAAAAGCAAAGAGGAACAAGGAACAACAAGGGCATATGTGAATCATGTGACAAACATTCCATATCAATCATTGATTTGATTTAAAGATATACAATCAATGAGATATAACAATTTCCATACTTGATATATATATCAATAAAGCTTTGGCCCAAATGGCACAAAAGACATACAACTTTGAATTAACATTTTGGTAGATTTCGGGCTTATAGCCCTGTCTAACCTTCTGCCAATACCATAGAATAGAAATTATTCTCATACAGAGACATGTTCTACACGGTCAGAGGCTACATACCAGTACCAACATGAATCTAAGTCCTTTCACTGATCACATGGTAAAAGGTATTTCTTTGCTATTAAAAATAGCGAATAAAAATAACCCGGGAAAATGACTCGGAATAATAACACTGAAAAGCACATAGCACATAACATACAATTGTTCCTAAATATTAAACTCACCGTGAAATAATCGTGGGCTAAAATACTAATTTCGACAGTACGTCGGCTCTTAATATGACTTTCTACGTTGAAAACCGGGAGATATATTAAAAACCAGGCTCTACGAAGGTAGAGCTTCATAACCGAAAAGATAAATTTTTCGGGCTTCTCAGGGTTCTCGTGGCATGTTTCGGGCTTGAGAATCAGTACCGGGGCTTCGGGGGAAGTCGAAATAGTAAAAATACCAAAAAGAGGGGTGAAAGTGCCAAATTTCCAAAATTACCCAAGAGGTCTCACAGGCTGCTATTTATAGGGCCGAGAGCACATGGCTTGCATGTGAGGTTCGGCCGAGAGGGTGACTCAGCGAAGCAGCTCAGTGGCAGCGAGGGGGAGAGACATGCGAAGGGGAAGGCGAGTCAGCTGCGAGGCTTGGGACAGGTGGCGGCTTCAGCGAGGCTCAGACAGATCTAGCGATGCAAGGTGCGCGTCAGATGCTCATGGGACCGCATCTTCGTCTGAATCAGAAGGCAACATGTGTCGGATCCGGGTAGAGCGGCTACTGTTCATACGATGTGTCAGCACTATTCATGCAAAATTTCTCGATTTTTTTTTGCCAAATCTTGTAAAATCCATAACTTTCGCATTCGAGCTCCGTTTTAGACGTTCTTTATATGCACACGTAGCTAAAATTACGCTCTACAACTTTCGTTTAGACTTTCTTGGCTAATTTTGAATTTAATTTTAATATTATTACTTCTTACAGACCGGGACAGGAAAATCCGTTAAAAAATCATAACTTCTTCATCCGACATCCGTTTTCGTCAGACGTTTTACCGTTGTACTACTAATGACGAGATCTTCAATTTTCGTTTAGTTTGTGTTGGCTAAAAATACTCGATCTAAAATTCGAGTTTTTAGTTGTCTATTGCTAAGCTAAAACTTCGAAAAATCGTAACTTCCTCATTCGAAGTCAGATTTTGGAGTTCTTTTTATCGAATTTCTCGGTTTAATGAATACTACGAATTTTATTTAGATTACTAGGGCTAAAAAGTAGTTTATCAAGATCTCTCTTTTTACGTCATTCGTCACCGTGTCGGTTTTGTCGTGGATCTTCGATTGGTCATAACTTCTTCGTTATAACTCGGATTTCGATGAGGTTTTCGCCTAAATGTTTCTAACGAGACTATCTACAACTTTCAATAATAAAATTTTACTTATTTCAAATTTCATATTTTCAATATATTTCACTATTTGACTTTTAATTGGAATCTCATAAGATTTCCAATATTTTATGAGTGATTCTAAACATATTTTACTTTATTTCTACTAAAAACTATGTTTTAAAACTAAACATTCAAATTCACATAATATTTTATAATATTATTTACTTAAAACACGATTTCAAAACGTGTATGTTACAAATGCCTCCTCTTTTTGAGGATTTCATCACCAAAATTACATCGATTAAAATAAACGGGGATACTTTGCTTATATCTCATTCTTATTTTCCCAAGTATAATTTGGACCTCGATGGTGTTTCTACGTGACAATCACCACCTCCACTTCTTTATTACGTAGATTAGTTGTTCTTTCATTCACGATCTCTTCCGATTCTTCTACATATCTTAACTTACTATCCAATTTCATCTCGGATAATGGAATTGTCTCATCATTGATGCTCAAGCATTTACGCAGATACCTTACATGAAACACATCATGATTACCTGCCAAATCTTCAGGTAATTCTAAGCGGTATGCTTGCTTTCCAATTCTTTGGAAGATTTTGAAAGGACCAACAAATCCATGGCTTAGTTTTCCTTTCTTTCCAAATCTCATAAGGCCTTTCCATGGGGATACCTTCAACATTAAGAAATCACCCACTTGAAATTCTATGGGTTGCCTACTCTTTTCTGTATTGGACTTATGTCGATCCTGGGCTGCGTTCATTCTTTCTCGTACAATTTAAATCTTGTCGGTGGTGTCTTGAATCATTTCAGGGCCTCCAAGCATCTTCTATCCGATGTCTCACCAACATAATGGAGTATGACACTTGCCACCATATAATGCTTCTTATGGTGGCATTCTGATTGAAGCATGGTAACTATTATTATACCAGAATTCGACAAGAGGTAAGTATTTATCCCAGTTACCACCGAACTCCAAGACACATCCACGAAGCATATCTTCTATAGATTGGATTGTTCTCTCTGTCTGACCATCTGTCTGGGGATGATAAGTTGTGCTGAGATCAACTCGAGATCCTAATTCACGTTGCATACTCGCCCAAAAGTGAGAAGTGAAGTGAATATCAAGATCAGAAATGATCTTTAGCGGCACACCGTGTCTTGCAACAATTTCATCCAAGACTTGTGCGTGTTTCTCCATTGGAGCCGTTTCATGCATGGCAAGAAAATGAGCACTTTTAGTCAGGCGGTCGATGATTACCCAAATTATATCATGTTGTCTAGCAGTCTTTGGCAATTTGGTAATGAAATCCATGGATAGTTCTTCCCATTTCCATACAGGAACACTATGACTTTTTGGGGTTCCGTATGGCTTTTGGTGCTCTGCTTTGACTTGTAAGCATACTAAGCATTCTTGTACATATCTTCCAATGTCTCTCTTTAATCCAGGCCACCAATAATCAGCTCTTACATCATAGTACATTTTACTTGTATCAGGATGGATTGATAGTTTAGATTTATGGGCTTCATCTAAAACTTTATGTCTTAATCCAGCAATCTTTGGAATCCACAACCGATTCTTGAATACTTTTAATCCTTGTGGATCATCAAGTAAAGCATCATTATAATGTATCATCCCTTCTTTCTTCACATTTTCTGGCTTTAGGGCCTCTTCTTGCCATTTATCTAATTCATACTATTGCGATAAACCTTTCTGCTAAGTGCATCGGCAACTACGTTGTCTTTTTCAGGTTGATATAGGATTTCACAATCATAATCTTTGATCAGCTCCATGGCTCGTTGTTGTCTCATGTTCAAAGTTTGCTGACTGAATACGTACTTGAGACTTTTGTTGTCGGTAAATAGTTGGCATTTTGTACCAAAAAGATAATGCCTCCATAGTTTTAGGGAAAATACCACTGCAGCGAGCTTGGATCATGAGTGGGATAATTCTTTTCATAATCTTTCAATTGTCTTGAGGCACATGCTATCACTTTTCCACGTTGCATCAACACACAACCGACTCCCAATCTTGAAGCATCGCTATATACAGAGAAATCATCATCACCTTCTGGGAGTGATAAGATCGGAGCATCAGTCAAAAGATATTTTAGAGTTGAGAAAGCTTTTTCTTGGGCTTCACCCCATTCGAACTTCACTTCCTTCCATGTAAGACTTGTGAAAGGTACGGCTATACGAGAAAAGTCTTTAATGAATCTCTGGTAATATCCTGGGAGACCCAAGAAACTGCGAATTTCGGAAGCATTGCGGGGCACTTCCCAATTTTGAATGGCATCGATTTTAATAGGATCTACAGATACACCATCACTAGAAATAACATGGCCGAGAAATTGAACTTGGCAAAGCCAAAATTCACATTTCGAGAATTTAGTAGATAATTTCTCCTTTCGAAGAAGTTCTAATACCGCACGAAGATGGATGGCATGATCAGCTTCAGACTTGGAATAAATTAGAATATTGTCAATGAATACGATGACTAATTTATTGAGCATTGGGCGGCATACCCGATTCATCATATCCATGAATATAGTAGGACCATTTGTTGAACCAAACGGCATAACAAGGAATTCTTAATGCCCATATCGAGTACAAAAAGCAGTCTTCGGTACATCCTGCTCGTGAACTTTCAACTGATGATAGCCAGATCTTAAATCAATCTTTGAAAAATAGCTAACACACTGCAGTTAATCGAACAAATCGTCGATGTGAGGTAGTGGTTACTTGTTCTTGATAGTCACCTTATTCAGCTCACGATAATAAATGCACATTCGCATCGATCCATCTTTCTTCTTGACAAACAGTACCGGAGCACCCCAGGGAGAGGTACTCGGTCGAATGAAACCCTTGTCAAGTAGTTCCTGCAGTTGGATCATCATTTCTTTCATCTCAGCTAGCGCAAGATGATAAGGAGTCTTTGCAATCGGAGCAGCACCAGCCACAAGGTCAATTCGGAATTCTATTCGTCTATCCGGAGGAAGGCCAAGCAAGTCATCAGGGAAAACATCAGGATATTCATTAACAACAAGAACATCATTAACAATTTTCTTCTCCTCTTTTGAGACATCAACTGTATAGGTGAGATAGATAGAACACCCTTTTGATATGGATTTACGAGCTTTAAGGAAGGAGATTATTTTTAAGAGTCTTTGTTTACCGTAGACATAAATAGGATTCTCCCCTTCAATAGCAATGTGTACTATCTTTTCATAGCACAAGAGTTCTGTGTGGTTCTTTGATAACCAATCCATGCCGAGAATAATATCAAATTTAGGCAATGAGATAGGGATTAAGTTAGCAAGAAAAGTATAGCCTTCAATTTCTATGACACAATCCCTAGAGACTTTATCAGCAAGTAATGATATACTTCCCGCAGTATCTACGTGAAATGGTTTCACGAGTACAAAGCAAGCAATTTGAAAGGGATGCGTAAATTCATAAGACACAAAAGAACCTGAGGCACCAGAATCAAATAAGATGTGAGCAGGTCTAGAGTTGACAAGAAATGTACCTGTCACAACATTTGGGTCCTCGTGTGCCTCTTTTGAGGTAATCTGGAATGCACGACCCCTAGCTTTTGGCACCTCCTCCTTTTTAGTTGGAGTACCCTTTGATTGTTGAATAGGAACTTGACTTCTCGCCGGTTGTTGAACAGAAGCTTGACTTCCTATCATTTGACTAGTAAGAGTAGGGCAAAAACGCTTCTTGTGGCCAGTAATACCACATGCATAGCAAGTAACATCCTTTCTTGGGCAGGCCGGCTTTATATGACCCTTTTCTCCACATCCATAACAGACAATAGAATCCTTGTCTATTTTGCATTGGCCCGGATGATTCCTTCCACAAATACGACATGAAGGCGATTGCATAGAAAAAGATTGTGATCTATCGTGTCCACGAGAGACATTTTGAGTTTGAACTTGATTACCAGGTTCAGTCCAAATGGATTGAGTTGATAGGAAAGAAGGAACAGGAACAATTCTTTCAGTACGTGGATGCTTTGGAGCAATAAAAGTGGCACCACGTATTTCTAAGTCATGCTCACGTCTTCGAGCATATTCAACGGCTTTATCAAATGATAAAAACTTCTCGATTAGCAACGAAATCGTGGATTTCATGTCGTAGTTCGTCCATCAATAACTAAATTTTCTCGTCTTCAATTGGAATATACTTTGTAGCAAACCTTGCTCTTTGATTAAACTGAGTTTCATACTCATTCACAGTCATTCCTCCTTGTTTAAGCTCGAGGAATTCCTTCTCCAATCTTCTCCTCATATGTAAAGGACAATACTTTTCTAGCACACGAGTTTTAAACATTTCCCAGGTTAAATTCTCCTGGTCAAACTCATTGAGAGCTTCATAAGTTGCTACCCACCAGACCAAGGCTTCTCCGATGAGCATTGCAGAAGAACAATTAGCATTGTCTTCATTATCCACATGAGAAATACGAAACACTTATTATGTGTTCTGGATCAATGTAAGAACAATAACGGGGTTGAGAACACTGGAAAACTATGTAGCACCGCTACTCTTGAAATCTTTGAACGAGGGATGCTTCACCTCTCCTTTTGAAGGTTCTCCAGTGGCTTTCTCTTTTCCCTTATCACCATTCTTTTTGTGTTATTCGAGAGTTTGTCAAATAACACCTGTAAGTTTACCCAAGAGTCGTTCCTCACGACGAGATACTGGAGTATTCACTTCCTCGGGTTGAGGACCTCCACCAATCTCAGGGGTATGGCTACTAAACTGTTCAGCCATTGCTTTGCAATACAGGGTAACATTGTATTTTAGAATATTAGGGTTTATTATTACCTAATACTTTTACTTATATATATATCCTATGGTTTGTATCCCTATACTTACAATGATTAAGTTCATATATTGAACTTCCAATAGTTTAAGTCTAAATACCAATCCGTGGAATTTAGTTCACTCAAACTATTGCTCTGATACCATGGTTGAAAGACCCTAACTTTCGTATTTATGAAAGATCCAAACTTTCATACATAGCAATATAGTTACCCCAAAACTTGTTACTTGCATATTCATAAAAAAATATATATTTTACATTGATAAACAGATTACAAACTACTAGATACAAACCGACTATTTTAAAGTGTTATATATTACATTACTTCCCAGAATTCTATAGTTTTATACATATAGGAATGCAAAATACAATAGTTTCAAACTATTCAAAAATCTTCTACCAGTATATAACTATACTAGATGCTTATCTCCAACAATTTGTTAAACATTGAGAGGGTAAGCGGTGACGCTTAGTGAGTTCAATAATAGATACAATATTACGTTATGCCATATCTATACTTCAATATGGCAGAAGCAAAGAGGAACAAGGAACAACAAGGGCATATGTGAATCATGTGACAAACATTCCATATCAATCATTGATTTGATTTAAAGATATACAATCAATGAGATATAACAATTTCTGTCACACCCCGAAAACCAAAGGCGGAAACATTTCTGGGGTGGACTCCACGTTGAGTATCAAATCCAATGCACATAGTAAGCAAAGTAAACAACCATTACATTACATATCAAAGTTTACATTTGTTAAAAAGTAAAGTTGTACATTTGTGATACATAGTATATATGAATAAAAGTAGAGACGAGTCTTCTGTACGCTCCGTCTTCTCCAAAAGGACCACTGCGTACCTGTCTAATGTTGACCTGAGAATACAAGCAGTTTGAAAATCAGCATAAAGTTGGTGAGTTCATAAGATGTTTTTTTTTTTTGTAAAAATGTACGAGTTTCCTTTGGTTTTTCGAAAAGTTTTTTTTGCAAGAAAATCCCATATTTTCTTATATGTAAAGTTTGATTAATTGTTAGGTTACACGGTTCTGGTTATGTTTAACTATGATCCCAGGAAAATCCTATATTTTCCTAATAGTAAGTTTAGTTATTGAATTTCGATGTAATGTTTGATTACTTTTCGTACTTGTTATATTAACTAGGTTTTCTGATATCATAATGGTGCTACAGTTGAATGTACCTAAATGCGTACCTTCGTATTCATATTCCTATTCTTGATCATATTCATACTTATATTTTATATTTGTATTCATATTTATATTTGTAGTCCTATTCGTATTCGTATTCATATTCGTATTCTTACTCCTAATTCTAATCATATCCGTATTCGTATTCGCATTTGTATTCACAGTCGTATTCCTATCCTTATTCCTACTCCTAGTACTATTCGTATTCGTATTCGTATTCGTATTCGTATTCGTATTCATATTCGTATTCATATTCGTATTCGCAGTCGTATTCGTATTCGTATTCGTATTCGCAGTAATATTCCTATCCCTATTTCTACTCCTAATACTATTTGTATTCGTATTCGTATTCGTATTCGTATTCGCAATCGTATTTCTATCCCTATTCCTACTCCTAATACTATTCGTATTTGTATTCGTATTCGTATTCGTATTCATATTCGCATTCGTATTCGCATTATTATTTTAGTATTCCTATTTGCTTGTATCCCCCCCCTTGAAAACAGTGAAAACATTTGAAAAAGGGTAGGGGTATGAACTCACCAGTTGGGGAACGCGTCGGTTTGGATCCTAAACATCAGTTCTGGGTTTGCAAATGCACAAGATTCCTATGGATTATCAAATGATACACATTTGTATCTAATTAGAACTTAAGTTATTTATTTGTTAGGGATATATGCTTATAATCGCGAAAACACTATATTACAAGCGTTTGGAGGGACACGGGTGGCATTTGAGGACACATAAGGCTTGGATTGTTTTGCCCTATACACTTCATCCATATGAGTTCACGGCCGTGAACTCATGGACGGTGATTTTGGGTGCTAAATGGCTTCATAACTCATGGATAATTTAGCTAGGATTACATCTAAGGCTTTGGGATGAATTTAAACTCACTTAGGGACCATTTATTGGTGTTTACAGTAAACATGGAGTTTACGACCGTAAACTCCCCCTCACATCAAATCCTTTAAGTTTTGGTCTTTAAACAATCACATGTGATTCTAATGATTTTTCTTAAGCCTTCAATGGATTTTTAGGGGACTTTGGACATGGTTTTAGGAGTTTACGGCCCATGAACCCCCTCATGGCCGTGAACTCCTTGAAAGGGTGTTTTAATATGTTTTAAGGTCTAATTCTTGTTTGTGGTCATTTCTAGAATTTATCCCAAGGTTTTTGGTGTGTGTAAATGGCATTTTAACACGTTTAGAGGAGTTTACTCCCCATGAATAGGAGTTTACGGCCCAAGCTTGTTCTTGGGCAGTAAACTCAAGTTTACTCCTCTAAATTGATGTTCAAGGTGTTCCAAGGCCAATACCAATATTCTACAAGTCATATCTAAGCCCCAAAGGTCGATTGGAAGGGTTTTAGGGCATAAAAACCCCTTTTATACGTGTTCACGGCCCAAGGGTGTTCCAAGCCCGTAAACACATGGTTTTGGTCTTAATCCATGATTTGAACTCTAATTTGAAGGTCTAAGATGCTATACTAGGAGTTAGGGTGGTTACCTTGAAGATTTGGGGCTTGAATTTGGTGTTTTTGGACCTTAATCTTGAGTTAGAGGAGAGAGGTTAGAGAGAGAGTAGTGAGAGAGAGAGAATAAAGGCTTCAAATGAAGTCTTTTGAGCTTTAAATAAGTTGTAAGTTCGGGACACGGTGGAATTCTACCCGATACAGACGTGAAACGGGGCTTTTGGTCGCACCCGATTAAGTTAGCGTAACCCGACGGGATAGAACTCGGAATTTTTCAATGTAAATATTTTGGGCCACGTTTTTTAGTTTATAGGGGATTTGAACACTCATGAGATTATAATAAACATATAAGTTTAAATAACTTAGCCCAAAAACGAGATCGGAACGAATTGCTATAGACGGGTTATTCGGACGAAATGGGTTTTGGCGATGGACAACTTCGGGTTGTCACATTATCCCCCCGTTAGAGGGAATTTCATCCCGAAATTCAAACTCTGGATACAATGTAAGGATTCGGAAGGAAATACGGATACTTCTACTTTGTTGGATTTTTGCGCTCTGAAGTGAATTCGAGTCCTAGTGTGGCATTCCGACAAAGATCTACTGTTGGAATATGACTTTGTTTCGTACGTTTGGTATTTCGATCTATAGTTTCGATTGGTTCTACCATGAGGTTCAAACTTTCGTTGATTTCAGTCTTATCGAAGGAATTTCTCGGGCTTCATCGGGTAGATACTCCTTAAGGACAGAGACGTGGGATACCGGATGGATGCTGCTAAGTCCTGAGGGTAGTCGGAGTTTGTAGGCTACGGAGTCAATCCTAATGAGGATTTCAAAAAGTTCTATGTTCCTTGGTATTCAGAATGTAACACACCATCTTTCTCATTGTTTGCTACCTTGATGGTGGACGTTTCGGTTACTAATTGAGGACTATGTTTATGAAGAGGTTCGAATGAATAGGTAACAATTTATCTTTCAGGACTAGAATTGAAAAGGATTGCAAGCAGAAGGGTTGTCGAAGAGGATTATACCTGAGGCAACGGCTGAAACTAAGTTTATTGTCGTAGATTATAAGAGTTCGACCAGGGGGAAGATTGAGATGGATAGATTTTTCTGAACAAAGGATATCAACACAATTGAGATTCAATCAATCCATGCTAATGAATGCTTCAAAGGGTTGTCTATGAGAAGTAGCTAGCTCATTGAAATTTGTTGAACGGAGGAGAGTATGGCGGCAGAGAGTTGTTGTTCCTTGGGATAGGTCCTTTTTCTGGAGATATCTTGATTTAAGAAGATCCGGAAAGAGAGGATGGTAAGTCCTCTGAATTGAATCAAGAGATATGATACAAGAGATATCCTTTTATGATAGACATAGAATTCTATTAAGCGATAAAGTAAGACGGAGTTATCAAAACAGATAAATTATCGCTAAAGGAATGATTGAGGAGCAACGCTGGGATGAGGATTTCTATAACAGATTTGGCTCGAGAAATACTCCCATAGTATTTCTTGTCTCGTTGCAACGACGACTCATTGTTTGGGTATTGGGTAAGTTTTAGGCATGTTGCACGCCACAGTCACTCCCAAGCACATGTTGGTCGTGTCTCGACTGAATATAGTTGGCCAGGCTATAATGATCCTAGACACGACTACATAATTGCCTAGGTTTAATTGCAATGTACAACACCCATTTACTTATGTTTTGTTCTACTTGTAGTTACGGATTTCGACGGTTGGGTATACTTGTATACTTTTGAAAATACTTATATTTGAGGTATACTTTTAGTTCATAGCACTTAGTCCCTTTAGTGTTTATAGTTTTATACCATGTAAGGTTTGGTATACTAGTTCACTATAAAAAAGGGCTCTGATACCAATCTGTCACACCCCGAAAACCAAAGGCGGAAACATTACCGGGGCGGACTCCATGTTGAGTATCAAATCCAATGCACAAAGTAAGAAAAGTAAACAACCATTACATTACATATCAAAGTTTACGTTTGTTCAAAAGTAAAGTTGTACATTTGTGATACATAGTATATATGAACAAAAGTAGAGACGAGTCTTCTGTACACTCCGTCTTCTCCAAAAGGATCGCTGGGTACCTATCTAATGTTGACCTGAGAATACAAGCAGTTTGAAAATCAGCATAAATCTGGTGAGTGCATAAGATGTTTGTTTTGTGAAAATGTACGAGTATCCTTTGGTTTTTCGAAAAGTTTATTTTCCAAGAAAATCCCATATTTTCTTATATGTAAAGTTTGATTAATTGTTAGGTTACACGGTTCTGGTTATGTTTAACTATGATCCCAGGAAAATCCTATATTTTCCTAATAGTAAGTTTAGTTATTGAATTTCGATGTAATGTTTGATTACTTTTCGTACTTGCTATATTAACTAGGTTTTCTGATATCCTAATGGTGCTACAGTTGAATGTACCTAGATGCGTACCTTCATATTTGTATTCCTATTCTTGATCATATTCATACTTATATTTTATATTTGTATTCGTATTTATATTTGTAGTCCTATTCGTATTCGTATTCGTATTCCTACTCATAATTCTAATCATATTCGTATTCGTATTCGTATTCGTATTCGCATTCATATTCGAAGTCGTATTCCTATCCTTATTCCTACTCCTAGTACTATTCGTATTCGTATTCGCAGTCGTATTCTATTCGTATTCGTATTCGCAGTCGTATTCATATCCCTATTTCTACTCCTAATACTATTCGTATACGTATTCATATTCGTATTCGCAGTCGTATTCCTATCCCTATTCCTACTCCTAATACTATTTGTATTTGTATTCGTATTCGTATTCGTATTCGTATTCGCATTCGTATTCGCATTATTATTTTAGTATTCCTATTCGTTCTATTCCTAGTTATACTTTCGTATTCGTTCTATTCCTAGTTGTACTTTCGTATTCGTATTCGTATTCGAATTAGTTCTAATTGATAATTTGTATGAATTTTTTGTAGATTATAAAATATAATTTAAATTGTGGCATTTTATCAAGAAATCTATGATTAGTCTGAAAGCTAACTTCGTAATTCGAACTATTTGATAAACATAGTTTTTGATATTCGAACATACAGAATGAAATCAATTGAACTGAAAATAATAAGTTTGAGTACAAGATTTCCTTGTACTTTTGCTTGTATCCCCCCCCCCTTGAAAACAGTGAAAACATTTGAAAAAGGGTAGGGGTATGAACTCACCGGTTGGGGAACGCGTCGGTTTGGATCCCAAACGTCAGTTCTGGGTTTGCAAATGTGACAACTGTCAATTCCGGTCATTCTCGGACTCATGCATCTTTATAAAAACCATTTATGCACAACATTCCATGGCCTAGTAGTATAAATTAGGTCAAAATCTTGCATAAACTAGGATCCAACTAAGACCTAGGACTAATATACTTGACACTTACGATTCTAGTAAGTTTCTTAACTACAATAGGAAATGCCAATGCTATAACTAGAATGAAACTTCAAGCTTTGTTATAATTGAAAAAGGGTATAACACCCTAAAAATAAATTAAAATATTCTAATTATACTTCATTATGATGATGAATATCAAACAATATTCGAAAAACCGTAAAGAGCCAAAAATCCAAATTTATAAATCATAAAGCTTAAAAACTTTATAAAATTTGGCTATAAACTTTCTAATATAAAATTTTTATTAATCAAATTATGGATTATAATCAATGAAATAGAAATTAAATTATCATGCAATAATCATAATTTATTAGTTAAAAACAAGATTTTTAAATAAATCAAGAATTGCTTAATAAACACTTTTATAAAAATTAGGGTTTTTATAAAAATGTTGGAGGGAATTTTATAAAATTTGAATTTAGGAGAGAGGAGGCCTAATGCATGAAAGAGCCGGCCATTCTCCCCTCCCCATGCCCTCTCTCTTCCCAAAACTCAATCATTAAGCTCATTCCCTCACACTTCCTCTTCTCTCTTCAATCTCTCACACTCCACCCTCCTAACTCACAAACTCTCTTCCTCTCTCTCTCTCTAACCCACAAAAATCCTCCCTTTCTCTTCCATAATTTCGAGATTTAGGAGACCTTGAAGTGTTCTTGCTTCTCTCAAGATCAAAACCAAGGTAAACAACACAATCCTCTATCATAGTTTCATGATTTTACTTCCTCTTCTTCATAGTTTTCTCTTCTTTTCGGATTCTATGCCTTTCCATGGCTAGAAATCCTTATTTTTCCCTTTTGTTTGGTAGATTCTCAACATAACACAATGCATGTGTTTGAGATGGTGAAAATCCAGGATCAAACCCATGCAAGGAGTGAAAAAGATGCACATATGTTCATGTGACTTCAAAACCGAGTATTACATGTTCTTCTCCATTTCTTTTGTGTTCTTGCATGATCAAAAGAATTTAAACCATTTCTAGTACATCTTGGATGCTCATTCACTCCATGCATGTGCTAGAAATTAGACCTTAACAAAGGCATGCATGATGTTCTTGTCAAAATATCCTAAGAATGCACTCAAAGCAAACATGCAATCTGCCAGATTACTTTGTTCAACTTTGAATGACCATAACTCGATCATTACTTAACCAAATAATGATATTCTTTTTGTATTGGATAGTTCCACGAGTTAAATTTCAAAACCAACTGGTCTCACTGTAAAATATTAAATATCCGATTTTTGGCAATTTTTACAAAATGGTTGCGCAAACAGCTCTTTTTTTGTGATCACCATTTTTGCCTTGCATGATCAATGGCCTTAAACCCAACCATAAATCTGGGGGAAAATACTTTAGAAACTTAACATATCTAGTGAATGATGGCTGAAATTTCGTGGCTTCAAACCCCACTGAATGGGCTACACAAATTCATGAACTTCAGCCACATTTACATCTCATGCACCATTGCATGCAACATTTCTTAACTTGTTTGGGTTCACTACCCCTATTTCCCTTCTGAATAAATTTTGAACGTTTTTCCATTTGAAAGCCCTCACATGCATGTGATAATCTGTAATACCAAAAGCTTTTATTATTTCTTTGATTTATAAAAATTATTGTTAGAAACCACGGGCATAAATCACATAAAATACTTCCGTAGGTCTATAAATCCGGAATAAATTCATGGATGACCCTTATGGTGAATAATGAACCCTCACTAAATTTCATCAATTTTTGTCGCTGTTTGGTATGATTTGCGATTTTCTTTTGTTAGGACATAATAAATCACAAAACCACTTTAGAAAGTGTGAAAATTGTATTTAATAATTTTCATATACCTTACCTGTGATGGGTGACTCAGAAAAATAATTTCAATATTTTTCATCATGCCTTACTATTTTTCCCAATTTTTGGTAATTATAATGGTCTAAAAATAGGAAAAATAGTTATGATGATCCAAAATTCATGAAAATTTACCAGAACATCATGTTGTACAGTCAGAGGTTAAATAAAAATTTTGAGGATTTTTCTCCACTGTAAACTATGTTTCTCTTAATTTCTAAAGTTAATTACACTTTAATACACTTAAATACATACAAATACCCAAAACCGGATTATACAATATGAAAACCACTTTTGGTAATTTTCCTAGGTTATTTATACTGTAAATGATGTTAAAAAAATTTTTGGTAATTTATTTTAGCTGTTTAATATTATTTATTCAATTAATGATTATTTAAAGGAATAAAACAAGGAAAAATAGAAATACCCACTGAAAAATATCTTTTATATTTTTTCCAGCCTAGTTTTGTATAATAACAGTTAAATAAAAAGTTTGGGTAATTTTGGAAACTGTTTTCTATTTATTTCAATTTTTATTTGAATAAATGCTCAAAAATCATAAAATATAATTAAACAGCTTGGAAATCCATTTTTATATTTTTCCCAACTTATTATTGTGTAATAACAGTTAAATAAAAAGTTTGAGGTTTTTTTTTCGTTTGAATGCTATTTTTCGTGAATTTATGTTGTTATAAGGATTTAAAAATTTGGAAAATTTATATTCAAAAGTTGTAATTAATCGCACGACTTGTAGAATTTCATTATTTCATAAAAAGTGTAACCAATTAATATAAAACCCCATACTAAAACATAAATTGGCATTTCACTATATGTAGAGTTTAGTATATTAGCATTAGATTTCGACATGTAAACTCACTAATGTGTGTTTGATGTCGTAAGATCTCGGTTGTAAGATGTTGGTACATTTCGAAGTACCACTTGTGCCTACACGAAACATTGTGAGTAGTCACCAATCCCCTATTTTATGTTTTTAAATGTTTTGGGGTGGAAAAGCATGTCCTAAACTATTTATATCCGTTGTATTTATTTAACTCGTATAAACTTGGTTGCTATATTTAGCATATTGTGAGTATTCACCAATCCCCTATTTTATGTTTTTAAATGTTTTGGGGTGGAAAAGCATGTCATAAACTATATATATATTCGTTGTATTTATTTGACTCGTATAATCTTGGTTGCTATATTTTGCATATTGTGAGTATTCATGCACTCCCCTATTTTCGGTTTTTATGTTTTGGGGTGGAAAAGCATGTCCAGAAAAACAATTGTTTTCATGTTGTATTTAAATTGATTATTATCAAACATGATTGCTATTGTATTGTTATGTTTCTTTATGTATGTCTATGCAACACGGAACATGAGAACTTATCGTACTAAGGCCCTTCCCTTATCTCTAACCATTAACTCTTTGAGCCAATGGTCATTATTGATAGCGCTATTAGGAATTGACAACTCCTCACTCACCCTATTGCTGGAGTGCATGATACCATATTCATCTATGGAACGATAAGCATAGATCTCGATAGGGCTTCAGTCATAGGTTTGGTGGAGACTCATTGTTTGCTCATAAACATACAAACTCGTTTCTCGTTATAGCAATAAACTTGTATTCATTAATAGCAATCAACTTTGTTTATCATTAAAGTAATGCACTTGTAATTACGAAAAGCCTTATTTCAAGCTCGATTTTATAAACTTGTGAACTCACCAAATATTTTCATAGTTGACGCTCTTTTTACATGCTTTTTCAGGAAATAATTAGTAAGTGGATGTAAAGATTCATCATCAAGAGCATGCTGCATCGTGTTGAAGCTATTATGAAGTTATATTTTGAACAATCTTATATTGGAAAAACTTGTACTTTGTTTCTTTTAAGCTATGGGTTGTAAACTTTTAAATACTGCTATGGTGATGTATGTTTATCTTTTGCAATGAAACCGTTATCGCTGTCATATCTTGCGTTTCCGCTTCAGCGGGGTGTGACAGCAAACGAACAAGATTCCTATGGATTATCAGATGATACACATTTGTATCTAATTAGGACTTAAGTTATTTATTTGTTAGGGACATATGCTTATAATCGCGAAAACACTTCATTACAAGCGCTTGGAGGGACCCGGGTGGCATTTGAGGGCACATAAGGCTTGGATATTGAGTTTACTCTTCAAGAGTAAACTCATACATGAGTTTTTGGCCCTATATACTTCATTCATATGAGTTCATGGCCGTGAACTCATGGATGTTGATTTTGGGTGCTAAATGGCTTCATAACTCATGGATAATTTAGCTTGGATTGCATCTAAGGTATTGGGATGAATTTAAACTCACTTAGGGACCATTTATTGGAGTTTACGGTAGTAAACATGGAGTTTATGGCTGTAAACTCCCCCTCACATCAAATCCTTTAAGTTTTGGTCTTTAAACAATCACATGTGATTCCAATGATTTTTCTTAAGCCTTGAATAGATTTTAGGGGACTTTGGACATGGTTTTAGGAGTTTACGGCCCATGAACCCCCTCATGGCCTTGAACTCCTTGAAAGGGTGTTTTAATATGTTTTAAGGTCTAATTCTTGTTTGTGGTCATTTCTAGAATTTATCCTAAGGCTTATGGTGTGTGTAAATGGCATTTTAACACATTTAGAGGAGTTTACTCCCCAAGAATAGGAGTTTACGGCCCAAGCTTGCTCTTGGGCATTAAACTCAAGTTTACTCCTCGAAATTGATGTTCAAGGTGTTCCATGGCTAATACCAATATTCTACAAGTCATATCTAAGCCCCAAAGCTCGATTGGAAAGGGTTTAGGGCATAAAACCCCCTTTTATATGTGTTCACGGCCCAAGGGTGTTCCAGGGCCGTAAACACATGGTTTTGGTCTTAATCCATGATTTGAACTCGAATTTGAAGGTTTGAGATGCTATACTAGGAGTTAGGGTGGTTACCTTGAAGTTTTTGGGGCTTGAATTTGGTGTTTTTGGACCTTAATCTTGAGTTAGAGGAGAGAGGTTAGAGAGAGAGTAGTGAGAGAGAGGAAAGGCTTCAAATGAAGTCTTTTGAGCTTTAAATAGGTCGTATGTTCGGGACACGGTCGAATTCTACCCGATACCAACGTTAAACGGGGCTTTTGGTCGCACCCGATTTATTTACCGTAAATGGCGGGATAGAATTTGGAATTTTTCAATTTAAATATTTTGGGCCATGTTCATGAGTTTACAGGGGATTTGAACACTCATGGGATTATAATAAACATATAAGTTTAAATAACTTAGCCCAAAAACGAGATCGGAACGAATTGCTATAGACGGGTTATTCGGACGAAATGGGTTTTGGCGATGGACAACTTCAGGTTGTCAGAATTTCCATACTTGATATACATCAATAAAGCTTTGGCCCAAATGGCACAAAAGACATACAACTTTGAATTAACATTTTGGTAGATTTCAGGCTTATAGCCTTGTCTAACCTTCTGCCAATACCATAGAATAGAAATCATTCTCTTACGGAGACATTTTCTACATGGTCAGAGGCTATATACCGGTACCAACGTGAATCTAAGTCCTTTCACTGATCACATGGTCAAAGGTATTTCTTTGCTATTAAAAATAGCGAATAAAAATAACCTGGGAAAATGACCCAAAATAATAATACTGAAAATCACATAGCACATATAACACATAACATGCAATTGTTCCTATATATTAAACTCACCGTGAAATAACCAGGGGCTAAAATACTAATTTGGATAGTAGTTCGGCTCTAAATATGACTTTCTATGTTGAAAACCGGGAGATATATTGAAAATTGGGCTCTGTGAAGATAGAGCTCCAAAACCGAAATGATAAATTCTTCGGGCTTCTCGGAGGTCTCGGGGCATGTTTCGGGCTTTGGATTCAGTACCGGGGCTTCCGGGGAAGTCGGAATAGTAAAAATATCAAAAAGAGGGGTGAAAGTGCGAAATTTCCAAAATTACCCGAGAGGTCTCGTAAGCTGCTATTTATAGGACTGAGGTTCGGATCCGAGGCAATGAGAAGAGAGCATGTGACTCGCATGCAAGGTTCAGCGGAGAGGGTGACTCAACGAAGCAGCTCGGTGGTAGCGAGGGAGAGAGACACACGAAGGGGAAGACAGGTGGCTGCTTTGGCGATGCTCGGATAACTCCAACGATGCGAGGCGCGCGTCGGGTGCTTATTGGACCGTGGCTTCAGCTGAATAAGAAGGCAACACATGTCGGATCCGGGTATAGCGGCTACTGTTCTTGCGATGTGGCAGCACTATTCATGCGAAATTTCTCGATTTTTGTGCCAAATCTTGTAAAATCCATAACTTTCTCATACGAGCTCCGTTTTTGACGTTCTTTATATGTGCACGTAGCTAAAGTTACGCTCTACAACTTTCATTTAGAATTTTTTTGGCTAATTTTGATTTTAATTTTAATATTATTATTTTTAATAGACCGGGACTAGAAAATGTGTTAAAAATTCATAACTTCTTCATCCGACATCCGTTTTCGTCAGACATTTTACCGTTGTACTACTAATGATGAGAGCTTCATTTCTCGTTTAGGTTGTGTCGGCTAAAACTCACTCGATCTAAAATTCGAGTTCTTAGTTGTCTACTGCTAAGCTGAAACTTCGAAAAATCATAACTTCCTCATACGAAGTCAGATTTTGGTGTTCTCATTATCGAACTTCTCGGTTTAACGAATACTACGACTTTCATTTAGATTACTAGGTCTAAAAAGTAGTTTATCAAAAACTTCCTTTTTACGTCATTCGGCGCCGTGCTGGTGTTGTTGCGGATCTTCGATTGGTTATAACTTCTTCGTTATAACTCGGATTTCGATGAGGTTTTCAGCTAAATTTTTCTATCGAGATTATCTACAACTTTCAATAATAAAATTTTACTTATTTAAAATTTCATATTTTCGCTATATTTCACTATTTGGCTTTTAGTTGGAATCTCATAAGACTTCCAATATTTTATGAGTGATTCTAAACATAGTTTACTTCATTTCTAGTAAAAAATATCTATTAGAACTCAACATTTAAATTCACATAATATTTCATAATATTATTTACTTAAAACGCGATTTCAAAACGTGTATGTTACAACCGTCGCTTAATGTTGACCGTTAGACAACAATCAAGGAAGCTAACGTTTACAATCAAGCGATCGTTTACAATTAAAAATGATGATGTCTTAGGGACTTTTACCAGATCTGAGAACTAACAAAAACCAAACAAGAGCCTTTGAAAGAATCTTCCAAGGAAGCCTCGTAAACAAAAAACAAGAAACCCTAATTTCACAAACAGAAATAGAGAAATCCTAACTAAAAAAAACGATCAAACGCACGAAAAAATGATGCAGGAGTATGAACCTACTCTGTTACCATGATAAAAACTCTCAAAACAACAAATCTAATGACAACATCAACATATCTTTCATTAATGAGAAATAAGATCCAGTTGGTTTTCACGGACTTACAATTGAAACCTCTTTACAATAACACTCACACTCAAATATATACAACGATCAACTAAGATTTTAGTCTACAAAACAAGTTTAACAAAGAACGAAACTCTAAACTTGAACAAACCCTAAAACAATGAAAAATGAAGACGACTCAAGAACTGAGAGGCTCAACTTGTGTGTAAAGGAAAAATGAATTGAATTGATAAAAAATAACACGCTGAACTTGTATTTATATATCGGGTATTATCCATGAACCAAACCCGAATAAACCCGATCCATATCCTTCCTGAAAGATCCGCATGCTTCTTCTCTTATACAAATATCATGTTACAGCCCCTACACTTACTGAACAAACACAATATACCCAAATAACACAAATCTATTCTTATTCTTTTAGTAAATCATTTCTCAAAGTTTTACAGTTTCACCCCTGTTTTAGGAAAACATTCAATGTTAATCTTGAACCATAAATAACACAATATTTTAACATTGCAGATGTTACAAGAACACGCTTGGAAAGTGATGAGATAAAAATCTCTAAGATCGATTAGATCTTTGAAATAGGTATATAAAGAATGTAAAGCAATACTCAAGAATGGATTTGAATGTGTTGAATGATTAGAACTTTCAATCCTCAGCAGAGCTCGATGAAGAACTTCTGCTGTAGAGGATTCTAGGGTTATAAAAAGATATCTTCTACAATTACACCGTAAAAACCCTGATCTATCAGTCACGTAAAAGATGCATGCAACCATCTATTAATACACAAACCCTAGAAAATAAGATACGGATGGACAGGCCCATACCGCATAAAAGATGGGCTAGGAAGCGAGCCCAAGACGCAACACCAAGTACCCAACAGAAAGAAAAATGTTCTCATCTTTATGTCTTCCTAGGTCACTCCCCTTTGCCAAAGCAACCATCCTCCCTTAGCCGCTCCATTATTGGATCACTCCCGACGAACAATGAACGATCACCGTCTGTGACTACTGTTCAACGACTATTGTTCTACCGTTAGACTAATCTACACCTACATCGCCAGAACCCTATTTTTGGATCTTAGTTCCATGAGATGCAGCTGGAATTTTGATTAAAACTAGGGTTGAATTCAAATAAGATTTATTCCTATACACTGTGTTCCTTTTGATTATTTTGCATATCTTTTTCGTAGATAAAGTATAGGTTTGAAATATAAGTTCATGTAGACAATATAAAAGAAAAAAAAGATATGCTTTAACAATGGCAAGTAATACTTCATATGGAGAACACAAAGCTACAAAACCATCTCAAATCTTATACTATTATACATTTATACCACATGATCTTGATATTTTTGTATTCTTTTTTATTATAAAGGTAATTTTTGTTGATAATCATTTCAATGGCTTCAAGGACAATCTTAGAAAATGGATTGGCCATCCAAGATTTGAGCTTATTATTCATGGTAATTTCTTATACCCATTTATGTATCCATTAAAAAAAGTAGTTTTGAGTATTTTCATGTGTTGTTTCTAAAATATGTCCATAAATTATATTATATCTATATATTTTTATAGATACGATAAGAGTCATTGTCAGTGGAGGTTAATTAAATATACCATCTTGCAAGGCCTTCCTATACAATCAGTTATAAATACAATCTTATAAAGGTGTATATAAATTAATAAAGTATGTCTAGTTTTGCAAAGCGAGTTGGAGCAAGGTTAGGAATTTTATATGTTTTGGTTCAATTTAAAAAACCTTTTAGTTACCTTCATATTATATAGTTTAGTATATTAAATTTACTATTATTTCCTTAATTTTGCTTAAATCTACATCTGAGGTATATGGTGATCCTCTTGTGTAGTTGTGCATCCACAACCAGAGAGTTAGTGTCAACCGAAACCATTATAACAACATAGTTTGTAATTTTTTTTTATCAGTCTAGGCTATACTTTTAATTTTTGCCTAATTGTTAAGCCCAAAACAATCTTGTTTATGCCACTTGTATCTCTTTCACGAGCACTGATGGGATCCGATTCACAAACCACATTTTGTTTCATTTCTTTTAACTGTTTCATGAAATTGAACCAAATTATGAAATGTTGTTTTGTAGAAAGAAGATGACGTTTTGCAGAAACAAAACAACTTATGGTGATGAGTGAAATGAGAGTTCTTGAAAGCTTATTTGGATTGACTTTTTTTTCTTTATTACCGATGATAAATGTGATGAGATTCCTGCTTATGTAGTTAAAGGGTCATGTGTTTGATGCTAGTTTTTTTGACAAGTTGTACTATAACATCCTAAAAATAAGACCAATATTTTCATTTCGAAATTAATAAAATTGTAATCCAAAACATCATCATGAAACCAAGGTGGAACAAAGTGTATCAAAACATCATAAAACATCAGAGTAAATCATAAAATACGGAATAAGGTGGTGTGCGCTCAGATGTTTTATGATATATTAATACACTTTGATATATATATATATATATATATATATATATATATATATATATATATATATATATATATATATCCTTTATGTAGAAGCATATGTTGTTTGAAGAATTCTTATTCATTTATTCTTAACAAAATATACATTACTACATACATAAATGCCTAGAGAAAAACAATAGTGTTACAATCACCTCTAACTTAGGATGATTGCATCCTGGAATCAAGTATCAACAAACAGATGTGGATAGCGACTCCTCATGTAACTTTCTATTTCCCAAGTAAGGTTTGCCTTGTCGTATGTTTCCATGGCACAAGCACTAAGTCGACCATCTTGCATCGCAACTTCTTCGTTTTATGGGCAATATTATTTTTAGGTTTTCAATTAACCTCTTGCTTTCAGTGACTCTTAAGGTATGATTGGCGTACTAGCTGAAAAGCTAACTGATATCTGAAAAACTAGTTGTTAAATAAAAAATAAGGTTATAGCTGAAAAGCTAGCTAATAAAAAATGATGGTTGGTAAAACTAGCCGAAAATATAAAATAACGTAAAAGGGCATTTAAAATAATGTTTTACTATAATTATAAGCTACTTTTTGGTTTGCGAAACATAACAACTTAAAAAAGCTCAAAAAATAAGCTAGCTTAGCAGCTAGCTATGGTGCACCAAACACAACCTTAATTCCGAAAGTGGAATAATATTGGGTTCTTCTCCCAAGAGCTTTCTCAAATAACAAACATGAAAGGTGTTTTGAGTACCTTCCAGTTCAGTTGGCAATTTCAACTTGTATGCTTGGTTCCTAATTTTTTGAACCACTTTGAATGGTCCAATGAATCGTGGACTCAACTTTCAATGATTTCTAAATCTAATAAGTCCTCTTCATGGAGAGACTGTGAACAACACATGGTCTCTGATTTCAAAAGTCATCGATTGTGGCTTTTTATCTGCATAACTCTTTTGACGGTTTTGCGTTGCTAGCATCCTTTCTCTGATTATATTCAATTTTTTGTCGTGTCTGAAGGAAAATTTCGAGCCCCATAAATTTATTTTCTCTAGCATCGATCCAACAATATGGCAACGATATTTTTGTCCATATAATGCGTGATAAGGTGCCATTTTAACGCTTGAATGGTAACTGTTGTTGTATGAAAATCCAACCAAGTGTAGATGCTCAGCCTAGCTACCCATGAATTCTAGATTGCATGCTCATGAGATATCCTTTAGTGTCTAAATCGTTATTTCACTTTGGCCATCTGTGTTCGGATGGTAAGCGGTACTCAAACATAGTTTAATCCCTTCTAAAATATAGAAGTGATCCAACAGTCTCAGTTTGACACAATTGTCAAGGGTACACCATAATCCTTACAATTTCTTTCACATAAACTTTAGCAGACTTTTCCATCGACCATTTTCATTAGTCGCTAAAAAAGTATGTCTTTTGTTAATAAATTCAAAATCACCCAAATCATATCGTGACCTCGCTTCGTTCTAGGTTGCTTGGTTATGAAGTTCATGGTAATGTCCTCCCATTTACCCATGGGTACTGGTAACGGTTCCAAACTTCAATATATTTTCTGATATTGAGTCTTAAGTCTTGCCAGGTCATACACTCGGCTACAAACTTAGTGAAATTGAATGTCATGGTTGGCCACAGTAGTATGGTTTCATATCCATATACATCTTGGTGTTTCCTAAATGGATAGAGTGGATGGTCTTGTGAGACTCTTCCATAAGAAGATCTCCTATACCTCCTATTTTTGGCACCCAAATTATGTTCTGGAAGACTTTCCACGCTTGGTTATTCATTCCAAACACTAACATCTTGCCCATTTGTCCTTTTCAGTTATCTCCTTCCAAGGCATCAATCTGAGAATTTTTTGTACTTTCCACGATCGGTGAGAAAATTTTAATTATTAACGCTCTTGGCCTTTTCCTCCCCAAGTTTATCTTTCTACTCAAAGCGTCTGCTACAATATTTGTTTTACCATATTTCATAGTCATAGTCCTTGCGTAATTCTAGCCAGCGCCTTTGTCTTATGTTCAATTGTTTCTGATTAAAGAGATATTGAAGACTCTTAAGATCAGTGAAAAGTTTACACTTCGTACCATAGAGATAATGTCTCCATATTTTTAACGCAAAATCTACCGCTGCCAACTCCAGATCACGAGTGGGGTAGTTTCATTTGTGGGTTTTCAATTATCATGACGTAAATGTTATTACTTTATTTCTTTAGGTTAGAACACATCCCAACCCAACTCTAAATGCATCACTGTAAACTATAAAAGTCTTCAACCCCATCGGGTAAAGTAATGATTGGTCCTTCACATAACCGTTTATTTAGTACATCAAAATTTGATTCATGCTTGTTACTCCATGTATAGTCAATCCTATTATGGGTCAAGGTTGTCAATGAAGCAGTTGGTAAAGAAAATCCTTCGATAAACCTTCAGTAGTATCCAACTAATCCAGAAAACTACGAACCTCAGTCACATTATTTGGCCTTTCCCACTTCATCACTGCTTCAATATTTGCTGGATCAACCTTTATGCCTTCTTGATTAACAACATTACCCAAGAATTGCATTTCCTTGATCCAAAAATCACATTTGGAGAACTTTGCATATAGCTTCTCCTTCTTGAGAACTTCTTATACTTTTAACAAATTCTTACCATGATCTTGATTGCTCTTTGAGTATATTAGAATATCGTTGATGAACACTACTACAGCTCTATCAAGGAAAGGTTTACAAAATCGATTCATCATATCCATAAATATTGTTGGAGCATTATTTAGTCCAAATGACATAACCAAAAACTCAAAATGTCCTGTGACAACCCAAAATTTATTCCATTCTTTTAACCCGCCACCGTTAATAAAATTTAATTTTTATTAAATTTTCTGTCAACTTCTCGGACCTAATTAAATATTGTAAATTCAATACAATCGAATTTTGGGTCCAAGAACGAGTTTTTCCAGGTCAAAGCATAGCATCTGGGCCAACACCCCTTTGAGAGGAGTGTACGGCCACAAACTCGAGTTTACGGCCATACACCCCCACCCCACACCTGGCCGTAAACCCACCCCTATATAAGGGATGAGTGGCCTTCATTTCATCCTTTACACACTCTAAGGACCTTCTCTCTACTCTCTCTCTCTCTCTCTCTATCTCTCTCTATAATCTTCAAAATTGCTCAAGAATCCTCAAGAATGTAAGTAATTCTTCACTTTGATTGTGTTTTAATCCCTTTTCTATTGATCAATCGATGTTTCATCTCATGAATTTCATCTTGTTATAGATTTTCTCTCACCAAGAATACCAACAACACACACTAGTGTTTGGTGGCTAAAAACCTCATTCCAAGCCTCTTACAGTATGTAACTACCATCTACGCTTGATATCTACTAGAAATCATTATTTTTCACCAAGAAATCGACCCAAATCATGAACACGAAATGGGTTTACGACTGTAAACCCATGTGTACGGCCGTACACCCTTCAATGGCCGTAAACTCCATTTTTTGGTCGATTATTGGCCTTTAAAACCTACTTTGAGCCATGCACAAGGCTTAGAACAATTCCAAGAGGCTAGAAAGGACCTTGAAACATCAAAAATCGCACCTCTCACCAAGTGTTTATGACCGTAAACTCATGGGCCACAAACACTTGGGCCGTAAACTCTTGGGCCGTAAACCCTGTTGGGGCCGCAAACCCATGATTGTACATTCCTGATTACGACCACAAACTCCCCATTTCCAATATCGTGTGATTCTAACACTTACTTTCAAGTGTTTCCTAGTCCCTAAGGTGATTTCCTTCCATAACAAATAGTGTTATATCCTCATCTAATACATATATGTGCATTTATATGTTAAATAGGATTCATTTCTGTCCGAAGCATTGTCTGACACCCAACAACTCCTATTGATTAACACTCGAATCCCACGTCAAACTCTGAGTTCATACCTTACGCTTTTACATAATTTAAAATGTTTTCACAGGGGATACAAGCCAAACATAACGGTTTTCACAAGTTAAAAACTAATGCAATTACAATGGTTTTGTCACACCCCAAAACCAAAACGGCGGAAACGTTCTGGGGTGGATGCCGTCATGTCAAGTATCACAACACATGCATTATAGTAATCAAAGTACAACAAAACATTGCATTAATAGTAATAGTTTTACATGGTTACATCAGTACATCAAAGTAGTACAAATAATCCAAAAGATACATCGCAGTACTAAGCTATCTTCACCAACAGCTCCGAGATGTACCGGTCTAATGCTAACCTGAGAATAAAAGTTATTTGAAAAGCGAGTATCAGCATTTTTACAAATGCTGGTGAGTTCATAAGTATTTAGTGACATTTCATTCAAATAACATCATAAAGTAAGAGTTTAAGTGTTTACAGTGTATTAGAGTTCTTTCCAGAAAATCCTATATTTTCTTTAATCAAAGCAGCCTTCTACCAAGACTGGTCAGTGTTATGTGGTAAAAAGTGGTTTTCCCTTAATTGCTATCATTATCAAAATACTGAATTTGATTATTGAAGAAAGCAAGAGACGATAGTGAAATAACATATGCCTCAGTAGTGAGGACTGCTGACTAAGGCAAAGGAATCATAGACTCCAGGAAAGTATCGAATGAACGACACGCCTGATTCAGTCTAACAAATAGAGACACAGCCCCAGACAATATCAAATGAAAGATACGTCTTGTAAGGTCAAAAACAGTGAAGACAGACCCCAGACAGTATCAAATGAAAGATACGTCTTGTAAGGTCAAAACTATGAATATAGTGATAACAGTGGATACAGTGAATACAGTGAATACAGTGGATACAGTGAATCCAAGTGGATACAATGAATATAGTGGATACAGTGGATATAGTGAATACAGTGGATACAGTGAATATAGTGAATATAGTGGATATAGTGAATATAGTGGATACAGTGGATATAGTGAATACAGTGGATATAGTGAATATAGTGGATACAGTGGATACAGTGAATACAGTGGATACAGACACTAGACAGTATCAAATGAATGAGGCATCTTGTAAAGTCTAAAACAGAGAATACAGACCGCAGATAGTATCAAATGAAAGATACATTTTGCAAGGTCTAAACAGTATGAGTCTGAAAAGTGAGATACCAGCATACAGTGTAAATTGTCGATGAAATACCGTTACCTTAAAGCCATGAATTATAAGGTAACCCAGGATACTCGTAACCATACTAACCGACACTACAGTACCAGACGCCCAACAAGCGTCTATATAATGTGACATTTGTCGCCCCTTGGCTTGGTCAGTCGTGGACTGTAGCTAGCAGTCAGGGTGCGGGGGTGTCAATCCCGTATAGATCTATACACACAATGCCCGCTCTCCTTATAGGAGATTCTGGTTACCAACTAGACGACGGAGAAGATCGTGTCCTGAAGATGCATCCCAAATAGTGGGTAGAGGCTTCCAAATAGTGGGTAGTGTGTAAGAGCTAATCTAGAGGTAGAGACTTCCAAATAGTGGGTAGTGTGTTTCTAATGTAAGTGTAGACTAGAGGTAGAGACTCTTAACTAAACTGACTAGAGAATTCCTGTATGGCTATGCTCGTATACATAGTATATAACTAATGAATCAAACGACCTTCGGATGGCCATCCGATCCCACCAGACCACATCTCAACAAAGAAAAGGAAATAGGGCGGACAAGCCTTCCTAAGTCCTTCAATCATTACTTATATGCATCTAGACAAGCACAGACATACATTTAACTATGCTTGAGTGTGTAACAAGTGGATTCTTATCATAAAGTATAAGTGTGCCAAAAGTAAGTGTATCACAAAGTAGAAGTGGTAACAAGTGAAGTAGGGGCGGTCGCAAGTGAAGTAGTAATGTCGGACAAGTATAAGCGTATCACGAAGTAGAGACGACACTAAGTGAGGTAAGGGCGTCTATCGGGTGTAACCGACTACAAGTGTAAGTGAAATAGAGATAATAACAAGTATAAGTGTTTCGAGAAGTGAAAGCGTTACCAAGTGGGAATATAAAATAAGTATAAGCGAAGCAGCAGTAACTAGCAAGTAAATGTTTTCTACGTGGAAGAGAATTTGGTGAAAACCTTGGAAAACCTTTATATTTAGGAAAATCGCATTTTGTATTCTTGGATAAAATAAGTGTGAAAACCTTTAGAAATCTTTGGAAACTTTATAAATCGGTTCGAAATGATTTTGAATAAAACAGTATAAGTAAGAGTTTGAAATAGTTTGAAAACCTTTTTGAAAGTCATTATAGTGTCCTACTCGGTAAAACAGTATACTGTGTGGTAAAATCTTTTGCATGCAGGTTATCAATCACATATGATTGACATGATAACTGGCATGTTTAACTTGTATCCCCCCTATAAAACATGTAAAACATTTAAAAGGTTCATTCAGGGGTATGAACTCACCTGGTGTATGTAGGTCCGATGACGGTGTCGGTTGGGTGTTCGGTGTCACACAAGGACTTGAACACACACAATGACCTATTTAACATATGATAACATATGTTCATACACAATTAGTATATTTAATACTAATTAAACAACTATACGCGCTCACTGGAGCGGAAAACACTTTGGTTAAGTGTTTGGGTGTCCTGGGTAACGTTTAAGGGTGTGTATTGCTAAGGAATGGAGTTTACCCTCTGAGAGTAAACTCTTAATACCATGTTTACAGCCCAGGGACTACTCACCATGAGTTTACAGCCGTAAACTCACGGTGATGGGTTCTAGGGTGTTTAGGGCTTCTAGCTTGTTCGTGGGATTTTTCTAAGTACTTTTCCAAAAAGGCATGAGTGGATTAAAGGCTTCTAAGGGCATTATATTGGAGTTTACAGCCTAGGGACAACTCCCATGGGAGTTTACGGCCGTAAACTCTCATACCTTGGATTTAGTGAAGTTTTATGCCCTAAATACCTTCCTAGCAATTTATAATGGAGTGTGATGCCATTTTGGGGGATTAAAACTATCATTTGGGCATGTTTTGGGGAGTTTACAGCCTTGGTACATACTTAAGCCGTAAACTCCTTTTTCCCTTTCATTTTGATGTGTTTAAGTGATCAAAACCCCAATTACTAAGTCCCTAAATTATGTATGAAGCCTAAGGGTGGTTTGGGAGTGTTTTGGAGGCATTTTGACATAGTTTAGAGGTGTTTACGGCCTAAGAATGTGCTTGGGCCATAAACTCTCTTTTATGCCTCTAATCACTTTGTTTTAATGTTTAAACACTCCTAGGCTAATACCTCAATTTATTTCCAAGCCATTATGGATATCTTTGGGTCATTTTGGCCTTATTTTAGGTGTTTACGGCCTAAGGAGGAGCTTAGGCCGTAAACTCCTTTTCCATTGCTTCTAAGTCTGATTTTTGGGCTATAAACACAAATCATAATGTTTAGAATAAGCTAGGGTACGCGGACTTACGATTTGGAAATGTTTGGTTGCGGATTCGGGGCGAAAATGAGTCTAGAGAGAGAGTATAGAGAGAGAGGGTGGAAAAGCTCCAAATGGAGTTTACTCCCCTTTATATATGGGTGGGAGTTGGAGCTCAGTGGAATTCTACTCGATACTGCCGTTGTACGGGGCTTTTGGTCGCACCCGATTTAGTGGTATTAACAATAAAACTTAACATTTTCCATTTAAATGGAAATGTGTGCTATGTATTTTTATTTCCTTTTATCACGACTTAACGGCATATTAATGTGAACCAATGGAATGTTTATTAAATTGACGCCCTCTAACTAACATAACTTTTATACAGTGGAATATTCCGTTAATGGTAACGGAGAAAATGTAACGGGACAACTCGGGTTGTCACAGGTTTTATGTCAAACATTTAGATAGCTTATTCCCTTTATGTAATATGAAGAGCATAAGTGTTGTTTTCTAAACATAATTGCATAGTTTTTAGAACAGTATATGAACACAACTTACCAGTCAAACTATAATAGGTATAGTTTGGGAAATTCATTACCGGTTTTACAGATTCAACTTCGTACAAATTCAAACACATAGACTATGATAGATTTAGTGTATCCTTTACTACGTACAAAAAACTAGAGTATCTTACTAAATAATTATTTTGCGTATAATTACTTATACTCTACACTGTTACAAACAATTTCGAACACGAGAACAGCCGAACAACACATAAACTACTTAATACAGGATTGTGAGACCTATCTTTGTTATGCCCCTCGGGGTACCAGTAAAATCCTCAACTATAGTATAACCTGAGTCTCCTGGAGGGAGAGCGTGAAATTTGTGAATACATCTATTCGGGACCGACAATCCCACACCTGAACTGTCAGCTACAGTTAGGCGAGCACGTCTGTGGTGACAAATTTTGTAACCGGTCGATGCCTGAAGAAACGTCAAGGAGGTCATCAGTCATATTAGCATGGTTATACGACTCACAATAAGTATAAACTAACCTTTTTTTACGGGATTCCTTTCTTCTATAGTTTTATTTATTAATAAAACTACCTATCTACATACTGGAGGGTATTCCATGGACACAACCTTTGGTTTTATTTTATGTAATAAAACTAATATATATACTAGTGGTAGTCAGGGTTTTCGAATAGAACATACACTGCATACTGGTGGTAGCCAGGGTTTTCGAATAGATGATACTTTTCATATAGTAACCAACAAGCATGTTAGAAAATATTGGATTTTCTTAGAAAGAATGCACACAAATTTTAGAACATGATAACAATGGTTTTCGATACAAACAACATCTTACTTATAATGAAAGAAGCCATTTGTACAAATTCAGTGACTAGTTTTCAATACAAAAACATGCTGATGAACTCACCAGCTTTATGCTGATACGTTTTCAAAATCGCTTGTATTCTCGGGACAACGATAGACAGGTGCCTTCGCCAGCTTTTGGAGAAGACGAAGCATTTTGGAGTCTCGTCTTTATCTTTTGTTACATTTTATGTACATAAAATACATTTTCAAACATATGTAAATATTCTTATTGTAATCTAATGGTTGTGTTTACTTTGATTGCTATGATACGATTGTTGTGATACTACGCTTGACGTCGCCTGCCCCCGGACATTTCTGCCATTATTTGTGATGGTTAGGGAGTTTGACATGTCCATATCTTGTTCTAAAATATGTTTTCTCAATATCTTGTTCTCTCACCTTTAGCTGATGATATCCTGACCTGAGGTCGATTTTTAAAATATAGCTTGTGCCTTGTAGTTTGAACAAGTTGTCGATTCTAAGAAATAGGTATTTATTCATCACTATTGTTTTATTCAACTCCATATAGTCAATGCACATTATCATGGTTCTTTCCTTATTTACAACTAGCGTAAGGGCTCCCCATGGTGATGAACTAGGTCTAATGAAACCTTTGTCCATTAATTTAGGAATTGTAAATCATAAGCTCCTTCATCTACGTAGGTGCTAATTGATATGGTGCTTTTGATATTGGTGTCGTTCCTGGTAACAAGTCTATCCAAAAGTCTACTTGTCTATCATGTGGTAGTCCAACAAGATCTTCTGGAAATACTTGCGGGAAGTTACACACTAGCGGTATTCTCTGTATTTCCTTTTTCTTCTTCTTTTCATCAATCACAAATTCCATGTGTGATGTACATCGTTTGCCAAAACACTTCATGGATTTCATCATAGTGATGATTCCAGACTTTACTCGGTGTTTGTCCCATACACCTAAATGGATCTCTTCTAAGAGGATGTATTTTCACCATCTTCATTTTACACATTGTTTCAATATTGTTTGCACTTAACCAATCCATTTCTTGTACTATGTTGAATTTATTTAACTTAATGAGCAATAATTCTTCATGGAACTTATTCCCATTCAAGTTAATGACAATGTTTATCATACAAGTACTATCTTACCACTAGCAACTTCAACTAATAAGGAAGCTTCTTTTTCGCGTAGAGGCGATGAAATTATTATACTTAATTTATGAGAAATAAAGGAGTAGTTGGCTCTTGAATCAAATAAAATATTGGCAAGTAGATCATTCACTAGAAATGTACCTGAAGCGACATCTACTTCTTCCTTTGTTGCCTCGAGGGTCATTTGAATTGCTCGTGCTTTTGTTTTCGGTTGCACATTTGACTTTGCAACTCCATTCTTGTTTGGTCAGTCATTCTTAAAATACCCATTTTCTCTACCCTTGAAACACACTTTATTTTTGGATGTACGTTCATTAGTATAGTGACCAGTCTTCCTATACTTGAAGTGTAACGACCCAATTTTTACGTCCGAAAATTTCATTTTTAAGATATTACTTTAGAAAACATTTATAAATAAAAACATTGTTTGTTCACACCATAACACATTGCAACCATGTTCTAAAAAGCCAAACCGTACATCCCATCAAAATATCAGAGTACAATCCCAATAAATCTCATAAGTGCGGAAACCGAAGAGTGTGTGTATGACGTGCCGCTACCGCGCCGGCTCCTTCCCCTTCGATGCAGAGGTACCTGAAAACAAAACTGTAAACGTAAGCACAAAGCTTAGTGAGTTCCCCCAACGTACCGCATACCATACAACACATAACATACGTACTGCCAGGCTATTCTGGGGTGCCTGACTACCCGGTACGGCCATTCTGGGGTGCCGACCTACCCATACGGCCATTCTGGGGTGTCGTCTTACCCGTGTCAAGCCATTCTGGGGTGCTGACTACCCATGTCAAGCCATTCTGGGGTGCTGACTACCCATCGGTCCTAACAACCGATCCTCGGGGACTATTTCACCCCCTACTACTACGATCACATATAACATAACAAGCCAGCATGCATACATATCATCACGTACTGTCAGACGTATCTGGGGTGTCTGACTACCCTTCGGTCCTAACAACCGAACTCTACTACTATCACATACAACATATCATGCTAGCATATAACATGTCAGGTAATAGCAAACTTAGATGATATCACAAAGACAATCATCTATCATACATCTCCTACTGGTGGGTCGGCATTGTGGCCTTAGACCCACCGCTACTGGAAGGTAACTCACCTCAAAGTAGCTGCTGAACTGATCGGGAACTAACTGACTGCTGCTGCTCCGGGAGTCCTCCGTCTGCAATTTCCACGACATACTCAATCAAACACTGCTAACTGTCCTTTAGGTAAAATGACCATTTTACCCCTGGATTAGCTCTAAGCCAAAGCTGGAGTCAACTTTCAGTTGACCCGACTCGCCGAGTGGATCACCACTCGCCGAGTCCCTAGCAAACCAATGTCCTGGGTCCCTGGTTCTACTCGTCGAGTCGGGCTATGACTCGACGAGTTCACCTTCTAACTGTCATTCAACACCTTCATCCTACTCGCCGAGTTGTATGAACAACTCGTCGAGTTCATCTTCATCCGATGAACACTTTATGCTAAGACTCGCCGAGTTGTATGAACAACTCGCCGAGTCTGTTCTTGAGCTATGAAGATTGCCTTGGACTCGCCGAGTCAGGGCATTGACTCGCCGAGTCCTAACATGGGTGAGTTCAGCTCCCAACTCACCGAGTCACCCCCTGTGACTCAAGGCACAACTCGACACATGAAGAAGGGACCAAATCGGTGACTCGCGACCAGACTCGCCGAGTCACCTATGCGACTCGCCGAGTCGTCGCCATGCACTCCTTAAATATACCGATTTGCTCGGTTCCAGTCCATGCCATTCATAGATCTGGACTTCTAGGACACGAATCACACGTAAAGTTTCCAACTTTACGTGTGGATATTCACCAATATGGATTATAAGGCTCAAAATGTCTCAAAAGGGTAGATCTAGGGCTAACAAGCCTCATGGGGCCAAAAAGCTAACAGATCTGAGCTCCTGGAGCTCAATCTTGCATAGATCCAAAGGCCAAACGCCTTATCACGACATATAATGCACATGCAAACTTGGGGAATTGACCAAGAAGGACCCAAATGAAGTTTAAAGCATAGAATCAAGGGGAAAACGGGTTATACCTCAAAGGAAATGTTGAAATGACACAAGGATGGCTGATCTCCTTCTCCTCTTCTTGATCTACTCCTCTTACTCTTCAAAACCTTCAAGAACACACCAAGAACACCTCAAACTCTCAAGGAAACAAGGGAAAACGATGTAGGGGGAGTTCTGGGGGTGAATGGGGACGAGTTGGGGCGGAATGAGAGTTTAAATAGGGTGCAAACCCTTGAAACTTAGGGTTTCATCCCGCAGCGGTGACTCGCCGAGTCCAGGATGTGGACTCGTCGAGTCGCCTACTTAAAACATGTCCTGAGTCTCGTCCCTACTCGGCGAGTCGGACCCTATGACTCGCCGAGTCCAAGGCTAAATTAGAGCAAAGCTCAAATAAAATTCACATACCGGAAACCAGGTGCTACAAATCTCCCCCACTTATTTTAGACTTCGTCCTCGAAGTCTGCTGCCTGGTCCTGAAACAGCTCGGGGTAGTGCTCCATCATCTCGTCTACCGGCTCCCAAGTCCACTCTGAACCCTTGCGGTGCTGCCATTGCACCTTCACTAGCTCCACCCTCTTGTTCCTTAAATCCTTCGACTTCCTGTCGAGGATTGCGACTGGGCGCTCAATGTAGTTCAGGCTGTCATCAACCTGAATATCCTCCAAAGGTACTACTGCAGAATCGTCCACTAGGCACTTCCGCAACTGCGAAACATGGAAAGTGCTGTGGATCTGGCTAAGCTCGGCTGGCAGATCCAGCCTATATGCTACCTTGCCCACCCGGGCTAAGACCCTGAACGGTCCGATGAATCGCGGGCCCAACTTGCCCCGCTTCCTGAATCGGATGACGCCTTTCCACGGCGACACCTTCAGGAGGACCATATCCCCGACCTGGAACTCTAAATCGGATCGACGCTTGTCGGCATAACTTTTCTGCCGACTCTGAGCAGTCTGAAGCCTGCTCCGGACCTGCTGGATCCTCTCAGTCGTCTTGAGCACCACTTCGGTGCTTCCCATAACTCTCTGGCCAACCTCACCCCAGCATATCGGGGTCCTACACCTCCGTCCGTACAACATCTCGAAGGGAGGGCGGTCGATACTCGCGTGATAGCTGTTGTTGTAGGAGAACTCAGCCAAAGGAAGATAGGTATCCCAGCTACCACCGAAATCCAGAACACATGCCCGCAACATTTCCTTCAAAGTCTGGATGGTCCGCTCACTCTGTCCATCTGTCTGCGGGTGAAAGGCGGTGCTGAAATGCAGACCAGTGCCCAACTCGTCATGGAATCTCTTCCAAAACCTGGAAGTAAAACGCACATCCCTGTCCGAGATCACCGATACCGGCACCCCATGCCGTGCCACAATCTCCCTGATATAGATGTCGGCCAATTTCTCGGCCGATATGCTCTCCGGAATCGGAATAAAGTGAGCACTCTTGGTCAATCTATCCACGATGACCCAAATCGAATCCACTCCACGCGCGGTCCTGGGAAGCTTCGTGATAAAATCCATCGTGATATCTTCCCACTTCCACAGTGGAATGTCCAACGGCTGCATCTTGCCATGCGGCCTCTGATGTTCGGCCTTGACCTTCCTGCAGGTCAAGCACCGCTCGACGTACCATGCCACATCCCGCTTCATGCAGGGCCACCAATAGTCTAGACGAAGATCCCTATACATCTTCGTCGCCCCGGGATGAATAGAGAATCGGGACTTGTGTGCCTCCTCCATCAAAATCTGGCGCACGCCCCCGTGATACGGCACCCACACCCTATGGTGTAGTGTCAATAACCCTCGGCTATCATAATCGAAGGAGGAAACCTGACCTACT
This sequence comes from Lactuca saligna, assembly GCF_052625555.1. Classification (NCBI taxonomy): domain Eukaryota; kingdom Viridiplantae; phylum Streptophyta; class Magnoliopsida; order Asterales; family Asteraceae; genus Lactuca; species Lactuca saligna. The sequence continues at coordinate 78,940,816 of NC_136418.1, forward strand.
ACACGCTCGCTCTTCCGATGCTCCTCCTTGATAGCCTCCTGTTGAGCTTTCCGAATCTGCTCCAACAGGGGAGTCACCACAGTCATCCTCAAACAGGCATCCCTGATCGGCGCCGTCTTGCGGCTAAGCGCATCGGCCACCACATTGGCCTTCCCCGGGTGGTAGAGGATCTCTCAATCATAATCCTTCACCACATCCAACCACCGACGCTGCCTCATGTTCAGATTCGGCTGGTCCATGAGGTACCTCAAGCTCTTGTGGTCCGTGTAGATGGTACACCGAACCCCATAGAGGTAATGTTGCCAAATCTTGAGGGCAAATACCACCGCCCCCAACTCCAAATCGTGCGTCGGGTAGTTCGCCTCGTGAGGCTTGAGCTGCCTCGAAGCGTAAGCAATGACATGCCCCCTTTGCATCAGCACCGCGCCCAACCCAGAAATGGACGCATCACAATAAACCACGAAATCCTCTACGCCCTCTGGCAGGGCTAAGATCGGCGCCTCACACAATCTTTGTCTCAGCGTCTCAAATGCAGCCTGTTGCTCGGGTCCCCACCGAAAGACCACGACTTTCTTCGTCAGCCGCGTCAGGGGCACGGCTATCTTGGAGAAATCCTGGATAAATCTCCGATAGTAGCCTGCCAATCCTAGGAAGCTCCGAATCTCAGATGGGGACTTCGGAACCTCCCATCTCATCACGGCCTCGACCTTGGCCGGATCGACCAGAATCCCGTTCTGGTTGACGAGGTGCCCCAGAAATTGCACCTCGCGCAACCAAAACTCACACTTGGAGAACTTGGCATACAAGCTCTCCCTCCTCAGGGTCTCTAACACCTCTCTCAAATGCTCCTCATGTTCCTCCCGGGTCTTGGAATAAACCAAGATATCATCGATAAAGACTATCACAGACCGGTCCAGCATCGGTCTGCATACACGGTTCATGAGGTCCATGAACGCGGCAGGAGCATTGGTGAGCCCAAACGGCATCACCACAAACTCGTAATGGCCATAGCGCGTCCGAAACGCGGTCTTCTGCATATCCTCCTCCCTGACCCTCATCTGATGATAACCCGAACGCAAATCAATCTTGGAAAACCAAGATGCGCCCTGAAGCTGGTCAAAGAGGTCATCAATCCTCGGAAGCGGGTAACGGTTCTTCACCGTTACCTTGTTCAGCTCCCGATAATCTATACACATCCGATGCGACCCATCCTTCTTTTTCACAAACAGAATCGGGGCTCCCCAGGGCGAACTGCTCGGCCGAATAAATCCCTTGTCCAGCAGCTCCTGCAGCTGCGTACACAACTCCTGCATCTCGGGAGGGGCCAACCGATACGGTGCTTTGGCTATCGGAGCCGCACCGGGAACGAGGTCAATCCTGAACTCCACCTGTCGCTCCGGAGGTATCCCAGGTAGTTCCTCCGGAAAAACATCAGCAAAATCTCGAACCACCGGGACCTCGCTCACAGTCGCCTTACCCGCCTCCCGGGTGTCCATCACGTACGCGACATAACCCGCGCATCCCTGCTGAAGGTAGCGCCTAGCCCTCGCTGCTGAACATACAGTGGGTCCACACTGCGGCCGCTCTCCATGAATCACTAACTCTCCCCCGCTTGGTGTCCTGACTCGCACTAGCTGCTGTGCGCAATCTATCACTGCCCCATTAGGGCTCAACCAATCCATACCAATAATCACCTTGTTCCCACGCAAAGGAATGGGAACCAAGTCTACCAGGTAACACTCCTCAAACAGTCGCAGGACACAATCTCGAAACACCATCGATGCTCGCACCGATCGATCATCAGCAATCTCTACCTCTAACGGGCAATCTAACTCGCCTGAAGTCTCATGAAATCTTTTGCTAAGAGCAAGAGAAACGAACGATCGGGATGCACCCGAGTCGAACAATACCTGAACCGGGATGCCGTTCACATGGAACGATCCTAATACACATGTATACACACGGAGCACATATCAATATCATAACAACGTAAAATAAAAGATAGAAGGAAGGAATCATACCCGTCACCACATCGGGCGCGGCGCGTGCCTCCTCGGCAGTCAACTGAAATGCCCGACTCCTCACCACTGGAGCCTCTGTCTTGCCCTGACGGCCATCCGTGATCCGCAGGGTCGCTGGAGCTGGCGCCTTCACTGGCGCTGAAGCTGTCAACATGGGGCAATTGGCCTTCTTGTGGCCCCTCTGGTTGCAGTGGAAACACAGCAACTCCGATGTCTGAATAACGGTCGCAGGAGCAGTGCAATCCCTGCTGATATGCCCAAACTTGCCGCACTTGTAGCAGCCTGATGATCCCATCCTGCACGCCCCCTCGTGCGGCCTGCCGCACCTCCTGCAGCGGCTCGGTCCCGACTGGCCTTTCGGCCTCCCATCTGATCCCTTGGGCTTCTTCCCCGAAGCCCCTGATGCCTGACCATCCTCAAGTTTCCGTTTCCGGATGTGCTCCAAATCTATCTCTCTCTCCCTTGCCCTGGCAATCATGGAGTCCAGGGTAGGGCAAGCCGAAAAGCTGACATGCTCCCAAATGTCGGCCCGAAGCATATCATGGTAACGAGTCCTCCTCATATCCTCGTCACCTGCGTACTGGGGCACCAATAAAGCCCTCTCTCGAAACTTGGCGGTGATCTCCGCTACGGTCTCTGTCGTCTGCCTCATGTCTAAGAACTCCCTGGCCAGCTGCTGAAGCTCGACTGCTGGCGCAAACTCTGCCCTGAACCTAGCCACAAAGTCCGACCAGGTCATTGCCTCGATAGCCGAGGCTCCCAACGAGTCACCCACTGACTCCCACCAATCTCGGGCCCGGTCCCGCAAACACCCTGCTGCGTATCTCACCTTCGACCCCTCGGGGCAGAAGCTGGTCAACTGGGCGGACTCAATATCCGCAATCCACCGCCTGGCGACAATGGGGTCCTTCACCCCATGGAAATCCGGCGCACCACTGCCCCTAAAGTCCTTGAAGGACAGTGTGCGAGATCCTGACTGGCTAGAGGCCAAGTCGCTCCTGAATGCCCGTAGGCGATCCTCCATCAACTCCACGATCCCTTCCTTGATCGACCCAAAGATGATGGGGGTCGACTCAAGGATGCCCTTAGTGATCTCCGACGTGATGAACTCACGTAGCCTCTCCTCAATCGGCTCGGTGCCAGATCCCGAACCTGACCCCTCTCCTGACCCGCCATCTGTCGGTCTCGGTTGAAGTACCACCATTCTGCAAAACATCATAATAATCATTAGTGGTACTGCTACTATCTGAGGGATCTCAACTACTTACAGGTTCCTTGGTCTCATCTTGGCCTTCCTCGGCTCGGGTACGGATCCTCTGCTTTCAGTAGTACGGGCCCATACTACCTTCCACATCTATCCGTACCTTCTCCGAGGAATTCCTCGACTCCACCAACTCCCCTCTACTACTGCTATTCTCCGATATTCTCACACTAGGCTTGCCCTAGGGAGAACTCAAGTTCAACACAACTGGTCCTCAGCTGCTGTAGGTCTCCTCATAATGCCAGTTAGCCACCACCTAAACACCACCACATGTGATGAGGATTAGATAATCCTTCAAGTAAAAGGCCCGTCCCTACAACGGTTGGACTCAAACAAGAGCTGCGCAATAGGGCCAGTTCCAACACTTTGGGATTATTCAACCCTGATTACATGTGGTGTGACGTGTTTACCTAGTGGCTCACTCCCATTACTCAGAATCCCACCGAGCACGAAGCAAGCAACATTCGGATAAGGAAAAACAGACTCAAGCCAAAACTGTTCTTAGAACAAGAATCGACACTTAACATAGGATGCTAAGCTCATACTATCAGGCATAACCTAAACAGGCTACCCTACTGTTGTCTACTCAATTCTAGCATGCAATATTCAATAAGCTGTAACAATTAAACAGGCACATAAGGCATTACTCCTAGATCCTTAGCCTATTCTAGCATGCAATATTCATAAAGCTGATAAACATACATAAACTTGTATGGGTACTATGGGGAATACTTACTTGAGCTCGGCCGGTCGCGCACGTCACACACTTTACTCTTTCTCGTGACTCTTTTCCGGGTTTTAAAGAACAATTTCTTTTGGAAAAATCTTTCAATCCCTCGATTTGAGTCCAAACACTCCCGAAGGCGTGTCCGAATCCCTCAAACTAGGGCTCTGATACCAACTTGTAACGACCCAATTTTTACGTCCGAAAATTTCATTTTTAAGATATTACTTTAGAAAACATTTATAAATAAAAACATTGTTTGTTCACACCATAACACATTGCAACCATGTTCTAAAAAGCCAAACCGTACATCCCATCAAAATATCAGAGTACAATCCCAATAAATCTCATAAGTGCGGAAACCGAAGAGTGTGTGTATGACGTGCCGCTACCGCACCGGCTCCTTCCCCTTCGATGCAGAGGTACCTGAAAACAAAACTGTAAACGTAAGCACAAAGCTTAGTGAGTTCCCCCAACGTACCACATACCATACAACACATAACATACGTACTGCCAGGCTATTCTGGGGTGCCTGACTACCCGGTACGGCCATTCTGGGGTGCCGACCTACCCATACGGCCATTCTGGGGTGCCGTCTTACCCGTGTCAAGCCATTCTGGGGTGCTGACTACCCATGTCAAGCCATTCTGGGGTGCTGACTACCCATCGGTCCTAACAACCGATCCTCGGGGACTATTTCACCCCCTACTACTACGATCACATATAACATAAGAAGCCAGCATGCATACATATCATCACGTACTGTCAGACGTATCTGGGGTGTCTGACTACCCTTCGGTCCTAACAACCGAACTCTACTACTATCACATACAACATATCATGCTAGCACATAACATGTCAGGTAATAGCAAACTTAGATGATATCACAAAGACAATCATCTATCATACATCTCCTACTGGTGGGTCGGCATTGTGGCCTTAGACCCACCGCTACTGGAAGGTAACTCACCTCAAAGTAGCTGCTGAACTGATCGGGAACTAACTGACTGCTGCTGCTCCGGGAGTCCTCCGGCTGCAATTTCCACGACATACTCAATCAAACACTGCTAACTGTCCTTTAGGTAAAATGACCATTTTACCCCTGGATTAGCTCTAAGCCAAAGCTGGAGTCAACTTTCAGTTGACCCGACTCGCCGAGTGGATCACCACTCGCCGAGTCCCTAGCAAACCAATGTCCTGGGTCCCTGGTTCTACTCGTCGAGTCGGGCTATGACTCGACGAGTTCACCTTCTAACTGTCATTCAACACCTTCATCCTACTCGCCGAGTTGTATGAACAACTCGTCGAGTTCATCTTCATCCGATGAACACTTTATGCTAAGACTCGCCGAGTTGTATGAACAACTCACCGAGTCTGTTCTTGAGCTATGAAGATTGCCTTGGACTCGCCGAGTCAGGGCATTGACTCGCCGAGTCCTAACATGGGTGAGTTCAGCTCCCAACTCACCGAGTCACCCCCTGTGACTCAAGGCACAACTCGACACATGAAGAAGGGACCAAATCGGTGACTCGCGACCAGACTCGCCGAGTCACCTATGCGACTCGCCGAGTCGTCGCCATGCACTCCTTAAATATACCGATTTGCTCGGTTCCAGTCCATGTCATTCATAGATCTGGACTTCTAGGACACGAATCACACGTAAAGTTTCCAACTTTACGTGTGGATATTCACCAATATGGATTATAAGGCTCAAAATGTCTCAAAAGGGTAGATCTAGGGCTAACAAGCCTCATGGGGCCAAAAAGCTAACAGATCTGAGCTCCTGGAGCTCAATCTTGCATAGATCCAAAGGCCAAACGCCTTATCACGACATATAATGCACATGCAAACTTGGGGAATTGACCAAGAAGGACCCAAATGAAGTTTAAAGCATAGAATCAAGGGGAAAACGGGTTATACCTCAAAGGAAATGTTGAAATGACACAAGGATGGCTGATCTCCTTCTCCTCTTCTTGATCTACTCCTCTTACTCTTCAAAACCTTCAAGAACACACCAAGAACACCTCAAACTCTCAAGGAAACAAGGGAAAACGATGTAGGGGGAGTTCTGGGGGTGAATGGGGACGAGTTGGGGCGGAATGAGAGTTTAAATAGGGTGCAAACCCTTGAAACTTAGGGTTTCATCCCGCAGCGGTGACTCGCCGAGTCCAGGATGTGGACTCGTCGAGTCGCCTACTTAAAACGTGTCCTGAGTCTCGTCCCTACTCGGCGAGTCGGACCCTATGACTCGCCGAGTCCAAGGCTAAATTAGAGCAAAGCTCAAATAAAATTCACATACCGGAAACCAGGTGCTACATGAAGTAGATCACCACTTCGTCGCATCTCTCAAAATGTTTCTTCTTGCATTTATCACACCACTTCACGCCATTGTCATTCCCTCACTTCTTATAATTGGCAAGATTTGGAAAACCTTATTTCCTTGTTAGATTTTGAAAATTCTTTGTTTTTGCTCTTCTCTCCTGCCCTAATATTATCCAAATCCTTCTTTTTTATCTAGATTTCCACATTGTTAGCCACCCAGATGGTTGATTTCAAGGAAGTGGATAACTGAGTTTTTAAACCATGATATGTTGGTAGTTCATTAGCGAATTTATCTATCTTGCACAATTCAATAGGGACCAAGTATGAAATTAATTTCATATTCTCAGAGAATGCAACAACATACTCACTAATGCTAATTTTTCCTTTCTTTAAATTCTTAAACTTGTTATTTATCTCTAGGAGGTCTCTTTCATAGCAATACTCCCTTTCCAACTGCTCTAGGAATTTCACCTATGATATCTTTATCATTTCTCCTTCTTGCATAGTCTGAGCTAAAAATTTTCACAAACTCAATACTCATATCTTCAGTTGTCTGACTATGAAGATGGTCTTATGTATGTTTTTGCAGTTATAACTTTCAAATACCATCTAGATTTCGGAGATCCATTCCGTAACCATTACTAGTTTTATGTCACACCCCAAAACTGAGAATGGCGGAATATGTTTTGGGGTGGAGGATGTCATGTACAATATCATAACAATGCATAATAGTAAAGACAAGCAAAAACATTGAGTGCATTATAATAATTTCATTAATTATAATCAAAATAAAAGATGAGTCTTGTATGTGCTCCATCTTCTCAAAAGTTGCATCTGTACCTGCCTACTGATGACCTGAGAATACAAGTTATTTTGAAAACGAGTATCAACATAAAGCTGGTGAGTTCATAAGTATTTAGTGTCATTGCTTGTATAAAGTGTTTACAATCATGTAATATAATAGTTGTTATCAAGGTTTGAAAATAGTATGATCCCTAGAAAATCCTATATTCCAGCAAAAGTAGTCTTCTACCAAGACTCGGTTATTTGTATGGTCGATCCTTTGAAAATGTAAAAGCTTTCCCAGTGAAACTATCAGTGTGAAAATATAGTTTTTAATTTCTTTCATATAAAGTATTTAGGAAAATCATGTTTTACCCCAGTAGTGTCACTGCCGGCTGAATGTAATAGAGATGCTAACTCCAAGTGGTATTAAATATACAATACACCTCAGGGAGTCTGTTTTACATTTAATTCTTAATGTGTTAATTAAAGGTCTGAATGTGAACTCGTATGTAACCATGTTGATTGACGATCGAATAACAGATGACCCTCCAGGTCACAAGTAGTATGGTGACATTTTGTCACCCCTGGGCCTAGTCGGCTCGGACTGTAGATAGCAGTCGGGATGTGGGAGTGTCTATCCCGTATAGATCTATACACATACTTCCCGCTCTCCCTCCAGGAGACTCTGGTTACACGGTGATCGCACAGTAAAGTGTCATATCGAGAAGTAGTACGTCACATTCTTTTTAGTATATTCTCTTGTATTAGAGTATAATGTATTAAGTGTTCTCTTCGCATAGTATTTAGCATGTATAGACTCACAACTGTACTAACTATAGTAAGTGTCATGGTAATAATAGTAATGAGCGGTAATCCTTAACTATACCTATTATAGTTAAATAGAAATGTTAGTTGCATTCCTTTGATACACAAAGGTATTGCACACGAAGTGAAGTCTTTTATATCCAACACAAATATATATAATATATAACTTAAGTCCACAATCAAACAAGAACAGGAAGTAAGGTGAGCTATCAGTTCTAAGTCCTTCAATTCTTACTTATATAAATATATTGGTGTAGATATTATTTGGGAACAAAAGAAGTTTAAAAGAGTTAGAAATAGTTTTAAAACAATTTAACATGAAAATGAGTTTGATAAAAATTTAAAATAGTTTTGTTGGCAAAGCAGTTAAAAGTATAGAAAATTCTTTTGGTTGCAAGTTATAAATCACATGTGATTCATACTATAACTTGTTTGATTCAACTTGTATTCCCCTCACCCCATAAAAGCATAAAAAATATTTAAAGGGGTTGATTAATGGGTATGAATCACCTGTACTGAGCGGATTTGATGGAAGTGCCAAGTAGGATGCTATGTGTCAAGTGAGGAGTTGAGCACACACCCGAATCCTATGTAACATGTAGTGATACATAATTGTATCCAATTAGTTATTTAATCACTAATTTAGTAAGTAAAGACACTCTAATGCATGAAAACACTTTGTTTCAAGTGCGAGGAGTGTTACGGGTTGCATCTAAGGAGTGTATGGTCTCACTATGGAGTTTACACCTCAAATGGTCACCCTATATGTGTTTACGGCCATAAAATCATGGGAATGGTGTTTTTGAGTGCTTCAAGGTCTCATTCTTCACAAAGAAGTGTCCTAGGATTGAATCAAAGGCTTAATAATTGGTTAGGGCTCGAAATGGCACACCTTTTGGAGTTTACGATCCTTGGACCACCTTTGAGAGTTTATGGCCATAAACCTATGATTTTACGGCCGTAAACTCATGGTTAATCCAACCATCTTGAGTTTTGGTGTTTCTAGTTCATGCATGCAAGGTTTCTAGCCTCTTGTCTAAGTATTAGGGGTGTTAGGGGCATCAAAACACCCATTTGGGGGGTGTTTACGGTTTTGGGAGATCCCCAAACCATAAACTCATGTTATTGATGGTTTTTGGTGTTTAGTCCATGAACACAATGACGAATTTGTCTAAGAAGGGACGACACACCCAGTTCATCAGGTCCATGAACATTGCGGTGCATTGGTCAGACCGTAGGGCATCACTACGAACTCGTAGTGTCCATATCGAGTTCTGAAAGTTGTTTTGGAAACATCGCTATCATGAAATCGTAGCTGATGGTACCCTGACCGAAGGTCTATCTTTGAGAAGTAGTTGGCTCCCTGAAGTTGATCAAAGAGGTTATCTATTCGCGGAAGGGGATATCCGTTTTTGACGGTCAACTTGTTCAGCTCACTTCAAAAAAAAAAAAAAAAAAAAAAAAAAAAAAAAACTTGTTCAGCTCACGGTAGTTGATACACATCCGGAAGGATCCATATTTCTTCTTTACAAACAAAACCGGAGCTCCCCAGGGTGAGGAACTCTGTCTGATGAACCCTTTGCTGAGTAACTCATTGAGTTGGCTAGATAACTCATGCATTTCTGCTGGAGCTAAACGATATGGAGACTTGGCTATGGGGGTAGCTTGAGGAATTAGGTCAATGCAAAGTTCGACCTGACGTTCAGGAGGAATTCCTGGGAGCTCTTCTGGAAAGACATCAGGAAAGTTACAGAATTCGGGGATGCTCACGAGGTCTTTAATCTCTTGTTTCTCGTTGATTACATGGGCTATGAATGCTTGGCATTCCTTTCGCAAGAGTTTATGAGCTTTGATGCAGGAAATGATGCGAAGGTTGGAGCTGAGTTTATCGCCATAGATCATGTGAGTTTGACCCGCGTGAAGATTGAGACGGATGGCTTTTTCATAGCAAAGGATATCAACATGATTGGGACTCAACCAATCCATGCCGATGATAACATCAAAGCTCTCTATGGAGACTGGTATAAGATCAATGGGAAAAGAATGATCGTTTAGGGTAAGGGTACAACCTATGAATACATCGCTAGCGCTCTCTTTCTCACCATTAGCCATCTCGACGGTAAACGTTTCGGTTAATAGTTGGGGATTTGGTTTTAGATTATGTTTGAATGAATGACTAACAAAGCTTCTTTCAGCACCCAAATCGAAAAGAATACTAGCATAAGAGTTGTCGAGAAGGAACGTACCCGAAACAACGGTGGGATCGGCAACTGCCTCCTCCCGTACCATGGCTAGGACTCTCCCGGTATTATTAGTTGTCGCCTTATTTGGGCAGTTTCTCTTGAAATGCCCAACTTCTCCACAATTATAGCAGGCTTGACCAACACCTGCTCTAGAAGATTGATTAGCTGAGTGGGCTGGTACCTTGCAGAATCAAGTCGTGTGCCCCTTTTTGCCGCAGTTGGAGCATGACAGATCATGGCAGTGGCCGGGGTTATGGTGGTATTTTCACTTTTCACACGGAGGAAGGTTACCAGCATACCTACTGGTATGTGTTTGAGCTGTAGATCCCACAACATAAGCACCAACAACGGGGGTAGTAGCAACATGGACTATTATAGTCTGCTGTTTCTTTGAGGATCCTTGAGAAGGTTGGCCTTTCTTCTTCTTCCAGAACTTTCTTTTCTCACCACTCCCCTTGGTCGTTTCAGGGGTGGTGGTTGTTTCCTCAACCTCATCACTGTGATCAATCAGGGTCTGGGCTAAGCTTTTGGCACTATCATATGTATCTGGCCTGGCAGATAAGACATTTCCTTTAGTCAGTTGGGTCAGCCCCCAAATGAATCTCTCTATCTTCTTACTCTCTTGGGTAACCATTCCCGGACAGAGTAGCACTAGGTTATCAAATCTTGAAGCGTATGAAACAATATTGGAACCCTTCATCTTCAGGTTTCAGAGCTCGTGCTCTAACTTTTGTATTTCAGCACGAGCGCAGTACTCAGCTAGAAGAAGTTCTTTCATGGCTTCCCAACCCATACCATTGGCTACAGGTAGAGTTACGGATTTGACTCGGCCGTTCCACCAAGTCAGGGCTTTATCGATAAAGGTACAGGCTGCGAACTTCACTTTGTCAGATTCCGAACAAGCACAGATTTCAAAGATAGATTCGATTTTCTCGAACCATCGAGTAAGGGAAAGGACACCTCCAGTGGCATCAAAGGACGTCGGTTCGCGTTCATGAAATCTTTATAGGAACCCTCTTTTCGGTGTCTCTGGGTATCTTCCTGGTTTGGGGCTGGGGACCACCTCCTGAACTACCGGGGTTCATTTGTGACATGGCGGCTGTCACTGCGGCAGTAACAGCTGCTTGAAGCGTTACAAGATCAATTTGAGGAGAAGGTGGTGGCGGAGGGTTATTGGTCTTTGAGCTGGATCTCTTTCTTGGAGGCATCATGATCTAATAAGATTAGGAAAGAGAGGATGATAAGTCCTCCGAATTGAATCGAGAGATATGACAGATATATATTCCAAATAAGGGAAAAAGCAGGAAAGAGTTATCAAAATAGACAATTTATGGCTAGAGGAATGTTCAAGGAGCAACGCCTGAATGAGGATTTCTACAAAGGATTTGCTCGAGAAATACTCCCATAGTATTTCATTATTCGCTATGACCATGGTTCGATGTTTGGGGTATCAGGGTAAGTTTTAGCCATGCTGAACACCACAGTCACTCCCAAGCGTATGTTGGCCATGTCTCGAATGAATATAGTTGGCCAGGCTATATTGATCCTAGACACGACTACATCACTGACCAGGTTTAACCGCATCATACAACACCCATTTACTTATGTTTTGTTCTACTTGTAGTTACAGATCTCCACAATTAGGTATACTTGTATACTTTTGAAAATACTTATACTTTGAAGTATACTTTCATTTCAGAGCACTTAGGCGCCTTAGTGTTTATAGTTTTATACCATGTAAGCTTTGGTATACTTTATTCACTATAAACAAGGGCTCTAATACCAATCTGTCACACCTCGAAAACCAAGGCGGAAACATTTCCGGGGCGGACTCCACGTTGAGTATCAAATCCAATGCACATAGTAAGCAAAGTAAACAACCATTACATTACATATGAAAATTTACATTTGTTCAAAAGTAAAGTTGTACAAGTATGATATATATATATATATATATATATATATATATATATATATATATATATATGATGAACAAAAGTAAGACGTGTCTTCAACACACTCCGTCTTCGTCAAAAGGATCATCGAGTACCAGTCTAATGCGGACCTGAGAATACAAGCATTTTAAAAATCAACAAAAAGCTAGTGAGTTCATAAGTGGTTTTGTTTTTTTTTTTGAAAATGTACGAGTTTCCTTTCGGTTTCTGAAAAAGTTACGACCCAAGAACATCCCATATTTTCTTTGATGTAAAGTTTAGTTATCTGTTATGTTACATGGTTCTGGTTATGTACAATTGTTATCCTAGGAAAATCCCATATTTTACTAAAAGTTGGGTTCCGATCTGAAATGTAATGTGAAAGATGTATACTGAAAGCCTGGTTATCCTTGTAAAGTGTATGTTAGTTCACCAATTCAAAATGTAATGTAAAAGATGTATACTGAAATGTATTAGTTTTAACACGTATATAAAACTAATAACTACAAAGTAAACTAGTTACTGGAATCCATTATTACTAAAAAGTAAATCTCTGTTATCCAAATTGCGAGTTCCATAACCATACGATAGACTAAATATGGCAATAAGTAGTCCATCTCACTTTATGACTTTCGTCACCCTTGAGCCTTTCGGTTCGGCTGTAGCTAGCAGCCAGGTGTGGGGTAGTCAACCCCGTATGGATCTATACACTCAAGTCACGCTCCTTATCTAAGAGATTCTTGTTACAGGGGCGGCCCTCCACTCGCGTATCTCTATGGAGTGTTCTCCGAGGACGTTTCTCTAATTTATAGGAATAACAAACTTACTAGTAATAATACAGAAAGATCAAATGACGATCCTCCATTCGCGTATCTCTATGGAGTGTTACTGAGGACAAAACAATATACTAAGTTTCATGTTAAAAGTTCAAATGTTATGCTTTTAACTGTTATAATGTGCGAAACCATTTGTGAAAATATAAAATATAATAATTTATAATGTTCTTCACAAATAATATGATAATGTGTTCTGCAAGTTCAAACGGTTGTTTGTTACGACTGTCAGTGTTAAAAGCATATGTAATATGAAACACAAAACATATAAAACAAGTTTTGAGTACAATTATTCCTTGTACTTTGCTTGTATTCCCCCCTGAAAACAGTGAAAAACATTGAAAAAGAGTAGGGGTATGAACTCACCAGACGACAAAACATGTTGGTTTGGATGCTGTCGGTTCGGGGCATGACAACGCGCGAGGTTCCTATGTAATATGAAATGGTATACAAATGTATCTAATTAGACTTTAAATAACTAATTAGATATGATTATACACTGCAATACGAGAAAACACTTCAATCAAGTGTTTGGAGTGACCCGGGTGACATCTACGGACGCATAGGCTTTGGAAAATAAGTATGCACTTCAATAGTAAACTCCTTTGGGAGTTTACGGCCCTAAGACTATGACCACATGAGTTCACGGCTGTGAACTCATGAATATGGGGTATTATTGTGTCAAATGGTCAAATAACACTTGGGAAGGGTTGCTATGATTTAATCTAAGGCATAGGAATGAGTTAAACCACCAAAGGGACCATCAAAGGAATTTTACAGCCTTAAACCAAGAGTTTACAGCCATAAGCTCCTATACACTTCTTATATTAATGATTTGGTGGCCTTAGATCAACCACATGTGATTCAAACCAATTTTACAAGCCTTAGAATGAATTTAGGGCATCATTTGACTAGTGTATATCAGTTTACGGCCCAGGAACCCATTCTAGGGGGGTTTACGGTCGTGAACTCTCAAAGGGATGGTTTTCATCATGTTTAAGGCCCCTAAATCGATTATGGTTGATTCTAGAATTTAATTCAAGGCTATTGGTGTGTTTAAGTGGCATTTAAACACTCAAATTTAAGTTTACCCCCATGAAGATGAGTTTACGGCCCAAGCATGTTCTTGGGTAGTAAACTCATGTTTAATCCTCAAAATTTGGGTTCAAGGTGTTCTAAGTCCGTTCCATTAAGCCATTTAGCCATATCTAAGCTCCAAAAGTGGATTGGAAGTGTTTTAAGGCTCAAAAACCCCTTATATGTGTGTTTATGGCCCAAGCATGTTCCAGGACCGTAAACACATGAAAATGGTCCTAAATCATAGTTTGAACTCGTATTTGGAAGCTATAGAGGTTGTACAGCAAGTTAGGAAGGTTACCTTGATGAAATGGAACTTAAATTTGATGATATTCGACCTTAAGTTTGGATTGAGGAGAGAGGTTAGAGAGAGAGTAGTGAGAGAGTGAAAAAGCTTCAAATGGAAGCTTAAACCACTTTAAATATGTTCCAAGTTCGGGACACGGTGGAATTCTACCTGATACCGACGTTAGACGTGACTTTTGGTCACACCCGATTAAATTGCCGTAACCCGATATGGTCGATTCTAAAATGTTTCCGATTACTAATATGGAGTGTTAATATAAGTTCTAAGCATGTTTGGACACCCATTAAGTCATAATAGAAATCTCCAATTTATGACTTAAACTAAATAACATAACGGAAACGAATTCAAAAACGACGACTTTAATAACAGAAAGGGTTACAAATGATGGAACGAACTTCGGGTTGCCACATTATTCGCCCGTTAGAGGGAATTTTGTCCTGAAATTCAGAATTAAGATACAAATCATAGAACTGGGAAGAGATGCGGATACTTCTGTTTCATCGAGTGTAACGACGAAAATTTTAAACCAATTTTTTCATTTTTACAAACATCAAAAACATCAAGTAATAATTTAGGTTCCAATGTAAACAATATTTTCACGACCGATTACATAACAAAGAACACAAAATAGTTTCCCCTGAGTGTGTGTGTACGATCACGCCGACGCCTTCCCACGGTCTTCGCTAGTACCTGAAACACATAACACAACAACTGTAAGCATAAATGCTTAGTGAGTTCCCCAAAATACAACCTACGCACACACGCCTTTGCAGGCCCTGACCTTCCGGTCCATGTGTCTCAGGGGACTTCCGTCCCGTCTGGGTAAACCTTCCGGTCCTACCCACGTGAACCTTAGGGTCCATTTTACAACACCTTCCGACCCATATCAAGCATATCATACATGGCACATATAACAATTAACTTATCACACATAATGCATAAATCTCATACCATATTCGACCTTCCGGTCACACAGTCAAACCCTTATGGGTACAGTATAGTGAGAAGACTCACCTCGTATATCTCGATAACTCGCGAACCTGGAAATTACTCGTGCTCGAGCCCCCGAGCTATAATCCTCCTATAACATCATATATCTATAATTAATACTGGTACCACTAAGGTTGACCATCCCTATCAAGTCAACACTGGTCAACTCTGGTCAACAGTTAATGGTCAATTTGACCGGACTCGGTGAGTGCACTAGAGCGACTCTGCGAGTCTATGCGTTTTCACCAACTCGCACAGATTTCCCTTTGACACGTCGAGTACTCCCCTGACTTGACGAGTTCCACCTGGTCATGAATCACGGGGCCACCACGACTCAACTCGCCGAGTCGCAAGGACAACTCGGCGAGTCCCAACTCGACTCGGTCTACTTGCTAATCCCTCTCTAACTCTCTGTGATTCACTGAGTCACCCATAACTCGACAGGACTACTCACTCGGTGGTTTTAAGGACAATCTTCAAGCTACTCGTCAAGTCTGTTCTTCAGACTCGGCGAGTCCATGCCATGCATCAGCTAAAACTTGCTTCTGCGGTCAGATCCGTTCCATACACACATAGATCTGGCCTTCCCAAGCTCATTTATCACGTAAAGTCTCAGTCTTGGCCGCCATGCAACACTTACTAGGCTCTTTTTGGGGAAATAACCTCTAATATCGCAACCCTAGTCTCCAGCTCAAAAGAATGGACATAAAGCATATCATTTGGGGCCTTCTAGACCTGCTAAGGTCCAGATCTAGGTTCCATATCTCCATGGGAACTTTCACACTTCAAATACAAGTCAAATAAGGCAAGAAGAAACCCTAGATTTAAGGACAATCTTCAAGCTACTCGTCAAGTCTGTTCTTCAGACTCGGCGAGTCCATGCCATGCATCAGCTAAAACTTGCTTCTGCGGTCAGATCCGTTCCATACACACATAGATCTGGCCTTCCCAAGCTCATTTATCACGTAAAGTCTCAGTCTTGGCCGCCATGAAACACTTACTAGGCTCTTTTTGGGGAAATAACCTCTAATATCGCAACCCTAGTCTCCAACTCAAAAGAATGGACATAAAGCATATCATTTGGGGCCTTCTGGACCTGCTAAGGTCCAGATCTAGGTTCCATATCTCCATGGGAACTTTCACACTTCAAATACAAGTCAAATAAGGCAAGAAGAAACCCTAGATTTGACATATCAACCAAAACATGAAGATTAGCTTTGAAATTTACCTCAAGAAGCTTCCCTTGACGAAATGGAATCACATCCAAGCTCCCCAACTCTTCTAGTTTGATCTTCTCTTTCCTTTCTTGCAATATCACACAAATTGGTGAACAAATAGCCTCTTATCTCACTCACAATGACTCTCAGCTGCTTTGGTGCACTCAAGGATCATGGTGGCCGTAATGAAGGGCCATAAGGTCCTTTAAATAGGGCTTAGGACCGGAAACTTAGGGTTTCATTAAATAGCACGGACTCGCCGAGTCCAGACGCGAACCTTCGTCCAAAACCGTGACCCGACTCGGCAATTTCGACCTCCAACTCGCCGAGTCCCCCCACAAAATACCAAAAACATGGAATTAAAAGATACCTGGAAATCCGGGTTGTTACAATTCTCCCCCACTAGAACAAGACTTCGCCCTCGAAGTCTCACTCTGCAAATAGCTCCGGATGCTGCTCACGCATCTCACGCTCCGGCTCCCAGGTCATCTTTGATCCCTTCCGATGCTGCCATTGAACCAACACCAGGGGTACGTCCTTGTTCCTCAAAACCTTGATCTTCCAATCTCTGATGGCTACTGGTCTCTCGGCATAATTCAGGCTCGCATCTACCTGAATATCCCCTAATGGATCCACTGCCGATTTGTCGACTATACACTTCCTCAACTGCGACACATGGAAAGTGTCCTGAATCTGCCCCAACTCTGCTGGCAAGTCTAAACGGTAGGCTACCCGGCCCACCCTCACGATCACACGGAAAGGACCAATATATTGGGGCCCCAACTTGCCCCTCTTCCTGAATCGAATCACTTCTTTCCAAGGAGAGACCTTCAGGAGTACAGGATCACCGACCTGAAACTCAAGCTCGAACCGACGTCTGTCTGTATAACTCTTCTGTCGGCTGTGAGCGGTCAACAACCTCTACCTGACCAGCTGAATCTGCTCGGTCGTCTGGAGTACGATCTCCGTGCTACCCATAACCCGCTGCCCTACCTCACCCCAACAGATGGGGGTGCGACACCTCCGCCTATACAACAACTCAAAGGGTGGCATACCAATGCTCGAATGATGGCTGTTGTTGTAGGAAAAATCTGCCAAGGGTAAATATGCATCCCAGCTACCCCCGAAATCCAACACACATGCCCGGACCATGTCCTCAAGCTTCTGAATCGTCCGCTCACTCTGACCGTCTGTCTTGGGATGATATGCGGTACTAAAATGCAGCCTATGTCACACCCCGAAAACCGAAGGCGGAAAACTTTTCCAGGGTTGACTACCATGTTGAGTATCAAATCCAATGCACATAGTAAGTAAAGTAAAGCAACCATTACATTACATAATAAAAGTTTTACAGTTGTTTCAAAAGTAAAGTTTGTACAGTTGTGATACATAGTATATATAAACAAAATGAAACGGATCTTCATACACTCCGTCTTCGAGCAAAAGGATCTTCGGGTACCTGTTCTAACGTCGACCTGAGAACACAAGCAGTTTGAAAATCAGCATAAAGCTGGTGAGTTCATAAGCGGTTTTGTTTTACGAAAATGTATTGGTTTCCTTTCTGTTTCTGAAATGTTATGTACACCAAGAAAATTCCGTATTTTCTTAAAGGTTGGTTATTGTTTCACAAATGTAAAGTATGGTAAGTTTGTACACTGAAAACATGTTTACTCATGTGGAAATGTATAGTTGGTTATCTGACTGGTTAAACTGTTCTGTTTACTTATCATGTGTTACCAGGAAAGTCCCATACTTTCCTTATTGTATGTTACAAATTGTAAAAGATGTAATGTTATCCAGTTTGTTACTCTTTCTAGTTATGTAAGTGTTCCCTAGGAAAGCCCCATGCTTTCCTGCATGTATGTATCCAAGGTAAAAGATGTAATCGTGATTAGGTTCCATGTTTTCCCAGGAAAGTCCCATACTTTCCTGAATGTTAGTTACGGTAAGTAAAAGATGTAAAAGATGTAAACGATGTATAAAGTAATCCATTATTACTGTAAGTAAATCTCTGTTATCCTAATTGCGAGTTCCATAACCATACAATAGACTGAAACCTGTGGCAATAAGTAGTCCACATGTGGCAATAAGTCGTCCACAAACTTATGACTTTCGTCACCCTTGAACCATTTCGGTTCGGCTGTAGCTAGCAGCCAGGTGTGGGGTAGTCAGCCCCGTATAGATCTATACACTCAAGTCACACTCTCTAAATACCAGAGATTCTGGTTATGGGTGTAGTCCTCCACTCGCGTAATCTAGGTGGAGTGTTCTCCGAGGACGTGTCTCCAATCATACAGGAATAACAAATTTACTAGTAATAATATGATAGTCCTCCACTCTTATATGTGTGTGGAGTGTTATCGAGGAAAAAACAGTGTACAGGTGTTATGTTCAAATGTTTTAATGTCATGCTTTTAACTGATAAAATGTGGGAAGCCATTTGTGAAATATATGTAAAACATACTAGTTTAAAGACCTATTTCACAAATATATGTTACGCGATCTGTAAGTTCAATCTGTTATCAGTTGTAGTAATCAGTTATAAAAGCATAAGAATATGAAACACACATTTGAAAACATGTTTGGAGTACAAGAATTTCCTTGTACTTTGCTTGTGTTCCCCCCCTGAAAACAGTGAAAAATAGTGAAAAAGGGTAGGGGTATGAACTCACCGGACTCGGAAACGTGTCGGTTTTGAATGCTATACATTGGTTCGGGGTTTGATTACTCGCGATGACCCTATGTAAAATGATATAATGTCCATATATATATATATATATACAATTAGAGATACATTCACTAATCATATGGAACATTACACTCCAATGAAGTTAAACACCTCAAAACGGGCGTTTGGAGTGACCCGGGTGACATATTCGGACTTGTAATGGCACAAGGGACTTGGGACTTGAGTTTACTCTCCATAAGTAAACATTTAAATGAGTTTACAACTATGGAACACACACATACATGAGTTTACGGGCGTAAACTCATGTGGGTGTGGTTTTGATGGTTTAAGGGCTCAAATGGACATAGGGGTTGCTAGAATGGATTATCTAAATTGCCTTGGAACACTTGGAAAGAATTTAAATCATCAAAATGATTATTTTATGGGAGTTTATGGCCTAGTATAGGCTCCTGGCCGTAATCTCCTTAATCTTCATGAAATTGGTGTTAAATGTTGTTAAAACAATTCACATGTGATTAATAGGATTATTCCAAGACCTAGCATGAGTTTTATGGGACATTTGAGGGGTGTTATGGAGTTTACGGCCCATGAGACCCTCCTCATGGCCGTAAACTCTTATGTAGGGTAATACAAAGTGTTTCAAGGTCTAAAACTTGCATAGAAGGACTTCTAAAATTCATCTAAAGGCTTTAGGGGTGTTTAGTTTGCATTCTAACACCAAAAATGTTGGAGTTTACGGCCCAAGAACAAGCCTTGGCCGTAAACTCTTAGAAATCCAACAAATGATGTGATTAAGTCCCTTAAAGTATTTTTGGTTGGTCGCTTGATTTATTCCACGACTTTTGGTGGTGTTGGATGGCTTTCTAACACCTTAGAATTGGATTTATGTCAAGTTTTGGGGAGTTTACGGCCCAAGCACTCACCTTGGCCGTAAACTCACATAAGTCCCCTAAATTTCATGTTTCAAGTGTCCAAATGCTTAAACCAAGGTCCTATAATTCATATCTAAGCCATATAATTGATTTGGAAGGGTTTTAGGGCATGAAAAACCCCTTTTACATGAGTTTACGGCCTAAGCTTATGCCTTGGCTGTAAACTCCTTCAAATGGCTCAAAATCAAAGTTTCAAATGTTCTAAGTTCATATCTTGAAGTCCCATAGCCATATCTAAAGTCCAATTGAGTTTAGGAAGGAGTTTAAGGGCTTAAAACCCCATTTAATGGAGTTTACGGCCCAAGCTTGCTCCTTGGCTGTAAACTCATGTTCTTGGTCCTAAAACTCAATTAATTCATCAATTTGAAGGCTAAAGGTGTTGAATAACATGTTAGGAAGGTTACCTTAAAGATTTGAAGCCTTAAACTTGAGATTTGGATCTTAATTCTAACTTGAGGAGAGAGGTTGTAAGAGTTTAGTGAGAAATTGGCCAAAGGCTTCAAATGAAGTCTTAAACACGTTTATATAGTGTTTAAGTTTTGGACACGGTAGAATTGTACCCGATACCAGTGTTAGACGAGGCTTTTGGTGGTACCCGATTGAGTTACCGTAACCCGACATGGTAATTTCTAGTAATATTCCGATCACTAAAGTTGGGTGTTAAAATGATTTCTAAATGTATTAAGACACCCATTAAGTCATTTTAAATGTGTATCAGATAATGACTTAATTTAAACGGAAGGTCAGGAATCGAAATCGGAACGACGATCGGTTGCGCGAATTGTACTACGAAGGAATTACAGTAAATGATTTGGAAATTTCGGGTTGTTACATTATCCTCCCGTTAAAGAGAATTTCGTCCCGAAATTCAAGTTTAGAACATAGGACAAGAAACAAATCATGGATAAGAAAAGAGTTGTGGATACTTCTGTTTCATTGAATCTTCCCGTTCCCAAGTGAATTTCGGTCCCCACTTGGCATTCCAGCGAACCTTCACTAACGGGATGCGACTTTGTTTTGTACGTTTGACTTCTCGATCCATGATTTCGATCGGTTCCTCCACAAAGTTGAGGTTTTCATTGATCTCGATCTCGTCTAAGGGAATTGTTAGGGTTTCATCGGATAGGCACTTTTTGAGATTTGAAACATGGAAGACAGGATGAATGTTACTAAGTTCGTGAGGTAAATGAAGTTTATAGGCAACTGGACCGATCCTGGAGAGGATCTCAAAGGGTCCAATGTACCTCGGATTAAGTTTCCCACGCTTACCAAAGCGTACAGTGCCTTTCCAGGGCGAGACTTTTAACAGGACACGGTCTCCAACCTAGAATTCTAGTGGTTTCCGACGATTATCAGCGTAACTCTTTTGACGATCACGTGAGGCTTTCAGTCGGTTACGGATTTGAATGATCTTTTCGGTGGTTTCGCGGATGATTTCAGGACCAGTGAGAGCACTGTCTAGGACTCGACTCCTGGCTAACTGTGTATCCCCCACCTCGGCCCAGCACAGAGGGGATCTGCACTTACGACCGTATAGGGCTTCGAACGGAGCAGCCCTAATGCTGGTGTGGTAACTGTTGTTGTACGAGAACTCGATCAAGGATAGATGTGTATCCCATGACTTTCCAAAGTCAATGACACATGCCCGAAGCATGTCCTCCAGGGTTTGGATTGTTTTCTCACTGTGTCCATCGGTTTGAGGATGATATGCCGTGCTCATATCTAGTTTGGTTCCAAGGGCTTTCTAAAGGGATTGCCAGAATCTGGAGGTAAATCTACTATCTTGATCAGAGATAATGGATACAGGTACACCGTGTAGACGTACTACCTCCTGAATGTAGATTCGTGCGAGTCTCTCCATCTTGAATGATTCTTTGATCGGGATGAAGTGAGCGGATTTTGTCAAGCGATCGACAATTACCCAAATGGTATCGTACCCAATAGAACACTTGGGTAGTTTGGTGATGAAGTCCATGGTAATCATCTCCCATTTCCACTCGGGAATCTCGGGTTGTTGGAGCAGACCTGAAGGCTTCTGATGTTCGACTTTGACTTTGGCACAAGTCAGACACTTACCCACAAATGTAGCTATCTCAGCTTTCATGTTCGGCCACCAGTATTGTTTCTTAAGATCCAGGTACATCTTGTCCGAACCCGGGTGAACAGAGTGTTTGGTACTGTGTGCTTCCTCCATGACTATTTCCCTGAATCCACCGGATTTGGGAATCCAGATTCGATTCATGAAACAGTGAACTCCGTCACCTCTGATCTCAAGTTTCTTTTCCATCCCTCTCAAGGTTTCGTCTGACACGTTCTCGGGTTTGAGGGCTGTATACTGAGCTTCTCGGATTTGCATGGGTAAGTTGGAATGGATGGTCATCGTCTTGTTCCTCACTTTGTGGTCTGCACTATCCTTTCGGCTAAGGGCATCTACTACCACATTGGCCTTGCAGGGGTGGTAACGGATTTCACACTTATAATCACTGAGTAATTCTACCCATCGCCGTTGCCTCATGTTTAAGTCTTTTTGATTAAAGATGTGTTGCAAACTCTTGTGATCAGTGAAGATCGTGCACTTAGTTCCGTAGAGATAATGTCTCCAAATCTTCAATGCGAAGATTATTGCTCCTAGTTGCAAGTCATGTGTGGTATAGTTGACCTCGTGTGCTTTCATCTGTCTAGAGGCATAGGCAATCACCTTTACTCTTTGCATAAGCACACAGCCTAAACCTTGATTAGACGCATCGCAGTAGATAACGAAGTCCTCTGTCCCTTCGGGCAGAGACAGGACAGGCGCGTTGCATAAGGCTTTCTTTAATGTTTGGAATGCGGTTTCTTGTTTATCACTCCAACAAAAGGGTACACCTTTCTGTGTTAGAGTGGTTAAAGGTTTGGCGATTTTGGAAAAGTTCTGAATGAATCGTCGATAGTAGCCGGCGAGACCCAAGAATTGACGAATTTCTGTGGGTGTTTTCGGTGCCGACCAACTCTCTATCGCTTTAATCTTGGAAGGATCTACATGAATACCCTCCACGCTTACCACGTGACCGAGGAAAGTTACCTTCCGTATCCAGAATTCACATTTGGAAAATTTCACGTATAGCTTTTCAGATCTAAGGGTTTCCAACACTAGCCTCAATTGTTGCTTGTGGTCTTCCTCACTTCGGGAGTAAACTAGAATGTCGTCAATGAACACGATAACGAATTTGTCTAAGAAGGGACGGCACACCCGGTTCATCAGATCCATGAACACAGCCGGTGCATTGGTTAGACCAAAGGGCATCACTACGAATTCGTAGTGTCCATACCGAGTCCTAAAAGCTGTCTTGGGAACATCATTCTCCTGGACGCGTAACTAATGGTACCCTGACCGAAGGTCTATCTTAGAAAAGTAGTTGGCTCCCTGGAGTTGATCGAAGAGGTCGTCTATTCTTGGAAGAGGATATCGGTTCTTAACGGTCAACTTTTTCAGTTCACGATAGTCGATACACATCCGAAAGGATCCATCTTTCTTTTTGACAAACAGAATCGGAGCTCCCCAGGGTGAGGAACTCGGTCTAATGAATCCTTTACTGAGCAACTCATTGAGTTGACTGGATAACTCCTGCATTTCTGCCGGAGCTAAGCGATACGGGGATTTTTCTACGGGAGTAGCTCCAGGAATCAGGTCAATACGGAACTCGACCTATCGTTCGGGAGGAATTCCTGGAAGTTCTTCGGGAAACACATCGGGATAGTTACAGACTTCGGGGATGCTCGCGAGGTCTCTAACTTCTTGTTTCTCGTTGAGCACATGAGCTAATAATGCAACAAACTCCTTTCGAAGGAGCTTTTGAGCTTTGATGCAAGAAATGATATGAAGATTGGAACTGGGTTTATCGCCATAGATTACGAGAGTTTGATCTGAAGGAAGATTGAGACGGATAGCTTTTTCGTAACAAAGAATGTCAGCATGATTGGGACTCAACCAATCCATGCCAATGATAACATCAAAGCTCTTAATGGAAACGGGCATGAGATCTATAGGAAATGAGTGATCATTTAGGGTAAGCGTACAACCTATGAATACATCGTTAGTGCTTTCTTTCTCACTGTTAGCCATCTCGACGGTAAACGTTTCAGTTAGTGGTTGAGGATTTGGTTTTAGATTATGTTTGAATGCATGACTAACAAAACTCCTTTCAGCACCCGAATCGAAAAGAATACTAGCATATGAGTTGTCGAGAAGGAACGTACCCGAAACAACAGTGGGATCAGTAACTGCTTCCTCCCGTCCCATGGTTAGAACCCTTCCAGTGTTATCAGCAGTTGACTTCTTGGGACAGTTCCTTTTAAAGTGTCCAACTTCTCCACAGTTGTAGCAGGCTTGACTAACACCTGCTCTCGATGATTGGTTGGCTGATTGAGTAGGAGTTCTGCAGTATCGAATTGTGTGCCCTTTCTTACCACAGTTGGCGCAAGACAATTCTCGACAGGGACCGGGATGATGATGGTATTTACACTTCTCACACAGAGGAAGGTTACCAGCATATTTACTGGTAGGAGTTGAGGCTGTGGATCCCATGGCAGAAACAACAGCAACAGGAGTAGTAGTAGCAGCATGGACTGCCACCGTCTATTGTTTCTTGGATGATCCTTGAGAAGATTGACCCTTCTTCTTCTTCTTCTTCCAGAATTTCCTCTTTTCACCACTCCTTTGAGTCGGCTCAGAAGTGGTAATGATTTCCTTAACATCGTCGATGTGATCAATCAGAATTTGTGCTAAGGTCTTGGCACTATCGTAGGTATTGGGACGAGCAGCCAAAACGTGACTCTTTATTGGTTGAGATAATCCCCAAACGAACCTTTCGATCTTTTTGTTTTCAGGAGTGACTAACCCTGGGCAGAGAAGTGCGAGATCATCAAATCGGGAAGTATATGCAGCAATGTCGGAACCTTTCATCTTCAGGTTCCAGAGCTCGTGCTCTAATTTCTGCATTTCACCACGGGGGCAGTACTCGGCAATGAGAAGTTCCTTCATGGCCTCCCAGCCCATGGCATTGGCTACGGGTAAGGTCAGATATTTGACTCGGCCATTCCACCAAGTCAAGGCTTTATCAACGAAGGTACAGGCTGCGAATTTGACTTTATCAGACTACGCACAAGCACAGATTTCAAAGATGGACTCAATTTTCTTGAACCATCGAGATAAGGAAATGACACCTCCAGCGCCATTAAAAGATGTTGGTTTCGCATTCATGAAATCCTTGTAGGAACCCCCTCTTTGGTGTCCCTGGCTACCCTCAGGGTTTTGAGATTGAGTACCACCACCTAAACCACTAGGGCTCATTTGTGACATAGCTGCTACCATCACAGCGGTCATCATCGTCTGGAGCGATGTTAGATCGAACTGGGGAGGAGGTGGCGGCGAAGAAGGATTGTCGTTGTTCTTTGAGCTAGGTCTCTTTCGGGGAGGCATCTTGATCTAATAAGATCAAGGAAAAGAGGATGGTAAGTCTTCTACATTGAATCAATAGATATGACAGTTATATGATTCGAGTAAGCGATAAAGCAGGAAAGAGATATCGAACAGATAATTTATCGCTAAGAGTAATCACAAAAAACCACTTGAATAAGGAATACTACAGAGGATCGGGATCGAGAAATACTCCCATAGTATTTCATGAATTGTTTACGACAATGATTCGATGTTTGGGATATTAGGGTAAGTTTTAGGCATGCCACATACCACAGTCACTCCGAAGCACATGTTGGTCGTGTCTCGAATGAATATAGTTGGCCAGGCTATATTGATCGTAGACACGACTACATAACTACCCAGGTTTAATCGTAGTACACAACACCCATTTACTTATGTTCTGTTCTACTCGTGGTTACAGATGACGACGGTTCGGTATACTTGTATACTTTTGAAAATACTTGTAGTTTGAAGATACTTTTAACTCAGAGCACTTAGGCCCTTTAGTGTTTATAGTTTTATACCATGTAAGGTTTGGTATACTTCATTCACTATAAACAAGGGCTCTGATACCAATCTGTCACACCCCAAAAACCGAAGGCGGAAAACTTTTCCGGGGTTGACTACCACGTTGAGTATGAAATCCAATGCACATAGTAAGTAAAGTAAAGCAACCATTACATTACATAATAAAAGTTTTACAGTTGTTTCAAAAGTAAAGTTTGTACAGTTGTGATACATAATATATATAAACAAAATGAAACGGATCTTCATAAACTCCGTCTTCGAGCAAAAGGATCTTCGGGTACCTGTTCTAACGTCGACCTGAGAACACAAGCAGTTTGAAAATCAGCATAAAGCTGGTGAGTTCATAAGCGGTTTTGTTTTACGAAAATGTATCGGTTTCCTTTCTGTTTCTGAAATGTTATGTACACCAAGAAAATTCCGTATTTTCTTAAAGGTTGGTTATTGTTTCACAAATGTAAAGTATGGTAAGTTTGTACACTGAAAACATGTTTACTCATGTGGAAATGTATAGTTGGTTATCTGACTAGTTAAACTGTTATGTTTACTTATCATGTGTTACCAGGAAAGTCCCATACTTTCCTTATTGTATGTTACAAATTGTAAAAGATGTAATGTTATCCAGTTTGTTACTCTTTCTAGTTATGTAAGTGTTCCCCAGGAAAGCCCTATGCTTTCCTGCATGTATGTATCCAAGGTAAAAGACGTAATCCTGATTAGGTTCCATGTTTTCCCAGGAAAGTCCCATACTTTCCTGAATGTTAGTTACAGTAAGTAAAAGATGTAAAAGATGTAAACGATGTATAAAGTAATCAATTATTACTGTAAGTAAATCTCTGTTAACCTAATTGCGAGTTCCATAACCATACAATAGACTGAAACCTGTGGCAATAAGTAGTCCACATGTGGCAATAATTCGTCCACAAACTTATGACTTTCGTCACCCTTGAACCATTTCGGTTCGGCTGTAGCTAGCAGCCAGGTGTGGGGTAGTCAGCCCCATATAGATCTATACACTCAAGTCACGCTCTCTAAATACCAGAGATTCTGGTTATGGGTGTAGTCCTCCACTCGCGTAATCTGGGTGGAGTGTTCTCCGAGGACGTGTCTCCAATCATACAGGAATAACAAATTTACTAGTAATAATATGATAGTCCTCCACTCTTATATGTGTGTGGAGTGTTATCAAGGACAAAACAGTGTACAGGTGTTATGTTCAAATGTTTTAATGTCATGCTTTTAACTGATAAAATGTGGGAAGCCATTTGTGAAATATATGTAAAACATACTAGTTTAAAGACCTATTTCACAAATATATGTTACGCGATCTGTAAGTTCAATCTGTTATCAGTTGTAGTAATCAGTTATAAAAGCATAAGAATATGAAACACACATTTGAAAACATGTTTGGAGTAAAAGAATTTCCTTGTACTTTCCTTGTGTTCCCCCCCCCCCCCTGAAAACAGTGAAAAACAGTGAAAAAGGGTAGGGGTATGAACTCACCGGACTCGGAAACGTGTCGGTTTTGAATGCTATACGTTGGTTCGGGGTTTGATTACTCGTGATGATCCTATGTAAAATGATATAATGTCCATATATATATATACAATTAGAGATACATTCACTAATCATATGCAACATTACACTCCAATGAAGTTAAACACCTCAAAACGGGCGTTTGGAGTGACCCGGGTGACATCTTCGGACTTGTAATGGCACAAGGGACTTGGGACTTGAGTTTACTCTCCATAAGTAAACATTTAAATGAGTTTACAACTATCGAACACACACATACATGATTTTACGGACGTAAACTCATGTGGGTGTGGTTTTGATGGTTTAAGGGCTCAAATGGACATAGGGGTTGCTAGAATGGATTATCTAAATTGCCTTGGAACACTTGGAATGAATTTAAATCATCAAAATGATTATTCTATGGGAGTTTACGGCCTAGTATAGGCTCCTGGCCGTAAACTCCTTAATCTTCATGAAATTGGTGTTAAATGTTGTTAAAACAATTCACATGTGATTAATAGGATTATTCCAAGACCTAGCATGAGTTTTATGGGACATTTGAGGGGTGTTATGGAGTTTACGGCCCATGAGACCCTCCTCATGGCCGTAAACTCTTATGTAGGGTCCTACAAAGTGTTTCAAGGTCTAAAACTTGCATAGAAGGACTTCTAAAATTCATCTAAAGGCTTTAGGGGTGTTTAGTTTGCATTCTAACACCAAAAATGTTGGAGTCTACGGCCCAAGAACAAGCCTTGGCCATAAACTCTTAGAAATCCCACAAATGATGTGATTAAATCCCTTAAAGTATTTTTGGTTGGTCCCTTGATTTATTCCACGGCTTTTGGTGGTGTTGGATGGCTTTCTAACACCTTAGAATTGGATTTATGTCAAGTTTTGGGGAGTTTACGGCCCAAGCACTCACCTTGGCCGTAAACTCACATAAGTCCCCCAAATTTCATGTTTCAAGTGTCCAAATGCTTAAACCAAGGTCCTATAATTCATATCTAAGCCATATAATTGATTTGGAAGGGTTTTAGGGCATGAAAAACCCCTTTTACATGAGTTTACGGCCTAAGCTTATGCCTTGGCTGTAAACTCCTTCAAGTGGCTCAAAATCAAAGTTTCAAATGTTCTAAGTTCATATCTTGAAGTCCTATAGCCATATCTAAAGTCCAATTGAGTTTAGGAAGGAGTTTAAGGGCTTAAAACCCCATTTAATGGAGTTTACGGCCCAAGCTTGCTCCTTGGCCGTAAACTCATGTTCTTGGTCCTAAAACTCAATTAATTCATCAATTTGAAGGCTAAAGGTGTTGAATAACATGTTACGAAGGTTACCTTAAAGATTTGAAGCCTTAAACTTGAGATTTGGATCTTAATTCTAGCTTGAGGAGAGAGGTTGTAAGAGTTTAGTGAGAAATTGGCCAAAGGCTTCAAATGAAGTCTTAAACATGTTTATATAGTGTTTAAGTTTTGGACACGGTAGAATTCTACCCAATACCAGTGTTAGACGAGGCTTTTGGTCGTACCCGATTGAGTTACCGTAACCCAACACGGTAATTTCTAGTAATATTCCGATCACTAAAGTTGGGTGTTAAAATGATTTCTAATTGTATTAAGACACCCATTAAGTCATTTTAAATGTGTATCAGATAATGACTTAATTTAAACGGAAGGTCAGAAATCGAAATCGGAACGACGATCGGTTGCGCGAATTGTACTACGAAGGAATTACAGTAAATGATATGTAAATTTCGGGTTGTTACAGCCTAGTACCCAACTCCTCATCAAACTTCTTCTAGAACCTGAAAGTGAAACGTACAGCACTGTCTGAAATAATCGACATCCGCACTCCATGCCGCGATACTACCTCCCTCACATATAACTCCGCCAACTTCTCCGCAGAAGAGCTCTCACTAATGGCTAGAAAATGAGCGCTCTTCGTCAATCTATCCATGATCACCCAAATCGCATCGACTCCCCTCGCAGTTCGCGGCAACTTGGTGATGAAATCCATAGTAATTTGTTCCCACTTCCATTCGGGAATATCTAGCGGTTGCAGCTTACCGTGCGGTCGTTGGTGCTCGGCCTTGACCTGCCGACAAGTCAAGCACCTCTCGAAAAACCATGCGACATCCCTTTTCATATAGGGCCACCAGTACTCCTTCCTTAGATCCAAATACATTTTCGTAGCACCGAGATGAATCGAGAATTCGATCGATGTGCTTCCTCCATCAAAATAGTACGCGCACCGCCCACAAATGGTACCCAAATCCGACCCTGAAAAGTCATAAGCCCTCGACCATCCGTGACGAATCCTGATACCTGACCTACAACCCACTCCCTCTTCTGATGTTCTGGCTTCGCAGCCTCTGCCTGAGCTCCTCGAATAATATCCAAAATCAGGGTCAATACCGTGAATCTCATACAAATATCTCGGATCGGGGCGCTTTCCACCCTATGGCTCAACGCGTCGGCTACCACATTAGCCTTGCCCGGGTGGTACAGGATCTCACAATCGTAATCCTTCACCACATCCAACCACCTCCTCTGTCGCATATTCAGATTTGGCTGATCCATCAAGTACTTCAAGCTCTTGTGGTCCGTGTATATCGTACACCGAACCCCATACAAATAGTGTCGCTAGATCTTGAGGGCGAAAGCCACAGCCCCCAACTCCAGATCATGGGTGGGATATCTCATCTCATGAGGCTTCAACTGCCTCAAAGCATACGCTATCACATGACCTTTCTGCATAAGCACCACCCCCAAACCTGATATAGAGGCATCACAGTACACCACAAAATCCTCCATCCCTTCCGGGAGTGCAAGCACCGGAGCCTCGCACAATTTCTGACGAAGTGTCTCGAATGAGGACTGTTGCTCCGGTCCCCATGAAAACGTAACACCCTTCCGGGTCATCCTAGTAAGTGGCACGGCGATCTTGGAGAAGTCCTTGATAAACCTGCGATAATATCCAGCCAAAACCCAGAAAACTCCTGATCTCGGTGGGCGATCTCGGCACCTCCCACCTCAACACCGCCTCAATCTTGGCCGGGTCGACCAATATCCCTTTCTGGTTAACAAGATGCCCGAGGAAGTGGACCTCTCGTAACGAGAAATCACACTTGGAGAACTTGGCATACAGTCTCTCCGATCTCAAAACCCCAAGAATCTCCCTCAAATGTTCCTCATGCTGATCCCTAGACCTTGAATACACCAAAATATCATCGATGAATACGATTACCAACCGATCCAGTATTGGCCGGCACACCCGGTTCATAAGGTCCATGAACACAGCCAGGGCATTGGTGAGCCCAAAAGGCATCACCACAAACTCATAATGTCTATAACGAGTTCTGAAAGCAGTCTTCTGGATATCTTCCTCCCGAACCATCATCTGATGATACCCCGACCTCAAGTCAATCTTGGAGAACCAAGATGCCCCCTACAACTGATCGAACAGATCGTTGATCCTAGGTAACAGATACCGGTTCTTAACCGTTAACTTGGTCAACTCCCGGTAATCGATACACATCCGCTGTGAACCATCCTTTTTCTTGACGAACAAAATCGGCGCTCCCCAAGGTGAGCTACTCGGTTGAATGAATCCCTTTCCCAACAGCTCCTGAAGCTGCGAGGATAACTCCTGCATTTCCGGTGGAGCGAGATGATAAGGCGCCTTGGCGATGGACGCCGCTCCCGGAACCAAATCGATACGAAACTCCACTTGCCTCTTCGGAGGCACACTCGGTAACTCTTCGGGGAACACATCCGAAAACTCGCATACAACAGGAACGTCATCAATCGAATTAGGCCTCCTCGCGGCTACTCGAGTATCCATCACATAGGCTATGAATCCATTACAGCCCTGCTGCAAACACTGCCTTGCCCTGGCAGCCGAACAAAACGCCGACTCACACCGGGTCCCATCGCCATAAACCGTAAGCATTCCCCCACTAGGGTCTCGAATCGTCACCAGCTGTCTCTCGCAGTCAATGACTACTCCAAACTTACTCAACCAGTCCATGCCCATGATAACGCAGACATCCCCCATAGCTATAGGAACCAAGTCTATAGGGAACTCGACCCCAAAAATCTCGAGCACGCATCCTCGAATCACCTCAGTGGCGTATACCGCTTTCTCATTTGCTATAGAAACTCGCAGGGGTTGACTCATCACCTCCCGATCAATACCAATATGCTGGCTAAAAGCCAACGATACAAAAGACCGACTCGCACCGGAGTCAAATAATACCAAAGAAGGCACATAATTCACAAGAAAAGTACCTACGCATATCATAATATAAGCACAATATCTCAGTATAAAGGTAAATACATGAAAGAATACATACCGTCTACGACATTAGGCGCCTCGTGGACCTCTTCCGCAGTCAACTGGAATGCCCTCCCACGAGCCTTCGGAGCCTCAGCCTTCACTGGTCGAATCTCGGTAACCCTGGCAGCAGGCGTAGATCCCTGGCGAAGCTGGGGGCACTCAGCCTTCCGATGGCCAGTCTGGTTGCAATGAAAGCAAACCATGAATCCCTTGGGGCAATCCCTAGCAATGTGCCCCTCCTTGCCACACTTGTAGCAAGCACCCGATCGACATGCCCCCTCGTGACCCTTGCCGCACTTTCCGCAAGTGCAGCCCTTCTGAACTCCGGATCTCGAATCGGCGGACTTGGTCCGCTTGGCTGCCGGCTGAGACTGAGCCGGCCGCCGATCCACCCGTTGAGACTCGGCCTCCTCCCTGGCTTGGGTCTCCAACTCGATCTCACGCTTCCTGGCATTCGCCTGAAGCTCAGCAAAAGTATGATATGACGAGTTCGATACGAACTCCCGAATATCCCTCCTCAGCACTTCCAAATACCAACTCATCTAAGCCTGCTCCGTGGACACCTGCTCAGGGCAGAACATTTCCCTCTCATGAAACTTCCGCGTGATCACCGTAACAAAATCATTACCCTGCTTGAGGGTCGAGAACTCCTGAACCAACCGTTCCCTCTCCACCTGGGGAACGTACTCGTCTCTGAATAGACCCAAACATCTCCGGAATCTCAGCCCGGATCGCTGCAGCTACCTCCTCATGAATCATCTGACGAAGCTCCTCGTTAGTCACACTACCCGTACCAGGTCTGTGGCGTGGTCCAACCATGATGTCTCTGAAATACAACATAAAAATATCAGAGACTCTATCGGGCATAATCGCACTCAATAACGCAGTCCTACTTAGTCTCCGATACCCAGGGATTCTTACTTGGGTTGCCCACTGACCCGGTGTCTTTAGTAGTACGGGCCCAATACTACCAACTACACCGCGTCAGTATTCACCCCAAGTCCTTCTCCCCAAGCCCCGAATCCTGAGTACTCTATTCGTGCCATGCACTAGATACCCACTCACTCTCAACGCACCTCATAGAAGCACGTTTCCCTAGACTAAGGCATCACAAAATCAGGCCACTCTAGTCCTAATATGAATACCTAGTCTACTAGCATGCGTATCATATCATATCATATCTCATAACACATATTGTAAGAGTATTTTGGGGATTTTACCGTTTGGGCGCTGGCTGACCGTACAGACTCCTTCTTTATTGGTTGTTTCAAAATCACTTATCAAATTTTATTGATTTATTAATTAAAATTTTCTCAAATCCCCGGTTTGAGTTCAGTTACGCCCGAAAGTGTATCCGAGTCCCTCAAACCAAGGCTTTGATACCAACTTGTAACGACGAAAATTTTAAACCAATTTTTTCATTTTTACAAACATCAAAAACATCGAGTAATAATTTAGGTTCCAATGTAAACAATATTATTACGACTGATTACATAACAAAGATCACAAAATAGTTTCCCCCGAGTGTGTGTGTACGATCACACCGGCGCCTTCCCACAGTCCTCGCTAGTACCTGAAACACATAACACAACAACTGTAAGCATAAATGCATACAACCTACGCACATACGTCTTTCCAGGCCTTGACCTTCCGGTCCATGTGTCTCAGGGGACTTCTGTCCCGTCTGGGTAAACCTTCCGGTCCTACCCACGTCAACCTTACGGTCCATTTTACAACGCCTTCCGGCCCAAAACATAATGCCTTCTGACCCATATCAAGCATATCATACATGGCACATATAACGATTAACTTATCACACATAATGCATAAATCTCATATCATATTCGACCTTTCGGTCACACAGTCAAACCCTTCCGGGTACAGTATAGTGAGAAGACTCACCTTGTATATCTCGATAACTCACGAACCTGGAAATTACTCGTTCTCGAACCCCCGATCTATAATCCTCCTATAACATCATATACCCATAATTAATAATGGTACCACTAAGGTTAACCATCCCTATCAAGTCAACACTGGTCAACAGTCAACGGTCAATTTGACCGGACTCGGCGAGTGCACTAGAGCAACTCGGCAAGTCTACGCATTTTCACCAACTCGCAAGGATTTCCCTTTGACACATCGAGTACTCCCCTGTCTCTATGAGTTCCACCTGGTCATGAATCACAGGGCCACCGCGACTCAACTCGCTGAGTCGCAAGGACACCTCGGCGAGTCCCAACTCGACTCGGTCCACCTGTCAATCCCTCTCTAACTCTCTGTGACTCACTGAG
The DNA here is from genome assembly GCF_052625555.1 of Lactuca saligna. NCBI lineage: Eukaryota > Viridiplantae > Streptophyta > Magnoliopsida > Asterales > Asteraceae > Lactuca > Lactuca saligna. Next base: position 78,975,105 of record NC_136418.1, read on the forward strand.
TTACCTATAACTCGGCAGGACTACTCACTTGGTGGTTTTAAGGACAATCTTCAAGCTACTCGTCGAGTCTGTTATTCAGACTCGACGAGTCCATGCCATGCATCAGCTAAAACTTGCTTCTGCGGTCAGATCCGTTCCATACACACATAGATCTGGCCTTCCCAAGCTCATTTATCACGTAAAGTCCCAGTCTTGCTGCCATGCAACACTTACAAGGCTCTTTTTGGGGAAATAACCTCTAATATGGCAACCCTAATCTCCAACTCAAAAGAATGGACATAAAGCATATCATTTGGGGCCTTCTGGACCTGCTAATGTCCAGATCTAGGTTCCATATCTCCATGGGACCTTTCAGACTTTAAATACAAGTGAAATAAGGCAAGAAGAAACCCTAGATTTGACATATCAACTAAAACACAAAGATTAGATCTGAAAGTTACCTCAAGAAGCTTCCATTGACGAAATAGAAGCAGATCCAAGCTCCCCAACTCTTCTAGCTTGATCTTCTCCTTCCTTTCTTGCAATAACACACAAATTGGTGAACAAATAGCCTCTTATCTCACTCACAATGACTCTCAACTGCTTTGGTGCACTTAAGGATCATGGTGGCCGCAATGAAGGGCCATAAGGTCCTTTAAATAGGGCTTAGGACTGGAAAATTAGGGTTTCATTAAACAGCGCAGACTCGCCGAGTCCATCCCTTGGATTCGCCGAGTCCGGACACGAACCTTCGTCCAAAACCGCGACCCGACTCGGCGAGTTCGACCTCCAACTTACCAAGTCCCCCCACAAAATACAAAAAATATGGAATTAAAAGATACTTGGAAATCCGGGCTGTTACATCGAGTCTTCACACTCCCAAGTGAATTCCGGTCCCCGCTTGGCATTCTAGCGAACCTTCAATATCGGGATGCGACTTTGTTTCATGCGTTTGATCTCTCGATCCATAATTTCAATCGGTTCCTCCACAAAGATTAGGTTTTCTTTGATCTGGATCTCGTCCAGAGAGATCACGAGGGTTTCATCGGATAAACACTTTTTAAGATTCGAGACGTGGAACACCGGATGGATGTTACTAAGTTCGTGAGGTAATCGAAGTTTATAGGCTACCAGACCGATCCTGGCGAGGATCTCGAAGGGTCTAATGTACCTCAGATTAAGTTTCCCACCCTTTCCAAAGCGTACCATGCCTTTCCAAGGCGAGACCTTCAACAGGACATGGTCTCCAACCTGGAACTCCAAAGGTTTCCATCGTATATCAGTGTAACTCTTTTGACGAATGTCGTGAAGCTTTCAATCGTTCCCGGATTTGGATGATCTTTTCGGTGGTTTCGAGAATGATTTGAGGACCAGTGAGTGCACTGTCGAGGAATCGACTCTTAGCTAGCTGCGTGTCTCCTACCTCGGCCCAGCACAGAGGGGATCTGCACTTACGATCGTAGAGGGCTTCAAACAGAGCATCCTTGATGCTGGTGTGGTAACTGTTGTTGTATGAGAACTCAATCAAAGGCAAATGTGTGTCCCACGACTTTCCGAAATTGATGATGCATGCCCTAAGCATGTCTTCTAGGGTTTTGATAGTTCTCTCACTCTGTCCGTCGGTCTGAGGATGATAAGTCGTGCTCATGTCTAGTTTAGTTACAAGAGCCTTTTGAAGAGACTACCAAAATATGGAGGTAAACCTGCTATCTCGATCAGAGATAATGGATGCAGGTACACCGTGCAGTCGAACTACCTCCTGGATGTAGATCCGCACGAGTCTTTCCATTTTGAATGACTCTTTGATCGGGATGAAGTGAGCGGATTTGGTCAAACGATCGACAATTATCCAAATGGTATCGTACCCACTCGGACACTTGGGTAACTTGGTAATGAAATCCATGGTAATTATCTCCCATTTCCACTCGGGTATCTCGAGCTACTGGAGCAGACCCGAGGGTTTCTGTGACATCCCCAAAATCACGGCCAGAAAAGACCGGTTTTGTTTATACTTTATTTCAAAACCAGAGTTATCTTTTAATAAAAGAGTTGTGGAATTTGTCCCAAAATAATAATATGATAAAGATTTATCAAAAGCATTTCCTTAGAAATGTATTTCATTAAAAGACTTGGGATGTCATGTTCGATACAATACATAAGTAAAACAATACAATACAAGCCTTACTACATTATTTCATATCTACAGGACTATATCTGTAATCCCTCATCCAAAACATCACATCTATTCTCATGCGCCACAACCTGTAATACATAAAACTGAGTGGGTCAGGCTTGGGAGCCTGGTGAGCACATAGGGTTTTCAACCCACAATAAATAAGTTTATTAATTTCATCAATCAACAATAACCCGATTACCCATTCCCGTTATCCTCACATTACGTCCCTAAACACCTATCATAAGGGACCTATCCTAAGGATCATCATCAAGATGGACACTACTGCTAAGGGGGTTCCTCAGCAATAAATGTCCTAAAGGGAACCGTGTGGGGGATGGAGTACACCGGTGAACACATCGTTCACAAAAACCTACAGGTTGCAAGCATGCTAGTATTCCACTGGATTGTCTAGAAGAGTACGTGGTCGTCATCCATACTCTGCTAGATGACAGAATCAACAACATCAACATCGAGGCCTCTCATCATTTTATCACACATCACCTATTACATCTACCCATGTTTTACCCCAACATTTTCATAGATATAAAATACATATACATTTTAAATCATTGAAAACATGTATGAAAACGTTCATCCATCATAGACAGCAAGTATTCAGATAATATGCACACATAGCACGTAATTTATATAAAAATATTTCATATCTATGTGTAAGCTGAAAGTAACTATGCACTCAGCTGAAAGGTGGTGACTCAGCACTCGGACAATGCTTCGATACTTTCAAAACGATTTTCCTTCGATAAAACCTAGTAACAATACCACTAGGGTTTAGTCTAACGATAACCGCGACAAATTAATAGTCTGACTATTGTTATTATTATTATATAAGCGTTAATAACAGTCAATATAACTCATAATTATAGCCCAAATAATTATTTTAAGAACCTAATAACATTCCTATAATTATTTGAAAGTTATATTAAAAATTGTGTAAGCGTAGCTCACTTACAACGAATTTTATCGAAAAACCGGAACTTAATTGGAGCAGCGTTTCGAAATCGAAAGACTCCTTTTTCTTGGGACTCCGGGAGCCTTGGGGCTTCCTTAGGGTGCTAGGGGTTAACCTAGACTTTAGGGGGGGGGGGGGTTCAAAACCCTAGAGAGAGAAAGATTTTAGATAGAGAATGAGAAATGGTGTGAAAAATCTAAAAGTGTTCGCATCTATTTATAGGGACTGGACCTCGGTGGTACGCTGGGCGTACTCTCGGATAGAGTTGCCAGCCGAAGCCAGCTGTCTCACACTCTGGATCGATAAGACCCGATGGTACGCTGGGCGTACCGGATCTCGTACGCGGGGCGTAGGGCAAAGGCGAGGCGATGTGGCGCTGATCAGAAGCGAGCCATGTCATCGGTATCGGACGGCTGTGGCGCTGCCACATCAGCTACTTCGCACTAGGTCTCGTAAATTCAATTCCGAACTTCAAAAATTCGTATCTTGTGCATTCAAAGCTCCATTTTTGACGTTCTTTATATCCACGCAAAGGTGGGAACGTACTCTACAACTTTCGTTTAGACTCTGTCGGCTAATTTTGACTCGATTTTAAATTTTATATTATTAAAAGGCCGGGACAGGATTGGTCCGTTAAATCCTCATAACTTCTTCATCTGACATTCGTTTTTGCCCATCTTTTTCTTGTTACATTACTTTTAACGAGATCTTCGATTCTCATTTAGGTCGTGTCGGCTGAAAAACCACTCGGTCTAATAATCAAATTTCGAGCTGTACACTGCTAAGTCGAAACTTCGAAAAATCATAACTTCTTCATACGAAGTCAAATTTGGGCGTTCATTTTATTGATGTTCTTAGTTTAACATATGATACAACTTTCATTTAGATCGCTAAGGCTAAATCTTGCTCTATCGTAAATTCACTATTTACGCTTCCCGGTATTGTGTCGGTTCCGTCGCGAAACTTCAACGGGTCATAACTTCTTCGTTATAACTCGGATATCGGTGTTCTTTATATCTCCGGAATCCTTTTTTCGACCACTACAACTTTATATAAGGATATCAGGCTTATCTCACACTTTAATTTTGACGCTTAGTTTTATTCTTTATTAATTATACATTTATAATTAACTAATAAGCACATAAATACACATAATTCACATAACACTCAAATATTTCATCTTTATTACTTCAAAAAGAGTTACAATAGTTGACCTAGACTATTACATTGAAAAATATGCTTAGCCCCAAAACTCGGGCGTTACAATTCTCTCCCCGTTAGGATGATTCCGTCCCGGAATCATGCATCAGCAAACAGATGTGGATAGCGACTCATCATGTCATCCTCTGTTTCCTAAGTGAGATTCGGCCCATTCGAATGTTTCGATCGGACTAGCACTAAGTCGACCATCTTGCGTCGTAACTTTTTCGTATTACGGTAAACGATTGCCTCGAGCTCTTCGATCAACTTTTTATTCTCATCCATCCTTAATTCTGAGATTGGAATTATGTTGGGAACATATCCCGTGAATTTCCTCAAATAACACACATGGAAGGTGTTATGAATACCATTGAGTTCTTCGGGTAATTCGAGCTTTTAAGCTTAGTTCCCTATCTTTTGAAGAACTTTGAACGGTCCAATAAACCTTGGACTCAACTTTCCTCATTTTCCGAATCATATAAGTCCCTTCCACGGTGAGCCTTTAAGCAAAACGGAATCCTCAACTTCCAAAGTCATTGGTCGTCTTTTCTTGTCAGCATAGCTCTTCTGACAATCATGAGCTGATAACATCCTTTCCCTAATCACTTTCAACTTCTCAGCAGTCTCATGGACTATCTCGGGACACATAAACTACTTCTCTCCAGCTTCAAGCCAACAAGATGGCGTACGACACTTCTATCCATAATCGCTTGATAAGGTGCCATCTTGATGCTCGAGTGAAAACTATTGTTGTATGAGAACTCTACCAAAGGTAAGTGCTCATCCCAATTCCCTTGGAACACGAGAGTACATGCTCTCATCATATCTTCCAGTGTCTAAATCGTTCTTTCGCTCTGGCCATCGGTTTGCGGATGGTAAGCAGTACTTAAACACAACTTTGTACCTAACTCCTCTTGTAGACTCCTCCAAAACCTTGATGTGAAACGACTATCACAATCTGATAGAATCGTAAGAGGAACACCGTGAAGTCTTACAATTTCCTTCACGTAAGCATTTGCGAGCTTATCCATAGACCACTTCTCGTTGGCTGCTATGAAGTGTGCACTCTTAGTGAAACGATCCACGACTACCCAAATCATGTCGTGACCATTCTTCGTCCTGGGCAGTTTAGTCACAAAATCCATGGTGATATCCTCTTATTTACCCATGGGTGCGGGTAAAGGTTCTAAACTCCCATACGGTTACTGATGTTGTGCCTTAACTCTCGCACATGTTACACACTCGGCCACATACTTCACAATGTCAAGTTTCATCATCGGCCACCAGTAGTAGGGTTTTAGGTCCCTATACATTTTAGTGCTACCGGGATGAATCGAGTACATGGTATTGTGTGCTTCTTCCATTGAAATATCTCTTATTCCTCCCATCTTAGGTACCCAAATCCGATCTTGGAATACCTTTAGTCCTCGATTGTTTGTACTGAACACTAATGTTTTGCCCAAACGTTCTTCCTTTCGGTCATTCTTCTCTAAAGCTTCTTCTTGAGCTTTCTTGATACTTTCCACAATTATCAAGATGACTTCGATTCTCAACGCTCTTGGCCTTTTCCTTTCATGGTTGATTTTCCGACTGAGAGCATCAGCAACAACATTTGCTTTACCTGGGTGGTAAAGTATCTCACAGTCATAGTCCTTAAGGCAAATACTACCGCTGCCAATTCCAGATCATGAGTGGGGTGGTTCTTTTCGTGATCTTTCAATTGTCAAGATGCGTATGCTATCACGTTTTCTCTTTGGGTCAGAACACAACCCAACCCGACTCCAGAAGCTTCACTATAAACTGCGAAATCTTCAACTCCATCGGGTAGAGAAAGTATCGATGCTTCACATAACTTCTTTTTTAGTTTCTCGAATGCCTCATCGTATTTCTCACTCCATGTATACGTAGATCCTTTATGGGTTAACGCTGTTAAAGGAGCAGCTATCGAAGAAAAGCCTTGGATAAATCATCGGTAATATCCAGCTAATCCTAGAAAGCTCTGAATCTCCGTGGGACTTTTCGGACGTTCCCACTTCATTACAGCTTCGATTTTTGCTGGATCAACCATTATTCCCTCCTGGTTAACCACATGACCCAAGAATTGGATTTCTCGAATCCAAAAATCACACTTGGAGAACTTAGCTTAAAGCTTGTCCTTCCTTAACACTTCCAACACCTCTCGTAGATGCTTGCCATGCTCCTCTTGGCTTTTCGAGTAGATCAGAAGGTCATCGATGAACACTATCACAGATTTATCGAGGAATGATTTACAAACCCTATTCATCAAATCCGTGAATGTTGTTGGAGCATTGGTTAGTCCAAACGACATAGCCAAGAACTCGTAGTGTCCATATCTCGTTCTGAATGCAGTCTTCTCGATATCTTGATCTCTCACTTTCAGCTGATGATATCCTTACCTAAGATCGATCTTTGCGAAGTAGCTCGAACCTTGCAGCTGATCGAATAGGTCGTCAATCCTCGACAATGGATACTTGTTCTTCACTGTTGCCTTATTTAGCTCTCGGTAGTCTATACACATTCTCATGCTTCCATCCTTCTTCTTCATGAATAACACAGTAGCTCCCCAGGGTGATGAACTAGGTCGAATGAAACCGTTGTCAAATAGCTCCTGAAGTTGCTTCATGAGCTCCTTCATCTCCTTCGGTACTAATCGGTAAGGTGTCTTTGCTATCGGTGTTGTTCCTGGTAAGAAGTCTATACAAAACTCCACTTGTCTATCAGGTGGTAATCCGGGAAGATCTTCGGGAAAGACTTCCAGATAATCACAAACAACCGGTATCTTCTGCACCTCTTTCTTCTCCTTCTTGGCGTCGATTACAAATGCCAATTATGATGCACATCCTTTGGACAAACATTTCCTGGCTTTCATCAGGGAGATGGTTCCAGAAATCACTCTTTGTTTGTCCCCGTACACCATAAATGATTCCTTTCCGGGTGGGTTTACCCTTACTATCTTCTTTCGGCATTGAATCTTAGCATCGTTAGCGCTAAAGCCAATCCATACCCAAAATGATGTCGAAACCGTTTAACTCTATGGGTAATAGCTCCTCATGGAATTCACTTCCGTTTAGGTCAACGACGATGTGCCTAATACGATTACTAACAGGTACGAATTTGCCACTGGCAACTTCTACAATCAGGGCATTATCAAGTTTTGCTACAGGTAATGCTAATTTCCCACCAAATTTATGTGACACAAAGGAGTAGTTGGCTCCAGAATCAAATAGTATATTTGCAGGAAAACCATTTACAAGAAAGGTACTTGAAGCGACGTTTGCTACCTCCTTCGCAGCCTCGAGCATCATCTGGAAGGCTCTCGCCTTCGGCTTCGGTGGTATGTTGGGTCTTCCTGCCTCCTTCTTCTTTAGGCAGTCCTTCAAAATGTACCCTTCTTCATTACACTCATAACAGGCCTTCTGGATGAGGGTGCATTCATTGGCATAGTGCCTAGGCTTTCCGCATTTGAAACAAGTGACCCCTCCATCACACTTCCCAGAATGCTTCTTCTTACACTTGTCACACCACTTCGCTTATGATCATCCTCCTCTCGAACCAGACTTCGAGAATCAACTCTTCTTGTTGGACTTCGAGGATCCATCGAACTTCCGTTTCTAACAAACCTCAGCCCTTTCTAGACCTCTTTCCTTTTTTTGGGTCTCCACATTCTTAGCTGCTCGAACGGCTGATTTTAGAGTGGTTGCATCTTGACTGTTGGGCCAAAGTCAGCCGACAGTCCGTTCGCGAACTTCTCAATATTGGAAAGTTCGGTTGGCACTAGGTATGGAAACAACTTCATCTTTTCCGTGAATACAACATCATAGTTATCGATGCTCATTCTCCCTTTTTTTCAAATTTTGGAACTCATTGTTCAGATCAATCAGATCTATCTCTGAACAGTACTGCGCCTTCAGTTGTTCCAAGAACTCATCCAATGACATTTTCATAGCTTCTCCTCGCGACATTGTATCTGCCAATAGCTTCCACCAGCTCAAGACTCCAGTTTTCAATTGTCTCACAGCGAAGACAGTCTTCTACTTCTCGCTGCAGTCACAACTTTCAAACACCATCTCCATCTCGGAGATCCAGTCCATAATCTTAACAGGCTTTGGGCTTCCTGAGAGACTTGGTGGTTTCGCACCCAAGAAATTTTTTTACATCCACCCATCCTTGTTGTTTTACCCTTCTTGGTCATCACTTTGCTCACCTTGAGTCCCTATTTGACTCACTTGGCGGCTGTAGTTCCCTTCCTCAAAATGCTCGGGAACTGGCTCCGTCGGTTCAACATGTATTGTAGGTTCGTCCCTTTGTTCAGCTAGCATAGCGTGAATCATGGCTTGAACTCCAACCATGGTGACTGGCTCAGGTGCAACTTCTTCAACAACAGGTATTTTCTGAACCACTGGGGGTTGGTTCCTATCCCTATTTGCGTTCATGTTTACGCTACGGGTCCTTGCCATCTTGATCTATACACCGAATAAGGTGAATTTAGATCTTTATTTAGGACTGATGTTAAAATCATCCTTATCTCTCCGAAACGTTTACATGGTAGTTCTAATATCGTACTCGTACGTTTAGAATCCTAAACATATAAGGTTTCCAGATCCGGTCGGCAACAGACCATAGATCCGAACAATTAACAGCATATCAGTCACAAAGCATTTAGCACATAAAAGCATTCTAGGCATAATTCCTAAAATAAGCTAGTGCTCACACCTCACGATCATCGCTAAGCATTCTAAGTTTAAGTCTAGAAATCCTACAAATTCCTATTTCGCTTAAAGTAATGCTCTGATACCAACTATGACATCCCCAAAATCACGGCCAGAAAATACAAGTTTTGTTTATACTTTATTTCAAAATCAGAGTTATCTTTTAATAAAAGAGTTGCGGAATTTGTCCCAAAACAATAATATGATAAAGATTTATCAAAAGCATTTCCTTAGAAATGTATTTCAATAAAAGACTTGGGATGTCATGTTCGATACAGTACATAAGTATAAACAATACAATATAAGCCTTACTACATTATTTCATATCTACAGGCATATATCCGTAATCCCTCACCCAAAACATCACATCTATGCTCATGTTTTACCCCAATATTTTCGTAGATATAAAATACATATACAATTTAAATCATTGAAAACATTTATAAAAACGTTCATCCAGCATAGATAACATGTATTCAGATAATATGCGCACATATCACGCAATTTATATAAAAATATTTCATATCCATGTGTAAGCTGAAAGTAACTATGCACTCACCTGAAAGGTGGTGACTCAGCACTCGGACAATGCTTCGATACTTTCAAAACGATTTTCCTTCGATAAAACCTAGTATCAATACCACTAGGGTTTAGTCTAACGATAACCGCGACAAATTAATAGTCTGACTATTGTTATTATTATTATATAAGCGTTAATAACAGTCAATATAACTCCTAATTATAGCCCAAATAATTATTTTAACAACCTAATAACATTCCTATAATTATTTGAAAGTTATATTAAAAATTTTGTAAGCGTAGCTCACTTACAACGAATTTTATTGAAAACCAGAACTTAATTGGAGTAGCGTTTCGAAACCGAGAGACTCCTTTTTCTCGGGACTCCGGGAGCCTCGGGGCTTCCTTAGGTTGCTTGGGGTTCACCTAGACTTTAGCAAGGGTTCAAAACCCTAGCGAGAGAAAGATTTTAGAGAGAGAATGAGAAATGGTGTGAAAAATGCGAAAGAGTTCGCATCTATTTATAGGGGTTGGATCTGGTGGTACGCTGGGTGTACAGAGGGAACGCTGGGCGTACTCTCGGATAAAGTTGCCAGCCAAAGCCAGCTGTCTCGCACTCCGGATGGATAAGACCCGAAGGTACGCTTGGCTTACCGGATCTCGTACGCGGGGTGTAGGGCGAAGGCGTGGCGATGTGGCGCTGATCAGAAGCGAGCCTTGTCATCGGTAACGGATGGCTGTGGCGCTGCCACGTCAGCTACTTCGCACCATGTGTCGCAAATTCGATTTTGAACTTCAAAAATCGTTTATTGTGCATACAAGCTCTGTTTTTGATGTTCTTTATATCCACGTGAAGGTGGGAATGTACTCTACAACTTTCGTTTAGAGTCCATCGACTAATTTTGATTCGATTTTAAATTTTATATTATTAATAGGCCGGGACAGGATTAGTCTGTTAAATCCTCATAACTTCTTCATCCAACATCCGTTTTTCCCATATTTTTCTCGGTACGTTTTTCCCATATTTTTCTCGTTTAGGTCGTGTCGGCTAAAAACCGCTCTGTCTAATATTCGAATTTCGGGTTGTACACTACTAACTCGAAACTTCGAAAAATCATAACTTCTTCATACGAAGTCAGATTTGGGCGTTCATTTTATCGATGTTCTTTGTTTAACATATTGTACGACTTTCGTTTAGAATGCTAATGTTAAATCTCGCTCTATCGTAAATTCACTATTTACGCTTCTTGGTATCATGTCGGTTCCGTCGCGAAACTTCAACGGGTCATAACTTCTTCGTTATAACTTGGATTTCGGCATTCTTTATATCCTCGGCATCTTTGTTTCGACCACTACAACTTTATATAAAGATATCGGGCTTATCTCACACTTTAATTTTGATGCTAATTTTTATTCTTTATTAATTATACATTTATAATTAACTAAGAAGCACATAAATACACATAATTCACATAATACTCAAATATTCATCTTTATTACTTCAAAAAGAGTTACAATAGTTGACCTAGACTACTACATTGACAAATATGCTTAGCCCTGAATCCTGGGCGTTATAGTTTATGGTACTCGACTTTCACCTTTGCGCAAGTCAGACACTTGCCCACGAATGTAGCGATCTCGGCTTTCATGTTTGGCCACCAGTATTATTTCTTGAGATCCAGGTACATATTATCCGAACCCGGGTGAACGGAGTATCTGGTTTTGTGTGCTTCCTCCATGACAACTTCCCTAAGTCCTCTAAACTTTGGGGTCCAAATTCGGTTCATGAAATAGTAGACTCTGTCACCTCTGATCTCAAGTTTCATATCCATTCGCCTCAAGGCTTCGCTTAATTTGTTCTTGGGTTTGAGGGCTTGTATCTGGGCATCTCGGATTTGCATGGATAAATGGGAATGAAGAGTCATCGTCAGTGTTCTGAATTTACGGCTTGAGCTTTCCTTTCGGCTAAGGGCATCTGCTACCACATTGGCCTAGCTGGGATGGTAGCGGATCTCGCACTCGTAATCACTGAGCAGCTCTAACCATCACTGTTTCCTCATGATTAATTCATTCTGATTGAGGATGTGTTGCAGGCTCATATGGTCAGTGAAGATCGTACACTTGGTTCCGTAGAGATAATGTCTCCAAATCTTCAGTGTAAAGACTACGACTCCTAACTCCAAGTCGTGCATGGTGTAGTTGACCTTGTGTGCCTTCAGCTGTCTTGAGGCATAAGCAATTACTTTTCCTCTTTGCAAAAGCACACAGCCTAAGCCCTAATTAGACGCATCGTAATAGAAAACGAAGTCTTCTATCCCTTCGGGTAGGGACAAAACTGACGCGCTGCACAAGGCTTGCTTTAGTGTCTGGAACGTTGTTTCTTGCTTTTCACTCCAACAAAAGGGTACACCTTTCTGTGTTAGAGTGGTTAGGGGTTTGGCAATTTTGGAAAAGTTCTGGATGAATCTCCGATAATAGCCGGCGAGACCAAAGAATTAACGGATTTTTGTGGGTGTTTTCGGTGCCGACCAATTCTCTATCGCTTTAATCTTGGAATAATCCACATGAATACCCTCCTCACTTACCACATGACCGAGGAAAGTCACTTTCCAAATCCATAATTCACACTTGGAAAATTTCGCGTACAACTTCTCGGATCTAAGGGTTTCCAAAACTAATCTCAAGTGTTGTTTGTGATCTTCTTTGCTCCTGGAGTAGACAAGGATGTCATCAATGAACACGAACACGAATTTTTCTAAGAAGGGAGGACACACCCGATTCATCAGGTCCATGAACACTGCCGGTGCATTGGTTAGACCGAAGGGCATCAATACGAACTCGTAGTGTCCATATCGAGTTCTGAAAGTTGTTTTGGAAACATTGCTCTCATGAACTCGTAGCTGATGGTACCCTGAGCGAAGGTCTATATTTGAGAAGTAGCTGGCTCCCTAAAGTTGATCGAAGAGCTCATCTATTCATGGAAGATAATATCGGTTTTTGACGGTCAACTTGTTCAGCTCACGGTAGTCGATACACATCTGGAAGGATCCATCTTTCTTCTTTACAAATAAAACCGGAGCTCACCAGGGTGAGGAATTCGGTCTGATGAACCCTTTGTTGAGTAACTCCTTGAGTTGGCTAGATAACTCCTGCATTTCTGCTCGAGCTAAACAATATGGAGACTTGGCTATGGGGGTAGCTCCAGGAATTAGGTCAATACGAAATTTGACCTGACGTTCGGGAGGAATTCCTAGGAGCTCTTCTGGAAAGACATAAGGAAAGTTACAGACTTCGGGGATGCTCGCGAGGTCTTTAATCTCCTGTTTCTCATTGATTACATGGGCTAGGAATGCTTGGCATTCCTTTCACAAGAGTTTCTAAGCTTTGATGCAGGAAGATTGAGATGGATGGATTTTTCGTAGTAAAGGATATCAGCATGATTGGGACACAACCAATCCACGCCAATGATGACATCAAAGCTCTTTATGGAGACTGGCATAACATCAATGGGAAAAGAATGATCATTTAGGGTAAGCGTACAACCTATGAATACATCACTAGCGCTCTCTTTCTCACCGTTAGCCATCTCGATAGTAAACGTTTCGGTTAATGGTTAGGGATTAGGTTTTAGATTATGTTTGAACGAATGAATAACAAAGCTTCTTTCAGCACCCGAATCAAAAATAATACTAGCATAAGAGTTGTCGAGAAGGAATGTACCCGAAACAACGGTGGGATCGACGACTGCCTCCTCCCGTACCATGGCTAGGACTCTCCCGGTATTATCAGTTGTCGCCTTCTTTGGGCAGTTTCTCTTGAAATGCCCAACTTCTCCACAATTATAGCAGGCTTGACCAACACCTGCTCCAGAAGATTGATTGGCTAATTGGGTTGGTGCCTTGCAGAATCGAGTCGTGTGCCCCTTTTTGCCACAGTTGGAGCATGACAGATCACAGCAAGGGCCAGGGTTATGGTGGTAGTTTCACTTTTCACACAAAGGAAGGTTACCAGCATACCTACTAGTAGGTGTTTAAGCTGTAGATCCCACAACAGAAGCGACATCAACGGGGGTAGTAGCAGCATGGACTGCTACAGTTTGCTGTTTCTTTGAGGATCCTTGAGAAGGTTGGCCTTTCTTCTTCTTCAAGAACTTTCTTTTTGTCACCACTCCCCTTGGTCGTTTCAGGAGTGGTGGTTGTTTCCTCAACCTCATAACTGTGATCAATCAGAGTCTGGGCTATGCTTTTGGCACTATCATATGTATCTGGCCTCGCAGATAAGACATTTCCTTTAGTCGGTTGGGTCAGCCCCCAAATAAATCTCTCTATCTTCTTACTCTCCGGGGTAACCATTCTCGGACAGAGTAGCGCTAGGTCATCAAATCTTGAAGTGTATGCAGCAATATCGGAACCCTTCATCTTTAGGTTCCAGAGCTCGTGCTCTAACTTTTGTATTTCGCCCCGAGGGCAGTACTCAGCTAGAAGAAGTTCTTTCATGGCTTCCCAACCCATAGCATTGGCTACAGGTAGAGTTAGGGATTTGACTCGGCTGTTCCACCAATTCAAGGCTTTATCGATAAAGGTACAGCTGCCTGAAGCACTACAAGATCAATTTGAGGAGAAGGTGGTGGCGCTGGGGACCTCCTCTTGAATTTTCGGGGTTCATTTGTGACATGGCGGCTATCACTGCGGCAGTAACAGCTGCTTGAAGCGTTACAAGATCAATTTGAGGAGAAGGTGGTGGTGGAGGGTTGCTAGTCTTGGAGCTGGGTCTCTTTCTTGGAGGCATCTTGATCTAATAAGATCAGGAAAGAAAGGATGATAAGTCCTCCGAATTGAATAGAGAGATATGAAAGATATATATTCCGAGTAAGCGAAAAAGCAGGAAAGAGTTATCAAAACAGACAATTTATCGCTGGAGGAATGTTCAAGGAGCAATGCCTGAATGAGGATTTCTACAAAGGATTTGCTCGAGAAATACTCCCATAGTATTTCATGATTCGCTACGACCATGGTTCGATGTTTGGGGTATTAGGGTAAGTTTTAGGCATGCTGAACACCATAGTCACTCCCAAGCACATGTTGGTCGTGTCTTGAATGAATATAGTTGGCCAGGCTATATTGATCCTAGACACGACTACATACCTACCTAGGTTTAACCGCATCATACACACCCATTTACTTATGTTTTGTTCTACTTGTAGTTACGGATCTCGACGGTTAGGTATACTTGTATACTTTTGAAAATTCTTATATGTTGATGTATACTTTTAGTTCAGAGCACTTAGGCCCCTTAGTGTTTATAGTTTTATACCATGTAAGGTTTGGTATACTTTATTCACTATAAACAAGGTCTCTGATACCAATCTCTGACACCCCGAAAACCAAGGCGGAAACATTTCCGGGGCGGACTCCACGTTGAGTATTAAATCCAATTCACATAGTAAGCAAAGTAAACAACCATTAATTTGCATATGAAAATTTACATTTGTTCAAAAGTAAAGTTGTACAAGTATGATACATATGTATATATATGTGAACAAAAGTAAGACGTGACTTCAACGCACTCCATCTTCGTCAAAAGGATCATCGAGTACCTATCTAATGCGGACATGAGAATATAAGCATTTTAATAATCAGCATAAAGCTAGTGAGTTCATAAGTGGTTGTGTTTTCTGAAAATGTACGAGTTTCCTTTCGGTTTCTTAAAAAGTTACGACCCAAGAAAATTCCATATTTTCTTTTATGTAATGTTTAGTTATCTGTTATGTTACATGGTTCTGGTTATGTACAATTGTTATCCCAGGAAAATCCCATATTCTCCTAAAAGTTGGCTACCGATCTGAAATGTAATGTGATAGATGTATACCGAAAAGCCTGGTTATCCATGTAAAGTGTATGTTAGTTCTGTTGGGTTTTGAGCATTCTAACACTCCTAAGTGTACACGCAACCCTAAATGCCTTGGATCTATGTTTTCTCTATTATACATGCAAATAAGATCTTTCCAAGGCTTTAATCCTAACTAGCATATTATGAAGTTCTTATACTGCAAAGTACTAGTTAGATAACATACCTTTTGATGTAGCCTGATGTCTTCAAGATTTAAGAGCTTAGCCCCAATAGTGTGGAAGCCTCAAGTGGAATCACAAATCACCAAAACACCTTGGAAGACTTTAGAGAATATGAATACTTGGTTCTCTTTAGTGAAATCGGCTAGCCCTTCTTAGTGTACCCACACTCGTGCTAATTTCACCAACCAAGGACATCTTTATATAGTACGGAGACTAGGGTTAAACCCATGTCCTTTCATTTCATATGATCCATAGGTTAAAGACTCCATGGACTATCCATGAAAGCTTAGCCCAACCTAAATGAACTTGGCCCATTCCATATATATATAAGAGTCCATATTTAATTAGTTCATTTTGATCACTTAATTAATTCTAAATTAAGTCTTGATCAATACTTATTAAATAATATGATTCCTTATTAATATATTAGAACTTATAATATACTAATATAAATCATAAATATACTATTCTCAAAAGACAATCCATATAAATTGTGTCGGTGAAGTGCAATCCAAATGGACCATGCCGAGTCGGGTCAAGTACATACCAAATATAGTTATGGACTTAGACATTAATCCAACAGTCTCCTACTTGGATAAGTCTAAAACTATTATTGAGTATGACTTCAAAACCTAACTAGCAATCGTAGCTCTTAAAATCGCTGTCGAACTCTAATCTTTTCAACGAACTTGTCGATTAGATAAGGGATCATATATTCCTCCATTCTAGATATCATATGGGCTGAGACATGGATTATAATCATTCTCTCTGTCCATTTGTTGTTTCCCGATTTCCGATTTACGACAACTGACTAATTGAACAAATCAAATCAATCCTGGCCCGACCGAGCACTTCCATTTTTGATCATCAAATCATTGAGGGTCCCACATATATCGCTTTTATCCCGAAGGTAAAAGGAATGGATAAACTTCGACTCATATGGCTTGTTCTACTACTTGTTGAATCATACACAAAGGCACGTTTGATAACACCGAGTTACCGAATGCGTTTTCGTGCAATCAATGTACAACCAACTCATAGTAACAACTCATATCTCTAGGTTTGAGGAATATAAGATATTATCGTCTCATGATCACTCATGATAAAATCCATGAAGTGATTCCAATGAGCGCGGGTTAAATCCAATACTTAGAACTTATGAGCACTCATGAGTGTTGTAGCCCTTTGTCCAACACCTTAGACCTCTACAAGCTAACCCATGACAGTCTTAATTCATATCTACTTCCAACATATGACCGACTGTGGATGGTTTGAATAACTTAGTCATTCCGGAAGAATAACCTAGTTTATTTTGGAAGTCAAAACATGCAAAATGAAACACAATAATAATCGAATCCAATATGCTCTAAGAACTTATGAATATAAATAAAACACCTTTTATTTATCACCATATGATTACACATTATTCATTGTATACTGTTTCAACTATCAACTTTATTCTTAAATGTAAAACAATATTTGTCCCATGCTCCAAGCATGTACACTATGTTTTCTAAACACTAGTCATGCCATACACCAAGTATGCATACTATGTTTGTCTATGATCTTTACTTTGTGAAATAGATTAACTGAACAGAACTCCAATGATCCTTTTTCACAATCCCAAATCCTTACTGCAAATGCAAGAATTCCAAACTAATTCCATTTACCAATATCTGTTAGATTCTAAACTTATATGCATTGATCTTCTTGTAATGATTATGCACAAATTCACAATGACTTGGAACCAATCGTTACAAAGTATTCCAAAGGATATCAGCTCCTTGGAAACATCCTTCTTGCATTAAGTATCCTAATCTCACACAGATTGAATAATTTCTAACATTGAAACATTTCCAGATTCATTTTGACTATCACTTCTGAACAAGAGTTGCCTACTTACAGATTGTGTCAATATGGTCCTTCCAGAATTATCACTATACTTCCAACTGTCCTTGAGCACCCAATCTTTGGTAAACCTTAGATCGTCCTCGACAATTGTTTAATCCTTTTAGTCATATCCAATTCTGGACCTTTTCCCTTCCTAATGCCCCAGGCATTTGGAAAATTTTAGAACGGATGAATATAGCACATGTAATCGATCCCATATCCGAAGCATATGGGTCACAATTCATGATGTCTCACATATAGACTAAACCAGTCTTTTGCTATACTATTACCATTTCAATTTGCCAAGTTCTCCTAATTCAGATTATGAAAAGGGATGCCGTAATCATAATCGAATTTTAGAACGCAAATAATGGACCCATATACATAATTTCCTTATGTTGAGCCATTCCAACATGAAATTCATATATGTTTCCTTGACTAAATAGGATTAAAACCTCAATCTAAGCTTTTAGATTTGAGATGAAGTATAATTTCCTCTCCCTTAATTAAAGCAAAACAACTCTTTCCCAATTGAACCTTTTTGTTTTCTATAATTAACATTGCTAAGTTGCAATCTTTATCATAATTATCATGCTCCCACTAACATGATGATTATTAGCATAACACTTATGCTCCCACTAGATTTGACATGTACTCAGAAATTAGCTTGACTTCTAGAAATCAATACTTTATTGACTTTCTTACCAAAATTCAGATTTCTAATACTAGATTGCTTTGATAAAACTTTATCAAAATCATACACCTTGCCTTAGATAGCACACTTGTGTGTCTAAACAATTTTAAGAACTATGAAAAGGGATGTCGTAATCATAGTCTCGATTGTTTAGACCTTTGCCACTTCTCACAAGTCCAGGTTAGTGTGTCGTTAAATCACACATGCTCCACTAACAACTTTGAGAATGAAAATATTACAATTGCTATCTAGCTAAAATCTACTTAGTGAAAGAGTTTCATCACCATCATTTTCATGAATCGGAGAGAAACCTTATGGCACTTAGATTTACTGGTGTATGTGTTCTTATCCATGTGAATTGTCAAAACCATAGTCACAAGACAAGGATAATGACAAATCCAAACTCATATGGACTGAACTCAATCTTGATTTCTTGCCACCTGGCAGCTCAAGGGCCTACCATTGCTTCCAAGTTGTTGCGCACCCAATTGAGAACTCTAAGAACTCATACGCAAAGCCAAATTTAACTGGAATGGCACAGAAATTTCAACATGATAGGTTTTAAACCTCAAGTCGTGTGCTAGTGAAGAACTTCAGGTTTTATTCTTGATTAGTTCTTGAGACTTTCAAGGCCTTTAAGACCCCCACTGTCCTCTTGACCTATAAGACTCCTTTGTCAAATATCCAAGAGATAGTGCGGATTCTAATCAAGACAATCACTTCACACAATTGGCCTTAGTTGGGCTTTGGTTTATCCAAAACATCACAACTTACCAATTTCAAATGTACAAGAGTAGGAAACTTTTACTCTTACATTCGACAAGTGTTTTAAACCTTCTTTAAGACATGTCACTCAAATTGCAATCTTGGAGTATGACTCTAAGACTTATATTGGAATGAAGTATGACTCATCTTCCTGACTTAACCATTTCAACAATTCAAGATTCCTCTTCTTAGTCATAAGAATGCACTAAGATTACCTTAGAGAAATAATTGTTCTATGATTTCTAAATCATTAAGATAATCACAAAACTGATACTAAAGTACTCTCCCATCTTTTCAGATTTGAGAAAGTTTTATCTTTCTGCCTAAGTTGATTCTTCTTATTCGCTCTGCCTTACATTGGAACCTTTTCTAATGTGTCAGAGTTACATTTAAGCTTTTATGTTTAACCATATTTACTGAGCTTTAGTAAACTATGACGAATAATCTTATCAATCTTTTGTGGTGGACTTAATCAGTGCATAAGAATGTGTACTCGATCTCTTAGTCCATTACTTGATTCACACATCCATGTGAACAAGTAATTATTATTAATTTTCCAATACTTGAAAGTTCTCATTCATCATTGTATACAACTTGCATGATTCCAAGTTCCGGTCCAATTGAAACTTGGGTGATGCGAATCTTTCCTTATTTGGTATTTTTAGACATTACCACAAATGAAAGAATCAATTTCATATTTCCACTCTTGCTATTAATGGAATCATATAAGCAAGATTTTTCCCCCAAATGCCATTGTAAAGATATTTTAAAATAAATAAAATCAAAAATTTTTCTTTTATTTTATAACATTGCGTAAAAACTTATCCATACAATCCATATGAAAACTTGTTGTTATCTATTCCTAAACAATATCTCATAACTCCTAAGAAGTAGCTCAAGAATCCAATCTTCAAACTATGCGATAGAAATCCATCTACGCGATCAGATTCAACATATTCTTTCGTTAAGTTTCTTCACTTTTCTTTGATTCTTAAAACATCACCATGTGACCCAGTCCCATCATGTATCAAGAATCTCATAATAGAAACTTCGCAGAGTTAGATAGCGGACTTTACCTGAAGTAGAGTCAAACTTATTGACTTTAACATCCTTAGGTATGTTTGGCAGCTTTGCAACTTATTCCCCTTTCTTTGGAAATATAAACACATGGACCCTTTGATAATGGTACACGGGACTATCTCAGACTTGGCCTTTCTGTTTACCGTTTAGTCAACCGAGTTGACTATGGCCGATCCCTTTCCACTGGGAAGAGAGAGCTTTACTAGATATCCAATGTCATCATTGTCATTGTCCATAAAGTTTTTGGAAGTTGATCATATTAAATAGATAAGATCATTAAGGGTCTTGTCATAGTCTGTTTCATAGGTGTTCCAAAAGAACTCACTATGTGACTTAGAAAGTAGTTGAACCACCAACTTTCTCAAGACTTTGACACCCAACTCTCCCGGCTTGTCAATGTGTGACTACATCTCCAAAAAGTGATCATACCTAGACCTTGCCTTGCCAGTAGGACTTGAGTGACCTTGAACTTGTGGGTTAGGGAGAATAATTTGAGGAGGTTAAAGAAGTATGATTTTCAAAGGACATCATCTTCATTTAGGAAACCTTGTTTCAAGAGATTTGGGAAGATCACAGATGTCTAAACTAGACATCTTTTGGGAGATATTCAAGATAGTTGATCTAAAGTCCTTAATATGACACCCAATATGAAATATTAAGGCTAGGACCCAACAAACTATTTTATAACTTAAAAGAGGGATGATGTAATCCAAGCTATAAAATATTTGAAGGTAGGTGAATGACGATTCACCAATTTCCACCAAGATAAATGAAATGTATTATTAGGTTTTAATTGGATTTGAAACTCCTAGATCTTTGAGATTCATTAAACTATTCAATGGGATGTTTCAATCTCCAGTGTGCCCTTCAGGTTTTGTGACTGGGATGCCGAGTATCACAAAACAAGGTGTGAAGTAACCATGCAAATTACTTGGTACCCTTAAGTGTTTACCCCTCAATTGATGTGCCGGTTAACCACACAGGCTCCATCGATACTATGATAAACATTAAGTTACCCTTTGCCTACCTTGTTAAATACGAGTTAGTGTGCCGGTTAACCACACAAGCTCCACTAACCAACTTAAACAAAGTGCAAAGTGTAATTTCATGGATTAGCACCTTATTCACATTTTCCTAAGTAACTAGTATTGGGTATTATTAAGAGTTTAGTTACTTAGTATTTCTCATTAATACTTTTAATGAAGGTAGAATTATAGTCCTGTCAAACACGTTCGGCTAATGACCCCCCACCGGTCAAGGAAGCGGTGGGTGAGAGTGGACACCCGTTAAACTGCCATTTTATAGGCAGTAACCTTATACCCCCCTTATAGACCGGCTTCGTGAATGAGGCTTACTAACGGTAAGACTGACTTTACTCTTATACATATATATATATATATATATATATATATATATATATATATATATATATATATATATATATTATTAACTTATAATATTATAAAGTATAAGGGTTGAATTTTAACTTTTAAAAATATAAGGGCTAACTTTGAATTAAAGTATTCATAAGAGAACACTTTTCAAATTCCAACACTTGAGGGCAAGTTTTGAAATTATTCAAAACTAATTAATTCCATAACTTATGTGTTTAAAGTAGTTTTAATCCAAAAACTCTTCAAATTCCATAACTTGAGGACAAGTTATGGAAGACTTTAAACTAATAAAAGAATTAACTTATCTTTATTTTATAACTTATGGAATTAATTAAGGTTACACATTTTATTACTTAATGAAGTAACTCTTGAACTTCCAAAACTTGAGGACAAGTTATGGAGTGATAAAACCATTCAATGAGACAAGAGTCTTCATTTTTGTAACCTTTGCCAACTTTTATGAGTTTTATGAAACTTAAATGTGACATTTCATATAACTTGAGGACAAGTTACAAAAACACATTTTAGAATCAACTCTTAGATTAATTTGGATTAAAAACAACTATTTCACTCAACTTTCCTATTAATCTAAGCAACTCATAGGGACAAGATAATTCAAATCAAACTTTTTCATGTAATTAGTCTAAACATTAAACTAATACAAAACATGAATCTATTGACAATTATCTTTGAAATTGGATTAGCATGAACATTACTACATAAAAAACAAGTTTATAAGTTCAAAAACAACTTAGGGTAATGTTCCTAGTCCATTTCTATCCAAAAAAGTCGAATTTATGCTGTCTGGGGTCCAACTCGTCGAGTGCATGAACCAACTCGGCAAGTTGGATCGATTTGATCATTTTTTATGCATGGACTCGCCGAGTCTCCTGATGGACTCGCCGAGTCTGATGATCATACAGTAACCAACTTTGATTTTTTAAGCAGTTTTGCCAGTATAACAAGAAAACAAGCCTAGGCTCTAATACCACTGTTGGGTTTTGAGCATTCTAACACTCCAAAGTGTACATGCAACCCTAAATACCTTGGATCTATGTTTTTCTATATTATAGATGCAAATAAGATCTTTCCAAGGCTTTAATCCTAACTAGCATATTATGAAGTTCTTATACTACAAAGTACTAGTTAGATAACATACACATTGATGTAGCTTGATGTCTTCAAGCTTTAAGAGCTTAGCCCCAATAGTGTGGAAGCCTCAAGTGGAATCACAAATCACCAAAACACCTTGGAAGACTTTAGAGAATATGAATACTTGGTTCTCTTTAGTGAAATCGGCTAGCCCTTCTTAGTGTACCCACACTCGTGCTAATTTCACCAACCAAGGACAACTTTATATAGTTTGGAGACTAGGGTTAAACAAATGACCTTTCAATTCATATGATCCATGGGTTAAAGACTTCATGGACTATCCATGAAAGCTTAGCCCAACCTAAATGAACTTGGCCCATTCCATATATATAAGAGTCCATATTTAATTAGTTCATTTTGATCACTTAATTAATTCTAAATTAAGTCTTGATCAA
Source organism: Lactuca saligna (assembly GCF_052625555.1). Taxonomy (NCBI): domain Eukaryota; kingdom Viridiplantae; phylum Streptophyta; class Magnoliopsida; order Asterales; family Asteraceae; genus Lactuca; species Lactuca saligna. Next base: position 78,998,120 of record NC_136418.1, read on the forward strand.
TACTAATTAAATAATATGATTCCTTATTAATATATTAGAACTTATAATATATTAATATAAATCATAAATATACTATTCTCAAAAGACTATCTATATAAATTGTGTCGGTGAAGTGCAACCCAAATGGACCATGACGAGTCGGGTCAAGTACATACCAAATATAGTTATGGACTTAGACATTAATCCAACAAGTTCACCAACTCAAAATGTAATGTAAAAGATGTATACTGAAATGTATTAGTTTTAACACGTATATAAAACTAATAACTACAAAGTAAACTAGTTACTGAAATCCATTATTACTAAAAAGTAAATCTCTATTATCCAAATTGCGAGTTCCATAACCATACGATAGACTAAATATGGCAATATGTAGTCCATCTCACTTTATGACTTTCGTCACCCTTGAACCTTTTGGTTCGGCTGTAGCTAGCAGCCAGGTGCGGAGTAGTCAGCCCCGTATAGATCTATACACTTAAGTCACGCTCCCTATCTAAGAGATTCTGGTTATAGGGGCTGTCCTCCACTCGCGTATCTCTGTGGAGTGTTCTCGGACGACGTGTCTCCAATTTATAGGAATAACAAATTTACTAGTAATATTACAGAAAGATCAAACGACGATCCTCCACTCGCGTATCTCTGTGGAGTGTTACCGAGGACAAAACAATATACTAAGGTTCATGTTCAAAGTTCAAATGTTATGCTTTTAACTGTTATAATGTGGGAAACCATTTGTGAAAATATAAAATATAATAATTTATAATGTTCTTCACAAATAATATGATAATGTGTTCTGCAAGTTCAAACGGTTGTTTGTTACGACTATCAGTGTTAAAAGCATATGTAATATGAAATGCAACACATATAAAACAAGTTTTGAGTACAAGTATTCCTTGTACTTTTCTTGTATTCCCCCTGAAAGTAGTGAAAAACATTAAAAAAGGGTCGGGGTATGAACTCACGATACGAGAAAACGTGTTGGTTTGGATGCTATGTGTCGGTTCGGGGCTTGATAACGCGCGAGGTTCCTATGTAATATGAAATGGTCTACAAATGTATCTAATTTGACTTTAAATCTCTAACTAGATATGATTATACACTCCAATACGAGAAAACACTTCAATCAAGTGTTTGGAGTGACCCGGGTGACATCTACGGACATATAGGACTTTGTAAAATGAGTTTGCTCTTCAAGAGTAAACTCCTTAGGGAGTTTACGGCCCTAAGACTATGACCACATGAATTCACGGCCGTGAACTCATGAATATGGGGTATTATGGTGTCAAATGGTCAAATAACACTTAGGAAGGGTTGCTATGATTTAATCTAAGGCATAAGAATGAGTTAAACCACAAAAGGGACCATCAAAGGGAGTTTATGGCCCTAAACCAGGAGTTTACGGCTGTAAGCTCCTATACCATTCTTATATTAATGATTTGGTGGCCTTAGATCAATCATGTAACATCCGGAATCCCAGGTATATTATTTAAATTTTATTCTTTTGAATTATGTGAAGGAACTTGGTGAATTTATGCGTAGACTCGTCGAGTAGGGTCGTGGTTGATCATCCGGGTTCGCATTAGACTCGACAAGCCCATGAGTGGACTCTGCGAGTCCATGATGTTTAATGAAACCCTAATCCTCCGGGGTTGGAGCCTATTTAAGGGTACTCTTAGCCTCCCATTGCGGCTACCAGTCCCTTGTGAGCACCCTTAGTGATCTATATCGTTTGGGAGGAAGGAGAAGCCTTTGTTGATCTTTTTATTCTTGGTTTGGCAAAAAGAAGGTGATTAAGAGCAAGAGGAGGCTGAAGGAGGTGTGATTCAAGTGGTTTCAGATTCCAGAGACTTCAACTTGAGGTATTCATTCGGACCTTCTTCAATTTTGGTATTGAACTTAGAGATTAGGGTTTTCTAACATCTTGTGAGGATGTTTATGTGGAGCAATTGGTCCCTTATCGAGTCTATGCTTTGGATCTGGACTCAAAGAGGTCCAAAGACTTCAATCCAGTATGGTTTATGAGTCCTTGTGGGGTGATTGGACTTAGGTTGCCATTTTTGGGACTAAGTCACCATTTGATGCCATCATGTATATTTATAAGCATCAAGATTTGAGCTTTACATGATTATATTACTTTGGAAGGACAGATCTATGGATTTGAGGAACAGATCTGACCTCCGGGGGTCAATAGAACCTGTGCATGGCATGTACTCGCCGAGTTGTTCTTGGGACTCGGCGAGTTGAGTCAAGGTAGCCCCATGATTCTTGCCTGGGGAGTCATCGAGTAAAGGGAGGGACTCAACGTGTTAAATGGGACTATGGAATCAAGTGGGCACAGGTGGACTCGCCGAGTTGCCCAAGTGCACTTGCCGAGTCGGGTCAAAGTTTGATCGTTGACTTTGGTTGACTGTTAGGGTTTGGTTAGCAATAAGGCCTTCTGAGCCAGAAGAGGGGTAAAATGGTCTTTTACCCTTTTGAGGAAAGGTGGGAGTATAGTTATATTTATGGGAGTATTTGTTTTTTGTGTATAGGCGGAGGCTAGAGCGTATTCCTACCGAGTCAGTGATTTACCGAGATATCAGAGGTGAGTCTTGTCACTATACTGTACCTGGAAGGGTACCTATGTGTGACCGGAAGGTCGGATATGCTATATGATATATGCATTGTATGTGATTAGCTACCCGTTTTGTATGTGCTATGTATCCTATGCTTAATATGGGCCGGAAGGCATTATGTTATGGGCCGGAAGGCATTGTGATGTGGACCGGAAGGTTGATGCAGGTAGGACCGGAAGGTTTACTGGGTCGGGACGGAAGTCCCCTGAGACACATGGACTGGAAGGTCACGGCCTGGAAGGGCGTACGTGTGTAGGTGGTATTTTGGGGAACTCACTAAGCATTTCTGCTTACAGTTGTTGTGTTATGTGTTTCAGGTACGAGCGACGACCGTGGGAAGGCGCCAGCATGATCTGTACACACTGACGGAAGATTTATTTTATGATCTTGGGATGTATTTTATTATGATGACATTTGCTAAACATGAGACTTAAGAAAATTATATGATGGTTTATATTTTTTGAAAAATGAAAAATTGTTTTGAAAATTCGCGTTGTTACAAGTTTGTATCGGAGCCTTGGTTTGAAGAATTTAGGTGCATCTTTGGGCGTAACTGAACTCAAATCGAGGATTTGAGAAAAAATTTCCATTAATAAAAGCATTAAATTTTACAAGAGGTTTTGAGATAATCAAAGAAGGAGCAGTGTGTACGGTCAGCTAGCGCCCGAACGGTAAAATCGCCAAGTTACCCTTCCAATATGTGTTATGAGATATGCTATGATATGTTATGCATGCTAGAGCAGACTAGGTGTTCATATTAGGACTCAAGTGGCCTGATTTGTGATGCCTTAGTCTAGGAGAATCCTACTGCTATGAGATGCCTTGAGAGCGAGTAGGTAGCCAATGTATAACGAGAATAGAGTACTTGCGTTTTGGGATCCAAGGAGAAGGACTTTGGGTGAATGCTGATGCAGTGTAATCAGTAGTATAGGGCCCGTAATACTAAAGACACCGGATCAGTGGGCAGCCCAAGTAAGAATCCTTTGGGTATTGGAGGGCGAGTAAGGTTGCGTTAACGAGTGTGGGTATGCTCGATCGAGTCTCTGATATTTTTATGTTGTATTTCAGAAGCATCATGGTTGGGACACGCCACAGACCTGGGACGAGCGGTGTGAGTGACAAGGAGTTTCATCAGATGATCCACGATGAGGTGGATGTGGCAATCCGGGGCGAGCTTCCGGAGATCTTTGGGTCTATCATGACCACGCTGTTGGAGACTTTCGATGAGCGGTACGCCGCGGTGACTGAGGTCGCAGCCGCTATAGCTACAGCAGCTGTGGCTGCTGCCAGACCTCAGGGAGGTGACCCGTTGTTATTCCGGGAGTTCAGTAACACGAAGCCACCCGAGTTTGATGGGACGCAGGATCCGATCGCTGCGATGAGATGGATTGTTGACATTGATGGATGCTTCTATACGTGTTCATGTCCGGAGCATCTGAGGGTACAATTCGCTTTGAACCAGCTCCTCCTAGGAGCGGAGGATTGGTGGAAGTTCATGACGGCAACCTTCACTCTTCCGGAGATTTCAGAAGTGACCTGGGAGAGGTTCACCACCATGTTCAGAGACGAGTATGTTCCCCCGGTGGAGAGGGAACAACTGATTAAAGAGTTCTTGACCCTCAAGCAGGGTAATGATTCAGTTACTGTGGTCACCCGGAAGTTTCATGAGAGGGCAATGTTCTGCCCTGAGCAGGTGTCTACTGAGTACGCACGGATGAGCCGATATTTGGGTATTATGAGGAGGGACATTCGGGTGTTCGTGTCGAACTCGACGTACTGAACATTTTCTGTGCTCCAGGAAAATGCCCGAAAGAGGGAGATTGAGTTGGAGACTCAGGTCAGGGAGGAGGCTGAGTCCCAAAGGATGGATCGGCAGTCGGCTCAGTCTCAGCCGGCAGCCAAGCGGACCAAGTCCACTGATTCGAGGGCGGGAGGTCAGAAGGGCCACACTTGCGGGAAGTGCGGCAAGGGACATGAGGGGGCCTGTCGATCGGGAGCTTGCTACAAATGTGGAAAGGAGGGGCATATCGCCAGGGATTGCCCTAAGGGATTTATGGTTTGCTTCCATTGCAACCAGTGTGACCATCGGAAGGCCGAGTGTCCTCAGCTACACCAGGGATCAACACAGGGATCAGCGCCTGCTGCTAGGGTTACCGAGATTCGACCGACGAAGGTCGAGGCTTGGAAGGCTCGAGGGAGAGCTTTTTAGTTGACTGCGGAGGAGGTCCGCGTGGTGCCCGATGTCGTGGCTGGTATGTATTCTTTCGTGTATTTACTTACATAATGAGATATTGTGCTTCTATTATGATATGCGTAGGTACTTTTCTTATGAATTCTGTACCTGCCTTGGTATTATTTGACTCGGGTGCGAGTCGGTATTTTGTATCTTTGGCTTTTAGTCATCACATCAATATTAGTCGGGAGGTGATGAGACGATTCCTGAGGGTTTCCATAGCCGATGAGAAAGCGGTGTATGCCACCGTGGTGATTCGAGGATGTGTGCTCGAGATCTTTTGCATCAAGTTCCCAATTTATCTAGTTCCTATCGCGATGGGAGATGTCTGTGTCGTCATGGGCATGGACTGGTTGAGTAAGTTTGGAGTGGTTATTAACCGCGAGAGACAACTGGTGACCATACGAGACCCTAGTGGGGGAGTGCTTACTGTGTCTGGTGAAGGGACCCGGTGTGTGTCAGCGTTTTGCTCAGCTGCCAGGGCGAGGCAGAGTTTGCAAAAAGGCTGTAGTGGATTCATAGCTTATGTGAAGGATACACGAGTGGCCGAGGGGAGGCCAAGTTCGATTGTCGAGGTCCCGATAGTGTGCGAGTTTCCGGATGTTTTCCCCGAGGAAGTGTCGGGCGTGCCTCCAGAAAGATAAGTGGAGTTCCATATCGATTCGGTTCTGGGAGCAGCACCTATCGCCAAGGTGCCTTATCGCCTCACGTAGCCAGAGATGCAGGAGTTATCCTCGCAGCTTCAGGAGCTGTTGGGGAAGGGGTTCATTTGAACCGAGTAGCTCACCTTGGGGAGCGCCGATCCTTTTTGTCAAGAAGAAGGATGGTTCAGGCCAGATGTGTATTTATTACCGGGGAGTTGAACAAGTTGATGGTCAAGAACCGGTATCCGTTACCGAGGATCGATGATATGTTCAATCAGTTGCAGGGGGCATCTTGGTTCTCCAAGATAGACTTGAGGTTGGGTTATCATCAGATGAGGGTTCGGGATGAAGATATCCAGAAGACTGCATCCAGAACTCATTATGGACATAATGAGTTTGTGGTGATGCCGTTTAAGCTCACCAATGCCCCAGCCGCGTTCATGGATCTCATGAACAGGGTGTGCAGTCCGATGCTGGATCGGTCGGTGATCGTATTCATTGATGATATTTTGGTATATTCGAGGTGTAGAGAGGAACATGAGGAGCATTTGAGGGAGATTCTTGGAGTTCTGAGATCGGAGACGCTGTATGCCAGATTCTCCAAGTGTGATTTCTGGTTACGATAGGTCCAGTTCTTAGGACATCTTGTTAACCAGAAAGGGATATTGGTCGATCCGGCCAAGATTGAGGCGGTGATGAGATGGGAAGTGCCGAGATCACCCACTGAGATCAGGAGCTTTCTGGGATTGGCTGACTATTATCGGAGGTTTATTAGGGATTTCTCCAAGATAGCCATACCACTTCCCAAGATGACCCGGAAGGGTGTTGCATTTTCATGGGGTCCAGAGCAACAGTCCTTATTTGAGACACTTCGCCAGAAGTTGTGCGAGGCCCCGGTGCTCACACTCCCGGAAGGGATGGAGGATTTTGTGGTATACTGTGATGCATCAATATCTGAGTTAGGGGCAGTGCTTATGCAAAGGGGACACATGATAGCGTATGCATCGAGGCAACTGAAGCCTCATGAGTCGAGATATCCCACTCACGATCTGGAGCTGGGGGTTGTGGTGTTTGCCCTCAAGATCTGGCATCACTATCTATATGGGGTTGGGTGTACCATATACACAGACCACAAAAGTCTGAAAGTACTTGATGGATCAGCCCAAGCTGAATATGCACCAGAGGAGATGGTTGGATGTGGTGAAGGATTATGATTGTGAGATCCTGTACCACCCGGACAAGGCTAATGTCGTAGCTGATGCTTTGAGCCGTAAGACGGAGAGCGCCCCGATTCGAGACGTTTGTATGAGGTTGACAGTGATGACTCCGGTATTGGACACCATCCGAGGGGCCCAGGCTGAGGCTGTGAGACCAGAAAACAGAAAGAGGGAGCGAGTTGTTGGGCAAGTATCGAAGTTCGTTACCGATAGCCGGGGACTTATGAGATTTCAGGGTTGGATTTGGGTAGCGTTTGTGGGCGGGACGCGTACCATTTTGATGGAAGAGGCACATCGATCGAAGTTCTCGATCCATCCCGGGGCCATTAAGATGTATTTGTAACAACGTAAATTTTCAAAACAATTTTTCTTTTCTTAAACATGTTTTCATCCAAGTCAGGTCATAAAAATCCATAGTATCATATCATCATACAAAACATATAAATCCCAAGATCATAAAATAAATCCTCCGCTAGTGTGTACAGATCACGCCGGCGCCTTCCCACGTTCCTCGCTATTACCCGAAACACATAACACAACAACTGTATGTAACAACGCAAATTTTCAAACAAAATTTTCATTTAAAATAAGTGATTTATTTTAACCAAATATAATTATTCCAAATTTCATATCAAAATACAATCATAAAATCCCCAAGATCTCAAAACATCAACAGTGTGTACGCGTCATGCCGGCGCCTTCCCACGGTCCTCGCTAGTACCTGAAACACATACATAACAACTGTAAGCATAAATGCTTAGCGAGTTCCCCAGTATACTACTTACGCATATACGCCTTTCCAGGCCCTGACCTTCCGGTCCACAACACAATCGCCTTCCAGCCCTTGAGATAATCGCCTTCCGGCCCATAACATATTGCCTTCCGGCCCATAACGTATTGCCTTGCGGCCCATAAACATACACAGCAAATAATACATTTATCCTAACACATATAGCACATATATCATATATCATATCCGACCTTTCAGTCACATAACATATTGTCTTCCGGCCCATATAAACATACATAGCACGCATAGCAATTACCTTTCCATTTATAGCACTTATAACACATATCATATCCAACCTTCCGGTCACACAGTCAAACCCTTCCGGGTACAGTATAGTGAGAAGACTCACCACGTGGGTAATGAAAGCTAGCGACTCCTGAAATCACTCGCACTCGATCCGCCGAGCTACAGACTCCCTATAATATCATATATCCCTTATTAATACTTTTATCTTTCAAGACACTGACCCTAAGAAATCACATGTTGATCAACTCTGGTCATCGGTCAACGGTCAACGGTCAACTTGACCGGACTCGGCGAGTGATAAGGCGACTCGGCGAGTCTAGACGTCCTCACCAAATCCTGATGTTCCCTTTCTACTCGTCGAGTATCCCTCTTGACTCGACGAGTTCCTCGTGGAAGAATCGCGGGGCCACCCCGACTCCACTCGCCGAGTCTGAAGAACAGCTCGACGAGTCCCAGTTAATCTCCAAGCTACTCGCCAAGTCTGTTCATCGGACTCGGCGAGTCCATGCCATGCAGTCGATCAAACTGCTTCCTGAGATCAGTATTATCCCGACCATTCATAGGTCTGGTCCTCCTAAGCTGGTACAACATGTAAGACCTTCATTTAGGTGCTCATGCTACACCCCAAGACTTGTAATTTACCTTTTGACTTAAGGCATAAGGATTCCAATCCAAAACCTCTCTTAATTCCCGAAATACACAGGCTTGGGACATTCTGGACCTCTAAAGGTCCTAATACAGGGTTATAATCGTTTGGGGGACAAGGGTAATAATCAATCTAGTCACAAAAGGGGTTCCATTAAACCCTAAATCCATGCACACATCAACATAGCAGAATATGATCCGAAATATTACCTGAATAATACACTCTCTGTGTCCCCAATCCTCAGAACTTGATTCCCTTGCTGTTCCTTTAGCCAAACCCTTCTCTTCCTTGCACAATAACTTCTTCAAGATCACCAATGGCCTTCAATCCTTGCTCTAGATGCCCACAACCGATTTAGGGTTCTTCTCAGTCGCTAAAAACGGACAATGACGGCCTATAAGTCCATTATATATGTTCCAAAACCGAACGGCTAGGGTTTCCACTGAACAGTGCAGACTCGCCGAGTCCATAATGGACTCGTCGAGTCCAGTCGCAAACCCGCGACTCAGTCTGTGGTCCTACTTGGCGAGTCTGGCTCCAACTCGCCGAGTCCCCTCGCAAAACACCCCAAAAACCATATTATAACAATACCTGAAATTCCGGGCTGTTACACCGTAAGCATAAATACTTAGTGAGTTCCCCAAAATACTACTTACGCACATACGCCCTTCCAGGCAATGACCTTCCGGTCCATGTGTCTCAGGGGACTTCTGTCCCAACCCGGTAAACCTTCCGATCCTACCCTCGTCGACCTTGCGGTCCACATCACAATGCCTTCCGTCCGATACATAAATACATTCAGTCCGATAACATAATGCCTTCCGGCCCATATCAAACATAACATACATAGCAGATACAAACGGTTAACTTATTCATATACACTGCATACAACTCATAACATATCCAACCTTCCGGTCACACATAAATACCCTTCTGGGTACAGTATAGTGAGAAGACTCACCTCATAGGAAGTATAGAATCTCACGTGCTCGCTATCTCCGAATCTCGAAACGAAGACCCAACCCTGCCTAATCATAACGGAATATCGTTCTAATTAATATAGGCTTCCAAGACTAGGCTACACCCGTTTCATTATCCCACAGAAGGGTAAAAGACCATTTCGCCCCTCCTTGACTCAAAGTCCACATGTTGACCAAAACCCTAAAAGTCAATAGAAGTCAACATACCACAGTACGCGGGGCGTACTAGCCTCTATATGCAGGGCGTACTTCAATGAACCACAATCGGGGTCTCAACCCCTTACGTTGAGCGTACTGGGAGTTGCGCCCAGCGTAATTCCCAGATTCAACCACACCTTACTTTTGGTCTTCAATGGTTAAGATACTTCTTCAACTTCTAGATCCGGCTCTCTTTAAGTCTCCTAACCCATAAAGTCGGAACCTTTAAGCCTTGGCATGGCTGTAAAGGCTCCTACACTCTCTAATACCTTTGCTTTTCAACTCCAAGGATCTAGATCTCATGCATGGCTAATCATTTACGTCCAAGATTACATTTTTATGAACATACAACTCAAATAGACCTTGAATATGATAGATCCAATCCAATGGAGACTACTTGCTCATAAAGTCTCCATCTTTGGGAACAAAACCCTAGAAACTGGTCCAAGAAGCATACCATTAGAGCTACAGGGCATGATCTGAAGTTTTTACCTCAGGAATAAGCTCCAACCTTTGCTATCCACGTATCTACACTTGTACACCAACTTCTAGCCTCCACAATGGACTCCTCTTCTCTTTTGCTACCTTGAAATGACACCTCAAAGCTTAGAACACTCACACTCAAGCTATAAACGAAGGAACAACTCTCTTAGGGTTTCTTTCTGAAGGATGGTGGTTGAGGAACCAAGCCATCTCATTCCTTTTATAGCCAACAACGCAAATTAGGGTTTTGGGTCTGAACCGGTTACGCCCGGCGTAACCTTGGGTACGCTTAGCGTACTCGGGTGATAACGCGTTTTAATGAGGCGCGCTAGTATGCGCAGCGTACTCCTTGTACGTGAATCTGACCCAGGAACGTAGGTAGATCCAAATGGTAGGCTACCCTGCCTACTCTTGTGATTACCTTGAAAGGTCCAATATATCGAAGACCCAACTTTCCCCTCTTCCTGAAACTCGAGCTCGGACCGACGCCTGTCTGCATAACTCTTCTGGCGACTCTGAGCGGTCAACAATCTCTGTCTGACCTGATGTATCTGCTCTATCGTCTGAAGCACAATCTCTGTACTACCCATTACCCGTTGCCCCATCTCTCCCCAGCAGATGGGGGTCCGACACCTCCTCCCATACAACAGCTCAAAGGGTGGCATACCAATGCTCGAATGATGGTTGTTTTTGTACGAAAACTATGCCAAGGGTAAATAGGTGTCCCAACCCCCTCCAGAATCCAAAACACACTCTCGGTGCATATCCTCGAGCGTATGAATCGTCCGCTCACTCTGTCCGTCCGTCTGCGGTTGGTATGTGGTACTGAAATAGCCTCGTACCCAACTCCTCGTGAAACTTCTTCCAAAATCTGGAAGTAAATCGTACATCTCGATCTAAAACAATCAACATCGGAACGTCGTGCCGTGATACCACTTCCCTCACATATAACTCTGCCAACCTCTCAGCAGAAGAGCTCTCACTGATAGCAAGAAAATGAGCGCTCTTCGTCAATCTATCCACAATCACCTAAATTGCATCGACCCCTCTCGCAGTCCTTGGAAATTTGGTGATAAAATCCATGGTAATCTGTTCCCACTTCCACTCGGGAATCTCCAGCGACTGCAGATTACCATGTGGATGTTGGTGCTCTGCCTTAAACTAGCGACAAGTCAGGCACCTCTCGACGAACCATTCAAGATCCCTCTTCATACAGGGCCACCAATACTCCTTCTTTAGGTCCAAATACATCTTAGAAGCCCTGGGATGGATCTAGAACTTCGATTGATGTGTTTCTTCCATCAAAATGGTACGCGTCCCGCTCACAAGCGGTACACAAATCCGACCCTGAAATGTCATAAGTCCCTGACTATCAGTAACAAATTTCGATACCTGCCCGACAACCCGCTCCCTTTTTCGGTTTTCTGGTCTCGTAGCCTCAGGCTGGGCCCCTCGGATGGTGTCCAATACCGGAGTCATCACCGTCAACCTAATACAAACATCTCGGATCAGTGTGCTCTCCGCCCTACAACTCAAAGCATCGGCTACGACATTAGCCTTGCCCGGGTGGTACAGGATCTCACAATCGTAATCCTTCACCACATCCAACCATCTCCTCTGGCGCATATTCAGGTTTGGTTGATCCATCAAGTACTTCAGATTCTTGTGGTCCTTGTATATGGTGCACCGAACCCCATATAAATAGTGTCGCTAGATCTTGAGGGCAAACACCACAGCCCCCAGCTCCAGATCGTGGGTGGGATACCTCGACTCATGAGTCTTCAGTTGCCTCAATGCATACGCTATAACGTGCCCCCTCTGCATAAGCACTACCCTAACCAAGATATTGATGCATCACAATATACCACAAAAACCTCCATCCCTTCCTGGATTGCGAGCACCGGGGCCTCGCACAACTTCTGGCGAAGTGTCTCAAATGAGGACTGCTGCTCCGGACCCCATGAAAATGCGACACCCTTCCGCTCATCTTGGTAAGTGGTACGACTATCTTGGAGAAATCCCTAATAAACCTCCGATAGTAGCCGGCCAATCACAGAAAACTCATGGTCTCAGTGGGTGATCTCGGCACTTCCCATCTCATCACCTCCTCAATCTTGGCCAGATCAACATATATCCCTTTCTGGTTAACAAGATGCCCTAGGAACTGGACTTCTCGTAACCAGAAATCACACATGGAGAATTTGGCAAACAGCCTCTCCGATCTCAGAACTCCAAGAATCTCCCTCAAATGCTCCTCTTCTTGCTCTCTAGACCTCGAATATACCAAAATATCATCAATGAATACGATCACCGACCGATCCAACATCGGCCTACACACCCTATTCATGAGATCCATGAATGCAGCTGGGGCATTGGTGAGCCCAAAAGGCATCACCAAAAACTCGTAAGGTTCATAACGAGTTCTGAATGCAGTCTTTTGGATATCTTCATCCCGAAGCCTCATCTGATGATAACCCGACCTCAAGTCTATCTTGGAGAACCAAGATGCCCCCTGTAACTGATAGAATAGATAATCGATCCTAGGTAACGGATACCAGTTCTTGACCGTCAACTAGTACAACTCCCGGTAATCGATACACATCCACTGTGAACCATCCTTCTTCTTGACAAAAAGAATCGGCGCTCCCCAAGGTGAGCTGCTTGGTCGAATAAACCCCTTTCCCAACAGCTCTTGAAGCTGCGAGGATAACTTCTGCATCTCTGGTGGAGCGAGGCAATAAGGCACCTTGGCGATGGGTGTTGCTCCCGGAACCAGATCGATACGGAACTCCACTTGCGTTTCCGGAGGCACGCCCGGTAGTTCCTTGGGAAACACATTTGGAAACTCGCACACTACTGGAACCTCGTCAACCGAATTTAGCCTGGCAGCCGAACAAAACACTGACCCACATCGGGTCCCCTCGCCATACATAGTAAGCACTCCCCCACTAGGGTCTCGCATGGTCACCAACTGTATCTCGCAGTTAATGACCGCTCCAAGCTTACTCAACTAGTCCATGCCCACGATGACACAGACATCTCCCATCGCGATAGGAACTAGATCTATAGGGAACTTGACACCAAAAATCTCGAGTACACCTGCTCGAATCACGTCAGTGGCATAAACCGCTTTCTCATCAGCTATAGAAACCCTCAGGGGTCGACTTATCACCTCCCGATCAATACCGATGTGCTAACTAAAATCCAAAAATACAAAAGACCGACTCGCACCCGAGTAAAATAATACCAAGGCAGGTATAGAATTCACAAGAAAAGTACCTACACATATCATAATATATGTACAATATCTCAGCATAAAAGTAAATACACGAAAGAATACATACCATCCACGACATCGGGCGCCGTGCGGACCTCCTTTACAGTCAACTGAAAAGCTCTCCCACGATCCTTCGGAGCCTCGGCCTTCGCCGGTCGAGTCTCGGTAACCCTAGCAGGAGGCACAGATCCCGGTGGTGATCCCTGGTGAAGCTGAGGAGACTCGCCCTTCCGATAGCCGGTCTGGTTGCAATGGAAGCGAACCATAAATCCCTTGGAGCAATCCCTGGAGACATGCCCCTCCTTGCCATATTTATAGCAAGCACTTGATCGACAGGCCCCCTCATGACCGTTGCCGCACTTTCAGGACACGACCTTCTCCGTCGTCTAGTTGGTAACTAGAGTCTCCTGTAGGGAGAGCGTACATTGTGTGTATAGATCTATACGGGATTGACACCCCCGCACCCTGACTGCGAGCTACAGTCCACGACCCACCAAGCCAAGGGGTGACAAATTTCATATTTTATAGATGCTTTTAGGGTTTCAGGTACTCTAGTGTCGGTTAGTACGGTTACGAGTATCCCAGGTTGCCTTATAATTCATGGCCTTAAGGTAACGGTATTTCACCGACAATTTACACTGTATGCTGGTAAATTATTCTCAGAGTCGCATTGTTTTGACCGTGCTAGATGTATCTTTCATTTGATACTATCTGCGGTCTGTATTCTTTGTTTTGACCTTGCAAGATGTATCTTTCAATTGATACTGTTTGCGGTCTGTATTCTCTGTTTTGACCTTGCAAGATGTATATTTCATTTGATACTGTCTGCGGTCTGTATTCTCTGTTTTGACCTTGCAAGATGTATCTTTCATTTGGTACCTTTTAGGGTCTGTGTCTCCATTTGTTAGACTGAACCAGGCGTGTGGTTCGTTCGATACTCTCCTGGAGTCTATGATTCCTTTGCCTTAGTCAACAGTCCTTACTGCTGAGGCATATGTTATTTCCCTGAGTTCTCTTGCTTTCTTTAATAATCAACTTCAGTATTTTGATAATGATAGCGATTAAGGGAAAACTACATTTTACCACATAACTCTGTCCAGTCTTGGTAGAAGGCTGCTTTTATTAAAGAAAACATAGGATTTTCTAGAAAGAACTCTAATACACTGTATACTCTTTAACTGCTACATTATAAAGTTATTTGAATAAAATGTCACTAATTACTTATAAACTCACCAAGATTTGTAAAAAATGCTGATACTCGCTTTTCAAATAACCTGTATTCTCAGGTCAGCGTTAGACAGGTACATCCCCGAAGCTGTTGATGAAGATAGCTTAGTACCATGCTGTGTTTTATTACATTTGCTTGTATTACTCTGATATATTGTGATGTAAACAATGTAAAACTATTACTATAAATGCACTGTTTTGTTGTACTTTGATTACTATAATGCATGTGTTGTGATACTTGACATGACGTCATCCACCCCATAACGTTTCTGCCGTTCCGGTTTTGGGGTGTGATAGATTGGTATCAGAGCATTGTTTATAGTGAGCTAAGTATATCAATTCATAAAAGATATACAGCCTATAAATACAAAGGGATAAAACACTCTGAGCAAAAATTATAATTTAAAATATAACCATATTTTACCAATGTATAATAACATCCAGAATCTAAACAGTTGAACACAAGTATCACAAGAAGAACAATAATAAAAGTCTTCGGATGTTGAACACTATAGTCAAACCTGGGCAGTTATGAAATCGTACGCTTGAATAAATGTAACCTGATCAACTACATTTATTCGAGACACGGTGAACGTGTGCTTCGGAGTGATAGTGGTGTTGCAACAAGTCTGAAACTTACCAACTAGAAATGCTAAAGCCAAACATAAAGTTAAAATACTATAGGAGTATTTTGGAACACTAAAAGACTCATGTTAATCCCAGAATCATAATCAGAAGATAAGAAACAAATAATAATTAAAATACCATAGGGGTATTTTAGGATACATAGATAACCCTGTGTGAAGAACTAAAAAGATCCTTATTGATATACCTACAACTACAGAGAATATACTCCTAAGGTTATATATAATAAGGATCCCATAGGCTAAGAATGTGTGGTTTCGCCCTATTTCCTTTTCCTCGTTGGGATGTGGATCTAGAGTAGTATCACATATTCGAAGGTCTATCGGATCTAAGCTATATATGATTTGTATATCCTGTGTAATCGTAGCAGGACTCGATATGGATAACCCAGTGAAATGTTAATAATCTGTTAGGATTCCTTAGACATTTCCATTCTCGCACGAATCGTGTAGAAAACCCTATCCACCTCAGTGCCTGGTAGAAGAGGTGATTCCGACCCCGAAGTGGTTCATTGAGAAGATTTCCTGTTCAGGAATAAATGAACTGGGTTAAGACTATTGAATTCACCAAGTGCCGATATCTTTTAGGGACACTGGTGAAGAAATTCGCCTAAACTTCCGAGATTCCAGTTATCCATCATGAAGTGATGACACCCAAAGTCGGAATCAGAAGGAAGGCGGAGTAAAAATTCAATATACCCACACGAGAAGAAGAACCCTAGGTAACTACCTGAAGGAAACCAACGCCGATACCAGTCAGAGATACGAGGTAGACAGATGGAGCCAGTACATGGAACTCGAGAAGTGTCTTACCCTCGTGTTCGTCACGCTAATACACCCTTAAAATAATACGATTTAGTGAGTTAGTGGTTACACTACTCACACTATGTGTTAGGTAAATCGTCGTTTCCCGATGCCAGCAATACGGTTAGAGCGGATCCCCGCACATCTATTGAGAGCATTCATCCTTAAGCCTTCATGAGCCTCTCTTTCCACTGTTTCGTTCCGAACTATTCACAAATCTTTCTAGGCCGGAGAGTGAAACCTTCCCAGTATAAAGGTAACGTAGTAGGAACGACTCACATCTTATGGCCTTTTTCCGATACTCACACTCTTACCTTGTACACCAGGACTACATCATAGGGATGTAGGTCAACACTCAGACAACCAATACTCTAGGCATGGGAAAAATTTATGCCTAATACAGTTAGGACAGATATGTCCAGGGTTTAGCCATCATTTCCTATTTTCATGCGTTCCTTTCCGTGTAGGAAAACCATGCCTCCGAAGAAGCGTAATCAGTCCACAGGCAAGAAACCTACTCTCCTATTCGATGGAGCTACGTTTCAAGCTGCAGTCTCTGTAACAACCCGAAATTTCTGCATCATTTTAATGTAACTCTTTCGCGCAACCGATCGTCATTCCGATTTCCAATTTCCGATTTCTCCGTTTAATTAAGTCATTAATAAGTACACATTTAAAATGACTTAATGGGTGTCTTAATACATTTAGAAATCATTTTAACACTCAACTTTAGTGATCGGAAAAATTCTAGAATTTACCGTATCGGGTTACGGTAACTCAATCGGGTACGACCAAAAACCCCGTCTAAAGCCGGTATCGGATCAAAACTCAAAATTAAGGCTTCTAATCTCCAAGGTACCTTCCTAGCCTTAATCTCTAACATATTTGGCATCCAAATTCGAGTTCAAATCATGAAATAGGCCAACATTCATGAGTTTACGGCCATGGAACATTCATGGGCCGTAAACTCATATTTCAAGGGTTTTTAAGCCCTAAAACCCTTCCTTTGCATAGTTGGACACTAGATATGACTTAAGGGCTTAAAGGGAAGAACTTATAACATGTAGAACTGGATTTAGAGGGACAAAAGTGAGTTTACGGCCAAGGAACATTCTTCGGCCGTAAACTCATATACAAGGGGTATTTAAGCCAATTAACCTTTCCAAAACCTAGTTGGGACTTAGACATGAACCATGGACTTGCTAATCTAGACTTGGAACACTTTAAACTTAATTTTTGAGTAGTAAAGAAGAGTTTACGGCCAAGACATACTCTTGGGCCGTAAATTCCTCTAAAAGGGTGATTTAAGGCCTTTAAACATGTTCAAATGCTTCCAAACTCAATCTATGGCTTTGTGGTAAAATCTAGATGCATCTAAAAATGTTTTAAAGGATTGAAACACAACAAAAGTATGATTTATGAGAGTTTACGGCCTAGGAACATACCCTTGGCCGTAAACTCATAAAACAATGTTTAAGATGCATCAAACACACCCAAATGGCTTGTACAAATTTCTAGAATCACATGTGATTGTTTTAAACACCAAAAACTATCTTTTTCAATGATAAAAGAGAGTTTACGTCCTTAGAACATACCTCTAGGCCGTAAACTCCAACAAATGTCTTAATTGATGTTCTAAATTCATAACAATGCTTAGAAAATTAGTATGAATCACATGTGATTGCCCTAAGTAGCTTAAATCAATTATTCTTAGCCATTATGAGTTTACGGCCGTAAACTCTATGAGTGTGGCCGTAAACTCATGTTTTAAATGTTTTAAATCCATTTCAAGTGTTCCAAGGTGTTTAGATAATCATTTCTAGCAATCCCTAAGTCCATTTGAGCCCTTAAAACACCAAAACCTCACCCACATGAGTTTACGGCCGTAAACTCATGTATGTGGGTGTTCCAATGTTGTAAACTACTTAAAATGTTTACTTATGAGGAGTAAACTCAAGTCCCAAGTCCTTAGTGTCATTACAAATCCGAAGACGTCACCCGGGTCACTCCGAACGCTCGTTTTGAGGTGTTTAACCTCATTGGAGTGTAATGTTCCATATGATTAGTGAATGTATCTCTAATTGTATATGTATGGACATTATATCATTTTACATAGGGTCATCGCAAGTAATGAAACCCCGAACCGACGTCTAGCTTTCAAAACCGACACGTTTCCGAGTCCGGTGAGTTCATACCCCTACCCTTTTTCACTTTTTTCACTGTTTTCAGGGGGGAACACAAGCAAAGTACAAGGGAATTCTTGTACTCATAACATGTTTTCAAATGTGTGTTTCATATTCTTATGCTTTTATAACTGATAACTACAACTGATAACAGATCGAACATACAGATCACGTAACATATATTTATGAAATAAGTCTTTAAACAAGTATGTTTTACATGTATTTCACAAATGGTTTTCCACATTTTATCAGTTAAAAGCATGACATTAAAATATTTGAATATAATACCTGTACACTGTTTTGTCCTCGGTAACACTCCCCACACTTATACGAGTAGAGGACTTTCATATTATTACTAGTAAATTTGTTATTCCGGTACGATTGGAGACACGTCCTCGGAGAACACTCCACCTGGATTACGCGAGTGGAGGACTACACCCATAACCAGAATCTCTGGTATTTAGAGAGCGTGACTTGAGTGTATAGATCTATACAGGGCTGACTACCCCACACCTGGCTGCTAGCTACAGCCGAACCGAAATGGTTCAAGGGTGACGAAAGTCATAAGTATGTGGACGACTTATTGCCACATGTGGACTACTTATTGCCACAGGTTTCAGTCTATTGTATGGTTATGGAACTCGCAATTAGGATAACAGAGATTTACTTACAGTAATAATGGATTACTTTATACATCGTTTACATCGTTTACATCTTTTACATCTTTTACTTACTGTAACTAACATTCAGGAAGGTACGGGACCTTCCTGGGGAAAACATGGAATCTAATCACGATTACATCTTTTACATCTTTCACATCGTTTACATAAGATACATACATGCAGGAAAGCATGGGGCTTTCCTAGGTAACACTTACATAAGTAGAAAGAGTCACAGAATGGATAACATTACATCTTTTACAATTTGTAACATACAATAAGGAAAGTATGGGACTTTCCTGGTAACACATGATAAGTACAAACTTACTATACTTTACAATTGTGAAACAATAACCAACTTTTAAGAAAATATGGGATTTTCTTGGTATACATAACATTTCAGAAACAGAAAGGACCCCGATACATTTTCGTAAAACAAAACCGCTTATGAACTCACCAGCTTTATGCTGATTTTCAAACCGCTTGTGTTCTCAGGTCAGCGTTAGAACAGGTACCCGAAGATCCTTTTGCATGAAGACGGTGTACATGAAGACCCGTTACATTTTGTCTATATATACTATGTATCACAACTGTACAAACTTTACTTTTGAAACAACTGTAAAACTATTATTATGTAATGTAATGCTTGTTTTACTTTACTTACTATGTACATTGGATTTGATACTCAACACGGTAGTCAACCCCGGAAATGTATTCCGCCTTCGGTTTTCGGGGTGTGACAGATTGGTATCAGAGCCCTTGTTTATAGTGAATAAAGTATACCAAACCTTACATGGTATAAAACTATAAACACTAAAGGGGCTAAGTGCTCTGAATTAAAAGTATCTTCAAAATATAAGTATTTTCAAAAAGTATACAAGTATACCGAACCGTCACCATCCGTAACCACAAGTAGAACGGAACATAAGTAAATGGGTGTTGTGTACTACGGTTAAACCTGGGCAGTTATGTAGTCGTGTCTAGGGTCAATATAGCCTCGCCAACTATATTCATTCGAGACACGGCCAACATGTGCTTGGGAGTGACTGTGGTATGTGACATGCCTAAAACTTACCCTAATATCCCAAACATTGAATCATTGTCGTAAACAATTCATGAAATACTATGGGAGTATTTCTCGATTCCAATCATCTGTAGTAATCCTCATTCGAGTAGTTTTCTGTGATTACTCTTAGCGATAAATTATCTGTTCGATAACTCTTTCCTGCTTTATCGCTTACTCGAATCATATAACTGTCATGTCTATCAATTTAATGTAGAGGACTTACCATCCTCTCTTTTTTGATCTTATTAGATCAAGATGCCTCCCCGAAAGAGACCTAGCTCAAAGAACAACGACAATCCTTCTTCGCCGCCACCTCCTCCCTAGTTTGACTTAGCATCAGTCCAGACAATGATGACAGCTGCAATGGTAGCAGCTATGTCACAAATGAACCCTAGTGGTTCAAGTGGTGGTACTCAATCTCAAAACCCTGAGGGTAGCCAGGGACACCAAAGAGGGGGTTCCTATAAGGATTTCATGAATGCGAAACCAACATCCTTTAATGGCGCTGGAGGTGTCATTTCTTTATCTCGATGGTTCGAGAAAATCGAATCCATCTTTGAAATCTGTGCTTGTGCGGAATCCGATAAAGTCAAATTTGCAGCCTGTAGCTTCGCAGATAAAGCTTCGACTTGGTGGAATGGCCGAGTCAAATCTCTGACCTTACCCACAGCCAATGCCATGGGCTGGGAGGCCATGAAGGAACTTCTCATTGCTGAGTATTTCCCCCGTGGTGAAATGCAAAAATTAGAGCACGAGCTCTAGAACCTGAAGATGAAAGGTTCCGACATTGCTGCATATACTTCCCGATTTGATGATCTCGCACTTCTCTGCCCAGGGTTAGTCACTCCTGAAAACAAAAAGATCAAAAGGTTCGTTTAGGGATTATCTCAACCAATAAAGAGTCATGTTTTGGCTGCTCGTCCGGATACCTATGATAGTGCCAAGACCTTAGCACAAATTCTGATTGATCACAACGACGATGTCAACGAAATCACTACCACTTCTGAGCCGACTCAAAGGAGTGGTGAAAAGAGGAAATTCTGGAAAAAGAAGAAAGGACAATCTTCTCAAGGATCATCTAAGAAACAACAAACGGTAGCAGTCCATGCTGCTACTGCTACTCCTGTTGTTGTTGTTTCTGCTATGGGATCCACAGCCTCAACTCCTACCAGTAAATATGCTGGTAACCTCCCTCTGTGTGACAAGTGTAAATACCATCATCATCCTGGTCCTTGTCGAGAATTGTCTTGCACCAACTGTGGTAAGAAAGGGCACACAGTTCGATACTGCAGAACTCCTATCCAATCAGCTAATCAATCATCGGGAGCAGGTGTTAGTCAAGCCTGCTACAACTATGGTGAAGTTGGGCACTTTAAAAGAGATTGTCCCAAGAAGTCAACTGCTGGTAACACTGGAAGGGTCCCAAGCATGGGACGGGAGGAAGCAGTTGCCGATCCCACTCTTGTTTCGGGTACGTTCCTTCTCGACAACTCATATGCTAGTATTCTTTTCGATTAGGGTGCTGAAAGGAGTTTTGTTAGTCATGCATTCAAACATAATCTAAAACCAAATCCTCAACCACTAACTGAAACGTTTACCATCAAGATGGCTAATGGTGAGAAAGAAAGTGCTAATGACGTATTCATAGGTTGTACGCTTACCCTAAATGATCACTCATTTCCTATAGACCTCATGCCCGTTTCCATTAAGAGCTTTGATGTTATCATTGGCATGGATTGGTTGAGTCCCAATCATGCTGAAATTCTTTGTTACGAAAAAGCTATCCGTCTCAATCTTCCTTCGAATCAAACTCTCATAATCTATGGCGATAAACCCAGTTCCAACCTTCATATCATTTCTTGCATCAAAGCTCGAAAGCTCCTTCGAAGGGAGTGTGTTGCATTCTTAGCTCATGTGATCAACGAGAAACAAGAAGTTAGAGACCTCGCGAGCATTCCTGAAGTCTGTAACTTTCCCGATGTGTTTCCCGAAGAACTTCCAGGGATTCCTCCCGAACGTCAGGTCGAGTTCAGTATTGACCTAATTCCTGGAGCTACTCCCGTAGCAAAATCCCCGTATCGCTTAGCTCCCGCAGAAATGCAGGAGTTATCCAGTCAACTCAATGAGTTACTCAGTAAAGGATTCATTAGGCCGAGTTCCTCACCCTGGGGAGCTCCGATTCTGTTTGTCAAAAAGAAAGATGGATCCTTTTGGATGTGTATCGACTATCGTGAGCTGAACAAGTTAACCGTTAAGAACCGATATCCTCTTCCAAGAATAGACAACCTCTTCGATCAACTCCAGGGAGCCAGTTACTTCTCTAAGATAGACCTTCGGTCGGGGTATCATCAGTTACGAGTCCAGGAGAATGATGTTCCCAAGACAGCATTTAGGACTCGGTATGGACACTACGAGTTTGTAGTGATGCCCTTCGGTCTAACCAATGCACCGGCTGTGTTCATGGACCTGATGAACCGGGTGTGCCGTCCCTTCCTAGACAAATTCGTTATCGTGTTTATTGATGACATCCTCGTCTACTCCCGAAGTGAAGAAGACCATAAACAGCACTTGAGGCTAGTGTTGGAAACCCTTAGATCCGAAAAGCTTTACGCAAAATTTTCCAAATGCGAATTCTGGTTATGGAGGGTAACTTTCCTCGGTCACGTAGTAAGCGAGGAGGGTATTCATGTAGATCCTTCCAAGATTAAAGCGATAGAGAGTTGGTCGGCACCGAAAACACCCACGGAAATTCGTCAATTCTTAGGTCTCGCCAGCTACTATCGACGATTCATTCAGAACTTTTCCAAAATCGCCAAACCGTTAACCACTCTAACACAGAAAGGTGTACCCTTTTGTTGGAGTGATAAGCAAGAAACTGCATTCCAAACGTTGAAGAGAGCCTTATGCAGCGCGCCTGTTCTGTCTCTGCCAGAAGGGACAGAGGACTTCGTTGTCTATTGCGATGCGTCTAATCAAGGTTTAGGCTGTGTGCTTATGCAAAGAGGAAAGGTGATTGCCTATGCCTCTAGACAGCTGAAAGCACACGAAGTCAACTATACCACACACGACTTGGAGCTAGGAGCAGTAGTCTTCACATTGAAGATTTGGAGACATTATCTCTACGGAACCAAGTGCACAATCTTCACTGATCACAAGAGTCTGCAGCACATCTTTAATCAAAAAGACTTAAACATGAGGCAACGGCGATGGGTAGAATTACTCAGTGACTATGAGTGTGAAATCCGTTACCACCCCGGCAAGGCCAATGTGGTAGCAGATGCCCTTAGCCGAAAGGATAGTACAAGCCACAAAGTGAAGAACCAGACGATGACCATCCATTCCAACTTACCTACGCAAATCCGAGAAGCTCAGTATACAGCCCTCAAACCTGAAAACGTGTCAGATGAAACCTTGAGAGGAATGGAAAAGAAACTTGAGATCAGAGGTGACGGAGTTCACTGTTTCATGAATCGAATCTGGATTCCCAAATCCGGTGGATTCAGGGAAATAGTCATGGAGAAAGCACATAGAACCAAATACTCTGTTCACCCAGGTTCGGACAAGATGTATCTGGATCTCAAGAAACAATACTGGTGGCCAAACATGACAGCTGATATGGCTACATTTGTGGGTAAGTGTCTGACTTGCGCCAAAGTCAAAGTCGAACATCAGAAACCTTCAGGTCTGCTCCAACAACCCGAGATTCCCGAGTGGAAATGGGAGATGATTACCATGGACTTCATCACCAAACTACCCAAGTGTTCTAGTGGGTACGACACCATTTGGGTAATTGTCGATCGTTTGACAAAATCCGCTCACTTCATCCCGATTAAAGAATCATACAAGATGGAGAGACTCGCGCGAAGCTACATTCAGGAAGTAGTACGTTTTCATGGTGTACCTGTACCCATTATCTCTGATCGAGATAGTAGGTTTACCTCCAGCTTCTGGCAATCTCTTCAGAAAGCCCTTGGAACCAAACTAGATATGAGCACGACGTATCATCCTCAGACCGATGGACAGAGTGAGAGAACAATCCAAACCCTGGAGGACATGCTTCGGGCATGTGTCATTGACTTTGGAAAGTTGTGGGATACACACCTATCCTTGATCGAGTTCTCATACAACAACAGTTACCACACTAGCATTAGGGCTGCTCCGTTCGAAGCCCTATACGGTCGTAAGTGCAGATCCCCTCTGTGCTGGGCCGAGGTGGGGGATACACAGTTAGTCAGGAGTCGAGTCCCCGACAGTACTCTCACTGGTCCTGAAATCATCCGCGAAACCACCGAAAAGATCATTCAAATCCGTAACCGAATAAAAGCCTCACGTGATCGTCAAAAGAGTTACGCTGATAATCGTCGGAAACCATTAGAATTCCAGGTTGGAGACCGTGTCCTGTTAAAGGTCTCGCCCTGGAAAGGCACTGTACTCTTTGGAAAGCGTGGGAAACTTAATCCGAGGTATATTGGACCCTTTGAGATCCTCTCCAATATTGGTCTAGTTGCCTATAAACTTCAATTACCTCACGAACTCAGTAACATTCATCCTGTCTTTCATGTTTCAAATCTTAAAAAGTGCCTATCCGATGAAACCCTAACAATTCCCTTAGACGAGATCGAGATCAATGAAAACCTCAACTTTGTGGAGGAACCGATCGAAATCACGGATCGAGAAGTCAAACGTACAAAACAAAGTCGCATCCCGTTAGTGAAGGTTCGCTGGAATGCCAAGCGAGGACCAGAATTCACTTGGGAACGGGAAGACTCAATGAAACAGAAGTATCCACAACTCTTTTCTTATCCATGATTTGTATCTTGTCTTATGTTCTAAACTTGAATTTCGGGACGAAATTCCCTCTAACGGGGGAATAATGTAACAACCCGAAATTTCTGCATCATTTTAATGTAACTCTTTCGCGCAACCGATCGTCATTCCGATTTCCAATTTCCGATTTCTCCGTTTAATTAAGTCATTAATTAGTACACATTTAAAATGACTTAATGGGTGTCTTAATACATTTAGAAATCATTGTAACACTGAACTTTTGTGATCGGAAAAATTCTAGAATTTACCGTATCGGGTTACGGTAACTCAATCGGGTACGACCAAAAACCCCGTCTAACGCCGGTATCGGGTAAAATCCCACCGTGTCCAAAACTTAAACACTATATAAACGTGTTTAGGACTTCATTTGAAGCCTTTGGTCAAATTATCACTAAACATGATGGGTTTTGAGCATTCTAACACTTCCTAAGTGTACATGCAACCCTAATAACCTTGGATCTATGTTTGTCTAATTTGTCATGCAAAGTTGAATTCCAAGGTTATATTCCTATCTAGCATACATGGGGAACAATTTTAACATAAAGTATATATAGAATAACTTACCTTGTTGTTGCTTGTGTTCCTTGAAACCTTGTGAGCCTAGCACCCCAAGTGTGATGCCTCAAATGCTTCACACAACACCAAATGCTCTTGGAAGAACTTATCAGAGTATACTCACTTCACAAAATCGGCCTAGCCCTCTATTTCTTAGTGTGTATCCGATTTGGGAGGAGATCATGTTACTTATATAGTGTTGACACATCTAGGTTTAAACCCTAATGTGTCATGACTCTTCATTTCCATGACCCATGGGTTTGTAACTCCCATGGAGCATCCTATGGGTGGAACCCAACTTGATGATCCATGGAGCCTTTTAGCCCACTATACAAGATATGGATTATTTACTTAATCAACCCATATATTTAATTAGTTATCTTTTGATCACTTAATTAATTCTAAATTAATTCTTGATCAAACTAATCAAATAATATTATTAATATATTAGAACTTATAATATATTAATAATCTCCAAGCATTATTTCTCTAATTTAGTCTATCCAATTGCATGGTGCCATGGAACCCAAATGGACCATGCCGGGTCGGGTCAAGTACATACCAGAAATAGTTATGGACTTAGACACCTTATCCAACAGTCTCCCACTTGGATAAGTCTAGTAACTATTACTGCAAGTATGACTTCAGGAACCGATCGGCAATCGTAGCTCTTTACAAGGTTTCTCGAAACTTGAGAAGATGATGGTACGCCATTTAAGATAAGTGATCATATAATCCTCTGTTCTAGATATCAGTCGGACAAATACATGGAACAATGTCTTACTTATTGTCCAACATTTGTTTCCCGATTTCCGATTTGTTTGACAAAGAACTTCATTGAACACATCAATTTAGTTCTGACCGGGCCCGGTACATAGGTCAAAACAAAATCATCTAGGGGCCCAGATATCAGCTTCTAATCCAAGAAGGAACAGATAAACTTCGACTCATATGTTTGTTCTACTACTCATTGAATTACACATAAGAGCGCGATTTTATAACATCGAGTTACCGATGCGTTTTTCGTACAATCAATGCATAACCAACTTGTAAGTAACAAATCATATCTCTAGGTTTAAAGACTTATATGATATTACCGTCTCACGATCACTCGAGATAGAATTCCATGAAGTGATTCCAGTGAGCGTGAGTTGAGTCCAATGCTCAGAACTTATGAGCACTCATGATTGTTGTAGCCTTGTCCCAGACCTCTACAACCAAACATGACAGTCTTGATTCATACCTACTTCCGACATATGACCGACTGTGGAGGTTTGAATAATATGTTATATCAAACAAAATTATTCTGGAAGTCAAAACATGCAAAAGAAATATAGTAAACGATCGACAAGAGATAGTAACACTTTACTCATAAATAAAACACTTTTATTCATCATCAAATGTCAATTACACTTTACAAATTTCGAGATTATCTAACTACTAAATCTAATATCATCCTTCAGCCCTATGCTCCGAGCATGCTGGAGATGCTTAACCCGAGTCAGTCCCTTCGTGAGGGGATCTGCTGGGTTCTCATCCGATGATACCCTCTTTGCCACGAGGAGTCCTTCTTCGATCCGATGTCTGATGAAATGGTAATTTCTGTCGATGTGTCTGGATCTCCCGTGATCCCTTGGTTCCTTGGCTAAGGCAACAACACTTTCACTATCACAGAAAATTTCCATCGGCTCTTTAATAGCTGGTACAACTCCAAGGTCTCCAATGAAGTTCCTCAGCCATAACGCCTCCATTGCCGCTTCGCTAGCTGCAATATACTCTGATTCACAAGTAGAATCTGCCACTGTCTCTTGCTTGGAACTCTTCCAAGCAATTTCTCCTCCATTTAGGGTAAAGACCCAGCCCGACTGAGAGCGGAAGTTATCCCTATCAGTCTGGAAGCTAGCATCACTATACCCTACAACTCTCAAGTCATCACTCCCACCGAGGGTAAGGACCCAGTCCTTAGTCCTTCGTAGGTACTTGAGAATATTCTTTACCGCAATCCAGTGTGCCTTGCCAGGGTTCCCCTGAAACCTGCTAACCATGCTCAAGGCAAAGGCTACATCAGGTCGAGTACACGTCATAGCATACATGATCGAACCTACAGCCGAAGCATAAGGTATTCGACTCATTTCTGCTATCTCAGCCTCAGTGCTAGGGCTTTGTGTCTTACTCAGCTTGGCGCTACTCTGGATGGGCAACTCTCCTTTCTTGGAGTCTTGCATTCTGAATCTCTTCAGAACCTTCTCCAAGTAGGTACTTTGACTAAGTCCAATTAGTCTTTTACTTCGATCTCTTAAGATCCTTATCCCCAAAATATAGGCAGCTTCACCAAGGTCCTTCATAGCGAAACACTTTCCAAGCCAGGACTTTACTTCCTGCAGGGTTGGAATGTCGTTTCCTATGAGTAGTATGTCATCCACATACAATACCAAAAAGCTAACTATACTCCCACTAGCCTTGACATATACACAAGATTCATCTTCACTCCTATAAAAGCCAAATTCCTTGACCTTTTCATCAAAGCAAAGATTCCATCTGCGAGGTGCTTGCTTTAATCCATAAATGGATTTCTCAAGCTTACACACTCTATTAGGGTACTCATTACTGACAAAACCCTCTGGCTGACTCATGTAAACATCTTCAGCCAACTTTCCATTAAGGAAAGCGGTTTTGACATCCATTTGCCAAATTTCATAGTCATGAAATGCGGCTATGGCTAACAGAACCCGAATAGACTTAATCTTGGCTACCGGAGAAAAGGTCTCATCATAGTCCACTCCAGGAATTTGAGAGAAGCCCTTTGCAACCAGTCTAGCCTTATAAGTGTGTACTTTACCATCCATGTCGGTCTTCTTCTTGAAGACCCATTTGCACCCTACAGTCTTTCGACCTGGTACATTCTCAACCAAGTTCCAAACTTGATTGTCATACATGGATTGTATCTCGCTATCCATAGCCTCTTTCCATTTGGCAGACTCGGGGCCCGCCATGGCTTCCTCGTAGCTGTTAGGGTCATTTTGACTTACTAGTGTCTCATCACTAATAAGTGTCTCACCTTCTGCAGTAATATGGAATCCATAGTAATGCTCAGGTGCACTCCTAACTCTCGTGGAACGCCTCAGAGGTACAGATTCGTCAATTGGCTCAACAGGAGTTTCCTCCTCAAGTTGAGGGCTAGAGTTTGAAGTTCCTTCACCACTTGACTCTTGAATTTCTTCAAGATCAACTTGCCTCCCACTGTCTCCTTGGCTTATAAACTCTCTTTCTCGAAAGACTCTTCTTCTTGTTACAAAGACCACATTGTCACTAGGTCTGTAGAAGAGGTAACCAAAGGATTGTTGTGGGTAGCCGATGAAAATACACCTCTCGCTTCGGGGTTCGAGTTTATCATGAGTCTCGCGTCTCACGAAATCCTCGCATCCCCAAATCTTGATGTGGTCTAGTTTAGGTACTTTACCAGTCCACATCTCGTGAGGAGTTTTGGCAACTTTCTTTGTAGGGACTAGATTAAGGATATGGGCGGCAGTCTCTAAGGCATACCCCCAGAATGAGATTGGTAGCGAAGCTTGACTCATCATGGAACGAACCATGTCCAACAAGGTTCAATTGCGTCTCTCAGCCACACCATTCAACTGCGGTGTCCTGGGAGGTGTCAATTGTGAGACAATCCCACATTCCTTTAGATAGTCGAGGAACTCTGAACTAAGATACTCACCACCTCGATCGGATCGAAGCATCTTAATGTTCCTGCCCAATTGATTCTCGACTTCCTGTTTAAATTCCTTAAACTTCTCGAAAGTCTCTGACTTATGTTTGATTAAGTAGACATATCCATATCTACTGTAATCATCGGTAAAAGTCAAATAATAACGATTAGCATCCCTTGTGGCATGTTTGAATGGTCCACACACATCCGTGTGTATAAGGTCCAACAAACCTTCACCCCTTTCACATGAGCCTGTGAAGGGTGACTTTGTCATTTTTCCAAGTAAGCATGATTCGCAACTATCATTTGACTTTAGGTCAAACGACTCCAAGACTCCATCCTTTTGGAGTTGGCCTATGCGTTTCTTGCTTATATGTCCAAGACGACAATGCCATAATGATGCTTTATCCAAGTTATTATTATTAGTAGAATCAATACACAAAACATTATTTCCTAAGTTATCTACTATAGATACAGCTTCATACACACCATCACAAGGTAATGCTTTAAAATAAAGTACATTATTAAAGAAAGCATTAATCGAACCAACTTCATTATCAAACGAAAAGGTGAAACCTTGTTTGTACAATGCATGAAAGGAAATAATATTTCTTGCCATTTCTGGCGAATAACAACATTTATTCAAATCTAAATTTAACCCACTACTTAGCGATAAAGTATAAACTCCAATCTTGGTGACAGGTGTAACTTTCCTATTCCCCATGATTATGTTTATTCTTCCTTGCTCCACATTCTCACTTCTTCCTAGTCCCTGCAAGTCACAACAAATATGAATACCGCAACCTGTATCAAGGACCCAAGATTTCGAATGGGGTGAGTTATTAGAAATGATAGTGTAAATACCTGCATGGTTGGGTTTGACTTTCCCATCCTTCACATCTTGCTGGTACTTGGGCAGTTCCGCTTCCAATGAGCTTTTTCATGGCAATAGAAGCATTCAGCCTCTTTTGGGTCAGAAGAAGGAGTAATGAAACCTTTCTTGGTTCCACTTGAAGAAGAGCCATCAAGGGTCCGAGCCTTGGTACCCTTTGAAGATCTCTTTCTCTTCCTCCCTCGACTCTGCCCGATTGCCAAGACCGGAGTTGAGTCTGGAGTAGGAGTGATAGCAACCGACTTCCCCTTAAGACCTATTTCTGCGGTCTTGAGAAGTCCCTGAAGTTTGCTGAGGGTGACTTCTTCCTTGTTCATGTGATATGTCATGCGGAATTGATCATAGCACGATGGTAAGGAGTGCAAAATGATATCTATTGCAAGCTCCTCAGGGAAGTTCACATTGAGCTTCAGCAAACGATCCACATACCTTTGCATTTTCTGCGTGTGGCTCGTGACGGACTCTCCGTCCTTCATCATGGTTGTTATCATGGAGCAGATGACTTCGTACCTCTCTTGTCGTGCACTTTGATGGTATCTTTCCATCAAATCTTGGTGCATTTCATAAGGGTAGAAATCTTCATAAGACTTTTGGAGTTCAGCTGTCATGGTGGCTAACATGATGCAAGCCACCTTGGTTGCATCTCTTTCATGAGTATGAAAGTCAGCGATCTCCTGGGGAGTTGCAGTGGACTCGTCAATTTCCTTAAGCTCCTTGTCAAGGACATATTCTTTGTCCTCGTAGCGGGTAATCATCCTGATGTTTCTGATCCACTTATTGAAGTTGGATCCATCAAAGGTGACTTTCCCACATAGACTCATAAGAGTAAAGGAACCATTAGGATTCGAGCCAGAAGCATTAGTTGAAGACATCTGAAAAAGAAGAACAAGTTTAGTTTAGATTTAAGAGAGTCCTTAATAAAACACCCAAATGTAATATTAAGGCTAGGATCCAATCACAATATAATATAACTTAGAAGAGGTATGCCGTAATCTAAGTTATACCATATTTGAAAGGTAGGTGAATGACGATTCACCAATTTCCACCACGAAAACCGAAATATTAAATATTTAGTTTTTATTGGTTTTAGAAATTCCTAGATTCTTTGAGATCCAATGAACTTTTCAAAGGCATGTTTCAATCTCGGGAGTGCCCTCCAGGTTTTGTGACTGGGATGCCGAGGATCACAAAACGAGGTGTGAAGTAACCATGCAAATCACTTGGTACCCTTAAAGTTTATCACTCAATCGATGTGCCGGTAAACCACACACGCTCCACCGATACTATAATACGAGTTAGTGTGCCGGTTAACCACACACGCTCCACCAACGACTCAGACAAAGTGTAAAGTGTAATTTCATGGATTAGCACCTTATTCACATTTTTCCTAAAGTAACTAAGATTGGGAATTTAATAAACATTTAGTTACTTTATATATTCATCATACTTTGAATGAGAATTTATAAGTCCTTGTCTTACCCGTTCGGCTAACGACCCTCCACCAGTCAAGCAAGCGGTGAGTGAGAATATACACCCATTAAGTCACCATTTTATAGGCAACAACCTTATACCCACCTTATAGACCGGCTTCGTGAATGAGGCGTACTAGCGGTAAGACGACTTGTTCTTATACATATATATATAATTATTAAATCATCATAATATAAGTATAAGGGTTGAATTTTAACTTTTAAAATTCTAGGGGTTGGAACTAAAGTTTTAACTTAACTTTACTTGTTCCAAAACTTGAGTGCAAGTTTTGTAACTTTCAAAACTTTTCATTTCTTGTAACTTATGAGTTTAATAGAGTCATAAAATGAAGACTCTTCATTTTTTATAACTCTTGTGTTTTCTTAATGGTTTTAACTCAAGTGTGATTCTTGGTTTTCCATAACTTAAGGATAAGTTATGAACTCCATTAAAACACATTATGATCAAGAATTAAACTACCAAATAGGTTACAAATAATTCCTATGATCATCTAAAACATCATAAGAAGCAAGAACATGAATATGAACACAATCAAAAATTACATAAAACTTTGTAATTTTTGATAACTAGTTGTTGTAAATGAATTAGCAAGACATTACACCACCAAAAACAAGTTTACATTTACTTAAACAGTTTAGGGTAATGTTTCTAATTCATTTTCCAGCAACTGAATCGAAATTCTGCACTCATTCGACCCTACTCGCGCCGAGTGCAAGAACATGACTCGCCGAGTTGGTTGAAGATACACATGGACTCGACGAGTCCCCCTATAGACTCGACGAGTCCGTTCGCAGACAGCAAATTTTCGATTCTGTTTTCAACTTTTAAGCACAAATAAGAACAAACAAGCCTAGGCTCTGATACCACTTATGGGTTTTGAGCATTCTAACACTTCCTAAGTGTACATGCAACCCTAATAACCTTGGATCTATGTTTGTCTAACTTGTCATGCAAAGTTGAATTCCAAGGTTATATTCCTATCTAGCATACATGGGGAACAATTTTAACATAAAGTATAGATAGAATAACTTATCTTGTTGTTGCTTGTGTTCCTTGAAACCTTGTGAGCCTAGCACCCCAAGTGTGATGCCTCAAATGCTTCACACAACACCAAATGCTCTTGGAAGAACTTATGAGAGTATACTCACTTCACAAAATCGGCCTAGCCCTCTATTTCTTAGTGTGTATCCGATTTGGGAGGAGATCATGTTACTTATATAGTGTTGACACATCTAGGGTTAAACCCTAATGTGTCATGACTCTTCATTTCCATGACCCATGGGTTTGTAACTCCCATGGAGCATCCATGGAGCATCCTATGGGTGGAACCCAACTTGATGATCCATGGAGCCTTTTAGCCCACTATACAAGATATGGATTATTTACTTAATCAACCCATATATTTAATTAGTTATCTTTTGATCACTTAATTAATTCTAAATTAATTCTTGATCAAACTAATCAAATAATATTATTAATATATTAGAACTTATAATATATTAATAATCTCCAAGCGTTATTTCTCTCATTTAGTCTATCCAATTGCATGGTGCCATGCAACCCAAATGGACCATGCCGGGTCGGGTCAAGTACATACCAGAAATAGTTATGGACTTAGACACCTTATCCAACAAAACATTACCCACCTCTCTCCTAATCCAAGTTTAAGAGATCAAAACTCAAAATTAAGGCTTCTAATCTCCAAGGTACCTTCCTAGCCTTAATCTCTAACATATTTGGCATCCAAATTCGAGTTCAAATCATGAAATAGGCCAACATTCATGAGTTTACGGCCATGGAACATTCATGGGCCGTAAACTCATATTTCAAGGGTTTTTAAGCCCTAAAACCCTTCCTTTGCATAGTTGGACACTAGATATGACTTAAGGGCTTAAAGGGAAGAACTTATAACATGTAGAACATGGATTTAGAGGGACAAAAGTGAGTTTATGGCCAAGGAACATTCTTCGGCCGTAAACTCATATACAAGGGGTATTTAAGCCAATTAACCCTTCCAAAACCTAGTTGGGACTTAGACATGAACCATGGACTTGCTAATCTAGACTTGGAACACTTTAAACTTGATTTTTACTAAGACATACTCTTGGGCTGTAAACTCCTCTAAAAGGGTGATTTAAGGCCTTTAAACATGTTCAAATGCTTCCAAACTCAATCTATGGCTTTGTGGTAAAATCTAGATGCATCTAAAAATGGTTTAAAGGATTGAAACACAACAAAAGTATGATCTATGAGAGTTTACGGCCTAGGAACATACCCTTGGCCGTAAACTCATAAAACAATGTTTAAGATGCATCAAACACACCCAAATGGCTTGTACAAATTTCTAGAATCACATGTGATTGTTTTAAACACCAAAAACTATCTTTTTCAATGATAAAAGAGAGTTTACGGCCTTAGAACATACCTCTAGGCCGTAAACTCCAACAAATGTCTTAATTGATGTTCTAAATTCATAACAATGCTTAGAAAATTAGTTTGAATCACATGTGATTGCCCTAAGTAGCTTAAATCAATTATTCTTAGCCATTGTGAGTTTACGGCCGTAAACTCTATGAGTGTGGCTGTAAACTCATGTTTTAAATGTTTTAAATCCATTTCAAGTGTTCCAAGGTGTTTAGATAATCATTTCTAGCAATCCCTAAGTCCATTTGTGCCCTTAAAACACCAAAACCTCACCCACATGAGTTTACGGCCGTAAACTCATGTATGTGGGTGTTCCAATGTTGTAAACTACTTAAAATGTTTACTTATGAGGAGTAAACTCAAGTCCCAAGTCCTTAGTGTCATTACAAATCCGAAGACGTCACCCGGGTCACTCCGAACGCTCGTTTTGAGGTGGTTAACCTCATTGGAGTGTAATGTTCCATATGATTAGTGAATGTATCTCTAATTGTATATGTATGGACATTATATCATTTTACATAGGGTCATCGCGAGTAATCAAACCCTGAACCGACGTCTAGCATTCAAAACCGACACGTTTCCGAGTCCGGTGAGTTCATACCCCTACCCTTTTTCACTGTTTTCACTGTTTTCAGGGGGGGGAACACAAGCAAAGTACAAGGGAATTCTTGTACTCATAACATGTTTTCAAATGTGTGTTTCATATTCTTATGCTTTTATAACTGATAACTACAACTGATAACAGATCGAACATACAGATCACGTAACATATATTTGTGAAATAAGTCTTTAAACTAGTATGTTTTACATGTATTTCACAAATGGTTTTCCACATTTTATCAGTTAAAAGCATGACATTAAAATATTTGAATATAATACCTGTACACTGTTTTGTCCTCGGTAACACTCCCCACACTTATATGAGTGGAGGACTTTCATATTATTACTAGTAAATTTGTTATTCCGGTACGATTGGAGACACGTCCTCGGAGAACACTCCACCTGGATTACGCGAGTGGAGGACTACAGCCATAACCAGAATCTCTTGTATTTAGAGAGCGTAACTTGAGTGTATAGATCTATACGGGGCTGACTACCCCACACCTGGCTGCTAGCTACAGCCGAACCAAAATGGTTCAAGGGTGACGAAAGTCATAAGTATGTGGACGACTTATTGCCACATGTGGACTACTTATTGCCACAGGTTTCATTCTATTGTATGGTTATGGAACTCGCAATTAGGATAACAGAGATCTACTTACAGTAATAATGGATTACTTTATACATCGTTTACATCGTTTACATCTTTTACATCTTTTACTTACTGTAACTAACATTCAGGAAGGTACGGGACCTTCCTGGGGAAAACATGGAATCTAATCACGATTACATCTTTTACATCTTTCACATCGTTTACATAAGATACATACATGCAGGAAAGCATTGGGCTTTCCTGGGTAGCACTTACATAACTAGAAAGAGTCACAAAATGGATAACATTACATCTTTTACAATTTGTAACATACAATAAGGAAAGTATGGGACTTTCCTGGTAACACATGATAAGTAAACAGAACAGTTTAACCAGTCAGATAACCAACTATACATTTTCACATGAGTAAACATGTTTTCAGTGTACAAACTTACTATACTTTACAATTGTGAAACAATAACCAACTTTTAAGAAAATACGGGATTTTCTTGGTATACATAACATTTCAGAAACAGAAAGGAAACCGATACATTTTCGTAAAACAAAACCGCTTATGAACTCACCAACTTTAGGCTGATTTTCAATCCGCTTGTGTTCTCAGGTCAGCGTTAGAACAGGTACCAGAAGATCCTTTTGCATGAAGACGGTGTACATGAAGACCCGTTACATTTTGTCTATATATACTATGTATCACAACTGTACAAACTTTACTTTTGAAACAACTGTAAAACTATTATTATGTAATGTAATGCTTGTTTTGCTTTACTTACTATGTACATTGGATTTGATACTCAACACGGTAGTCAACCCCGGAAATGTATTCCGCCTTCAGTTTTCGGGGTGTAACAGTCTCGGCAGCCGTAGCAGTTGTCATGACTCACCTGAATGCTAACAACGCCAATGTTAGCAAGGTGCCTATCGGGATTTCCGATCCTAGCAATGGACAGCAGCAACTAACACCTTCATACCCAGCCACCCAAGAACCTCACTCAAATCCACTGAAGAGAAAAATCAAGATCGAGGAGGGAAGTACCTCGGCTCAAGGACCTTCCGAAGGGCAACGAGCTAAGATGGTCAAATTCCCTACCAACCCTTCTATCCCTACACCTAGGAGACCATACTTAGGAAACCTTCCCCGTCGCAGCAACTGCAGCTACCATCATCATGGTGTCTGCCGGGAGCTCTATTGTGCTAGGTGCCACATGTTGGGGCATACTGCTCGCATCTGCAGAACCCCGGTTGAGTTCATTATATCAACCACCAATGTGGCGACCCGTATAGTTTGCCACTTATGTGGTGAAGTGGGACACTTCAAAAGGGACTGCCCAACAGAAGGGAAAGAAAAAGATACAGGAGGAATCTAACTCTAATGCTTAGGGAGAAGCATCAAGGAACATAGTAGATTTTGGTACGTCTCTCGATCTCGGATATAATTCAAATGTAAATATTTCCCCATTAAGGCGAAAGTCGCAGCACTGTGATTTTTTTTTTAAATTCATCAAGTAAAACTATAATGGCAAAACATATACGTTACGGCCATGTATAGTTAAGATGGATAGACCTAGAGTGAGTGAATGTCGCCTCATTTCTTGTTCCGCGTTGGGTTGTGGATTTAGGGAGGGGTCGCTCAGTTAACAGTCCTGCCCACCTTAATTATACATGACTAGTATATGTTAGGCAATTATAGAAATGCCTTGTGAAAATCCATTCATGAAAAAGGTACTCTATTCAGAACACTTAGGACTCTCTATAGTTCCGCGTCGACTCTATGGGTCCTAGTATCCGCGATATTCATACAAAGGACGAAACCCGAGACGCTTAGAACTTGTGTGCCTGTTTGGCGCATAACTCTATCGACCCTCACTTTATATCATGTCGCAGTGTGCCAACTTCGACGACTCTATCGATCATGGTTTGACTTTGTTCAACCATGTGTTCATCCCTAGTGTTGTGTAAAAAGAACTTTCTCCGTAGCCATTTCAGCAAATAAAGGTTCTTCTGAACCTAAGCATAATACGAATAATCAAACCTAATACGATCCGTCATTCGTCCCTCTTACCTCAACCCTTCCGAAGTACCCAAGAGAAGGGTACCACGCGCTGTTGACCGACCCCTCTTAGTCATATGGAAACCGAAGCGAAAGATACTGCAGACACTCCAGAAGACAATAACCACCCGAAGCATACCTTGTAGATTCCCTAGAAAGACCCTTCATCCTATCCCATGGAGTGGGAACTAGAGTCAAGAGAACCCTTGCAAATTGAGCTGCTATAATGACCGCAAATCCGAAGTTGTTGTCATTTCGCTTGAGCCAACCTAGTAGCTAGCATCCTCGGTTGATAAAGAAACCTGAGTCGTAAGAGTCAAGACCATTGACTGCGACCATCCATTCACTCTCAAATCCCCGAATTAAGCATCGCGGCGAATATCCCAGAAGTCCGAGAGCTGTGATAAAGTAAACTCTAAGAAGAGTGGATGAAAAGATTAAAGTTCCGAGTGATGAGACTTTATACTCACTAGATTTGACCTAGACCGAGAAAACTCAGAACCTTCGGAAGAGTAGTGGCAGTAGAAGCTCGCACTACTCAGGCAATTCATCCATCCTGTTATAGACAAGTAGTG
The DNA here is from genome assembly GCF_052625555.1 of Lactuca saligna. Lineage (NCBI taxonomy): Eukaryota > Viridiplantae > Streptophyta > Magnoliopsida > Asterales > Asteraceae > Lactuca > Lactuca saligna. The sequence continues at coordinate 79,035,765 of NC_136418.1, forward strand.
CCTATCATCCTCCGCCCTCGCGCATGGAGGAAATCATCGTCGCCCTGTAGATGATAGACATCATTCTTCGAAGTGAACACTAGGATACCGAGAACCACAGGATAAACTTCGCAGCCAAGAATACCTGATCAAATGCGAAAGTAGTTACATTAAGCCTCATGACCCATGTCCCGAAGAGATTATAGACTTGACACCAGCCTTGGTGTTAATCGAAGGGTTATGCAGGAACATGCGCTTTCCGCACTAGAATAAACTAAAGTCTTAGAGAATTCATTGGACTATTAGGTGTTCCACGAATACTATCTCACGCAAGAATAGTAGAACCACCTCCTGATATAGTCCATTACTTATCTATTGAAACCCTATCTTCCCGACCCTGAGGGTTTCCATTAGAAATATCTCAAAAATCAGAAGTGCAGGTTCATTTTACACAAGATTGAGATAGACACTCGACAACAAACAGATACCCGTAGACATGCAATCCATCCGATGGTCTAGAAAGCCTCTAAAATCCAATTGACAGGATGCACGGAACCAAAGACAACCCGAGATTCCTAAGAACCAACGTGAAGGACTACACAACCAGTATGAGTCAGAACGTTAGGAACTTCGGAGTGGCGATCATGATGGGTTTTGAGCATTCTAACACTTCCTAAGTGTACATGCAACCCTAATAACCTTGGATCTATGTTTGTCTAATTTGTCATGCAAAGTTGATTTCCAAGGTTATATTCCTATCTAGCATACATGGGGAACAATTTTAACATAAAGTATAGATAGAATAACTTACCTTGTTGTTGCTTGTGTTCCTTGAAACCTTGTGAGCCTAGCACCTCAAGTGGTGATGCCTCAAATGCTTCACACAACACCAAATACTCTTGGAAGAACTTATGAGAGAATACACACTCTTCAAAATCGGCCAAGCCCCCTTATTACTTAGTGTAACCGATTTGGGAGGAGATCATATTCCTTATATAGTGTTGACACATCTAGGGTTAAACCCTAATGTGTCATGACTCTTCATTTCCATGACCCATGGGTTTGTAACTCCCATGGAGCATCCATGGAGCATCCTATGGGTGGAACCCAACTTGATGATCCATGGAGCCTTTTAGCCCACTATACAAGATATGGATGATTTACTTAATCAACCCATATATTTAATTAGTTATCTTTTGATCACTTAATTAATTCTAAATTAATTCTTGATCAAACTAATCAAATAATATTATTAATATATTAGAACTTATAATATATTAATAATCTCCAAGCGTTATTTCTCTCATTTAGTTTATCCAATTGCATGGTGCCATGCAACCCAAATGGACCATGCCGGGTCGGGTCAAGTACATACCAGAAATAGTTATGGACTTAGACACCTTATCCAACAGTCTCCCACTTGGATAAGTCTAGTAACTATTACTGCAAGTATGACTTCAGGAACCGATCGGCAATCGTAGCTCTTTACAAGGTTTCTCAAAACTTGAGAAGATGATGGTACGCCATTTAAGATAAGTGATCATATAATCCTCTGTTCTAGATATCAGTCGGACAAATACATGGAACAATGTCTTACTTATTGTCCAACATTTGTTTCCCGGTTTCTGATTTGTTTGACAAAGAACTTTATTGAACACATCAATCTAGTTCTGACCGGGCCCGATACATAGGTCAAAACAAAATCATCGAGGGGCCCAGATATCAGCTTCTAATCCAAGAAGGAACAGATAAACTTCGACTCATATGTTTGTTCTACTACTCATTGAATTACACATAAGAGCACGATTTTATAACATCGAGTTACCAATGCGTTTTTCGTACAATCAATGCATAACCAACTCGTAAGTAACAAATCATATCTCTAGGTTTAAAGACTTACATGATATTACCGTCTCACGATCACTCGAGATAGAATTCCATGAAGTGATTCCAGTGAGCGTGGGTTGAGTCCAATGCTCAGAACTTATGAGCACTCATGATTGTTGTAGCCTTGTCCCAGACCTCTACAATCAAACATGACAGTCTTGATTCATACCTACTTCCGACATATGACCGACTGTGGAGGTTTGAATAATATGTTATACCAAACAAAATTATTCTGGAAGTCAAAACATGCAAAAGAAATATAGTAAACGATCGACAAGAGATAGCAACACTTTACTCATAAATAAAACACTTTTATTCATCATCAAATGTCAATTACACTTTACAAATTTCGAGATTATCTAACTACTAAATCTAATATCATCCTTCAGCCCTATGCTCCGAGCATGCTGGAGATGCTTAACCCGAGTCAGTCCCTTCGTGAGGGGATCTGCCGGGTTCTCATCCGATGATACCCTCTTTGCCACGAGGAGTCCTTCTTCGATCCGATGTCTGATGAAATGGTATTTTCTGTCGATGTGTCTGGATCTCCCGTGATCCCTTGGTTCCTTGGCTAAGGCAACAGCACTTTCACTATCACAGAAAATTTCCATCGGCTCTTTAATAGCTGGTACAACTCCAAGGTCTCCAATGAAGTTCCTCAGCCATAACGCCTCCTTTGCCGCTTCGCTAGCTGCAATATACTCTGATTCACAAGTAGAATCTGCCACTGTCTCTTGCTTGGAACTCTTCCAAGAAATTGCTCCTCCATTTAGAGTAAAGACCCAGCCCGACTGAGAGCGGAAGTTATCCCTATCAGTCTGGAAGCTAGCATCACTATACCCTACAACTCTCAAGTCATCACTCCCACCGAGGGTAAGGACCCAGTCCTTAGTCCTTCGCAGGTACTTGAGAATATTCTTTACCGCAGTCCAGTGTGCCTTGCCAGGATTCCCCTGAAACCTGCTAACCATGCTCAAGGCAAAGGCTACATCAGGTCGAGTACACGTCATAGCATACATGATCGAACCTACAGCCGTAGCATAAGGTATTCGACTCATTTCTGCTATCTCAGCCTCAGTGCTAGGGCTTTGTGTCTTACTCAACTTGGCGCTACTCTGGATGGGTAACTCTCCTTTCTTGGAGTTTTGCATTCTGAATCTCTTCAGAATCTTCTCCAAGTAGGTACTTTGACTAAGTCCAACTAGTCTTTTACTCCTATCTCTCAAAATCCTTATCCCCAAAATATAGGAAGCTTCACCAAGGTCCTTCATAGCGAAACACTTTCCGAGCCAGGACTTTACTTCCTGTAAGGTTGGAATGTCGTTTCCTATGAGTAGTATGTCATCCACATACAATACCAAAAAGCTAACTATACTCCCACTAGCCTTGACATATACACAAGATTCATCTTCACTCCTAGAAAAGCCAAATTCCTTGACCTTTTCATCAAAGCAAAGATTCCATCTGCGAGGTGCTTGCTTTAATCCATAAATGGATTTCTCAAGCTTACACACTCTATTAGGGTACTCGTTACTGACAAAACCCTCTGGCTGACTCATGTAAACATCTTCAGCCAACTTCCCATTAAGGAAAGCGGTTTTGACATCCATTTGCCAAATTTCATAGTCATGAAATGCGGCTATGGCTAACAGAACCCGAATAGACTTAATCTTGGCTACCGGAGAAAAGGTCTCATCATATTTCACTCCAGGAATTTGAGAGAAGCCCTTTGCAACCAGTCTAGCCTTATAAGTGTGTACTTTACCATCCATGTCGGTCTTCTTTTTGAAGACCCATTTGCACCCTACAGTCTTTCGACCGGATACATTCTCAACCAAGTTCCAAACTTGATTGTCATACATGGATTGTATCTCGCTATCCATAGCCTCTTTCGATTTGTCAGACTCGGGGCCCGCCATGGCTTCCTCGTAGCTGTTAGGATCATCATGACTTACTAGTGTCTCATCACTAATAAGTGTCTCACCTTCTGCAGTAATATGGAATCCATAGTAATGCTCAGGTGCACTCCTAACTCTCGTGGAACGCCTCAGAGGTACAGATTCGTCAATTGGCTCAACAGGAGTTTCCTCCTCAAGTTGAGGGCTAGAGTTTGAAGTTCCTTCACCACTTGACTCTTGAATTTCTTCAAGATCAACTTGCCTCCCACTGTCTCCTTGGCTTATAAACTCTCTTTCTCGAAAGACTCCTCTCCTTGCTACAAAGACCACATTGTCACTAGGTCTGTAGAAGAGGTAACCAAAGGATTGCTGTGGGTAGCCGATGAAAATACACCTCTCGCTTCGGGGTTCGAGCTTATCATGAGTCTCGCGTCTCACGAAAGCCTCGCATCCCCAAATCTTGATGTGGTCTAGTTTAGGTACTTTACCAGTCCACATCTCGTGAGGAGTTTTGGCAACTTTCTTTGTAGGGACTAGATTAAGGATATGGGCGGCAGTCTCTAAGGCATACCCCCAGAATGAGATTGGTAGCGAAGCTCGACTCATCATGGAACGAACCATGTCCAACAAGGTTCGATTACGCCTCTCAGCCACACCATTCAACTGCGGTGTCCTGGGAGGTGTCAATTGTGAGACAATCCCACATTCCTTTAGATAGTCGAGGAACTCTGAACTAAGATACTCACCACCTCGATCGGATCGAAGCATCTTAATGTTCCTGCCCAATTGATTCTCGACTTCCTGTTTAAATTCCTTAAACTTCTCGAAAGTCTCTGACTTATGCTTGACTAAGTAGACATATCCATATCTACTGTAATCATCGGTAAAAGTCAAATAATAACGATTAGCATCTCTAGTGGCATGTTTGAATGGTCCACACACATCCGTGTGTATAAGGTCCAACAAACCTTCACCCCTTTCACATGAGCCTGTGAAGGGTGACTTTGTCATTTTTCCAAGTAAGCATGATTCGCAACTATCATTTGACTTTAGGTCAAACGACTCCTAGACTCCATCCTTTTGGAGTTGGCCTATGCGTTTGTTGCTTATATGTCCAAGACGACAATGCCATAACGATGCTTTATCCAAGTTATTATTATTAGTAGAATCAATACACAAAACATTATTTCCTAAGTTATCTACAATAGCTACAGCTTCATACACACCATCACAAGGTAATGCTTTAAAATAAAGTACATTATTAAAGAAAGCATTAATCGAACCAACTTCATTATCAAACGAAAAGGTGAAACCTTGTTTGTACAATGCATGAAAGGAAATAATATTTCTTGCCATTTCTGGCGAATAACAACATTTATTCAAATCTAAATTTAACCCACTACTTAGCGATAAAGTATAAACTCCAATCTTGGTGACAGGTGTAACTTTCCTATTCCCCATGATTAAGTTTATTCTTCCTTGCTCCACATTCTCACTTCTTCCTAGTCCCTCCAAGTCACAGCAAATATGAATTCCGCAACCTGTATCAAGGACCCAAGATTTCGAATGGGGTGAGTTATTAGAAATGATAGTGTAAACACCTGCATGGTTGGGTTTGACTTTCCCATCCTTTACAACTTGCTGGTACTTTGGGCAGTTCCGCTTCCAATGAGCTTTTTCGTGGCAATAGAAGCATTCAGCCTCTTTTGGGTCAGAAGAAGGAGTAATGAAACCTTTCTTGGTTCCACTTGAAGAAGAGCCATCAAGGGTCCGAGCCTTGGTACCCTTTGAAGATCTCTTTCTCTTCCTCCCTCGACTCTGCCCGATTGCCAAGACCGGAGTTGTTTCTGGAGTAGGAGTGATAGCAACCGACTTCCCCTTAAGACCTGTTTCTGCGGTCTTGAGAAGTCCCTGAAGTTTGCTGAGGGTGACCTCTTCCTTGTTCATGTGATATGTCATGCGGAATTGATCATAGCACGATGGTAAGGAGTGCAAAATGATATCTATTGCAAGCTCCTCAGGGAAGTTCACATTGAGCTTCAGCAACCGATCCACATACCTTTGCATTTTCTGCATGTGGCTCGTGACGGACTCTCCGTCCTTCATCATGGTTGTTATCATGGAGCAGATGACTTCGTACCTCTCTTGTCGTGCACTTTGATGGTATCTTTCCATCAAATCTTGGTGCATTTCATAAGGGTAGAAGTCTTCATAAGACTTTTGGAGTTCAGCTGTCATGGTGGCTAACATGATGCAAGCCACCTTGGTTGCATCTCTTTCATGAGTATGAAAGTCAGCGATCTCCTGGGGAGTTGCAGTGGACTCGTCAATTTCCTTAAGCTCCTTGTCAAGGACATATTCTTTGTCCTCGTAGCGGGTAATCATCCTGATGTTTTTGATCCACTTATTGAAGTTGGATCCATCAAAGGTGACTTTCCCACATAGACTCATAAGAGTAAAGGAGCCATTAGGATTCGAGCCAGAAGCATTAGTTGAAGACATCTGAAAAGAAGAACAAGTTTAGTTTAGATTTAAGAGAGTCCTTAATAAAACACCCAAATGTAATATTAAGGCTAGGACCCAATCACAATATAATATAACTTAGAAGAGGTATGTCGTAATCTAAGCTATACCATATTTGAAAGGTAGGTGAATGACGATTCACCAATTTCCACCACGAAAACCGAAATAATAAATATTTAGTTTTTATTGGTTTTAGAAATTCCTAGATTCTTTGAGATCCAATGAACTTTTCAAAGGCATGTTTCAATCTCGGGAGTGCCCTCCAGGTTTTGTGACTGGGATGCCGAGGATCAGAAAACGAGGTGTGAAGTAACCATGCAAATCACTTGGTACCCTTAAAGTTTATCACTCAATCGATGTGCCGGTAAACCACACACGCTCCACCGATACTGTAATAAACCTTAAGTCACCCTTTACCTACCTTGTTAAGTCCAAGTTAGTGTGCCGGTTAACCACACACGCTCCACCAACGACTCAGACAAAGTGTAAAGTGTAATTTCATGGATTAGCACCTTATTCACATTTTTCCTAAAGTAACTAAGATTGGGAATTTAATAAACATTTAGTTACTTTATTATATTCATCATACTTTGAATGAGAATTTATAAGTCTTACCCGTTCGGCTAACGACCATCCACCAGTCAAGCAAGCGGTGGGTGAGAATATTCACCCATTAAGTCACCATTTTATAGGCAACAACCTTATACCCACCTTATAGACCGGCTTCGTGAATGAGGCGTACTAGCGGTAAGACGACTTGTTCTTATACATATATATATATATATATATATATATATATATAATTATTAAATTATCATAATATAAGTATAAGGGTTGAATTTTAACTTTTAAAATTCTAGGGGTTGGAACTAAAGTTTTAACTTAACTTTACTTGTTCCAAAACTTAAGGGCATGTTTTGTAACTTTCAAAACTTTTCATTTCTTGTAACTTATGAGTCTAATAGAGTCATAAAATGAAGACTCTTCATTTTTATAACTCTTGTGTTTTCTTAATGGTTTTAACTCAAGTGTGACTCTTGGTTTTCCATAACTTAAGGATAAGTTATGGACTCCATTAAAACACATTATGATCAAGAATTAAACTACCAAATAGGTTACAAATAATTCCTATGATCATCTAAAACATCATAAGAACAAGAACATGAATATGAACATAATCAAAAATTACATAAAACTTTTTAATTTTGATAACTAGTAGTTGTAAATGAATTAGCAAAACATTACACCACCAAAAACAAGTTTATATTTACTAAAACAGTTGAGGGTAATGTTTCTAATTCATTTTCCAGCAACTGAATCGAAATTCTGCACTCATTCGACCCTACTCGCCGAGTGCATGAACATGACTCGCCGAGTTGGTTGAAGATACACATGGACTCGACGAGTCCCCCCTATGGACTCGGCGAGTCCGATCGCAGACAGCAAATTTTCGATTCTGTTTTCAACTTTTAAGAACAAATAAGAACAAACAAGCCTAGGCTCTGATACCACTGATGGGTTTTGAGCATTCTAACACTTCCTAAGTGTACATGCAACCCTAATAACCTTGGATCTATGTTTGTCTAATTTGTCATGCAAAGTTGATTTCCAAGGTTATATTCCTATCTAGCATACATGGGGAACAATTTTAACATAAAGTATAGATAGAATAACTTACCTTGTTGTTGCTTGTGTTCCTTGAAACCTTGTGAGCCTAGCACCTCAAGTGGTGATGCCTCAAATGCTTCACACAACACCAAATACTCTTGGAAGAACTTATGAGAGAATACACACTCTTCAAAATTGGCCAAGCCCCCTTATTACTTAGTGTAACCGATTTGGGAGGAGATCATATTCCTTATATAGTGTTGACACATCTAGGGTTAAACCCAAATGTGTCATGACTCTTCATTTCCATGACCCATGGGTTTGTAACTCCCATGGAGCATCCATGGAGCATCCTATGGGTGGAACCCAACTTGATGATCCATGGAGCCTTTTAGCCCACTATACAAGATATGGATGATTTACTTAATCAACCCATATATTTAATTAGTTATCTTTTGATCACTTAATTAATTCTAAATTAATTCTTGATCAAACTAATCAAATAATATTATTAATATATTAGAACTTATAATATATTAATAATCTCCAAGCGTTATTTCTCTCATTTAGTTTATCCAATTTCATGGTGCCATGCAACCCAAATGGACCATGCCGGGTCGGGTCAAGTACATACCAGAAATAGTTATGGACTTAGACACCTTATCCAACAGATCACGCCAGTGATAATCTCGCCATAGAAGTACACTATGTTCTAAAGTGCTGAAAAGCTCTACCCTTCTCAGAGCTTAGGACCACCCGAGATCCTTTACGGAGATTTGGTCCAACCCTCGTCAGACCACTACTACTTTCGGATATTCCACAAGTTTCACACCCGATCGATCCACTCCTTAGACTTGATATGTGTTCACCCTACGTCATGCTTTGTACCCCACTCATGTTGATAAAGACTATTGAAAACCCTAATCTCGAAGATACACCAGCCGAAACCCACTAGCTACACGAGACAGAATTTGCATCTCGTACGTGAAGATCTGTTGGAATGACAAGCACAGACCAGAGTTCACTTAGGGATGCGAGGAAAAACCGTATAGGAAGTACTCTCTTACATCTACTTGGCTAGTCATACCTACTTCCTTACCTAGATTTGAATTTCGGGACAAAATTCCCTCTAACGAGGGGATGATGTGACAACCCAAAGTCATTCTGTTACATTACCCCGTTACCGTTAACAGAATATTCCACTGTATAAAAGTTCCGTTAATTACAACTCATCAATTTCATAAAACATTTCTTATGTTTATATTTAATATGCCGTTAAGTCGTGATAAAAGGAAATAAAATCATATAACACACATAGTCCATTTATTTGGAAAAAGTTAGTTTTATTATGACGACCACTAAATCGGGTGCGACCAAAAGCCCCGTTAAACGACAATATCGGGTAGAATATCACCGAGCTCCAACTCCCACCCATATATAAGGGGGAGTAAACTCCATTTGTGCCTTTTCCACCCTCTCTCTCTATACTCTCTCTCTAGACTCGTTTTTGACCCGAATTCGCAACCAAACGCTTCCAAATCGTAAGTCCACTTACCCTAGCTTGTTATAAACATTATGACTTGTGATTATACCCCAAAATTCGACCATATAAGTTGTCAAAGAGGAGTTTACGACACAGGAACAATCTAGGGCTGTAAACCCCTTAATTGTGGCAAAAATGACCCGAACTTGTCCCATTGAGCCTAGGAACCAATTAAGGAATTTGTCTAGGAGTGTTAATATCATCAAAACATAGGATTTTAGGGTATAAAAGAGAGTTTATGGCCCAAGAAGATGCTTAGGCTGTAAACACCTCTAAACCTTGTCTAAATGCCCCAAAAACACACCCAAACCACCCTTGGACTTAATACATAAATTAGGGGATTATCATTTTGGGTTTAGAACATTTAAAAACATTAAAATTAAGGACAAAAGGAGTTTACAGCCCATACATGTTTCAAGGCCGTAAACACCCCTAAACATACCCAAATGATGGCTTTAATCCCCCCAAATGGTCTCACACTTCATTATAGATTGCTAGCAAGGTATTTGGGGCTTGAAACTTCAATAAACTCAAGGAATGAGAGTTTACAGCCGTAAACTCCCTTAGGAGTTTTCCCTGGGCTGTAAAATCCATTAAGATGCCCTTAAAGACCTTAAACCCACTCATACTATATAGTTTTGGACCTAGAATAATTCCATCAACAAGTTAGAAGCCTTAAAACACACTAGATCCCCTCACCAAGAGATTACGGCCATAAAGTCATGGTGAGTAATCCCTGGGCCGTAAACATGGTGTTAAGGGTTTACTCTTGGAGAGTAAATTCCATTCCTAAGCCATACACACCTTTAGACGCTACCCGGGACACCCCAAACACTTAACCAAAGTGTTTTCCACTCCTTTGAGCGCGTATACTTGTTTAATTAGTATTAAATATACTAATTGTATGTGAACATATGTTATCATATGTTAAATAGGTCATTGAGTGTGTTCGAGTCGTTACATGACACTGAACACCTAACCGGCACCCTCGTCGGACCTACTTACACCAGGTGAGTTCATACCCCTGAATGAACCTTTTAAATGTTTTTACATGTTTTATAGGGGGGAAATACCAGTTAAACATGCCAGTTATCATATCAATCACATGTGATTGATAACCCGCATGCACGAGATTTTACCACACTGTACACTGTTTTACCGAGTAGAGTACTATAATGGTTTTTAGAAAGGTTTTCAATTGTTTCAAAACTCTTACTTGTACTGTTGTATCAAAATTCATTACAAACTGGTTTATAAAGATTCCGAAGATTTCTACAGGTTTTCAAACTTATTTTACCAAAGAATACCAAAATGCGATTTTTCCTAAGTATAAAGGTTTTCCAAGGTTTTCATCGAATTTCTCTTTTACGACGTATACTTTTACTTGTTTGTTACTACTGCTCCGCCCTATTTAGTTTAAACTCCTATTTGATACGCTTATTCCTGGTGATGCATTTCATCTTCACTTATACTTGATCTCGTTTCCGTTTCACTTATGCCTATCAACGATTCCACTTCGGAGTACACTCATACTTGATAACGCTTATAGATCACGATTCAATTATACCACACTGTTTGTTTACACTTTACGAATTTGATATTCCACACTATTTTTTCACACTTTATGATTCAATTATTCCACACTATTTGTTCACACTTTATGATTCAATTATTCCACACTATTTTTTCACACTTTATGATTCAATTGTTCCACACTATTCGTTCACACTTGTTACACACTTAGTCGTAGTTAGATGTATGGATGTGCTTGTATATGTGCATATAAATAATGATTGAAGGACTTAGGAAGGTTTGTTGTCCTTATTTCCTTTTCTTAATTGAGATGTGGTCTGGTGGGATCGGATGACCGTCCGAAGGTCGTTTGATTCATTAGTTGTATGTTATGTATACGAGCATAGACATATAGGTTTACTCTAGTCAGTTCAGTTAAGAGTCTCTACCTCTGGTTCAACACTCACATTAGAAACACACTACCCACTATTTGGAAGTCTCTACCCACTATTTGGGTTGCATCTTCATGACAAGGCCTTCTCCATCGTCTAGTTGGTAACCAGAGTCTCCTATAGGGAGAGTGGATATTGTGTGTATAGATCTATACGGGATTGACACCCCCGCACCCTGACTGTTAGCTACAGTCCACGGCCCACCAAGCTAAGGGGTGATAAATGTCATATTTTATAGATGCTTGTAGGGCGTCAGGTACTCTAGTGTCGGTTAGTATGGTTACGAGTATCCCAGGTTGCCTTATAATTCATGGCCTTGAGGTAACGGTATTTCACCAGCAATTTACACTGTATGCTGGTAACTCATTCTCAGTGTCACACTGTTTTGACCGTGCAAGATATATCTTTCATTTGATATTATCTGCGGTCTGTATCTGTTTTGACCTTGCAAGATGTATCTTTCATTTGATACTATATGCGGTCTGTATTCTCTGTTTTGACCTTGCAAGATGTATCTTTCATTTGATACTGTCTGCGGTCTGTATTCTCTGTTTTGACCTTGCAAGATGTATCTTTTATTTGATACTGTCTGCGATATGTATTCACTGTTTTAGACCTTACCAGTTGTACCTTTCATTTGGTACCTTCTGGGGTCTGTGTCTCCATTCGTTACACTGAACCAAGCGTGTCGTTCGTTCGATACTCTCCTGGAGTCTATGATTCCTTTGCCTTAGTCAGCAGTCCTCACTGTTGAGGCATATGTTATTTCCCTGACTTCTCTTGCTTTCTTTAATAATCAAATTCAGTATTTTGATAATGATAGTGATTAACGGAAAACTACTTTTTACCACATTACTCTATCCAGTCTTGCTAGAAGGCTACTTTTATTAAAGAAAATATAGGATTTTCTATTAAGAACCCTAATACACTATATACTCTTTAACTGCTACATTATAAAGTTATTTGAATAAAATGTCACTAATTACTTATGAACTCACCAACATTTGTAAAAAATGCTGATACTCACTTTTCAAATAACTTGTATTCCCAGGTCAGCATTAGACAGGTACATCCCCAGAGCTGTTGATGAGGATAGCTTAGTACCATGCTGTGTTTATTACATTTGCTTATATTACTCTGATATATTGTGATGTAAACAATGTAAAACTATTACTATTAATGCAATGTTTTGTTGTACTTTGATTAATACAATGCATGTGTTGTGATACTTCACATGACGTCATCCACCCCAGAACGTTTCCGCCGTTCCAGTTTTAGGGTGTGACAGCGGCCCTTCTGACCTCCCGTCCTCGAATCGGCGAACTTGGTCCGCTTGGCTGCCGGCTGAGACTGAGCGGGCTGCCGATCCACCCGCTAAGACACGGCCTCCTCCCTGGCCTGAGTCTCCAACTCGATCTCCCTCTTCCGGGCATTTGCCTGGAGCTCAACAAATGTCTGGTATGTCGAGTTCGATACGAACTCCCGAATGTCCCTCCTCAGAATACCCAAATATCGGCTTATCCGTGCCTGCTTAGTGGACACCTGCTCAGGGTAGAACATCTCCCTCTCATGAAACTTCTGGGTGACCACAACAACTGAATCATTACCCTGTTTGAGGGTCAAGAACTCCTGAATTAACCATTCCCTCTCCACCGAGGGAACATACTTGTCTCTGAACATAGTAGTGAATCTCTCCCAAGTCACGACTAAAATCTCCGCAAGGGTGAAGGTTGCTGTCACGAACCTCCACCAATCCTTCGCTCCTAGGAGGAGCTGGTTCAAAGCGAACCGTACCCTCAGATGCTCCGGACATGAACACGTATAGAAGCATCCCTCAATGTCAGCAATCCATCTCATCGCAGCGATCGGATCCTGCAACCCATCAAAATCGGGTGGCTTAGTGTTGCTGACCTCCCGGAATAACAACGAGTCACCTCCCTGAGGTCTGGCAGCAACCACAGCTGCTGTAGCTACAGCGGCTGCAACCTCAGTCACCCCAGCGTACCGCTTATCAAAAGTATCCAACAGCGTGATCTTGATAGACCCAAACATCTCCGGAATCTCGGCCCGGATTGCCGCAGCCACCTCATCGTGGATCATCTGATGAAGCTCCTCGTCACTCACACCGCTCGTCCCATGTCTGTGGCGTGTCTCAACCATAATGCCTCTGAAATACAACATAAAAATATCAGAGACTCAATCGAGCATACTCGCACTCGATAACATAACCCTACTCGACCTCCAATACCCAAAGGATTCTTACATGGCCTGCCTACTGATCCAGTGTCTTCAGTAGCACGGGCCCTATACTACTGACTATACCGCATCAACATTCACCCCAAGTCCTCCTCCCTGGACCTCGGATCACGAGTACTATATTCTTGCTATGCATTGGCTACCTACTCGATCTCAAGACATCTCATAGAAGCAGGATTCCCTAGACTAAGGCATCACAAATCAGGCCACTCTAGTCCTAATATGAATACCTAGTCTATTCTAGCATGCATAACATATCATAATATATCTCATAACACATATTGTAAGGGTATTTTGGGGATTTTACCGTGTGGGCGCTGGCTGACCGTACACACTTCTTCTTCTTTGGTTATCTCAAAATCTCTTATATAATTTTTATCTTTTTATTATTGAATTTTTTTTCTTAAATACTCGATTTGAGTTCAGTTACACCCGAAGGTGCACCCGAATCTCTGAAACCAAGGCTCTGGTACCAACTTGTAACAACGTAAATTTTAAAAACAATTTTTCTTTTCTTAAACATGTTTTCATCCAAGTCAGGTCATATAAATCCATAGTATCATATCATCATACAAAACGTATAAATGCCAAGATCATAAAATAAATCCTTCGCCAGTGTGTACAGATCACTACGGTGCCTTCCCACGGTCCTCGTGTAACAGCCCGGATCCCCAGGTATCTCCATTTCCTTATATTTTTGGCATTCTGTGAGGGGACTCGGCGAGTTAGTGGTTGAACTCGTCGAGTCGGGTCGCGGTTTATAGCGGGGGTTCGCGTCCGGACTCGGCGAGTCCAAGGGATGGACTCGACGAGTCCGTGCTGTTTAATGAAACCCTAATTCCCCGGCCCTAAGCTCTATTTAAAGGACCTTATGGCCCTCATATGCGGCCACCTTGAACCCTAAGAGCCTCCATACGTCTGTAAGCCCTTGTGTGTGTGTTTGAAGGCCTCTTGTTCTTCAATTTGTGTGATAGTGCAAGGAAAGGAGGGAGAGGAGCAAGCTTGAAGTGTTGGGGAGCTTAGATCTGTTGCCATTTCATCAAGGGGGTCTCCTTGAGGTAACTTTCTGAGCCAATCTTCATGTTTTGTGTTGATGGGCCAAATCTAGGGTTTCTTCTTGCCTTTCTTGGCTTGAATAAGAAGTATGAGAGGTCCCATGGAGACATGGAACCTAGATCTAGACTTTAGCAGGTCCAGGAGACCCCTTATGACAAGCTTTATGCCCATTCATTTGAGTTAGAAGCTATACTTGCCATATTGAAGGTTGTTTCTTCAAAATAAGCCTTGTATGCATTGCATGGCAACCAAGACTGAGACTTTACGTGACAAATAAGCTTGGGAAGGCCAGATCTATGTATCTATGGAACGGATCTGACCGCAAGAGCCAGTTTTAGCTGGTGCATGGCATGGACTCGCCGAGTCTGAAGAACAGACTCGACGAGTCACTTGAAGATTGTCCTTGAGACCATCTTGTGTGTAGACTGGACCGAGTTGTGAGCGACTCAGTGAGTCGCAGAGAGTTGGAAAGGTTTTGACAGGTGGACCGAGTCAGGATGGGACTCGCCGAGTTGGCCTTAGACTCGGCGAGTTGAGTCGCGGTGACCCTGCGATTCAGGCCCAGGTGGAACTCGTCGAGTCAGGGGAGTACTCGACGAGTCAAAGGGAAAATTCTTGAGAGTTGGTAAAAACGCGTAGACTCGCCGAGTCACTATTGTGCACTCGCCGAGTCTAGTCCAAATTAACTAAAGACTGCTGACCGGGTCAACCGGTGTTGACTTGAGTTGAATGGTCCACCTTAGTGGTACAAGTAATAATTATAGATTTATATATATCGTAGGAGGATTTCAGCTCGAGGGTTCGAGCCCGAGTGATTTCAGGATTTACGGGTAGCAACTTAGCGAGGCATACGAGGTGAGTCTTCTCACTATACTATACCCGGAAGGGTTTTGACTATGTGACCGGAAGGTCGAATATGATATGGAATATATGCTTTATGTGTGTTAAGTTATTTGCTATATGTGTCATGTATGATATGTTTGATATGGGTCGGAAGGCGTGGTCATATGGACTGTAAGGATTGATGTGGGTAGGACCGGAAGGTTTACCCAGTCGGGACGGAAGTCCCCTGAACACATGGACCGGAAGGTCAAGGCCTGGAAAGGCGTATGTGCATATGTTGTATTTTGGGAACTCACTAAGCTTTATGCTTACAATTGTTGTTTATGTGTTTCAGGTACGAGTGAGGACCGTGGGAAGGCGCCAGCGTGATCGTACACACACTCGGGGAAACTATTTTATCTTTTGATATGTAATCGTTTGAGACTACGACGTTATTTTGGAATCTAAACTAATTACTCATGTCTTAATGGTTGTAAAAATGAAAATTTTTGGTTGGCAAATTTTATGACGTTACAAGTTGGTATCAGAGCCTTGGTTTGAGGGATTCGGGTACACCTTCGGGTGTAACTGGACTCAAACCGGGGATTGGAGAAAAATTGTTTTTACAAAAAATTTAATTTAAATAATCAAAATTTAAATTTTGAAATGTGAGACAACCGAAGAAGAAAAGGTGTGTACGGTCAGCTAGCGCCCGAACGGTAAAAATCCCCAAAATACTCTTATTATATGTTACGATTTATGATATGATATGATACGCATGCTAGCAGACTAGGTATACATATTAGGGCTAAAGTGGCCTGATTTTGTGATGCCTTAGTCTAGGGAAAACTTGCTTCTTTGGGGTGCTCGAGAGCGAGTGGGTAACAAGAGTATGAAAAGAATAGAGTGCTCAGGATTCGAGGTTGGGGAGGATGACTTGGGTGAATACCGACGCGGTGTAACTGGCAGTATTGGGCCCGTACTGCCAAGGACACCGGGTCAGTAGGCAGCCAAGTGGGAACCCCTGAGTATCAAAAACTGAGCAGGGTTGCGTTATCGAGTGCGATTTTTGCCCGATAGGGTCTCTGATATTATTTTGTTGTATTTTAGAGACATCATGGTTGGACCACGACACAGACCTGGCACGAGTGGGGTGACTGACGAGGAGCTCCGTCAGATGATCCATGAGGAGGTAGCTGCAGCGATCCGGGCCGAGATTCCGGAAATGTTTGGGTCTATCAAGACCACGCTGATGGAGACGTTTGATGAGCGGTATGCCGCGTTGTCTGAGGCTGCCGCTGCTGCAGCTACTGCAGCTGTGGCTGCTACCAAGCCACAGGGGGGTGACTCGTTGCTGTTCCGGGAGTTCAGCAACACGAAGCCACCAGAGTTTGACGGGACTCAGGATCCGATTGCTGCTATGAGGTGGATTGCCGATATTGAGGGATGCTTCTATACTTGTTCATGTCCGGAGCATCTGAGGGTACGGTTCGCCCTGAACCAGCTCCGCCTGGGAGCGAAGGATTGGTGGAAGTTCGTGACGGCAAACTTCACTCTCGCGGAGGTTTCAGCCTTGACTTGGGAGAGATTTACTACTATGTTCAGAGACGAGTATGTTCCCCCGGTAGAGAGGGAACGGTTGGTTCAGGAGTTCTTGACCCTCAAGCAGGGTAATGATTCGGTTGCAGTGATCACGCGGAAGTTTCATGAGAGGGCGATGTTCTGCCCCGAGCAGGTGTCCACGGAGCAGGCTCGGATGAGCCGGTATTTGGGAGTGCTGAGGAGAGACATCCGGGAGTTCGTATCGAACTCATCAAATCAGACTTTTGCTGAGCTTCAGGCGAATGCCAGGAAGCGGGAGATCGAGTTGGAGACCCAGGCCAGGGAGGAGGCCGAGTCTCAGCGGATGGATCGGCGGCCGACGCAGTCGCAGCCGGCAGCCAAGCGGACCAAGTCCGCTGATTTGAGATCCGGAGGACAGAAGAGCCGTACGTGTGGGAAGTGCGGCAAGGGTCATGAGGGGGCGTGTCGATTGGGTGCTTGCTACAAGTGTGGCAAGGAGGGGCACATTGCGAGGGATTGCCCCAAGGGATTTATGGTTTGCTTCCATTGCAACCAGACTGGCCATCGGAAGGCCGAGTGCCCCCAGCTTCGCCAGGGATCTTCGCCTGCTGCCAGGGTTCCTGAGGTTCGGGCAGTGAAGACCGAGGCCCCGAAGGCTCGTGGGAGGGCTTTCCAGTTGACTGCGGAAGAGGTCCGCGCGGCGCCTGATGTAGTGGCCGGTATGTATTCTTTCACGTATTTACATTTATACTGAGACATTATGCTTATATTCCTATATGCGTAGGTACTTTTCTTGTGAATCATGTTCCTGCTTTGGTATTGTTCGACTCAGGTGCGAGTCGGTCCTTTGTTTCGCTGGCCTTTAGCCAGTACATCGATATCGATCGGGAGACGATGAGTCGTCCTCTGCGAGTTGCTATAGCAAACGAGAGAGCAGTATACGCCACCGAGGTGATTCGAGGATGCGTACTCGAGATTTTTGGGGTCGAGTTTCCTATAGACTTAGTCCCTATAGCTATGGGGGATGTTTGCATTATCGTGGGCATGGATTGGTTGAGTAAGTTTGGAGCTGTCATTGACTGCGAGAGACAGCTGGTGATGATTAGAGACCCTAGTGGGGGAGTGCTCACGGTTTATGACGAAGGGACCCGGTGTGGGTCAGCATTTTGTTTGGCGGCCAGGGCAAGGCAGAGTTTGCAGCAGGGCTGTGATGGATTCATAGCCTATGTGATGGATACTCGTGTGACCGCGGAGAGGCCCAATTCGATTGATGACGTTCCGGTTGTACGCGAGTTTGCGGATGTGTTCCCCGAGGAGTTACCAGGCGTGCCTCCGGAGAGGTAGGTGGAGTTTCGTATCGATTTGGTTCCGGGGGCGGCGCCCATCGCCAAGGCGCCCTACCGTCTCGCTCCACCGGAAATGCTGGAATTATCCTCGCAGCTTCAGGAGCTGTTGGGGAAGGGATTCATTCGACCCAGTAGCTCGCCTTGGGGAGCGCCGATTTTGTTCGTCAAAAAGAAGGATGGTTCACATCGGATGTGTATCATTATCGGGAGTTAAACAAGTTGACGATTAAGAACCGGTACCCGTTACCTAGGATCGACGATCTATTCGATCAGTTGCAGGGGGCATCTTGGTTTTCCAAGATTGACTTGAGGTCGGGATATCATCAGATGAGGGTTCGTGAAGAGGATATCCAAAAGACTGCCTTCAGGACTCGTTATGGGCATTATGAGTTTGTAGTGATGCCTTTTGGGCTCACCAACGCCCCGGCTGCATTCATGGATCTCATGAACAGGGTGTGCCGACCGATGCTGGATCAGTCGGTGATCGTATTCATCGATGATATCTTGGTATATTCGAAGACTAGGGACCAGCATGAGGAGCATTTGCGGGAGATTCTTCGGGTTTTGAGATCGGAGAGGCTGTATGCCAAGTTCTCCAAGTGTGATTTCTGGTTGCGAGAGGTCCAATTCCTCGGGCATCTTGTGAACCAGAAAGGGATATTGGTCGACCCGGCCAAGATTGAGGCGGTGCTGAGGTGGGAGGTGCCGAGATCGCCCACCGAAATCAGGAGTTTTCTGGGTTTGGCTGGATATTACCGCAGATTTATCAAGGATTTCTCCAAGATCGCTGTGCCACTTACTAGGATGACCCGGAAGGGTGTTGTGTTTTCATGGGGACCGGAGTAGCAGTCTTCGTTTGAGACGCTTCGTCAGAAATTGTGCGAGGCTCCAGTGCTTGCACTCCCGGAAGGGATGGAGGACTTTGTGGTATATTGTGATGCCTCTATATCGGGTTTAGGGGCGGTGCTTATGCAGAAGGGTCATGTGATAGCGTACGCTTCGAGGCAGTTGAAGCCTCATGAGTCGAGATATCCCACGCACGACCTGGAATTGGGGGCGGTGGTGTTTGCCCTCAAAATCTGGCGACACTACTTGTACGGGGTTCGGTGTACGATTTACACGGACCATAAGAGCTTGAAATACTTGATGGATCAGCCAAATCTGAATATGCGTCAGAGGAGGTGGTTGGATGTGGTGAAGGATTACGATTGTGAGATCCTGTACCACCCGGGCAAGGCTAATGTGGTAGTCGACGCTTTGAGCCGTAGGGCGGATAGCGCCCCGATCCGGGACATTTGTATGAGGTTGACGGTTTTGACCCCGATTCTGGACATTATTCGAGGGGCTCAGATGGAGGCTGCAAAGCCGGAACACCAGAAGAAGGAACGGGTGGTGGGTCAGGTACCAGGATTTGTTGCGGATGGTTGAGGGCTTATGACTTTTCAGGGGTGGATTTGGGTGCCGTTTGTGGGCGGTGCGCGCACTACTTTGATGGAGGAGGCACATCGATCGAAATTCTCGATTCATCCTGGTGCTACGAAAATGTATTTGGATCTCAAGAAGGAGTACTGGTGGCCATGTATGAAGAGGGATGTCGCTTGGTTCGTCGAGAGGTGCTTGACCTGTCGGCAGGTCAAGGCCGAACACCAGCGACCGCACGGTAAGCTGCAACCGCTAGAGATCCCCGAATGGAAGTGGGAACAAATCTCTATGGATTTCATTACCAAGTTACCGCGAACGGCGAGAGGAGTCGATGCGATTTGGGTAATCGTGGATCGACTAACAAAGAGCGCTCATTTTCTAGCTATAAGTGAGAGCTCTTCTGCGGAAAAGTTGGCTGAGTTATATGTGAGGGAAGTAGTATCGTGGCATGGGGTGCCAATCTCGATTATTTCAGACCGCGACGTGCGTTTCACTTCCAGGTTCTGGAAGAAATTCCATGAAGAGTTGGGTACTAGGCTGCATTTCAGTACGGCATATCATCCTCAGACAGACGGCCAGAGTGAGCGGACCATTCAGACGCTCGAGGACATGCTTCGGGCGTGTGTGTTGGACTTCGGAGGGTGCTGAGACACCTATCTACCTTTAGCAGAGTTCTCGTATAACAACAGCCATCATTCGAGCATTGGTATGCCGCCCTTTGAGCTGTTGTATGGGCGGAGGTGTCGCACCCCCATCTGTTGGGGTGAGGTGGGACAGCAGGTTATGGGTAGCACGGAGATCGTGCTTCAGACGACCGAGCAAATTCAGATGGTCAGGCAGAGGTTGCTGACCGCTCAGAGCCGGCAGAAAAGTTATGCAGACAGGCGACGGTCCGAGCTTGAGTTCCAGGTTGGTGATCTCGTGCTCCTAAAGGTCTCTCCTTGGAAAGGAGTGATTCGATTCAGGAAGAGGGGCAAGTTGGGGCCCCGGTATATTGGTCCTTTTCGTGTGATTCCAAGGGTGGGACGGGTAGCCTACCGTTTAGACTTGCCAGCAGAGTTGGGACAGATTCACGACACTTTCCATGTGTCGCAGCTGCGGAAATGTATGGCCGACGAATCAGCGGTGGTTCCGTTAGGAGATATTCAGGTGGATGCAAGTCTGAATTATGCAGAAAAACCTATAGCCATCAGAGATCGGAAGATCAAGGTTTTGAGAAACAAGGAGGTGCCCCTGGTATTGGTTCAGTGGCAGCATCGGAAGGGATCAGAGATGACTTGGGAGCCGGAGCGGGAGATGCGGGAGCAGCATCCGGAGCTTTTTGGCTAAGCGGGACTTCGAGGGCGAAGTCTTATTGTAGTGGGGGAGATTTGTAACAGCTCGGATCCCCAGGTATCTCCATTTCCTTATATTTTTGGCATTCTGTGAGGGGACTCGGCGAGTTAGTGGTTGAACTCGTCGAGTCGGGTCGCGGTTTATAGCGGGGGTTCGCGTCCGGACTCGGCGAGTCCAAGGGATGGACTCGACGAGTCCGTGCTGTTTAATGAAACCCTAATTCCCCGGTCCTAAGCTCTATTTAAAGGACCTTATGGCCCTCATATGCGGCCACCTTGAACCCTAAGAGCCTCCATACGTCTGTAAGCCCTTGTGTGTGTGTTTGAAGGCCTCTTGTTCTTCATTTTGTGTGATAGTGCAAGGAAAGGAGGGAGAGGAGCAAGCTTGAAGTGTTGGGGAGCTTAGATCTGTTGCCATTTCATCAAGGGGGTCTCCTTGAGGTAACTTTCTGAGCCAATCTTCGTGTTTTGTGTTGATGGGCCAAATCTAGGGTTTCTTCTTGCCTTTCTTGGCTTGAATAAGAAGTATGAGAGGTCCCATGGAGACATGGAACCTAGATCTGGACTTTAGCAGGTCCAGGAGACCCCTTATGACAAGCTTTATGCCCATTCATTTGAGTTAGAAGCTATACTTGCCATATTGAAGGTTGTTTCTTCAAAATAAGCCTTGTATGCATTGCATGGCAACCAAGACTGAGACTTTACGTGACAAATAAGCTTGGGAAGGCCAGATCTATGTATCTATGGAACGGATCTGACCGCAAGAGCCAGTTTTAGCTGGTGCATGGCATGGACTCGCCGAGTCTGAAGAACAGACTCGACGAGTTACTTGAAGATTGTCCTTGAGACCATCTTGTGTGTAGACTGGACCGAGTTGTGAGCGACTCAGTGAGTCGCAGAGAGTTGGAAAGGTTTTGACAGGTGGACCGAGTCAGGATGGGACTCGCCGAGTTGGCCTTAGACTCGGCGAGTTGAGTCGCGGTGACCCTGCGATTCAGGCCCAGGTGGAACTCGTCGAGTCAGGGGAGTACTCGACGAGTCAAAGGGAAAATTCTTGAGAGTTGGTAAAAACGCGTAGACTCGCCGAGTCTAGTCCAAATTAACTAAAGACTGCTGACCGGGTCAACCGGTGTTGACTTGAGTTGAATGGTCCACCTTAGTGGTACAAGTAATAATTATAGATTTATATATATCGTAGGAGGATTTCAGCTCGAGGGTTCGAGCCCGAGTGATTTCAGGATTTACAGGTAGCAACTTAGCGAGGCATACGAGGTGAGTCTTCTCACTATACTGTACTCGGAAGGGTTTTGACTATGTGACCGGAAGGTCGAATATGATATGGAATATATGCTTTATGTGTGTTAAGTTATTTGCTATATGTGTCATGTATGATATGTTTGATATGGGCCGGAAGGCGTGGTCATATGGACTGTAAGGATTGATGTGGGTAGGACCGGAAGGTTTACCCAGTCAGGACGGAAGTCCCCTGAACACATGGACCGGAAGGTCAAGGCCTGGAAAGGCGTATGTGCATATGTTGTATTTTGGGAACTCACTAAGCTTTATGCTTACAGTTGTTGTTTATGTGTTTCAGGTACGAGTGGGGACTGTGGGAAGGCGCCAGCGTGATCGTACACACACTCGGTGAAACTATTTTATCTTTTGATATGTAATCGTTTGAGACTACGACGTTATTTTGGAATCTAAACTAATTACTCATGTCTTAATGGTTGTAAAAATGAAAATTTTTGGTTGGCAAGTTTTATGACGTTACACCTCGCTAGTATCTGAAACACATAACACAACAACTGTAAGCATAAATGCTTAGTGAGTTCCCCAAAGTAATACTTACGCACATACGCCCTTCCAGGCCATGACCTTCTGGTCCATGTGTCTCAGGGGACTTCCGTCCCAACCCGGTAAACCTTCTGGTCCTACCCGCATCGACCTTGCGGTCCACATCACAATGCCTTCCGGCCCATACATAAATGCCTTCCGACCCATAACATAATGCCTTCCGGCCCATATCAAACATAGCATACATAGCACATACAAATGGTTAACTTATTCATATACAATGCATACAACTCATAACATATCCGACCTTCCAGTCACACATAAATACCCTTCTGGGTACAGTATAGTGAGAAGACTCACCTCGTAGGAAGTCTAGAATCTCACGTGCTCGCTATCTCCGAATCTCGAAATAAAGACCCAACCCTGCCTAATCATAACGAAATATCATTCTAATTAATATAGCCTTCGAAGACTACGCTAAACCCTTTTCATTATCCCACAGAGGGGTAAAAGACCATCTCACCCCTCCTTGACTCAAAGTCCACATGTTGACCAAAACCCTAAAAGTCAATAAAATTCAACATACCATAGTACGCGAGGCATACTTCAATGAACCACAATCGGGGTCTCAACTCCTTACGTTGCGCGTACTGGGAGTTATACCCAGCGTAATTCCCAGATTCAGCCACACCTTATTTTCGGTCTTAAATGGTTAAGATACTTCTTCAACTTCTTGGTCCGGCTCTCTTTAAGTCTCCTTACCCATAAAGTCGGAACCTTTAAGCCTTGGCATGGCTGTAAAGGCTCCTACACTCTCTAATACCTTTCCTTTTCAACTCAAAGGATCTAGATCTTATGCATGGCTAATCATTTACGTCCAAGATTACATTTTGATGAACATACAACTCAAATAGACCTGGAATATGATAGATTTAAGCCGATGGAGACTACTTGCTCATAAAGTCTCCATCTTTGGGACCAAAACCCTAGAAATCGGTCGAAGAAGCATACCATAAGAGCTACAAGGCAGGGTCTGAACTTTTTACCTCAGGAAGAAGCTCCAACCTTTGCTATCTAGGGATCTACACTTATACACCAACTTCTAGCCACCACAATGCACTCCTCTTCTCTTTTGCTACATTGAAATGACACCTCAAAGCTTAGAACACTCACACTCAAGCTATAAACGAAGGAACAACTCTCTTAGGGTTTCTTTCTGAAGGATGGTGGCTGAGGAACCAAGCCATGTCATTCCTTTTATAGCCAACAACCCAAATTATGGTTTTGGGTCTGAACCGGTTACCCCCTGCGTAATCTTGGGTACGCCCAACGTACCCGGGTGATAACGCGTTTTAATGAGGCGCGCTAGTACGTGCAACGTACTCCTTGTACGCCCAGCGTACTCTCCCAACCCAAAGGCCCAAAAATGACAATTAAATAAAAGATGAAGGCTAATTGGTTGTACCTGAATTTCGGGCTGTTACAGTATCTAGACCTAAGGAAGGAGTATTGGTGGCCCTGCATGAAAAGGGATGTTGCATGGTTCATTGAGAGGTTCCTAACTTGTCGCGAGGTTAAGGCCGAGCACCAGCGTCCCCATGCTAAGCTGCAACCATTGGAGATCCCCGAGTGGAAGTGGGAACAGATTACCATGGATTTTATCACCAAATTGCCAAGGACTGCAAGGGGAGTCGATGCCATTTGGGTGATTGTGGATAGGTTGATGAAGAGTGCTCATTTTCTTGCTATTAGTGAGAGCTCTTCTGCTGAGAGGCTGGCGGAGTTGTATGTGAGGGAGGTGGTATCGCGATATGGAGTTCTGATATCGATTGTTTCCGACTGAGACGTGCGATTTACTTGAAGATTTTGGAAGAAGTTTCACGAGGAGTTGGGTATGAGGCTGCATTTCGGTACCGCATACCACCCACAGACGGACGGGCAGAGTGAGCGGACGATTCAGACACTCGAGGATATGCTTCGGGCATTTGTTTTTGATTTTGGCGGGAGTTAGGACACATATCTACCCTTGGCAGAGTTTTCGTATAACAACAACCATCATTCGAGCATTGGTATGCCACCCTTTGAGCTATTGTATGGGAGGAGGTGTCGTACCCCCATTTGCTGGGGAGAAGTGGGGCAACGTGTAAAGGGTAGTACTGAGATTGTGCTTCAGATGACTGAGTAGATACATCAGGTCAGGTAGAGGTTGTTGACCGCTCAGAGTCGTCAGAAGAGTTATGCGGACAGGCGTCAGTCCAAACTCGAATTTCAGGTTGGTGACTTCGTACTCTTAAATGTCTCTCCTTGGAAAGGAGTGATCCGATTCAGGAAGAGGGGCAAATTGGGTCCTCGATATATTGGACCTTTCAGAGTAATCGCGAGGGTAGGCAGGGTAGCCTACCGTTTGGATCTACCTGCGGAGTTGGGTCAAATTCATGAAACTTTTCATGTGTCGCAGTTGAGGAAGTGTATAGTCAACGAGTCGGCAATGCCATTAGAGGATATTCAGGTGGATGCAGGTCTGAACTATGTTGAGAGACCGGTGTGTAACAACCCGAAGTTGTTCATCGCCAAAACCCGTTCTACCCAAAAATTTGCCGTTATCAAATTCGTTCCGTTTTCACTTTGGGTTAAATTATTTAAAATTATATGTTTATTATAATTTAATGAGTGTCTAAACCACTTAGGAACTCATGTAATTAGCCCAAAATATTTATTTCATAAGTTTTAGAAACGTCCCAGCCGGGTGACGAAAACTTAATCGGGTGCGATCTAAAGCCCCGTTTAACGTTGGTATCGGGTAGAATTCCACCGTGTCCAAAACTTAGAAACTATTTAAAGTGATCTAAGAACTCATTTGAAGCTTTTTCTTCCTCTCTCTACTCTCTCTCTAACCTCTCTCCTAAAATCAGAGTTTAAGGGTCCAAATCATCAATTTTAGACTCCAAATCTTTGAGGTACTTCCCCTAGCTTGTTATGTATCATCCCTAGCTTTCAAATTCGAGTTCAAAGCATGAATTAGGACCATATTCATGAGTTTACAACCATAGAACCATCCTAGGCCGTAAACTCCTATAACATGGGTTTTGGAGCACAATAACCCTTCCTAAACAGTATTGGACCTTATATATGGCTAGATGGCATCATGGAATGGACTTGTAACATTTTAAAACATGGTTTTTGATGGATTTGAAGGAGTTTACGGCCAAGGCACATGCTTGGGCTGTAAACTCATATTTATGGGGTTTTCTTGACCTTAAACCCTTTCAAATCACTAATAAGGCTTAGATATGAATTATAGAATATTGGTATTAGCATTTGGACACTTGAAACATAATTTTTGAGGGATTATTGTGAGTTTCGACCAAGGCTTGTGCTTGGGCCGTAAACTCCATGAAACATGGTGCAAATTCATTTCTAAGGTGTTAGAAGGCCATCCAACACCACCAAAAGCCTTGGAATAAATCATAGGACCAACCAAAAATAGTTGAAGGGCCTTAAACACATCAAAACCATTCATTTTAAGAGCTTATGGCCATAGAAGGTGCCCCGTGGCCGTAAACTCCAAAAACCCCTCAAAAGTCCCATAAAATTTCATGAAAGGCCTTGAAACAATTTTAGCAATCACATGTGATTAGTTTGGAATCCAAAAACACAAATTTTCATGGGTATTTAGGAGTTTACGGCTAGGAGCCTATGCTAGGCCATAAACTCCGATAAATATGTCATTTGGATGATTTAAATTCATTCGAAGACTTTAAATCCAAACGTACAAAATGTCCTTAAGTGTTACAAGCCATTTTGTGCCATATCTCACCCCACCATGAGTTTACGGCCGTAAACTCATGGGTAGAGGGTCTTGTGGTCGTAAACTCCCTAAGGAGTGTTCCTTTGATGTCCCAATTCAATATCCTAACTATATGTGTCCCTAAATGTCACCCGGGTCCCTCCAAACACTTGTATCGGAGTGTTTTCACGACTAGAAACAATTGTCCCTATCAAATAATCAATCTAAGTTCTAATTAGATACAAATGTGTATCTTTGAATTATACTTAGGAACCTTGTGTGTTTACAATCCCCGGATCAACTCTTAGCATCCAAATCGCCACATTTCTCGTTCGGTGAGTTCATACCCCTACGCCCTTTTCCGTGTTTTCAATGTTTTCAGGGGGGGTGGGTTACAAGCAAACTATAACTGTTTTCAAATCATAACATTGATATGTTTCAAATATATCTGACAAAATTATAAACTCTTTTACTCCTTATGTATTATGCTGAGCATAAGGAATGATTTATCAATTACAACTAAATGTATTTTAGTTAAGGAAATAACCAAACTAATCAAATTATTATTGGAATAATTTGGGGTTCTTTACTGTTCGTTTTATCATGTACTGATATCTATATAAAGTTATTAGATAAACTATGTCTGATTCAGTTTATCTCCGTATCATTTGAATGTAATGTCAGATAATTTCAATGTATGTATCTATATTCTCTGTATTACGTTTCATAATCTTCTGTATGTCGATATCGTATGAGAACCCTGTTAATAGTTTAGTACTAGTTTGTGAGATAGTCACTACCCTTTATGGATGATCAGTAAATCCTCCCCGAAAGTGTAACCAGAGTCTCCTGGAGGGAGAGCGTGGAATTTGTGAATAGATCTATTCGGGACTGACAATCCCACACCTTAACTGCTAGCTACAGTTAGGCGGGCACGCCTGGGGTGACAAATTTCTAGATATCGTTTCGACGTCTGACAAATGTCAAGGAGGTCTCGTTGTCGTATTAGCATGGTTACCCGACTCACAACATGTATTAATATTAGTTTATTCACAGTTTGGGTTTTAGAATCTATATCTCTTTCAGGATAGTGATCCCATGGTATTATCAAACTATTTTGTATCTAGTCCGGGATAGTGATCCCATGGTTTTCAAATATATTTCTTAGTATATCAAACTATCTTGTAATTAGTTCGGGATGTTAGTCCCAAGGTTATCAAACTACTTTCTATTTACAATTCGTGAATATTATGGTATTTCATATCTAATTCGGGATGTTTGCCCCCATGATTTTCAACTATATCTTATACGGGATAGTAATCCCATGGTTTTGAATCTATATCTATTACGGGATAGTAATCCCATGGTTTTCACTTATATCTTGTCCGGGATAGTGATCCCATGGTTTTTAATCTATATCTATTAAGGGATAGTAATCCCATGATTTCGATCTATATCAAGTACTAGATGATAATTCTATGGTCTAAATCTATATCTTGTTCGGGATAGTGATCCCATCGTTTTCAATCTATATTTCCATATATATCAAATTATCTCGTGTCTAGTCCGGGATGGTAGTCCCATGATCTTAAATATGTATTTTCATGTGTCAAACTATCTTATATCTCTTTCGGGATAGTGATCCCAAGATTTTCAATATATAGTTTTGTGTATTAAACTATACTTTGTGATATACAATTGGTCTTACAATTAGGAAAATATGGGATTTTCCTGGGGTAAAATACAACACGTAATCGAATTGGTAACAAATGATAACTAAACTAACTTTACATAAGAAAATATGGGATTTTCTTGGATAACAAACCTTTTCGGAAAACTAAAGGAAACCGATATATTTTCATAAAACAAAACCGCTTATGAACTCACCAACTTTATGCTAATTTTCAAAACGCTTGTATTCTCAGGTCCAAGTTAGACAGGTACCCGGTGATATCTTTTGGAGAAGACGGAGTGCTCAGAAGAATCGTCTCAACTTTTGTTAATATTATGCATATGTATATCTTGTATAACTTTCCTTTTGAAAAAAATGTAAACATTCATATATATGTAATGTAGTGGTTGTTTACTGTGATTACTATGTACATTGGATTTGATACACAACGTGGAGTCTACCCCGGAAATGTTTCCGCCTTTGATTTTCGGGGTGTGACACGGTGGCAATTAGGGATTGGAAGGTTAAGGTTTTGAGGAACAAGGAAGTGCCTTTGGTGCAAATGTAGTAGCAGCATAGGAAGGGGTCAGAGCTGACCTGGGAGCCGGAGCGCGAGATGTGTGAGCAGCATCCTGAGTTGTTTGCAGATTGAGACTTCGAGGGCGAAGTCTGATTCTAGTGTGGGAGAATTGTAACATCCGGAATCCCAGGTATATTATTTAAATATTAATTTTTTTGAATTATGTGAAGGAACTCGGCGAGTTGATGCATAGACTCGCCGAGTAGGGTCGTGGTTGATCATCCGGGTTCGCATTGGACTCGGCGAGTCCATGAGTGGACTCAGCGAGTCCATGCTGTTTAATGAAACCCTAATCCTCCGGGGTTGGAGCCTATTTAAGGGTACTCTTAGCCTCCCATTGCGGCTACCAGTCCCTTGATAGCACCCTTAGTGATCTATATCGTTTGGGAGGAAGGAAAAGCCATTATTGATCTTTCTATCCTTGGTTTGGCAAAAAGAAGGTGATCAAGAGCAAGAGGAGGCTGAAGGAGGTGTGATTCAGGTGGTTTCAGAGTCCAGAGACTTCAACTAGAGGTATTCATTCGGACCTTCTTCAGTTTTGGTATTGAACTTAGAGATTAGGGTTTTCTAACCTCTTGTGAGGATATTTATGTGGAGCAATTGGTCCCTTATCGAGTCTATGCTTTGGATCTGGACTCAAAGAGGTCCAAAGACTTCAATCTAGTAAGCTTTATGAGTCCTTGTTGGGTGATAGGACTTAGGTTGCCATTTTTGGGACTAAATCACCATTTGATTCCATTATGTATATTTATAAGCATCATGATTCGAGCTTTACGTGATTATATTGCTTGGGAAGGATAGATCTATTGATTTGAGGAACGGATCTGACCTCAGGAGGTCAATAGAACCTGTGCATGGCATGTACTCGCTGAGTTGTTCTTGTGACTCAGTGAGTTGAGTCAGGGTAGCCCCGTGATTCTTGCCTGGGGAGTCGTCGAGTAAAGGGAGGGACTCGACGTGTTAAATGGGACTAAGGAGTCAAGTGGACACAGGTGGACTCGCTGAGTTGCCCAAGTGCACTCATCGAGTCGGGTCAATGTTTGCCCATTAACTTTGGTTGGCTTTTAGGGTTTGGTTAGCAATAAGGCCTTCTGAGCCAGAAGAGGGGTAAAACGGTCTTTTACCCTTCTGAGGAAAGGTGGTAGTATAGTTATATTTATGGGAGTATTTGTTTTATGTGTTTAGGCGGAGGCTAGAGCGTATTCCTACGAAGTCAGTGATCTACCGAGATATCAGAGGTGAGTCTTCTCACTATACTGTACCTGGAAGGGTACCTATGTGTGATCAAAAGGTCGGATATACTATATGATATATGCATTGTATGTGATTAGTTACGCATTTTGTATGTGTTATGTATGTTATGCTTAATATGGGCCGGAAGGCATTATATTATCGGCCGGAGGGCATTATGTTATGCGCCGGAAGGCATTGTGATATGGATCGAAAGGTCGATGCAGGTAGGACCGGAAGGTTTACCGGGTCGGGACGGAAGTCCCCTGAGACACATGGACCAGAAGGTCACGGCCTGGAAGGGCGTACGTGTGTAGGTGGTATTTTGGGGGAACTCACTAAGCATTTATGCTTACAGTTGTTGTGTTATGTGTTTCAGGTACGAGCGAGGACCGTGGGAAGGCGTCGGCATGATCTGTACACACTGATGGAAGATTTATTTTATGATCTTGGGATGTATTTTATTATGACGACATTTGCTAAACATGAGACTTCAGAAAATTATATGATGGTTTATATTGTTAGAAAAATGAAAAATTGTTTTGAAAATTCACGTTGTTACAAATCACATGTGACTCAAACCAATTTTACAAGCCTTAGAATGAATTTAGGGCATCATTTGACTAGTGTATATGAATTTACAGCCTAGGAACCCATTCTAGGGGGTTTTATGGTCGTGAACTCTCAAAGGGATTGTTTTCATCATGTTTAAGGCCCCTAAATTGATTATGGTTGATTCTAGAATTTAATCCAAGGCTATTGGTGTATTTAAGTGGCATTCAAAAACTCAAATTTGAGTTTACTCCCCATGAAGATGAGTTTACGGACCAACCATGCTCTTCGGCAATAAACTCATGTTTACTCCTTAAAAGTTGGGTTCAAGGTGTTCTAAGTCCGTTCCATTAAGCCATTTAGCCATATCTAAGCTCCAAAAGTGGATTGGAAGGGTTTTAAGGCTCAAAAACCCCTTATATGTGTGCTTACGGCCCAAGCATATTCTACGGCCATAAACACATGAAAATGGTCCTAAATCATAGTTTTAAGTCGGATTTGGAAGCTAGAAAGGTTGTACAACAAGTTAGGAAGTTTACGTTGATGAAATGATACTTAAATTTGATGATTTTGGACCTTAAGTTTGGATTGAGGAGAGAGGTTAGAGAGAGAGAGAGAGAGAGAGTAGTGAAATAGTGCAAAAGCTTCAAATGGAAGCATAAACCACTTTAAATATGTTCCAAGTTTGGGACACGGTGCAATTCTACCCGATACCAACGCTAGACGTGGCTTTTGGTTGCACCAGATTAAATTGCCGTAACCCGATATGGTCGATTCTAAAATGCTTCCGATTACTAATATGGAGTGTTAATATAAGTTCTAAGCACATTTGGACACGAATTTATGACTTAAATTAAATAACCTAACGAAAATGTATTAAAAAACGATGACTTTAATAACGGTATGGGTTACAAATGATGGAACGAACTTCGGGTTGTCAGAGCCTAGCACAGAGGGGACCTTCACTTTCGGCTGTAGAGGGATTCGAATGGAGCAGCCTTGATGGTTGTGTGATAACTGTTGTTGTAGGAAAACTCGACAAGGGGTAAGTGGGTATCCCATGCCTTACCAAAGTCGATCACACAGGGTCACAGCATATCTTCCAACGTTTGGATAGTTCTCTCACTTTGTCCGTCAGTTTGCGGATGGTAGGCTGTACTCATGTCCAGCCTCGTTCCTAAGGAGCCTTGCAGTGATTGCTAGAATCTCGAAGTAAATCTACTATCCCTATCGGAAATAATAGATATGGGAACACCATGCAGTCGTACAATCTCCCTAATGTATGTTCTTGTTAGCTTCTCCATCTTGTTTGTTTCCTTGATGGGTAGGAAGTGCGCGGACATGGTCAATCTGTCGACGATGACCCATATGGTATCAAGCCCACCCATTGTCTTGGGTAGCTTTGTTATGAAGTCCATAGTGATCCGCTCCCTTTTCCATTTAAGTATCTCCAGTTGCTGTAGTAGACCTAATGGTTTCTGGTATTCGACCTTCACCTTGGCGCAAGTAAGGCATTTACTCATGAAGGTAGCAATCTCTGCTTTCATGTTAGGCCACCAATATAACCTTTTAAGATCCAGATACATCTTATCTGAACCTGGGTGAACGGAGTATCGAGTGTTATGGGCTTCCTTCATGACCAAGTCTCTAAAGCACCCGTGTCGCGGTGTCCAGATTCGGTCCATGAGATATAAGGCTCCGTCACCCTTGACTTCCAAGTTCTTATCCATTCCTCGCAGGGATTCTCCCACCACATTTTCAGGTATCAAGGCTTCGAGCTGAGCCTCCTTAATCTGTGTGGATAGGTGCAAATGGATAGTCATATTAAGTATCATAACAATTGAATTGTAAAGAAAGTACACACCACCATATCATATAATTGAAAAGTTTCCATGATTTTATTGGTTACATGTTTAAAATTCAAATACAACATGATGAATTCCAAAAGATGATGTTAACGCCAGGGCGTTAATCCCCCAAAAGTAGTCACTAATCTTGATTCGCGGTTTCCTGAGAATACAAGTTATTTCAACAAAAAGTGTCAACAATTAAGTTGGTGAGTTCATAAGTAGTGATTTGAGTAAATGTATGCCATTCGAAAGTTCGTGTATGTTCTCGAGAAAATCCGATATTTTCTTATCAATGTATGAAATGAGTTATAAATCGTTATTTGCATGAAATGAATGTTTTGAAAAAGGAAAATCCCATATTTTCCTAAAAATGAAAAGCAATCTTAAATGACCAAGACTGTGACTTGTAAGCAATATGTCATACTTCAAAATGATGATGCATAGTCTTATTATAAAACAAAACTACAAGAAGATCGTATTTGTATGTGAAAATAACTATAACAATCAATTTTTCCGTTAAAACATAATACCATTATAATTATCTATCCATTGAGTTTTCATAACCATACTATGATGGGTTTGCCTGAGCGACGTTCTTCTGACGTCGAAACGATATGACACTTGTCACCCCGGGGACTGTAGCTACCAGTTAGGGTGCGGGAACATCAGTCTCCTATAGATCTATACACACTTATCACGTTTTCCAGACGGGAGACTCTGGTTAGGAAGCAGTACTTTCGAGCGGTACCTTAATAGGTATAGTGAAGACAAATGACTCACAAATTCTCAATTAAGTCATGTATTCTTAAAAATGATGATTTTGTATGCAATGATTACCCTTTTCCACAATGTTTGACAAAGGCATAATAATGATTTGTATTTTCTTGTATGTATAACGATAGTATAGTGAAAATGGTTACCCTTGATATGATGCAAAAGTATAAATAAAGCTTATGATATTTATAATCATGTTTTATCCCATAAGGGTAAGGTAAAGTAAGATATTTTGCATGTTAATTACATTCGATAGTTAAAATAACTGCATGCAAAGTATAGAAAAAGATTCCACATTTTCACTCAGAATTAACCGGGTGTTTAATTTTATTCTCCCTTGTAATGTGTTCAAAAGTATTTGAAAAAAAATGTCGAAATGGGGGTATGAACTCACCTAATAACTTGAAGAAGGTGAGACAAAAATCGAACAAAACTTTGACTGGAGAAAGCTGAATTTCTCAGGATTCTTCGGAATCTCGGGAGCATAGAACTGTTGGGTTTTGAGCAATCTAACACTTCCTAAGTGTGCATGCAACCCTAATAAACCTTGGATCTATGTTTGTCTAAATACATGCAAAATAATAATTTTTCCAAGGTTCATAACCTATCTAACATGGCATGGGGTACTTTTAAACATAAAAGAATTAGATGAGATTACATACCTTTTGATGAAGAGTTTAATTCCTAAGGAGTTTGAGGGCCAAGCACCAATAGTGTGAATGCCTCAAATGGAATCACAAATCACCACAAACTCTTGGAAAACATTGAGAGAATGTATACACACTATAAAATCATCCACACACAAACACACATACTCTAGTGACACTAGTGGCTATTTCATGCAACATAAGCATGCTTATATAGTGTACATGATTAGGGTGAAACCCTAATAACCCATGTCTTTTCCTTTCCAAGGATCCATGGGTTAAAAGCTCCATGCATCATCCATGGACTTCCATACAAGCCTAGCCCATTAACAAATGAGTGTTAGCCCACACCATATAAAACCAATAGCCCACAATCTAATTAGTCTTCCTTTTAATCTCTAAATTAATTCATAATTAACTTAAGACTAAGACTAATTAAATAACATGACTTCATATTAATATATTATAACTTATAATATATTAATAATCATATGTGTATAACTCTCATAAAATTATCCATAAATAGTTTGGATGAAATGCAACCCAAATGGACCATGCCGGGTCGGGTCAAGTATATACCAAATAAGTTATGGACTTAGACACCTTATCCAACAGACTCCCACTTGGATAAGTCTAATAACTATATTTGCGTACGTTACTTCAGGAACCAACCAACAATCGTAGCTCTCGAAAACTCTGTTGAACTATGAAGCGCCATTTGAGATAAGTGATCATATAATCCTTTGTTCTCATGATATCAGCTGGACAAATACATGGAACAATGTCGTACTTATTGGCCAACAGTTTGTTTCCCGATTTTCGATTTGTTTGACAAAGAACTTAATCGAACACATCAATGTAGTTCTGACCGGCCGGTACATAGGTCACAACAAAATCATCGAGGGGCCTAGATATCGCTTCTATTTCTAGAAGGAACAAATAAACTTCGACTCATATACTTGTTCTACTACTTGTTAAATTGTACACAAAGGCACGTTTTATAACATCAAGTTACTGATGCATTTACGTGCAATCAATTCACAACCAAATCATAGGTAACAACTCATTTCTCTAGGTTTGAAGATTTATATGATATTACCGTTTCACGATCACTCGAGATAAATTCTATGAAGTGATACAAGTGAGCGTGGGTTTATTCCAATAATCATAACTTATGAGCACTCATGAATGTTGTAGCAACCATTGCTATGACTAAACCCATTTAGCCATCTACAAACCCGGTTCATGACAGTCTTGATTCATACCTACTTCCAACATATGAACGACTGTGGAGTGTTTAAATAACTTAGTCATTCGGAAAGAATAACCTAGCTATTTTGGAATTCAAAACATGCAAAGTGAAACGCAATAATAATCGAATCAAATATGGTCTCAGAACCATTTTGAATATAAATAGAACCACCTTTTAATTATCACCATATTGATTAC
The DNA here is from genome assembly GCF_052625555.1 of Lactuca saligna. Classification (NCBI taxonomy): domain Eukaryota; kingdom Viridiplantae; phylum Streptophyta; class Magnoliopsida; order Asterales; family Asteraceae; genus Lactuca; species Lactuca saligna. Next base: position 79,071,304 of record NC_136418.1, read on the forward strand.
ACATTATTCATTGTATAATGTTTCAAACAATCAACTTAAGACTTGAATAAAAACAACAGTCGTCCCATGCTCCTAGCATGTACACTTTGTTTTTATAAATAATAGTTATGCCATACTCCAAGTATGCACACTATGTTTGTCTATGATCCTTACATTGTGATGTAGATCAATTGAACATGATTCCAATGATACTTATTTCACAATCCCAAATCCTTATTGTAAATGTGAGAATCCCTGATTCCTATCATTTACCAAAAAAAACTGTTAGATTTTAAACTTTTATGCAATGTTCCTCTTGTAATGATTATTCACAAAGTCACCAAAACCTTGTCACTAGTCATTACAGAGTATTCCAAAGAAGGTGAACTTCTATGGAACGAAAGTCTCATATTCAAAGTACATTGCTTTGAACATCCTTCTTGCATTAAGGTTTTCTAATCTTACATAGATTGAATAACTTCCACCTATGGAGACATTTCCATAGTCCCATTTTGACTATCACTTTCGAACAAGAGTTACTTCTTTTCAGAACATGTCAATACAGTCCTTTCCGACAACTTACATCATACTTCCAACTTTCCCTGAGCAACCAATCTTTGGCGAACCTCAGATTTGTCCTCGATAATTGCTTAATCACTTTAGTCATATCCAGTTCTAGACTTTTCCCTTCTAAATGCCCTGAGCATTTGGAAAATTTAGAAAGGATGAATACTATAGCACATGAAATCGATCCTATATCCGAAGCATATGGGACACGATTCATGATGTTTGTGTTGGGTTTTTGAGCAATCTAACACTTCCTAAGTGTGCATGCAACCCTAATAAACCTTGGATCTATGTTTGTCTAAATACATGCAAAATAATAATTTTCCAAGGTTTATAACCTATCTAACATGGCATGGGGAACATTTCAACATAAAAGAGTTAGAAGAGATTACATACCTTTTGGTGAGTTTGGTTCTAAGGAGTTTGAGGGCCAAGCACCAATAGTGTGAATGCCTCAAATGGAATCACAAACACCACAAACTCTTGGAAAACTTTGAGAGAGTATACACCTTGTATAAAATCGGCCACACACATGCACACACACACTAGTTCACTAGTTTTCTCTTAGGCTCTGTTTCATGCTCCATAAGCATGCTTATATAGTGTGCATGGTTAGGGTGAAACCCTAATAACCCATGTCTTTTCCTTTTCCAAGGATCCATGGGTTAAAAGCTCCATGGATCATCCATGGACTTCCACATAAGCCTAGCCCATTAACAAATGAGTATTAGCCCACACTATATAAAACAAGTAGCCCATAATTTAATTAGTATTCCTTTTAATCTCTAAATTTATTCATAATTAATTTAAGACTAAAACTAATTAAATAACGTAACTTCATATTAATATATTATAACTCATAATATATTAATAAACATATGTGTATAACTCTCATAAAATTATCCATAATAGTTTGGATGAGATGCAACCCAAATGGACCATGCCGATCGGGTCAAGTATATACCAAATAAGTTATGGACTTAGACACCTTATCCAACAGACTCCCACTTGGATAAGTCTAATAACTATATTTGCCTATAACTTCAGGAACCAACCAACAATCCTAGCTCTCGAAAACCCCCTCGAACAATGAAGACTCTGTCGAACTATGAAGCGCCATTTTAGGTAAGTGATCACATAATCCTCTGTTCTCATGATATCAGCCGGAAAAACACATGGAACTATGTCTTGCTTATTGTCTAGCAGTTGTTTCTCGATTTTCCGATTTGTTTGACGAAGAACTTCACTGAACACATCAGTTTAGTTCTGACCAGGCCTGGTACATGGGTCAACACAAAATCATCGAGGGGCCTAGATATCGCTTCTATTTCTAGAAGGAACAGATAAACTTCGACTGATATGCTTGTTCTACTACTTATTGAATTGTACACAAAGGCACGTTCTATAACATCAAGTTACTGATGCGTTTACGTGCAATCAATGCACAACCAACTCATAGGTAACAACTCATATCTCTAGGTTTAAAGATTTATATGATGTTATCGTCTCACGATCACTCGAGATAAATTCCATGAAGTGATACAAGTGAGCATGGGTTTATACCAATACTCATAACTTATGAGTACTCATGAATGTTGCAGCAACCATTTCCATGTCTAAACACCTTTAAGGCATCTACAAACCCAATTCATGACAATCTTGATTCATACCTACTTCCGACGTATGATCGATTGTGGAGGTTTGAATAAATTAATTATTCTGGAAGTCAAAACATGCAAAACTGAAACAATAGTAAATAATTGACAATGATAGTAACACTTTACTCATAAATAAATCACAAATTTTATTCATCATCAAACGTCGATTACATTTTACAAGTTTCAGGAAAACTATCTAATCTGTAAAACTAATATCGTCCCTCAGCCCGATGCGTCTCGCATGCTGATAATGCTTAACCTTCGTCAGTCCCTTCGTAAGGGGATCTGCAGGATTCTCATCCGACGATATCCTCCTTGTCACAAGGAGTCCTTCTTCAATCTTGTGTCTTATGAAGTGATATTTTCTGTCAATGTGTCGGGATCTGCCATGATCTCTTGGTTCCTTGGCTAAGGTAACCGCACTATTGTTGTTACAGAAAATCTCTATAGGTTCCTTAATAGCTAGTACAACTCCAAGGTCTCCGATGAAGTTCTTTAGCCATATCGCCTCCTTCGCTGCTTCACTCGCTGCTATATACTCTAATTCACGAGTCGAATCAGCTACCATCTCCTACTTGGAACTCTTCCAAGAAATTGCCCCTCCATTTAAGGTAAATATCCAGCCTGACTGAGAGCGGAAATTATCCCTATTAGTCTGAAAACTAGCATCACCATACCCTAATATTCTCAAGTCATCACAGCCACCAAGGGTAAGGATCCAATCCTTAGTCCTCCACAGGTACTTGAGAATGTTCTTTATCGCGATCCAATGAGCCTTGCCAGGGTTCCCCTGATACCTGCTGACCATGCTCAAAGCAAATGCCACATCAGGACGGGTACAAGTTATAGCATACATGATTGAGCCAACTGCGGAAGCATACGGTAATTGGCTCATCTTAGCTATCTCTGCCTCTGTACTCGGACTTTGAGTCTTACTCAGTTTGTTATTGCTCTGGATCGGTAAATCTCCTTTCTTGGAATTCTCCATGTTGAACCTTTTCAACACCTTATCCAAGTAGATACTCTGACTAAGTCCAATTAGTCTTCTACTCCTTTCTCTTAATATCCTTATCCCTAGGATATAGGTAGCCTCCCCTAGGTCCTTCATAGTAAAGCACTTCCCAAGCTAGGACTTAACCTCCTGCAAGGTTGGGATGTCATTTCCTATGAGTAGTATGTCATCCACATACAGTACCAAGAAGCTAACTATACTCCCACTAGCTCTGACATACACGCAAGACTCATCTTCGCTTCTCAAGAAGCCAAACTCTTTTACCTTCTCATCAAAACAAAGATTCCAGCTACGAGATGCTTGTTTTAATCCATAAATGGATTTCTCAAGCTTGCATACTCTATTAGGGTACTCTGCATTGACAAAACCCTCTGGCTGATTCATGTACACATCCTCAACCAACTTTCCATTAAGGAAAGCGGTTTTGACATCCATTTGCCATATTTCATAATCATGAAATGCTGCAATGGCTAACATAACCCTAATAGACTTAATCTTTGCTACCGGCGAAAAGGTTTCATCATAATCAACACCTTGAGTTTGAGTAAAACCCTTCGCAACCAGTCGAGCCTTATAAGTATGCACTTTTCCTTCCATGTCTGTCTTCTTCTTGAAGATCCGTTTGCACCCGACTGTTTTACGGCCTGGTACATTGTCAACCAAGTTCCAAACTTGATTGTCATACATTGACTGTATCTCGCTGTCCATAGCCTCCTTCCATTTAGCAGTCTCCGGGCCTGCCATGGCTTCCTTAACACTGCTAGGTTCATCCAAATTTACTAATGTACTATCACTAATAAACGTATCACCTTCCGTAGTAATATGAAAACCATAATAAAACGAAGGTGTATTCCTAACCCGTGTGGAACACCTCGGAGGTACAGACTCGTCAGCTGGATCAACAGGAGTTTCCACCTCAGGTTGATTGCTAGTGTCTGAGGTTCCTTCACCAATTGATTCTTGAATTTCTTCAAGATCAATCTGCCTCCCACTGTCTCCTTGGCTTATAAATTCTTTCTCGCGAAAGATCCCTCTTCGTGCTACAAAGACCACATTCTCACTGGGTCTGTAGAAGAGGTAACCGAAGGATTTCTGTGGGTAGCCGATGAAAATACACCTTTCACTTCGGGGTTCAAGCTTATCATGAGTTTCGTGCCTCACGAAGACTTCGCAACCCCAAATTTTGATGTGGTCCAAATTAGGAACTTTCCCAGTCCACATCTCATGAGGTGTTTTGGTAACCTTCTTTGTAGGGACTAGATTAAGGATATGGGCGGAAGTCTCTAAGGCATACCCCCAAAAAGAGATTGGTAACGAAACTCGACTCATCATAGAGCGAACCATGTCCAACAAGGTTCGATTACGCCTCTCAGCTACACCATTCAGCTGTGGTCTCCTGGGAGGAGTCAATTGTGAGACAATCCCACACTCCTTAAGGTAGTCAAGGAACTCGGTACTAAGATACTCACCACCTCGATCGGATCGAAGCATCTTAATGTTCCTGGCCAATTGATTTTCTACTTCCTGCTTGAATTCCTTAAACCTTTCAAAGGTTTCAGACTTATTTTTGATTAAGTAGACATACCCATATCTACTAAAATCATCAATAAAAGTCACATAATACCGATTAGCATCCCTTGTGGCGGTTTTGAATGGCCCACATACATCAGTATGTATTAGGTCCAACAAACCTTCACCCCTTTCACAAGTTCCAGTGAAGGGTGATTTTGTCATTTTTCCAAGTAGACAAGATTCACAACTATCATCTGATTTGAGGTCAAATGATTCCAAGACTCCACTCTTTTGGAGTTGGCCTATGCGTTTCTTGTTTACATGTCCAAGACGACAATGCTTTATCTAGGCTAGTAGAAGAATCAATATACAACACATTATTTCCTAAGTTTTCCACAATCGACACAGTTTCATACACACGATCACAAGGTAATGCTTTAAAATAAAACACATTATTAAAGAAAGCATTAATACCACCACATTCATTATCAAACGAAAAGGTAAAACCTTGTTTGTACAAAGCATGAAAAGAAATAATATTCCTCGCCATTTCAGACGAGTACACACATTTATTCAAATCTAATTTTAACCCATTATTAAGCAAGAAAGTATAAACTCCAATCTTGGAAACAGGTGAAGCCTTCCTATTCCCCATGATTAAGTTTATCTTCCCGTGCTCCACATCCTCACTTCTTCTTAGGCCCTGCAAATCAGAACATATGTGAATACCACATCCTGTATCAAGCACCCAAGAGTTAGAATATGTTGAGTAATTAGACAATATAGTGTAAATACCTGCATAGGTGGGTTTCACTTTCCCATCCTTTAGATCCTGCAAGTACTTAGGGCAGTTTCGCTTCCAGTGTGCCTTTTCATGGCAATAAAAGCATTCAGCATCCTTGGGAATGGCAGAAGGAGTGACAGAACCATTCTTAGTCTTTGATGAGGAGCCTTCAAGATATTTTCCCTTGGTACCCTTCGAAGGGTGCTTCCTCTTTTTCCCTTTGCCTTGCCCAATAGCTAAAACAGGGGTAGAAGTTGGAGTAGGAGTAGTAGAGGTAACAACCGCTTTACCCTTAAGACCGGTTTCAGCGGTCTTCAAGAGTCCTTGAAGCATGCTGAGGGTAACTTCCTCCTTGTTCATATGATATGTCATTCGAAAATGATCATAACAAGAAGGCAAGGAGTGCAAAATGATGTCAATTGCCAACTCCTCGGGGATGTTAACATTCAGCTTCAGCAAACGGTCCACATACCTTTGCATCTTTTGCATGTGGCCCATGACGGATTCACCATCCTTCATGCGGGTAGTTATTATGGAGGAGATTATTTCATACCGCTCCTGATGAGCACTCTGATGGTACCTTTCCATCAGGTCTTGGTGCTGTTGGGTTATGAGCATTCTAACACTCCTAAGTGTACATGCAACCCTAAATACCTTGGATCTATGTTTTCTCTATTATACATGCAAATATGAATATCCAAGGTATTATCCTAAACTAGCATATACAACAATCAATATAACAAGATACAATACATACCTCTTGATGGAGCTTGTCTTCATGAAGCTTGAGTGCCTAGTGCCCCAAGTGTGACACCTCAAATGATTCACACAACACCAAATACACTTGGAATAACTTGAGAGAATTCTACACTTCATAAAATCGGCTAGCCCTCTCTAGAATAATCTAGTGGCCGATTTTGGGAAGAATAATATCTTTATATAGTGTTACAATTAGGGTAAACCCTAATTGTCATGACTTTCCATTTCCTTGGATCCATGGGTTCAAATACACCATGGAGCATCCATGGAGCATCATATGGGTTTTGGCCCAACTAGGTAATCCATGGAGCATTAGTCCACTATATAAGTATGGATGATTTACACAATCAACCCATATATTTAATTAGTCTTCTTTTGATCACTTAATTAATCCTAGATTAATTCTTGATCAATACTAATTAAATAATCTTATTATTCTTATTATTAATATACTAGAACTTATAATATATTAATAACCATAAGTGTCTTATTTCTCTCATTATAGTCTATCCAAGTGCATGATGCCATGCAACCCAAATGGACCATGTCGGGTCGGGTCAAGTCTTACCAATTATAGTTATGGACTTAGACATTAATCCAACAGTCTCCCACTTGGATAAGTCTAAAACTATTATTGCGTATGACTTCAGGAACCAACTGGCAATCGTAGCTCTCAAAAACTTTTGTCGAACTCTGACCTTGTATATGAACTCTGATCTTGTCAATGAATTGTCCATTAGATAAGGGATCATATATTCCTCCATTCTAGATATCATATGGACTGAGACATGGATTATAATCATTCTCTTTGTCCATTTGTTGTTTCCCGATTTCTGATTTATGACGGCTGACTAATTGAACAAATCAAATCAGTCCTGGCTCGGCCGAGCACTTCCATTTGTCATCATCAAATCATCGAGGGGCCCACAGATATCGCTTTTATCCCGAAGGTAAAAGGAATGGATAAACATCGACTCATATGGCTTGTTCTACTACTTGTTGAATCATACACAAAGACACGTTTTATAACATCGAGTTACCAATGCGTTTCGTGCAATCAATGTACAACCAACTCATAGTAACAACTCATATCTCTAGGTTTGAAGAATATAAGATATTATCGTCTCATGATCACTCATGATAATATCCATGAAGTGATTCCAATGAGCGCGGGTTGAATCCAATACTAAGAACTTATGAGCACTCATGAGTGTTGTAGCCCTTTGTCCAACATCTTAGACCTCTACAAGCCAACCCATGACAGTCTTAATTCATATCTACTTCCAACATATGACCGACTGTGGATGGTTTGAATAACTTAGTCATTCCGGAAGAATAACCTAGTTTATTCGGGAAGTCAAAACATGCAAAGTGAAACACAATAATAATTGAATCCAATATGGTCTCAGAACTTATGAATATAAATAAAACACCTTTTATTTATCACCATATGATTACACATTATTCATTGTATACTGTTTCAGCTATCAACATTATTCTTGAATTTAAAACAATAGTTGTCCCATGCTCCAAGCATGCACACTATGTTTTCTAAACACTAGTCATGCCATATACCAAGTATGCATACTATGTTTGTCTATGATCTTTATTTTGTGAACTAGATCAAATGAACATAACTTCAATGATTCTCTTTTCACACTCCCAAATCCTTACTGCAAATGCAAGAATTCCAAATTCATGCCATTTACTGAAATCTGTTAGATTCTAAACTTATATGCATTGATCCTCTTGTAACGATTATGCACAAATTCACAAAGACTTGGCAACAATCATTACAGAGTATTCCAAAGGAGATCAACTCCTTGGAATCATCCTTCTTGCATTAAGTTTCCTTACTCTTACACAGATTGAAAAATCTAACTTTGAAACATTTCTAGATTCCATTTTGACTATCACTTCTGAACAAGAGTTTCCTCCTTACAGATTATGTCAATATGGTCCTTCCAGAATTATCACTATACTTCTAACTGTCCTTGAGCAACCAATCTTTGGTAAACCTTAGATTGTCCTCGACAATTGTTTAATCCTTTTAGTCATATCCAGTTCTAAACCTTTTCCCTTCTTAATGCCCTAGGCATTTGGAAAATTTTAGAAAGGATGAATATAGCACATGTAATCGATCCTATATCCGAAGCATATGGGACACGATTCATGATGTCTCACATAAAGACTAAACCAGTCTTTTGCTATAACATTTCCATTTCTATTTGCCAAGTTCTCATAATTCAGATTATGAAAAGCTATGCCGTAATCATAATCGAATTTAAGAACGCAAATAATGGAACCATATACAGAATTTCCTTATGTTGAGCCACTCCAACATGAAATTCATATATATCCTTGACTAAATGATTAAAACCTCACGATCTAAGCTTATAGATTTGAGATGAAGTATAATTTCCTCTCCCTTAATTATAGCAAAACAACTCTTTCCCAGTTGAAACTTTTGTTTTCTATAATTAACATTGCTAACTTGCGATACTTATCATAATTATCATGTTCCCACTAACATGATGATTATTAGCATAACACTTATGCTCCCACTAGCTTTGACATGTACTCAGAAATCAGCTGGACTTCTAGAAATCAATACTTTATTGACTTTCTTACCAAAGTTCAGATTTCTGATACTAGATTGTTTTGATAAAACTTTATCAAAAAAAATACACCTTCCCTTAGATAGCACACTTGTGTGTCTAAACAATTATGAAGATGGATGCCGTAATCATAATGGTTAGACCTTTTTGCTACTTCTCACAAGTCCAGGTTAGTGTGCCGGTAAACCACACACGCTCCACTAATGACTTTGAGAATGCAAAATATCACATTTGCTATCTAGCTAAATTCTACTTAGTGAAAGTGTTTCCTCACCATCATTTTCATGAATCGGAGAGAAACTTAATGACACTTAGATTTAATGGTGTATGTGTTCTTATCCATGTGAATTGTCAAAACCACAGTCACAAGACAATGACAAATCCAAACTCATATGGACTGAACTCAATCTTAATTTCTTGCCACCTGGTAGCTCAAGGGCCTACCATTGCTTCCAAGTTGTTGTGCAACACATTGAGAACTCTAAGAACTCATATGCAAAGCCAACTTTAACTGGAATGGGCACAAAATATGTCAACACGATAGGTTATAAACCTTAAGTCGTATGCTAGTGAAGAACTTTAGGTTTCATTCTTGATTAGTTCTTGAGACTTTCAAGACTTTTAAGACTCCCACTGTCCTCTTGACCTATAAGACTCCCTTGTCAAACATCCAAGAGATAGTGCAGATTCTAATCAAGACAAACACTTCACACAATTGGCCTTAGTTGATCTTTGTTTTATCCAAAACATCACAACTTCCCAATTTCAAATGTATAAGAGTAGAAAACTTTTACTCTTACATTTGATAAGTGTTTTAAACCTTCTTTAAGACATGTCACTCAAATTACAATCTTGGAGTATGACTCTAAGACTTGTATTGGAACGAAGTATGACTCATCTTCTTGATTTAACCATTTCAACAATTCAAGATCCCTTCTTCTTAGTCATAAGAATGAACTAAGACTTCCTTAGAGAACTAATTTTGATATGGTTTCTTAATCATTAAGATGATCACAAAACTGATACTAAAGTACTCTCCCATCTTTTTAGATTTGAGAAACTTTTATCCTTCTGCCTAATTTGATTCTCCTTATTCGCTCTGCCATGCATTGGAACCTTTTCCAATGTCTCAGAGTTACACTTAAGCTTGTAAGTATAATCATATTTACTGAGCTTTAGTAAACTATGACGAATAGCCTTACATCTTTTGTGGTGGACTTAATCAGTGCACATGACTATGTACTCGATCCCTTAGTCCATTACTTGACTCACACATTCATGTGAACAAGTAATTAGTCTTAATTTTCCAATACTTGAAAGTTCTCATTCATCATGCTATACAACTTGCATGATTCCAAGTCCCGGTCCAATTGAGACTTGGGTGATGAGAATCTTTCCTTATTTGGTAAATTTAGACATTACCACAAATGAAGGAATCAATTTCATATTTCCACTCGTGCTATTAATGGAATCATATAAGCAACAATTTTTTCCTTAAATGCCATTGTAAGGATATTTTTTTTTTAAATAAATAAAATCAAAATTTTCTTTTATTTTAAAACTATGCGGAAAAACTTATCCTTACAATCCATATGAAAACTTGTTGTTATCTATTCCTAAGCAATATCTCATAACTCCTAAGAAGTAGCTCAAGAACCCGATTCTTAAACTACGCGATAGAAATCCATCTACGCGATCAGATTCAGCATATTCTTTCTTTAAGTTTCTTCACTTTCCTTTGATTCTTAAAACTGTTGGATAAGGTGTCTAAGTCCATAACTATTTCTGGTATGTACTTGACCCGACCCGGCATGGTCCATTTGGGTTGCATGGCACCATGCAATTGGATAGACTAAATGAGAGAAATAACACTTGGAGATTATTAATATATTATAAGTTCTAATATATTAATAATATTATTTGATTAGTTTGATCAAGAATTAATTTAGAATTAATTAAGTGATCAAAAGATAACTAATTAAATATATGGGTTGATTAAGTAAATCATCCATATCTTGTATAGTGGGCTAAAAGGCTCCATGGATCATCAAGTTGGGTTCCACCCATAGGATGCTCCATGGATGCTCCATGGGAGTTACAAATCCATGGGTCATGGAAATGAAGAGTCATGACACATTAGGGTTTAACCCTAGGTGTGTCAACACTATATAAGTAACATGATCTCCTCCCAAATCGGACACACTAAGAAATAGAGGGCTTGGCCGATTTTGTGAAGTGAGTATACTCTCATAAGTTCTTCCAAGAGCATTTGGTGTTGTGTGAAGCATTTGAGGCATCACACTTGGGGTGCTAGGCTCACAAGGTTTCAAGGAACACAAGCAACAACAAGGTAAGTTATTCTATTTATACTTTATGTTAAAATTGTTCCCCATGTATGCTAGATAGGAATATAACCTTGGAAATCAACTTTGCATGACAAATTAGACAAACATAGATCCAAGGTTATTAGGGTTGCATGTACACTTAGGAAGTGTTAGAATGCTCAAAACCCATCAGTGGTATCAGAGCCTAGGCTTGTTTGTTCTTATTTGTGCTTAAAAGTTGAAAACAGAATCGGAAATTTGCTGTCTGCGAATGGACTCGTCGAGTCTATAGGGGGGACTCGTCGAGTCCATGTGTATCTTCAACCAACTCGGCGAGTCATGTTCATGCACTCGGCGAGTAGGGTCGAATGAGTGCAGAATTTCGATTCAGTTGCTGGAAAATGAATTAGAAACATTACCCTAAACTGTTTTAGTAAATGTCAACTTGTTTTTGGTGGTGTAATATCTTGCTAATTCATTTACAACAACTAGTTATCAAAATTACAAAGTTTTATGTAATTTTTGATTGTGTTCATATTCATGTTCTTGTTCTTATGATGTTTTAGATGATCATAGGAATTATTTGTAACCTATTTGGTAGTTTAATTCTTGATCATAATGTGTTTTAATGGAGTCCATAACTTATCCTTAAGTTATGGAAAACCAAGAGTCACACTTGAGTTAAAACCATTAAGAAAACACAAGAGTTATAAAAATGAAGAGTGTTCATTTTATGACTCTATTAAACTCATAAGTTACAAGAAATGAAAAGTTTTGAAAGTTACAAAACTTGCCCTCAAGTTTTGGAACAAGTAAAGTTAAGTTAAAACTTTAGTTCCAACCCCTAGAATTTTAAAAGTTAAAATTCAACCCTTATACTTATATTATGATAATTTAATAATTATATATATATATGTATAAGAATAAAGTCGTCTTACCGCTAGTACGCCTCATTCACGAAGCCGGTCTATAAGGTGGGTATAAGGTTGTTGCCTATAAAATGGTTACTTAATGGGTGTATATTCTCACCCACCGCTTGCTTGACTGGTGGAGGGTCGTTAGCCGAATGGGTAAGACAAGGACTTATAAATTCTCATTAAAAGTATGATGAATATATAAAGTAACTAAATGTTTATTAAATTCCCAATCTTAGTTACTTTAGGAAAAATGTGAATAAGGTGCTAATCCATGAAATTACACTTTACACTTTGTCTGAGTCGTTAGTGGAGCGTGTGTGGTTAACCGGCACACTAACTTGGACTTAACAAGGTAGGTAAAGGGTGACTTAAGGTTTATTGTAGTATCGGTGGAGCGTGTGTGGTTTACCGGCACATCGATTGAGTGATAAACTTTAAGGGTACCAAGTGATTTGCATGGTTACTTCACACCTCGTTTTGTGATCCTCGGCATCCCAGTCACAAAACCTGGAGGGCACTCCCGAGATTGAAACATGCCTTTGAAAAGTTCATTGGATCTCAAAGAATCTAGGAATTTCTAAAACCAATAAAACTAAATAACTAATATTTCGGTTTTCGTGGTGGAAATTGGTGTATCGTCATTCACCTACCTTTCAAATATGGTATAGCTTAGATTACGGCATACCTCTTCTAAGTTATATTATATTGTGATTGGATCCTAGCCTTAATATTACATTTGGGTGTTTTATTAAGGACTCTCTTAAATCTAAACTAAACTTGTTCTTCTTTTTCAGATGTCTTCAAATAATGCTTCTGGCTCGAATCCTAATGGCTCCTTTACTCTTATGAGTCTATGTGGGAAAGTCACCTTCGATGGATCCAACTTCAATAAGTGGATCAGAAACATCAGGATGATTACCCGCTACGAGGACAAAGAATATGTCCTTGACAAGGAGCTTAAGGAAATTGACGAGTCCACTGCAACTCCCCAGGAGATCGCTGACTTTCATACTCATGAAAGAGTTGCAACCAAGGTGGCTTGCATCATGTTAGCCACCATGACAGCTGAACTCCAAAAGTCTTATGAAGATTTCTACCCTTATGAAATGCACCAAGATTTGATGGAAAGATACCATCAAAGTGCACGACAAGAGAGGTACGAAGTCATCTGCTCCATGATAACAACCATGATGAAGGACGGAGAGTCCGTCACGAGCCACATGCAGAAAATGCAAAGATATGTGGATCGTTTGCTGAAGCTGAATGTGAACTTCCCTGAGGAGCTTGCAATAGATATCATTTTGCACTCCTTACCATCGTGCTATGATCAATTCCGCATGACATATCACATGAACAAGGAAGAGGTCACCCTCAGCAAACTTCAGGGACTTCTCAAGACCGCAGAAACAGGTCTTAAGGGGAAGTCAGTTGCTATCACTCCTACTCCAGACTCAACTCCGGTCTTGGCAATCGGGCAAAGTCGAGGGAGGAAGAGAAAGAGATCTTCAAAGGGTACCAAGGCTCGGACCCTTGATGGCTCTTCTTCAAGTGGAACCAAGAAAGGTTTCATTACTCCTTCTTCTGACCCAAAAGAGGCTGAATGCTTCTATTGCCATGAAAAAGCTCATTGGAAGCGGAACTGCCCAAAGTACCAGCAAGATGTGAAGGATGGGAAAGTCAAACCCAACCATGCAGGTATTTACACTATCATTTCTAATAACTCACCCCATTCGAAATCTTGGGTCCTTGATACAGGTTGCGGTATTCATATTTGTTGTGACTTGCAGGGACTAGGAAGAAGTGAGAATATGGAGCAAGGAAGAATAAACTTAATCATGGGGAATAGGAAAGTTACACCTGTCACCAAGATTGGAGTTTATACTTTATCGCTAAGTAGTGGGTTAAATTTAGATTTGAATAAATGTTGTTATTCGCCAGAAATGGCAAGAAATATTATTTCCTTTCATGCATTGTACAAACAAGGTTTCACCTTTTCGTTTGATAATGAAGTTGGTTCGATTAATGCTTTCTTTAATAATGTTCTTTATTTTAAAGCATTACCTTGTGATGGTGTGTATGAAGCTGTATCTATTGTAGATAACTTAGGAAATAATGTTTTGTGTATTGATTCTACTAATAATAATAACTTGGATAAAGCATCATTATGGCATTGTCGTCTTGGACATATAAGCAAGAAACGCATAGGCCAACTCCAAAAAGGATGGAGTCTTGGAGTCGTTTGACCTAAAGTCAAATGATAGTTGCGAATCATGCTTACTTGGAAAAATGAAAAAGTCACCCTTCACAGGCTCGTGTGAAAGGGGTGAAGGTTTGTTGGACCTTATACACACGGATGTGTGTGGACCATTCAAACATGCCACAAGGGATGCTAATCGTTATTATTTGACTTTTACCGATGATTACAGTAGATATGGATATGTCTACTTAATCAAGCATAAGTCAGAGACTTTCGAGAAGTTTAAGGAATTTAAACAGGAAGTCGAGAATCAATTGGGCAGGAACATTAAGATGCTTCGATCTGATCGAGGTGGTGAGTATCTTAGTTCAGAGTTCCTTGACTATCTAAAGGAATGTGGGATTGTCTCACAATTGACACCTCCCAGGACACCGCAGTTGAATGGTGTGGCTGAGAGGCATAATCGAACCTTGTTGGACATGGTTCGTTCCATGATGAGTCGAGCTTCGCTACCAATCTCATTCTGGGGGTATGCCTTAGAGACTGCCGCCCATATCCTTAATGTAGTCCCTACAAAGAAAGTTGCCAAAACTCCTCACGAGATGTGGACTGGTAAAGTACCTAAACTAGACCACATCAAGATTTAGGGCTGCGAGGCTTTCGTGAGACGCGAGACTCATGATAAGCTCGAACCCCGAAGCGAGAGGTGTATTTTCATCGGCTACCCACAACAATCCTTTGGTTACCTCTTCTACAGACCTAGTGACAATGTGGTCTTTGTCGCAAGAAGAGGAGTCTTTCGAGAAAGAGAGTTTATTAGCCAAGGAGACAGTGGGAGGCAAGTTGATCTTGAAGAAATTCAAGAGTCAAGTGATGAAGGAACTTCAAACTCTAGCCCTCAACTTGAGGAGGAAACTCCTATTGAGCCAATTGACGAATCTGTACCTCTGAGGCGTTCCACGAGAGTTAGGAGTGCACCTGAGCATTACTATGGATTCCATATTACTGCAGAAGGTGAGACACTTATTAGTGATGAGACACTAGTAAGTCAAGATGACCCTAACAGCTACGAGGAAGCCATGGCGAGCCCCGAGTCTGCCAAATGGAAAGAGGCTATGGATAGCGAGATACAATCCATGTATGACAATCAAGTTTGGAACTTGGTTGAGAATGTACCAGGTCGAAAGACTGTAGGGTGCAAATGGGTCTTCAAGAAGAAGACCGACATGGATGGTAAAGTACACACTTATAAGGCTAGACTGGTTGCAAAGGGTTTCTCTCAAATTCCTGGAGTGGACTATGATGAGACCTTTTCTCCGGTAGCCAAGATTAAGTCTATTCGGGTTCTGTTAGCCATAGCCGCATTTCATGACTATGAAATTTGGCAAATGGATGTCAAAAACGCTTTCCTTAATGGGAAGTTGGCTGAAGATGTTTACATGAGTCAGCCAGAGGGTTTTGTCAGTAACGAGTACCCTAATAGAGTGTGTAAGCTTGAGAAATCCATTTATGGATTAATGCAAGCACCTCGCAGATGGAATCTTTGCTTTGATGAAAAGGTCAAGGAATTTAGCTTTTCTAGGAGTGAAGATGAATCTTGTGTATATGTCAAGGCTAGTGGGAGTATAGTTAGCTTTTTGGTATTGTATGTGGATGAGATACTACTCATAGGAAACGACATTCCAACCCTGCAGGAAGTAAAGTCCTGGCTTGGAAAGTGTTTCGCTATGAAGGACCTTGGTGAAGCTGCCTATATTTTGGGGATAAGAATCTTGAGAGATCGGAGTAAAAGACTAATTAGACTTAGTCAAAGTACCTACTTGGAGAAGATTCTGAAGAGATTCAGAATGCAAGACTCCAAGAAAGGAGAGTTGCCCATCCAGAGTAACGCCAAACTGAGTAAGACACAAAGCCCTAGCACTGAGGCTGAGATAGCAGAAATGAGTCGAATACCTTATGCTTCGGCTGTAGGTTCGATCATGTATGCTATGACGTGTACTCGACCTGATGTAGCCTTTGCCTTGAGCATGGTTAGCAGGTTTCAGGGGAACCCTGGCAAGACACACTGGACTGCGGTAAAGACTATTCTCAAGTACCTACGAAGGACTAAGGACTGGGTCCTTACCCTCGGTGGGAGTGATGAATTGAGAGTTGTAGGGTATAGTGATGCTAGCTTCCAGACTGATAGGGATAACTTCCGCTCTCAGTCGGGTTGGGTCTTTACCCTAAATGGAGGAGCAATTTCTTGGAAGAGTTCCAAGCAAGAGACAGTGGCAGATTCTACTTGTGAATCAGAGTATATTGCAGCTAGCGAAGCGGCAAAGGAGGCATTATGGCTGAGGAACTTCATCGGAGACCTTGGAGTTGTACCAGCTATTAAAGAGCCAATGGAAATTTTCTGTGATAGTGAAAGTGCTGTTGCCTTAGCCAAGGAACCAAGGGATCACGGGAGATCCAGACACATCGACAGAAAATACCATTTCATCAGACATCGGATCGAAGAAGGACTCCTCGTGGCAAAGAGGGTATCATCGGATGAGAACCCAGCAGATCCCCTCACGAAGGGACTGACTCGGGTTAAGCATCTCCAGCATGCTCGGAGCATAGGGCTGAAGGATGATATTAGATTTAGTAGTTAGATAACCTCGAAATTTGTAAAGTGTAATTGACATTTGATGATGAATAAAAGTGTTTTATTTATGAGTAAAGTGTTGCTATCTCTTGTCGATCGTTTACTATATTTCTTTTGCATGTTTTGACTTCCAGAATAATTTTGTTTGGTATAACATATTATTCAAACCTCCACAGTCGGTCATATGTCGGAAGTAGGTATGAATCAAGACTGTCATGTTTGGTTGTAGAGGTCTGGGACAAGGCTACAACAATCATGAGTGCTCATAAGTTCTGAGCATTGGACTCAACCCACGCTCACTGGAATCACTTCATGGAATTCTATCTCGAGTGATCGTGAGACGGTAATATCATATAAGTCTTTAAACCTAGAGATATGATTTGTTACTTACAAGTTGATTATGCATTGATTGTACGAAAAACGCATTGGTAACTCGATGTTATAAAATCGCGCTCTTATGTGTAATTCAATGAGTAGTGGAACAAACATATGAGTCGAAGTTTATCTGTTCCTTCTTGGATTAGAAGCTGATATCTGGGCCCCTCGATGATTTTGTTTTGACCTATGTACCGGGCCCAGTCAGAACTAAATTGATGTGTTCAATAAAGTTCTTTGTCAAACAAATCGGAAATCGGGAAACAAATGTTGGACAATAAGTAAGACATTGTTCCATGTATTTGTCCGACTGATATCTAGAACAGGGGATTATATGATCACTTATCTTAAATGGCGTACCATCATCTTCTCAAGTTTCGAGAAACCTTGTAAAGAGCTACGATTGTCGATCGGTTCCTGAAGTCATACTTGCAGTAATAGTTACTAGACTTATCCAAGTGGGAGACTGTTGGATAAGGTGTCTTAGTCCATAACTATTTCTGGTATGTACTTGACCCGACCCGGCATGGTCCATTTGGGTTGCATGGCACCATGCAATTGGATAGACTAAATGAGAGAAATAACACTTGGAGATTATTAATATATTATAAGTTCTAATATATTAATAATATTATTTGATTAGTTTGATCAAGAATTAATTTAGAATTAATTAAGTGATCAAAAGATAACTAATTAAATATATGGGTTGATTAAGTAAATCATCCATATCTTGTATGGTGGGCTAAAAGGCTCCCTGGATCATCAAGTTGGGTTCCACCCATAGGATGCTCCATGGATGCTCCATGGGAGTTACAAACCCATGGGTCATGGAAATGAAGAGTCATGACACATTAGGGTTTAACCCTAGGTGTGTCAACACTATATAAGTAACATGATCTCCTCCCAAATCGGACACACTAAGAAATAGAGGGCTTGGCCGATTTTGTGAAGTAAGTATACTCTCATAAGTTCTTCCAAGAGCATTTGGTGTTGTGTGAAGCATTTGAGGCATCACACTTGGGGTGCTAGGCTCACAAGGTTTCAAGGAACACAAGCAACAACAAGGTAAGTTATTCTATCTATACCTTATGTTAAAATTGTTCCCCATGTATGCTAGATAGGAATATAACCTTGGAAATCAACTTTGCATGACAAATTAGACAAACATAGATCCAAGGTTATTAGGGTTGCATGTACACTTAGGAAGTGTTAGAATGCTCAAAACCCATCAAAAACATCACCATGTGACCCAGTCACATCATGCATCAAGAATCTCAGAATAGAAACTTAACAGAGTTAGAGTAGTGGACGTTACCTGAAGTAGAGTCAATCTTATTGACTTTAACATTCTTAGGTAAATTTGGCAGCTTCGCATATAATGACCCTTACTTTGGCAATATAAACATATGGGCCCATTGATAATGGTACACGGGACTATCACAGACTTAGCTTTTTCTCTTTACCATGTGTTCAACCGAGTTGACTATGGCCGATCCCTTTCCATTGGGAAGAGAATGCTTTTTTCTGTATTTCCAGTGTCACCATTGTCAATGTCCATAAAGTTTCAGGAAGTTGATCTTAACAATAGATAAGATCATTAAGGGTCTTGTCATAGTCTATTTCATAAGTGTCCCAAAGGAACTCACTATGTGACTTAGAAAGTGATTGAACCACCAACTTTCTCAAGACTTTGACACCCAACTCTCCCGGCTTGTCAATATGTGACTACATCTCCAAGATGTGATCACACCTAGACCTTGCCTTGCCAATAGGGTTCGAGTGACCTTAAATTTTTCAAGAACTTATGGGTTAGGGAGAATAATTGGAGGAGGAGAGAGAAGTATGATATCCATGGGACATCATATTCATTTAGGAAAGCTTGTTTCAAGAGATTTGGGAAGATCATAAATGTCTAAACCAGACATGTTTTGGGAGATATTCAAGATAGTTGATTTTAAAGTCCTTAATATGACACCCAATATGAAATATTAAGGCTAGGACCCAACAAACTATTTTATAACTTAGAAGAGGTATGCCGTAATCCAAGCTATAAAACAATTTGAAGGTAGGTGAATGACGATTCACCAATTTCCACCAATATAAACAAAATGTATTATTAGGTATTAATTGGTTTTGAAACTCCTAGATCTTTTGAGATTCATTGAACTGTTCAATGGCATGTTTCAATCTCGAGTGTGCCCTTCAGGTTTTGTGACTGGGACGCCGAGGGTCACAAAACAAGGTGTGAAGTAACCATGCAAATTACTTGGTACCCTTAAGTGTTTATCCCTCAATCGATGTGCCGGTTAACCACACACGCTCCATCGATACTATCACTTAATTAAGTTACCCTTTGCCTACCTTGTTAAATACGAGTTAGTGTGCCGGTTAACCACACACGCTCCACTAACCTACTTAAACAAGGTGCAAAGTGTAATTTCATGGATTAGCACCTTATTCACATTTTCCTAAGTAACTAAGATTGGGTATTATTTAGAGTTTAGTTACTTAGTATTTATCATTAATACTTTTAATGAAGGGAGAATTATAGTCATGTCAAACCCGTTCGGCTAACGACCCTCCACCAGTCAAGCAAGCGGTGGGTGACAGTGGACACCCATTAAGTTGCCATTTTATAGGCAACAACCTTATACCCACCTTATAGACCGGCTTCGTGAATGAGGCGTACTAGCGGTAAGACCGACTTTACTCTTATACATATAAATATTATTAACTTATAATATTATAAAGTATAAGGGTTGAATTTTAACTTTTAAAATTCTAAGGGCTAACTTGGAATTAAAGTATTCATAAGAGAAAACTTTACAAATTCCAAAACTTGAGGGCAAGTTTTGAAACTATTCAAAACTAATTAATTCCATAACTTATGTATTTAAAGTAGTTTTAATCCAAAAACTCTTCAAGTTCCATAACTTGTGGACAAATTATGGAAGACTTTAAACTAATAAATAATGAACCTTTTCTTTATTTTATAACCTATGGAATTAATTAAGGTTACATATTATATTTATTTATTTATTAATGAAGTGACTCTTGAACCTCCATAACTTAAGCACAAGACTCTTCATCTTTTGTAACCATTGCCAACTTCTATGAGTTTTTATGAAACTTAAATGTGACTTTTCATATAACTTGAGGACAAGTTACAAAAACACATTTTAGAATCAACTCTTAGATTAATTTGGATTGAAAACAACTTTTTCACTCAACTTTTCTATTAATCTAAGCAACTAATAAGAACAAGATAATTCAAATCAAACTTTTTCATGTAATTAGTCTAACCTTTAAACTAATACAAAACATGAATCTATTGACAATTATCTTTGAAAATGGATTAGCATGAACATTACCACATTAAAAAACAAGTTTATAAGTTCAAAACAACTTAGGGTAATGTTCCTAGTCCATTTCTAGCCAAAAACCTCGAAGATATGCTGTCTGGGGTCCAACTCGTCGAGTGCATGAACACAACTCGGCGAGTTGGATGCATTTTGCCTTGGACTCGTCGAGTCCCTTCATGGACTTGGCGAGTCAGCTGGGCTGACAGCATCAAAACTCGATTTTTCAGCTTCTATTGCAGGTATAACAAGAAAACAAGCCTAGGCTCTGATACCACTGTTGGGTTATGAGCATTCTAACACTCCTAAGTGTACATGCAACCCTAAATACCTTGGATCTATGTTTTTTCTATTATACATGCAAATATGAATACCCAAGGTATTATCCTAAACTAGCATATACAACAATCAATATAACAAGATAGAATACATACCTCTTGATGGAGCTTGTCTTCATGAAGCTTGAGTTCCTAGTGCCCCAAGTGTGACACCTCAAATGGTTCACACAACACCAAATATACTTGGAATAACTTGAGAGAATTCTACACTTCATAAAATCGGCTAGCCCTCTCTAGAATAATCTAGTGGCCGATTTTGGGAAGAATAATATCTTTATATAGTGTTACAATTAGGGTAAACCCTAATTGTCATGACTTTCCATTTCCTTGGATCCATGGGTTCAAATACACCATGGAGCATCCATGGAGCATCATATGGGTTTTGGCCCAACTACATAATCCATGGAGCATTAGCCCACTATATAAGTATGGATGATTTACACAATCAACCCATATATTTAATTAGTCTTCTTTTGATCACTTAATTAATCCTAGATTAATTCTTGATCAATACTAATTAAATAATCTTACTATTCTTATTATTAGTATACTAGAACTTATAATATATTAATAACCATAAGTGTCTTATTTCTCTCATTATAGTCTATCCAAGTGCATGATGCCATGCAACCCAAATGGACCATGCCGGGTTGGGTCAAGTCTTACCAATTATAGTTATGGACTTAGACATTAATCCAACAGGTGCATCTCAAAAGGGTAGAAATCTTCATATGACTTTTGGAGCTCGGCTGTCATCGTGGCCATCATGATACATGCCACCTTAGTAGCATCTCTCTCATGAGTCCTGAATTCAGCGATCTCCTCAGGAGTAGCAGTAGACTCATCAAGTTCTTTTAACTCCTTATCGAGGACATATTCCTTGTCTTCGTAACGAGTAACCATCCTGATGTTCCTAATCCAATCCATGAAGTTGGAACCATCAAAGATGACCCTCCCACAAAGATTCATGAGAGAGAAAGAACCAGTTGGGTTAGAGCCTGAAGCATTAGTGTTGGAAGACATCTGAAAGAAGAAAGTAAGTTTAGATTAGATATTTAGGATCCTTAATAAGACACCCAAATGTAATATTAAGGCTAGGATCCAATCACAATATATTACACTTAGAAGAGGGATGCCGTAATCTAAGTAATAATATATTTGAAAGGTAGGTGAATGACGATTCACCAATTTCCACCATGAAAACGAAATGATTTATTAGGTTTAATTGGATTTGAAATTCCTAGATTCTTTTGAGATTCATTGAACTTTTCAATGGCATGTTCCAATCTCGATTGTGCCCTTCAAGTTTTGTGACTGGGATGCCGAGGATCACAAAACATGGTGTGAATAACCATGCTAATTCACTTGGTACTCTTAATATTATCACCTAATCAATGTGCCGGTTAACCACACATGCTCCATTGATCTATGACAAACATTAAGTCACCCTTCGTGATCCTTACTAGTCCTAGTTAGTGTGCCGGTTAACCACACACGCTCCACCAACGACTTGGTAAGGTACAAAGTGTGAATTCCATGGACTAGCACCATGTTCACATTTTTCCTAAAATAACTAAGATTGGGAATTAAAGTTGTTTAGTTATTTTATAATATTCATTATACTTTTAATGAGGATTTAAAGTCATTGTTCTACCCGTTCGGCTAACGACCCTCCACCGATCAAGCAAGCGGTGGGTGAGAGTATACACCCATTAGGTTGCCATTTTATAGGCAACAACCTTATACCCACCTTATAGACCGGCTTCGTGAATGAGGCCTACTAATGGTAAAACAACTTATTCTTATACATATATATAATAATTAACCATTAATGTTATAAATAGTATAAGGGTTGAATTTTAACTATTAAAAGTCTAAGGTTTGGAATTAAAGTTTATTAAAGTGTGTGAAACTTTACAAATTCCAAAACTTGAGGACAAGTTTTGTAACTTTGCAAAACTCTTCATTTCATAACTTATGAATTAAAGGTTCATAAAAATGAAGACTCTTCATTTTCATGTAACTTATGTGTTTTAAGTGTGTGTTAAATGAAAGTGACCTTTGGTAATCCATAACTTGAGGACAAATTATGGACTCCATTAAAACACATAAATGATAAAGAATTAATCCTAAACAATTCAGCAAATAATTCCTATCATTTTCTAAATTCATGAGAACATGAACATGATCATCAAAAATTCAAGAATTATATGAACACATAAAATCATGGAATTTTGATATATGCTATTGCAAATGGATTAGAACAACCATTACACCAACTAAAATAAGTTTTATAACACCAAAACAGTTTAGGGTAATGTTTCTAGTCCATTTCCAGCAGCAAAAGTCGAGAATCTGCACTCTTTCGATCCTACTCGTCGAGTGCATGAACTTACTCGCCGAGTAGGTTGAAGTTTGCCTTGGACTCGTCGAGTCCCCCCAATGGACTCGGCGAGTCCACCATACTGACAGCAACGATTTCGACTTTTTTTCACTATTTTGCATCAAGTATCAAACAAGCAAGCCTAGGCTCTGATACCACTGTTGGGTTTTTGAGCAATCTAAGACTTCCTAAGTGTGCATGCAACCCTAATAAACCTTGGATCTATTTTTGTCTAAATACATGCAAAATAATAATTTTCCAAGGTTTATAACCTATCTAACATGGAATGGGGAACATTTCAACATAAAAGAGTTAGAAGAGATTACATACCTTTTGGTGAGTTTGGTTCTAAGGAGTTTGAGGGCCAAGCACCAATAGTGTGAATGCCTCAAATGGAATCACAAACACCACAAACTCTTGGAAAACTTTGAGAGAGTATACACCTTGTATAAAATCGGCCACACACATGCACACACACACTAGTTCACTAGTTTTCTCTTAGGCTCCATTACATGCTCCATAAGCATGCTTATATAGTGTGCATGGTTAGGGTGAAACCCTGATAACCCATGTCTTTTCCTTTTCCAAGGATCCATGGGTTAAAAGCTCCATGGATCATCCATGGACTTCTACATAAGCCTAGCCCATTAACAAATAAGTATTAGCCCACACTATATAAAACAAATAGCCCATAATTTAATTAGTATTCCTTTTAATCTCTAAATTAATTCATAATTAATTTAAGACTAAAACTAATTAAATAACGTAACTTCATATTAATATATTATAACTCATAATATATTAATAAACATATGTGTATAACTCTCATAAAATTATCCATAATAGTTTGGATGAGATGCAACCCAAATGGACCATGCCGGTCGGGTCAAGTATATACCAAATAAGTTATGGACTTAGACACCTTATCCAACAGTTTGACATAAAGACATGATACTAGACCAGTCTTATGCTACAATTTTTTTTATTTGCGATGTTTTCAAAATTTAACTATGAAGAGGGATGCCGTAATCATAATCGAATTTTGAAAACGCAATATATATAGAATTTCTTAAAGTTGAACCATTCCGACATAAAATTCATATATATATTCTTGACTAAAGATGATTAAAATCTCAATCTAAGATTTAGAATTGAAATGAGGTATAATTTCCTCTCCCTTAATTATAGCAAAACAACTTTTCAACCCCTGCAACTTCACGAATTGAAACATTGTTTTCTATAATTAACATTGCTAACTTGCAACACTAAACGTAATAATCATGCTCCCACTAACATGATGATTATCAACATAACACTTATGCTCCCACTAGCTCTGACATATTTCGAGAAATCTGCTGGACTTCTGAAATTTAGATTCATACACCCTTTCTTAGATAGCTCACATGTCTGTCTAAACAATTTTCAGAACTATGAAAAGGGATGTTGTAATCATAGTCTCAATTGATTAGGCATTTTCCATTTCTCACAAGTCCAGGTTAGTGTGCTGGTTAACCACACATGCTCCACTAACGACTTTTGAAAATGCAAATAACACAATTAATATCTACGTAAAATCTACTTAGTGAAAGCGTTTCCTCACCATCATCTTCATGAATCGGAGTGAAACCTTATGACACTTAGATTTTATAGTGTATGAGTTCCTATCCATGTGAATTTGTCAAAACCATAATCACAAGATAAGGTTATTGACAAATTCAGCCTTACATGGAGTAAACTTGTTCAATCTTAGTTTCTTGTCACCTTGGTAGCATAAGGCCCACCAATGCTTCCAAGTTAAACTTTGATAACTCACATGCAAATTCAACTTATTTGAAGTAGGTACAGAAATAAGAATTATGTCAACGCGATAGGTTGCAAACCATAAGTCGTGTGCTAGTGATAAATTACAGGTTTTACTCTTGATTAAATCTTGAAACTCTTTCAGGATCTTTAAGGCTCCCAATGTCCCCTTGACATATAAGTTTCCCCAGTCAAGAACCATTCCTTGACAAAACAAATATTCAAGGGATAGTGCAGATTCTTATCAAGACTAAAACTTCACACAATTGGTCTTAGTTGGTCTTTGTCAGATCCAAGACATCACAACTTACCAATCTCAAATGTACAAGAGTGGAAAGCATTTTACTCTTACATTTGACTAGTGTTAATAAATCTTCCTTTATGTCACTCAAGGTTACAATCTTGGAGTATGACTCTAAGAATTGTTTTGGAACGAAGTATGACTCATCTTCTTGATTTTAACAAATCCAACAATTCATGACCTCTCTTCTTAGCCATAACAATGCACTAAGATGTCCTTAGAGTATGAATTTTTTATATGGTTTCATAATCATTAAGATGATAATGAAATATGATACTAAAGTAGTCTCCAATCCTTTCAGATTTGAGAAAATTTTATCTTTCTACCTAATTTGATTCTTCTCATTTGTTTTGTCATACATTGTATCCTTTCTAATGTTACAGAATTATACTTAACCTTATAAGTACAATCATATTTACTAATCTTTAGTGAATCATGACAAATCTATCTTTGTGGTGAACCTTGACCAGCGCACACCCAGTGTACCTAGTTCCTTAGTCCTTCAATTGACTCACATACACATGTGATCAAAGAATTAGTCTTAATTTTCAAAGATGAAAATTCTCATTCATCATACAATACAACTTGTATGATTCCATGTTTCTATCCAATTGAAACATGGGTGATGATAAACTTTCTTCATTTGGTAAATTCAGACACTACCACAATCGAAAGAATCGAATCCACTTTCCAATATTGTTATTACTGGGAACATATAAGCAACAATTTTCCACAGATGCCATTGTAAGGATTTTTTATAAAATAAATAAAATTAAAACCCTTTTTTCCTTTTATTTTAAAACTTTGCGGAAAACCTTATCCTTACAATCCGCATGAAAACCTTGTTGTTATCTATTCATAAGCAATATATTATAACTCTTAAGCAACAACTCAAAATTCTGATTACCGAACCATGCGATCGAAACCCACCTTCGCATTCAGAATCCACATATACTTACTTTAAGCTTCCTATCTTTTCTTTGATTCTTAAAACATCAGCATGTGACCCATTCATATTATGTAATAAGAATCTCCAAATAGGAACTTAATAGAGTTAGACAGTGGACTTTACCCGAAGTAGAGTCAAACCTCTTTACTTGATCAACCTTATGACCTTTCAGGTGAATAGGGCAGCTTCGCAACCAATGCCCCTTCCTTTGGCAACAAAACACATGGACCCTTTGGTAATGGCACATGAGACTATCTCAGACTTAGCCTTTCTCTTTACCATTTGGTCAACCGAGTTGACTATGGCCGATCCCTTTCCATTGGGAAGAGAAATGCTTTTCTAGATATCCAATGCTACCATTTCCAATGTCCATTTAAGGTTTGGGAAGTTGATCTTATAACAAAATTTGCTTTACTAGTGTTCCAAATCATTGCTGATTCCGCAGCACAAAGGAAATAGATAAGATCATTAAGGGTCATGTCATAGTCTGTCTCATAGTAGTCCCAAAAAGACTGACTATGTTACTAAGAAAGTGATTGAACATCCAACTTTCATGAGACTTTGACACCCAAGTCTCCCGGCTTGTCAATATGTGACTTTATATCCAAGATGTGAGCACACATAGACTATGCTTTCCAATCGGGATTGAGTGACTTTAAACTGATCAACAACTTGTGGGTGAGGGAGAATAATTGGAGGAGGTGGAGGAAGTGAAGCATGATGTTGAGGGACACCATCTTCAAGAGATTTGGGAAGATCATAGTTATCTGAACCAGACATGTATAATGGGAGAAAATCAAGTTAGTTGATTCAAAGTCCTTAATTTAACACCCAATATGAAATATTAAGGCTAGGACCCAACACAATATTTTATAATTTGGAAGAGGGATGCCGTAATGCAAGCTATAAAATATTTGAAGGTAGGCGAATGACAATTCACCAATTTCCACCATGAAAAACGAAATAATTTATTAGGTTTTAATTGGATTTGAAATTCCTAGATCTTTTGAGATTCATTGAACTTTTCAATGGCATGTTTCAATCTCGAGTGTGCCCTCTCAAATTTTGTGATTGGGATGTCGAGGATCGCAAAACAAGGTGTGAATAACCATACCAATTCACTTGGTACCCTTAATATTATCACCTAATCAATGTGTCGGTTAACCACACACGCTCCATTGATCTATGAAAAACATTAAGTCACCCTTCGTGATCCTTACTAGTCCAGGTTAGTGTGCCGGTTAACCACACACACTCCACCAATGACTTGGTAAGGTACAAAGTGTGAATTCCATGGGCTAGCACCAAATTCACATTTTTCCTTAAGTAACTAAGATTGGGAATTAAATAAAAATTATTTAGTTACTTTATAATAATCATTATACTTTTAATGAGAAATTAAATTCATTGTCCTGCCCGTTCGGCTAACGACCCTCCACCGATCAAGCAAGCGGTGGGTGAAAGTGGACACCCGTTAAGTCGTCATTTTATAGGCAACAACCTTATACCTACCTTATAGACCGGCTTCGTGAATGAGGCCTACTAATGGTAAAACGACTTGTTCTTATACATATATATAATAATTAATCATTAATGTTATAAATAGTATAAGTGTTGAATTTTAAATTTTAAAATTCTAAGTGTTGAAATTAAAGTTTATTAAAGTGTGTGAAACTTTTCCAAATTCCAAAACTTTAGGGCAAGTTTTCTAACTCTTCAAAACTTCTCATTTCATAACTTATGAATTAATGGTTCATAAAATGAAGACTCTTCATTTTATGTAACTTATGTGTTTTTAATGTGTGTTAAAGAAAAGTGACCTTTGGATATCCATAACTTGAGGACAAATTATGGACTCCATTAAAACACATAAATGATCAAGAATTAATCCTAAACAATTCAGCAAATAATTCCTATCATCTTCTAAATTCATAAGAACATGAACATGATTATCAAAGTTTCAAGAATTATATGAACACATACAAAGCATGAAATTTTGATATATGCTATTGTAAATGGATTAGAACAACCATTACACCAACTAAAATAAGTTTTAAAACATCAAAACAGTTTAGGGTAAAGTTTCTAGTCCATTTCCAGCAGCAAAAGTCAAAAATCTGCATTCTGAACCTTCTACTCGCTGAGTGCACGAACCTACTCGGCGAGTAGGATGAGTTTTGACTTGGACTCGGCGAGTCCATCATGCAGACAGCAAAAATTTCAACTTTTTTCACTATTTTGCATCAAGTATCAAACAAGCAAGCCTAGGCTCTGATACCACTGTTGGGTTTTGAGCAATCTAACACTTCCTAAGTGTGCATGCAACCCTAATAAACCTTGGATCTATGTTTGTCTAAATACATGCAAAATAATAATTTTTCCAAGGTTCATAACCTATCTAACATGGCATGGGGTACTTTTAAACATAAAAGAATTAGATGAGATTACATACCTTTTGATGATGAGTTTAATTCCTAAGGAGTTTGAGGGCCAAGCACCAATAGTGTGAATGCCTCAAATGGAATCACAAATCACCACAAACTCTTGGAAAACTTTGAGAGAGTGTATACACACTATAAAATTGTCCACACACAAACACACATACTCTAGTGACACTAGTGGCTATTTCATGCAACATAAGCATGCTTATATAGTGTACATGATTAGGGTGAAACCCTAATAACCCATGTCTTTTCATTTCCAAGGATCCATGGGTTAAAAGCTCCATGGATCATCCATGGACTTCCATACAAGCCTATCCCATTAACAAATGAGTGTTAGCCACACCATATAAAACTAATAGCCCACAATCTAATTAGTCTTCCTTTTAATCTCTAAATAATTCATAATTAATTTAAGACTAAGACTAATTAAATAACATGACTTCATATTATTATATTATAACTTATAATATATTAATAATCATATGTGTATAACTCTCATAAAATTATCCATAAATAGTTTGGATGAAATGCAACGTAAATGGACCATACCGGGTCGGGTCAAGTATATACCAAATAAGTTATGAACTTAGACACCTTATCCAACAAGAACTTCCTTCAGAACATGGATATGAAAATCGGGGCTTCGGGATGGCTTCAAGGGGTTAAACATAGAGCATAGGCACGGAAAAGAGGAGAAATGAGCAAATATGCCCGGAACCCTCACATCCTATTTATAGGAGGCTGAACTGCCTCGGTACGCTGGGTGTACTCTGGGCGTAGTGGGTCGTCATCGCTTACACACTCAGACTGGCCGATGGGACGAGACCCTTATCGCCTGGTACGTGGGGTGTAATCCATTACGCGGGACGTAATTCGAATTTCCAAACTTCTAAATTACGTAACTTTCGCGTACGAGCTCTGTTTTTGGCGTTCTTTATAGCCACACGTAGGTGAGACTGTACTCTACAACTTTCATTTAGACTCCGTCGGCTAGTTATGATTTTGTTTTTAATCATATATTTTTAACAGGCTGAGACTGGAAAAGTCCGTTAAAAATCCATAACTTCTTCATCCGACGTTCGATTCCATCTGTCTTTTTACCGTTCTATTTCTATTGTCGAGATCTTTGATTCTCGTTTAGGTCGCATTGGCCAAAAGTCGCTCGATCTCTATTTCGAGTTTTTCGTTGTCTATTGCTATGTCTGAAACTTCGAAAAATGATAAATTCTTCATACGAAGTCAGATTTGGGCGTTCTTTTTATGTATGTTTATTTTTTGATGATATCTACGACTTTCATTTATATACTTAAGGCTAAAAAGCATTTTATTGAAATTTCTCGTTTTATGCTTAACAACGTTTTACCGGTATTGCTACGGATCTTCAAATGGTCATAACTTATTCCTTACAACTCAGATATTTTTTGTTCTTTATATTTTGGATACCTTATGACGATATCTACCACTTAGTACACTCAATTTAATATTTTTGAACATTTCGTTTTTGATGCAAGTTTTATTTTGACACAAAGAGATTATAATTTTTTTGACTTCCAATCATTACGTTGATCTGAAATAACGGGTTGTTACACATTTAAAATATTGAACACATAAAAATTCATTTTTCCAAATCAAGGTAGAC
The DNA here is from genome assembly GCF_052625555.1 of Lactuca saligna. Classification (NCBI taxonomy): domain Eukaryota; kingdom Viridiplantae; phylum Streptophyta; class Magnoliopsida; order Asterales; family Asteraceae; genus Lactuca; species Lactuca saligna. The sequence continues at coordinate 79,101,851 of NC_136418.1, forward strand.
AAATAGACTTAAAATCTTTATAAGTAATAGTGATCTAGGTATGAAACCTAATGCATGTTATATCACAAAACAGTTAATACATAATACCAAATATGTTATCTACCTTAAAGTATCATAGTGCATGTGTCTATATAATAATAATTTAGGTATACAACCTAAAATAAACTAGACACCCACCTCACCATCATCAATTAGCATCTAAGTTTATGTTTGGAAATTACCATTAAAGCTGGATTATTTATGGGAAAGTTAGTTCTTCGCCTAACAAGTTAGCTTTCCCTTTTAAATGACCTACATAAAATTATTACTAAGTCTTAGTCTCTTTTTACAATATTCGTGACTATAATTTCAATATCATGGATTCCTCATTAGTTCCAAAGAAGATAGAGTTATTGATGGGTTTTGAGCATTCTAACACTTCCTAAGTGTACATGCAACCCTAATAACCTTGGATCTATGTTTGTCTAATTATCATGCAAAGTTGAATTCCAAGGCTATATTCCTATCTAGCATACATGGGGAACAATTTTAACTTGAATGATAGATAGAATAACTTACCTTGTAGTTGTTTGTGTTCCTTGAAACCTTATGAGCCTAGCACCCCAAGTGTGATGCCACAAATGCTTCACACAACACCAAATGCTCTTGGAAAGACTTTTGAGAGAATGCACACTTCTTGAAATCGGCCAAGCCCTCTTGTTTCCTTAGTGTAGCCGATTTTGGTGGAGAATATGTTTCTTATATAGTGTTGACACATCTAGGGTTACACCATGTAAACCCTAATGTGTCATGACTCTTCATTTCCATGACCCATGGGTTTGAACTCCCATGGAGCATCCTATAGGTGGAACCCAACTTGATAGTACATGGAGCCTCTTAGCCCACTATACAAGATATGGATGATTTACATAATCAACCCATATATTTAATTAGTTACCTTTTGATCACTTAATTAATTCTAAATTAATTCTTGACCAAACTAATCAAATAATATTATTACTATATTAGAACTTATAATATATTAATAATCTCCAAGTGTTAATTCTCTCATTTAGTCTATCCAATTGCATGGTGCCATGCAACCCAAATAGACCATGCTGGGTCGAGTCAACTACATACCAGAAATAGTTATGGACGTAGACACCTTATCCAACAGTCTACCACTTGGATAAGTCTAATAACTATTACTGCAAGTATGACTTCAGGAACCGATCAGCAATCGTAGGTCTTTTCATGGTTTCTCGGAACTGAGAAGATGATGGTACGCCATTTAAGATAAGTGATCATATAATCCTCTGTTCTAGATATCAGTCGGACAAATACATGGAAAAATGTCTTACTTATTGTCCAACAGTTTTTTTCCCGATTTCCGATTTGTTTGACAAAGAACTTAATTGAACACATCAACTTAGTACTGACCGGGCCCGGTACATGGGTCAAAACAAAATCATCGAGGGGCCCAGATATCAGCTTCTAATCCAAGAAGGAACAGATAAACTTTGACTCATATGTTTGTTCTACCACTCATTGAATTACACACAAGAGCACGATTTATAATATCGAGTTACCAATGCGTTTTCGTACAATCAATGCATAACCAACTTGTAAGTAACAAATCATATATCTAGGTTTGAAGACTTATATGATATTACCGTCTCACGATCACTCGAGATAGAATTCCATGAAGTGATTCCAGTGAGCGTGGGTTGAGTCCAATGCTCAGAACTTATGAGCACTCATGATTGTTGTTGCCTTGTCTAACACCTTAGACCTCTGCAACCAATCATGACAGTCTTGATTCATACCTACTTCCGACATATGACCGACTGTGGAGGTTTGAATAATATGTTATACCAAACAAAATTATTGTGTAAGTCAAAACATGCAAAAGAAATATAGTAAACGATTGACAAGAGATAGCAACACTTTACTCATATATAAAACACCTTTTATTCATCATCTAATGTCAATTACACTTTACAAATTTCAAGGTTATCTAACTAGTAAATCTAATATCATCCTTCAGCCCTATGCTCCAAGCATGCTGGAGATGCTTAACCCGAGTCAGTCCCTTCGTGAGGGGATCAGCTGGGTTCTCATCCATTGATACCCTCTTTGCCACGAGGAGTCCTTCTTCTAATCGATGTCTAATAAAATGGTATTTTCTATCGATCTGTCTGGATCTCCCATGTGTTGGATAAGGTGTCTAAGTCCATAACTATTTTTGGTATGTACTTGACCCGACCCGGCATGGTCCATTTGGGTTGCATGAAACCATGCAATTGGATAGACTAAATGAGAGAAATAACACTTGGAGATTATTAATATATTATAAGGTCTAATATATTAATAATATTATTTGATTAGTTTGATCTAGAATTAATTTAGAATTAATTAAGTGATCAAAAGATAACTAATTAAATATATGGGTTGATTATGTAAATCATCCATATCTTGTATAGTGGGCTAAAAGGCTCCATGGACTATCAAGTTGGGTTCCACCCATAGGATGCTCCATGGATGGTCCATGGGAGTTACAAACCCATGGGTCATGGAAATGAAGAGTCATGACACATTAGGGTTTAACCCTAGATGTGTCAACACTATATAAGAAACATGTTCTCCACCTAAAATCGGCTACACTAAGAAACAAGAGGGCTTGGCCGATTTTTAGAAGTGTGTGTTCTCTCATAAGTTATTCCAAGAGCATTTGGTGTTGTGTGAAGCATTTGAGGCATCACACTTGGGGTGCTAGGCTCACAAGGTTTCAAGGAACACAAACAACGACAAGGTAAGTTATTCTATCTATACTTTATGTTAAAATTGTTCCCCATGTATGCTAGATAGGAATATAACCTTGGAATTCAACTTTGCATGATAATTAGACAAACATAGATCCAAGGTTATTAGGGTTGCATGTACACTTAGGAAGTGTTAGAATGCTCAAAACCCATCAGTGGTATCAGAGCCTAGGCTTGTTTGCTTTTTATTTGTGCTTAAAAGTTGAAAAAAAGTCAAAAATCTTGCTGTCTACGAGTGGACTCGTCGAGTCTATAGGGGGGACTCGGCGAGTTCACGTGTATCTTCAACCAACTCGGCGAGTAAATTCATGCACTCGGCGAGTAGGATCGACTGATTGCTAAATTTCGATTTTAGTTGCTGGAAATGGACTAGAAACATTACCCTAAACTGTTTTGGTACTTGAAAACTTGTTTTGATGGTGTAATGTTCTTTCTAATTCATTCACAACAAGTAGTTATCAAAATTACAAAGTCGTAAATATATTTTTTGATTGTGTTCATATTCATGCTCTTGTTCTTATGATGTTTTAGATGATCATAGGAATTATTTGTAACCTATGTGGTAGATTAATTCTTGATCATAATGTGTTTTAATGGAGTCCATAACTTGTCCTCAAGTTATGGAAAACCAAGAGTCACACTTGAATTAAAACCATTAAAAGAACACAAGAGTTAGAAAAATGAAGAGTCTTCATTTTATTACTCTATTAAACTCATAAGTTACAAGAAATGAAAAGTTTTGAAAGTTACAAAACTTGCCCTCGAGTTTTGGAACAAATAAAGTTAAGTTAAAACTTTAGTTCCAACCCCTAGAATTTTAAAAGTTAGAATTCAACCCTTATACTTATATTATGATGATTTAATAATTATATATATATATATATATATGTATAAGAATAAAGTCGTCTTACCGCTAGTACGCCTCATTCACGAAGCCGGTCTATAAGGTGGGTATAAGGTTGTTGCCTATAAAATGGTGACTTAATGGGTGTCTACTCTCACCCACCGCTTGCTTGACTGGTGGAGGGTCGTTAGCCGAACGGGTAAGACAAGGACTTATAAATTCTCATTCAAAGTATGATGAATATAATAAAGTAACTAAATGTTTTATTAAATTCCCAATCTTAGTTACTTTAGGAAAATGTGAATAAGGTGCTAATCCATGAAATTACACTTTACACTTTGTTTAAGTCGTTGGTGGAGCGTGTATGGTTAACCGGCACACTAACTTGGACTTAACAAGGTACGTAAAGGGTGACTTAAGGTTTATTATAGTATCGGTGGAGCGTGTGTGGTTTACCAGCACATCGATTGAGTGATAAACTTTAAGGGTACCAAGTGATTTGCATGGTTACTTCACACCTCGTTTTGTGATCCTCGGTATCCCAGTCACAAAACTTGGAGGGCACCCCTCGAGATTGAAACATGCCTTTGAAAAGTTCATTGAATCTCAAAGAATCTAGGAATTTCTAAAAACCAATAAAACCTATGTCTAATATTTCGGTTTTCGTGGTGGAAATTGGTGAATCGTCATTCACCTACCTTTCAAATATGGTATAGCTTAGATTACGGCATACCTCTTCTAAGTTATATTATATTGTGATTGGATCCTAGCCTTAATATTACATTTGGATGTTTTATTAAGGACTCTCTTAAATCTATACTAAACTTGTTCTCCTCTTTCAGATGTCTTCAAATAATGCTTCTGGCTCGAATCCTAATGGCTCCTTTACTCTTATGAGTCTGTATGGGAAAGTCACCTTTGATGGATCCAACTTCAATGAATGGATCAGAAACATCAGGATGATTACCCGCTACGAGGACAAAGTGTATGTCCTTGACAAGGAGCTTAAGGAAATTGATGAGTCCACTGCAACTCCCCAGGAGACCGTTGACTTTCATACTCATGAAAGAGATGCAACCAAAGTGGCTTGCATCATGTTGGCCACAATGACAGCAGAACTCCAAAAGTCCTATGAGGATTTCTACCCTTATGAAATGCACCAAGATTTGATGGAAAGATACCATCAAAGTGCACGACAAGAGAGGTACGAAATCATCTGCTTCATGATAACAACAATGATGAAGGACGGAGATTCCGTCACGAGCCACATGCAGAAAATGCAAAGGTGTGTGGATTGTTTGCTGAAGCTTAATGTGAACTTCCCTGAGGAGCTTGCAATATATATCATTTTGCACTCCTTACCATCGTGCTATGATCAATTCCGCATGACATATCACATGAACAAGGAAGAGGTCACCCTCAGCAAACTTCAGGGACTTCTCAAGACCGCAGAAACAGGTCTTAAGGGGAAGTCGGTTGCTATCACTCCTACTCCAAACTCAACTCCGGTTTTGGCAATCGGGAAAAGTCGAGGGAGGAAGAGAAAGAGATCTTCGAAGGGTACCAAGGCTCGGACCCTTGATGGCTCTTCTTCAAGTGTAACCAAGAAAGGTTTCATTACTCCTTCTTCTGACCCAAAAGAGGCTGAATGCTTCTATTGCCATGAAAAAGCTCATTGGAAGTGGAACTGCCCAAAGTACCAGCAGGATGTGAAGGATGGGAAAGTCAAACCCAACTATGCAGGTATTTACACTATCATTTCTAATAACTCACCCCATTCGAAATCTTGGGTCCTTGATACCGGTTGTGGTATTCATATTTGTTGTGACTTGCAGGGACTAAGAAGAAGTGAGGATGTGGAGCAAGGAAGAATAAACTTGATCATGGGGAACAAGAAAGCTTCACCTATCACCAAGATTGGAATTTATACTTTATCGCTAAGTAGTGGGTTTAGTTTAGATTTGAATAAGTGTTGTTACTCGCCAGAAATGGCAAGAAATATTATTTCCTTTCATGCATTGTACAAACAAGGTTTCACCTTTTCGTTTGATAATGAAGTTGGTTCGATTAATGCTTTCTTTAATAATGTACTTTATTTTAAAGCATTACCTTGTGATGGTGTGTATGAAGTTGTATCTGTTGTAGATAACTTAGGAAATAATGTTTTGTGTATTGATTCTACTAATAATAATAACTTGGATAAAGCATCATTATGGCATTGTCGTCTTGGACATATAAGCAAGAAACGCATAGGCCAACTCCAAAAGGATGGAGTCTTGGAGTCATTTGACCTAAAGTCAAATGATAGTTGCGAATCATGCTTACTTGGAAAAATGACAAAGTCATCCTTCACAGGCTCGTGTGAAAGGGGTGAAGGTTTGTTGGACCTTATACACACGGATGTGTGTGGGCCATTCAAACATGCCACAAGGGATGCTAATCGTTATTATTTGACTTTTACTGATGATTACAGTAGATATGGATATGTCTACTTTATCAAGCATAAGTCAGAGACTTTCGAGAAGTTTAAGGAATTTAAATAGGAAGTCGAGAATCAATTAGGCAGGAACATTAAGATGCTTCGATCCGATCGGGGTGGTGAGTATCTTAGTTCAGAGTTTCTCGACTCTCTAAGGGAATGTGGGATTGTCTCACAATTGACACCTCCCAGGACACCGCAGTTGAATGGTGTGGCTGAGAGGCGTAATCGAACCTTGTTGGACATGGTTCGTTCCATGATGAGTCGAGCTTCGCTACCAATCTCATTCTGGGGGTATGCCTTAGAGACTACCGCCCATATCCTTAATCTAGTCCCTACAAAGAATGTTGCCAAAACTCCTCACGAGATGTGGACTGGTAAAGTACCTAAAATAGACCACATCAAGATTTGGGGTTGCGAGGCTTTCGTGAGATGCGAGACTCATGATAAGCTCGAACCCCGAAGCGAGAGGTGTATTTTCATCGGCTACCCACAGCAATCCTTTGGTTACCTCTTCTACAGACCTAGTGACAATGTGGTCTTTGTAGCAAGAAGAGGAGTCTTTCGAGAGAGAGAATTTATAAGCCAAGGAGACAGTGGGAGGCAAGTTGATCTTGAAGAAATTCAAGAGTCAAGTGGTGAAGGAACTTCAAACTCTAGCCCTCAACTTGAGGAGGAAACTCCTGTTGAGCCAATTGACGAATCTGTACCTCTGAGGCGTTCCACGATCATGTATGCTATGACGTGTACTCGATCTCATGTAGCTTTTGCCCTGAGCATGGTTAGCAGGTTTCAGGGGAACCCTGGCAAGGCACACTGGACTGTGGTAAAGAATATTCTCAAGTACCTACGAAGGACTAAGGACTGGGTCCTTACCCTCGGTGGGAGTGATGACTTGAGAGTTGTAGGGTATAGTGATGTTAGCTTCCAGACTGATAGGGATAATTTCCGCTCTCAGTCGGGCTGGGTCTTTACCCTAAATGGAGGAGCAATTTCTTGGAAGAGTTCCAAGCAAGAGACAGTGGCAGATTCTACTTGTGAATCAGAGTATATTGCAGCTAGCGAGGCGGCAAAGGAGGCGTTATGGCTGAGAAACTTCATTGGAGATCTTGGAGTTGTACCAGCTATTAAAGAGCCAATGGAAACTTTCTGTGATAGTGAAAGTGCTGTTGCCTTAGCCAAGGAACCAAGGGATCGCGGGAGATCCAGACACATCGACAGAAAATACCATTTCATCAGACATCGGATCGAAGAAGGACTCCTCGTGGCAAAGAGGGTATCATCTGATGAGAATCCGGCAGATCCCCTCACGAAGGGACTGACTCGGGTTAAGCATCTCCAGCATGCTCAGAGCATAGGGCTGAAGGATGATATTAGATTTAGTAGCTAGATAACCTCGAAATTTGTAAAGTGTAATTGACATTTGATGATGAATAAAAGTGTTTTATTTATGAGTAAAGTGTTACTATCTCTTGTCGATCGTTTACTATATTTCTTTTGCATGTTTTGACTTCCAGAATAATTTTGTTTGGTATAACATATTATTCAAACCTCCACAGTCGGTCATATGTCGGAAGTAGGTATGAATCAAGACTGTCATGTTTGGTTGTAGAGGTCTTGGACAAGGCTACAACAATCATGAGTGCTCATAAGTTCTGAGCATTGGACTCAACCCACGCTCACTGGAATCACTTCATGGAATTCTATCTCGAGTGATCGTGAGACGGTAATATCATATAAGTCTTTAAACCTAGAGATATGATTTGTTACTTACAAGTTGGTTATGCATTGATTGTACGAAAAACGCATTGGTAACTCGATGTTATAAATCGCGCTCTTGTGTGTAATTCAATGAGTAGTAGAACAAACATATGAGTCGAAGTTTATCTATTCCTTCTTGGATTAGAAGCTGATATCTGGGCCCCTCGATGATTTTTTTTTGACCTATGTACCGGGCCCGGTCAGAACTAGATTGATGTGTTCAATGAAGTTCTTTGTCAAACAAATCGAAAATCGGGAAACAAATTGTTGGACAATAAGTAAGACATTGTTCCATGTATTTGTCCGACTGATATCTAGAACAGAGGATTATATGATCACTTATCTTAAACGGCGTACCATCATCTTCTCAGTTTCGAGAAACCTTGAAAAGAGCTACGATTGCCGATCGGTTCCTGAAGTCATACTTGCAGTAATAGTTATTAGACTTATCCAAGTGGGAGACTGTTGGATAAGGTGTCTAAGTCCATAACTATTTCTGGTATGTACTTGACCCGACCCGGCATGGTCCATTTGGGTTGCATGGCACCATGCAATTGGATAGACTAAATGAGAGAAATAACACTTGGAGATTATTAATATATTATAAGTTCTAATATATTAATAATATTATTTGATTAGTTTGATCAAGAATTAATTTAGAATTAATTAAGTGATCAAAAGATAACTAATTAAATATATGGGTTGATTATGTAAATCATCCATATCTTTTATAGTGGGCTAAAAGGCTCCATGGACTATCAAGTTGGGTTCCACCCATAGGATGCTCCATGGGAGTTACAAACCCATGGGTCATGGAAATGAAGAGTCATGACACATTAGGGTTTAACCCTAGATGTGTCAACACTATATAAGAAACATGTTCTCCACCTAAAATCGGCTACACTAAGAAACAAGAGGGCTTGGCCGATTTTTAGAAGTGTGTGTTCTCTCATAAGTTCTTCCAAGAGCATTTGGTGTTGTGTGAAGCATTTGAGGCATCACACATGGGGTGCTAGGCTCACAAGGTTTCAAGGAACACAAACAACAACAAGGTAAGTTATTCTATCTATACTTTATGTTAAAATTGTTCCCCATGTATGCTAGATAGGAATATAACCTTGGAATTCAACTTTGCATGATAATGAGACAAACATAGATCCAAGGTTATTAGGGTTGCATGTACACTTAGGAAGTGTTAGAATGCTCAAAACCCTTCACCATGATCCCTTGGTTCCTTGGCTAAGGCAATAGCGCTTTCACTATCACAGAAAATTTCCATTGGCTCTTTAATAGTTGGTACAACTCCAAGGTCTCCGATGAAGTTCTTTAGCCATATAGCCTCCTTTGCCGCCTCGCTCGCTGCAATATACTCTGATTCACAAGTAGAATCTGCCACTGTCTCTTGCTTGGAACTCTTCCAAGAAATTGCTCCTCCATTTAGGGTAAAGACCCAGCCTGACTGGGAGCGGAAATTATCCCTATCAGTCTGGAAGCTAGCATCACTATACCCTACATCTCTCAAGTCATCACTCCCACCGAGGGTAAGGACCCAGTCCTTAGTCCTTCGTAAGTACTTGAGAATATTCTTTACCGCAGTCCAGTGTGCCTTGCTAGGGTTCCCCTGAAACCCGCTAACCATGCTCAGGGCAAAAGCTACATCAGGTTGAGTACACATCATAGCATACATGATCGATCCTACAACCGAAGCATAAGGTATTCGACCCATTTCTGCTATCTCAGCCTCAGTGCTAGGGCTTATCCCTATCCAAGTAGGACCCATTTCTGTATCTTACTCAATTTGGCGTTACTCTGGATGGGTAACTCTCCTTTCTTGGAGTCCTGCATGCTGAATCTTTTCAGCACCTTATCCAAGTAGGTACTCTGACTAAGTCCAATTAGTCTTTTACTCCGATCTCTCAAGATCCTTATCCCTAAAATATAGGCAGCTTCACCAAGGTCCTTTATAGCAAAACACTTCCCAAGCCAGGACTTTACTTCCTGCAGGGTTGGAATGTCGTTTCCTATGAGTAGTATGTCATCCACATACAATACCAGAAAGCTAACTATACTCCCACTAGCCTTGACATACACACAAGATTCATCTTCACTCCTAGAAAAGCCAAATTCCTTGACCTTTTCATCAAAGCAAAGATTCCATCTGCGAGGTGCTTGCTTTAATCCATAGATGGATTTCTCAAGCTTACACACTCTATTAGGGTACTCGTTGCTGACAAAACCCTCTGGCTAACTCATGTAAACATCTTCAGCCAACTTTCCATTAAGGAAAGCGGTTTTGACATCCATTTGCCATATTTCATAGTCATGAAATGCGGCTATGGCTAACAGAACCCGAATAGACTTAATCTTGGCTACTGGAGAAAACGTCTCATCATAATCCACTCCAGGAATTTGAGAGAAGCCCTTTGCAACCAGTCTAGCCTTATAAGTGTGTACTTTTCCATCCATGTCGGTCTTCTTCTTGAAGACCCATTTGCACCCTACAGTCATACGACCTGGTACATTCTCAACCAAGTTCCAAACTTGATTGTCATACATGGATTGTATCTCGCTATCCATAGCCTCTTTCCATTTAGCAGACTCGGGGCCCGCCATGGCTTCCTCGTAGTTGTTAGGGTCATCTTGACTTACTAGTGTCCCATCACTAATAAGTGTCTCACCTTCTGCAGTAATATGGAATCCATAGTAATGCTCAGGTGCACTCCTAACTCTCGTGGAACGTCTCAGAGGTACAAATTCGTCAATTGGCTCAACATGAGTTTCCTCCTCAAGTTGAGGGCTAGAATTTGAAGTTCCTTCACCACTTGACTCTTGAATTTCTTCAAGATCAATTTGTCTCCCACTGTCTCCTTGGCTTATAAACTCTCTTTCTCGAAAGACTCCTCTTCTTGCTACAAAGACCACATTGTCACTAGGTCTGTAGAAGATGTAACCAAAGGATTGCTGTGGGTAGCCGATGAAAATACACCTCTCGCTTCGACGTTCGAGCTTATCATGAGTCTCGCATCTCATGAAAGCCCCACAACCCCAAATCTTGATGTGGTCTAGTTTAGGTACTTTACCAGTCCACATCTCGTGAGGAGTTTTGGCAACTTTCTTTGTAGGGACTAGATTAAGAATATGGGCGGCAGTCTCTAAGGCATACACCCAGAATGAGATTGGTAGCAAAGCTCGAATCATCATGGAACGAACCATGTCTAACAAGGTTCGATTACGCCTCTCAGCCACATCATTCAACTGCGGTGTCCTGGGAGGTGTCAATTGTGAGACAATCCCACATTCCTTTAGATGGTCGAGGAACTCTGAACTAAGATACTCACCACCTCGATCGGATCGAAGCATCTTAATGTTCCTGCCCAATTGATTCTCGACTTCCTGTTTAAATTCCTTAAACTTCTCGAAAGTCTCTGACTTATGCTTGATTAAGTAGACATATCCATATCTACTGTAATCATCGGTAAAAGTCAAATAATAACGATTAGCATCCCTTGTGGCATGTTTGAATGGTCCACACACATCCGTGTGTATAAGGTCCAACAAACCTTCACCCCTTTCACACGAGCCTGTGAAGGGTGACTTTGTCATTTTTCCAAGTAAGCATGATTCGCAACTATCATCTGACTTTATGTCAAATGACTCCAAGACTCCATCCTTTTGGAGTTGGCCTATGCGTTTCTTGCTTATATGTCCAAGACGACAATGCCATAATGATGCTTTATCGAAGTTATTATTATCAGGAGAGTCAATACACAAAACATTATTTCCGAAGTTATCTACAACAGATACAGCTTCATACACACCATCACAAGGTAATTGTGACAACCGTCAAATTTCGGTCAAGTCAAAGTCAACTAAAGTCAACAAGTCAAACCGTTTGACTCAATTTGCCCGTGAGTACTAGAATTTACACTATGAAACTGATGGGTTTTGAGCATTCTAACACTTCCTAAGTGTACATGCAACCCTAATAACCTTGGATCTATGTTTGTCTAATTTGTCATGCAAAGTTGAATTCCAAGGTTATATTCCTATCTAGCATACATGGGGAACAATTTTAACATAAAGTATAGATAGAATAACTTACCTTGTTGTTGCTTGTGTTCCTTGAAACCTTGTGAGCCTAGCACCCCAAGTGTGATGCCTCAAATGCTTCACACAACACCAAATGCTCTTGGAAGAACTTATGAGAGAATCCTCACTTCTTCAAAATCGGCCAAGCCCTCTATATTCTTAGTGTAGCCGATTTGGGAGGAGATCATGTTACTTATATAGTGTTGACACACCTAGGGTTAAACCCTAATGTGTCATGACTCTTCATTTCCATGACCCATGGGTTTGTAACTCCCATGGAGCATCCATGGAGCATCCTATGGGTGGAACCCAACTTGATGATCCATGGAGCCTTTTAGCCCACTATACAAGATATGGATGATTTACTTAATCAACCCATATATTTAATTAGTTATCTTTTGATCACTTAATTAATTCTAAATTAATTCTTGATCAAACTAATCAAATAATATTATTAATATATTAGAACTTATAATATATTAATAATCTCCAAGTGTTATTTCTCTCATTTAGTCTATCCAATTGCATGGTGCCATGCAACCCAAATGGACCATGCCGGGTCGAGTCAAGTACATACCAGAAATAGTTATGGACTTAGACACCTTATCCAACAGTCTCCCACTTGGATAAGTCTAGTAACTATTACTGCAAGTATGACTTCAGGAACCGATCGGCAATCGTAGCTCTTTACAAGGTTTCTCGAAACTTTGAGAAGATGATGGTACGCCATTTAAGATAAGTGATCATATAATTTTCTGTTCTAGATATCAGACGGACAAATACATGGAACAATGTCTTACTTATTGTCCAACATTTGTTTCCCGATTTCCGATTTGTTTGACAAAGAACTTTATTGAACACATCAATTTAGTTCTGACCGGGCCCGGTACATAGGTCAAAACAAAATCATCGAGGGGCCCAGATATCAGCTTCTAATCCAAGAAGGAACAGATAAACTTCGACTCATATGTTTGTTCTACTACTCATTGAATTACACACAAGAGCACGATTTTATAACATCGAGTTACCAATGCGTTTTTCGTATAATCAATGCATAACCAACTTGTAAGTAACAAATCATATCTCTAGGTTTAAAGACTTATATGATATTACCGTCTCACGATCACTCGAGATAGAATTCCATGAAGCGATTCCAGTGAGCGTGGGTTGTGTCCAATGCTCAGAACTTATGAGCACTCATGATTGTTGTAGCCTTGTCCCAGACCTCTACAACCAAACATGACAGTCTTGATTCATACCTACTTCCGACATATGACCGACTGTGGAGGTTTGAATAATATGTTATACCAAACAAAATTATTCTGGAAGTCAAAACATGCAAAAGAAATATAGTAAACGATCGACAAGAGATAGCAACACTTTACTCATAAATAAAACACTTTTATTCATCATCAAATGTCAATTACACTTTACAAATTTCGAGATTATCTAACTACTAAATCTAATATCATCCTTCAGCCCTATGCTCCGAGCATGCTGGAGATGCTTAACCCGAGTCAGTCCCTTCGTGAGGGGATCTGCCGGATTCTCATCTGATGATACCCTCTTTGCCACGAGGAGTCCTTCTTCGATCCGATGTCTGATGAAATGGTATTTTCTGTCGATGTGTCTGGATCTCCCGTGATCCCTTGGTTCCTTGGCTAAGGCAACAACACTTTCACTATCACAGAAAATTTCCATCGGCTCTTTAATAGCTGGTACAACTCCAAGGTCTCCAATGAAGTTCCTCAGCCATAACGCCTCCTTTGCCGCTTCGCTAGCTGCAATATACTCTTATTCACAAGTAGAATCTGCCACTGTCTCTTGCTTGGAACTCTTCCAAGAAATTGCTCCTCCATTTAGGGTAAAGACCTAGCCCGACTGAGAGCGGAAATTATCCCTATCAGTCTGGAAGCTAGCATCACTATACCCTACAACTCTCAAGTCATCACTCCCACCGAGGGTAAGGACCCAGTCCTTAGTCCTTCGTAGGTACTTGAGAATAGTCTTTACTGCAGTCCAGTGTGCCTTGCCAGGGTTCCCCTGAAACCTGCTAACCATGCTCAAGGCAAAGGCTACATCAGGTCGAGTACACGTCATAGCATACATGATCGACCCTACAGCCGAAGCATAAGGTATTCGACTCATTTCTGCTATCTCAGCCTCAGTGCTAGGGCTTTGTGTCTTACTCAGTTTGGCGTTACTCTGGATGGGCAACTCTCCTTTCTTGGAGTCTTGCATTCTGAATCTCTTCAGAATCTTCTCCAAGTAGGTACTTTGACTAAGTCCAATTAGTCTTTTACTCCGATCTCTCAAGATCCTTATCCCCAAAATATAGGCAGCTTCACCAAGGTACTTAATAGCGAAACACTTTCCAAGCCAGGACTTTACTTCCTGCAGGGTTGGAATGTCGTTTCCTATGAGTAGTATGTCATCCACATACAATACCAAAAAGCTAACTATACTCCCACTAGCCTTGACATATAAACAAGATTCATCTTCACTCCTAGAAAATCCAAATTCCTTGACCTTTTCATCAAAGCAAAGATTCCATCTGCGAGGTGCTTGCTTTAATCCATAAATGGATTTCTCAAGCTTACACACTCTATTAGGGTACTCGTTACTGACAAAACCCTCTGGCTGACTCATGTAAACATCTTCAGCCAACTTTCCATTAAGGAAAGCGGTTTTGACATCCATTTGCCAAATTTCATAGTCATGAAATGCGGCTATGGCTAACAGAACCCGAATAGACTTAATCTTGGCTACCGGAGAAAAGGTCTCATCATAATCCACTCCAGGAATTTGAGAGAAGCCCTTTGCAACCAGTCTAGCCTTATAAGTGTGTACTTTACCATCCATGTCGGTCTTCTTCTTGAAGACCCATTTGCACCCTACAGTCTTTCGACCTGGTACATTCTCAACCAAGTTCCAAACTTGATTGTCATACATGGATTGTATCTCGCTATCCATAGCCTCTTTCCATTTGGCAGACTCGGGGCCCGCCATGGCTTCCTCGTAGCTGTTAGGGTCATCTTGACTTACTAGTGTCTCATCACTAATAAGTGTCTCACCTTCTGCAGTAATATGGAATCCATAGTAATGCTCAGGTGCACTCCTAACTCTCGTGGAACGCCTCAGAGGTACAGATTCGTCAATTGGCTCAACAGGAGTTTCCTCCTCAAGTTGAGGGCTAGAGTTTGAAGTTCCTTCACCACTTGACTCTTGAATTTCTTCAAGATCAACTTGCCTCCCACTGTCTCCTTGGCTTATAAACTCTCTTTCTCGAAAGACTCCTCTTCTTGCTACAAAGACCACATTGTCACTAGGTCTGTAGAAGAGGTAACCAAAGGATTGTTGTGGGTAGCCAATGAAAATACACCTCTCGCTTCGGGGTTCGAGCTTATCATGAGTCTCGCGTCTCACAAAAGCCTCGCAGCCCCAAATCTTGATGTGGTCTAGTTTAGGTACTTTACCAGTCCACATCTCGTGAGGAGTTTTGGCAACTTTCTTTGTAGGGACTAGATTAAGGATATGGGCGGCAGTCTCTAAGGCATACCCCCAGAATGAGATTGGTAGCGAAGCTTGACTCATCATGGAACGAACCATGTCCAACAAGGTTCGATTACGCCTCTCAGCCACACCATTCAACTGCGGTGTCCTGGGAGGTGTCAATTGTGAGACAATCCCACATTCCTTTAGATAGTCGAGGAACTCTGAACTAAGATACTCACCACCTCGATCGGATCGAAGCATCTTAATGTTCCTGCCCAATTGATTCTCGACTTCCTGTTTAAATTCCTTAAACTTCTCGAAAGTCTTTGACTTATGCTTGATTAAGTAGACATATCCATATCTACTGTAATCATCGGTAAAAGTCAAATAATAACGATTAGCATCCCTTGTGGCATGTTTGAATGGTCCACACACATCCGTGTGTATAAGGTCCAACAAACCTTCACCCCTTTCACATGAGCCTGTGAAGGGTGACTTTGTCATTTTTCCAAGTAAGCATGATTCGCAACTATCATTTGACTTTAGGTCAAACGACTCCAAGACTCCATCTTTTTGGAGTTGGCCTATGTGTTTCTTGCTTATATATCCAAGACGACAATGCCATAATGATGCTTTATCCAAGTTATTATTATTAGTAGAATCAATACACAAAACATTATTTCCTAAGTTATCTACAATAGATACAACTTCATACACACCATCACAAGGTAATGCTTTAAAATAAAGTACATTATTAAAGAAAGCATTAATCGAACCAACTTCATTATCAAACGAAAAGGTGAAACCTTGTTTGTACAATGCATGAAAGGAAATAATATTTCTTGCCATTTCTGGCGAATAACAACATTTATTCAAATCTAAATTTAACCCACTACTTAGCGATAAAGTATAAACTCCAATCTTGGTGACAGGTGTAACTTTCCTATTCCCCATGATTAAGTTTATTCTTCCTTGCTCCACATTCTCACTTCTTCCTAGTCCCTGCAAGTCACAACAAATATGAATACCGCAACCTGTATCAAGGACCCAAGATTTCGAATGGGGTGAGTTATTAGAAATGATAGTGTAAATACCTGCATGGTTGGGTTTGACTTTCCCATCCTTCACATCCTGCTGGTACTTTGGGCAGTTCCACTTCCAATGAGCTTCTTCATGGCAATAGAAGCATTCAGCCTCTTTTGGGTCAGAAGAAGGAGTAATGAAACCTTTCTTGGTTCCACTTGAAGAAGAGCCATCAAGGTCCGAGCCTTGGTACCCTTCGAAGATCTCTTTCTCTTCCTCCCTCGACTTTGCCCGATTGCCAAGACCGGAGTTGAGTCTGGAGTAGGAGTGATAGCAACCGACTTCCCCTTAAGACCTGTTTCTGCGGTCTTGAGAAGTCCCTGAAGTTTGCTGAGGGTGACTTCTTCCTTGTTCATGTGATATGTCATGCGGAATTGATCATAGCACGATGGTAAGGAGTGCAAAATGATATCAATTGCAAGCTCCTCAGGGAAGTTCACATTGAGCTTCAGCAAACGATCCACATACCTTTGCATTTTCTGCATGTGGCTCGTGACGGACTCTCCGTCCTTCATCATGGTTGTTATCATGGAGCAGGTGACTTCGTACCTCTCTTGTCGTGCACTTTGATGGTATCTTTCCATCAAATCTTGGTGCATTTCATAAGGGTAGAAGTCTTCATAAGACTTTTGGAGTTCAGCTGTCATGGTGGCTAACATGATGCAAGCCACCTTGGTTGCATCTCTTTCATGAGTATGAAAGTCAGCGATCTCCTGGGGAGTTGCAGTGGACTCGTCAATTTCCTTAAGCTCCTTGTCAAGGACATATTCTTTGTCCTCGTAGCGAGTAATCATCCTGATGTTTCTGATCCACTTATTGAAGTTGGATCCATCAAAGGTGACTTTCCCACACAGACTCATAAGAGTAAAGGAGCCATTAGGATTCGAGCCAGAAGCATTATTTGAAGACATCTGAAAAAGAAGAACAAGTTTAGTTTAGATTTAAGAGAGTCCTTAATAAAACACCCAAATGTAATATTAAGGCTAGGATCCAATCACAATATAATATAACTTAGAAGAGGTATGTCGTAATCTAAGCTATACCATATTTGAAAGGTAGGTGAATGACGATTCATCAATTTCCACCACGAAAACCGAAATATTTAAATATTTATTTTTTATTGGTTTTAGAAATTCCTAGATTCTTTGAGATCCAATGAACTTTTCAAAGGCATGTTTCAATCTCGGGAGTGCCCTCCAGGTTTTGTGACTGGGATGCTGAGGATCACAAAACGAGGTGTGAAGTAACCATGCAAATCACTTGGTACCCTTAAAGTTTATCACTCAATCGATGTGCCGGTAAACCACACACGCTCCACCGATACTATAATAAACCTTAAGTCACCCTTTACCTACCTTGTTAAGTCCAAGTTAGTGTGTCGGTTAACCACACACGCTCCACTAACGACTCAGACAAAGTGTAAGTGTAATTTCATGGATTAGCACCTTATTCACATTTTTCCTAAAGTAACTAAGATTGGGAATTTAATAAACATTTAGTTACTTTATATATTCATCATACTTTGAATGAGAATTTATAAGTCCTTGTCTTACCCGTTCGGCTAACGACCCTCCACCAGTCAAGCAAGCGGTGGGTGAGAATATTCACTCATTAAGTCACCATTTTATAGGCAACAACCTTATACCCACCTTATAGACCGGCTTCGTGAATGAGGCGTACTAGCGGTAAGACGACTTTATTCTTATACATATATATATAATTATTAAATTATCATAATATAAGTATAAGGGTTGAATTTTAACTTTTAAAATTCTAGGGGTCCGAACTAAAGTTTTAACTTATCTTTACTTGTTCCAAAACTTGAGGGCAAGTTTTGTAACTTTCAAAACTTTTCATTTCTTGTAACTTATGAGTTTAATAGAGTCATAAAATGAAGACTCTTCATTTTTTATATCTCTTGTGTTTTCTTAATGGTTTTTAACTCAAGTGTGACTCTTGGTTTTCCATAACTTAAGGATAAGTTATGGACTCCATTAAAACACATTATGATCAAGAATAAAACTACCAAATAGGTTACAAATAATTCCTATGATCATCTAAAACATCATAAGAACAAGAACATGAATATGAACACAATCAAAAATTACATAAAACTTTGTAATTTTGATAACTTGTTGTTGTAAATGAATTAGCAAAGACATTACACCACCAAAAAACAAGTTTTCAATTACCAAAACAGTTTAGGGTAATGTTTCTAATTCATTTCAAGCAACTGAATCGAAATTCTGCACTCATTCGACCCTACTCGCCGAGTGCATGAACATGACTCGCCGAGTTGGTTGAAGATACTCATGGACTCGTCGAGTCCCCCCAATAGACTCGACGAGTCCATTCGCAGACAGCAAATTTCCGATTCTGTTTTCAACTTTTAAGCACAAATAAGAACAAACAAGCCTAGGCTCTGATACCACTGATGGGTTTTGAGCATTCTAACACTTCCTAAGTGTACATGCAACCCTAATAACCTTGGATCTATGTTTGTCTAATTTGTCATGCAAAGTTGAATTCCAAGGTTATATTCCTATCTAGCATACATGGGGAACAATTTTAACATAAAGTATAGATAGAATAACTTACCTTGTTGTTGCTTGTGTTCCTTGAAACCTTGTGAGCCTAGCACCCCAAGTGTGATGCCTCAAATGCTTCACACAACACCAAATGCTCTTGGAAGAACTTATGAGAGAATCCTCACTTCTTCAAAATCGGCCAAGCCCTCTATATTCTTAGTGTAGCCGATTTGGGAGGAGATCATGTTACTTATATAGTGTTGACACACCTAGGGTTAAACCCTAATGTGTCATGACTCTTCATTTCCATGACCCATGGGTTTGTAACTCCCATGGAGCATCCTATGGGTGGAACCCAACTTGATGATCCATGGAGCCTTTTAGCCCACTATACAAGATATGGATGATTTACTTAATCAACCCATATATTTAATTAGTTATCTTTTGATCACTTAATTAATTCTAAATTAATTCTTGATCAAACTAATCAAATAATATTATTAATATATTAGAACTTATAATATATTAATAATCTCCAAGTGTTATTTCTCTCATTTAGTCTATCCAATTGCATGGTGCCATGCAACCCAAATGGACCATGCCGGGTCGGGTCAAGTACATACCAGAAATAGTTATGCACTTAGACACCTTATCCAACAGAAACTTCTACATAACTTCTATTCTAATGAGAGATCATAAAGCAAAAAGTGCGAACATCTAGATCTCCTTAACCTAAAACGGTAGTACGTGGCGAGCCAAACCGATAAAACAATGATGCATACTCATCGGGAGTGTGTAAGATCCTTAAACAAGGCTTAACAGGGTTTACGAACCATGCATTGCAATGTCGGACACTCACAATTGTCACACATGGATCCTCTCTGAATCGTTTTCACTCTCTCTCTCTCTCTATGTCAAATCTCTCCCAAATCTCTCCAAATATGTGAAATCTCTCTCAAATATCTATCTGCATTAGAAATCTCTCCAAGAATGTCGAATCTCTCCCAAATCCCTCTAAGTATGTGAAATCTCTCTCAAATATCTCTCTGTATGAGAAATCTCTCCAAGAATGTCAAATCTCTCCCAAATCCCTCTAAGTATGTGAAATCTCTCTCAAATATCTCTCTGTATGAGAAATATCTCCAAGAATGTCAAATCTCTCCCAAATCCCTCTAAGTATGTGAAATCTCTCTCAAATATCTCTCTGTACGAGAAATCTCTCCAAGAATGTCAAATCTCTCCCAAATCTCTCCAAGTATGTGAAAACTCTCGCAAATATCTCTGTGTATGAGAAATCTCTCCAAGACACCGAAGACCGAGCCTCTGTTTGCTAAGACGCGAGGACCGAGCCTCTGTTGGCTAAGGCGCGCGAGGACCGAGCCTCTGTTGGCTAATGTACGCGAGGACCGAGCCTCGGTCTCTGTCGCTTCTCACTCTCTGTTCGCTTCCTCTGTTCGCTTCTCGCTCTGCTTCTTCTCTCCCCTCTGTCTCTACTCCGCCGCTCTGTCTCTTCTCTCCTCTCTGTCTCTTCGCGCCCCTCTGTTCTCTCCTCCCCCCTCTCGGTTCCTTCCTTCTCTCTTCTTCCCTCTCGGTTTCTGCCTCCCTCCTCTCAGTTTCAGCATCAGAAGGCCGAACCTCGGCCAAAATTCGGAAATTTGTCACTTTTAGCCTATTTTTGATATTTTTAACATTTTAAGCCCGTTTTTGTGAGACTCTCTCTCTCTCTCCCCGTACGTCCGAGTGCGGGATATAATTCCTGGTAGTTATAATCAGAATCTCCTTGAGGCAGAACGTGATACTTGTATATAGATCTATATTGGGTTTGAGACCCCACACCTTGCTGCTAGCTACAGTTGGACCTGCAGGTCTACGGGTGACAAATGTCATTTTATTTTTCGCGACACCTGAGAACTTCGTGGCAGGTTCACATAGTCATAGTATGATTATAGCGACTCACATAGGGATATAACAATCCATAAGTTTACGGGATTTTATTTTTAAAAACCTAAATGAGTTTTATGTCAATTTAAAATCACTTTTTATCTCTATGAGTACAGATATTACTGTACGCTTTTGGTTTTGGTAGTTACGACTACACATCATTTGAAACCACATTTATACTTTTATGTATGGTCAATACTTGTTATTTTTCTCGGTCCTCTAATTTAGGACTACGTATATATAAAGTATCAACGAACATGAGAACATACATAAATTTCATTTAATTCAAACGCGTCCATGTCCATTTAAGTACATAACATTTTCTATTAATAAGAAAGGTTACTTATACATTTTGGTCTTCAGTCACAAGACTACATTACGCAAATTTTAAAGAAAATATCGGATTTTCTGGTTACATATTCTAACGCTTTTACAAGGAAAACGATTTACTTTTCCAACGAAATCTCTTATGAACTCACCAACCTTTGTGTTGACACTTTTCAAAACTACTTGTATTCTCAGGAATTCAGTGAAAACAGGAAATCAACAACGTTTTGAGGATGGGACGATAAATTGTCAAACAGTTCATTTTGTATTATAATGTAATTGATGTGAATCATGCAAACATGTGCTTTGATGTAACGTTTTCAATTATATTGGTGTTGGTTGTATTTACTTTGAGCACTATTATACTCATTGTTGTGATACTCTACATGAAGTCCTCCACCCCCGGACGTTTCCGCCATCCTTGGTTTGGGGGTGTGACAGATTGGTATCAGAGCATTGTTTATAGTGAACTCAGTATATCAAACCACATAAGATATACAAACTATAAATGCATTGGGACTAAGTCTTTGATTTAAAGTTTCAAAACAACTATACTTTTAGAAATAAATAGTTTCTTATTAAAGGTATACATGCATACATACATATTAAGGTTAGCACCACTCTAGAATAAAAGAAAAGTAATGATTGTTGAATATCACAGGTAAGCTCGGGGATGTATGGTCAGTCTTGGGAGTGGCATAGCCTGATCAACTATGCTGGTCAGAGGAGTGATTAGCACATGCCCAAGAATAGTTGTGATATCGCAACAAGTCTAAAAACTTACCAACACTACCACAATGAGAACATAAGAATAGAACATGAGTTTAAAATACTATAGGAGTATTTTGTAATATCATAACTTATATGAAAACTAAATAGATCCTTAATAATAGGTCTATAGTCCCTAAGTGGATATTTAAGGTTATATATAACTTAGAAACTATAGACTTAGAATTTGTGGTCATTACTTTACTTCCTTTTCCTTGTTTGGATGTGGACCTAGAGTGGGATCACTTATTCAAAGGTCTATCGTATGTTATTATATGTAATTAGTATGCACTATGTCATTATAGAAGTAACTAATAAGGATCACCCCCTATAAGTAAGTGATAATAGAGTTAGACACATAGTACTTATCTCCTCCACTTCTATTCTCGCAAATACGGCATAGCAAAATCCTACTTACCGGACGACCCTTACTTTCCTAATCCGAACTCGAGGAATGGTGAATGATTATGAGAAGAATCATAAGCGGGACCGGAGGTAATCAATCCTCCATGCATAGCAAGGGTTCCGCGAACCGTTTCCACTATATCGAACCTGTACCCCTTTGGACAATCGTGATCGAGGTTTGAATGTCGACAACAATGAAAACAACCGCCATGTGGAGACCAACGAGGGTGTTATGACCTCAACCACGGGGGACTGACGGACAGAGCCCTCCCGGCAAAGACCCGGCGGATCGCGATCATCGTGGATCAAAACAGGAAGACTACAATCTGACTTCAGAAAACTGCGCGCTACTATAGACCCCACCATCTCATGTATCGGTGACTCAGAATTATACTACTATTCCCGAGACCAACTCTCTTTTTAGGACCTTATCACCACTCGTGAAGAGGAAAGAGAGTAACAGGGTAGGACACACAACATTCAAAGAAAGGATGATTGTAGCCAAGCGTTGATTGGCAAAGCTACAAAATTGCATCGACCTTGCCTCAGGCATCACAAGGGATGGATCATCGTAAGTAGAGTTCATGCCGCTCACCAGACCTGGTAAATTAGCTTCATAAGGATGCGTTGATGCTACTCTATTGTAAGTAAAGTCACGACACTACAAATTAAGTGGTCATACTAATCGAGAAATCTATCTACTATCAGAGCCCGCCCATGCACAAATGTGAGGTAGACCTGCATCGAGGTCAAAATTTTCGCTGAAACCATGATTTCTAGAGTCATATTAACAAGATGGGCATAGGATGTACCTAACAGACTCGAAGGAATATCTAGCCTTAATTATATAACTAATCATACATCAATAGGTCATGATAAGGACCTAGCTTGGGTCAAGTATAAGGTTTCACTTGGATACAGAACTACTAAAATACATGAGTTTATTATACAAAGAATCTCGTTATAAATTGTTTTCAGAACACCCTAAACAACCGAACTTTGATACAAATCGATATGAGATTAACTTAGTTAGAAAACTCGCGACGTATAGCCATCCTAGAAACTCATTATCGTCTCACCTTTAAGCATTTGTTGAGAAGTTTCTTCTTCATAGACCTATGGGTGCGATCATACCAGCACTAATGCACCGGATCCCATCAAAATTCCTCAGCCAAGTGTGTTCGGACAAACATGATTCTAAGAGGAGTAAAGCTTAACGTCCGTATGAAACCCACTCCTACCTACTGCCATAACTCCATCTCGGGAGCGTTAGCAGAAACACTAAGGATAGTACAGTAATGTGCAAAAATTTATATGCGTAAATATAAATTGTAAGGATGCACTTAAGACAATCATTTCCACTAACGAAGTCGTTTTTCGTCATGAAACAGAGCTATGTCTTCACCAAGAGGCAACAAACCAACTAGCAGGGCGCCAACACTTCAGATAGACGCTGCTACTTTTCAAGCTGCAGTCACGGCAGCCGTGGCAGCCGTCATGGTGCATTTCAATACTAACAACATCAACAAGGATGTAAGCGATACTAACAATACAAATTGTGGTAACAATCAGGGACACCAATGGGTACCTACCAACAAAAATACCTCGGGCCACGAACCTACGAACAAGAAGAGAAAGTTTTGGGACATGAAAGAGCGCCACCAATCTAAGGGATACACTAAAAGACAACAACCTAGGGCCGCCCCTACCATTACAACAGCCGCCATGACAAATGCCTCGACACTAGCCTCGGGGTCTACCACCCAAATGCCTGCCAGACCATATGAGGGATCACTCCCAAAGTGCAACAAATGTGGCTTTCATCAACATGGGGCTTGCCGGGAGATGCACTGTAAAAACTGCAACAGGAAAGGGCATACCTTTTGTTTCTATAGGGCCCCGGCCAATCACCTCCCTTCAATCACCTGCACCAAGGTAGGCCCAGTATGCTACCTATGCGGTGAAATGGCACACTTCAAGAGAGAATGTCCAACTGAGAAGAATGACGAAGGAACAGGAGGAATGTGATGAACACACCAACAAGAGCAGCAAGGGAACCATGTTAGGACTTTTGTAATGTTCCCAACGACAATACGTTTAAGTACTATATGTTTGTAATGAATTTGGTACGCTTACTAAAGTAACCTTCCTTCTAAAAAGTAGCTAAAATAATTTCTCTCTCATACAAATCAAACCAAAGACAGTCATATGTGACCTTAGGAGCATTACTTGTAAGTTGTGATGACCTTGTCCATACATCGGGGTTAATTTAAAATCAAAATACTTAAGTCTTGAAATAGATAATTCCATCCTGACTCCGATTCCATATCTAGTATTAGGGGTTGAGTGGGGTCACCCACTCGACAAATTTCACGATGTCAATTTACATACGACAATCATATACCGCTCGATCGTAAGGAGACCTGTCAGGAATCATGATATCAAGTATCATTACTGGCTATCGAAAACACACCCACTACCAGTGCTAGACACTGTGGTAGGAATCATCTACAATAATCATAACATCAAACAAAACGGAACACACATAAAAGAAATACAGGACACTCTATCACTCTATTGATCTCTTCCATTGAATACAACTTATCTCATGTTATCTAAAAAGATAGTGTTGTCGTATTCCAATTTTGATTGATATTGCCCTCGTCTTCCTGATTAAACGACTACAAAAGGGCCTTTCACCTAACCCCTGAATATCAATACTATCGTTTCTCATAAACACCCAGCACGGACCTTTGGGTCATCTCTCATTGTGGAACTCCAAAACACGAACCAGAGGGGTGTCATACTTCCCGAAGCCTTAACACATGTATATACGGGAGACCTTCGGGAATGTCATGCATGTAGCAGAAAAAGTTCAAGCATAGAAGCTTGGGACAGATGGAGTACGAGTCCTGCCATGAGCTTCGGGCTAAGGTTGCCCAGAAGGATGAGTAAATGTCCTACCATTCAAAAAGTCATAGTCGCGTGAACCAAAACCACATACTTCCTACCCAGCTACAAGAGCTGTCAGGGAAAACCTGTCGAACTACTCAACAATGAAATTGAAGAACCAAGTTTCTCACCCTGAAAAGCTCTCGTCTTATTCTTCAAATTAGAAAGACAAATTGCTCACAATTCCATCGATTTCAGAGGCCCCGACAACATCTCTAATAGAAACCTTTACTATCTGCCTCACATTGACGAATAGGCCGACCAACCTCAAGAAACGAGGTACCCTTCAGGAGTTGGACCTGAGACCTGAATATCACCAGTCACAAGTATTGAAGAGGGATATCCGAGAACAATCCTCCAATTTCGATGCAGACGCTAAAAGTTCGTAGTGATAACCCTCGGATACGACCAAACCACTCGTTGGAGTCATGAACGTAATAAATAGGATATACCCTTCTTGCTAGGATCAGTTCATCATCGTCATTACAAATGACTTACTTATCTGCCCTCGTAGTAAGAAGGAAACCAAGGAGAGCAGCTACAACAAACCATGGAAGAAATACGATCAGAGAAGTATTACCCGAAGTTCTCTAGATACGAGTTTTGGAATTGAGGAGTTCAATTCGCAAGACACATCGTTACCAAGGTGGAAATTCATAAGGACCCTTTCAATTGATCAAAACCGTTGAGAAACAGTCAGCACCGAAGGCGTTAGCAGAAATACACCAAAATTCTAGGTCTCGCTGATCTACCATCTTAGTTCCTTTGGAACTTCTCGAAAAATACGGACCCCCTCCCAACTTTGACCCTAAAGGGAGCAACCCTTGACTGGAAGAGAAGCAAGAGGAAGAAACCTTTAGAACGCCGGTATAACCGACCAAATTCCTCTAGAAACACTCACTCTGGGAAGGCTTAGTACGCTCTGTAAAGCATGGAAAGCCAATATCCCAAATAATTGTGTCTTGCGAAATTCTTGTCAGAATCAGCCATGTAACTCACTACTTCAATCTACTCCTACGAGCTTGGTAAAGTACACCCTACCCAACACGTCCCAAAATTTACAGGAAGTATCGATCCGACGAGACTCTTGCAATTCCCCTCAACGAGATCGAGTTCCACAAGAGCCTCACCTTCTTAGAAGAACCATGGTGACCATGGATCGAGGTCAAGCGGATGAAACAACGCCACTTCCCATTAGTGAAAGTTCGCTGGAATACTAACCAAGGACCTAGAGTCACATGGGAGCGCGAGAATTAGTCGATTAGGAAGTATCCTCACTTCTCGGCTTGATTATTCATGCCTACTCCTTGCCTAAATTCAAATTTCGGGATGAAATTCCCTCTAACGGGGGGATGATGTGACAACCGTCAAATTTCGGTCAAGTCAAAGTCAACTAAAGTCAACAAGTCAAACCGTTTGACTCAATTTGCCCGTGAGTACTAGAATTTACACTATGAAACTTCTACATAACTTCTATTCTAATGAGAGATCATAAAGCAAAAAGTGCGAACATCTAGATCTCCTTAACCTAAAACGGTAGTACGTGGCGAGCCAAACCGATAAAACAATGATGCATACTCATCGGGAGTGTGTAAGATCCTTAAACAAGGCTTAACAGGGTTTACGAACCATGCATTGCGATGCCGGACACTCACAATTGTCACACATGGATCCTCTCTCAATCGTTTTCACTCTATCTCTCTCTCTATGTCAAATCTCTCCCAAATATCTCCAAGTATGTGAAATCTCTCTCAAATATCTCTCTGTATTAGAAATCTCTCCAAGAATGTCGAATCTCTCCCAAATCCCTCTAAGTATGTGAAATCTCACTCAAATATCTCTCTGTATGAGAAATCTCTCCAACAATGTCAAATATCTCCCAAATCCCTCTAAGTATGTGAAATCTCTCTCAAATATCTCTCTGTATGAGAAATCTCTCCAAGAATGTCAAATCTCTCCCAAATCCCTCTAAGTATGTGAAATCTCTCTCAAATATCTCTCTGTACGAGAAATCTCTCCAAGAATGTCAAATCTCTCCCAAATCTCTCCAAGTATGTGAAAACTGTAACAGCCCGAAATCTCAAAGTATTGTTAAATCACATTTTGGAGTGTTTTAAAGGGGGGGACTCGGCGAGTTGGAGCCTGACTCGCCGAGTAGGATCGCAGATTTGGTCGCGGGTTCGCGACTGGACTCGACGAGTCCAGATAGGGACTCGGCGAGTCTGCGCTGTTTAGCGTAAACCCTAGCCGTTCAGGTTTGGGGACGTATAAATGGGATCATTGGTCGTCGTTGTTCCCTTTTAGCTGCTGAGAAGAACCCTAAATCGGTTGGGGGCATCTAGAGCAAGGATTGAAGGCTATTGGTGATTTTGAAGAAGTTATTGTTCAAGAAGGGGAAGGTTTTGGCTAAAGGAACAACAAGGGAATCATGTTCTGAGGCTTGGGGACACAGAGAGGGCATTATTCAGGTAACATTCCGGATTATATTCTGTTATGTGAATGTGTGCATGGATTAGGGTTTAAGGAACCCTTTTGTGATGAGATTAATGGTTACCCTTGTCCCCCAAACGATTGTAACCCTATGTTGGGACCCTTGGAGGTCCAGAAGATCCCAGGTCTGTGCATTTCGGGAATTGGTGAAGGTTTTGGATTGAAATCCTTATGCCTTAGGTTAACATGGGAATTATGAGTCTTGGGGTGTAGCATGAGCACCTAAATGAAGGCCTTTTGTGATGGACCAGCTTAGGAGGACCAGACCTATGATTGGTCGGGATGATTCTGATCTTAGGAAGCAGTTTGATCGACTGCATGGCATGGACTCGCCGAGTCGGATGAGCAGACTCGGCGAGTAGCTTGAAGAATAGTTGGGACTCGTCGAGTTGTTCTTCAGACTCGGCGAGTGGAGTCGGGGTGGCCCTGCGATTCTTCCATGAGGAACTCATCGAGTCAAGAGAGATACTCGACGAGTAGAAAGGGAACATCCAGGAATTTGTGAGGACGACTAGACTCGCCGAGTCGCCAGGGTACTCGCTGAGTCCAGTCGAGATGATCGTTGACCAGAGTTGACCTGTGTGTGATTTCTTAGGGTCACTTAACGTGGAAGATAAAAGTATTAATAAGAGATATATTGTTATAGGGAGCTTGTAGCTCGGCGGATCAGGTGCAAGTGATTTCAGGAGTTGCTAACTTCCAGCATCCACGAGGTGAGTCTTCTCACTATATTGTACCCGGAAGGGTTTGATTGTGTGACCGGAAGGTCGAATATGTTATGTGTTATGTATATATGCTATAAATGGAAAGTTAGTTGCTACGCGTGATATGCATGTTTATATGGGCCGGAAGGCAAAGTGTTATGTGACAGAAAGGTCAGGTATGATATATGATATATGTGCTTTATGTGTTAGAGTAAATGTATTATGTGCCGTATATGTTTTTGGGCCGGAAGGCAATATGTTATGGGCCGGAAGGCAATATGTTATGGGCCGGAAGGCAATGTACTATGGGCCGGAAGGCAACACGTTATGGGCCGGAAGGCGATTATCTCATGGGCCGGAAGGCATTGTGCAGTGGACCGGAAGGTCAGGGCCTGGAAAGGCGTATGTGCGTAAGGTGTATATTGGGGAACTCACTAAGCTTCGTGCTTACAGTGTTTTATGTATGTTGTTTCAGGTTCTTTCAGTAACGCGGGATGGCAACGACTCGATTGTACACACCAAAGCAAGAGTTGTATTCTGGAGGATCCTGGTTTTCTACTAAGTGAAATGGAACTATGGTTTTGTAATTCAAATGTGTATGACATTTTAAACAAGTGATTTAATATTAATTTGATTAATTAAATGAAAATTTTGCCTTGAAAATCACGGTGTTACAAATTGGTATCAGAGCCTTGGTTTGAGGGATTCGGATGCGCCTTCGGGTAAATCTGGACTCAAACTGAGGAAATAAGAAAAAGTTTTCAAATAAATAGTTTTCTAAAAGTGGATAAGAGTTCAAAGAGAAAGCAAGAAAGAGCAGTGTGTACAATCAGCCAGAGCTAAACGGTGATTTCCCAAAATACCCTTACTTTTGTGTTATGAAATATCTATTATGCACTTTATGAGATATTATTGCATGCTAGAGACAGGCTAGGTATTTCATATCTTAGGACTAGAATGGCCTGATTTGTGATGCCTTAGCCTAGGATTTGTTGTCATATGTGCGTTATGCTTTTGAATATGTGATGAGCGAGAATATCCAGTTAGGACGCACGAGGGATAGAGCTACAGAGTTCAGTGGTACTTCCGAGGATGAGCCGAGAAGGTGGAGCTATCACAGATAGGGAGTCCTATGTATTCTTCGATGCTCGAATGCTGCTTGCTTTGTGCTTTGTGGAATTCTCGATGATGGGAGTCAGCTACTACGTGAGTATGACGATACTCAGGAGGTAGATGGTTGGCATCATTAGGAGCTCTTCAGCAGCTGATAGCAAAGAAGTGGGAGGACGGCGGAAGGGACTAGGGAGTAAACCTAGCCAGATGAGTGCGCTGGTAGAGTAGAGGATTTCACTGGGGAGCGAGTACGCACGATGGATTGGTAAAAGAGGAGGTCGATCAGCTACTTAGGAACTCTGGGATGGTCCGTGTGGAAAGTATGGGTAGATGTGGAAGGTAGTATGGGCCCGTACTACTGAAAGCAGAGGACCCATACTTGATACAAGGAGCATCCTGAAGGTCCTAAGGAACGGAATGCGGAGTGATGTTATGGTCAGGGTACCATATATCGGAACAGATTGAGGATAGATGTTGTGGTTCGAGTACCATACATCGGAGAGGATTGCGGAGTGATGTTATGGTCAGGGTACCATACATCGGAACAGATTGAGGATAGATGCTGTGGTTCGAGTACCATACATCAGAGCGGATTGCGGAGTGATGTTATGGTTAGGGTACCATACATCGGAACAGCTTGAGGATAGATGTTATGGTTCGAGTATCATACATCGGAGCAGATTGAGGAGTGATGTTTGTTGGATAAGGTGTCTAAGTCCATAACTTATTTGGTATATACTTGACCCGACCGGCATGGTCCATTTGGGTTGCATCTCATCCAAACTATTATGGATAATTTTATGAGAGTTATACACATATGTTTATTAATATATTATGAGTTATAATATATTAATATGAAGTTACGTTATTTAATTAGTTTTAGTCTTAAATTAATTATGGATTAATTTAGAGATTAAAAGGAATACTAATTAAATTATGGGCTATTTGTTTTATATAGTGTGGGCTAAAACTCATTTGTTAATGGGCTAGGCTTATGTGGAAGTCCATGGATGATCCATGGAGCTTTTAACCCATGGATCCTTGGAAAAGGAAAAGACATGGGTTATTAGGGTTTCACCCTAACCATGCATACTATATAAGCATGCTTATGGAGCATGAAAATTAGCCTAAGATAGCCTAAGATAGCCTAAGATAGCCTAAGAGAAAGCTAGTGTTCTAGTGTGTGTGTGCATGTGTGTGGCCGAATTATACAAAGTGTATATACTCTCATCAAAGTTTTCCAAGAGTTTGTGGTGTTTGTGATTCCATTTGAGGCATTCACACTATTGGTGCTTGGCCCTCAAACTCCAAAGAACCCAACACAACAAAAGGTATGTAATCTCTTCTAACTCTTTTATGTTGAAATGTTCCCCATGCCATGTTAGATAGGTTATAAACCTTGGAAAATTATTATTTTGCATGTATTTAGACAAACATAGATCCAAGGTTTATTAGGGTTGCATGCACACTTAGGAAGTGTTAGATTGCTCAAAACCCAACAGTGGTATCAGAGCCTAGGCTTGCTTGTTTGATACTTGATGCAAAATATTGAAAAAAGTCGAAATCGTTGCTGTCTGCATGGTGAACTCGCCGAGTCCATTGGGGGGACTCGCCGAGTCCAAGGCAATCTTCAACCTACTCGACGAGTCCGTTCGTGCACTCGGCGAGTAGGATCGAAGGAATGCAGAATCTCGACTTTTGCTGCTGGAAATGGACTAGAAACATTACCCTAAATTGTTTTGGTGTTATAAAACTTATTTTAGTTGGTGTAATGGTTGTTCTAATCCATTTACAATAACATATATCAAAATTCCATGATTTTATGTGTTCATATAATTCTTGAATTTTGATGATCATGTTCATGTTCTTATGAATTTAGAAAATGATAGGAATTATTTGCTGAATTGTTTAGGATTAATTCTTTATCATTTATGTGTTTTAATGGAGTCCATAATTTGTCCTCAAGTTATGGATTACCAAAGGTCACTTTCATTTAACACACACTTAAAACACATAAGTTACATGAAAATGAAGAGTCTTCATTTTTATGAACCTTTAATTCATAAGTTATGAAATGAAGAGTTTTGCAAAGTTACAAAACTTGCCCTCAAGTTTTGGAATTTGTAAAGTTTCACACACTTTAATAAACTTTAATTCCAAACCTTAGAGTTTTAAAAGTTAAAATTCAACCCTTATACTATTTATAACATTAATGGTTAATTATTATATATATGTATAAGAATAAGTCGTTTTACCGTTAGTAGGCCTCATTCACGAAGCCGGTCTATAAGGTGGGTATAAGGTTGTTGCCTATAAAATGGCGACTTAATGGGTGTATACTCTCACCCACCGCTTGCTTGATCGGTGGAGGGTCGTTAGCCGAACGGGTAGAACAATGACTTTAAATCCTCATTAAAAGTATAATGAATATTATAAAATAACTAAACTCTTTTAATTCCCAATCTTAGTTATTTTAGGAAAATGTGAACATGGTGCTAATCCATGGAATTCACACTTTGTACCTTACCAAGTCGTTAGTGGAGCGTGTGTGGTTAACCGGCACACTAATTAGACTAGTAAGGATCACGAAGGGTAACTTAATGTTGTCATAGATCAATGGAGCGTGTGTGGTTAACCAGCACATTGATTAGGTGATAATATTGAGAGTACCAAGTGAGTTAGCATGGTTATTCACACCTTGTTTTGTGATCCTCGGCATCCCAGTCACAAAACTTGAAGGGCACAATCGAGATTGAAACATGCCATTGAAAAGTTCAATGAATCTCAAAAGAATCTAGGAATTTCAAATCCAATTAAACCTAATTAATCATTTCGTTTTCATGGTGGAAATTGGTGAATCGTCATTCGCCTACCTTTCAAATATATTATTACTTAGATTACGGCATCCCTCTTCTAAGTGTAATATATTGTGATTGGATCCTAGCCTTAATATTACATTTGGGTGTCTTATTAAGGATCCTAAATATCTAATCTAAACTTACTTTCTTCTTTCAGATGTCTTCCAACACTAATGCTTCAGGCTCTAACCCAACTGGTTCTTTCTCTCTCATGAATCTTAGTGGGAGGGTCATCTTTGATGGTTCCAACTTCATGGATTGGATTAGGAACATTAGGATGGTTACTCGTTACGAGGACAAGGAATATGTCCTCGATAAGGAGTTAAAAGAACTTGATGAGTCTACTGCTACTCCTGAGGAGATCGCTGAATTCAGGACTCATGAGAGAGATGCTACTAAGGTGGCATGTATCATGATGGCCACGATGACAGCCGATCTCCAAAAGTCGTATGAAGATTTCTACCCTTTTGAGATGCACCAAGACTTAATGGAAAGGTACCATCAGAGTGCTCGTCAGGAGCGTTATGAAATAATCTCCTCCATAATAACTACCCGCATGAAGGACGGTGAATCCGTCACGAGCCACATGCAAAAGATGCAAAGGTATGTGGACCGTTTGCTGAAGCTGAATGTTAACATCCCTAAGGAGTTAGCAATTGACATCATTTTGCACTCCTTACCTTCTTGTTATGATCATTTTCGAATGACATATCATATGAACAAGGAGGAAGTTACCCTCAGCAAGCTTCAAGGACTCTTGAAGACCGCGGAAACCGGTATTAAGGGTAAAGCGGTTGTTACCTCTACTACTCCTACTCCAACTTCTACCCCTGTTTTAGCTATTGGGCAAGGCAAAGGGAAAAAGAGGAAGCACCCTTCGAAGGGTACCAAGGGAAAGTCTCTTGAAGGCTCCTCATCAAAGACTAAGAACGGTTCTGTCACTCCTTTTGCCATTCCCAAGGATGCTGAATGCTTTTATTGCCATGAAAAGGCACACTGGAAGCGAAACTGCCCTAAGTACTTGCAGGATCTAAAGGATGGGAAAGTGAAACCCACCTATGCAGGTATTTACACTATATTGTCTAATTACTCAACATATTCTAACTCTTGGGTGCTTGATACAGGATGTGGTATTCACATATGTTCTGATTTGCAGGGCCTAAGAAGAAGTGAGGATGTGGAGCACGGGAAGATAAACTTAATCATGGGGAATAGGAAGGCTTCACCTGTTTCCAAGATTGGAGTTTATACTTTGGTGCTTAATAATGGGTTAAAATTAGATTTGAATAAATGTGTATACTCGTCTGAAATGGCGAGGAATATTATTTCTTTTCATGCTTTGTACAAACAAGGTTTTACCTTTTCGTTTGATAATGAATGTGGTGGTATTAATGCTTTCTTTAATAATGTGTTTTATTTTAAAGCATTACCTTGTGATGGTGTGTATGAAACTGTGTCGATTGTAGACAACTTAGGAAATAATGTGTTGTATATTGATTCTTCTACTAGCCTAGATAAAGCATCATTGTGGCATTGTCGTCTTGGACATGTAAACAAGAAACGCATAGGCCAACTCCAAAAGAGTGGAGTCTTGGAATCATTTGACCTCAAATCAGATGATAGTTGTGAATCTTGTCTACTTGGAAAAATGACAAAATCACCCTTCACTGGAACTTGTGAGAGGGGTGAGGGTTTGTTGGACCTAATACATACTGATGTATGTGGACCATTCAAAACCGCCACAAGGGACGCTAATCGGTATTATGTGACTTTTATTGATGATTTTAGTAGATATGGGTATGTCTACTTAATCAAACATAAGTCCGAAACCTTTGAAAGGTTTAAGGAATTTAAGCAGGAAGTAGAAAATCAATTGGGCAGGAACATTAAGATGCTTCGATCCGATCGAGGTGGTGAGTATCTTAGTACCGAGTTCCTTGACTATCTTAAGGAGTGTGGGATTGTCTCACAATTGACTCCTCCCAGGACACCACAGCTGAATGGTGTAGCTGAGAGGCGTAATCGTACCTTGTTGGACATGGTTCGCT
Source organism: Lactuca saligna (assembly GCF_052625555.1). Taxonomy (NCBI): domain Eukaryota; kingdom Viridiplantae; phylum Streptophyta; class Magnoliopsida; order Asterales; family Asteraceae; genus Lactuca; species Lactuca saligna. Next base: position 79,136,537 of record NC_136418.1, read on the forward strand.
CTATGATGAGTCGAGTTTCATTACCAATCTCTTTTTGGGGGTATGCCTTAGAGACTGCCGCCCATATCCTTAATCTAGTCCCTACAAAGAAGGTTACCAAAACACCTCATGAGATGTGGACTGGGAAGGTTCCCAATTTGGACCACATCAAAGTTTGGGGTTGCGAAGCCTTCGTGAGGCGTGAAACTCATGATAAGCTTGAACCCCGAAGTGAAAGGTGTATTTTCATCGGCTACCCACAGAAATCCTTCGGTTACCTTTTCTACAGACCCAGTGAGAATGTGGTCTTTGTAGCACGAAGAGGGATCTTTCGCGAGAAAGAATTTATAAGCCAAGGAGACAGTGGGAGGCAGATTGATCTTGAAGAAATTCAAGAATCAATTGGTCAAGGAACCTCAGACACTAGCAATCAACCTAAGGAAGAAACTCCTGTTGATCCAGCTGACGAGTCTGTACCTCCGAGACGTTCCACACAGGTTAGGAACACACCTTCGTTTTATTATGGTTTTCATATTACTACGGAAGGTGATACGTTTATTAGTGATAGTACACTAGTAAATTTGGATGAACCTAGCAGTGTTAAGGAAGCCATGGCAGGCCCGGAGTCTGCTAAATGGAAGGAGGCTATGGACAGCGAGATACAGTCCATGTATGACAATCAAGTGTGGAACTTGGTTGACAATGTACCGGGCCGTAAAACAGTCGGGTGCAAATGGATCTTCAAAAAGAAGACCGACATGGAAGGAAAAGTGCATACTTATAAGGCTCGACTGGTTGCGAAGGGTTTTACTCAAACTCAAGGTATTGATTATGATGAAACCTTCTCGCCGGTAGCAAAGATTAAGTCTATTAGGGTTATGTTAGCCATTGCAGCATTTCATGATTATGAAATATGGCAAATGGATGTCAAAACCGCTTTCCTTAATGGTAAGTTGGCTGAGGATGTGTACATGAATCAGCCAGAGGGTTTTGTCAATGCAGAGTACCCTAATAGAGTATGCAAGCTTGAGAAATCCATTTATGGATTAAAACAAGCATCTCGTAGCTGGAATCTTTGTTTTGATGAGAAGGTAAAAGAGTTTGGCTTCTTGAGAAGCGAAGATGAGTCTTGCGTGTATGTCAGAGCTAGTGGGAGTATAGTTAGCTTCTTGGTACTGTATGTGGATGACATACTACTCATAGGAAATGACATCCCAACCTTGCAGGAGGTTAAGTCCTGGCTTGGGAAGTGCTTTGCTATGAAGGACCTAGGGGAGGCTACCTATATCCTAGGGATAAGGATATTAAGAGAAAGGAGTAGAAGACTAATTGGACTTAGTCAGAGTATCTACTTGGATAAGGTGTTGAAAAGGTTCAACATGGAGAATTCCAAGAAAGGAGATTTACCGATCCAAAGCAATACCAAACTGAGTAAGACTCAGAGTCCGAGTACAGAGGCTGAGATAGCTGAGATGAGCCAATTACCATATGCTTCCACAGTTGGCTCGATCATGTATGCTATGACTTGTACCCGTCCTGATGTGGCATTTGCTTTGAGCAAGGTCAGCAGGTATCAGGGGAACCCTGGCAAGGCTCATTGGACCGCGGTAAAGAACATTCTCAAGTACGTGCGGAGGACTAAGGATTGGGTCCTTACCCTTGGTGGCAGTGATGACTTGAAAATATTAGGGTATAGTGATGCTGGTTTTCAGACTGATAGGGATAATTTCCGCTCTCAGTCTGGCTGGATCTTTACCTTAAACGGAGGGGCAATTTCTTGGAAGAGTTCCAAGCAGGAGACGGTGGCTGATTCGACTTGTGAATCAGAGTATATAGCAGCGAGTGAAGCAGCGAAAGAGGCGATATGGCTAAAGAACTTCATCGGAGACCTTGGAGTTGTACTAGCTATTAAGGAACCTATAGAGATTTTCTGTGACAACAATGCTGCGGTTATCTTAGCCAAGGAACCGAGAGATCATGGTAGATCCCGACACATTGACAGAAAATATCACTTCTTAAGACACAAGATTGAAGAAGGACTCCTTGTGACAAGGAGGATATCGTCAGATGAGAATCCTGCAGATCCCCTTACGAAGGGACTGACGAGGGTTAAGCATTTTCAGCATGCGAGACGCATCGGGCTGAGGGACGATATTAGTTTTACAGATTAGATAGCTTTCCTGAAACTTGTAAAATGTAATCGACGTTTGATGATGAATAAAATTTGTGATTTATTTATGAGTAAAGTGTTACTATCATTGTCAATTATTTACTATTGTTTCAGTTTTGCATGTTTTGACTTCCAGAATAATTAATTTATTCAAACCTCCAGAATCGATCATACGTCGGAAGTAGGTATGAATCAAGATTGTCATGAATTGGGTTTGTAGATGCCTTAAAGGTGTTTAGGCATGGCAATGGTTGCTGCAACATTCATGAGTACTCATAAGTTATGAGTATTGGTATAAACCCACGCTCACTTGTATCACTTCATGGAATTTATCTCGAGTGATCGTGAGACGATAACATCATATAAATCTTTAAACCTAGAGATATGAGTTGTTACCTATGAGTTGGTTGTGCATTGATTGCACGTAAACGCATCAGTAACTTGATGTTATAAAACGTGCCTTTGTGTACAATTCAATGAGTAGTAGAACAAGCATATCAGTCGAAGTTTATCTGTTCCTTCTAGAAATAGAAGCGATATCCGGGCCCCTCGATGATTTTGTGTTGACCCATGTACCAGGCCTGGTCAGAACTAAACCGATGTGTTCAGTGAAGTTCTTCGTCAAACAAATCGGATAATCGAGAAACAACTGCTAGACAATAAGCAAGACATAGTTCCATGTGTTTGTCCGGCTGATATCATGAGAACAGAGGATTATGTGATCACTTATCTAAAATGGCGCTTCATAGTTCGACAGAGTCTTCATTGTTCAAGGGAGTTTTCGAGAGCTACGATTGTTGGTTGGTTCCTGAAGTTATACGCAAATATAGTTATTAGACTTATCCAAGTGGGAGTCTGTTGGATAAGGTGTCTAAGTCCATAACTTATTTGGTATATACTTGACCCGACCGGCATGGTCCATTTGGGTTGCATCTCATCCAAACTATTATGGATAATTTTATGAGAGTTATACACATATGTTTATTAATATATTATGAGTTATAATATATTAATATGAAGTTACGTTATTTAATTAGTTTTAGTCTTAAATTAATTATGGATTAATTTAGAGATTAAAAGGAATACTAATTAAATTATGGGCTATTTGTTTTATATAGTGTGGGCTAAAACTCATTTGTTAATGGGCTAGGCTTATGTGGAAGTCCATGGATGATCCATGGAGATTTTAACCCATGGATCCTTGGAAAAGGAAAAGACATGGGTTATTAGGGTTTCACCCTAACCATGCATACTATATAAGCATGCTTATGGAGGATGAAAATTAGCCTAAGATAGCCTAAGATAGCCTAAGATAGCCTAAGAGAAAGCTAGTGTTCTAGTGTGTGTGTGCATGTGTGTGGCCGAATTATACAAAGTGTATATACTCTCATCAAAGTTTTCCAAGAGTTTGTGGTGTTTGTGATTCCATTTGAGGCATTCACACTATTGGTGCTTGGCCCTCAAACTCCTAAGAACCCAACACAACAAAAGGTATGTAATCTCTTCTAACTCTTTTATGTTGAAATGTTCCCCATGCCATGTTAGATAGGTTATAAACCTTGGAAAATTATTATTTTGCATGTATTTAGACAAACATAGATCCAAGGTTTATTAGGGTTGCATGCACACTTAGGAAGTGTTAGATTGCTCAAAACCCAACAATGTTATGGTTCGGGTACTATACACCGGAACAGATTGAGAAGGGACGTCATGGGATGAGTACCAGGGTTCGTAGCGGATGATGCTTGTGACTATCTTGCTATCGGGTCATGATCGATGAAGTAGAGATCGGATGCTATGGGTTTTAAGCCTGTAGACCATGATTGAGTATGGGGAGGCGTTCCCCCAGAGGAAAGGCGAGTGCCCATCAGAGTATTTTGGTAAGAAGTTAAAGACAGAGGAAAATTTCGGTTGAGTCAAACAATCAGGCGATAAGGGAGAGGCCATCTTCTAGGAGGGTGGTGCCATTTATGTTCGTGAGCAATACACGAGGGGCTTGATGTTTCAGTTGTGGATTTAGGAGTACACCCTGCAGGTGGTTATCAACAATGTTTTCCCTCAGAGTATCAGGTAGCAGGTGTGCCACGAGGCAGTGACTTATCGTGAGCAGACAGTCAGTTGGGACTGAGGTAGTCGAAAACCACACTACACCTAAGTGAGAATAGTAGGATGCGTCATAGTGGTAGCAGCGGAGAGTTCAGTCAAGTTTTGCAGTGCAGAGAGTTTTCGTCTATGTTGAGAGTGGGTCCCTGTCCTTGGGACAATCTCGGTGTTGGAACATTGGTTGATGAGCTGAGGTGAGAGGAACGATAATTGCGGTGCAGTCTATGAGCCAGGGATGTTATTGAGCAGTTGAGATGCTTAGTGTTGGATTGGTATGAGATTTGGAACGATTAGAAGCAGTTGTGATGAGAAGTTCTTGAGGAGTTCATCAGAGGTTCAGAGTATAGGGGGTCGATTGACTCCTTAAGGGGGAATTACCGGGCGTTACATAGCACTTTCCTGGAGCAGGTACGATTTCGCTGGTGAAAAGTAGTTGTGGGTTGGGTGTGTGCTAATTGGTGATGGTTCGAACCCTGAGTGGGGGAGAACCGGGGGCAGTATGTAAGAAAGCAAAGATTTTTCAAGAGTGGTTATAATTGAAGTATAGGGATATGCTGTAAGGAATCATGAGACCAGAGGTGTCGATGATCGAGGAAAAGGGTCAGAGTGAGTTAATGCGGGAAGTACTTGAGGAGGAGAACGAATGTATCTATGACAGGGGTTTGGTGTCGTTACAAGTAGATAGATAATGTTTGGGTCGGTATGCGCATTCTTGGTTGGATTTTGAGCGTCGGAAGAAGGGTTTCGGAGAATTTTCAGCATATTTTGTAGCGTTAGTGTTTTCTCGTATTCCAATCGGGAAATTATATGCGTCGGAGTTGTAATGTGGGAAAATGTAGATCTATTTATGGGATTCCGAGGTGATGTATTATTGTATCTACATGATACTTGGGGCAGGAGATCAGTGGTCGTGGCAGGATCTTGTGATGTTCGGTTGAGGTATTCTGAGATATCCGGGTATGATATCTTTATTTCGGAGTTACTCATGAATCCTGAATTGAATCGACGTGTGGCATATCAAGTATCTGTGGATCTAGTGGGAGCCCTTCGGGTATGAGTGTCCAGGGAGATTATTTGAGGGAGTGGATATTCGCAGAGATGGGCATTTGTTATGTTGATTGTCTCCATAGTCTGTGGTGGATATTCGAGTCGCAGTACTCACTATTCAGAAGATGTTGTGATACAGCGTGGAGTCGCAGTACTCATTAAATGGCAAGAGAATACGATGTTGGAATGTTTTCTGAGCAGTTTATGGTGTGGAAGAGTTTTGGGTTTGAGTAGTCCTATTATTGAGTTTTTGGAGCCTAGATGTTGAGTCGGGGGCAAGACGGGGGTATCCGTCCCTATCGGGAGATGCGGGGAGATACGCGACGAATATGCGCAGCAGAACCCAGAGATTAGAGTTGAGACGATCCTCGGTTGGATTGTATTGCTCGCACGAGGAGAAGAGAATTTTGTGACTTGCGTGTCACTGGGTCGGGATAGTGGTCACGGGGAGAAAGTTAGTGGAATATTTGGGTCATGAGATGGGTGACAGTTGGGGGCTCAGATGTGGAGCCAAAAGCTGATCCAGTACACAGTCTTGAGGAGGAATATGGGAAAGGAGCTTAGCATGATGATATCTGAGGACACTTTAGAGAGAGTAAACGATCCAGACGCTCGAAGACATGCTTCGGGCATGTGCATTAGATTTCTGAGAAAGCCGCGGTACGTATTGATCCTTGGTTGAGTTGTCTCATATCAACAGCCATCATTAGTGCATTAGTATGCTGCCCTTTGAGCTGTTGCATAGGAGGTGGTGCTGGACCCTCATTTGCTGAGGAGAGGTAACGAATGGACCCGAGAGTCCTTGCGAGCAGATCCAGAGCATGTGCGATACATGGAGTAGTGGCAAGGTCGTCAAGAGGATTTCCCTAGATAAAGGAAGAAGAAGGTATGTTGGGGCTAGTGCAGCATGTGCATGCGATTGCAAGAGGAGAACTCGGGAGAGTTGCTCTGAGAATGGAGAATGGGTCCCTCAGTTGTTCCGAGATGGATAAAGTGAGCTTAGGATCGGGGATCCGGTGATTCATGGTTTCCTAATCCTTATGGATCGAGTGATTGTTGAGATTTAGAGCAGAGTTGCATCTTGGGTAATTCTCGGTTACAGGGAGTGGTGGACAGTGCAGAGATCGTGCTTGAGTCGACAGAGCAGATGCAACAGGTTAATCAGAGGTTAATGATCGTCTAGAGTTGATAGGAAAGTTATGAGGACAGGCACCGTTGCAAGCATGTGTTTCAGGTCGGCGACTTCGTACTTCTGACGGTCTCTCCTTGGAAAGGGGTGATTCGATTCAGGAAGAGGGGCAAGTTGGGGCCCCGATATGTTGGGCCTTTTGGTGAAGGTGCGAAGGTAGGACGGGTGGCCTATCGTTTGGAGCTGCCAACGGAATTGGGATGGATCCATGACACTTTTCATGCGTCGCAATTGAAGAAGTGTATAGCCGATGAGTCAACAGTGGTTCCACTAAAGAACAATTAGGTGGATGCGAGCCTGTGTTACGCTGAGAAGCCAGTGGCCATCAGGGATCGGAAGATCAAGGTTCTGAGGAATAAGGAGGTACCTCTGGTATTGGATCGGTGGTAACCTCGGAAGAGATCGGAAGTGACTGGGGAGCCAGAACGTGAGATGCGGGAGTAGCATCCGGAACTAGTTTCAGAGTGAGACTTCGAGGGCGAAGTCTGTTTCTAGTGGGGGAGAATTGTAACAGCCCGAAATCTCAAAGTATTGTTAAATCACATTTTGGAGTGTTTTAAAGGGGGGGACTCGGCGAGTTGGAGCCTGACTCGCCGAGTAGGATCGCAGATTTGGTCGCGGGTTCGCGACTGGACTCGACGAGTCCAGATAGGGACTCAGCGAGTCTGCGCTGTTTAGCGTAAACCCTAGCCGTTCAGGTTTGGGGACGTATAAATGGGATCATTGGCCGTCGTTGTTCCCTTTTAGCTGCTGAGAAGAACCCTAAATCGGTTGGGGGCATCTAGAGCAAGGATTGAAGGCTATTGGTGATTTTGAAGAAGTTATTGTTCAAGAAGGGGAAGGTTTTGGCTAAAGGAACAACAAGGGAATCATGTTCTGAGGCTTGGGGACACAGAGAGGGCATTATTCAGGTAACATTCCGGATTATATTCTGTTATGTGAATGTGTGCATGGATTAGGGTTTAAGGAACCCTTTTGTGATGAGATTAATGGTTACCCTTGTCCCCCAAACTATTGTAACCCTATGTTGGGACCCTTGGAGGTCCAGAAGATCCCAGGTCTGTGCATTTCGGGAATTGGTGAAGGTTTTGGATTGAAATCCTTATGCCTTAGGTTAACATGGGAATTATGAGTCTTGGGGTGTAGAATGAGCACCTAAATGAAGGCCTTTTGTGATGGACCAGCTTAGGAGGACCAGACCTATGATTGGTCGGGACGATTCTGATCTTAGGAAGCAGTTTGATCGACTGCATGGCATGGACTCGCCGAGTCGGATGAGCAGACTCGGCGAGTAGCTTGAAGAATAGCTGGGACTCGTCGAGTTGTTCTTCAGACTCGGCGAGTGGAGTCGGGGTGGCCCCGCGATTCTTCCACGAGGAACTCGTCGAGTCAAGAGAGATACTCAACGAGTAGAAAGGGAACATCCAGGAATTTGTGAGGACGACTAGACTCGCCGAGTCGCCAGGGTACTCGCCGAGTCCAGTCGAGATGACCGTTGACCAGAGTTGACCTGTGTGTGATTTCTTAGGGTCAGTTAACGTGGAAGATAAAAGTATTAATAAGAGATATATTGTTATAGGGAGCTTGTAGCTCGACGGATCAGGTGCAAGTGATTTCAGGAGTTGCTAACTTCCAGCATCCACGAGGTGAGTCTTCTCACTATACTGTACCCGGAAGGGTTTGATTGTGTGACCGGAAGGTCGAATATGTTATGTGTTATGTATATATGCTATAAATGGAAAGTTAGTTGCTACGCGTGATATGCATGTTTATATGGGCCGGAAGGCAAAGTGTTATGTGACAGAAAGGTCAGGTATGATATATGATATATGTGCTTTATGTGTTAGAGTAAATGTATTATGTGCCGTATATGTTTTTGGGCCGGAAGGCAATATGTTATGGGCCGGAAGGAAATATGTTATGGGCCGGAAGGCAATGTACTATGGGCCGGAAGGCAACACGTTATGGGCCGGAAGGCGATTATCTCATGGGCCGGAAGGCATTGTGCAGTGGACCGGAAGGTCAGGGCCTGGAAAGGCGTATGTGCGTAAGGTGTATATTGGGGAACTCACTAAGCTTCGTGCTTACAGTGTTTTATGTATGTTGTTTCAGGTTCTTTTAGTAACGCGGGATGGCACCGGCTCGATTGTACACACCAAAGCAAGAGTTGTATTCTGGAGGATCCTGGTTTTCTACTAAGTGAAATGGAACTATGGTTTTGCAATTCAAATGTGTATGATATTTTAAACAAGTGATTTAATATTAATTTGATTAATTAAATGAAAATTTTGCCTTGAAAATCACGGTGTTACAAAAACTCTCGCAAATATCTCTGTGTATGAGAAATCTCTCCAAGAATGTCAAATCTCTCCCAAATCTCTCCAAGTGTGAGAAATCTCTCCCAAATCTCTCTCAAAAGTTTCCCGTAACTTTTTGGCATCATTCGGGTCATTCCGACCCTTAACCGGGTCAAAAACGGCTTAAAACGGGGTAAAAACGAGAAAATGGGACCTTAGGAACCGAAACCCTTCTTAAGGAGCCGAAGCTCCTTAAGGCCGACACTAAGAACCAAAAAGACCCTAGGACCAAAGACCGGGCCTCTGTTGGCTAAGAGACCGAAGACCGAGCCTCTGTTGGCTAAGACACCGAAGACCGAGCCTCTGTTGGCTAAGACGCGAGGAGCGAGCCTCTGTTGGCTAAGGCGCGCAAGGACCGAGCCTCTGTTGGCTAATGCACGCGAGGACCGAGCCTCGGTCTCTGTCGCTTCTCACTCTCTGTTCGCTTCCTCTGTTCGCTTCTCGCTCTGCTTCTTCTCTCCCCTCTGTCTCTACTCCGCCGCTCTGTCTCTTCTCTCCTCTCTGTCTCTTCGCGCCCCTCTGTTCTCTCCTCCCCCCTCTCGGTTCCTTCCTTCTCTCTTCTTCCCTCTCGGTTTCTGCCTCCCTCCTCTCGGTTTCAGCATCAGAAGGCCGAACCTCGGCCAGAATTCGGAAATTTGTCACTTTTAGCCCATTTTTGATATTTTTAACATTTTAAGCCCGTTTTTCGCGATCTTAAAGCAGGATTTTCTCCAAAAATTATATTTTAACATAATAAACTCTAAATATTCATAATTTAAACATATTTTGATGAAAATCATTATTTAAATAATAAAAATCAAATGGGTGAATTATTAAAGGTGGAGTGTTGATTTTGTCTTATCCAATGTCACAAGCAACCACCCCACACCCACTCTTTGACTAACCACACCTCCCCACCTTACCTAGGTCACTTCAATGTCCCTTACACTCAATTTACACTCATTCCCACGTTTTTAGAGCTCGAACAAACATCCTCTCTCCTCATTTCTCTCATTTGCCCTCATTTCACTAAGTATCAAACACCACTTTTCTCTCAAACTTTTCCCACTCCCATTTCGAGATTCAAGGCTGATTTTCAAGTGTTCTTCCACTCTTAGTAAGTATAATTCATCCTCCTTATGATTATTTCACTTCATTCTACACAAATCATGAATATCTTACACAAACTCCATCATATTAGCGTTAGAGCTTCGAATCTTCAAGTGATTCTTCAAGTGTTCTTGGGTTGAACACTTCTCTTCTTCAACACTTATCTACTGAAATCACTCAAGGTGAGTTCATACCCCTACATTTTCATGTTTTCTCAAGTTTTCAGGGGGGGAATACAAGTTAAAACACTAAGAACATAACTAAATTTTTCTAACAACCTTCATCAGAAAAGTTCAACTCCATTCACGGACTGTTTTGGGCATCTTAAACATTTTTATTTTCAAAACTGTACAAGGTGCAAATAGTTCAAGTGTTTAGCTTTAAAATGACTACTTGCACATCTCCATACGATTTTGCTACAATTTATGGTGATTTTTACAAAACTGCCTATCATTTCAAACAACAATCCGGACCAGTCTGTGATTATGGACTTTTTCACTCAAGTTGGAGGTCATTAAAAATCGTGATAAAAATTATGAGTAAACTAGACACATTTTGTGAACTCTCAGAATTTACGGATCTAGTTTTTGACTTCGTATGATTTTTCTATGATTTTTCCAAAACAGGGCAGACTGGCTAAATTTAGCCAACAGCATGTAAATATCATAACACTTTGTAATATGTTGAGCAAAGTGTATAATCATAAGTTCTAATTATTGAATGTGTTTCTTTGTTAGTTTTTCATCATGAACTGAAACTAAGTCATTCATAATAAATATTATTCATTCATTTTAGAACACGTATATTAAACTATAAAAAGGATAGTTTGATAAATTCATAACACTAATACATTTCCATAAAAGAGTTCATACATATTACATACATTTTAGATAAACTATAATAGGTATAGTTTATGATACATCACTCAACACACTCGTACAAGAAGGGTACATTCATACAAGAAATATTTATATTCACACACATTTCACGTAAACTTGTTAACCTATATTGTGAGACTCTCTCTCTCTCTCGCTCTCCCCGTACATCCGAGTGCGGGATATAATTCCTGGTAGTTATAATCAGAATCTCCTTGAGGGAGAACGTGATACTTGTATATAGATCTATATTGGGTTTGACACCCCACACCTTGCTGCTAGCTACAGTTGGACCTGCAGGTCTACGGGTGACAAATATCATTTTATTTTTCACGACACCTGAGAACGTCATGGCAGGTTCACATAGTCATAGTATGATTATAGCGACTCACATAGGGATATAACAATCCATAAGTTTACGGGATTTTATTATTAAAAACCTAAATGAGTTTTATGTCGATTTAAAATCACTTTTTATCTCTATGAGTACAGATATTACTGTACACTTTTGGTTTTGGTAGTTACGACTACACATCATTTGAAACCACATTTATACTTTTAAGTATGGTCAATACTTGTTATTTCTCGGTCCTCTATGACTACATATATATAAAGTATTAACGAACATGAGAACATACAGAAATTTCATTTAATTCAAACGCGTCCATGTCCATTTAAGTACATAACATTTTCTATTAATAAGAAAGGTTACTTATACATTTTGGTCTTCAGTCACAAGACTACATTACGCAGATTTTAAATAAAATATCGGATTTTCTGGTTACATATTCTAACGCTTTTACAAGGAAAACGATTTACTTTTCCAACGAAATCTCTTATGAACTCACCAACCTTTGTGTTGACACTTTTCAAAACTACTTGTATTCTCAGGAATTCAGTGAAAACAGGAAATCAACAACGTTTTGAGGATGGGACGATAAATCGTCAAACAGTTCATTTTGTATTATAATGTAATTGATGTGAATCATGTAAACATGTGCTTTGATGTAACGTTTTCAATTATATTGGTGTTGGTTGTATTTACTTTGAGCACTATTATAATCATTGTTGTGATACTCTACATGAAGTCCTCCACCCCAGGACGTTTCCGCCATCCTTGGTTTGGGGGTGTGACAGTAATGCTTTAAAATAAAGAACATTATTAAAGAAAGCATTAATCGAACCAACTTCATTATCAAATGAAAAGGTAAAACCTTGTTTATACAATGCATGAAAGGAAATAATATTTCTTGCCATTTCTGCAGAATAACAACATTTATTTAAATCTAAATTTAACCTACTACTTAGCGATAAAGTATAAACTCCAATCTTGGTGACAGGTGTAACTTTCCTATTCCCCATGATTAAGTTTATTCTTCCTTGCTCCACATTCTCACTTCTTCCTAGTCCCTGCATGGTTGGGTTTAACTTTCCCATCCTTTACATCTTGCTGGTATTTTGGGCAGTTCCGCTTCCAATGTGATTTTTCATGGCAATAGAAGCATTCAGCCCCTTTTGGGTAAGAAGAAGGAGTGACAAAACCTTTCTTGGTTAAACTTGAAGAAGAGCCATCAAGGGTCCTAACCTTGGTACCCTTCGAAGAACTCTTTCTCTTTTTCCCTCGACTTTTCCCGATTGCCAAAACCGGAGTGGAGTTTGGAGTAGGAGTGTTAACAACCGACTTCCCCTTAAGACCTGATTCTACGGCCTTTAGAAGTCCCTGAAGTTTGCTAAGTGTGACCTCTTCCTTATTCATGTGATATGTCATGCGGAATTGATCATAGCACGATGATAAGGAGCGCAAAATTATATCTATTGCAAGCTCCTCAGGGTAGTTCACATTAAGCTTCAAGAATCGATCCACATACCTTTGCATTTTCTGCATGTGGCTCGTGACGGGATCCCCGTCCTTCATCATGGTTGTTATCATGGAGCAGATGATTTCTTACCTCTCTAGTCGTGCACTTTGATGGTATCATTCCATCAAATCTTGGTGCATTTCATAAGGGTAGAAATCCTCATAGGACTTTTGGAGTTCTGCTGTCATTGTGGCCATCATGATGCATGCTACTTTCGTAGCATCCCTTTCATGTTCCTGAAAGTCAGCGATCTCCTAAGGAGTTGTAGTGGTCCCATCAATCTCCTTAAGCTCCTTGTCGAGGAAATATTCTTTGTCCTCGTAGCGGGTAATCATCCTGATGTTTCTGATCCACTCATTGAAGTTGGATCCATCAAAAGTGACTTTCCCACACAAGCTCATAATAGTAAAGGAGCCATTAGGATTCGAGCCAGAAGCAATATTGTTTGAAGACATCTGAAGGAAGAGGACAAGATTAGTTTAGATATTAAGAGAGTCCTTAATAAACACCCAAATGTAATATTAAGGCTAGGATACAATCACAATATATTATAACTTAGAAGAGGTATGCTGTAATCCAAGCTATAACATATTTGAAAGGTAGGTGAATGATGATTCACCAATTTCCACCACGAACATCGAAATATTAGATATTAGGTTTTATGATTGGTTCTTAGAAATTCCTAGATTCTTTGTGATTCAATGAACTTTTCAAAGGCATTTTTCAATCTCGAGTGTGCCCTCCAAGTTTTGTGATTGGGATACCGAGGATCACAAAACGAGGTGTGAAGTAACCATGCAAATCACTTGGTACCCTTAAAGTTTATCACTCAATCGATGTGCCGGTAAACCACACAAGCTCCACCGATACTATAATAAACCTTAAGTCACCCTTTACCTACCTTGTTAATGTTGGATAAGGTGTCTAAGTCCATAACTATTTCTGGTATGTACTTGACCCGACCCGGCATGGTCCATTTGGGTTGCATGGCACCATGCAATTGGATAGACTAAATGAGAGAAATAACGCTTGGAGATTATTAATATATTATAAGTTTTAATATATTAATAATATTATTTGATTAGTTTGATCAAGAATTAATTTAGAATTAATTAAGTGATCAAAAGATAACTAATTAAATATATGGGTTGATTAAGTAAATCATCCATATCTTGTATAGTGGGCTAAAAGGCTCCATGGATCATCAATTTGGGTTCCACCCATAGGATGCTCCATGGATGCTCCATGGGAGTTACAAACCCATGGGTCATGGAAATGAAGAGTCATGACACATTAGGGTTTAACCCTAGATGTGTCAACACTATATAAGTAACATGATCTCCTCCCAAATCGGTTACACACTAAGAAATAGAGGGCTAGGCCGATTTTGTGAAGTGAGTATACTCTCATAAGTTCTTCCAAGAGCATTTGGTGTTGTGTGAAGCATTTGAGGCATCACACTTGGGGTGCTAGGCTCACAAGGTTTCAAGGAACACAAGCAACAACAAGGTAAGTTATTCTATCTATACTTTATGTTAAAATTGTTCCCCATGTATGCTAGATAGGAATATAACCTTGGAATTCAACTTTGCATGACAAATTAGACAAACATAGATCCAAGGTTATTAGGGTTGCATGTACACTTAGGAAGTGTTAGAATGCTCAAAACCCATCAGTGGTATCAGAGCCTAGGCTTGTTTGTTCTTATTTGTGCTTAAAAGTTGAAAACAGAATCGAAAATTTGCTGTCTGCGAACGGACTCGTCGAGTCTATAGGGGGGACTCGTCGAGTCCATGTGTATCTTCAACCAACTCGGCGAGTCATGTTCTTGCACTCGGCGAGTAGGGTCGAATGAGTGCATAATTTCGATTCAGTTGCTGGAAAATGAATTAGAAACATTACCCTAAACTGTTTTAGTAAATGTAAACTTGTTTTTGGTGGTGTAATGTCTTGCTAATTCATTTACAACAACTAGTTATCAAAAATTACAAAGTTTTATGTAATTTTTGATTTTGTTCATATTCATGTTCTTGCTTCTTATGATGTTTTAGATGATCATAGGAATTATTTGTAACCTATTTGGTAGTTTAATTCTTGATCATAATGTGTTTTAATGGAGTTCATAACTTATCCTTAAGTTATGGAAAACCAAGAGTCACACTTGAGTTAAAACCATTAAGAAAACACAAGAGTTATAAAAAATGAAGAGTCTTCATTTTATGACTCTATTAAACTCATAAGTTACAAGAAATGAAAAGTTTTGAAAGTTACAAAACTTGCCCTCAAGTTTTGGAACAAGTAAAGTTAAGTTAAAACTTTAGTTCCAACCCCTAGAATTTTAAAAGTTAAAATTCAACCCTTATACTTATATTATGATGATTTAATAATTATATATATATGTATAAGAACAAGTCGTCTTACCGCTAGTACGCCTCATTCACGAAGCCGGTCTATAAGGTGGGTATAAGGTTGTTGCCTATAAAATGGTGACTTAATGGGTGTATATTCTCACTCACCGCTTGCTTGACTGGTGGAGGGTCGTTAGCCGAATGGGTAAGACAAGGACTTATAAATTCTCATTCAAAGTATGATGAATATATAAAGTAACTAAATGTTTATTAAATTCCCAATCTTAGTTACTTTAGGAAAAATGTGAATAAGGTGCTAATCCATGAAATTACACTTTACACTTTGTCTGAGTCATTGGTGGAGCGTGTATGGTTAACCGGCACACTAACTTGGACTTAACAAGGTAGGTAAAGGGTGACTTAAGGTTTATTATAGTATCGGTGGAGCGTGTGTGGTTTACCGGCACATCGATTGAGTGATAAACTTTAAGGGTACCAAGTGATTTGCATGGTTACTTCACACCTCGTTTTGTGATCCTCGGCATCCCAGTCACAAAACCTGGAGGGCACTCCCGAGATTGAAACATGCCTTTGAAAAGTTCATTGGATCTCAAAGAATCTAGGAATTTCTAAAACCAATAAAAACTAAATATTTAATATTTCGGTTTTCGTGGTGGAAATTGGTGAATCGTCATTCACCTACCTTTCAAATATGGTATAGCTTAGATTACGGCATACCTCTTCTAAGTTATATTATATTGTGATTGGATCCTAGCCTTAATATTACATTTGGGTGTTTTATTAAGGACTCTCTTAAATCTAAACTAAACTTGTTCTTCTTTTTCAGATGTCTTCAACGAATGCTTCTGGCTCGAATCCTAATGGTTCCTTTACTCTTATGAGTCTATGTGGGAAAGTCACCTTTGATGGATCCAACTTCAATAAGTGGATCAGAAACATCAGGATGATTACCCGCTACGAGGACAAAGAATATGTCCTTGACAAGGAGCTTAAGGAAATTGACGAGTCCACTGCAACTCCCCAGGAGATCGCTGACTTTCATACTCATGAAAGAGATGCAACCAAGGTGGCTTGCATCATGTTAGCCACCATGACAGCTGAACTCCAAAAGTCTTATGAAGATTTCTACCCTTATGAAATGCACCAAGATTTGATGGAAAGATACCATCAAAGTGCACGACAAGAGAGGTACGAAGTCATCTGCTCCATGATAACAACCATGATGAAGGACGGAGAGTCCGTCACGAGCCACATGCAGAAAATGCATAGGTATGTGGATCGTTTGCTGAAGCTCAATGTGAACTTCCCTGAGGAGCTTGCAATAGATATCATTTTGCACTCCTTACCATCGTGCTATGATCAATTCCGCATGACATATCACATGAACAAGGAAGAAGTCACCCTCAGCAAACTTCAGGGACTTCTCAAGACCGCAGAAACAGGTCTTAAGGGGAAGTCGGTTGCTATCACTCCTACTCCAGACTCAACTCCGGTCTTGGCAATCGGGCAGAGTCGAGGGAGGAAGAGAAAGAGATCTTCAAAGGGTACCAAGGCTCGGACCCTTGATGGCTCTTCTTCAAGTGGAACCAAGAAAGGTTTCATTACTCCTTCTTCTGACCCAAAAGAGGCTGAATGCTTCTATTGCCATGAAAAAGCTCATTGGAAGCAGAAGTGCCCAAAGTACCAGCAAGATGTGAAGGATGGGAAAGTCAAACCCAACCATGCAGGTATTTACACTATCATTTCTAATAACTCACCCCATTCGAAATCTTGGGTCCTTGATACAGGTTGCGGTATTCATATTTGTTGTGACTTGCAGGGACTAGGAAGAAGTGAGAATGTGGAGCAAGGAAGAATAAACTTAATCATGGGGAATAGGAAAGTTACACCTGTCACCAAGATTGGAGTTTATACTTTATCGCTAAGTAGTGGGTTAAATTTAGATTTGAATAAATGTTGATATTCGCCAGAAATGGCAAGAAATATTATTTCCTTTCATGCATTGTACAAACAAGGTTTCACCTTTTCGTTTGATAATGAAGTTGGTTCGATTAATGCTTTCTTTAATAATGTACTTTATTTTAAAGCATTACCTTGTGATGGTGTGTATGAAGCTGTATCTATAGTAGATAACTTAGGAAATAATGTTTTGTGTATTGATTCTACAAATAACAATAACTTGGATAAAGCATCATTATGGCATTGTCGTCTTGGACATATAAGCAAGAAACGCATAGGCCAACTCCAAAAGGATGGAGTCTTGGAGTCGTTTGACCTAAAGTCAAATGATAGTTGCGAATCATGCTTACTTGGAAAAATGACAAAGTCACCCTTCACAGGCTCATGTGAAAGGGGTGAAGGTTTGTTGGACCTTATACACACGGATGTGTGTGGACCATTCAAACATGCCACAAGGGATGCTAATCGTTATTATTTGACTTTTACCGATGATTACAGTAGATATGGATATGTCTACTTAATCAAACATAAGTCAGAGACTTTCGAGAAGTTTAAGGAATTTAAACAGGAAGTCGAGAATCAATTGGGCAGGAACATTAAGATGCTTCGATCCGATCGAGGTGGCGAGTATCTTAGTTCAGAGTTCCTCGACTATCTAAAGGAATGTGGGATTGTCTCACAATTGACACCTCCCAGGACACCGCAGTTGAATGGTGTGGCTGAGAGGCGTAATCGAACCTTGTTGAACATGGTTCGTTCCATGATGAGTCGAGCTTCACTACCAATATCATTCTGGGGGTATGCCTTAGAGACTGCCGCCCATATCCTTAATCTAGTCCCTACAAAGAAAGTTGCCAAAACTCCTCACAAGATGTGGACTGGTAAAGTACCTAAACTAGACCACATCAAGATTTGGGGATGCGAGGCTTTCGTGAGACGCGAGACTCATGATAAGCTCGAACCCCGAAGCGAGAGGTGTATTTTCATCGGCTACGCACAGCAATCGTTTGGTTACCTCTTCTACAGACCTAGTGACAATGTGGTCTTTGTAGCAAGAAGAAGAGTCTTTCGAGAAAGAGAGTTTATAAGCCAAGGAGACAGTGGGAGGCAAGTTGATCTTGAAGAAATTCAAAAGTCAAGTGGTGAAGGAACTTCAAACTCTAGCCCTCAACTTGAGGAGGAAACTCCTGTTGAGCCAATTGACGAATCTGTACCTCTGAGGCGTTCCACGAGAGTTAGGAGTGCACCTGAGCATTACTATGGATTCCATATTACTGCAGAAGGTGAGACACTTATTAGTGATGAGACACTAGTAAGTCAAAATGACCCTAACAGCTACGAGGAAGCCATGGCGGGCCCCGAGTCTGCCAAATGGAAAGAGGCTATGGATAGCGAGATACAATCCATGTATGACAATCAAGTTTGGAACTTGGTTGAGAATGTACCAGGTCGAAAGACTGTAGGGTGCAAATGGGTCTTCAAGAAGAAGACCGACATGGATGGTAAAGTACACACTTATAAGGCTAGACTGGTTGCAAAGGGCTTCTCTCAAATTCCTGGAGTGGACTATGATGAGACCTTTTCTCCGGTAGCCAAGATTAAGTCTATTCGGGTTCTGTTAGCCATAGCCGCATTTCATGACTATGAAATTTGGCAAATGGATGTCAAAACCGCTTTCCTTAATGGAAAGTTGGCTGAAGATGTTTACATGAGTCAGCCAGAGGGTTTTGTCAGTAATGAGTACCCTAATAGAGTGTGTAAGCTTGAGAAATCCATTTATGGATTAAAGCAAGAACCTCGCAGATGGAATCTTTGCTTTGATGAAAAGGTCAAGGAATTTGGCTTTTCTAGGAGTGAAGATGAATCTTGTGTATATGTCAAGGCTAGTGGGAGTATAGTTAGCTTTTTGGTATTGTATGTGGATGACATACTACTCATAGGAAACGACATTCCAACCCTGCAGGAAGTAAAGTCCTAGCTTGGAAAGTGTTTCGCTATGAAGGACCTTGGTGAAGCTGCCTATATTTTGGGGATAAGGATCTTGAGAGATCGGAGTAAAAGACTAATTGGACTTAGTCAAAGTACCTACTTGGAGAAGGTTCTGAAGAGATTCAGAATGCAAGACTCCAAGGAAGGAGAGTTGCCCATCCAGAGTAGCGCCAAGCTGAGTAAGACACAAAGCCCTAGCACTGAGGCTGAGATAGCAGAAATGAGTCGAATACCTTATGCTTCGGCTATAGGTTCGATCATGTATGCTATGATGTGTACTCGACCTGATGTAGCCTTTGCCTTGAGCATGGTTAGCAGGTTTCAGGGGAACCCTGGCAAGGCACACTGGATTGCGGTAAAGAATATTTTCAAGTACCTACGAAGGACTAAGGACTGGGTCCTTACCCTCGGTGGGAGTGATGACTTGAGAGTTGTAGGGTATAGTGATGCTAGCTTCCAGACTGATAGGGATAACTTCCGCTCTCAGTCGGGCTGGGTCTTTACCCTAAATGGAGGAGCAATTTCTTGGAAGAGTTCCAAGCAAGAGACAGTGGCAGATTCTACTTGTGAATCAGAGTATATTGCAGCTAGCGAAGCGGCAAAGGAGGCGTTATGGCTGAGGAACTTCATTGGAGACCTTGGAGTTGTACCAGCTATTAAAGAGCCGATGGAAATTTTCTGTGATAGTGAAAGTACTGTTGCCTTAGCCAAGGAACCAAGGGATCACGGGAGATCCAGACACATCGACAGAAAATACCATTTCATCAGACATCGGATCGAAGAAGGACTCCTCGTGGCAAAGAGGGTATCATCGGATGAGAACCCAGCAGATCCCCTCACGAAGGGACTGACTCGGGTTAAGCATCTCCAACATGCTCGGAGCATAGGGCTGAAGGATGATATTAGATTTAGTAGTTAGATAATCTCGAAATTTGTAAAGTGTAATTGACATTTGATGATGAATAAAAGTGTTTTATTTATGAGTAAAGTGTTACTATCTCTTGTCGATCGTTTACTATATTTCTTTTGCATGTTTTGACTTCCAGAATAATTTTGTTTAATATAACATATTATTCAAACCTCCACAGTCGGTCATATGTCGGAAGTAGGTATGAATCAAGACTGTCATGTTTGGTTGTAGAGGTCTGGGACAAGCCTACAACAATCATGAGTGCTCATAATTTCTGAGCATTGGACTCAACCCACGCTCACTGGAATCACTTCATGGAATTCTATCTCGTGTGATCGTGAGACGGTAATATCATATAAGTCTTTAAACCTAGAGATATGATTTGTTACTTACAAGTTGGTTATGCATTGATTGTACGAAAAACGCATCGGTAACTCGATGTTATAAAATCGCGCTCTTATGTGTAATTCAATGAGTAGTAGAACAAACATATGAGTCGAAGTTTATTTGTTCCTTCTTGGATTAGAAGCTGATATCTGGGCCCCTCGATGATTTTGTTTTGACCTATGTACCGGGCCCGGTCAGAACTAAATTGATGTGTTCAATGAAGTTCTTTGTCAAACAAATCGGAAATCGGGAAACAAATGTTGGACAATAAGTAAGACATTGTTCCATGTATTTGTCCGACTGATATCTAGAACAGAGGATTATATGATCACTTATCTTAAATGGCGTACCATCGTCTTCTCAAGTTTCGAGAAACCTTGTAAAGAGCTACGATTGTCGATCGGTTCCTGAAGTCATACTTGCAGTAATAGTTACTAGACTTATCCAAGTGGGAGACTGTTGGATAAGGTGTCTAAGTCCATAACTATTTCTGGTATGTACTTGACCCGACCTGGCATGGTCCATTTGGGTTGCATGGCACCATGCAATTGGATAGACTAAATGAGAGAAATAACGCTTGGAGATTATTAATATATTATAAGTTCTAATATATTAATAATATTATTTGATTAGTTTGATCAAGAATTAATTTAGAATTCATTAAGTGATCAAAAGATAACTAATTAAATATATGGGTTGATTAAGTAAATCATCCATATCTTGTATAGTGGGCTAAAAGGCTCCATGGATCATCAAGTTGGGTTCCACCCATAGGATGCTCCATGGGAGTTACAAACCCATGGGTCATGGAAATGAAGAGTCATGACACATTAGGGTTTAACCCTAGATGTGTCAACACTATATAAGTAACATGATCTCCTCCCAAATCGGTTACACACTAAGAAATAGAGGGCTAGGCCGATTTTGTGAAGTGAGTATACTCTCATAAGTTCTTCCAAGAGCATTTGGTGTTGTGTGAAGCATTTGAGGCATCACACTTAGGGTGCTAGGCTCACAAGGTTTCAAGGAACACAAGCAACAACAAGGTAAGTTATTCTATCTATACTTTATGTTAAAATTGTTCCCCATGTATGCTAGATAGGAATATAACCTTGGAATTCGACTTTGCATGACAAATTAGATAAACATAGATCCAAGGTTATTAGGGTTGCATGTACACTTAGGAAGTGTTAGAATGCTCAAAACCCATCAGTTAAGTCCATGTTAGTGTGCCGGTTAACCACACACGCTCCACCAACGACTTAGACAAAGTGTAAAGTGTAATTTCACGGATTAGCACCTTATTCACATTTTCCTAAAGTAACTAAGATTGGGAATTTAGTAAAACATTTAGTTACTTTATAATATTCATCATACTTTGAATGAGAATTTATAAGTCCTTGTCTTACCCGTTCGGCTAACGACCCTCCACCAGTCAAGCAAGCGGTGGGTGAGAGTAGACACCCATTAAGTCACCATTTTATAGGCAACAACCTTATACCCACCTTATAGACCGGCTTCGTGAATGAGGCGTACTAGTGGTAAGACGACTTTGTTCTTATACATATATATATAATTATTAAATCATCATAATATAAGTATAAGGGTTGAATTTTAACTTTTAAAATTCTAAGGGTTGGAACTAAAGTTTTAACTTAACTTTACTTGTTTCAAAACTTGAGGGCAAGTTTTGTAACTTTCAAAACTTTTCATTTCTTGTAACTTATGAGTTTAATAGAGTCATAAAATGAAGACTCTTCATTTTCTAACTATTGTGTTCTTTTAATGGTTTTAATTCAAGTGTGACTCTTGGTTTTCCATAACTTGAGGACAAGTTATGGACTCCATTAAAACACATTATGATCAAGAATTAATCTACCACATAGGTTACAAATAATTCCTATGATCATCTAAAACATCATAAGAACAAGAACATGAATATGAACACATTCATAAATCAAAATTGCACTTAAAACTTTGTAATTTTGATAACTAGTTGTTGTAAATGAATTAGAAAGAACACTACACCACTAAAACAAGTTTTCAAGTACCAAAACAGTTTAGGGTAATGTTTCCAGTCCATTTGTAGCAACTAAAGTCGAAATTCTGCAATCTGTCGACCCTACTCGCCGAGTGCATGAACTTACTCGCCGAGTAGGTTGAAGATACACGTGAACTCGACGAGTCCCCCCCCCCCTCCCATGGACTTGACGAGTCCATTCGTAGACAACAAGATTTTCGACTTTTTTCAACTTTTAATCACAAATAAAAAGCAAACAAGCCTAGGCTCTGATACCACTGATGGGTTTTGAGCATTCTAACACTTCCTAAGTGTACATCCAACCCTAATAACCTTGGATCTATGTTTGTCTAATTATCATGCAAAGTTGAATTCCAAGGCTATATTCCTATCTAGCATACATGGGGAACAATTTTAACTTGAATGATAGATAGAATAACTTACCTTGTAGTTGCTTGTGTTCCTTGAAACCTTATGAGCCTAGCACCCCAAGTGTGATGCCTTAAATTCTTCACACAACACCAAATGCTCTTGGAAAGACTTTTGAGAGAATACACACTTCTTGAAATCGGTCAAGCCCTCTTGTTTCCTTAGTGTAGCGGATTTTGGTGGAGAATATGTTTCTTATATAGTGTTGACACATCTAGGGTTACACCATGTAAACCCTAATGTGTCATGACTCTTCATTTCCATGACCCATGGGTTTGAACTCCCATGGAGTATCCATGGAGCATCCTATGGGTGGAACCCAACTTGATAGTCCATGGAGCCTCTTAGCCCACTATATAAGATATGGATGATTTACATAATCAACCCATATATTTAATTAGTTACCTTTTGATCACTTAGTTAATTCTAAATTAATTCTTGACCAAACTAATCAAATAATATTATTAATATATTAGAACTTATAATATACTAATAATCTCCAAGTGTTATTTCTCTCATTTAGTCTATCCAATTGCATGGTGCCATGCAACCCAAATGGACCATGCCGGGTCGGGTCAAGTACATACCAGAAATAGTTATGGACCTAGACACCTTATCCTCTAGTTATATTAAATAAGGAATGACTAGGTAAGATCATGTTAGAGGTAGGATCCGTTTGGTATATAAATATACTGTTTGGAAAATTCACTTGAATCACCTCAGTAACACCTTGTGTAGACATCACTCCCATAAGTAGATGGATCAGCATTATAGCTGGAATTACTAATAAATTTTATTTATAGGTTCATAAAAAAGATGATGAATCAATTTTTATCCATAAATTTTTGCATGATTGAAAAAGGACATACAAACACTTATTTTTTCCCTAAAGGTTAGAAACATGCTCATTTGCTATCTAAAGTTTTGGAGTTGCATAAACTCCAAGAACATGAGGTCAAAATGACCAAAGTTGACCAAAATCTCATTTAAAGCTTAGATCTATGGATGAAATCGAATAGAATAATGATCTTAGGACATATTGTAACAACCCGAAATTTCCGTATCATTTATTGTAACTCTTTCGTGGTACAATTCGCGCAACCAATCATCATTCCAAATTCGATTTCCGATCTTTCGTATAATTAAGTCATTAATTGGTACATATTTAAAATGACTTAATGGGTGTCTTAATACATTTAGAAATCAGTTTAACACCCAACTTTAGTGATCGGAATATTTCTAGAAATTACCGTATCGGGTTACGGTAACTCAATCGGGTACGACCAAAAACCTCGTCTAACGCCGGTATCGGGTAGAATTCCACCGTGTCCAAAACTTAAACACTATATAAACGTGTTTAAGACTCCATTTGAAGCCTTTGGTCAATTTACCATTAAACACTACCAACCTCTCTCCTCATCCAAGTTTAAGGGATCAAAACTCAAATTTAAGGCTTCAAATCTCTAAGGTACTTCCCGTAGCTTGTATTGTAACCTTCTTGAAACGACCCAAAAACACGACCCAAAAATTTTCGTTTTTCCATATAATCAAAACCATAATATAAGTATCATAACATAAACACCCACGATGTATCCCCAAAACATAATAAAATATTGTGCGGAAAACTATATCATACTACATCAATCAAAAACATCAAGAGACATCCCCAGGATAAAAGCTATGCTGCGGTGTGTGCGATGCTGTCACCCCGAGCTCTCCCCTTTGCTTGCGGAAGTACCTGAAACCAAAACTGAAACTGTAAGCACGAAGCTTAGTGAGCTCCCCCAAACTACCACATACCATACAATAACATATAAACACATATTGGGCCTTGCCCACTGCATCGGGCCGAAGCCCGGAAACTGCATCGGACCGAAGTTTGGAACTGACTGGGACCTTGTCCCCTGCATCGGACCGAAGTCCGGAACTAACTTCATCGGACCGAAGTCCGGAACTGACTGGGACCTTGTCACCTGCATCGGACCGAAGTCCGGAACTGACTGGGACCTTGTCCCCTGCATCGGACCGAAGTCCGGAACTAACTGCATCGGACCGAAGTCCGGAACTGTCTGACTGAACATGGCATAGCATAGCACATCAACTATCATAACACATATACGACATGCTACATCGGGTCGTGGCCCGAAACACATAGTACTTAACACATAAAACATAGCACACAAATCCTGTTCGAACCACGAAGGCATCGAACATACCAACTACTGCATCGGACCTAAATCCGGAAACTACTGCAAACTGAACGGGCCGGCATTGTGGCCTTAGACCCGTTCCTACTGGAAGGAAACTCACCTTGTAAGCTGGCTGCTGAGTGTGTGGCTCGGAAAGCTAACGGCGGCTGCTCCTGAATCTCCTCGGCTACAAGTCCATAAACACACTTAATCAAATACTAAACACTGTGCTTGGGGTAAAATGACTCTTTTACCCTTGGTCAAAGTCAACTCTCTTTTGGGCTGACTCGCCGAGTTGGGCCACCCAACTCGCCGAGTCCTACTCTCACTTTTCACTTTTACTCACTGCTACTCATCAATTCTGGCATCGACTCGACGAGTACCCTCTTGATCCAAGAACTCAGACAATATTCATCCGACTCGCCGAGTCGGATGAACAAACTCGACGAGTTGTTCTTGATCCCAAGAAGATTGCCTTGGACTCGCCGAGTTGATGAACAACTCGCCGAGTCCTTCCATCACTGAGTTCACCCTCAACTCGCTGAGTCCACTCTCTAACTCACCTCGTCCACTCGACACTGATAAAACTGAAGAACTCGGGACTCGCGACCCAACTCGTCGAGTCGTTCTTCCGACTCACCGAGTTGCCGCCATGCAACAGATTTTTACTCGATTTTGTTTGAATCCAATGCATACAATTGATAGATCTGAGTCCAACAAGCTGATTTACAACGTAAAGTTTCCAACTTTACGTGCACAACCTCATGAATAAGGGAAATAAGGCTAAAAGATACATAAAATGGGTAGATCTATGGTTATCATGCAATATAACTCCAAAAAGACAGTAGATCTGGGCTCTACAACACCCCAACATTCAGATCCATAGATATATCGACTTAATAAGACGTTCATGCAAGTGTAAGGCTTGGAACAAGCATCAACTAGCTCTTAGGAGAGCTCTAATGGAAGTTTAAAGCATATATCAAGATGAAACTCTGAAAATACCTCAATTAACTCTGATTTGGCCTTGGATCTTTGCACTACAACACTTCTCCTTGCTTCTTCCTTCTTCTCCTTCTTCACACCTTCACAAAATGGCACCAAAACACATATAAGCTCTTCAAGGGAGGTTTATCACTGCGTTCTCAGGGTGAGGGAGGCGAGAATGGGGGCTATAAGGTGGTATAAATAGTGGGCAACCCGGGGATTTTAGGTTTTCACCCAGACAGACGGACTCGCCGAGTCAGGGATATGGACTCGTCGAGTCCCCGGCTCACGCGTGCCCTCAGGCGCGACCCTACTCGGCGAGTCAGGCTAGAACTCGCCGAGTCCCTCTTGAAAAACTCACTATAATTACCAATAAATCAACATACCGGGAACGGGTCGTTACAATCTTTCCATCAAATCTTGGTGCATTTCATAAGGGTAGAAATCTTTATAAGACTTTTGGAGTTCAGCTGTCATGGTGGCCAACATGATGCAAGCCACCTTGGTTGCATCTCTTTCATGAGTATGAAAGTCAGCGATCTCCTGGGGAGTTGCAGTGGACTCATCAATTTCCTTAAGCTCCTTGTCAAGGACATATTCTTTGTCCTCGTAGCGGGTAATCATCCTGATGTTTCTGATCCATTTATTGAAGTTGGATCCATCAAAGGTGACTTTCCCACACAAACTCATAAGAGTAAAGGAGCCATTAGGATTCGAGCCAGAAGCATTATTTGAAGACATCTGAAAGAGAAGAACAAGTTTAGTTTAGATTTAAGAGAGTCCTTAATAAAACACCCAAATGTAATATTAAGGCTAGGATCCAATCACAATATAATATAACTTAGAAGAGGTATGCCGTAATCTAAGCTATACCATATTTGAAAGGTAGGTGAATGACGATTCACCAATTTCCACCACGAAAACCGAAATATTAGATATTTAGTTTTTATTGGTTTTAGAAATTCCTAGATTCTTTGAGATCCAATGAACTTTTCAAAGGCATGTTTCAATCTCGGGAGTGCCCTCCATGTTTTGTGACTGGGATGCCGAGGATCACAAAACGAGGTGTGAAGTAACCATGCAAATCACTTGGTACCCTTAAAGTTTATCACTCAATCGATGTGCCGGTAAACCACACACGCTCCACCGATACTATAATAAACCTTAAGTCACCCTTTACCTACCTTGTTAAGTCCAAGTTAGTGTGCCGGTTAACCACACACGCTCCACCAACGACTCAGACAAAGTGTAAAGTGTAATTTCATGGATTAGCACCTTATTCACATTTTTCCTAAAGTAACTAAGATTGGGAATTTAATAAACATTTAGTTACTTTATTATATTCATCATACTTTGAATGAGAATTTATAAGTCCTTGTCTTACCCGTTCGGCTAACGACCCTCCACCAGTCAAGCAAGCGGTGGGTGAGAATATTCACCCATTAAGTCACCATTTTATAGGCAACAACCTTATACCCACCTTATAGACCGGCTTCGTGAATGAGGCGTACTAGCGGTAAGACGACTTTATTCTTATACATATATATATATAATTATTAAATCATCATAATATAAGTATAAGGGTTGAATTTTAACTTTTAAAATTCTAGGGGTTGGAACTTAAAGTTTTAACTTAACTTTACTTGTTCCAAAACTTGAGGGCAAGTTTTGTAACTTTCAAAACTTTTCATTTCTTGTAACTTATGAGTTTAATAGAGTAATAAAATGAAGACTCTTCATTTTTATAACTCTTGTGTTTTCTTAATGGTTTTAACTCAAGTGTGACTCTTGGTTTTCCATAACTTAAGGATAAGTTATGGACTCCATTAAAACACATTATGATCAAGAATTAAACTACCAAATAGGTTACAAATAATTCCTATGATCATCTAAAACATCATAAGAACAAGAACATGAATATGAACACAATCAAAAATTACATAAAACTTTGTAATTTTGATAACTAGTTGTTGTAAATGAATTAGCAAAGACATTACACCACCAAAAACAAGTTTACAATTACCAAAACAGTTTAGGGTAATGTTTCTAATTCATTTTCCAGCAACTGAATCGAAATTCTGCACTCATTCGACCCTACTCGCCGAGTGCATAAACTGACTCGCCGAGTTGGTTGAAGATACTCATGGACTCGACGAGTCCCCCCTATAGACTCGACGAGTCCATTCGCAGACAGCAAAATTTCCGATTCTGTTTTCAACTTTTAAGCACAAATAAGAACAAACAAGCCTAGGCTCTGATACCACTGATGGGTTTTGAGCATTCTAACACTTCCTAAGTGTACATGCAACCCTAATAACCTTGGATCTATGTTTGTCTAATTGTCATGCAAAGTTGAATTCCAAGGTTATATTCCTATCTAGCATACATGGGGAACAATTTTAACATAAAGTATAGATAGAATAACTTACCTTGTTGTTGCTTGTGTTCCTCGAAACCTTGTGAGCCTAGCACCCAAGTGTGATGCCTCAAATGCTTCACACAACACCAAATGCTCTTGGAAGAACTTATGAGAGAATACTCACTTCTTCAAAATCGGCCAAGCCCTCTTGATTCTTAGTGTAGCCGATTTTGCGTGGAGAACATGTTACTTAGATAGTTTTGACACATCTAGGGTTAAACCTTAATGTGTCATGACTCTTCATTTCCATGACCCATGGGTTTGTAACTCCCATGGAGCATCCATGGAGCATCCTATGGGTGGAACCCAACTTGATAGTCCATGGAGCCTTTTAGCCCACTATACTAGATATGGATGATTTACATAATCAACCCATATATTTAATTAGTTATCTTTTGATCACTTAATTAATTCTAAATTAATTCTTGATCAAACTAATCAAATAATATTATTAATATATTAGAACTTATAATATATTAATAATCTCCAAGTGTTATTTCTCTCATTTAGTCTATCCAATTGCATGGTGCCATGCAACCCAAATGGACCATGCCGGGTCGGGTCAAGTACATACCAGAAATAGTTATGGACTTAGACACCTTATCCAATAGAAACGACTGCTGTCTCATCCACCAAACACTTCCTCAACTGCGACACGTGGAAGGTGTTGTGTATCTGACTAAGCTCCTCAGGGAGATCTAACCGATAAGCAACCCGACCCACCCGGGCCAAAACCCTGAAAGGACCAATGAATCTGGGGCCCAATTTGCCCCTCTTCCGGAACCTAATGACACCTTTCCAAGGTGAGACTTTCAGAAGAACCATATCTCCCACCTGGAACTCTAAGTCTGAACGCCTCCTGTCGGCGTAGCTCTTCTGCTGACTCTGCGCAGTCTGCAGCCTACTACGGACCTGCTGGATCAACTCAGTCGTCTTGAGCACCACTTCGGTGCTCCCGATGACTCGCTGACCGACCTCGCCCCAAGAAATCGGGGTCCTGCACTTCCTGCCATATAACATCTCAAAAGGAGGTCGATCAATGCTCGCATGATAACTGTTGTTATACGAGAATTCCGCTAACGGAAGATACGTATCCCAACTGCCCCCAAAATCTAAAACACATGCCCTAAGCATGTCCTCGAGAGTCTGAATCGTCCTCTCGCTCTGCCCGTCGGTCTGGGGATGAAAAGCGGTGCTGAAATGGAGACGAGTACCCATCTCGTCGTGGAATCGCTTCCAGAATCTGGACGTGAAACGAACATCTCGGTCCGACACCACCAATACCGGCACTCCATGACGTGCCACAATCTCTCGCATATAGATATCGGCTAACTTTTCCGCCGATATACTCTCCTGAATCGGAATAAAATGGGCACTCTTCGTCAACTGATCCACTACTACCCATATCGAGTCCACCCCGCGTGCGGTCCTGGGGAGTTTGGTGACAAAATCCATGGTGATGTCCTCCCATTTCCACACGAGAATGTCTAACGGCTGCATCTTGCCGTGAGGTCTCTGGTGCTCCGCCTTGACCTTCCGACAGGTCAAACATCTCTCCACATACCAAGCGACATCTCGCTTCATTCAGGGCCACCAATAATCAGATCGAAGATCTCGATACATCTTCGTCACTCCTGGGTGGATAGAAAATCGAGACTTATGAGCCTTGTCCATCAATACTTGCCGTACCCCACCCCAGTACGGTACCCATATCCTACCATGAAGCGTCAACAAACCCCGACTGTCGTAATCAAATGAAGCTACTCGGCCCACTATCCTCTCACACTTCTGCCTCTCCTCCTTGAGGCCCTCCATCTGAGCCTCCTTGATCCGCTCCAACAACGGAGTGATCACTGTCATCCTCATACACAGATCTCTGATAGGGGCCGTCGACACCTTGCGGCTCAGGGCGTCGGCCACCACATTGGCCTTCCCTGGATGATAAAGGATCTCACAGTCATAGTCCTTCAGCACATCTAACCATCTCCTCTGTCTCATGTTCAAACTCGGCTGATCCATAAGATATCGCAAACTCTTGTAATCCGTTTAAATAGTACAGCGGACCCCATAAAGGTAATGCCTCCAAATCTTGAGGGCAAACACAACTGCCCCCAGCTCCAAATCGTGGGTAGGATAATTAGCCTCGTGAGGCTTCAACTGTCTCGAGGCATAAGCTACTACATGGCCTCGCTGCATCAATACTGCTCCCATACCTGTGATCGATGCATCACAATATACTATGAAATCCTCTACTCCTTCTGGCAAGGTAAGGATCGGAGCCTCGCACAATCTCTGCCTGAGAGTCTCGAACGCCGCCTGCTGCTCAGGCCCCCAACGAAAAACCACCGACTTCTTGGTTAGCCGGGTGAGCAACACTGCTATTTTGGAGAAGTCCTGAATAAATCTCTGATAATACCCTGCCAACCCCAGGAAGCTCCGAATCTCAGATGGAGACCTCGGGACCTCCCACTGCATCACGGCCTCAATCTTGGCCGGATCTACCAAAATACCCTTCTGGTTGACGAGATGACCAAGAAACTGCACCTCGCGCAACCAGAACTCACACTTGGAGAACTTTGCGAAAATTCTCTCCCTCCTTAAAGTCTCCAACACCTCCCGCAGGTGCTCCTCGTGCTGCCCCTGTGTCTTGGAATACACCAAGATGTCATCTATAAACACTGTCACCGACCGATCCAGCATCGGTCTGCACACGCGGTTCATGAGATCCATGAACGCGGCTGGGGCATTGGTGAGCCCAAATGGCATCACCACAAACTCATAATGACCATACCGGGTCCTGAAAGCAGTCTTCTGTACATCCTCATCTCTAACCCTCATCTGATGATAACCGGAGCGTAGATCGATCTTGGAGAACCAAGACGCTCCCTGAAGCTGATCAAACAAGTCATCTATCCTCGGAAGTGGGTAACGGTTCTTCACCGTTACTTTGTTCAACTCCCGATAATCAATGCACATACGATGCAACCCATCCTTCTTCCTCACAAATAAGATCGGCGCTCCCCAAGGCGAACTGCTCGGCCGAATGAAACCCTTGTCTAACAGCTCCTGAAGCTGTGTAGACAACTCCTGCATCTCAGGGGGAGCAAGTCGATACGGTGCTTTGGCTATCGGAGCCGCACCAGGAACTAGGTCGATCCTGAACTCAACCTGCCTCTCTGGAGGTATCCCCGGCAAATCCTCGGGAAACACATCCGGGTAGTCACGAACAATGGGAACATCATCAATCGTCGTCTTGCCCTTCTCCCGGGCATCCAAGACGTAAGCTACAAAACCGGCGCAACCCTGCTGAACATAGCGCCTCGCCCTTGCGGCGGAACAAAAGATCGGTCCTCGCTGGGGCCTCTCGCCCTGAATCACTATCTCTCCCCCACTAGGAGTGCGAACCCTCACTAGCTGTAGCTCACAATCGATCACCACCCCATTAGGGCTCAGCCGATCCATGCCCACAATAACTTTATTCCCACGCAGGGGAATAGGAACCAGGTCCACTGAAAACTGCTCATCAAATATCTGAAGGGAACACCCTCTATGTACTCTGCCAACCCTCACGGTCCTATCATCTGCTATCTCAACCTCTAGTGGACAATCCAGCTCCCCGGGAGCTCTGCTAAATCTCTTGCTAAGCGCAAGCGATACAAATGATCGGGTAGCCCCCGAATCGAACAATACCAAAGCAGGGATGCCGTTCACCGAGAACGACCCTAAATAAAACATATCATCAAGTAATATTCAAACGATATAATAACAATTAAAGATGAAGGAAAGATTCATACCCGTCACCACATCAGGAGTCGCTCGCGCCTCCTCTGCTGTCATCTGAAATGCCCTGCTCTTCGCCACCGGCGCATCAGCTCGGCCCTGCCGGCCATCCGTAATCCTCAGGGTGGCAGGGGCAGGTGCAACCACCTTCCCTGTTGTAGCTAAACTGGGACACTGGGACCTTTTATGTCCCCTCTGATTGCACTGAAAGCAAATCAGATCTGATGCTGTAACCGTAGTAGCAGGGGCCGTACATTCCCTCCTCAAATGCCCAGTCCGACCGCACTTGTAGCAGCCGGAACTCCCTGCCTTGCACGCCCCCTCGTGCAATCTCCCACACTTGCCACACCAACCGTGGCTCTGCTGACCCCTAGACCTGTGATCTGAAACCTTGGGCTTCTTGCCCATACTGCCTGAACCCGAAAACGCCTCCGGTTTCCTCTTCTTCTCCATCTCGAGATCAATCTCCCTCTCTCTAGCTCTGGCAATCATGTCGTCCAGCGTTTTACAACTGGACCGGCTCACAAACATGCGAACGTCACTCCGCAGCATCTCATGATAACGGGCCTTCTTCATCTCCTCATCGGCTGCATACTGAGGAACAAGAAGGGCCCTCTCCCTGAACTTGGCGGTGATCTCCGCCACTGTCTCTGTAGTCTGGGTAAGGTCCTAAAACTCCCTAGCTAACTGCTGTACCTCAATGACTGGTGCAAACTCCGCCCTGAACCTGGTAGAGAAATCAGCCCAGGTCATGGCATCCAATGCCGCATCATCCCCGATGGCATGTCCGACCTCCTCCCACCAATCCCGTGCCCTGTCCTTCAGAAGACAGGACGCCAATCTGACCTTGTCCCCCTCGGGACACCTGCTAGTGCGGAAAGCATTGGCCACATCCGCCAACCATCTGGTACTCGCTATGGGGTCCCGCGCCCCATGATAGTCTGGAGCCCCGCATGCCCTGAACTCCCTGAACGTAAGTGTGCGCGACCCCATCACGGCCGCCATCTCAGCACAGAAAGTACTCAATCTCTCATCCATCAGCTCTAAAATGCCCTCCTTGATCGAACCGAAGATCACAGGAGTCTACTCTAGTATGATGCGGGTAACCTCAGAAGAAAGGAACTCCCTAGTCTGCTCATCCATCTGCCCGGCCTCCGGGCCTGATCCCGATCCTGATCCCCCTCCGGCATCTAAACTGTCGGCTGCTGGCCTTGGACGCAAAACTACCATTCTGAAACATATCATAACAACATCAGAACACTGAAATATCTCAAGGGATCATGATACTACTACTAGCTTCCTGGTCTTGTCTTGGCCTTCCTTAATTCGAGTACGGATCCTCTGCTTTCAGTAGTATGGGCCCCTACTACCTTCCACATCTATCCGTACTTTCCTCAAGAACTGCCTTGATTCCACCAAGTCACTTCTACTACTGCCATTCTCTGCTACTCTCATCCTAGGCTTGCCCTAGGGAAACTTCAAGCTCAACGCGACTAGTCCTCAGCTGCTGTAGGTCTCCTCATAATGCCAGTTAGCCACCACCTAAACACCATCACAAGTGATGAGGATCAGATAATCCTTCAAGTAAAAGATCCGTCCCTACAACGGTTGGACTCAAACAAGAGCTGCGCAATAGGGCCAATTCCAGCACTCTGGGATTATTCAAACCTGATCACATGTGGTGTGACGTGTTCACCTAATGGCTAACTCCCACTACTCAGAACCCCACCAAGCACGAAGCAAGCAGCATTCGGACAAGGGAAACAGACTCAGGCAAAACTATTCTTATAACAAGAAACTGCACTAGCATAGGATGCTAAGCTCATACTATCAGGCATAACCTAAATAGGCTATCCTACTGCTGTCTACTCAATTCTAGCATACAATACTCATAAAGCTGTAACACATAAGCAGGCACATACGGCATTCTCCTAGATCCTTAGCCCTATACTAGCATGCTGTTCTACTGAAACTAAAACTGAACAAATAACTTGTATGGGTAATTTGGGAGTACTTACTTGAGCTCGGCTGACCGCATGCACACACACCTCTATCTTGTTTAAAACAATTCTTTCTTTCTAAGTGCTTTCAAAATTCTTTTTGTAAAACGTTTTTATCTTACTAAAATCTTTTGTTTCCCTTAGTTTGAGTTCAGATACACCCGGAAGTGTATCCGAATCCCTCAAACCAGGGCTCTGATACCAACTTGAAACGACCCAAAAACACGACCCAAAATTTTTCGTTTTTCCATATAATCAAAACCATAATATAAGTATCATAACATAAACACCCGCGATGTATCCCCAAAACATAATAAAATATTGTGCGGAAAACTGTATCATACTACATCAATCCAAAACATCAAGAGACATCCCCAGGATAAAAGCTATGCTGCGGTGTGTGCGATGCTGTCACCCCGAGCTCTTCCCTTTGCTTGCGGAAGTACCTGAAACCAAAACTGAAACTGTAAGCACGAAGCTTAGTGAGCTCCCCCAAACTACCACATACCATACAATAACATATAAACACATATTGGGCCTTGCCCACTGCATCAGGCCGAAGCCCGGAAACTGCATCGGACCGAAGTCCGGAACTGACTGGGACCTTGTCCCCTGCATCGGACCGAAGTCTGGAACTGACTGGGACCTTGTCCCCTGCATCAGACCGAAGTCCGGAACTAACTGCATCAGACCAAAGTCCGGAACTGACTGGGACCTTGTACCCTGCATCGGACCGAAGTCCAAAACTAACTGCATCGGACCGAAGTCCGGAACTGTCTGACTGAACATGGCATAGCATAGCACATCAACTAGCATAACACATATACGACATGCTACATCGGGCCGTGGCCCGAAACACATAGTACTTAACACATAAAACATAGCACACAAATCCTGTTCGAACCACGAAGGCATCGAACATACCAACTACTGTATCGGACCTAAATCCGGAAACTACTACAAACTGAACGGGCCGACATTGTGGCCTTAGACCCGTTCCTACTGGAAGGAAACTCACCTCGTAAGCTGGCTGCTGAGTGTGTGGCTCGGAAAGCTAACGGCGGCTGCTCCTGAATCTCCTCGGCTACAAGTCCATAAACACACTCAATCAAATACTAAACACTGTGCTTGGGGTAAAATGACTCTTTTACCCTTGGTCAAAGTCAACTCTCTTTTGGGCTGACTCGCCGAGTTGGGCCACCCAACTCGCCGAGTCCTACTCTCACTTTTCACTTTTACTCACTGCTACTCGTCGAGTCTGGCATCGACTCGACGAGTACCCTCTTGATCCAAGAACTCAGACAATCTTCATCCGACTCGCCGAGTCGGATGAACAGACTCGACGAGTTGCTCTTGATCCCAAGAAGATTGCCTTGGACTCGCCGAGTTGATGAACAACTCGCCGAGTCCTTCCATCACTGAGTTCACCCTCAACTCGCTGAGTCCACTCTCTAACTCACCTCGTCCACTCGACACTGATAAAACTAAAGAACTCGGGACTCGCGACCCAACTCGTCGAGTCGTTCTTCCGACTCGCCGAGTTGCCGCCATGCAACAGATTTTTACTCGATTTTGTTTGAATCCAATGCATACAATTGATAGATTTGAGTCCAACAAGCTGATTTACCACGTAAAGTTTCCAACTGTACGTGCACAACCTCATGAATAAGGGAAATAAGGCTAAAAGATACATAAAATGGGTAGATCTATGGTTATCATGCAATATAACTCCAAAAAGACAGTAGATCTGGGCTCTACAACACCCCAACATTCAGATCCATAGATATATCGACTTAATAAGACGTTCATGCAAGTGTAAGGCTTGGAACAAGCATCAACTAGCTCTTAGGAGAGCTCTAATGGAAGTTTAAAGCATATAACAAGATGGTACTCTGAAAATACCTCAATTAACTCTGATTTGGCCTTGGATCTTTGCACTACAACACTTCTCCTTGCTTCTTCCTTCTTCTCCTTCTTCACACCTTCACAAAATGGCACCAAAACACATATAAGCTCTTCAAGGGAGGTTTAAGGCTCTATCACTGCGTTCTCAGGGTGAGGGAGGCGAGAATGGGGGCTATAAAGTGGTATAAATAGTGGGCAACCCGGGGATTTTAGGGTTTCACCCAGACAGACGGACTCGCCGAGTCAGGGATATGGACTCGGTGAGTCCCCGGCTCACGCGTGCCCTCAGGCGCGACCCTACTCGGCGAGTCAGGCTAGAACTCGCCGAGTCCCTCTTGAAAAACTCACTATAATTACCAATAAATCAACATACCGGGAACGGGTCGTTACACTTCTTAGCCTTCAAATTCGAGTTCAAAGCATGATTTAGGACTACATTCATGAGTTTACGGCCATGGAACCTTCATGGGCCGTAAACTCATATATCAAGGGTTTTTAAGCCCTAAAACCCCTCATAAGCAATGCTAGACATTAGTAATGGCTTAATGACTTAATGAAAGGGACTTCCAACAATTAAAACATTCATTTTAAGGGACAAAAGTGAGTTTACGGCCAAGACACATTCTTGGGCCGTAAACTCATATTCAAAGGGTTTTTGAGCCAATTAACCCTTCCAAATCATAGTTGGGACTTAAATATGACATTTGGGCTTGTTAATCTAGACTTGGAACACTTCAAACATGATTTTTGGGTAATAAAAGTGAGTTTACGGCCAAGACATACTCTTGGGCCATAAACTCCTCTTAAATGGTGATTTAGTGCCTTTAAACATGTCAAAATGCTTTCAAACTCAACCAATGGCTTTGTGGTAAATCCTAGATTCATCTAAAAATGATTTGGAGACCTTAAACACAACGTATACCCTACATAAGTGAGCTTACGGCCAAAGAACTCCTCCTAGGCTGTAAACTCCTATAAGTTTGTAAAATGGTAATCTAAACTCATAACAATGCTTAGAAAATTAGTTAGAATCACATGTGATTACCCTAAATAGTTCAAATTAACCATTCTTAGCCATGGGTGAGTTTATGGCCGTAAACTCTATGAGTGTGGCCGTAAACTCATGTTTTAAATGATGTAAATTCATTCCAAGTGTTCCAAGGCATTTTAGATAATCCATTCTAGCAATCCCCATGTCCATTTGAGCCCTAAAACCATCAAAACCACACCCACATGAGTTTACGGCCGTAAACTCATGTGTGTGTGTGTTCAATAGTTGTAAACTCCTTAAAATGTTTACTCTTGGGGAGTAAACTCAAGTCCCAAGTCCCTAGTGCCATTACACGTCCGAAGATGTCACCCGGGTCACTCCAAACGCTCGTTTTGAGGTGTTTAACCTCATTGGAGTGTAATGTTCCATATGATTAGTGAATGTATCCCTAATTGTATATATATATGGACATTATTTCATTTTACATAGGGACATCGTGAGTATTCAAACCTCGAACCAACGTCTAGCATTCAAAACCGACACGTTTCCGAGTCCGGTGAGTTCATACCCCTACCCTTTTTTCACTGTTTTCACTGTTTTCAGGGGGAACACAAGCAAAGTACAAGGGAATTCTTGTACTCAAAACATGTTTTCAAATGTGTGTTTCATATTTCATATGCTTTTATAACTGATTACCATAACTGATAACAAATTGAATATGCAGATCACGTAACATATATTTGTGAAATATGTCTTTAAACTGCTATGTTTTACATGTATTTCACAAATGGTTTTCCACATTTTATCAGTTAAAAAGCATGACATTAAACATTTGAACATAATACCTGTACACTATTTTGTCCTCGGTAACACTCCACACATATACACGAATGGAGGACTATCATGTTATTACTAGTAAATTTGTTAATCCTGTATGATTGGAGACACGTCCTCGGAGAACACTCCACCGAGATACGCGAGTGGAGGACTACACCCATAACCAGAATCTTTGGTATTTAGAGAGCATGACTTGAGTGTATAGATCTATACGGGGCTGACTACCCCACACCTGGCTGCTAGCTACAGCCACACCGAAATGGTTCAAGGGTGACGAAAGTCATAAGTATGTGGACGACTTATTGCCACATGTGGACTACTTATTGCCACAGGTTTTAGTCTATTGTATGGTTATGGAACTCGCAATTAGGATAACAGAGATTTACTTATAGTAATAATGAATTACTTTATACATCTTTTACATCTTTTACATCTTTCACTTACTGTAACTAACATTCAGGAAAGTACGGGACTTTCCTGGGGAAAACATGGAAACCAATCACGATTACATCTTTTACATCTTTAACATCGGTTACATTAGAAGCCAGCATGCAGGAAAGCATGGGGCTTTCCTGGGTAACACTTACATAACTAGAAAGAGTAACAAACTGGATAACATTACATTTTTTACAATTTGTAACATACAATAAGGAACGTATGGGACTTTCCTGGTAACACATGATAAGTAAACAGAACAGTTTAATCAGTCAGATAACCAACTATACATTTTCACATGAGTAGACATGTTTTCAGTGTACAAACTTACTATAGTTTACATTTGTGAAACAATAACCAACTATTAAGAAAATATGGGATTTTCTTGGTGCATATAACATTCAGAAACAGAAAGGAAACTCGAAACATTTTTCACAAACAAAAACAGCTTATGAACTCACCAGCTTTATGTTGATTTTCAAACCGCTTGTGTTCTCAGGTCAGTGTTAGAACAGGTACCCGAAGATCTTTTTGCTTGAAGACGGAGTACATGAAGATCCGTTGCATTTTGTTTATAGATACTATGTATCACAACTGTATAAACTTTATTTTTGAAACAACTATAAAACTTTCTTATGTAATGTAATGGTTGTTTTACTTTACTTACTATGTGCATTGGATTTGATACTCAACGTGGTAGTCAACCCCGGAAATGATTTCTGCCTTCGGTTTTCGGGGTGTGACACATATAATGCTTTTGTAGGGTCTATAAGGTGGAGATTGTTGGGTTATGAGAGTCTTTTAGGCAACAAAATAGACAATGGAAGCATACAAACAATCAAAAATCATAACTCAAAAGAGGAACCAAGTTCAACCAGATGTAGGAAACTAATAAAACAACAAAAGAAAGAATAGAAAACATACACTTGTGTTCTTCTATTTTTTAGACTTTGCAAATGACCATGTTTTGATACTATCAGATAGATATTAGGGCCCATAATAATTATCCTTAGCTTTTGGTTACTATATGATATTCAAATCTTTTATCTAGAACATTAAAAAATCTACATGTTTCCTTTAATTCATTTAATAATTACCTAATTAACAAACTTATCCCTTTAATTTAATCTAATTCTAGTTTTTCTCATATTTGTTCTTGTGTGTAACCCAATGGGACACTGCTATTTACAGTGATATTACCGACTTGTTGTGGCTATAGGCACCATCTGATGGGTTTTGAGCATTCTAACACTTCCTAAGTGTACATGCAACCCTAATAACCTTGGATGTATGTTTGTCTAATTGTCATGCAAAGTTGAATTCCAAGGTTATATTCCTATCTAGCATACATGGGGAACAATTTTAACATAAAGCATAGATAGAATAACTTACCTTGTTGTTGTTTGTGTTCCTTGAAACCTTGTGAGCCTAGCACCCCAAGTGTGATGCCTCAAATGCTTCACACAACACCGAATGCTCTTGGAAGAACTTATGAGAGAATACTCACTTCTTCAAAATCGGCCAAGCCCTCTTGATTCTTAGTGTAACCGATTTGGGAGGAGATCATGTTTATTATATAGTGTTGACACACCTAGGGTTAAACCCTAATGTGTCATGACTCTTCATTTCCATGACCCATGGGTTTGTAACTCCCATGGAGCATCCTATGGGTGGAACCCAACTTGATGATCCATGGAGCCTTTTAGCCCACTATACAAGATATGGATGATTTACTTAATCAACCCATATATTTAATTAGTTATCTTTTGATCACTTAATTAATTCTAAATTAATTCTTGATCAAACTAATCAAATAATATTATTAATATATTAGAACTTATAATATATTAATAAACTCCAAGTGTTATTTCTCTCATTTAGTCTATCCAATTGCATGGTGCCATGCAACCCAAATGGACCATGCCGGGTCGGGTCAAGTACATACTAGAAATAGTTATGGACTTAGACACATTATCCAACAGTCTCCCACTTGGATAAGTCTAGTAACTATTACTGCAAGTATGACTTCAGGAACCGATCGGCAATCGTAGCTCTTTACAAGGTTTCTCGAAACTTGAGAAGATGATGGTACGCCATTTAAGATAAGTGATCATATAATCCTCTGTTCTAGATATCAGTCGGACAAATACATGGAACAGTGTCTTACTTATTGTCCAACATTTGTTTCCCGATTTCCGATTTGTTTGACAAAGAACTTAATTGAACACATCAACTTAGTTCTGACCGGGCCCGGTACATAGGTCAAAACAAAATCATCGAGGGGCCCAGATATCAGCTTCTAATCCAAGAAGGAGCAGATAAACTTTTACTCATATGTTTGTTCTACTACTCATTGAATTACACACAAGAGCACGATTTTATAACATCGAGTTACCAATGCATTTTTCGTACAATCAATGCATAACCAACTTGTAAGTAACAAATCATATCTCTAGGTTTAAAGACTTATATGATATTACCGTCTCACGATCACTCGAGATAGAATTCCATGAAGTGATTCCAGTGAGCGTGGGTTGAGTCCAATGCTCAGAACTTATGAGCACTCATGATTTTTGTAGCCTTATCCCAGACCTCTACAACCAAACATGACAGTCTTGATTCATACCTACTTCCGACATATGACCGACTGTGGAGGTTTGAATAATATGTTATACCAAACAAACTTATTCTGGAAGTCAAAACATGCAAAAGAAATATAGTAAACGATCAACAAGAGATAGCAACACTTTACTCATAAATAAAGCACTTTTATTCATCATCAAATGTCAATTACACTTTACAAATTTCGAGATTATCTAACTACTAAATCTAATATCATCCTTCAGCCCTATGCTCCGAGCATGCTGGAGATGCTTAATCCGAGTCAGTCCCTTCGTGAGGGGATCTGCCGAATTCTCATCTGATGATACCCTCTTTGCCACAAGGAGTCCTTCTTCGATCCGATGTCTGATGAAATGGTATTTTCTGTCGATGTGTCTGGATCTCCCGTGATCCCTTGGTTCCTTGGCTAAGGCAACAGCAGTTTCACTATCACAGAAAATTTCCATTGGCTCTTTAATAACTGGTACAACTCCAAGGTCTCCAATGAAGTTCCTCAGCCATAACGCCTCCTTTGCCGCTTCGCTAGCTGCAATATACTCTGATTCACAAGTAGAATCTGCCACTGTCTCTTGCTTGGAACTCTTCCAAGAAATTGCTCCTCCATTTAGGGTAAAGACCCAGCCCGACTGAGAGCGGAAGTTATCCCTATCAGTCTGGAAGCTAGCATCACTATACCCTACAACTCTCAAGTCATCACTCCCACCGAGGGTAAGGACCCAGTCCTTAGTCCTTCGTAGGTACTTGAGAATAGTCTTTACCGCAGTCCAGTGTGCCTTGCCAGGGTTCCCCTGAAACCTGCTAACCATGCT
Organism: Lactuca saligna; assembly: GCF_052625555.1. Taxonomy (NCBI): domain Eukaryota; kingdom Viridiplantae; phylum Streptophyta; class Magnoliopsida; order Asterales; family Asteraceae; genus Lactuca; species Lactuca saligna. The sequence continues at coordinate 79,178,242 of NC_136418.1, forward strand.
CAAGGCAAAGGCTACATCAGGTCGAGTACACGTCATAGCATACATGATCGAACCTACAGCCGAAGCATATGGTATTCGACTCATTTCTGCTATCTCAGCCTCAGTGCTAGGGCTTTGTGTCTTACTCAGTTTGGCGTTACTCTGGATGGGCAACTCTCCTTTCTTGGAGTCTTGCATTCTGAATCTCTTCAGAATCTTCTCCAAGTAGGTACTTTGACTAAGTCCAATTAGTCTTTTACTCCGATCTCTCAAGATCCTTATCCCCAAAATATAGGCAGCTTCACCAAGGTCCTTCATAGCGAAACACTTTCCAAGCTAGGACTTTACTTCCTGCAGCGTTGGAATGTCGTTTCCTATGAGTAGTATGTCATCCACATACAATACCAAAAAACTAACTATACTCCCACTAGCCTTGACATATACACAAGATTCATCTTCACTCCTAGAAAAGCCAAATTCCTTGACCTTTTCATCAAAGCAAAGATTCCATCTGCGAGGTGCTTGCTTCAATCCATAAATGGATTTCTCAAGCTTACACACTCTATTAGGGTACTCGTTACTGACAAAACCCTCTGGCTGACTCATGTAAACATCTTCAGCCAACTTTCCATTAAGGAAAGCGGTTTTGACATCCATTTGCCAAATTTCATAGTCATGAAATGCGGCTATGGCTAACATAACCCGAATAGACTTAATCTTGGCTACCGGAGAAAAGGTCTCATCATAGTCCACTCCAGGAATTTGAGAGAAGCCCTTTGCAACCAGTCTAGCCTTATAAGTGTGTACTTTACCATCCATGTCGGTCTTCTTCTTGAAGACCCATTTGCACCCTACAGTCTTTCGACCTGGTACATTCTCAACCAAGTTCCAAACATGATTGTCATACATGGATTGTATCTCGCTATCCATAGCCTCTTTCCATTTGGCAGACTCGGGGCCCGCCATGGCTTCCTCGTAGCTGTTAGGGTCATCTTGACTTACTAGTGTCTCATCACTAATAAGTGTCTCACCTTCTGCAGTAATATGGAATCCATAGTAATGCTCAGGTGCACTCCTAACTCTCGTGGAACGCCTCAGAGGTACAGATTCGTCAATTGGCTCAACAGGAGTTTCCTCCTCAAGTTGAGGGCTAGAGTTTGAAGTTCCTTCACCACTTGACTCTTGAATTTCTTCAAGATCAACTTGCCTCCCACTGTCTCCTTGGCTTATAAACTCTCTTTCTCGAAAGGATTGTAGAAGAGGTAACCAAAGGATTGTTGTGGGTAGCCGATGAAAATACACCTCTCGCTTTGGGGTTCGAGCTTATCATGAGTCTCGTGTCTCACGAAAGCCTCGCAGCCCCAAATCTTGATGTGGTCTAGTTTAGGTACTTTACCAGTCCACATCTCGTGAGGAGTTTTGGCAACTTTCTTTGTAGGGACTAGATTAAGGATATGGACGGCAATCTCTAAGGCATACCCCCAGAATGAGATTGGTAGCGAAGCTCGACTTATCATGGAACGAACCATGTCCAACAAGGTTTGATTATGCCTCTCAGCCACACCATTCAACTGCGGTGTCCTGGGAGGTGTCAATTGTGAGACAATCCCACATTCCTTTAGATAGTCGAGGAACTCTGAACTAAGATACTCACCACCTCGATCGGATCGAAGCATCTTAATGTTCCTGCCCAATTGATTCTCGACTTCCTGTTTAAATTCCTTAAACTTCTCGAAAGTCTCTGACTTATGCTTGATTAAGTAGACATATCCATATCTACTGTAATCATCAGTAAAAGTCAAATAATAACGATTAACATCCCTTGTGGCATGTTTGAATGGCCCACACACATCCGTGTGTATAAGGTCCAACAAACCTTCACCCCTTTCACATGAGCCTGTGAAGGGTGACTTTGTCATTTTTCCAAGTAAGCATGATTCGCAACTATCATTTGACTTTAGGTCAAACGACTCCAAGACTCCATCCTTTTGGAGTTGGCCTATGCGTTTCTTTCTTATATGTCCAAGACGACAATGCCATAATGATGCTTTATCCAAGTTATTATTATTAGTAGAATCAATACACAAAACATTATTTCCTAAGTTATCTACAAGAGATACAGCTTCATACACACCATCACAAGGTAATGCTTTAAAATAAAGTACATTATTAAAGAAAGCATTAATCGAACCAACTTCATTATCAAACGAAAAGGTGAAACCTTGTTTGTACAATGCATGAAAGGAAATAATATTTCTTGCCATTTCTGGCGAATAACAACATTTATTCAAATCTAAATTTAACCCACTACTTAGCGATAAAGTATAAACTCCAATCTTGGTGACAGGTGTAACTTTCCTATTCACAATGATTAAGTTTATTCTTCCTTGCTCCACATTCTCACTTCTTCCTAGTCCCTGCAAGTCACAACAAATATGAATACCGCAACCTGTATCAAGGACCCAAGATTTCGAATGGGGTGAGTTATTAGAAATGATAGTGTAAATACCTGCATGGTTGGGTTTGACTTTCCCATCCTTCACGTCTTGCTGGTACTTTGGGCAGTTCCGCTTCCAATGAGCTTTTTCATGGTAATAGAAGCATTCAGCCTCTTTTGGGTCAGAAGAAGGAGTAATGAAACCTTTCTTGGTTCCACTTGAAGAAGAGCCATCAAGGGTCCGAGCCTTGGTACCCTTTGAAGATCTCTTTCTCTTCCTCCCTCGACTTTGCCCGATTGCCAAGACCGGAGTTGAGTCTGGAGTAGGAGTGATAGCAACTGACTTCCCCTTAAGACCTGTTTCTGCGGTCTTGAGAAGTCCCTGAAGTTTGCTGAGGGTGACCTCTTCCTTGTTCATGTGATATGTCATGCGGAATTGATCATAGCACGATGGTAAGGAGTGCAAAATGATATCTATTGCAAGCTGCTCAGGGAAGTTCACATTGAGCTTCAGCAAACGATCCACATACCTTTGCATTTTCTGCATGTGGCTCGTGACGGACTCTCCGTCCTTCATCATGGTTGTTATCATGGAGCAGATGACTTCGTACCTCTCTTGTCGTGCACTTTGATGGTATCTTTCCATCAAATCTTGGTGCATTTCATAAGGGTAGAAGTCTTCATAAGACTTTTGGAGTTCAGCTGTCATGGTGGCCAACATGATGCAAGCCACCTTGGTTGCATCTCTTTCATGAGTATGAAAGGCAGCGATCTCCTGGGGAGTTGCAGTGGACTCGTCAATTTCCTTAAGCTCCTTGTCAAGGACATATTCTTTGTCCTCGTAGCGGGTAATCATCCTGATGTTTCTGATCCAGTTATTGAAGTTGGATCCATCAAAGGTGACTTTCCCGCACAAACTCATAAGAGTAAAGGAGCCATTAGGATTCGAGCCAGAAGCATTATTTGAAGACATCTGAAAAGAAGAACAAGTTTAGTTTAGATTTAAGATAGTCCTTAATAAAACACCCAAATGTAATATTAAGGCTAGGATCCAATCACAATATAATATAACTTAGAAGAGGTCTGCCGTAATCTAAGCTATACCATATTTGAAAGGTAGGTGAATGACGATTCACCAATTTCCACCACGAAAACCGAAATATTAGATATTTAGTTTTATCGGTTTTAGAAATTCCTAGATTCTTTGAGATCCAATGAACTTTTCAAAGGCATGTTTCAATCTCGAGAGTGCCCTCCAGGTTTTGTGACTGGGATGCCGAGGATCACAAAACGAGGTGTGAAGTAACCATGCAAATCACTTGGTACCCTTAAAGTTTATCACTCAATCGATGTGCCGGTAAACCACACACGCTCCACCGATACTATAATAAACCTTAAGTCACCCTTTACCTACCTTGTTAAGTCCAAGTTAGTGTGCCGGTTAACCACACACGCTCCACTAACGACTCAGACAAAGTGTAAAGTGTAATTTCATGGATTAGCACCTTATTCACATTTTTCCTCAAGTAACTAAGATTGGGAATTTAATAAACATTTAGTTACTTTATATATTCATCATACTTTGAATGAGAATTTATAAGTCCTTGTCTTACCCGTTTGGCTAACGACCCTCCACCAGTCAAGCAAGCGGTGGGTGAGAATATTCACCCATTAAGTCACCATTTTATAGGCAACAACCTTATACCCACCTTATAGACCGGCTTCGTGAATGAGGCGTACTAGCGGTAAGAAGACTTTATTCTTATACATATATATAATTATTAAATTATCATAATATAAGTATAAGGGTTGAATTTTAACTTTTAAAATTCTAGGGGTTGGAACTAAAGTTTTAACTTAACTTTACTTGTTCCAAAACTTGAGGGCAAGTTTTGTAACTTTCAAAACTTTTCATTTCTTGTAACTTATGAGTTTAATAGAGTCATAAAATGAAGACTCTTCATTTTTTATAACTCTTGTGTTTTCTTAATGGTTTTAACTCAAGTGTGACTCTTGGTTTTCCATAACTTAAGGATAAGTTATGGACTCCATTAAAACACATTATGATCAAGAATTAAACTACCAAATAGGTTACAAATAATTCCTATGATCATCTAAAACATCATAAGAACAAGAACATGAATATGAACACAATCAAAAATTACATAAAACTTTGTAATTTTGATAACTAGTTGTTGTAAATGAATTAGCAAAGACATTACACCACCAAAAAACAAGTTTTCAATTACCAAAACAGTTTAGGGTAATGTTTCTAATTCGTTTCCAGCAACTGAATCGAAATTCTGCACTCATTCGACCCTACTTGCCGAGTGCATGAACATGACTCGCCGAGTTGGTTGAAGATACTCATGGACTCGATGAGTCCCCCCTATAGACTCGACGAGTCCAGTCGCAGACAGCAAATTTCCGATTCTGTTTTTAACTTTTAAGCACAAATAAGAACAAACAATCCTAGGCTCTGATACCACTGATGGGTTTTGAGCATTCTAACACTTCCTAAGTGTACATGCAACCCTAATAACCTTGGATCTATGTTTGTCTAATTTGTCATGCAAAGTTGAATTCCAAGGTTATATTCCTATCTAGCATACATGGGGAACAATTTTAACATAAAGCATAGATAGAATAACTTACCTTGTTGTTGTTTGTGTTCCTTGAAACCTTGTGAGCCTAGCACCCCAAGTGTGATGCCTCAAATGCTTCACACAACACCAAATGCTCTTGGAAGAACTTATGAGAGAATACTCACTTCTTCAAAATCGGCCAAGCCCTCTTGATTCTTAGTGTAACCGATTTGGGAGGAGATCATGTTACTTATATAGTGTTGACACACCTAGGGTTAAACCCTACTGTGTCATGACTCTTCATTTCCATGACCCATGGGTTTGTAACTCCCATGGAGCATCCATGGAGCATCCTATGGGTGGAACCCAACTTGATGATCCATGGAGCCTTTTAGCCCACTATACAAGATATGGATGATTTACTTAATCAACCCATATATTTAATTAGTTATCTTTTGATCACTTAATTAATTCTAAATTAATTCTTGATCAAACTAATCAAATAATATTATTAATATATTAGAACTTATAATATATTAATAATCTCCAAGTGTTATTTCTCTCATTTAGTCTATCCAATTGCATGGTGCCATGCAACCCAAATGGACCATGCCGGGTCGGGTCAAGTAGATACCAGAAATAGTTATGGACTTAGACACCTTATCCAACACCATCCTCCAACATCTCCCACTTATACTCGGTACCAACAATAGTCTGGTCCAATACTTAATAACAATGGACAATGAGTGTGCATTCCAATTGCAACTCTAATTACAACTTTGCAATACTCAACCTTTAGACTACTAATTTCAAATTCCTTTGATCATTATGATATATATGTATATATATATATATATATATATATATATATGAACCTCAGTAATGGATGATGAGTGATCTCTACATGTGTCACACTAGAGGCTTAGATCGTGTAGTTGCTCGATTTTGGAAGATTTGAAGTGAGTCATCCATTCCTAACTTTGAGGGGGAGAATGTTGGGTACAAAGTTATCCATGTATAACTTTGTAAATGGTTTGACTTTTGTAGACCCACTTTCATGTGGTGCTTTAGCCTTGTGACATGAGAGATAGAGAGAGAGAGAGAGAGAGAGACACATGTAAACACCTCTATATAAGGTGGGTTCATAACACTTATAGAGGTGTGCTTGAGAGATGTAACATTGAGAGTGTTTGTGTGTGTTAATTATGTAGATTTAGATCTAGATAGTTTTTTGTAACACCATACATAATCGAATGCATCTCTTAAACACCGAAATCACCATGTTCATTGTGTGTCCTTTAATTACGCACGCCAAACCAATGTTCATAAATCAATACAATTATATGTCACAAAGATTTTATACATATAAAGAACACTGAAATCCGACATATAATGAACAAGTTATGACTCATTGAAGTTTTACGGATAAACCGACATGACTCTGCATATCCTAAAACGTAAATTTTTGAGAAATTACTTTTTAGCCTTAGTAATTCAAACGAAAGTCATAGTAGCTATTAAACCAAGAGCGTTCATATAGAGAACTTAAAAATCTGACTTCATTGAGGAAGTTATGATTTTTCTAAGATTTAGCATAGCAGTGTACAACTCAGAAATCGAATTTTAGATCGGTCAATTTTTTAGCCAAAATAATCTAAATGAGAAATGAATATATCATTAATAGGAGTTCAACGATAAAAAAGATAGTCGAAAACAGAGCTTGTGTGCAAAAGATATGGACTAAACTAAGTCCTTATTCTTCTAGCGTGGCAAATTCGATACGGATTTGTAAATCTAAGATAGAATGAGAATTAGCCGATGGAGTCGAACTAAAAGTTGTAGCACTCATAAATACCAACACGTGGATATAAAAAATGTTGAAAACGGAGCTTAGATGCAAAAGATATGGACGACACTTAGTCCTTACTTTTCGAGCGTGGCGAATTCGATACAAATTTCTAAATCTAAGATAGAATAAGAATTAGCCAACGACGTCTAAATGAAAGTCGTAGTACTTGTAAATACCAGCGTATGTATATAAAGAAAGTAGAAATTGAAGCATGTATGCGGAATATACGGATGAACCTTAAGGCCTACTCCATTCCTCTAAACTCTCTCTAGAATCCTTTTTTTCTTTCTTATTCAACTTCTCCTAGTTTTAGAGTGAGATAAAGAAACTTTAAGTCGTCAAAAATCCAACGAAAGAAGTTTTAGAGTCAGAGTTCTGCTGGCATAATTTCCTTGTTTTTGTTAAAAGCCTAGTAAGTTAAGCTACACTATTCTATTTTCATTGTAACTTATACAAAATGTTATTATACTATCTTTTAACTGCTCGCGGTACGGGGAATCTGGTTTGAAGGGTTGCATAGGGTTGTTGGATTTCAGAAGTGCTTAAATGCCAGAATGGTCCTACCCTCGGGTATTTCATGTATGCCCTGTCTGTACATAGTGGTTGAAAATTATTGTTTAACACTTATAAAACAATATCGCTCATAAATAATCACAATAAATATTAGACTAAAATCTAGCAGTTATGATACTAGGTTTCATCGATGGAAAATAGAATTGTTAAAAGGGAAGCGTTGCTCGAGTTTGGAATCATCACATTAACAAGTGAGTGCATAGTTATTTTCATCTTATACATAGATATCAACTATTTAATATAAATTACGAGCTATGTGTGCATATTATATGTGTTCTTGGTATCTATGCTAGCTGAACAATTTATACATGTTTACGTGATTTAAACGGTATACGTATTTTTTTATACTTATAAGTATATATTGGGTAGTGACGGGTGATCAGAGATAGGTGATGATAGAAAGGCGATGATAACTAGGTGATGATAAATAGGTAATGTGAGATGAGAGGAGATGCCATAACCTTGAGTGGCGATGTGACGATGTAGCCATCTACCAGAGTATAGATGGCGACCATAGACTATTCTAGACAACCATGTGGAAAAACCAGCAGACTCATTGTCACACCCTGAAACCCAGGGCGGAAACGTTCCGGGGTGGAGGTGACTTCATGTTGAATATCATAACCAATGTACATAATAAGCAAAGTAAACAACCATTACATTACATATGAAAATTTACATTTGTTTGAAAGTCAAGTGTTACAAGTATGATACATATATATCTATATATATCTATATATATATATATATATATATATATATATATATATATATATATATATATAAACAAAAGTAAGGCATGTCTTCTATGTACTCCGACTTCGCCAAAAAAGGATCATCAGGTACCTGTCTTATGCGCCCCTGAGAATACAAGCAGTTTAAAAAGCAGCATAAAGTTGGTTCATAAGTGGTTTTGTTTTCTGAAAGCGTACAAGTTTCCTTTCGATTTCTGAAAAAGGTTACGAATCCAAGAAAATCCCGTATTTTCTTATATGTGAAGTTTGGTTATCTGCTTTGTTACACAAATCTGGTTATGAACAACTGTTATCCTAGGAAAATCCAATATTTTCCTAAGAGTTGGTTACTGAGTTGAAATGTAATGTAAAAGATGTATTCTGAAAACCTGTTTATCTTTGTGAAGTGTATTAGTTTTATCATGCACATATGTAACAACCCAAAATTGTTCGCCGCCAAAACTCGTTCTACCCGAAAAATTCGTCGTTATTAAATTCGTTCCGTTTTCACTTTGGGTTAAAATATTTAAACTTATATGTTTATTATAATTTAATGAGTGTCTAAACCACTCATGAACTCATGTAATTAGCCCAAAATATTTATTTCATAAGTTTAGAAATGTTCCCGCCGGGTGACGGTAACTTAATCGGGTGCGACCAAAAGCCGTGTTTAACGTCGATATCGGGTAGAATTCCACCGTGTCCAAGTTTTAGGACCTATATAAACGTGTTTTAGCACCCATTTGAAGATTTTTCCTTCTCTCTCTACTCTCTCTCTAACCTCTCTCCTAAATCCAAAGTTTAAGGGTCCAAAACTCAATTTTAAGGCCTCAAATCTCTAAGGTACCTTCCTAACCTTAATGTATAGCATCTTTAACCTTCAAATTCGAGATTGAATCATGATTTAAGTCCTTGTATATGAGTTTACGTCCATGGAATGTGCTTAGGCCGTAAACTCATAATAAGTGGGTTTTTAAGCCCTAAAACCCCTCCTAAGCACTATTGGACTTTATATATGGCTTAATGGCTTAATGGAAAGGACTTATAACATTTAAAACATAGTTTTTGATGGATTTGAAGGAGTTTACGGCCAAGGCACATGTTTGGGCCGTAAACTCATATATATGGGGTTTTCATGCCCTTAAACCCTTCCAAATCACAAACAACGCTTAGATATGACTTGTAGAATAATGGTTTTAGCATTTGGACACTTTAAACATGATTTTTGGGGGACAAATAAGAGTTTACGGCCAAGGCATGTGCTTGGGCCGTAAACTCCTCTAAAAGGGGGATTTGGTGCCTTTAAACATGTCCAAATGCCTTGAAACTCAACCGATGACCTTGTGGTAAATCCTAGAATCATCTAAAAATGGTTTGGAGACCTGAAACACATCAAACACACTGCATATAGGAGTTTATGACCTATGCACATAGCCTTTGGCCGTAAACTCATAAACACATGTCAAAATGTCCTTATAAAGCCTTGGAATGAATTTTAGAAGTCCTTACAAACAAGTTTTTGCCATTAAAACACATGGAATTACTCTTTAAGAGAGTTTACGGCCATGAGAGGGGTCTCATTGGCCGTAAACTCCAAATACCCCTAACAAATCTTCAAACAAATGCATATAAGGCCTTGGAACAATTTTACCAATCACATGTGATTTCTTTTAGCATCATTAAACAACATTTTCATGAGTATTAAGGAGTTTATGGCCAGGAGACTATGCTAGGCCGTAAACTCCCATAAATGTGTCATTTTGATGTTAAAAATCCATTCCAAGACTTTGAACCAAACCTAGAAAAATTCCCCCAAGTGTTTGAAGTAATTTTTTGCCATAATTGACCCCACCATGAGTTTATGGCCGTAAACTCATGGGGAAGGGGTCTTGTGGCCGTAAACTCCCTAAGGAGTGTCCCTTTGATGTCGCAATTCAATATCCTAACTACATGTGTCCCTAAATGTCACCCGGGTCCCTCCAAACACTTGTATCAGAGTGTTTTCGCGACTTGAAGCAATTGTCCCTATCCAATAATCAATCTAAGTCCTAATTAGATACAAATGTGTATCTTTACATTATACTTAGGAACCTCGTGTGTTTACAAGCCCCCTATCAACTCTTAGCATCCAAATTGTCACATTTCTCGTCCGGTGAGTTCATACCCCTATGCCCTTTTCACTGTTTTCAATGTTTTCAGGGGGAGAATACAAGCAAACTATAACTGTTTTCAAATCATGATTTTGATATGTTTCAAATAACATCTAACAAACTTATAAACTCTTTTACTCCTTATGTATTATGTTGAACATAAGGAATGATTTATCAATTACAACTAAATGGATTTTAGTTAAGGAAATAACAAAACTAATCAAATTATTATGGGAATAATTTGGGGTTCTTTACTATTCGTTTTGTCATGTACAGATATCTATATAAGGTTATTAGATAAACTATGTCTGATTCAGTTTATCTCCGTATCATTCGAATGTATTGTCAGATAATTTCATTGTATGTATCTATATTCATTGTATTACGTTTCATAATCTTCTGTATGTTGGTATCGTATGAGAACCCTGTGAATAGTTTAGTACTAGTTTGTGAGATAGTCACTACCCTTTATGGATGATCAGTAAATCCTCCCCGGAAGTGTAACCAGAGTCTCCTGGAGGGAGAGCGCGGAATTTGTGAATAGATCTATTCGGGACTGACAATCCCACACCTTAATTGCTAGCTACAGTTAGGCAGGCACGCCTGGGGTGACAAATTTCTGGATATCGTTTCGACGTCTGACAAACGTCAAGGAGGTCTCGTTGTCGTATTTGCATGGTTACCCGACTCACAACATGTATTAATATTTGTTTATTCACAGTTTGGGTTTTAGAATCTATATCTCTTTCGGGATAGTGATCCCATGGTATTATCAAACTATTTTGTATCTAGTCCGGGATAGTGATCCCATGGTTTTATATCTATAACGTGTACGGGATGTTTTTTCCCCATGGTCTTTAACTATATATTATACGGGATAGTGGTCCGATGGTTTTGTATCTATAACTTGTACGGGATGTTTTTCCCCATGGTCTTTAACTATATCTATTACGGGATATTAATCCCATGAATTCAATCTATATTAAGTACGGGATGATAATCCCAAGGTCTAAATCTATATCTTGTCCGGAATAGTGATCCCATGGTTTTCAATCTATATTTCCACATATATCAAATTATCTCATGTCTAGTCTGGGATGGTAGTCCCATGATCTTAAATCTGTACTTTTATATGTGTCAAACTATCTTATATCTCTTTCGGGATGGTGATCCCAAGATTTTCATCATATAGTTTTGTGTATTAAACTATACTTTGTGATATACAATTGGTCTTACAATTAGGAAAATATGGGATTTGCCTGGGGTAAAATACAATACGAAATCGAATTGGTAACAAATTATAACTAAACTAACTTTACATAAGAAAATATGGGATTTTCTTGGATAACAAATCTTTTCGGAAACTAAAGGAAACCGATACATTTTCACAAAACAAAACCGCCTATGAACTCACCAGCTTTATGCTGATTTTCAAACTGCTTGTATTCTCAGGTCCAAGTTAGACAGGTACCCGTTGATATCTTTTGGAGAAGACGGAGTGCCCAGAAGATTCGTCTCAACTTTTGTTAATATGATGCATATGTATATCTTGTATAACTTCACTTTCGAAACAAATGTAAACTTTCATATATACGTAATGTAATGGTTGTTTACTGTGATTACTATGTACATTGGATTTGATACACAACGTGGAGTCCACCCGGAAATGTTTCCACCTTTGATTTTCGGGGTGTGACGGATTGGTATCAGAGCCCTTGTTGATAGTGAACGGAGTATAGCAAGCCTTACATGGTATAAAACTATAAACACTAAAGGGCCTTAGTGTTCTGAATTAAATGTATCTTCAAAACTATATGTATTTTCAAAAGTATACAAGTATACCGAACCATCGAAATCCGTAACTACAAGTGGAAAAAAACATAAGTAAATGGGTGTTGTACACTGCGGTTAAACCTGGGCAGTTATGTAGTCGTGTCTAGGGTCAATATAGCTTGGTCAACTATATTCATTCGAGACACGGCCAACATGTGCTTGGGAGTGACTGTGGTACGCAGCATGCCTAAAACTTACCTAATATCTCAAACAACGAATCGTCACTGCAGCGAACCATGAAATACTATGGGAGTATTTCTCGAGCCAATCCTTCATAGAAAATCCTCGTATACGCGATGTTACTTGACCATTCCTCTAGCGATAAAATGATCTGACTTGACAACTCTTTCCTGCTTTATCGCTTAGTATAATGCTATATCTGTCTTGATGAGATATCCCCTGTTCCATATCTCTTGATTCAATTCAGAGGACTTATGATCCTCTCTTTCCTGATCTTTTTAGATCAAGATGCCTCCAAGAAAGAGACCCAGTTTGAAGAACAACGACAATCCTCCTCCGCCACCACCTTCTCCTCAATTTGATCTCGCATCACTTCAAACAGTTCTGACTGCTGCAATGGTGGCAGCCATGTCACAAATGAATCCCGGTGGCTCTGGAGGTGGTCCCCAGCCCCAAAACCCAGAAGACAACTAGGAACACCGAAGAGGGGGTTCCTACAAAGACTTCATGAACACGAAGCCCACAACCTTTGATGGCATTGGAGGTGTCATTTCCCTAACTCGATGGTTCGAGAAAATCGAATCAATCTTCGAAATATGTGCCTGTTCGGATTCTGACAAAGTAAAGTTCGTCGCTTGCACTTTCCTTGACAAATTCCTGACTTGGTGGAACGGCCGAGTCAAATCCTTAACCTTACCTGTAGCAAATGCCATGGGTTGGGAAGCTATGAAGGAGCTTCTGCTTGCAGAGTATTGCCCTCGGGGCAAAATTCAGAAACTAGAACACGAACTCTGGAACCTTAAGATGAAGGGTTCCAACATAGCTGCTTATACTTCAATATTCGATGACCTAGCATTACTATGTCCGGGAATGGTTACCCCGGAGATTAAAAAGATCGAGAGATTCATCTGGGATTGACCCAGCCAACAAAAGGGAATGTCTTGGCTGCGAAGCCAGAAACCTACGATAGCGCTAAATGTCTTGCGAAAATCTTGATCGATCACGAAGACAACTATGATGAGAAAGCTACCACTCCTGAGTCAGACACAAGTGGAGGTGAAAGTAAAAAAGAAATCTCGGAACAAGCGGAAGGCCCCGAGTACAAAAGGGTCTTCTAAGAAACAGCAAACGGTAGCAGTCCATGCTGCTACTGCCCCTGTTGTTATCTCAGCTGTTGGATCCACAGCCCAAACTCCTACCAGTGGATACACTGGTACCCTTCCTTGGTGTGGTAAGTGCAACTACCATCACCGCATTCCTGGGCCATGTCGCGAAAGGATCTGCGACAACTGTGGCAAGAAGGGCCATCTTGCTCGAACCTATAGAAAACCAGTCAAATCAACGAACCAATCATCGGGAGTAGGAATCAGTCCGGCCTGATACAATTGTGGTGAAGCAGGGCACTTCAAAAGGAAGTGCCCCAAAGCAAATAGCACCACTGATCCCTCTATCACCGCAGGTATACTTCTCTTTGATAATTCTTATGCCTGCAACTCTTTTCGATTCCAGTATTTAGAGGGAAACCTGTTATCTATCTATTTGAACGTTTTCTAAGCTCAATCCTTCGTACGTGATCGAAATGTGTATCATCGAGACACTAACCAATGAGATTGAGAACACTAACTTTGTACCTATAGATTGAATCCTCGGTCCAGAGGACTATTCTGTTCCATTCGATTAAATGGGAAACTTTTCACAAGAATGTTTTGATGTTGCGATGCTACGTTTAACATGGAATGACTGAGCCTCATTCATGTTGTTATCTTGGTTTCGAGAGGATCGCCTGTCTATATCTTTTCCTCAACCTGACTCTCATGATCTTCGGCATCAAACCTTCGTAATATTTCATGCTTTAAAACTCAAAAGTTTTCCTGATACGAATGACCACACATCCCTAGTTTCTGTGATCATTGAGAAACGGGAAGTTAGTAGCTCTTTCTATCCCGAAGAGTTTCCGGGAATTTCATTCGAACGCTTAAAGTTTAGTCCCACGTCAGACTTTTCAAGGTCTTCGTAGAGATTGATTGTGCAATCTTCAGGGCTCGGATGCTCCTAGAGCTTGTTAACATCTATCCAGTACATCATGTCTCGAATCCTTAGAAACTTCTACCCAACGAAACCCTAGTGATTCCTTGAGGAAACCAAAGTCGTCCAAGGTTGGAACTTCCATGAGAAAACCGATTGATAACATAGATTGAGAGAGAGTCAAGGTACGAAACAAGAACACGTCCCGATAGTGAGAATTCACCAGAACACCCAGTAGAGACCCGATTCCACTTGAGAAAGTGAAGATCCAAAGTAACAAATTCATTCATGTCTCATTTCAAACTCATGATCTATATCTTATTCTTTGAATTTCGGGACGAAATTCCCTCTAACGGGGGGATAATGTAACAACCCGAAATTGTTCGCCGCCAAAACCCGTTCTACCCGAAAAATTCATCGTTATTAAATTCGTTCCGTTTTCACATTGGGTTAAAATATTTAACTTATAGGTTTATTATAATTTAATGAGTTTCTAAACCACTCAGGAACTCATGTAATTAGCCCAAAATATTTATTTCATAAGTTTAGAAATGTTCCCGCCGGGTGACGGTAACTCAATCGGGTGCGACCAAAAGCCGCGTTTAACGTCGGTATCAGGTCGAATTCCACTGTGTCCAAGTTTTAGGACCTATATAAACGTGTTTTAGCACCTATTTGAAGCTTTTTCCTTCTCTCTCTACTCTCTGTCTAACCTCTCTCCTAAATCCAAAGTTTAAGGGTCCAAAACTCAATTTTAAGGCCTCAAATCTCTAAGGTACCTTCCTAACCTTAATGTATAGCATGTTTAACCTTCAAATTCGAGATTGAATCGTGATTTAAGGCCTTGTATATGAGTTTACGGCCATGGAATATTCTTAGGCCGTAAACTCATAATAAGTGGGTTTTTAAGCCCTAAAACCCCTCCTGAGCACTATTGGACTTTAGATATGGCTTAATGGCTTAATGGAAAGGACTTATAACATTTAAAACATAGTTTTTGATGGATTTGAAGGAGTTTACAGCCAAGGCACATGCTTGGTCCATAAACTCATCTATATGGGGTTTTCATGCCCTTAAACCCTTCCAAATCACAAACAAGGCTTAGATATGACTTGTAGAATAATGGTTTTAGCATTGGGACACTTTAAACATGAGTTTTGGGGGACAAACAAGAGTTTACGGCCAAAGTATGTGCTTGGGCCGTAAACTCCTCTAAAAGGGGGATTTGGTGCCTTTAAACATGTCCAAATGCCTTGAAACTCAACCAATGACCTTGTGGTAAATCCTAGAATCATCTAAAAATGGTTTGGAGACCTTAAACACATCAAACACACTACATATAGGAGTTTACGGCCTAAGCACATAGCCTTTGGCCGTAAACCCATAAATACATGTCAAAATGTCCTTAAACCACCCCTAAAGCGTTTGAATGAAGTTTAGAAGTCCTTACAAACAAGTTCTTGGCATTAAAACACATGGAATTACTCTTTAAGAGAGTTTACGACCATGAGAGGGGTCTCATTGGTCGTAAACTCCAAAAACCCTTTCAAATCTTCAAACAAATGCATATAAGGCCTTAGAACAATTTTACCAATCACATGTGATTTCTTTTAGCATCATTAAACAACACTTTCATGAGTATTAAGGAGTTTACGGCCAGGAGCCTATGATAGGCCGTAAACTCCCATAAATGTGTCATTTTGATGTTAAAAATCCATTCCAAGACTTTAAACCAAACCTAGAAAAATTCCCCTAAGTGTTTGAAGTCATTTTTGTCCATAATTGACCCCACCATGAGTTTACGGCCGTAAACTCATGGGTAATGGGTCTTGTGGCCGTAAACTCCCTAAGGAGTGTCCCTTTGATGTCCCAATTCAATATCCTAACTATATGTGTCCCTAAATGTCACTCGGGTCCCTCCAAACACTTTTATCGGAGTGTTTTCGCGACTTGAAGCAATTGTCCCTATCCAATAATCAATCTAAGTCCTAATTAGATACAAATGTGTATCTTTACATTATACTTACGAACCTCGTGTGTTTACAAGTCCCGGATAAACTTTTAGCATCCAAATCGTCACATTTCTCGTCCGGTGAGTTCATACCTCTACGCCTTTTCACTGTTTTCAATGTTTTCAGGGGGAGAATACAAGCAAACTATAACTGTTTTCAAATCATGATTTTGATATGTTTCAAATAACATCTGACAAACTTATAAAATCTTTTACTCCTTATGTATTATGCTGAGCATAAGGAATGATTTATCAATTACAACTAAATGGATATTAGTTAAGGAAATAACAAAACTAAACAAATTATTATGGGAATAATTTGGGGTTCTTTACTATTCGTTTTATCATGTACTGATATCTATATAAGGTTATTTGATAAACTATGTCTGATTCAGTTTATCTCGGTATCATTTGAATGTATTGTCAGATAATTTCATTGTATGTATCTATATTCGATGTAATACGTTTCATAATCTTCTGTATGTTGGTATCATATGAGAACCCTGTGAATAGTTTAGTACTAGTTTGTGAGATAGTCACTACCCTTTATGGATGATCAGTAAATCCTCCCCGGAAGTGTAACCAGAGTCTCCTGGAGGGAGAACGCGGAATTTGTGAATAGATCTATTCGGGACTGACAATCCCACACCTTAACTGCTAGCTACAGTTAGACGGGCACGCCTGGGGTGACAAATTTTTGGATATCGTTTCGACGTCTGACAAACGTCAAGGAGGTCTCGTTGTCGTATTAGCATGGTTACCCAACTCACAACATGTATTAATATTAGTTTATTCACAGTTTGGGTTTTAGAATATATATATCTTTCGGGATAGTGATCCCATGGTATTATCAAACTATTTTGTATCTAGTCCGGGATAGTGATCCCATGGTTTTATATCTATAACGTGTACGGGATGTTTTTTCCCCATGGTCTTTAACTATATCTTATACGGGATAGTGATCCCATGGTTTTGTATCTATAACTTGTACGGGATGTTTTTCCCCATGGTCTTTAACTATATCTATTACGGGATAGTAATCCCATGAGTTCAATCTATATTAAGTACGTGATGATAATCCCATGGTCTAAATCTATATCTTGTCTGGGATAGTGATCCTTTGGTTTTCAATCTATATTTCCACGTATATCAAATTATCTCGTGTCTAGTCCGGGATGGTAGTCCCATGATCTTAAATGTGTACTTTCATATGTGTCAAACTATCTTATATCTCTTTCGGGATAGTGATCCCAAGATTTTCATCATATAGTTTTGTGTATTAAACTATACTTTGTGATATACAACTGGTCTTACAATTAGGAAAATATGGGATTTTCCTGGGGTAAAATACAATACGAAATCGAATTGGTAACAAATGATAACTAAACTAACTTTACATAAGAAAATATGGGATTTTCTTGGATAACAAATCTTTTCGGAAACTAAAGGAAACCAATACATTTTCACAAAATAAAACCGCTTATGAACTCACCAGCTTTATGCTGATTTTCAAACCGCTTGTATTCTCAGGTCCAAGTTAGACAGGTACCCGATGATATCTTTTGGAGAAGACGGAATGCTCAGAAGATTTGTCTCAGCTTTTGTTAATATGATGCATATGTATATCTTGTATAACTTTACTTTCGAAACAAATGTAAACTTTCATATATATGTAATGTAATGGTTGTTTACTGTGATTACTATGTACATTGGATTTGATACACAACGTGGAGTCCACCCGGAAATGTTTCCGCCTTTGATTTTCGGGGTGTGACAACATAAAACTAATAAGTATAAAGTAAGAAAATTACTAACCCATTTTTACTAACAAGTAAATCTCTGTTATCCATATTGCGAGTTCCATAACCATATGATAGACTAGATATGGCAATAAGTAGTCCAAATCACTTTATGCCTTTCGTCACACTTGAACCTTTCGGTTCGGCTGTAGCTAGCAGCCAGGTGCGGGGTAGTCAGCCCCGTATAGATCTATACACTCAAGTCACGCTCCCTATCTAAGAAATTCTGGTTACAGGGGCGGTCCTCCAACCGCGTATCTCTGTGGAGTGTTTCCGAGGACGTGTCTCCAATTTATGGGAATAACAAATTTACTAGTAATAATATAGAAAGATACTGTTACAAACTATGATCCTCCACTTGCGTATCCCTGTGGAGTGTTACCGAGGACAAAACAATGTACTAGGTTTCATGTTTAAAGTTCAAAGGTTGTGCTTTTAACTGTTATAATGTGGAAAACCATTTGTGAAAATATAAATACAACATTTTTATAATGTTTTTAACAAATAATATGATAATGTGTTCTGCAAGTTCAAACGGTTATCTGTTATGATTGTCAATGTTAAAAGCATATGTAATATGGAACATAACACATGTAAAACAGGTTTTGAGTACAAGTATTCCTTGTACTTTGCTTGTATTATCCCCATGAAAACAGTGGAAAACATTGAAAAAGGTAGGGGTATAAGCTCACCGTTTAACGTAGAGTTTGAGTGTCAACGAATGCCCTGAACGCCAATGCCCCTATTATTTATGTGATGACACATAAATGAGTTAGAACTAAGGTGTTTCATGACCAAACATGATGGGAAATCATCCTTAGGGCTTGGAACTTTTAAGAATAAGTGTCTTATGATTCAAACTTAATGATCTATGCAAGTTTAGGGCCAAATATGGGCATTAGAGTGGGTGTACGGTCTTGAATAGGAGTGTGCGGTTGGGGAGTGCGGCCAAGAGTGTGTGTGAGTGTGTAGCCGTACAGAGAGTGTGTGTGGCCGTACACAGGCGTGTGCGGCCGTACACTCCTCATTTAAGTCCTTATGATGATTTTTGAAGTGTTTGCTCTTCATACTTGGGAGTTTTCAGTGTGTGCTGCCCCCATATGAAGGTGTGCGGCCGCACACATTCAAGGGACGATGAATATGATGATCATGATGACTTTTAAGCTTAGGATTCAAGTGTTTACCACTAATGTGCTTGAAGATGGAGTAGATCACGAATATGAAGCCTTCAAAGTGTTCTTGGTTGAGGATTTAGTGAGAGAAAGTAGAGAGAGGTAAAAGGAACATCTAAATGAATGAATGAAGGGGTCTCCATCCATATATTGGGTTGGGTGTGAGGTTGAGGGTGTTTTCGGTTAGGTGTGTGGCTGCACACAGGTGTGTGGCTGTACACACAGGTGTGTGGCCGCACACACCTTATTTGGTGTGTTTGGCTAAAACACTCTCTAACCCTTCCTAAGACTTATATCTAGATTATACTAAGTCTAGAGCACCCATATGGAACCACAAGATTTAATAAAAGATAATGAATTCAAGTTTTAGCGCTGACACGTGGATCAATTACATAGGTTAGAAGTTCCGGGTTGTCACATCATCCCCCCGTTAGAGCGAATTTCATCCAGAAATTCAGAATTAAGATACAAATCATGGATTTGGAAAGAGATGCGGATACTTCTGTTTCATCGAGTCTTCACGCTCCCAAGTGAATTCCGGTCCCCGCTTGGCATTCCAGCGAACCTTCACTATCTGGATGCAGCTTTGCTTCGTACGTTTGATCTCTCGATCCATGATTTCGATCAGTTCCTCTACAAAGTTTAAGTTTTTCGTCGATCTTGATCTCGTCCAGAGGGATCACGAGGGTTTCATCGGATAAACACTTTGTAAGGTTCGAGATGTGAAAGACGGGGTGGATGTTGCTAAGTTCGTGAGGTAATCGAAGTTTGTAGGCTACAGGACCGATCCTAGCGAGGATCTCGAATGGTCCTATATACCTCGGATTAAGTTTCCCGCGCTTTCCAAAGCGTATCATGCCTTTCTAGGGTGAGAACTTCAACAGGACACGGTCTCCAACCTGGAACTCTAGAGGTTTCCATCGTATATCGGCGTAACACTTTTGTCGATCTCGTGAAGCTTTCGGTCGTTCTAGGATCTGGATAATCTTCTCAGTGGTTTTACGAATGATGTCAGGATCAGTGAGAGCACTGTCGGGGAATCGACTCTTGGCTAGCTGCGTGTCCCCTACCTCAGCCCAGCACAAGGGGGATCTGCACTTATGATCGTAGAGGCCTTCGAATGGGGCAATCTTGATGCTGGTGTGGTAACTGTTGTTGTACGAGAACTCGATCAAAGGAAATTGTGTTAGCCCACGAATTTCCGAAATCAATGACACATGCTCTCAGCATGTCTTCCAGGGTTTGGATAGTTCTCTCATTTTTTCCGTCGGTCTGAGGATGATAGGCCGTGCTCATGTCTAGTTTAGTTCCAAGAGCCTTCTGAAGAGACTGCCAAAATGGGAATGGATAGTCATCGTCAGTGTCTTCGCCTTGCGACTCAAACTTTCCTTTCGGCTAAGGGCATTTGCCACCACATTGGCCTTGTCGGGATGGTAACGAATCTCGCACTCATAGTCACTGGGTAGCTCTACCCATCGCCGTTTCCTCATGTTTAAATCTTTCTGATCGAAGATGTGTTGCAGGCTCTTATGGTCAGCGAAGATCGTACACTTGGTTCCGTAGAGATAATGTCTGCAAATCTTCAGTGCAAAGACTACGTCTCGTAACTCCAAGTCGTGTGTGGTATAGTTGACCTCGTGTGCCTTCAGCTGTCTTGAGGCATAAGCAATTACTTTTCATCTTTTCATAAGCACACAACCTAAGCCCTGATTAGACGCATCACAATAGACAACGAAGTCTTCTATCCCTTCGAGTAGAGACAGAACAGGCGCGTTGCACAAAGCTTGCTTTAATGTCTGTAACAGTACTTCTTGCTTTTTACTCCAACAAAAGGGTACACCTTTCTGTGTCAGAGTGGTTAGGGGTTTGGCGATTTCTGAAAAATTCTTGATGAATCTTGGATAATAGCCGGCGAGACCCAAGAATTGATGAATTTCTGTGGGTGTCTTCGGTGCCGACCAATTCTCTATCGCTTTTATCTTGGATGGATCCATGTGAATACCCTCTTCGCTTACCACGTGACCGAGGAAAGTTACCTTCCGAATCCAGAATTGACACTTTGAAAATTTCGCATACAGTTTTTCGGATCTAACGGTTTCCAACACTGATCTCAAGTGTTGCTTCTGTTGGATTAATGTCTAAGTCCATAACTATATTTGGTATGTACTTGACCCGACCCGGCATGATCCATTTGGGTTGCACTTCACCGACACAATTTATATCGATAATCTTTTTAGAATAGTATGTTTATGATTAATATTAATATATTATAAGTTCTAATATATTAATATGGAATCATATTATTTAATTACTATTGATCAAGAATTAGTTTATAATTAATTAAGTGATCAAAAGGAACTAATTAAATATGGACTCTTATATATATGGAATGGGCCAAGTTCATTTAGGTTGGGCTAAGCCTTCATGGATAGTCCATGGAGTGTTTAACCCATGGGTCCTAGGAAATGAAAGGTCATGGGTATTAGGGTTTAACCCTAATCCTCCACACTATATAAAGTTGTCCTTGGTTGGTGAAATTGGCACTAGTGTGGTACACTAGGAAGGGCTAGCCAATTTCACTAGAGAGAACCAAGTATCCATATTCTCTAAAGTCTTCCAAGGTGATTTGGTGATTTGTGATTCCACTTGAGGCTTCCACACTATTGGGGCTAAGCTCTTAAAGCTTGAAGACATCAAGCTACATCAAAAGGTATGTCATCTAACTAGTACTTTGTAGTATAAGTGCTTCATAATATGCTAGTTAGGATTAAAGCCTTGGAAAGTTCTTATTTGCATGTATTATAGAGAAAACATAGATCCAAGGTTTATAGGGTTGCATGTACACCATAGGAGTGTTAGAATGCTCAAAACCCAACAGTGGTATCAGAGCCTAGGCTTGTTTTCTTCTTATACTTGCAAAACTGCATAAAAAATCGAAATTGTTGTTGTCTGATCATAAGACTCGGCGAGTCCATCAAGGGACTCGGCGAGTCCATGCCTAAAAAGTGATCAAATCGATCCAACTCGCCAAGTTGGTTCATGCACTCGACGATTTGGACCCCCAGACAGCATATTTTCGAGGTTTTTGGCTAGAAATGGACTAGGAACATTACCCTAAGTTGTTTTGAACTTATAAACTTGTTTTTTGAAGAGGTAATTTTCATGCTAATCCAATTTCAACGATAATTGTCAATAGATTCATGTTTTGTATTAGTTTAAGGTTTAGACTAATTACAAGAAAAAGTTTGATTTGAATTATCTTGTTCTTATGAGTTGCTTAGATTAATAGAAAAGTTGAGTGAAATAGTTGTTTTCAATCCAAATTAATCTAAGAGTTCATTCTAAAATGTATTTTTGTAACTTGTCCTCAAGTTATATGAAGAGTCACATTTAAGTTTAATAAAACTCATAAAAGTTGGCAAAGGTTACAAAATGAAGAGTCTAGTTCTAATTAATTGGAGTTATGACTCCATAATTTGTCCTCAAGTTATGGAGGACCAAGAGTCTCTTCATTAAATAATAAATAAATAAAAAGTGTAACCTTAATTAATTCCATAAGTTATAAAATAAAGAAAAGTTAATTCTTTTATTAGTTTAAAGTCTTCCATAACTTGTCCTCAAGTTATGGAACTTGAAGAGTTTTTGGTTTAAAACTACTTTAAACACATAAGTTATGGAATTAATTAGTTTTGAATAGTTTCAAAACTTGCCCTCAAGTTTTGGAATTTGTAAAGTTTTCTCTTATGAATACTTTAATTCCAAGTTAGCCCTTAGAATTTTAAAAGTTAAAATTCAACCTTTATACTTTATAATATTATAAGTTAATAATATATATATATATATATATATATATATATACATATATATATATATATATATATATATATATATATATATATATATATATATAAGAGTAAAGTCATTCTTACCGCTAGTACACCTCATTCACGAAGCCGGTCTATAAGGTGGGTATAAGATTGTTGCCTATAAAATGGCAACTTAATGGGTGTCCACTCTCACCCACCGCTTGCTTGACTGGTGGAGGGTCGTTGGCCGAACGGGTTTGACAGGACTATAATTCTCCCTTCATTAAATGTATTAATGATAAATACTAAGTAACTAAAACTCTTAATAATACCCAATCTTAGTTACTTAGGAAAATGTGAATAAGGTGCTAATCCATGAAATTACACTTTGCTCTTTGTTTAAGTCGGTTGGTGGAGCGTGTGTGGTTAACCGGCACACTGACTCGTATTTAACAAGGTAGGCAAAGGGAAACTTAATATTTATCATAGTATCGATGGAGCGTGTGAGGTTAACCGGCACATCGAATGTGGGGTAAACACTTAAGGGTACCAAGTAATTTTCATGGTTACTTCACACCTTTTTTTGTGATCCTCGGCATCCTAGTCACAAAACCTTAAGGGCACACTTGAGATTGAAACATGCCATTGAATAGTTCAATGAATCTCAAAGTTCTAGGAGTTTCAAATCAATTAAAACCTAATAATACATTTCGTTTATCTTGGTGGAAATTGGTGAATCGTCATTCACCTACCTTCAAATATTTTATAGCTTGGATTACGGCATCCCTCTTCTAAGTTAAAAAATAGTTTGTTGGGTCCTAGCCTTAATATTTCATATTGGGTGTCATATTAAGGACTTAAGATCAACTATCTTGAATATCTCCCAAAAGATGTCTGGTTTAGACATTTATGATCTTCCCAAATCTCTTGAGACAGGCTTTCCTAAATGAAGATGATGTCTGGTTTGGAAATCATACTTCTTTAACCTCCTCAAATTATTCTCCCTAACCCACAAGTTCAAGGTCACTCAAGCCCTATTGGCAAGGCAAGGTCTAGGTGTGGTCACATTTTGGAGATGTAGTCACATATTAACAAGTCGGGAGAGTTGGGTGTCAAAGTCTTGAGAAAGTTGGTGGTTCAACTACTTTCTAAGTCACATAGTGAGTTCTTTTGGAACACCTATGAAACAGACTATGACAAGACCCTTTATGATCTTATCTATTTGCTATGATCAACTTCCTAAAACTTTATGGACATTGACAATTATGACATTGGATATCTAGTAAAGCTCTCTCTTCCCACTGGAAAGGGATCGGCCATAGTCAACTCGGTTGACCAAATGGTAAAGAGAAAGGCCAAGTCTGAGATAGTCCCATGTACCATTATCAAAGGGTCCATATGTTTATATTGCCAAAGAAAGGGGAATTAGTTGCAAAGATTCCAAACATACGTAAGGATGTTAAAGTCAATAAGTTTGACTCTACTTCAGGTAAAGTCCGCTATCTAACTCTACTAAGTTTCTATTCTGAGATTCCTGATACATGATGTGACTGGGTCACATGGTGATGTTTTAAGAATTAAAGAAAAGTGAAGAAACTTAAAGAAAGAATATGCTGAGTCTGAGCGCGTAGATGGATTTCTATTGCATAGTTTGAAGATTGGATTCTTGAGCTACTTCTTAGGAGTTATGAGATATTGCTTAAGAATAGATAACAACAAGTTTTCATATGGATTGTAAGGATAAGTTTTTCCGCAAAGTTTTAAAATAAAAGAATTTTTTTTGATTTTATTTATTTTAAAATATCCTTACAAGGACATTTGAGGAAAAATTGTTGCTTATATGATTCCATTAATAGCAAGAGTGGAAATATGAAATTGATTCTTTCATTTGTGGTAATGTCTAAATTTACCAAATAAGAAAAGATTCTCATCACCCAAGTTTTAATTGGACCAGAACTTGGAATCATGCAAGTTGTATAGCATGATGAATGAGAACTTTCAAGTAATGGAAAATTAAGACTAACTAGTTGTTCACATGGATGTGTGAGTCAAGTTAAGGAATAAGGGATCGAGTACACATTCTTGTGCACTGATTAAGTCCACCACAAAAGATTGAAAAACTATTCGTCATAGTTTACTAAAGCTCAGTAAATATGATTATACTTACAAGCTTAAGTGTAATTCTGAGACATTGGAAAAAGGTTCCAATGTATGACAGAGTGAATAAGAAGAATCAAATTAGGCAGAAGGATAGAAGTTTCTTAAATCTGAAAAGATGGGAGAGTACTTTAGTATCAGTTTTGTTATCATCTTAATGATTAAGAAACCATAGCACAATTAGTTCTCTAAGGAAAATCTTAGTGCATTCTTATGACTAAGAAGAGAAACTTGAATTGTTGAAGTGGTTAAATCGAGAAGATGAGTCATACTTCGTTCCAAAACAATTGTTAGAGTTATACTCTAAGATTGTAACTTGAGTGACATGTCTTAAAGAAGGTTTAAAATACTTGTCAAATGTAAGAGTAAAAGTTTTCTACTCTTGTACATTTGAAATTGGTAAGTTGGGATGTTTTGGATAAAACAAGGACCAACTACGGCCAATTATGTGAAGTGTTTGTCTTGATTAGAATCCACACTATCTCTGGGATGTTTGACAAGGGAGTCTTATATGTAAAGAGCACAGTGGGAGTCTTAAAGGTCTTCAAAGTCTTAAGAACTAATCAAGAATGAAACCTGAAGTTCGTCACTTGAGGTTTATAACCTATCGTTTTGACATAGTTTGTGCCCATTCCAGTTAAATTTGAGTTCTTAGAGTTCTCAATTAGTTGCACAACAACTTGGAAGCAATGGTAGGCCCTTGAGCTACGAGGTGGCAAGAAGTTAAGATTGAGTTCAGTCCATATGAGTTTGGATTTGTCATTATCCTTGTCTTGTGACTACGGTTTCGACAATTCACATGGATAAGAACACATACACCATTAAATCTAAGTGTCATAAGGTTTCTCTCCGATTCATGAGAATGATGGGGAGGAAACAGTTTCACTAAGTAGATTTTAGCAAGATAGCAATTGTGATATTTGCATTCTCAAAGTCATTAGTGGAGTGTGTGTGGTTTACCGGCACACTAACCTGGACTTGTGAGAAGTGGCAAAAAGGTCTAACAATTATGATTACGACATCCCTCTTCATAATTGTGTAGACACACAAGTGGGCTATCTAAGGGAAGGTGTATGATTTTGATAAAGTTATATCAAAACAATCCAGTATCAGAAATTTGAACTTTGGTAAGAAAGTCAGCTGATTTCTTAGTACATGTCAAAGCTAGTGGGAGCATAAGTGTTATGCTAATAATCATCATGTTAGTGGGAGCATGATAATTATGATAAAAGTTGCAAGTTAGCAATGTTAATTATAGTAAACAAAAGATTTCAATTGGGAAAAAGTTGTTTTGCTATAATTAAGGGAGAGGAAATTATACTTCATCTCAAATCTATAAGCTTAGATCGTGAGGTTTTAATCATTTAGTCAAGGATATATATATATATATATATATATATATATATATATATATATATATATGAAATTCATGTTCGAATGGCTCAACATAAGGAAATTCTGTATATAGGTCCATTATTTGCTTTCTAAAAATCGATTATGATTACGGCATCCCTTTAAATAATCTGAATTATGAGAAATTGGCAAATAGAAATGGAAATGTTATAGCAAAAGACTGGTTTAGTCTTTATGTGAGACATCATGAATCGTGTCCCATATGCTTCGGATATAGGATGGATTACATGTGCTATATTCATCCTTTCTAAAAATTTTCCAAATGCCTGGGGCATTAAGAAGGGAAAAGGTTTAGAACTGGATATGACTAAAAGGATTAAACAATTGTTGAGGACAATCTAAGGTTTACCAAAGATTGGTTGCTCAAGGACAGTTGGAAGTATAGTGATAATTCTGGAAGGACCATATTGACATAATTTGTAAGGAGGCAACTCTTGTTCAGAAGTGATAGTCAAAATGGAATCTGGAAATGTTTCAAAGTCATAAATTTCAATCTGTGTAAGATTACGGAAACTTAATGCAAGAAGGATGTTTCCAAGGAGTTGATTGTTACACCCCCAAACCAGAACGGCGGAAACGTTCGGGGGCGGAGAACGTCATATTCAGTATCATAACAGTTCATAGAAAGGAAAGTACACACCACCATATACATTAAGGTTTCCAAAAGGTTTACATAATTGTATTCATTACATGTTCAAAAGTTAACTACATAAACATCTTTCAAAAGAAGTAATTAACGTCAGCACGTTAATCCCCATAAGTTGATTCCAAATCTGCTTAGCGGTTCCCTGATAATAGAAGTTATTTCAAAGAGAAAGTGTCAACAATTAAGTTGGTGAGTTCATGAGTAGTGTTTTGAGAAAATGTACGCCATTCGAAAGTTCGTGTATGTTTTCCAGAAAACGCAGTATTTCAAATGTAAAGAGTTGTGATTTGTTGTGTTGAAAGTGAATGTATTAGATCCAGAAAATCTCATATTTTCCCTAATGGTTGAGATACGAATTGTTGTGTTTTCCAAGAAAAACCCTTATTTTCTTATAAAAGTATGAAATGCATATGAATGTTCGTGTTATAAGTTGTAAATAATTGCACCAGGAAAATCCCTTATTTTCCTATTAGTTGTTTGTTTGTATATAGGAAAAAATCCTTATTTTCCTAACATAACTGGCAGTCTCTAAGACCGAAAATCGCAAGAAACCGACGTTCTTAAAAGTTGTGTCATAGTTTTATATAATAAAGCTATACGAAGATCGCATTTCTTAGATGAAGAATAGTTTTAATAGCCACTGGTTCATAAAAGCATAATACCATAATAATTGTATAACCTTGATTTTGGACCTTCCGTACAAGTTGGAAAGTTTTTGGAACCTACCCAAATTTTTTTTGAATATAATAGGGACCACTCTTGCAGTTTTGTCAAGCGTAGCTAAATTGATGAGTTTGAGCAAAACAAGAAAATGCTTAAATTATAATTGGATGATGGACCCCTATATAGCATCTGGTTCATATCTTTCGACTTGTAACTTCAACTAAATATGTTAAATATGTTTTGGAAAATAGACAAAATTCTGTATGACTTATGCGTTAGGCCTTTTTGCTAATTCGACTTTTATCGTGTTCAAAATCGGCCTTGAAGTCAGACAAATAAAGATGGAGTTAAGCATGGAAAATATTATGAAGATATTTTCTGGATTTATTATTTTCGCCGAGATTTCAAATTTCGCGGCAAAATAATCCTGTTTTAAAAAACTATAAATAGAACCACAAATTCATCTAGAGTAAAAGTAACATCATAAAATAAGAAGAATTTAGAAGGTGATGTCTATATGAGGGCGTTTTAAGGGTATATAAGGATATATAAAAATATGAATATGAAGAGAAGACATCATTAGGTTATCAGTTTGTTTACTTTTCTGTTTATAGTTAGTCAACTATTTGGTTTCCTAAATTTTCCTTTTGAGATTTGGGATTAAACCCTGTGAGAACAAGGATCTGATTACGTGGGGACAAGGCTCGAAAACTCAAACCTTGAGTTAATGCTTAAGATCAATGTTTGCTTATGATTGTCAGTTCCACTCAAGTCTGGCAAGACCAATCAAGACTTGAAGATGAGGATCAACAAAGTACTTCAAGTATTAAATAGAGAATAATGAGTATAATCAAAGTAAAGACAATAAATGAACAAGTAGCATGTTGAAAGAGCTTAATTTGAGAGAAAGATGCAAGCGAAGTAAATTCAAATATAGCTATCTTTAGAGGAACAATCCATTATCTATTCTTGACATTAAACAGTCCTTAAAGAGGAGAAAGGAGTACATCGTACAAAACTTAAACACATACATAGGACCGCACAAAAGAGTTACTTCTAACACCCTACTTATCAATTTGACCAAATAGACTAAGTCATATGAACTGGTACATCGAACTAGAAGACAAGAATAATAAATGCATAGACGAATAGATTGATTCAGACTTATTCTTTGTTTGGAACATCAACACTTGAACATACTCTCTACACTGCACATAAACTTCACTTCAGACCATTAACTGACTCCGTACCATATTCTACTCTAGAACTAAGACTAACTTCGGAACATGAAAGGTTAGAGATTCTAGAGGTTCACTTTTAGGTTCCAACAAACCCTTTATGATTATTTTGTCATGTAACACCTGGTTTGATTTGGAAAGGCTTTATGCACGGACTCGACGAGTTGGGAGATCAACTCGTTGAGTAGAGTCGTGATATCAGGGAATGCGGGATGGGATCGACTCAACGAGTCGAAGGGTTGACTCGGCGAGTCCGAGCTGGTTAAAGAAAACCCTAAATTTTTTGGTTTGCCCCTATATAAACAACATTATACGCCTTGTAGCGCCCCTTAACCTCATAAGAGATCGTTTATAGCCGCAAACACTTGGGTGTGTGAAGTAAGAGCTTTGGGAGCTTAAACCTTGGGATTGTGGAAGGATTTCCAAGCTTGAAGAAGTAGTATCAAGGGTAAAACACTAGATCTACCATCTATTTTTTCTTAGGAATTGTATAGAGGTATTAATCTATTACCTTAAGCCTAGAGTCTATTTGAGATTTATGACCAACTTTGAGGAAATGAAAGCAAGCTTAGATCTAGACCTATCACAAGGATATGGTTCCAGATCTGGACATTCTTAGGTCCTAAATATCATAAAGTTGCACCTTTTATTAAGCTGATTCCCTCTCCATGCATGAAAACCTTGTTTGAAGTTTAGTTTTGGTGTTATGGACATGTAAGGCCTTGCATGCACGTAAAGTTTGCAACATTACATGCTATCCACACTAGAAGATGATAGATTTAAAGTTTGGGACCTTGAGCCCCACTGGAAAAGGCTGCAAACATAATGGACTAAGGGGACTCGACGAGTCGTGCAAGAGACTTGGCGAGTCGAGAGGGTTTTCTTGTTGATGGTCGTGGGTTCACAGTTAAGGGTGTCCAATTGGAAGTTTACGATCGTAAACATCAAGGAACACGATGAGTAACTCGGGTAACTCGGTGAGTTGATGAGTGGAACAGAGAACCCGAAGAGTGGCTGATTGTACTCAATGAGTCCAGGTTAGTATGAACTATTGACCTTGACTACTGACCCAGACTTTGACCAGGTTTGACTCAGAGGAGCATTGGGGGCTGATTTATGATTATTTACTTGTTTTTCATAAGCAGTTTGGAAGTAGCAGCGTAAGTCATACCTGATTTTGTTGCCAGTTCAGCTTTGTGAAGTGAGTCTTCTCACCATACCAATGGGTCTAAAGCACCAAGTGTCATACTCCGCTAAAGCGAAAACACGAGGCGTGGTAGTCTAAAGGGTTTCATAGTAAAAGTTTAAAGTCAACACCAACCATAGTATTAAAAATCATTACAAATTTAGAATGAGTTTGAACAACTTTTTAAAAGAAATTACAATGTATTTAAAAGTCAACACATGCAAATGCTCCTACAAGTGTTGCGTCTCTACGTGCCTCTTACTAGATGATTACTGAAAAAGCATGTAAAACGAGCGTCAACTATAAAAATAATTGGTGAGTACTCACAGATTAAAAATAATATTGGTTTCAGGAATCGAAATAAAAGTTTTAATGGGATAGTTTTGTTATAAATTAAAAGATAGTTTTCATACCTTGCTCATGCGTGAGGCTCTGTAATTTTTTCGTCAATCTTGGTGTCGATCGTTCCTTCTTCCCTACGTCCTTCTGACTGGTGGTACTTGTTAGTACTAGATCATTATGATGAATAAGACTTCAGACCTTAAAAATACAAATAGTTGCACAAAGGATGGATTGAGAAAACTTCTCTTATTTATTAATGAACTAAAACCCGAAGGTTTTTACAATTTCAAACTATAAACCCTATATGGGGTTTTACTCACACATTTGCAGATTTCAATATGAATGGTTAAGGCTCTCCTATTTTCACTCTGCCTACAAATGAAAGCATAACTCTCTACTTATAGAATCATAGAGAGAATCTGATACAAGAATTTTACGTCACTGTTGACCAAATCATCCACTAACTACATTATTGTGTAGTGGATTCTCTTTGAGGGTCCTCTCTTATCTGGAGCTTATCGAGGAATCTTCTTTAATAATAGGTTTGCCATTATTATTTTTGGTAGTGGAGGCCACCTTAATGGTTAGGCATTGATAGTTGTATCTGTTAGTGCTTTTGTGGAGTGTCGTTCAGATGTTTGCCTCGTGTCCGCTGATTAAGTATGGCTTTAGCAGGGAGTTTTGGAAGGCTAAGAACAATTGTTCATCGGTCAGAGAAATATATTTGTTGTATTTTCTTTAGATTAAGGTCTTCTCATTGGCATGATATCCATTAACAAAGATCTTGTCATCCGCTGAAAAACTGAAAACCTTATTGATAAAGATTTCAATTTTAGATTTTGCTAGTTGGAGGATATTAGATTTTCCAAGCTTTCAGAAGGTTTCTTGTTTTCAGAAGCCTATCTGCACTAAATGATGAGGATGATATTTTATTTCATCCTTATCATTCCAGTATGGGATGCCACTGTTGAATTTTATAAAAATGTCTTGATCCTTTTTTCAGCATCTTGTTCTGAATCTTTTAATTGCTTTTATAAAGCTTTTATAGAAAAGCTTTATTTCCTGCATGTTTTGACTAGGATAGATGATTTTTACCAATCCTAGTTGAAATGCTTCATACACTTGTAAAGAGTTGGCATTTTTGTAGAAATTGTAGTGGCTTAAATTCTTGTCATCAATAGTGGAGAATTTTTCTTCTACAAAATTTTCTTCCGGTTCACTTCGGGCATACTTGTAACAATACTCGAAGTCTTTTATCTTTATTTTTATTGGGAGGTCAGGTGTGACTTCTTCAGTGTTTTTGGGAGTTCTTCTTGGAAGGAATCCAAGAGCGGTTTTGGAACTTTTTGTAGAGTTTAAGGCTAACTTGAATGTGTTAGGCCTTAAGGTCTCTGCTGCAGTAATAAGGTGTAGTTCTGAGCACCTTTTTGATCTTGTGTATTGATCTACAGTTATCTTGGCTTCAAGAAAGTTATTAAACTTTTTATGTTTAATAATTTTAATTCCTTCCGTTTCATTTTTGGTGATGTTCCAGTCTTCAAATATACCAGCGTTGGGTCCATTGAATACAACGTAGTATGGTTTTGAATTTTTATTAGGAATTTGTAACAATTCCTCTGGTATTTGAATTCCCTTATCAGGTGTTCCTGATCCAGAAGACGAACCTTCAGTTTTTGGGATTTGAATTCCCCCGTTAGGTCTTAGACTAAAGCCTAAGGGTGTAACCAAAGTTATTGGAGTTTGTACTCCTGTATGGATTTTTGGTAAATCCACAACCTTCAACGGATTTGTTGAGTCTTTACCTGGAGCCATTTGCTCAGGACTAGACATTTCTTTTCTTTTTAAAGTAGGTGAAACATTGACCACTTTTTGTTCGATGTTCTTTTGAACACATACATTTTCTTCTTGACTCATAGGAGAGGAAGGAGAAGAAAGTTCCTTTTTATGTTCAGACCTAAATAGTCTTACAATTTTTAATTGGTTTCTGACGAATTCCAATTCTTGTTCGAGAAGAGCTTGTTTGAGCATAAGCTCCTGTTCTTTCTCCATTTGAGAAATGCTATGTACCTGTAGTCCAAATTATGGACTGAGGTTAAAACCTCTTGGGTCGTTAGACCACCAAAGTATAACGCCGAATAGCTTTGATTCCTGCATGAAAAGAGTATCAAACCTGATTAGTTTTTCTTTTTAAATTATCAAGTTAAGTAGTCTGGAAAGATATTATTTTCTCCTTTAATGTGCTCTACTTCGAAGCTATATCTGGAAAATCACGTTTGCCATCAAACTAATCGACCTTGTTTGTTATCTCCTGAAATGTTATTTCTTAAAAAATAAGCAAAGTTTTTGTTATCTGTTATTACTGTAAAATTTACAGGTGTGAGATAGATTGAAAACTTTTCAATTACTCTTTTAACGACAAGATATTCTTTTTCATTAGAATGGTAATTTCTTTCAGCAAACTAAAAAGATCCTTAGGTGTATCTACAAATGAATTGTTTGGATTGATCCTCATAATTTATTGCTTTAAGGATTCCACCCCAATAATTACTGAAGTATCAGTTTCGATAATTAATTTATCATCTAAGTTAGGATGATATAGAGGTGGAAACTCATTTAGGTTCTTTTTTATGTTTGCCATATGGCTAGAATCATCTTCAGACCACGACCAAAGGACATCTTTCTTAAGTTTGCATTGTAAGGGACTTCTTATTTTTGCAAGTTTAGGAATGTAATTTGAAACATATGTTAAGATTCCTAAAGATCTTTGTAACTATTTTTATCTTCAATTTTATTAGGAAATTTATGAATATTTTCTAAAATATGATTTTGAAGACGATGACTTCCTTGTTCTATTTCTAACCCAATAAAATTTATTTTACTTTTAAAAAGTTGTGTTTTATATTTGGAAAGAATGATTCCAAGAAGATCACATTTTTTTAGAACAGTTGCTACGTGTAACAAATGTTCATTTTCATTGTTGCTAAATTTGAGGATGTCATCTACATAAACGCCACAAAATCTTTCAAAAGATCTGAATGCATTTTGCATGTCTTTGAAATATGGATGAAGCTTGTTTTAGAATGAAAGGTACAATAGTCCATTGGTAATGTCCTCGGGAACATGTGAAAGCTGTTAAGAGTTGTGATTCAGCGTCAAGTAAAACTTGCCAAAATCCAGATTTACAGTCGAAAGAGCTGAATATTGTTTTTCCTCTAATAAGGGTGAGAAGTCCATCTTTATTAGGGAGATTATGGTTGTCACATATGGTTGCTTTTTTAATAGCTTTGTAGTTAACTACCATTCTTTTCTTTCCACTTCTTATTTCTGCATCATATTCGACAAGGAAAGCGGGAGATTTGTGAGGAGATTTACTTGGAATGATGACCTTTATTTCAAGTAGTTGTTTGATTTGTTTACTAAATTCTTAGACATCTTGAGGACTATATTTCATAGGTTTAACTGTTATGATAGTGGATGGGTCGATTAATTTTATGTCTTCTTTCATCAATTGTTTAGACTTTATTGGGTCTATAGGATCTTCTGAGCAAACTTTTTCAAGTAAACTTTCAATTTTTGAAAATTTTTCTCGATTAAGAAGAAATTTAAGTTCTTCTTCATTCCCTCCATTTTAAAAGGCAAAGTTTCTTCAATCTTGGTTTGAGAGATGTTGACAGGTTCTGGTTTTTTAATTTTTGAATTATTTGTTGGATTAATGTCTAAGTCCATAACTATAATTGGTAAGACTTGACCCGACCCGGCATGGTCCATTTGGGTTGCATGGCATCATGCACTTGGATAGACTAAAATGAGAGAAATAACACTTAAGGTTTGTTAATATATTATAAGTTCTAATATATTAATAAGGTTATTTAATTAGTATTGATCAAGAATTAATTTGGAATTAATTAAGTGATCAAAAGGAGACTAATTAAATATATGGGTTGATTGTGTAAATCATTCATTCTTATATATGTGGGCTTGTGATCCAAGATTCCTTATGTTGGACTAAGTCCATGGGGTGACCCATGGATACTCCATGGAGGTTAAAATCCATGGAGCATAAGGAATGGGTAAAGTCATGAGTTACATGGTGTAACCCTAATAGCCACCATATAATAGAAACCCATGGCTCAAGAAATCGTGACTATGTGTGTGTATGAGGGCTAGACGATTTCATGAAGTGTTCTAATTTCTCTCTAAGTTATTCCAAGTGCTTATGGTGTTGTGTGAACCATTTGAGGTGTCACACTTGGGGCACTAGGCACTCAAGCTTCATGAAGACAAGCACTATCAAAGAGGTATGTATTCTATCTTGTTATATCCATTATTTTATATGCTAGATTAGGATAATACCTTGGATGTTCATATTTGCATGTATAATAGAGAAAACATAGATCCAAGGTATTTAGGGTTGCATGTACACTTAGGAGTGTTAGAATGCTCATAACCCAACAGTGGTATCAGAGCCTAGGCTTGTTTTCTTGTTATACTTGCAATAGAAGCTGAAAAATCGAAATTGGTGCTGTCAGCCTAGCAGACTCGCCGAGTCCATGAAGGGACTCGACGAGTCCAAGGCAAAATGCATCCAACTCGCCGAGTTGTGTTCATGCACTCGATGAGTTGGACCCCAGACAGCATATTTTCGAGGTTTTTGGCTAGAAATGGACTACGAACATTACCCTAAGTTGTTTTTGAACTTATAAACTTGTTTTTGATGTGGTATTGTTCATGCTAATCCATTTTCAAAGATAATTGTCGATAGATTCATGTTTTGTATTAGTTTAAAGGTTAGACTAATTACATGAAAAAGTTTGATTTGAATTATCGTGTTCTTATGAGTTGCTTAGATTAATAGAAAGTTAATTGAAATAGTTGTTTTCAATCCATTTTAATCTAAGAGTTGAGTACAAAATGTGTTTGTGTAACTTATCCTCAAGTTACATGAAGAGTCACATTAAAGACTCAAAAAACTCATAAAGTTGGCAAAGGTTACAAAAATGAAGAGTCTAGTTCTAATTAATTGGAGTTATGACTCCATAATTTGTCCTCAAGTTATGGAGGACCAAGAGTCTCTTCATTAAATAAATATAAAAAAAAATAATGTAACCTTATTTAATTTCATAAGTCATAAAATAAAGAAAAAGTTAATTCTTTATTAGTTTAAAGTCTTCCATAATTTGTCCTCAAGTTATGGAACTTGAAGAGTTTTTGGATTAAAACTAATTTAAACACATAAGTTATGGAATTAATTAGTTTTGAATAGTTTCAAAACTTTCCCTCAAGTTTTGGAATTTGAAGACTTTTCTCTTATGAATACTTTAATTCCAAGTTAGCGCTTAGAATTTTAAAAGTTAAAATTCAACCCTTATACTTTATAATATTATAAGTTAGTAATATATATATGTATAAGAGTAAAGTCAGTCTTACTGCTAGTACGCCTCATTCACGAAGCCGGTCTATAAGGTGGGTATAAGGTTGTTGCCTATAAAATGGCAACTTAATGGGTGTCCACTCTCACCCACCGCTTGCTTGACTAGTGGAGGGTCGTTAGCCGAACGGGTTTGACATGACTATAATTCTCCCTTCATTAAAAGTATTAATGATAAATACTAAGTAACTAAACTCTTTAAAAATACCCAATCTTAGTTACTTAGGAAAATGTGAAGAAGGTGCTAATCCATGAAATTACACTTTGCACTTTGTTTAAGTCGGTTAGTGGAGCGTGTGTGGTTAACCGGCACACTAACTCGAATTTAACAAGGTAGGCAAAGGGTAACTTAATGTTTATCATAGTATCGATGGAGCGTGTGTGGTTAACCGACACATCGATTGAGGGGTAAACACTTAAGGGTACCAAGTAATTTGCATGGTTACTTCACACCTTGTTTTGTGATCCTCGGCATCCCAGTCACAAAACCTGAAGGGCACACTCGAGATTGAAACATGCCATTGAACAGTTCAATGAATCTCAAAGATCTAGCCTTAATATTTCATATTGGGTGTCATATTAAGGACTTTAAGATCAACTATCTTGAATATCTCCCAAAACATGTCTGTTTTAGACATTTATGATCTTCCCAAATCTCTTGAAACAAGCATTCCTAATGAAGATGATGTCCCATGGATATCATACTTCTTTCTCCTCCTCTAATTATTCTCCCTAACCCAGAAGTTCTTGAAAAGTTTAAGGTCACTCAAGCCCTATTGGCAAGACAAGGTCTAGGTGTGATCACATCTTGGAGATGTAGTCACATATTGACAAGCCGGGAGAGTTGGGTGTCAATGTCTTGAGAAAGTTGGTGGTTCAATCACTTTCTAAGTCACATAGTGAGTTCCTTTGGGACACCTATGAAATAGACTATGACAAGACCCTTAATGATCTTATCTATTGTTACGATCAACTTCCTGAAACTTTATGGACATTGACAATGGTGACTATGGAAATACAGAAAAAGCATTCTCTTCCCAATGGAAAGGGATCGGCCATAGTCAACTCGGTTGAACAAATGGTAAAGAGAAAAACTAAGTCTGTGATAGTCCCGTGTACCATTATCAAAGGGTCCATATGTTTATATTGCCAAAGTAAGGGTCATTATTTGCGAAGCTGCCAAATTTACCTAAGGGTGTTAAAGTCAATAAGGTTGACTCTACTTCAGGTAAAGTCCACTACTCTAACTCTGTTAAGTTTTTATTCTGAGATTCTTGATGCATGATGTGACTGGGTCACATGGTAATGTTTTAAGAATCAAAGAAAAGTAAAGGAACTTAAAGAAAGACTATGCTGAATCTGATCGCGTAGATGGATTTCTATCGCGTAGTTTGAAAATCGGATTCTTGAGCTACTTCTTAGGAGTTATGAGATATTGTTTAGGAATAGATAACAACAAGTTTTCATATGGGTTGTAAGGATAAGTTTTTCCGCATAGTTTTAAAATAAAAGAAAATGTTTGATTTTATTTATTTTAAAATATCCTTACAATGACATTTGAGGAAAAATTGTTGCTTATATGATTCCATTAATAGCAAGAGTGGAAGTATGAAATTGATTCTTTCATTTGTGGTAATGTCTAAATTTATCAAATAAAGGAAAGATTCTCATCACCCAAGTCACAATTGGACCGGAACTTGGAATCATGCAAGTTGTGTAGCATGATGAATGAGAACTTTCAAGTATTGGAAAAATTAAGACTAATTACTTGTTCACATGGATGTGTGAGTCAAGTAATGGACTAAGGGATCGAGCACATAGTTATGTGCACTGATTAAGTCCACCACAAAAGATGTAAGGCTATTCGTCATAGTTTACTAAGGCTTAGTAAATATGATTATACTTACAAGCCTAAGTGTAACTCTGAGACATTGGAAAAGGTTCCAATGTAAGGCAGAGCGAATAAGAAGAATCAAATTAGACAAAAGGATAAGAGTTT
This sequence comes from Lactuca saligna, assembly GCF_052625555.1. Classification (NCBI taxonomy): domain Eukaryota; kingdom Viridiplantae; phylum Streptophyta; class Magnoliopsida; order Asterales; family Asteraceae; genus Lactuca; species Lactuca saligna. The sequence goes on from NC_136418.1 coordinate 79,216,447, forward strand.
CTCAAATCTGAAAAGATGGGAGAGTACTTTAGTATCAGCTTTGTGATCATCTTAATGATTAAGAAACCATATCAAAATTTGTTCTCTAAGGAAGTCTTAGTGCATTCTAATGACTAAGAAGAAGGGATCTTGAAATTGTTGAAATGGTTAAATCAAGGAGATGAGTCATACTTCGTTCCAATACAAGTCTTGGAGTCATACTCCAAGATTGTAATTTGAGTGACATGTCTTAAAGAAGGTTTAAAACACTTGACAAATGTAAGAGTAAAAGTTTTCTACTCTTGTACATTTCAAATTGGTAAGTTGTGATGTTTTGGATAAAACAAAGACCAACTTCGGCCAATTGTGTGAAGTGTTTGTCTTGATTAGAATCCACACTATCTCTTGAATGTTTGACAAGGGAGTCTTATAGGTCAAGAGGACAGTGGGAGTCTTAAAGGTCTTGAAATTCTCAAGATCTAATCAAGAATAAAACCTAAAGTTCTTCACTAGCACACGACTTGAGGTTTATAACCTATCGTGTTGACATATTCTGTGCCCATTCTAGTTAAAGTTGGCTTTGCATATGAGTTCTTAGAGTTCTCAATGTGTTGCACAACAACTTGGAAGTAATGGTAGGCCCTTGAGCTGCCAGGTGGCAAGAAATTAAGATTGAGTTCAATCCATATGAGTTTGGATTTGTCATTATCCTTGTCTTGAGACTATGGTTTTGACAATTCACATGGATAAGAACTCATACACCAATAAATCTAAGTGTCATAAGGTTTCTCTCTGATTCATGAAAATGATGGTGAGGAAACACTTCCACTAAGTAGATTTTAGCTAGATAGCAATTGGGATATTTGCATTCTCAAAGTCGATAGTGGAGAGTGTGTGGTTTACCGGCACACTAACTTGGACTTGTGAGAAGTGGCAAAAAGGTCTAACCATTATGATTACGGCATCCCTCTTCATAATTGTTTAGACACACAAATGTGCTATCTAAGGAAAGGTGTATGTTTTTTGATAAAGTCTTATCAAAACAATCTAGTATCAGAAACCTGAACTTTGGTAAGAAAGTCAATAAAGTATTGATTTCTAGAAGTCCAGCTGATTTTTGAGTACATGTCAAAGCTAGTGGGAGCATAAGTGTTATGCTAATAATCATCATGTTAGTGGGAGCATGATAATTACGATAAGTATTGCAAGCTAGCAATGTTAATTATAGAAAACAAAAGTTTCAACTGGGAAAGAGTTGTTTTGCTATAATTAAGGGAGAGGAAATTATACTTCATCTCAAATCTATAAGCTTAGATCGTGAGGTTTTAATCATTTAGTCAAGGATATATATGAATTTCATGTTGGAATGGCTCAACATAAGGAAATTCTGTATATGGTCCATTATTTGCGTTCTAAAATTCGATTATGATTACGGCATCCCTTTTCATAATCTGAATTATGAGAACTTGGCAAATAGAAATGGAAATGTTATAGCAAAAGACTGGTTTAGTCTTTATGTGAGACATCATGAATCGTGTCCCATATGCTTCAGATATAGGATCGATTACATGTTCTATATTCATCCTTTCTAAAATTTTCCAAATGCCTGGGGCGTTAAGAATGGAAAAGGTTTAGAACTGGATATGACTAAAAGGATTAAACAATTGTCGAGGACAATCTAAGGTTTACCAAAGATTGGTTGCTCAAGGACAGTTGGAAGTATAGTGATAATTCTGGAAGGACCATATTGACATAATCTGTAAGGAGGCAACTCTTGTTCAGAAGTGATAGTCAAAATGAATCTGGAAATGTTTCAAAGTCAGAAATTTCAATCTGTGTAAGATTAAGGAAACTCAATGCAAGAAGGATGTTTCCAAGGAATTGGAATACTTTGTAATGATTGTTGCAAAGTCTTTCTGACTTTGTGCATAATCATTAAAAGAGGATAAATGTGTTGGATAAGGTGTCTAAGTCCATAACTATTTCTGGTATGTACTTGACCCGACCCGGCATGGTCCATTTGGGTTGCATGGCACCATGCAATTGGATAAACTAAATGAGAGAAATAACGCTTGGAGATTATTAATATATTATAAGTTCTAATATATTAATAATATTATTTGATTAGTTTGATCAAGAATTAATTTAGAATTAATTAAGTGATCAAAAGATAACTAATTAAATATATGGGTTGATTAAGTAAATCATCCATATCTTGTATAGTGGGCTAAAAGGCTCCATGGATCATCAAGTTGGGTTCCACCCATAGGATGCTCCATGGATGCTCCATGGGAGTTACAAACCCATGGATCATGGAAATGAAGAGTCATGACACATTAGGGTTTAACCCTAGATGTGTCAACACTATATAAGTAATATGATCTCCTCCCAAATCGGTTACACTAAGTAATAAGGGGGCTTGGCCGATTTTGAAGAGTGTGTATTCTCTCATAAGTTCTTCCAAGAGCATTTGGTGTTGTGTGAAGCATTTGAGGCATCACCACTTGAGGTGCTAGGCTCACAAGGTTTCAAGGAACACAAGCAACAACAAGGTAAGTTATTCTATCTATACTTCATGTTTAAATTGTTCCCCATGTATGCTAGATAGGAATATAACCTTGGAAATCAACTTTGCATGACAAATTAGACAAACATAGATCCAAGGTTATTAGGGTTGCATGTACACTTAGGAAGTGTTAGAATGCTCAAAACCCATCAGTGGTATCAGAGCCTAGGCTTGTTTGTTCTTATTTGTGCTTAAAAGTTGAAAACAGAATCGAAAATTTGCTGTCTGCGATCGGACTCGTCGAGTCCATAGGGGGGACTCGTTGAGTCCATGAGTATCTTCAACCAACTCGGCGAGTCATGTTCATGCACTCGGCGAGTAGGGTCGAATGAGTGCAGAATTTCGATTCAGTTGCTGGAAAATGAATTAGAAACATTACCCTAAACTGTTTTAGTAAATATAAACTTGTTTTTGGTGGTGTAATGTTTTGCTAATTCATTTACAACAACTAGTTATCAAAATTACAAAGTTTTATGTAATTTTTGATTATGTTCATATTCATGTTCTTGTTCTTATGATGTTTTAGATGATCATAGGAATTATTTGTAACCTATTTGGTAGTTTAATTCTTGATCATAATGTGTTTTAATGGAGTCCATAACTTATCCTTAAGTTATGGAAAACCAAGAGTCACACTTGAGTTAAAACCATTAAGAAAACACAAGAGTTATAAAAATGAAGAGTCTTCATTTTATGACTCTATTAAACTCATAAGTTACAAGAAATGAAAAGTTTTGAAAGTTACAAAACTTGCCCTCAAGTTTTGGAACAAGTAAAGTTAAGTTAAAACTTTAGTTCCAACCCCTAGAATTTTAAAAGTTAAAATTCAACCCTTATACTTATATTATGATGATTTAATAATTATATATATATGTATAAGAACAAGTCGTCTTACCGCTAGTACGCCTCATTCACGAAGTCGGTCTATAAGGTGGGTATAAGGTTGTTGCCTATAAAATGGTGACTTAATGGGTGTATATTCTCACCCACCGCTTGCTTGACTGGTGGAGGGTCGTTAGCCGAACGGGTAAGACAAGGACTTATAAATTCTCATTCAAAGTATGATGAATATATAAAGTAACTAAATGTTTATTAAATTCCCAATCTTAGTTACTTTAGGAAAAATGTGAATAAGGTGCTAATCCATGAAATTACACTTTACACTTTGTCTGAGTCGTTGGTGGAGCGTGTGTGGTTAACCGGCACACTAACTTGGACTTAACAAGGTAGGTAAAGGGTGACTTAAGGTTTATTATAGTATCGGTGGAGCGTGTGTGGTTTACCGGCACATCGATTGAGTGATAAACATTAATGGTACCAAGTGATTTGCATGGTTACTTCACACCTCGTTTTGTGATCCTCGGCATCCCAGTCACAAAACCTGGAGGGCACTCCCGAGATTGAAACATGCCTTTGAAAAGTTCATTGGATCTCAAAGAATCTAGGAATTTCTAAAACCAATAAAAACTAAATATTTAATATTTCGGTTTTCGTGGTGGAAATTGGTGAATCGTCATTCACCTACCTTTCAAATATGGTATAGCTTAGATTACAGCATACCTCTTCTAAGTTATATTATATTGTGATTGGATCCTAGCCTTAATATTACATTTGGGTGTTTTATTAAGGACTCTCTTAAATCTAAACTAAACTTGTTCTTCTTTTTCAGATGTCTTCAACTAATGCTTCTGGCTCGAATCCTAATGGCTCCTTTACTCTTATGAGTCTGTGTGGGAAAGTCACCTTTGATGGATCCAACTTCAATAAGTGGATCAGAAACTTCAGGATGATTACCCGCTACGAGGACAAAGAATATGTCCTTGACAAGGAGCTTAAGGAAATTGACGAGTCCACTGCAACTCCCCAGGAGATCGCTGACTTTCATACTCATGAAAGAGATGCAACCAAGGTGGCTTGCATCATGTTAGCCACCATGACAGCTGAACTCCAAAAGTCTTATGAAGACTTCTACCCTTATGAAATGCACCAAGATTTGATGGAAAGATACCATCAAAGTGCACGACAAGAGAGGTACGAAGTCATCTGCTCCATGATAACAACCATGATGAAGGACGGAGAGTCCGTCACGAGCCACATGCAGAAAATGCAAAGGTATGTGGATCGGTTGCTGAAGCTCAATGTGAACTTCCCTGAGGAGCTTGCAATAGATATCATTTTGCACTCCTTACCATCAGGCTATGATCAATTCCGCATGACATATCACATGAACAAGGAAGAGGTCACCCTCAGCAAACTTCAGGGACTTCTCAAGATCGCAGAAACAGGTCTTAAGGGGAAGTCGGTTGCTATCACTCCTACTCCAGAAACAACTCCGGTCTTCGCAATCGGGCATAGTCGAGGGAGGAAGAGAAAGAGATCTTCAAAGGGTACCAAGGCTCGGACCCTTGATGGATCTTCTTCAAGTGGAACCAAGAAAGGTTTCATTACTCCTTCTTCTGACCCAAAAGAGGCTGAATGCTTCTATTGCCACGAAAAAGCTCATTGGAAGCAGAACTGCCCAAAGTACCAGCAAGATGTAAAGGATGGGAAAGTCAAACCCAACCATGCAGGTATTTACACTATCATTTCTAATAACTCACCCCATTCGAAATCTTGGGTCCTTGATACAGGTTGCGGAATTCATATTTGCTGTGACTTGCAGGGACTAGGAAGAAGTGAGAATGTGGAGCAAGGAAGAATAAACTTAATCATGGGGAATAGGAAAGTTACACCTGTCACCAAGATTGGAGTTTATACTTTATCGCTAAGTAGTGGGTTAAATTTAGATTTGAATAAATGTTGTTATTCGCCAGAAATGGCAAGAAATATTATTTCCTTTCATGCATTGTACAAACAAGGTTTCACCTTTTCGTTTGATAATGAAGTTGGTTCGATTAATGCTTTCTTTAATAATGTACTTTATTTTAAAGCATTACCTTGTGATGGTGTGTATGAAGCTGTATCTATTGTAGATAACTTAGGAAATAATGTTTTGTGTATTGATTCTACTAATAATAATAACTTGGATAAAGCATCGTTATGGCATTGTCGTCTTGGACATATAAGCAAGAAACGCATAGGCCAACTCCAAAAGGATGGAGTCTTGGAGTCGTTTGACCTAAAGTCAAATGATAGTTGCGAATCATGCTTACTTGGAAAAATGACAAAGTCACCCTTCACAGGCTCATGTGAAAGGGGTGAAGGTTTGTTGGACCTTATACACACGGATGTGTGTGGACCATTCAAACATGCCACAAGAGATGCTAATCGTTATTATTTGACTTTTACTGATGATTACAGTAGATATGGATATGTCTACTTAATCAAGCATAATTCAGAGACTTTCGAGAAGTTTAAGGAATTTAAACAGGAAGTCGAGAATCAATTGGGCAGGAACATTAAGATGCTTCGATCCGATCGAGGTGGTGAGTATCTTAGTTCAGAGTTCCTCGACTATCTAAAGGAATGTGGGATTGTCTCACAATTGACACCTCCCAGGACACCGCAGTTGAATGGTGTGGCTGAGAGGCGTAATCAAACCTTGTTGGACATGGTTCGTTCCATGATGAGTCGAGCTTCGCTACCAATCTCATTCTGGGGGTATGCCTTAGAGACTACCGCCCATATCCTTAATCTAGTCCATACAAAGAAAGTTGCCAAAACTCCTCACGAGATGTGGACTGGTAAAGTACCTAAACTAGACCACATCAAGATTTGGGGCTGCGAGGCTTTCGTGAGACGCGAGACTCATGATAAGCTCGAACCCCGAAGCGAGAGGTGTATTTTCATCGGCTACCCACAGCAATCCTTTGGTTACCTCTTCTACAGACCTAGTGACAATGTGGTCTTTGTAGCAAGAAGAGGAGTCTTTCGAGAAAGAGAGTTTATAAGCCAAGGAGACAGTGGGAGGCAAGTTGATCTTGAAGAAATTCAAGAGTCAAGTGGTGAAGGAACTTCAAACTCTAGCCCTCAACTTGAGGAGGAAACTCCTGTTGAGCCAATTGACGAATCTGTACCTCTGAGGCGTTCCACAAGAGTTAGGAGTGCACCTGAGCATTACTATGGATTCCATATTACTGCAGAAGGTGAGACACTTATTAGTGATGAGACACTAGTAAGTCAAGATGACCCTAACAGCTACGAGGAAGCCATGGCAGGCCCCGAGTCTGCTAAATGGAAAGAGGCTATGGATAGCGAGATACAATCCATGTATGACAATCAAGTTTGGAACTTGGTTGAGAATGTACCAGGTCGAAAGACTGTAGGGTGCAAATGGGTCTTCAAGAAGAAGACCGACATGGATGGTAAAGTACACACTAATAAGGCTAGACTGGTTGCAAAGGGCTTCTCTCAAATTCCTGGAGTGCACTATGATGAGACCTTTTCTCCGGTAGCCAAGATTAAGTCTATTCGGGTTCTGTTAGCCATAGCCGCATTTCATGACTATGAAATTTGGCAAATGGATGTCAAAACTGCTTTCCTTAATGGAAAGTTGGCTGAAGATGTTTACATGAGTCAGCCAGAAGGTTTTGTCAGTAACGAGTACCCTAATAGAGTGTGTAAGCTTGAGAAATCCATTTATGGATTAAAGCAAGCACCTCGCAGATGGAATCTTTGCTTTGATGAAAAGGTCAAGGAATTTGGCTTTTCTAGGAGTGAAGATGAATCTTGTGTATATGTCAAGGCTAGTGGGAGTATAGTTATCTTTTTGGTATTGTATGTGGATGACATACTACTCATAGGAAACGACATTCCAACCCTGCAGGAAGTAAAGTCCTGGCTTGGAAAGTGTTTCGCTATGAAGGACCTTGGTGAAGCTGCCTACATTTTGGGGATAAGGATCTTGAGAGATCGGAGTAAAAGACTAATTGGACTTAGTCAAAGTACCTACTTGGAGAAGATTCTAAAGAGATTCAGAATGCAAAACTCCAAGAAAGGAGAGTTACCCATCCAGAGTAGCGCCAAGCTGAGTAAGACACAAAGCCCTAGCACTGAGGCTGAGATAGCATAAATGAGTCGAATACCTTATGCTTCGGCTGTAGGTTCGATCATGTATGCTATGACGTGTACTCGACCTGATATAGCCTTTGCCTTGAGCATGGTTAGCAGGTTTCAGGGGAACCCTGGCAATGCACACTGGACTGCGGTAAAGAATATTCTCAAGTACCTACGAAGGACTAAGGACTGGGTCCTTACCCTCGTTGGGAGTGATGACTTGAGAGTTGAAGGGTATAGTGATGCTAGCTTCCAGACTGATAGGGATAACTTCCGCTCTCAGTCGGGCTGGGTCTTTACCCTAAATGGAGGAGCAATTTCTTGGAAGAGTTCCAAGCAAGAGACAGTGGCAGATTCTACTTGTGAATCAGAGTATATTGCAGCTAGCGAAGCGGCAAAGGAGGCGTTATGGCTGAGGAACTTCATTGGAGACCTTGGAGTTGTACCAGCTATTAAAGAGCCGATGGAAATTTTCTGTGATAGTGAAAGTGCTGTTGCCTTAGCCAAGGAACCAAGGGATCACGGGAGATCCAGACACATCGACAGAAAATACCATTTCATCAGACATCGGATCGAAGAGGGACTCCTCGTGGCAAAGAGGGTATCATCGGATGAGAACCCAGCAGATCCCCTCACGAAGGGACTGACTCGGGTTAAGCATCTCCAGCATGCTCGGAGCATAGGGCTGAAGGATGATATTAGATTTAGTAGTTAGATAATCTCGAAATTTGTAAAGTGTAATTGACATTTGATGATGAATAAAAGTGTTTTATTTATGAGTAAAGTGTTACTATCTCTTGTCGATCGTTTACTATATTTCTTTTGCATGTTTTGACTTCCAGAATAATTTTGTTTGGTATAACATATTATTCAAACCTCCACAGTCGGTCATATGTCGGAAGTAGGTATGAATCAAGACTGTCATGATTGGTTGTAGAGGTCTGGGACAAGGCTACAACAATCATGAGTGCTCATAAGTTCTGAGCATTGGACTCAACCCACGCTCACTGGAATCACTTCATGGAATTCTATCTCGAGTGATCGTGAGACGGTAATATCATATAAGTCTTTAAACCTAGAGATATGATTTGTTACTTACGAGTTGGTTATGCATTGATTGTATGAAAAACGCATTGGTAACTCGATGTTATAAAATCGTGCTCTTATGTGTAATTCAATGAGTAGTAGAACAAACATATGAGTCGAAGTTTATCTGTTCCTTCTTGGATTAGAAGCTGATATCTGGGCCCCTTGATGATTTTGTTTTGACCTATGTACCGGGCCCGGTCAGAACTAGATTGATGTGTTCAATAAAGTTCTTTGTCAAACAAATCGGAAATCGGGAAACAAATGTTGGACAATAAGTAAGACATTGTTCCATGTATTTGTCCGACTGATATCTAGAACAGAGGATTATATGATCACTTATCTTCAATGGCGTACCATCATCTTCTCAAGTTTCGAGAAACCTTGTAAAGAGCTACGATTGCCGATCGGTTCCTGAAGTCATACATGCAGTAATAGTTACTAGACTTATCCAAGTGGGAGACTGTTCGATAAGGTGTCTAAGTCCATAACTATTTCTGGTATGTACTTGACCCGACCCAGCATGGTCCATTTGGGTTGCATGGCACCATGCAATTGGATAAACTAAATGAGAGAAATAACGCTTGGAGATTTTTAATATATTATAAGTTCTAATATATTAATAATATTATTTGATTAGTTTGATCAAGAATTAATTTAGAATTAATTAAGTGATCAAAAGATAACTAATTAAATATATGGGTTGATTAAGTAAATCATCCATATCTTGTATAGTGGGCTAAAAGGCTCCATGGATCATCAACTTGGGTTCCACCCATAGGATGCTCCATGGATGCTCCATGGGAGTTACAAACCCATGGATCATGGAAATGAAGAGTCATGACACATTAGGGTTTAACCCTAGATGTGTCAACACTATATAAGTAATATGATCTCCTCCCAAATCGGTTACACTAAGTAATAAGGGGGCTTGGCCGATTTTGAAGAGTGTGTATTCTCTCATAAGTTCTTCCAAGAGCATTTGGTGTTGTGTGAAGCATTCGAGGCATCACCACTTGAGGTGCTAGGCTAACAAGGTTTCAAGGAACACAAGCAACAACAAGGTAAGTTATTCTATCTATACTTTATGTTTAAATTGTTCCCCATGTATGCTAGATAGGAATATAACCTTGGAAATCAACTTTGCATGACAAATTAGACAAACATAGATCCAAGGTTATTAGGGTTGCATGTACACTTAGGAAGTGTTAGAATGCTCAAAACCCATCACAATGCATATAAGTTTAGAATCTAACAGATTTCAGTAAATAACATGAATTTGGAATTCTTGTACTTACAGTAAGGATTTGGGAGTGTGAAAAGAGAATCATTGAAGTTGTGTTCAATTGATCTAGTTCACAAAATAAAGATCATAGACAAACATATTATGCATACTTGGTGTATGGCATGACTAGTGTTTAGAAAACATAGTGTACATGCTTGGAGCATGGACAACTATTGTTGTAAATTCAAGAATAATGTTGATAGCTGAAACAATATACAATAAATAATGTGTAATCATATGGTGATAAATAAAAAGTGTTTTATTTATATTCATAAGCTCTGAGACCATATTGGATTCAATTATTATTGTGTTTCACTTTGCAAGTTTTGACTTCCCGAATAAACTAGGTTATTCTTCCGGAATGACTAAGTTATTCAAACCATCCACAGTCGGTCATATGTTGGAAGTAGATATGAATTAAGACTGTCATGGGTTGGCTTGAAGAGGTCTAAGTTGTTGGACAAAGGGCTACAACACTCATGAGTGCTCATAAGTTCTGAGTATCGGATTCAACCCGCGCTCATTGGAATCACTTCATGGATTTTATCACGAGTGATCATGAGACGATAATATCTTATATTCTTCAAACCTAGAGATATGAGTTGTTACTATGAGTTGATAGTACATTGATTACACGAAACGCATTGGTAACTCGATGTTATAAAACGTGTCTTTGTGTATGATTCAACAAGTAGTAGAACAAGCCATATGAGTCGAAGTTTATCCATTCCTTTTACCTTCGGGATAAAAGCGATATCTGTGGGCCCCTCGATGGTTTGATGATGACAAATGGAACTGCTCGGCCGGGCCAGGACTGATTTGATTTGTTCAATTAGTCAGTTGTCATAAATCGGAAATCGGGAAACAACTAATGGACAGAGAGAATGATTATAATCCATGTCTCAGTCCATATGATATCTAGAATGGAGGAATATATGATCCCTTATCTAATGGACAAGTCATTGACAAGATCAGAGTTCATCTACAAGGTTAGAGTTCGACAAAAGCTTTTGAGAGCTACGATTGCTAGTTGGTTCCTGAAGTCATACGCAATAATAGTTTTAGACTTATCCAAGTGGGAGACTGTTGGATTAATGTCTAAGTCCATAACTATAATTGGTAAGACTTGACCCGACCCGGCATGGTCCATTTGGGTTGCATGGCATCATGCACTTGGATAGACTAAAATGAGAGAAATAACACTTAAGGTTTGTTAATATATTATAAGTTCTAATATATTAATAAGGTTATTTAATTAGTATTGATCAAGAATTAATTTGGAATTAATTAAGTGATCAAAAGGAGACTAATTAAATATATGGGTTGATTGTGTAAATCATTCATTCTTATATATGTGGGCTTGTGATCCAAGATTCCTTATGTTGGACTAAGTCCATGGGGTGACCCATGGATACTCCATGGAGGTTAAAATCCATGGAGCATAAGGAATGGGTAAAGTCATGAGTTACATGGTGTAACCCTAATAGCCACCATATAAAAGAAACCCATGGCTCAAGAAATCGTGACTATGTGTGTGTATGAGGGCTAGACGATTTCATGAAGTGTTCTAATTTCTCTCTAAGTTATTCCAAGTGCTTATGGTGTTGTGTGAACCATTTGAGGTGTCACACTTGGGGCACTAGGCACTCAAGCTTCATGAAGACAAGCACTATCAAAGAGGTATGTATTCTATCTTGTTATATCCATTATTTTATATGCTAGATTAGGATAATACCTTGGATGTTCATATTTGCATGTATAATAGAGAAAACATAGATCCAAGGTATTTAGGGTTGCATGTACACTTAGGAGTGTTAGAATGCTCATAACCTAACATTGTTTTTCATTGATTCTATAAATCCATATTTTCCATTTCTATAAGCATTTGTGATCTTATCAATAATGATTTGAATAGCATTGTTGTGGAAATTAACTGTTTTGAGATTTTGTATAAATGGTTTATACAAAAGACAGAAGTTATTTCCTAGGATGAAATCTATTCCACATTCTTGTTGGTATATAGAGGGGATATGGAATATTTCTCTAGCTAGCCTTATCTGTAAATCAACATATTTTTTGTTGATAATTACAGGTCTGTTTGTTGTGGAAACCTTTATAGGTTTTGGAGTGTTGATCCAATGTTCTTTTTGAATAACATATTTACTTGGATTACAAAGACTAGCTCCTGTATCAATAGAATAATTTAAATCAATCTGTTTATATCCAGCGAATCTAAATGTACCTTTAACATAGATTGGATTAGGATTTGTGATAGTTAGTATCACGTTTTTAGAGTTCATGACTTTTGAGTCAGTCTGAATCAGTATCTGATTCTGTAGATGAAAAAGATGATGGTTCATCTAGAGGTTCTTCAATCAATGCGTGGACGATTTGTTCATCTTGAAATTGTTCTTCAATAGGCCTAAGATCCATAGATGATGCTATTTCAAGGAGTTTAACTTTTTGTGGGTAATCTTTCCTATTAGGACACTCATTGGCATAGTGTCTTTCTGCACTACAAACCCAACATATGCATTTCTTTTTATTTTGCGGACAAAATTTACTTTTGTCTTTTGTTTTTTGGAAATATTTTCCCAGTTTAAACCGTCTGGTATCTCTCTTTTTGAAAACCTTTTTTTCTTTTTTGAATATTTATTAAAAATTTCATTGAAGAATTTTTTTTATGGTTAACTTTGCATCCATACTCTAAGGGTTTTTCTTTTGTTAAACGACTACAACAAATTTTATTAAAACGTTTTAGTCTTTTTTGTATGTTTGATAGATTACAAATTTTTTGAATCTCATCAATAACAATTCTCTTAGCAAAAGCAAGACTGTAAATTGTAGCATTGGTAGATTCAGTTATAAATCTGTTATGAGATTGTTATCCTACATTGAAAATTTTTAATAGATCTTATTTGATCAGCTCAGCATATGGATTTGAATAATTTAATTTGTAAAGATTTGTTTCTTTGACAACCTGAAATTTTTTGGCTTTGTAAGTGTCAGACTAGTTTCTGCTATCATTTAGTCGTGTTTAGAGTTCGTTCAAAGGTTCAAAGCTCAGTACATTCAAGCATTAAGTAAATGATTGGATCGCGTACACTTTAAACACCTAAATCCAGCCATACACTCCATATGAGGGAGTATACGACCCTACACATGAGTGTAAGGCCGTACACCCATGTTGGGACGTACACACCCCTCCTTAAGTATGTATTCCCTTTATTTTCAAGTCATTCTTCAGTTTCCCAAGTCAAGAACATCGAGTTTTCTCTCAACTATCATCCATTTTTCATCCCGATCTTAAAGAATGTAAGCCTTTCTTCCATTTTGAGTTCTTTTTATCCTTCCTAGCCTTGTAATCACCCCTTTATTCATCCATAAAAACATCTATTTTAGCTAGATCTTTAAGTCTCACCAAGAACACCAAGAACACACACTTGTTCTTAGTGATTGTGAACCCTTTTGAGCCTTCATATCGTAAGTACTCTTTCCCTATGCTTAATTACATGTAAGAACACTATATTAACTCCTTGAAAATTTCCAGATACTCACCACCTCAATCGGATCGAAGCATCTTAATGTTCCTGCCCAATTGATTCTCGACTTCCTGTTTAAATTCCTTAAACTTCTCGAAAGTCTCTGACTTAAGCTTGATTAAGTAGACATATCCATATCTACTGTAATCATCAGTAAAATTCAAATAATAACGATTAGCATCCCTTGTGGCATGTTTGAATGGCCCACACACATCCGTGTGTATAAGGTCCAACAAACCTTCACCCCTTTCACACGAGCCTGTGAAGGGTGACTTTGTCATTTTTCCAAGTAAGCATGATTCGCAACTATCATCTGACTTTAGGTCAAATGACTCCAAGACTCCATCCTTTTGGAGTTGGCCTATGCGTTTCTTTCTTATATGTCCAAGACGACAATGCCATAATGATGCTTTATCCAAGTTATTATTAGTAGTAGAATCAATACACAAAACATTATTTCCTAAGTTATCTACAACAGACATAGCTTCATACACACCATCACAAGGTAATGCTTTAAAATAAAGAACATTATTAAAGAAAGCATCAATAGAACCAACTTCATTATTAAACGAAAAGGTAAACCCTTGTTTGTACAAAGCATGAAAGGAAATAATATTTCTTGCCATTCCTGGCGAGTAACAACATTTATTCAAATCTAAACTAAACCCACTACTTAGCGATAAAGTATAAACTCCAATCTTGGTGACAGGTGAAGCTTTCCTATTCCCCATGATCAAGTTTATTCTTCCTTGCTCCACATCCTCACTTATTCTTAGTCCCTGCAAGTCACAACAAATATGAATACCACAACCGGTATCAAGGACCCAAGATTTAGAATGGGGTGAGTTATTAGAAATGATAGTGTAAATACCTGCATGGTTGGGTTTGACTTTCCTATCCTTCACATCATGCTGGTATTTTGGGCAGTTCCGCTTCCAATGAGCCTTTTCATGGCAATAGAAGCATTCAGCCGCTTTTGGGTCAGAAGAAGGAGTAATGAAACCTTTCTTGGTTCCACTTGAAGAAGAGCCATCAAGGGTCCGAGCCTTGGTACCCTTCGAAGATCTCTTTCTCTTCCTCCCTCGACTTTTCCCGATTGCCAAAACCGGAGTTGAGTTTGGAGTAGGAGTGATAGCAACCGACTTCTTAAGACCTGTCTCTGCGGTCTTGAGAAGTCCCTGAAGTTTGCTGAGGGTTACCTCTTCCTTGTTCATGTGATATGTCATGCGGAATTGATCATAGCACGATGGTAAGGAGCGCAAAATTATATCTATTGCAAGCTCCTCAGGGAAGTTCACATTAAGCTTCAGCAAACGATCGACATACCTTTGCATTTTCTGCATGTGGCTCGTGATGGAATCTCCGTCCTTCATCATGGTTGTTATCATGGAGCTGATGATTTCGTACCTCTCTTGTCGTGCACTTTGATGGTATCTTTCTATCAAATCTTGGTGCATTTCATAAGGGTAGAAATCTTCATAAGAATTTTGGAGTTCAACTGTCATTGTGGCCAACATGATGCAAGCCACCTTGGTCGCATCTCTTTCATGAGTATGAAAGTCAGCGATCTCCTGAGGAGTTGCAGTGGACTCATCAATTTCCTTCAGCTCCTTGTCAAGGACATATTCTTTGTCCTCGTAGCGGGTTATCATCCTGATGTTTCTGATCCACTCATTGAAGTTGGATCCATCAAAGGTAACTTTCCCACACAAACTCATAAGAGTAAAGGAGCCATTAGGATTCGAGCTAGAAGCAACATTGTTTGAAGACATCTGAAAGAAGAGAACAAGTTTAGTATAGATCTATGAGAGTCCTTAATAAAACACCCAAATGTAATATTAAGGCTAGGATCTAATCACAATATATTATAACTTAGAAGAGGTATGCCGTAATCCAAGCTATAACATATTTGAAAGGTAGGTGAATGACGATTCACCAATTTCCACCACGAAAACCGAAATACTAGATATTAGGTTTTATAATTGGTTCTTAGAAATTCCTATATCCTTTGAGATTCAATGAACTTTTCAAAGGCATGTTTCAATCTCGAGTGCGCCCTCCAAGTTTTGTGACTGGGATACCGAGGATCACAAAACGAGGTGTGAAGTAACCATGCAAATCACTTGGTACCCTTAAAGTTTATCACTCAATCGATATGCCGGTAAACCACACACGCTCCACCGATACTATAATAAACCTTAAGTCACCCTTTACCTACCTTGTTAAGTCCAAGTTAGTGTGCCGGTTAACCACACACGCTCCACCAACGACTTAGACAAAGTGTAAAGTGTAATTTCATGGATTAGCACCTTATTCACATTTTCCTAAAGTAACTAAGATTGGGAATTTAATAAAACATTTAGTTACTTTATTATATTCATCATACTTTGAATGAGAATTTATAAGTCCTTGTCTTAACCGTTCGGATAACGACCCTCCACCAGTTAAGCAAGCGGTGGGTGAGAGTAGACACCCATTAAGTCACCATTTTATAGGCAACAACCTTATACCCACCTTATAGACCGGCTTCGTGAATGAGGCGTACTAACGGTAAGACGACTTTGTTCTTATACATATATATATATATATATATATATATATATATATATATATATATATATATATATATATATATATATATATATTATTAAATCATCATAATGTAAGTATAAGGGTTGAATTTTAACTTTTAAAATTCTAGGGGTTAGAACTAAAGTTTTTTAACTTAACTTTACTTGTTCCAAAACTTGAGGGCAAGTTTTGTAACTTTCAAAACTTTTCATTTCTTGTAACTTATGAGTTTAATAGAGTAATAAAATGAAGACTCTTCATTTTTCTAACTCTTGTGTTTGTTTTTAATGGTTTTAATTCAAGTGTGACTCTTGGTTTTCCATAACTTGAGCACAAGTTATGGACTCCATTATAACGCATTATGATCAAGAATTAATCTACCACATAGGTTACAAATAATTCCTATGATCATCTAAAACATCATAAGAACAAGAACATGAATATGAACTTATTCATAAATCAAAAATTACACTTAAAACTTTGTAATTTTGATAACTAGTTGCTGTAAATGAATTATCAAGGACATTACACCATCTAAAACAATTTTCCAAGTACCAAAAAGTTTAGGGTAATGTTTCTAATTCATTTCCAGCAACTAAAGTTGAAATTCTGCAACCAGTCGACCCTACTCGCCGAGTGCATGAACTTACTCGCCGAGTTGGTTGAAGATACACGTAAACTCGATGAGTCCCTCTTATGGACTCGACGAGTCCATTCGTAGACATCAAGATTTTCTACTTTTTTCAACTTTTAAGCACAAATAAAAAGCAAACAAGCCTAGGCTCTGATACCACTGATGGGTTTTGAGCATTCTAACACTTCCTAAGTGTACATGCAACCCTATTAACCTTGGATCTATGTTTGTCTAATTATCATGCAAATTTGAATTCCAAGGCTATATTCCTATCTAGCATACATGGGGAACAATTTTAACTTGAATGAAGGATAGAATAACTTACATTGTTGTTGCTTGTGTTCCTTGAAACCTTGTGAGCCTAGCACCCCAAGTGTGATTCCTCAAATGCTTCACACAACACCAAATGCTCTTGGAAAAACTTATGAGAGAACACACACTTCTTGAAATCGGCCAAGCCCTCTTGAGTTCTTAGTGTAGCCGATTTTGGTGGAGAATGAGATCCTTATATAGTGTTGACACATCTAGGGTTACACCATCTAAACCCTAATGTGTCATGACTCTTCATTTCCATGACCCAACTTGATAATCCATGAGCCAACTTGATAATCCATGACCCAACTTGATAATCCATGACCCAACTTGATAATCCATGACCCAACTTGATAATCCATGACCCAACTTGTAACTCCCATGGAGCATCCATGGAGCATCCTATGGGTAGAACCCAACTTGATAATCCATGAGCCTCTTAGCCCACTATACAAAATATGGATGATTTACATAATCAACCCATATATTTAATTAGTTCTCTTTTGACCGCTTAATTAATTCTAAATTAATTATTGATCAAACTAATCAAATAATATTATTAATATATTAGAACTTATAATATATTAATAATCTCCAAGTGTTATTTCTCTCATTTAGTCTATCCAATTGCATGGTGCCATGCAACCCAAATGGACCATGCCGGGTCGGGTCAAGTACATACCAGAAATAGTTATGGACTTAGACACCTTATCCAACAATGTTTACATATAATTAGTGATTAAAACACTAAGTAAACATGTATAAACATTCTAATGTGAAGAAAACACTTTGTTTTAGGTACTAGGGGTGCCAAGGGTTGCATCTAACGAGCATACGAACTCACTATGGAGTTTACTCCTCAAATCCTCACCTTAGGTGAGTTTATGGTTGAGGGACCATTACCCCCATGTGTTTACGGCCTTAAAATGATGGGATGGGTGTATTTGTGTGCTTTTAAGCTTCCAGCCTCACTAAGGAAGGTTCTAGGGTTGATTTCAACGGTTTAGGAAGTGGTTAGGGAATGAATTGCCCACTTTTTGGAGTTTACGGTCCTTGGACCCTTTTTGGGGAGTTTACTACCATAAACCCATGAGTTTTTGGTAGTAAACTCATGGTTTATCCATCCACTTTGAATTTTGGGGTTCCTAGATCATCCAAGCAAGTTCCTAGTCCATAACTCATGCTAGATAAGGAGTTGGGTCATCAAAACACCTTTTTTGGAGTGTTTACGGTTCTTGAATGTTTCTTGGTAGTTTCCTACCATAAAATCATGAGTTTACGGAAGTAAAATCATGGCTACTCCATCCAATTCGTGATTTGAGGTCCTTAGGTCATTTATGCAAGATTCTAGGTCGATATCCAAGCATTGGGAGGGTTTTTGGGGCATCAAAACCCCTTTGTTGGGTGTTTACGGTTTTGGGATGCTCCCCAAACCGTAAACTCATATTCATGGAGCCTTTAAGAGTTTAAACCCGAGATTTCTATGTATACTCTACAAAACAATGAGTTAGGAGGGTTTACTTACTTATATGGAGCTTGAATGAGGTGTTTCTTGGTCAAAACTCACTTGTAGAGAGAGAGAAAGAGTAGAGAGAGAAAGCTTCTAGGAGTGACAAAAGGTTCAAGTGAAAACCACTCAACCCTTATATAGGGTTTGATTTGGCGGCCAGGTGGGGATCCACCCCATACTGACATTAAACAGAGTTTAAAATTTTTACCCGATTAAATGGTCGTAAACCAGCTTAATCGTAAACTTAAATTTTTGCACAATTAAATTTGACGGTGTTACACATGTTTCTAATTTGTTCTGATCCTTATGAGATCATAATAAAATTTCTAGTTTTTAATTGTCTGATCCCAATGTTAACGGAAAAGTGTTACTAAAACGAGTTCTATTAACGGAAACGTGTTTCAGTGACGGAATAAATTTCAAGTTGTCACATCATCCCCCCATTAGGGGGAATTTCATCCAGAAATTAGAGTTCAACAATCTTCTTATTACAAAATAACTAAGCAAAAATATGGGGATATTTAAGTTTCATTTGATCCTCGCGCTCCCAAGTGACCTCCGGTCCTCGTTTGGCGTTCCATTGAACATTCACCATTGGGAATCAGCTTAGCTTTGTTCGTTTGACCTCTAAGTCCATGATCTCCGCAGGCTCTTCGATGAAGTTGAGGCTCTCGTTGACCTCGATCTCATTGAGTGGGATTACGAGAGTCTTGTCGGATAGGCACTTTTTCAGGTTTGAGACATGGAAGGTAGGATGTATGTTGTTGAGCTCGCGAGGTAGGTTGAGTCTGTAAGCTACGGGGACGATTCGAATGAGAATCTCGAAAGGCCCTATGTATCTTGGATTCAGCTTTCCACTCTTTCCAAAGTGTATCGTGCCTTTCCAGGGTGAGAATTTCAAAAGGAGTCAATCTCCCACCTTGATGCTCATCTGATAACTGTTGTTGTAGGAAAACTCGACAAGGGGTAAGTGGGTATCCCATGCCTTACCAATGTCGATCACACAGGATCACAGCATGTCATCTAGGGTTTGGATAGTCCTCTCACTTTGTCCATCGGTCTGCGGATGGTAGCGTGTACTCATGTCCAGCCTCGTCCCTAATGCGTTTTGAATTGATTGCCAGAATCTTGAAGTAAACCACAAGTATGAATTTTTAAGATCCAGATACATCTTATCTGATCCTTGGTGAATGGAGTATCGAGTGTTGTGGGCTTCCTTCGTGACCAAGTCTCTGAAGCCACCGTGTCATGGTGTCCAGATTCGGTCCGTGAGATATAAGGCTCTGTCACCCTTGACTTCTAAGTTCTTATCCATTCCTCGCAGGGATTCTCCCGCCACATTTTCAGGCTTCAACGCTTCGAGCTGAGCTTCCTTAATCTGCGCGGAGAGATGCGAATGGATAGTCATTGTTAACAACTTAACTCTTCGACTAGAATGTTCTTTCCGACTTAGGGCATCTGCTACTACATTGGCTTTACCCGGATGATAACGAAATTGACATTCATAATCATTGAGGAGCTCTACCCACCATTGGTGTCTCATATTAAGCTCCTTTTGGTTGAATATGTGTTGTAGACTTTTGTGGTCAGTGTATACCGTTCTCTTCGTACCATATAGGTAATGTATCTAGATCTTTAGGGCGAACACAACCGCTCCTAATTCGAGGTCCTGTGTGGTGTAGTTGACCTCGTGTGTTTTCAGTTGTCTTGAGGCGTAGGCGATGACCTTACCTCGTTGCATCATAACACAACCAAGCCCCTGATTTGATGCATCGCAGTATATAATGAAATCTTATGTCCCTTAGGGGAGGGATAGTATTGGTGCGGTACATAAGGCTCATTTCAGGGTTTGGAATGCCTTATCCTGCTTCTCTCCCCAATCAAATGTCACGCCTTTCTAAGTCAATGTGGTGAGGGGTTTCACAATCCGAGAGAAGTTCTGAATGTATCTGCGGTAATGGCCAGCAAGGCCTAGAAATTGACGAATTTTTGTTGGCTGCTTTGGTGCTGGCCAGTTTTCAATAGCTTTGATCTTGGATGGGTCCACGTGGATTCCTTCTTCGCTAACCACGTGTCCTAAGAATTCGACTCTTCTGATCCAAAATTGCACTTTGAGAACTTCACATATAGCTTCTCTGATCGTAGGGTTTCTAGGACTTGTCGTAGGTGATCTCTATGATCCTCCTTACTTCAAGAGTAGATGAGTATGTCATCAATGAGTACGACGACGAACCGATCCAAGTAAGGATTGCCCACCCTATTCATTAAATCCATGAATACTGCAGGCGTGTTGGTCAGTCCGAACAACATTACTACCAACTCGTAGTGTCCGTAACGAGTTCGGAAGGTTGTTTTCGGAATATCCTCCTCAAACACTCGTAACTGGTGATACACGGACCTAAGATCAATCTTGGAAAAGTAACTCGCCCCTTGTAGTTGGTCAAATAGGTTGTCTATACGAAGACGAGGGTAGCGATTCTTGACCGTTAGCTTGTTGAGTTCTCTATAATCGATGAACATATGGAATGATCCGTCCTTCTTCTTTATGAACACGACCGGTGCTACCCAGGGTGAGAAGCTTGGCCTTATAAAGCCCTTGCTGAGCAGGTCATTAAGTTGACCGGACAGTTCTTGCATCTCAGCATGCGCTAGACGATAGGGCGATTTGGCTACGGGGGTAGCCCCTGGGATTAGGTCGATTCTGAATTCAACCTGATGTTTGGAGGTAAACCTGGTAGCTACTATGGAAAGACATTTGGGAATTCGCATACGATGGGGAAGCCTTTTAGATCTTTCATTTTCTGGTTCGGTTCGACAACGTGTGCAAGGAATGTGCGATATTGCTTGAGATGGGGACTTGAGAGATAGGTTTGGGTTGGGATCTACAAAACCAGAAGGTATGGCCCTTCTGGTCGTAGTTAGTGCAGTGCAATTCACGGCAGGGGTCGTTGTCATGGAAGGGGCACTTGGGGCACTTGGGTAAGTTTCCAGCATAAGATTTGGCTGGTACGGGGATAGTAGGAGCGGTGGAAGCATGAACATCCACCATTTGTTGGTTTTTGGAATAGGATTGAGTTTTCTTGCCCTTTTTCTGATCCCAACGCTTCCTCTTATTGTCAGTTGATTTGAGTGGTGCAGTGGTACTCATCGTGGGGTGGAGGGAGTTTCATGATCAATTAACCTCTAGGCCAATTCCTTGGCACTATCAAAGGTCGTAGGACGTGATGCTAACACGTTCCCTCAATACGGGGGAACTAAACCCCAAATGTATCGTTCTATCTTCTTGCTTTCAGAAGAGATCATGTTGGGACACATAGCTACCAGGTCAGAGAACCTGGCAGTATAAGCTATTATGTCAGTCCCCTTCATCTTGAGATTCGAAAGTTCTTCTTCGAGTTTCTGAACTTCTCCCCTAGGGCAATACTCATTCATCATTAGGTCCTTCGGTGTGTCTTAGATCATGACGTTGGCTGTTACCAAAGAGAGTGATTTGACATGGCCATTCCACCATGTCAAGGCCCTTTCAGTGAAAGTGGTAGCAGCGAACTTTATTTTTCTTTCTTCGGGGCGTGAGCACATTTCGAAGACAGCTTCAGTCCTTTCAATCCATTAGGACAAAGCAAGGATTCCTCCGGTCCCATTGAAAAATGTCGGTTTGCAGTTCATGAAATCTTTATAAATACACCCCTGTGTATGTGAGGGAATTTCACCATGTTTAGAGTTGAGGCCCATTCCAGCTCCATTGGCATCACCGAAGTTCATTTGAGTCATAGCGGCTGTTACAGCTGCAGTTACAGCTCTTTGAAACATCACAGGATCGAACTGTGGAGGAGGAGGTGGTGGAGGTGGAGTTTAAGTTCCAGGTCTGCCTCTATTCGGAAGCTTGCGGGGAGGCATCTTTTGTTGAAAATTTATAAAGATGAAGATAATACTGAGAATCGATGGTAAATAAGTTGTGAGAGTTTCACAGACCATACTGGCATAGTTCATTTATCAGATAGAATCATAGCAATAGAGTAGAAAAAACATAAAACTTCAGACTTTCTCACAAGGTGTGTAGCTGCCAATATTATTGGTATTATGATATAAAATGAATTCGGGAAAAGTGACCTAACAATAGGTCATACATCAAACCATAAGGGAAAACGTTGGTAGCCTAGAGGCCTAGTTAGAGTACTTTCAAAGTTAGGAACGTTTACAGACAAGTGCTCTACCGAACATCAATTTCCACAACTCTGCCAATGGCTGCTTGACCTTGTTCGGTGTTCCTAGCAATCCTACCGACCATGATGGGCAAGACTCGGTCCGCTGATCCTCCTACGCTTATATTCTAGAGGCTTCGGTCTCTATTGAAAGGTACATGTTGACCCTACTCATCGCTGCATCGGTTCAAGGTTATTGCCCACATGGGGGTGGGACCTTGAAATGCTAGATGGGGATTAGGGTTTGGAGGTACTGGGAGCAGGTTGTTGACTTCTGGTTCGGAGTCGGAGCTATCCAAAACTCCTTCAGCATGGTGATCATCCAAAGGGATCGGGTGATCATCTTCTGGCTGCTCATCGAGCCATCCTCCATTGCCTTGGTTCAGATAATACGGATCGTCAGGACGGTGGAAGCTAGCCATGCTATCTATGTGAGAATGGGGAAAGAAAGGTTAATAGACGTACTAATCTAGGATACTTATAAGATGATCGTTATTAGTCGACCCAATACTTGCATAGTGCATACCAATTACATGTAACCGAAGAAAGATAGTCCTTCGAATAAGCAACCCTAACTCCAGATCCCCAATCAAACAAGAACAAGAACTGAAGCACAAGTCACAGATTCTAAGTCTATAGCGCCGTAGTCACATGTAACCGTGGTGTATCCACTTAGAAACTATTGCCCTACTAGTAACAACCCTTTTAGTTATCACATATGTAGTTGGAAGAATGCAGAATAATCATATAGTATTCTTCTTCTAACGTTCTTGTGGTAGTGTTGGTAAGTTTTTAGACTTGTTACAACATCACAATCACTCTTAGGCACATGCTAGTGACTTCTAGGAAAATGTAGTTGATCAGGCTACATCCACCGAGATGTGACTATATGTCTCTAAGCCTAATTGTGCTGCTCAACAATCTTAATACATTTGTCCTGTTCTAGTATGATACTGACCCTTTGTATTTATGAATGTATATATATACTTAATTAGATATTTTAGTATTTAAAAGTATATATTCTTGGTGAGAGTGTTTTAGTCCCGAAGTGTTTATAGTTTGTATATCTTTTATGTGTTGATATGCTTGATTCACTATAAACAATGCTCCGATACCAATCTATCATACCCCAAAACCGAGAACCGTGGAATACGTTCTTGGGTGGAGGACGTCATGTAAATTATCATCACAATTGTATAATAGTAAAAATAAGCGAGAATGACCATTGCATTAATATAGTAATTGTAAATACAAGCGTGTTCTGTACAGTTTTGATAGACACCAAAAGTATAAACAAAAATAAAAGATGGGTCTTGTATATGCTCCATCTTCTCAAAAGCTACACTAGTACCTGTCTATTTTTGACCTGAGAATACAAGTTATTTTGAAAACGAGTATCAGCATAAAGCTGGTGAGTTCATAAGAATTTAGTGTCATTGCTTGTATAAAAGCGTTTACAATCATGTAATATATAAGCTGTGATTAATGTTTGAGAATAGTAAAAATCCCTAGAAAATCCTATATTTTCCAGATTCGAGCATTTGTAAGTTTAATGCTTCGAGTGTGTAAAAGTATTCCCATTGAAACTTTCAGGTATAAAAATAAGGTAGTAGATTTCATTCAGGTAAAGTAGATGAGGAAGATCTTGCCGGATGGCTGTAGTAGTGTTGCAAACGTCAATTATTAATATATTTATTTACTTCGGGAAGTTAGCTTAGACTTTAATTCTTAGTGTTTTAATTCGGATATGGATGTAATCTCTCATGTAACCAACTGAGTGATAATAGAGAGTCCGATGACCTTCCAGGTCATACGTTGTGTAGCGATGTTTTGTCACCCCTAGGCCTAGTCGGCTCGGACTGTAGTTAACAGTCGAGATGTAATAGCGTCCGTCCTATATAGATCTATACATGTAGTGTTGTTTTCCTTCTGGGAAGCTTTGGTTACATGGTGTTTGTGCAGTAGAGTGCCGTATAGTGGTATAGTGTGTCACGTTCTGGATTTGTGTATTCTCTTGTATTAAAGTATAGTGAACCTTTAGTATAGAATATAGAGTGTTCTTTTTAGCATGCATTAACTTGTAATAGTAGTAATTATAGAGACTATCATAGTAATAGAGGTAATTAGCAGTAGTCTTAACTATACCTATTATAGTTAAATAGAGTGTGGGATTGCATGCCTTTTATCTACAAAGGTATTAAATAAGGTGAAGACTTTCGTATCTACCAAATATATATATGATATATAACTAAGAATTCAACGACAATCGGACGGATAACAGTAAACCCTAAGACCACAATCAAACAAGAACAAGAAATAAGGTGACCTATCAGTCCTAAGTCCTTCAACTCTTACTTATATAAATATATTGGTGTAGATATAGTTTAAAAAAATAATGTTTGAAAATAGTTTAATAACAATTTAAAATAGAATAATGTGTTTGAAAATCATTTAGAACAGTTTTGTTGACAAGTAGCTAAAAGTATAGAGATCCTTTTTGATTGCGAGTTATAAATCACATATGATTTGATATTATAACTTTGTTGTATCTAACTTGTATTCCCCCCCCCCCCCCCCGCCTAAAACATTTAAAAACATTCGAAAGGTTAATTATGGGTATGAACTCACCTGCAGCGAGCGGATCGGGTGGAAGTGTCGATCGAGTGCTTGGTGTCAAGTGAAGACATGAACACACTTTATGACCCTAGTAACATATGAAGACATATGTTTACATATAATTAGTGATTAAAACACTAATTAAACACGTAAAGACATCCTAATGTGTAGAAAACACTTTGTTTTAGGTGCTAGGGGTGCCAAGGGTTACATCTAAGGAGCATATGACCTCACTATGGAGTTTACTCCTCAAATCCTCACCTTAGGTGAGTTGACGGTTGAGGGACCATTTACCCCATGATTTTATGACCGTAAACTCATGGGAGGGGTGTATTTGTGTGCTTTTAAGCTTCAAGCCTCAACAAGGAAGGTTCTAGGGTTCTTTTCAAGGGTTTAGGAAGTGGTTAGGCAAGAATTGCCCACTTTTTGGAGTTTACGGTCCTTGGACTCTTTTTGGGGAGTTTACTACCACAAACCCATGAGTTATGATAGTAAACTCATGGTTTATCCATCCACTTTGAATTTTGGGGTTCCTAGATCATCCAAGCAAGTTCCTAGTCCATAAGTCATGCTAGACAGGGCGTTGGGTCATCAAAACACCCTTTTTGGGGTGTTTATAGTTCTTAAATGTCTCTTGGGAATTTACTACCGTAAAATCATGAGTTTACGGTAGAAAACTCATGGATACTCCATGCATTTCGTGATTTGAGGTCCTTCGGTCATTTATGCAAGCTTCTAGGTCGATATCCAAGCATTGGGAAGGTTTTTGGGGAATCAAAACCCCTTTGTTGGGTGTATACGGTTTTGGGATTCTCCCCAAACCATAAACTCATATTCATGGGGATTTTGAGAGTTTAAACCCGAGATTTGTATGTATACTAAGCAAAACAATGAGTTAGGAGGGTTGACTTACTTATTTGGAGCTTGAATGAGGTGTTTCTTGGTCATAACTCACTTGTAGAGAGAGAGAGTAGAGAGAGAAAGGTTCTAGGAGTAAGAAAAGGTTCAAGTGAAAGCCACTCAACCCATATATAGGGCTTGAGTTGGTGGCTAGGTGGGGATCCACCCCACACTAACATTAAACGGAGTTTAAAAATTTTACCCGATTAAATGGTCGTAACCCGGCTTAGTCGTAAACTAAAATTTTTCCACAATTAAATTCGAGGGTGTTACACGTGTTTCTAATTTGTTCCGATCCTTATGAAGTCATAATAAAAGTTCTAGTTTTGAATTGTCTGATCCTAATGTTAACAAAAAAGTTTTACTAAAACGAGTTCTATTAACGGAAACGAGTTTCAATGACAGAATAAATTTCAGGTTGTCACATCATCCCCCCATTAGAGAGAATTTCATCCTGAAATTAGGGTTCAAACAATCTTGTTATTACAAAATAACTAAGCTAAAAGATGGGGA
Organism: Lactuca saligna; assembly: GCF_052625555.1. NCBI lineage: Eukaryota > Viridiplantae > Streptophyta > Magnoliopsida > Asterales > Asteraceae > Lactuca > Lactuca saligna. Next base: position 79,243,158 of record NC_136418.1, read on the forward strand.
TATTTAAGTTTCATTTGATCCTCGCGCTCCCAAGTGAACTCCGGTCCTCGTTTGGCGTTCCATCGAACCTTCACCATAGGGATGCGGCATAGCTTCGTTTGTTTGACCTCTCGGTCCATGATCTCTGCAAGCTCTTCCATGAAGTTGAGGCTCTCGTTGACATCGATCTCGTTGAGTGGGATTACGAGAGTCATGTCGTATAGGTACTTTTTTAGGTTTGAGACATGGAAGGTAGGATGTATGTTACTGAGCTTGCGGGGTAGGTTGAATCTGTAAGCTACTGGGCCGATTTTGGTGAGAATCTTGAAAGGCCCTATGTATGTTGGATTCAGCTTTCCACGTTTTCCAAAGCGTATCGTGCCTTTCCAGGGTGAGAATTTCATAAGGAGTCGATCTCCCACCTAGAATTCCAAGGGTTTTCTTTGTTTGTCTACGTAGCTTTTCTGTCGATCTCTAGCGGCTTTTAGTCGTTCACGTATCTGTACGATCTTCTCGGTCCTTTCTTGAATGATCTCGGTGAGTTGGACGAAGAAAAGAAGGAACTCAATGAGTTGGAAGAAAAACTCGGCGAGTCTGTTGAAGATTGCCTTGGACTCGACGAGTCTATTCTTGGACTCGATGAGTCGAGCCGCGAAGTCCTAACCATTTTGGTTGAGCTATGAATCGGTGAGTCGAGGGACGACTCAGTGAGTTGAGCAGGAGGTGAATCAGAGTTTGTGTGACTCGGCGAGTCTTGGGGCGACTCGGCAAGTTGGGTCGCGATATGGGTGTTTTCAGAGCATAGGGACTCAACGAGTCAAAGGGCTCACTCGGTGAGTAGAGTCAGTCAGGCAGGTTGACTTTGACTGGGGACTTTGACCAAGAGTTGACCAGTTGACTTCCAGGGGTAATTTGGTAATTATTGGTATTTATTGAGTTCAGTCTTTTGGTCTTATCAGTGGTGGAGTTCGTGTCGGAGGTTGCAGCAGCGTGATCTTATCTTTTCAGTCAGCAGTTGCGAGGTGAGTTATCCTCACTATATCGATAGGGTCTAAGGCACCAAGGTCGGCGCTTTATCAGATTGTAATCCGAGTATTGCTGTTATGTTATTGCTTTGGTATGTTTTCATCCTGGTAGTTAGGATGGTATATGTTCGAGACCTGGTTAAGGTCGGTATCCTGGTATATGGGATGATGCTATATTAGTGATCGGTTAGGTCGGTATCTTGGTTAGAGTATGCTATGTGTGTGATCTGCTAGATCGGTTGATTGATGATTAATTTTTATGATGTTATATGTTTATGTGCACATGGTTGGTTGACCGGATATTCCGAAGCCCCAGCGAGTGTTTTGGATAGGCTGTAGGCTCCACCAGGGCGGACCAGACGTGCCGAGGCTCGGAGAGTGGACCAAGCCGACTGAAGGTCCGGTGCGGGTGGACCAGTCATACTGTAGACTCAGAGAGTGGACTAGGTGGATTGAAGGCCCAGTGATGGCGGACCAATCACACTGTAGACTTGTAGTATATAGCTAGACTCGAAGGGTGGACCAGGTGGACTGAAGGCCTGGTGCGGCGGACCAGTCACACAGCAGACCTGAAGTGCATGGTTGTTTTGTCCTGTATGATATGTTATGTGTATGGTATATGTGGTTGGTATTTTGGGGGTATCTCACTAAGCTTTCGGGCTTACAGTTGTGGTTTAATGTTTTCAGGTACTTTAGGAGACCGTGACAAGGCGAAGGCGTGATCGTACCGCTCCTCATGTTCTTGTTTTATGGTATGGTTTTGGGAATACTCTGATAATAAATGTATTGAAAACCTTTTTGTAATAATGTAATGAAATTGGGTTGTTTTTGAAAAGTTTAAATTGGCTTGAATTTTTAGAGTGTTACAAGTTGGTATCAGAGCCTTGGTTTGAGTGAATTGGAGGAACATTCGTGTGAATGCAGTCTTAAATCAAGGAGAGTTTTCAAAAGAGAATTTAAAATGGTTTTCAAAAATGAGTAAAGGAGGACGCGGAGGTACGATCAGCTGGAGCCAGTAAGTAGACCCAAAATACCATACACGTTATTTGTTTATGTGATATGATAGAACAGCATGCTAGTACGAGTCTAGGGATCTTCAGGAATTGCACGATAGAGTTGCTTGATTTATGATGCCTGCTAGCCTAGGGTTTCTTTCTGTATGAGATTTCTAGTGTTCCTCTAGGAGTGAGGGTTGAGTGCTTGTTATGCGTGTTGTTCACTAGGGTGTTGTGGTGATACTTGATATAAATATGGGTAGGTGTGGAAGGTAGTATGGGCTCGTACTACTGAAAGCACAGGACCCATACGCATATCAAGGAAGTCACAACCCCTAGGGTTGGGTTGAGAGTCGGTTTCCGGGTTAGTGGGAGGTATCTGATGTTTGCGGTGTTTTTCAGTATGGTGGTTACGAGGCATGCTGGGAGTGGATATGGGTTAGGATCGGGAACAGGAGAGGGCGGTCCGGGTGGGTCAACACTACCCGAGGTTATTGGTCAGATGAGCACAGACGAGTTGGATGGTAGGATTCGTGAGTGTCACACCCCGAAAAAAGAAAATGGAAACATTTACGGGGCAGACTCCACGTTGAATATCAAATCCAATGCACATAGTAAGTAAAGTAAACAACCATTACATTACATATAGAAATTTACATTTGTTTAAAAAGTAAATTTATACAAGTGATATACATATGCATCATATTAACAAAAGCAAAGACGAGGTCTTCAGTACGCTCCGTCTTCTCCAAAAGGATTGATGGGTACCTGTATATCGCTGCCCTGAGAATACAAGCGGTTTGAAAATCAGCATAAAGCTGGTGAGTTCATCAGATGTTTGTTTTCTGAAAATGTACCAGTTTCCTTTAGTGTTCCGAAAAGGTTTGTTATCCAAGAAAATCCCATATTTTTTTATGTTAAACAGTTTAGTTATCCTTCATTACAGTTCAATTACACGTTATATGTTAACCCCAGGAAAAACCTAGATTTTCCTAAATGCAAGATTGATTAAATAACACAGAGTATAGTATAATACACAAAACTATATATTGAGAATCATGGGATTACTATCCCGAATTAGATATAAAATACTTTAATATACACGAACTGTAGATAGAAAGTAGTTTGAAAACCTGGGGACTAATATCGCGAACTAGATACAAGATAGTTTGATATACGTGAAAATTTAGACTGAAAACCATGGGACTACTATCCCGGACTAGATACAAAATAGTTTGATAAAACCATGGGATTACTATCCTGAAATAGATATAAGATAGTTTGATAAAATCATGGGATCACTATCCCGAACTAGATATAATATTGTTTGATAAAATCATGGGATCACTATCCCAAACTAGATATAGATTCTAACCATAGGAATAACATCCTGAAATAGATATGAACCCTATAGACTAAAAACCATGGGGTTACCGTCCCGAACTAGATATAAGATCTAAAGATAGAAGATTGATATAAAATCAAATCCAAAACCAAGTCGTGAATAAACTTATATTAATACGTGTTGTGAGTTGCGTAACCATGCTGATACGAAAACGAGACCTCCTTGACGCTTGTCAGACGTTGGACGATATCCAGAATTTGTCAGCCCAGGCGTTCCCACCTAACTGTAGCTAGCAGTTAAGGTGTGGGATTGTCAGTCCCGAATAGATCTATTCACAAATTCCTCGCTCTCCCTCCACGAGACTCTGGTTACACTTCCGGGGAGGATTTACTGATCATCCATAAAGGGTAGTGACTAACTCACAGACTAGTACGAAACTATTCACAAGGTTCTCATACGATATCAAACATACAAAAAATTATGAAACATAATACAGTGAATATAGATACATACAATGAAACTATCTGGCAATACATTCAAATGATACAGAGATAAACTGAATCAGACATAGTTTATCTAATAACTTTATATACATATTAGTACATGATAAAACGAACACTAAAGAACCCCAAATTATTCCCATAATAATTTGATTAGTTTGGTTATTTTCTTAACTAAAATCCATTTAGTTGTAGTTGAGAAATCATCCCTTATGCTCAGCATAATACATAAGGGGCTAAAGTGTTTATAAGTTTACCATATATTATTTGAAACATATCAATGTTATAAATTCAAAAACAGTTATAGTTTGCTTGTATTCCCCCCCTGAAAACATTGAAAAACACGGAAAAAGCGTAGGGGTATGAAATCACTGGACGAGAAATGTGACGATTTCGGATGCTAAACGTTGGTTCGGGGCTTGCAAACCTACGAGATTCCTATGTATAATGAAAAGATACATATTTGTATCTAATTAGGACTTAGTTTATTTATTTGTTAGGGACAAACACTTCTAGGTGCGGAAACACCTCATTTCAAGTGTTTGGATGGACCCGGATGGCATTTAAGGACATGTGAAGCTTGGATATGGAGTTTACTTCCCAAGAGTAAGCTTACAAGAGGGTTTACGGCCCTAATGACCATCCCCCATGAGTTTACGGCCGTAAACTCATGGGTGGGGTGTTCCATGATGCTAAATGGCCTTACCTTACTTGGGAAGATTAGCTAGGATCAAAACTAGGGTATCGGAATGGATTAAACTCACATATGGACCATATAATGGAGTTTACGGCCTAAGAAGAAGTTCTTGGGAGTTTTATGGCCGTAAACATCCAAGGGGGGTAGTGTTGGCATGATTTAAGGTCCCTTACTTGATTGAGGTTGTTTCTAGAATCATTTCTAAGACTCATGGTGTGTTTAAGTAGTATCTTAACACACAAAAGTGAGTTTAAGGTCTAAGGAGGTGAGTTCATGGTCCAAGAATGTTCTTGGGCCGTAAACTCAAGCTTGCCCCCTTGAAACAAGTTTTGACGCATTTCTTGAAGGATTTTAGGGTCCTATACACTCATGGAAGCTTGTTAGGGGTGTTTAGGGACAAACTAACACCAAAAATTAAATTTACTCCCTAAGAATAGGTGTTTACGGTCCAAGCATGTGGTTTGGCCGTAAACTCATGTTCATGCCCTAAATCATGAGTTTAAGGTATTATAATCCCATGCATGCAAGTAGGTCCTAGGGACGTGAACACATGTTCATGGTTCCAAACCTCCATAATTAGACGTAAACCTCTACCGGCTCCAAATGAAGTTTGAAAGGGTTTTAAGGCCAAAAACCTCACATTTTATGTGTTTACGGCCTAAGGAGGTCCTAGGGACGTGAACACATGTTCATGGTTCCAAACCTCCATAATTTTCATGAATTTGAATGCCAAAAAGGTTAAACTAAAAGCTAGGATAGATACCTTAGAGATTTGGAGCTTGATTTGGATGATTTGGCTTGATTTCGATTTATAGAGAGAGAAAGTTAGAGAGAGAGTAGAGAGAGTGGAAAAGATTCAAATGAGGCTCTCTGAACTTTATATATGCTCAAAGTTTAGGACACCAAGGAATTCTACCCGATACCGACGCTATATGATGCTGTTGGTCGCACCTGACAAAGTTGCCGCATTTACGATTTAAATGAAACTAAATATTTTCTAAATGAAAATAGAAAATATTTTAATGAATTTAAAATATACCCTGAAACTTATTTAATTTAATATAAATCAAAATAAAATAAATTAAATTAAATCAAAGTTAGCGGAAAAATTTGGGACGACACGGCTTAACTAACGGAATCCGGTTAAAAACGATGGAATAAATTTACGGGGTGTTACAGTGAGATCCTGCATGGTGAGGTTGCTGTTATGTTTCGGGCCAAGTTGTCGGAACTGGTTGGGATGATCAAGACCGCCATGGTCGAGTATTTTGACGAGCGCTATGCAGCTCTTGCAGAGACGGCTGCCGCGGCAACTACAACGGCTATAGCAGAGGTAGGGGGAGGAGCCGGTAGAGGTTTTCAGTATCGGGAGTTCGATAATACGAAGCCCCCTACCTTCGATGGAGTTCCGGAACCGATTGTTGCTATGAGATGGTTGTTAGACGTGGAGGGGTGTTTCTTCACGTGTTCATGCCCTGCTGATTAGAGGGTGAGGTGTGCTCTAAACCTTTTGAGGCTCTAGGCGAAGGATTGGTGGAGGTTGACTATGGGATCGTATTCTGATGCACAACGAGCTGTGGTTTCTTAGGATTGGTTCAGAGAGATGTTTAGTACTCGCTATGTTCCGCGAGTTGAGAGGGAGAGATTAGCTCAGGAGTTCCTGGAGCTGAAGCAGGATTCTGAGTCAGTGACGGAGATCACCAGGATGTTCACTGAGAGGGCGATGTTTTTCCCTGAGTTTGCTTCTGAGCAGACCCAGATGTACCGATATTTGAGTATGTTGAAGAGGGATATCAGGCAATTTGTGGTTATGTAAAGGTGCGACACATTTTTGTAGTTGCAGGAAGCCGCTAGGCGGCGGGAGTTGGATATCGAGTTACGGTTGAGAGAGCAAAGGCAGGTTCCAATACAGTCGCAGTCGGCGCCGAAACGGTCTAAGACCGTTGATTTCAGTTTGAGCAGTCAAAGTTGCTGCACTTGTGTGAAGTGCGGGAAGGGTCATGTCAGAGCGTGTAGGTCCGGTAGTGCGTGCCGCAAGTGCGGGAGAGAGGGGCACTACGTGAGGGATTGTCATCAGTCAGCCCCAGTCTAGGACATGAGGATTTGCTATTAGTGTTATCAAGTTGGTTACATGAGGGCCAACTATCCACAGCTGGTTGGGAGGTCGGTGTAGGCTCTAGCACCGGCCATGTTGAGGATTACTGGCAGGGGCCAAGGTGGAGTGGAGCCTCCGAGGGCTAAGGGGCGCACTTTTCGGCTTACTACAGAGGAGATCATCGAAGAGCCAGATGTAGTTGCGGGTATATTTTCATTTTGTAATCTTGTTATCTTGTGGTTATTATGGAGTATTGCATATGCTAGTCTTGTTGCATGATTTATAGTGTTGTATTGTTCGTCTTTACATCTGGGTTATCTTTTGGTAGAGGGTTTTATAGCTAGGAGTTGTAACTGGTTAGTATCCAAGGGATGGATGGTCAGGATTGGTCGTGTGGTCTTGTTGTTGGGTATAGCATTCGCGATGTGAGAAGTGTTCAGCTGGGAGACGGACTCCCTTGGGATTTGACATGTACAATGTCGGGAGAGCAGTTTTTTGAAGGTTACTCATTCAGAGTAAAGCAGTTTATGGATAAGGAAGGTATGGGATAGAGATGATTATTCTTGGTCGGATGAATCACCGGTATTTGGAGGTCAGTGTTCTAAGTGGGGGAGAGTTGGAAGATTCCCTAAAGGATTGACAAGTATTTGAGTTTGATTAGCTGTGTGGGATTTAGCAGTATTCAGTCAGCCAAGAGTGTGGACTGGTGTGAGTAAGAGGTAGACAGATGGGATGGGGTACAGACCGGGGTTCCTGGAAAGGTGATTGGTTAATGAGAGGCCTGGGATTAGGCCAGGATCGGAGTATAGGAATGGAGTTAGAGTTCGAAACCACTGGGGGGGGGGGGGCTAGAACAGTATATTTAGGAGAGATTCCCGAGAAGGAGAGTTCGAGTTGATGTATGTTAGTCTGAGCGGTCCAGCGAGACTGAAGGCCGATGGGCGTACCAGTCAGGCCGAAGGCTCAGGGAACGATCCAGACACGGTCCGGCGAGACTGAAGGCCGATGGGCGTACCAGTCAGGCCGAAGGCTCAAGGAACGATCCAGACGCGGTCCGGCGAGACTGAAGGCCGATGGGCGTACCAGTCAGACCGAAGGCTCAGGGAACGATCCAGACAAGTTGAATTTCCTGAAGGGCGGTCCAGACATGCTGAAGGTTCTGAGAGTGGTCCAGATGATTTGAATTTTAGATAAGGTGTCTAAGTCCATAACTTATTTGGTATATACTTGACCCGACCGGCATGGTCCATTTGGGTTGCATTTCATCCAAACTATTTATGGATAATTTTATGAGAGTTATACACATATTATTATTATTAATATATTATAAGTTATAATATATTAATATGAAGTCATTTTATTTAATTAGTCTTAGTCTTAAATTAATTATGAATTAATTTAGAGATTAAAAGGAAGACTAATTAGATTGTGGGCTATTGATTTTATATGGTGTGGGCTAACACCCATTTGTTAATGGGCTAGGCTTGTATGGAAGTCCATGGATGATCCATGGAGCTTTTAACCCATGGATCCTTGCAAAAGGAAAGGTCATGGGTTATTAGGGTTTCACCCTACACATGTACACTATATAAGCACGCTTATGTTGCATGAAATAGCCACTAGTGTGTGTGGTTGTGTGTGCCCGAAAATTGTAGTGTGTGTATACTCTCTCAAAGTTTTCCAAGAGTTTGTGGTGATTTGTGATTCAATTTGAGGCATTCACACTATTGGTGCTTGGCCCTCAAATTCCTCAAGAATCAAACTCATCAAAAAGGTATGTAATATCTTCTAACTCTTTTATGTTTAAAAGTACCCCATGCAATGTTAGATAGGTTATGAACCATGGAAAATTATTATTTTGCATGTATTTAGACAAACATAGATCCAAAGTTTATTAGGGTTGCATGCACACTTAGGAAGTGTTAGATTGCTCAAAACCCAACAGTGGTATCAGAGCCTAGGCTTGCTTGTTTGATACTTGATGCAAAATAGTGAAAAAAGTCGAAATCGTTACTGTCTGCATGATGGACTCGCCGAGTCCATGGGGGGACTCGACGAGTCCAAGGCAAAATTCAACCTAGTCGCCGAGTAGGTTTGTGCACTCGGCGAGTAGAAGGTTCAGAATGCAAATTTTCGACTTTTGCTGCTGGAAATGGGCTAGAAACTTTACCCCAAACTGTTTTGATGTTTTAAAACTTATTTTAGTGGGTGTAATGGTTGTTCTAATCCATTTACAATAGTTTATATCAAAATTTCATGCTGTGTATGTGTTCATATAATTTTTGAAACTTTGATAAGCATGTTCATGTTCTTATGAATTTAGAAGATGATATGAATTATTTGCTAAATTGTTTAGGATTAATTCTTAATCATTTATGTGTTTTAATGGAGTCCATAATTTGTCCTCAAGTTATGGATATCCAAAGGTCACATTTCTTTAACACACATTACAAACACATAAGTTACATAAAATGAAGAGTCTTCATTTTATGAACCTTTAATTCATAAGTTATGAAATGAAAAGTTTAGAAGAGTTACAAAACTTGTCCTCAAGTTTTGGAATTTGGAAAAGTTTCACACACTTTAATAAACTTTAATTCCAACACTTAGAATTTTAAAAGTTAAAATTCAACACTTATACTATTTATAACATTAATGGTTAATTATATATATATATATATATATATATATATATATATGTATAAGAACAAGTCGTTTTACCGTTAGTAAGCCTCATTCACGAACCCGGTCTATAAGGTGGGTATAAGGTCGTTGCCTATAAAATGGCGACTTAATGGGTGTATACTCTCACCCACCGCTTGCTTGACTGGTGGAGGGTCGTTAGCCGAACGGGTAAGACAAAGACTTATAAATTCTCATTAAGTATGATGAATATTATAAAGTAACTAAACCTTTTATTTAATTCCCAATCTTAGTTACTTTAGGAAAAATGTGAACATGGTGCTAATCCATGGAATTCACACTTTGTACCTTACCAAGTCGTTAGTGGAGCGTGTGTGGTTAACCGGCACACTAACTTGGACTAGTAAGGATCACGAAGGGTGACTTAAAGTTTGTCATAGATCAATAGAGCGTGTGTGGTTAACCAGCACATTGATTAGATGATAATATTAAGGGTACCAAGTGAATTGGCATGGTTATTCACACCTTGTTTTGTGATCCTCGGCATCCTAGTCACAAAACTTGAAGGGCACAATCGAGATTGAAACATGCCATTGAAAAGTTCAATGAATCTCAAAGAATCTAGGAATTCCAAATCCAATTAAAACCTAATAAATCATTTCGTTTTCGTGGTGGAAATTGGTGAATCGTCATTCATCTACCTTTCAAATATATTATTACTTAGATTACGGCATCCCTCTTCTAAGTATAATATATTGTGATTGGATCCTAGCCTTAATATTACATTTGGGTGTCTTACTAAGGACTCTATATATCTAATCTAAACTTACTTTATTCCTTCATGTTACGTCATAAAATTCCAAAACAATAATTTTTCATTTTTACAATCATCAAAACATGAGTAATAAGTTTAGGTTCCAATGTAACAATTTAGTCACAACCGATTACATAACAAAAGATCACAAAATGATTTCCCCGAGTGTGTGTACGATCACGCTGGTGCCATCCCACGGTCCTCGCTAGTACCTGAAACACATAACACAACAACTGTAAGCATAAATGCTTAGTGAGTTCCCCAAAATACAACCTACGCACGTACACCTTTCTAGGCCTTGACCTTCCGGTCCATGTGTCTCAGGGGACTTCAGTCCTGACTCGGTAAACCTTCCGGTCCTACCCACATCAACCTTACAGTCCAGATGACCACGCCTTCCGGCCCATAACATGTTGCCTTCCGGCCCAAATCAAGCATATCATACATGGCACATATAACGAATATGTAACACACATAAGACATATATCTCATATCATATTCGACCTTCCGGTCACACAGTCAAAACCCTTCTGGGTACAGTATAGGAGAAGACTCACCTTGTATGCCTCGCTAAGTCGCTAACCGTGAATCCTGGAATCACTCATGCTCGAACCCTCGAGCTGTAATCCTCCTATGATATAATGAATCTATAATTATGACTTGTACCACTAAGATTGACCATCAATATCAAGTCAGCACAGGTTGACTTGGTCAACAGTCTTTGGTCAATTTGGACCGGACTCGGCGAGTGCACTATAGTGACTCGGCGAGTCTACGCGTTTTAACCAACTCTCAAAGATTTTCCCTTTGACTCATCGAGTACTCCCCCGACTCGATGAGTTCCACCTGGGCCTGAATCACGGGGCCACCGTGACTCAACTCGCCGAGTCGCAAGGAAAACTCGCCGAGTCCCAACTTGACTCAGTCCACCTGTCAAAACCTTTCCAACTCTCTGCGACTCACTGAGTCACCCACAACTCGGTCAGGATTACACACTGGGTGGTCTCAAGGACAATCTTCAAGCGACTCGTCGAGTCTGTTCTTCAGAGTCGGCGAGTCCATGCCATGCACCAGCTAAAACTGGCTTTTGCGGTCAGATTCGTTCCATACACACATAGATCTGGCCTTCCCAAGCTTATTCATCACGTAAAGTCCCAGTCTTGGTCACCATGCAATGCATACAAGGCTTATTTTGGAGAAACAACCTCTAATATGGAAACCCTAGCTTCTAACTCAAAAGAATGGACATAAAGCTTGTCATATGGGGTCTCTTGGACTTGCTATGGTCCAGATCTAGGTTCCATATCTTCATGGGACCTTTCATACTTCCAATTTAAGCCAAGAAATGCAAGAAGAAACCCTAGATTTGACACATCAACCCAAAATACGAAGTTTGGCTCTGAAAGTTACCTCAAGAAGGATCCCTTGATGAAATAGCAACAGATCCAAGCTCCCCAACTCTTCAAGCGTGATCCTCTCCCTCCTTTCTTGCAATGACACACAAAATGATGAACAAATGGCCTCCAAACACACTCACAAGGGCTCACAGTCGTATGGGTGCTCTTAGGGTTCAAGGTGGCCGCAAATGAAAGCCATACGGTCCTTTAAATAGGGCTTAGGACCAGGAAATTAGGGTTTCATTAAACAGCATGGACTCGCCGAGTCCATCCCTTGGACTCGCCGAGTCCGGACACGAACCTCCGCCCAAAACCGCGACCCGACTCGGCAAGTTCGACCTCCAACTCGCTGAGTCCCCTCACAGAATACCAAAAATATGAAAATGAAGGTACCTGGGGATCCGGGCTGTTACAATTCTCCCCCACTAGAATAAGACTTCTCCCTCGAAGTCCCACTAGGCAAATATCTCCGGATGCTGGTCCCGCATCTCACGTTCCGGCTCCCAAGTCATCTCTGATCCCTTCCGATGCTGCCCTTGAACCTATACCAGGGGTACCTCCTTGTTTCTCAAAACCTTGATCTTCCGATCTCTGATGGTTAGAGGTCTTTCAGCGTAATTCAGGCTTGCATCCACCTGAATATCCCCTAATGGAACCACCGCCGATTCGTCGGCTATACACTTCCTCAACTGCGACACATGGAAAGTGTCATGAATCTGTCCCAACTCTGCTGGCAAGTCTAAACGGTAGGCTACCCGGCCCACCCTCGCGATCACACGGAAAGGACCAATATATCGGGGTCCCAAGTGTTGGTTTATGAGTTTCTAACACTCCTAAGTGTACATGCAACCCTAAATACCTTGGATCTATGTTTTCTCTATTATACATGCAAATATGAACATCCAAGGTATTATCCTAATCTAGCATACAAAACTATCAATATAACAAGATAAAATACATACCTCTTTGATGTAGAATGTCTTCATGAAGCTTGAGTGCCTAGTGCCCCAAGTGTGACACCTCAAATGGTTCACACAACACCAAATACACTTGGAATAACTTGAGAGAATTCTACACTTCATGAAATCGGCTAGCCCTCTCTAGAATAATCCTAGCGCCGATTTTGTCAAGAATAATATCTTTATATAGTGTTACAATTAGGGCAAACCCTAATTGTCATGACTTTCCATTTCCTTGGATCCATGGGTTCAAATATACCATGGAGCATCCATGGAGCATCATATGGGTTTTGACCCAACTAGATAATCCATGGAGCATTAGCCCACTATATAAGTATGGATGATTTGCACAATCAACCCATATATTTAATTAGTCTTCTTATGATCACTTAATTAATCCTAGATTAATTCTTGATCAATACTAATTAAATAATCTCATTATTCTTATTATTAATATACTAGAACTTATAAGATATTAATAACCATAAGTGTCTTATTTCTCTCATTATAGTCTATCCAAGTGCATGATGCCATGCAACCCAAATGGACCATGCCGGGTCGGGTCAAGTCTTACCAATTATAGTTATGGACTTAGACATTAATCCAACAGTCTCCCACTTGGATAAGTCTAAAACTATTATTGCGTATGACTTCAGGAACCAACTGGCAATCGTAGCTCTCAAAAGCTTCTGTCGAACTCTGACCTTGTCGATAAACGCTGACCTTTGTCAATGACTTGTCCATTAGATAAGGGATCATATATTCCTCCATTCTAAATATCATATGGACTGAGACATGGATTATAATCATTCTCTCTGTCCATTTTTTGTTTCCCGATTTCTGATTTATGATGACTGACTAATTGAACAAATCAAATCAGTCCTGGCCCGGCCGAGCACTTCCATTTGTCATCATCAAATCATCGAGGGGACCACAGATATCTCTTTTATCCCGAAGGTAAAAGGAATGGATAAACTTCGACTCATATGGCTTGTTCTACTACTTGTTGAATCATACAGAAAGGCACGTTTTATAGCACCGAGTTACCAAATGCATTTCCGTTCAATCAATGTACAACCAACTCATAGTAACAACTCATATCTCTAGGTTTGAAGAATATAAGATATTATCATCTCATGATCACTTGTGATAAAATCCATGAAGTGATTCCAATGAGCACGGGTTGAATACAAGCCAACCCATGACAGTCTTGATTCATATCTACTTCCAACATATGACCGACTGTGGATGGTTTGAATAACTTAGTCATTCCGGAAGAATAACCTAGTTTATTCGGGAAGTCAAAACATGCAAAGTGAAACACAATAATAATTGAATCCAATATGGTATCAAAACCTATGAACATAAATAAAACACCTTTTATTTATCACCATATGATTACACATTATTCATTGTATACTATTTCAGTTATCAACTTTATTCTTGAATTTAAAACAATAGTTGTCCCATGCTCCAAGCATGTACACTATGTTTTCTAAACACTAGTCAAGCCATACACCAAGTATGCATACTATGTCTGTCTATGATCTTTACTTTGTGAACTAGATCAATTGAACATAACTTCAATGATTCTCTTTTCACACTCCCAAATCCTTATTGCAAATGCAAGAATTCCAAATTCATGCCATTTACTGAAATCTGTTAGATTCTAAACTTATATGCATTGATCCTCTTGTAATGATTATGCACAAAGTCATAAAGTCTTGATGACAACCATTACAGAGCATTCCAAAGGAGATCGGCTCCTTGGAAACATCCTTCTTGCATTAAGTTTCCTTAATCTTACACAGATTGAAAATTCTAACTTTGAAACATTTCCAGATTCCATTTTGACTATCACTTCTGAACAAGAGTTGCCTCCTTACAGATTATGTCAATATGGTCATTCCAGAATTATCACTATACTTCTAACTGTACTTGAGCAACCAATCTTTGGTAAACCTTAGATTAACCTCGACAATTGTTTAATCCTTTTAGTCATATCCAGTTCTAAACCTTTTCCCTTCTTAATGCCCCAGGCATTTGGAAAATTTTAGAAAGGATGAATATAGCACATGTAATCAATCCTATATCCGAAGCATATGGGACACGATTCATGATGTCTCACATAAAGACTAAACCAATCTTTTTCCATAATATTTCCATTTCTATTTTCCAAGTTCTCATAATTCAGATTATGAAAAGGGATGCCGTAATCATAATCAAATTTTAGAACGCAAATAATGGACCCATATACAGAATTTCCTTATGTTGAGCCATTCCAACATGATATTCATATATATATCCTTGACTAAAAGATTAAAACCTCACGATCTAAGCTTATAGATTTGAGATGAAGTATAATTTCCTCTCCCTTAATTATTGCAAAACAACTTTTCCCAATTGAAACCTTTTGTTTTTTATAATTAACATTGCTAGCTTGCAATACTTATCATAATTATCATGCTCCCACTAACATGATGATTATTAGCACAACCCTTATGCTCCCACTAGCTTTGACAAGTACTCAGAAATCAGCTGGACATCCAGAATTCAATACTTCATTGACTTTCCTACCAAAGTTCAGATTTCTGATACTAGATTGTTTTGATAAAACTTTATCAAAAATCATACACCTTCTCTTAGATAGCTCATGGGTGTGTCAAAACAATTTTAAGAACTATGAAAAGGGATGCCGTAATCATAGTCTTGATTATTTTGACCTTTGCCATTTCTCACAAGTCCAAGTTAGTGTGCCGGTAAACCACACACGCTCCACTAACGACTTTGAGAATGACAACATCACAATTGCTATCTAGCTAAATTCTACTTAGTGAAAGTGTTTCCTCACCATCATTTTCATGAATCGGAGAGAAACCTTATGCCACTTAGATTTAATGGTGTATGTGTTCTTATCCATGTGAATTGTCAAAATCATAGTCACAAGACAAGGATAATGAAAAATCCAAACTCATATGGACTGAACTCAATCTTAATTTCTTGCCACCTGGCAGCTCAAGGGCCTGCCATTGCTTCCAATTTGCTGTGCAACAAATTGAGAACTCTAAGAACTCATATGCAAAGCCAACTTTAACTGGAATGGGCACAGAATATGTCAACACGGTAGGTTGTAAACCTCAATTCGTGTGCTAGTCAAGAACTTCAGGTTCTATTCTTGATTAGTTCTTGAGACTTTCAAGACCTTTAAGACTCCCACTGTCCTCTTGACCTATAAGACTCCCTTGTCAAATATACAAGAGATAGTGTGGATTCTAATCAAGAAAAACACTTCACACAATTGGCCTAAGTTGGTCTTTGTTTTATCCAAAACATCACAACCTACCAATTTCAAATGTACAAGAGTAGGAAACTTTTACTCTTACATTTGACAAGTGTTTTAAACCTTCTTAAAGACATGTCACTCAAATTACAATCTTGGAGTATGACTCTAAGACTTGTATTGGAACGAAGTATGACTCAGCTTCTTGATTTAACCATTTCAACAATTCAAGATCCCTTCTTCTTAGTCATAAGAATGCACTAAGACTTCCTTAGAGAACTAACTTTGATATGGTTTCTTAATCATTAAGATGATCACAAAACTAAAGTACTCTCCCATCTTTTCAGATTTGAGAAACTTTTATGCTTCTGCCTAATTTGATTCTTCTTATTTGCTCTGCCTTACATTGGAACCTTTTTCAATGTCTCAGAGTTACACTTAATCTTGTAAGTATAATCATATTTACTGAGCTTTAGTAAACTATGATGAATAGTCTTATTAACCTTTTGTGGTGGACTTGACCAGTGCACAAGAATGTGTACTTGATCCCTTAGTCCTTTACTTGACTCACACATCCATGTGAACAAGTAATTAGTCTTAATTTTCCAATACTTGAAAGTTCTCATTCATCATGCTATACAACTTGCATGATTCCAAGTTTTGGTCCAATTGAAACTTGGGTGATGAGAATCTTTCCTTATTTGGTAACTCTAGACATTACCACAAACGAAAGAATCAATTTCATATTTCCACTCTTGCTCTTAATGGAATCATATAAGCAACAATTTTTCCTTAAATGCCATTGTAAGGATATTTTAAAATAAATAAAATAAAAAATTTCCTTTTATTTTAAAACTTTGCGGAAAAACTTATCCTTACAATCCATATGAAATCTTGTTGTTATGTATTCCTAAGCAATATCTCATAACTCCTAAGAAGTAGCTCTAGAATCCGATCTTCAAACTACGCGACAGAAAACCATCTTTGCGATCAGATTCAGCATATTCTTTCTTTAAGTTCCTTCACTTTTTCTTTGATTCTTAAAACATCAACATGTGACCCAGTCACATCATGTAATAAGAATCTCATAATAGAAACTTAGCAGAGTTAGATAGTGGACTTTACCTAAAGTAAAGTCAAACTTATTAACTTTAACATCCTTAGGTAAATTTGGCAGCTTCGCAACTAATGACCCTTCCTTTGGCAATATAAACATATGGACCCTTTGATAATGGTACACGGGACTATTACGACTTAGCATTTTCTCTTTACCATTTGGTCAACCTAGTTGACTATAGTCAATCCCTTTCCTTGGGAAGATAATGTTTTTTCTATATTTCCAATGTCACCATTGTCAATGTCCATAAAGTTTCAGGAAGTTGATCTTAACAAATAGATAAGATCATTAAGGGTCTTGTCATAGTCTGTTTCATAGGTGTTCCAAAAGAACTCACTATGTGACTTAGAAAATAGTTGAACCACTAACTTTCTCAAGACTTTGACACCCTTCTCTCCCAGCTTGTCAATATGTGACTACATCTCCAAGATGTGACCACACCTAGACCTTCACTTGCCAATAGGGTTTGAGTGACTTTGAACTTGTGGGTTAGGAGAATAATTTGAGGAGGTAAAAGGACTATGATTTCCATGGGACATCATCTTCATTTAGGAAAGCTTGTTTCAAGAGATTTGGGAAGATCATAAATATCTAAACCAGACATGTTTTGGGAGATATTCAAGATAGTTGATTTAAAGTCCTTAATATGACACCCAATATGAAATACTAAGGCTAGGACCTAACAAACTATTTTATAACTTAGAAGAGGTATGCCGTAATCCAAGCTATAAAATATTTGAAGGTAGGTGAATGACGATTCACCAATTTCCACCAAGATAAACGAAATGTATTATTAGGTTTTAATTGGATTTTAAACTCCTAGATCTTTGAGATTCATTGAACTGTTCAATGGCATGTTTCAATCTCGAGTGTGCCCTTCACGTTTTGTGACTGGGATGCCGAGGATCACAAAACAAGGTGTGAAGTAACCATGCAATTTACTTGGTACCCTTAAGTGTTTACCCCTCAATCGATGTGCCGGTTAACCACACACGCTCCATCGATACTATGATAAACATTAAGTTACCCTTTTCCTACCTTGTTAAATACGAGTTAGTGTGCCGGTTAACGACACACGCTCCACTAACCGACTCAAACAAAGTGCAAAGTGTAATTTCATGGATTAGCACCTTATTCACATTTTTCTAAGTAACTAAGATTAGGTATTATTAAGAGTTTAGTTACTTAGTATTTATCATTAATACTTTTAATGAAGGGAGAATTATAGTCCTGTCAAACCCGTTCGGCTAACGACCCTCCACCAGTCAAGCAAGCGGTGGGTGAGAGTGGACACCCATTAAGTTGTCATTTTACAGGCAACAACCTTATACCCACCTTATAGACCGGCTTCGTGAATGAGGCGTACTAGCGGTAAGACTGACTTTACTCTTATACATATATATATTATTAACTTATAATATTATAAAATATAAGGGTTGAATTTTAACTTTTAAAATTCTAAGGGCTAACTTGGAATTAAGTATTCATAAGAGAAAACTTTAAAAATTCCAAAACTTGAGGGCAAGTTTTGAAATTATTCAAAACTAATTAATTCCATAACTTATGAGTTTAAAGTAGTTTTAATTAAAAAAAAACTCTTCAAGTTCCATAACTTGAGGACAAGTTATGGAAGACTTTAAACTTATAAAAGAATTAACTTTTCTTTATTTTATAACTTATGGAATTAATTAAGGTTACATTATTTTTTTTTATTTAATGAAGAGACTCTTGGTCCTCCATAACTTGAGGACAAATTATGGAGTCATAACTCCAATTAATTAGAACTAGACTCTTCATTTTTTGTAACCTTTGCCAACTTTTATGAGTTTTATGAAACTTAAATGTGACTTTTCATATAACTTGAGGACAAGTTACAAAAACACATTTTAGAATCAACTCTTAGATTAATTTGGATTGAAAAACAACTATTTCATTTAACTTTTCTATTAGTCTAAGCAACTCATAAGAACAAGATAATTCAAATCAAACTTTTTCATGTAATTAGTCTAACCTTTAAACTAATACGAAACATGAATCTATTGTCAATTATCTTTGAAATTGGATTAGCATGAACATTACCACATCAAAAACAAGTTTATAAGTTCAAAAACAACTTAGGGTAATGTTCCTAGTCCATT
Organism: Lactuca saligna; assembly: GCF_052625555.1. NCBI lineage: Eukaryota > Viridiplantae > Streptophyta > Magnoliopsida > Asterales > Asteraceae > Lactuca > Lactuca saligna. Next base: position 79,262,142 of record NC_136418.1, read on the forward strand.
TCTAGCCAAAAACCTCGAAAATATGCTGTCTGGGGGTCCAACTCGTCAAGTGCATGAACCGACTCAGCGAGTTGGATCGTTTTGATAATTTTTTAGGCATGGACTCGCCGAGTCTGATGATCAGACAGCAACAGTTTCGATTTTTAAGCAGTTTTGCAAGTATAACAAGAAAACAAGCCTAGGCTCTGATACCACTATTGGGTTATGAGCATTCTAACACTCCTAAGTGTACATGCAACCCTAAATACCTTGGATTTATGTTTTCTCTATTATACATGCAAATATGAACATCCAAGGTATTATCGTAATCTAGCATACAAAACTATCAATATAACAAGATAAAATACATACCTCTTTGATGTAGAATGTCTTCATGAAGCTTGAGTGCCTAGTGCCCCAAGTGTGACACCTCAAATGGTTCACACAACACCAAATACACTTGGAATAACTTGAGAGAATTCTACACTTCATGAAATCGGCTAGCCCTCTCTAGAATAATCCTAGTGTCGATTTTGTCAAGAATAATATCTTTATATAGTGTTGCAATTAGGGCAAACCCTAATTGTCATGACTTTCCATTTCCTTGGATCCATGGGTTCAAATATACCATGGAGCATCCATGGAGCATCATATGGGTTTTGGCCCAACTTGATAATCCATGGAGCATTAGCCCACTATATAAGTATGGATGATTTGCACAATCAACCCATATATTTAATTAGTCTTCTTATGATCACTTAATTAATCCTAGATTAATTCTTGATCAATACTAATTAAATAATCTCATTATTCTTATTATTTATATACTAGAACTTATAAGATATTAATAACCATAAGTGTCTTATTTCTCTCATTATAGTCTATCCAAGTGCATGATGCCAGGCAACCCAAATGGACCATGCCGGGTCGGGTCAAGTGTTACCAATTATAGTTATGGACTTAGACATTAATCCAACACCAACTTGCCCCTCTTCCTGAACCGAATCACTCCTTTCCAAGGAGAGACCTTCAGGAGTACGAGATCACCAACTTGAAACTCAAGCTCGGACCGTCGCCTGTCTGCATAACTCTTCTGTCGGCTCTGAGCGGTCAACAACCTCTGCCTGGCCATTTGAATTTGCTCGGTCGTCTGAAGCACGATCTCCGTCCTACCCATAATCTGCTGTCCCACCTCACCCCAACAGATGGGGGTGCGACACCTCCGCCCATACAACAGCTCAAAGGGCGGCATACCAATGCTCGAATGATAGTTGTTGTTATCCGAGAACTCTGCTAAAGGTAGATAGGTGTCCCAGCTCCCTCCAAAGTCCAACACACATGCCCGAAGCATGTCCTCGAGTGTCTGAATCGTCCGCTCACTCTGACCGTCTGTCTGGGGATGATATCCAGTACTGAAATGTAACCTAGTACCCAACTCCTCATGGAACTTCTTCCAGAACCTGGAAGTGAAACGCACGTCATGGTCCGAAATAATCGAGGTTGGCACCCCGTGTTGAGATACTACTTCCCTCACGTATAACTCGGCCAACTTCTCCGCAGAGGAGCTCTCGCTAATGGCTAGAAAATGAGCGCTCTTCGTCAGCCGATCCATGATCACCCAAATCGCATCGACTCCCCTCGCCGTTCACGGTAACTTGGTGATGAAATCCATAGATATTTGTTCCCACTTCCATTCGGGAATCTCTAGCGGTTGCAGCTTACCGTGCGGTTGCTGGTGCTCGGCCTTGACCTGCCGACAAGTCAAGCACCTCTCGACAAACCAAGCGACATCCCTTTTCATACATGGCCACCAATACTCCTTCTTGAGATCCAAATACATTTTCGTAGCACCAGGATGAATTGAGAATTTCGATCGATGTGCTTCCTCCATCAAAATAGTGCGCGCATCACCCATAAACGGCACCCAAATCCGACCCTGAAAAGTCATAAGCCCTCGACCATCCATGACAAATCCTGATACCTGACCTACAACCCACTCCTTCTTCTGATGTTCTGGCTTTGCAGCCTCCACCTGAGCTCCTCGAATAATATCCAAGATCGGGGTCAAAACCTTCGATCTCATAAAAATATCTCGGATCGGGGCGCTATCCGCCCTACGGCTCAACGCGTCGGCTACCACATTAGCCTTGCCCAGGTGGTACAGGATCTCACAATCGTAATCCTTTACCACATCCAACCATCTTCTCTATCGCATATTCAGGTTTGGCTGATCCATCAAGTACTTCAAGCTCTTATGGTCCGTGTAAATCGTACACCGAACCCAGTACAAATAGTTTCGCCAGATCTTGAGAGCAAACACCACCACCCTCAATTCCAGGTCGTGCGTGGGATAGCTCGACTCATGAGGCTTTAACTGCCTTGAAGTGTATGCTATCACATGACCCCTCTGCATAAGCACCGCCCCCAAACCCGATATAGAGGCATCACAATATACCACAAAATCCTCCATCCCTTCCGGGTGTGCAAGCACTGGATCCTTGCACAATTTCTGACGAAGCGTCTCGAATGAGGACTTCTGCTCCGGTCCCCATGAAAACGTAACACCCCTCCGGGTCATCCTAGTGAGTGGCAGAGCGATCTTGGAGAAATCCTTGATAAATATGCGATAATATCCAGCCAAACCCAGAAAACTCCTGATCTCGGTGGGCGATCTCGGCACCTGCCACCTCAACACCACCTCAATCTTGGCCGGGTCGACCAATATCCTTTTCTGGTTCACAAGATGCCCGAGGAACTGGACCTCTCCTAACCAGAAATCACACTTGGAGAACTTGGCATACAGTCTCTCCGATCTCAAAACCCCAAGAATCTCCCTCAAATGTTCCTCATGCTGGTCCCTAGTCCTCGAATACACCAAAATATCATCGATGAATACGATCACCGACCGATCCAGCATCGGTTGGCACACCCGGTTCATGAGATCCATGAATGCGGCCAGGGCATTAGTGAGCCCAAAAGGCATCACCACAAACTCATAATGTCCGTAACGAGTCCTGAAAGCAGTCTTTTGGATATCCTCCTCGCGAACCCTCATCTGATGATATCCCGACCTCAAGTCAATCTTGGAAAACCAACATGCCCCATGCAACTGATCGAATAGATCGTTGATCCTAGGTAACGGATATCGGTTCTTAACCGTCAACTTGTTCAACTCCTGATAATCGATACACATCCGATGTGAACAATCCTTTTTCTTGACGAACAAAATCGGCACTCCCCAAGGCGAGTTACTCGGTCGAATGAATCCCTTTCCCAACAGCTCCTGAAGATGCGAGGATAATTCCTGCATTTCCGGCGGAGCGAGACCTGGTAACTCTTCGGGAACACATCCGAAAACTCGCATACAACCGGAACGTCATCAATCGAATTGGGCCTCTCCGCGGTCACACGAGTATCCATCACATAGGCTATGAATCCATCACAACCCTACTGCAAACTCTGCCTTGCCCTGGCAGCCGAACAAAACGCCGACCCACACCGGGTCCCCTTGCCATAAACCGTGAGCACTCCCCCACTAGGGTCTCGAATCATCACCAGCTGTCTCTCGCAATCAATGACTGCTCCAAACTTGCTCAACCAATCCATGCCCACGATAACACAAACATCCCCCATAGCTATAGGGACTAAGTCTATAAGAAAATCGACCCCAAAAATCTTGAGCACACATCCTCGAATCACCTCGGTGGCATATACCGCTTTCTCATTCGCTATAGCAACTCGCAGGGGACGACTCATCGCCTCCCGATCGATACTGATATGCTGGCTAAAAGCCAACGAGACAAAATACCGACTCACACCCGAGTCGAACAATACCAAAGTAGGCACATGTTTCACAAGAAAAGTATCTACGCGTATGATAATATAAGCACAATATCTCAGTATTAATGTAAATACATGAAAGAGTACATACCGGCCACGACATCAGGCGCCGCGCGGACCTCCTCCGCAGTCAATTGGAAAGCTCTCCCACGAGCCTTCGGAGCCTCGACCTTCACTGGCCGAACCTCGGGAACCCTGGCAGCAGGCGTAGATCCCTGGCGAAGCTGGGGGCACTTGGCCTTCCGATTGCCAGTCTGGTTGCAATGGAAGCAAACCATGAATCCCATGGGGCAATCTCTAGCAATGTGCCCCTCCTTGCCACACTTGTAGCAAGCACCAGATCGACATGCCCCCCCGTGACCCTTGTCGCACTTCCCGCAAGTGCGGCTCTTCTGACCTCCGGATCTCAAATCAGCGGACTTGATCCGCTTGCCTGCCGGCTGAGACTGAGCCGGCCGTCGATCCACCTGTTGAGACTCGGCCTCCTCCCTGGCCTGGGTCTCCAACTCGATCTCACGCTTCCTGGCATTCGCCTGAAGCTCAGCAAAAGTCTGATATGACGAGTTCGATACGAACTCCCGGATATCCCTCCTCAGCACTCCCAAATACCGACTCATCCGAGCCTGCTCCGTGGACACCTGCTCGGCGCAGAACATCGCCCTCTCATGAAACTTCCGCATGATCACCGTAACAGAATCATTACCCTGCTTGAGGGTCAAGAACTCCTGAACCAACCGTTCCCTCTCCACCGGGGGAACATACTTGTCTCTGAACATATCAGTAAACCTCTCCCAAGTCACAGCTGAGACCTCTACCAGAGTGAAGTTCGCCGTCACGAACTTCCACAAATACTTTTCTCCCAGGCGGAGCTGGTTCAGGGCGAACCGAACCCTCAGATGCTGCAGACATGAACAAGTATAGAAGCATCCCTCGATATCAGCAATCCATCTCATCGCAGCTATCAGATCCTGCGTCCCATCAAACTCTGGTGGCTTCGTGTTGCTAAACTCCTGGAACAGCAATGAGTTACCCCCCTGTGGTCTGGCATCAGCCACAGCTGCGGTAGTTGCAGCGGCAGCAGCCTCAGTCAATGCGGCGTACCGCTCATCAAATGTCTCCATCAGCGTGGTCTTAATAGACCCAAACATCTTCGGAATCTCGGCCCGGATCGCTGCAGCTACCTCCTCATGAATCATCTGACGAAGCTCCTCGTCAGTTACACCACTCGTACCAGGTCTGTGTCGTGGTCCAACCATGATGTCCCTGAAATACAACATAAAAATATCAAAGACTCTATCGGGCATAATTGCACTCGATAAAGCATTCCTACTCAGTCTCCGATGCCCAGGGATTCTTACTTGGGCTGCCCACTGACCCGGTGTCCTTAGTAGTACGGGCCCAATACTACCAATTACACCGCGTCGGTATTCACCCCAAGTCCTCCTCCCCAAACCCCGAATCCTGAGTACTATATTCTTGCCATACACTAGTTACCCACTCGCTCTCAAGCATCTTATAGAAGCAGGTTTCCCTACACTAAGGCATCGCAAATCAGGCCACTCTAGTCCTAATATGTATACCTAGTCCACTAGCATGCGTATCATATCATATCATATCTCATAACACATATTGTAAGAGTATTTTGGGGATTTTACTGTTCGGGCGCTGGCTGACCGTACACACTCTTTCTTCTTTGGTTGTCTCAAAATCACTTATCAAATTTTTTTTATTGATTTATTAGTTAAAATTTTCTCAAATCCCCGGTTTGAGTTCAGTTACGCCCGAAGGTGTACCCGAATCCCACAAATCAAGGCTCTGATACCAACTTGTAACGCATAAAATTCCAAACCAAAAATTTTTCATTTTTACAATCATCAAAACATGAGTAATAAGTTTAGGTTCCAATGTAACAATTTAGTCACAACCGATTACATAACAAAAGATCACAAAATGATTTCCCCGAGTGTGTGTACGATCACGCCGGCACCTTCCCACGGTCCTCGCTAGTACCTGAAACACATAACACAACAACTGTAAGCATAAATGCTTAGTGAGTTCCCCAAAATACAACCTACGCACGTACGCCTTTCCAGGCCTTGACCTTCCGGTCCATGTGTCTCAGGGGACTTCCGTCCCGACTGGGTAAACCTTCCGGTCCTACCCACGTCAACCTTACAGTCCAGATGACCACGCCTTCCGGCCCATAACATGTTGCCTTCCGGCCTAAATCAAGCATATCATACATGGCACATATAACGAATACGTAACACACATTAGGCATATATCTCATATCATATTTGACCTTCCGATCACACAATCAAAACCCTTCCGGGTACATTATAGTGAGAAGACTCACCTCGTATGCCTCGCTAAGTCGCTAACCGTGAATCCTGGAATCACTCGTGCTCGAACCCTCGAGCTGTAATCCTCCTAAGATATCATGAATCTATAATTATTACTTGTACCACTAAGATTGACCATCCATATCAAGTCAGCACAGGTTGACTTGGTCAACAGTCTTTGGTCAATTTGGACCGGACTCGGCGAGTGCATTATAGTGACTCGGCGAGTCTACGCGTTTTAACCAACTCTCAAAGATTTTCCCTTTGACTCGTCGAGTACTCCCCCGACTCGACGAGTTCCACCTGGGCCCGAATCACGGGGCCACTGCGACTCAACTCGTCGAGTCGCAAGGACAACTCGGCGAGTCCCAACTTGACTCGGTCCACCTGTCATAACCTTTCCAACTCCCTACGACTCACTGAGTCACCCACAACTCGGTCAGGATTACACACTGGGTGGTCTCAAGGAGAATCTTCAAGCGACTCGTCGAGTCTGTTCTTCAGACTCGGCGAGTCCATGCCATGCACCAGCTAAAACTGGCTTTTGCGCTCAGATCCGTTCCATATACACATAGATCTGGCCTTCCCAAGCTTATTCATCACGTAAAGTCCCAGTCTTGGTCGCCATGCAATGCATACAAGGCTTATTTTGGAGAAACAACCTCTAATATGGCAACCCTAGCTTCTAACTCAAAAGAATGGACATAAAGCTTGTCATATGGGGTCTCCTGGACCTGCTAAGGTCCAGATCTAGGTTCCATATCTTCATGGGACCTATCATACTTCCAATTTAAGCCATGAAATGCAAGAAGAAACCCTAGATTTGACAAATCAACCCAAAATACGAAGTTTGGCTCTGAAAGTTACCTCAAAGAGGCTCCCTTGATGAAATAGCAACAGATCCAAGCTCCCCAACTCTTCAAGCTTGATCCTCTCCATCCTTTCTTGCAATAACACACAAAATGATGAACAAATGGCCTCCAAACACACTCATAAGGGCTCACAGTCGTATGGGTGCTCTTAGGGTTCAAGGTGGCCGCAAATGAAGGCCATAAGGTCCTTTAAATAGGGCTTACGACCGGGAAATTAGGGTTTCATTAAACAGCGCGGACTCGCCGAGTCCATCCCTTGGACTCGCCGAGTTTGGACGCGAACCTCCGCCCAAAACCGCGACCCGACTCGGCGGGTTCGACCTTCAACTCGCCGAGTCCCCTCATAGAATATCAAAAATATGAAAATGAAGGTACCTGGGGATCCGGGCTGTTACACTTCAGATGTCTTCCAACACTAATGCTTCGGGCTCTAACCCAACTGGTTCTTTCTCTCTCATGAATCTTTGTGGGAGAGGCATCTTTGATGGTTCCAACTTCATGGACTGGATAAGGAACATCAGGATGGTGACTCATTATGAGGACACGGAATATGTCCTCGATAAGGAGTTAAAAGAGCTTGATGAGTCTACTGCTACTCCTGAGGAGATCGCTGAATTCAGGACACATGAGAGAGATGCTACTAAGGTGGCATGTATCATGATGGCCACGATGACAGCCGAGCTCCAAAAGTCCTATGAGGACTTCTACCTTTTTGAGATGCACCAAAACCTAATGGAAAGGTACCATCAGAGTGCTCGTCAAGAGCGGTATGAAATAATCTCCTCCATGATAACAACCCACATGAAGGATGGTGAATCCGTCACGGGCCACATGCAAAAGATGCAAAGGTATGTGGACCGTTTGCTGAAGCTGAATGTAAACTTCCCTGAGGAGTTGGCAATTGACATCATTTTGCACTCCTTACCTTCTTGTTATGACCATTTTCGTATGACATATCATATGAACAAGGAGGAAGTTACCCTTAGCAAGCTTCAAGGACTCTTGAAGACCGCTGAAACCGGTCTGAAGGGCAAGTCGGTTCTTACCTCTACTACTCCTACTCCAACATCTACCCCTATTTTCGCTATCAGGAAAGGCATAGGGAAAAAGAGGAAGCACTCTTCGAAGGGTACCAAGGGAAAGACTCTTGAAGGCTCCTCATCAAGGACCAAGAGCGGTTCTGCTACTCCTTCTTCTATTCCCAAGGATGCTGATTGCTAATATTGCCAGGAGAAGGGGCACTGGAAGCGAAACTGATCAAAATACTTGCAGGATCTGAAGGATTGGAAAGTGAAACCCACCCACGCAGGTATTTACACAATATTGTCTAATAACTTACCATATTCTAACTCTTGGGTGCTTGATACAGGATGTGGTATTCACATATGTTCTGATTTGCAGGGCCTAAGAAGAAGTGGGGATGTGGAGCACGGGAAGATAAACTTAATCATGGGGAATAGGAAGGCTTCACCTGTGGAGCACGGGAAGATAAACTTAATCATGGGGAATAGGAAGGCTTCACCTGTTTCCAAGATTGGAGTTTATACTTCGTCTGAAATGGCACGGAATATTATTTCCTTTCATGGTTTGTACAAACAAGGTTTTATCTTTTCGTTTGATAATGAATGTGGTGGTATTAATGCTTTCTTTAAAAATGTGTTTTATTTTAAAGCATTACCTTGTGATGGTGTGTATGAAACTGTGTCGATTGTAGACAACTTAGGAAATAATGTGTTGTATATTGATTCTTCTACTAGCCTAGATAAAGCATCATTGTGGCATTCTCGTCTTGGACATGTAAACAAGAAACACATAGGCCAACTCCAAAAGAGTGGAGTCTTGGAATCATTCGACCTTAAATCGGATGTTAGTTGTGAATCTTGTCGACTTGGAAAGATGACAACATCACCCTTCACTGGAACTTGTGAAAGGGGTGAGGGTTTGTTGGACCTAATACATACTGATGTATGTGGACCATTCAAAACCACCATAAGGGATGCTAATCGGTATTATGTGACTTTTATCGATGATTTTAGTAGATATGGATATGTCTACTTAATCAAACATAAGTCAGAAACCTTTGAAAGCTTTAAGGAATTCAAACAGGAAGTAGAAAATCAATTGGGCAGGAACATTAAGATGCTTCGATCCGATCGAGGTGGTGAGTATCTTAGTACCGAGTTCCTTGACTATCTTAAGGAGTGTGGGATTGTCTCACAATTGACTCCTCCCAGGACACCACAGCTAAATGGTGTAGCTGAGAGGCGTAATCGAACCTTGTTAGACATGGTTCGCTCCATGATGAGTCGAGTTTTGCTACCAATCTCCTTTTGGGGGTATGCCTTAGAGACTGCCGCCCATATCCTTAATCTAGTCCCTACAAAGAAGGTTACCAAAACACCTCATGAGATGTGGACTGGGAAGGTTCCCAATTTGGATCACATCAAAATTTGGGGTTGCGAAGCTTTCGTGGGGCGTGAGACTCATGATAAGCTTGAACCCTGAAGCGAAAGGTGTATTTTCATCGGCTACCCACAGAAATCCTTCGGTTACCTCTTCTACAGACCCAGTGAGAATGTGGTCTTTATAGCAAGAAGAGGGGTCTTTCGTGAGAGAGAATTTATAAGCCAAGGAGACAGTAGGGGGCAAATTGATCTTGAAGAAATTCAAGAATCGATTGGTGAAGGAACCTCAGACACTAGCAATCAACCTGAGGAGTAAACTCCTGTTGATCCAGCTGACGAGTCTGTACCTCCGAGGCGTTCCACACGGGTTAGGAACACACCTGCGTTTTATTATGGTTTTCATATTACTACGAAAGGTGATACATTTATCAGTGATAGTACACTGGTAAATTTGGATGAACCTAGCAATGTTAAGGAAGCCATGGCAGGCCCGGAGTCTGCTAAATGGAAGGAGGCTATGGATAACGAGATACAGTCCATGTATGACAACCAAGTTTGGAACTTGGTTGACCATGTACCAGGTCGTAAAACAGTCGGGTGCAAATGGATCTTCAAGAAGAAGACCGACATGGAAGGAAAAGTTCATACTTATAAGGCACGACTGGTTGCGAAGGGTTTCACTCAGACTCAGGGTATTGATTATGATGAAACCTTCTCGCCGGTAGCAAAGATTAAGTCAATTAGGGCTATGCTAGCCATTGCTGCATTTCATGATTATGAAATATGGCAAATGGATGTCAAAACCGCTTTTCTTAATGGAAAATTGGCTGAGGATGTGAACATGAATCACCTAGAGGGTTTTGTTAGTGCAGAGTACCCTAATAGAGTATGCAAGATTGAGAAATCCATTTATGGATTAAAACAAGCATCTCGTAGCTAGAATCTTTGTTTCGATGAGAAGGTCAAAGAGTTTGTCTTCTCAAGAAGTGAAGATGAGTCTTGCGTATATGTCAGAGCTAGTGGGAGTATAGTTAGCTTCTTGGTACTGTATGTGGATGACATACTACTTATAGGAAATGACATCCCAACCTTGCAGGAGGTGAAGTCCTGGCTTGGGAAGTGGTTTGCTATGAAGGACCTAGGGGAAGTTGCCTATATCCTAGGGATAAGGATATTAAGAGAAAGGAGTAAAAGACTAATTGGACTTAGTTAGAGTACCTACTTGGATAAGGTGTTGAAAAGGTTCAACATGCAGAATTCCAAGAAAGGAGATTTACTGATCCAAAGCAACACCAAGCTGAGTAATACTCAGAGTCTGAGTACAGAGGCAGAGATAGCTGAGATGAACCAATTATCGTATGCTTCCGTTGTTGGCTCGATCATGTATGCTATGACTTGTACCCACCCTGATGTGGCTTTTCCTTTGAGCATGGTCAGCAGCTAAAGCTCATTGGACTGCGGTAAAGAACATTCTCAAGTACCTGCAAAGGACTAACGATTGGATCCTTACCCTTGGTGGGAGTGATGACTTGAGAGTATTAGGTTATAGTGATGCTAGTTTTCAGACTGATAAGGATAACTTTCTCTCTCAGTCAGGCTGGGTCTTTACCTTAAATGGAGGGGCAATCTCTTGGAAGAGTTCCAAGCAGGAGACGGTGGCTGATTCAACTTGTGAATCATAGTATATAGCAGCGAGTGAAGCAGCGAAGGAGGCAATATGGCTGAAGAACTTCATCGGAGACCTTGGAGTTGTGCCAGCTATTAAGGAGGCTATGGAAATTTTATGTGACAACAATAGTGCGGTTGCTTTAGCTAAAGAACCGAGAGATCATGGGAGATCGTGACACATTGACAGAAAATATCACTTCATAAGACACAAGATAAAAGAAGGACTCCTCGTGGCAAAGAGGATATCATCAGATGAGAACCCTGCGGATCCCCTTACAAAGGGACTGACGAGGGCTAAGCATTTTCAGCATGCGAGGCGCATCTGGCTGAGGGACGATATTAGTTTTACAAATTAGATAGATTCTCTGAAACTTGTAAAATGTAATCGATGTTTGATGATGAATAAAATTGTGATTTATTTATGAGTAAGGAGTTGCTATCATTGTCAATTATTTACAATTTTTTCAGCTTTGCATGTTTTGACTTCCAGAATAATTAATTTATTCAAACCTCCACAATCGGTCATACGTCGAAAGTAGGTATGAATCAAGATTGTCATGAATTGGGTTTGTAGATGGCTAAAGGTGTTTAGAGATGGCAATGGTTGCTACAACGTTGATGAGTACTCATAAGTTATGAGTATTGGAATAAACCCACGCTCACTTGTATCACTTCATGGAATTTATCTCGAGTGATCGTGAGACGGTATATCATATAAATCTTCAAACCTAGAGATATGAATTGTTACCCATGAGTTGGTTGTGCATTGATTGCACATAAACGCATCAGTAACTTGATGTTATAAAACGTGCCTTTGTGTACTGAGTCGAAGTTTATCTGTTCCTTCTAGAAATAGAAGCGATATCTTGGCCCCTCGATGATTTTGTGTTGACCCATGTACCGGGCCCGGTCAAAACTAAATTGATGTGTTCAGTTGAGTTCTTTGTCAAACAAATTGGAAATCGAGAAACAACTGCCAGACAATAAGCATGACATAGTTCCATGTATTATTACTTATCTTAAAATGGCGCTTCATAGTTCAACAGAGTTTTCGAGAGCTACGATTGCTGGTTGGTTCCTGAAGTAATAGGAAAATACAGTTATTAGACTTATCCAAGTGGAAGTCTGTTGGATAAGGTGTCTAAGTCCATAACTTATTTGGTATATACTTGACCCGACCGGCATGGTCCATTTGGGTTGCATTTCATCCAAACTATTTATGGATAATTTTATGAGAGTTATACACATATTATTATTAATATATTATAAGTTATAATATATTAATATGAAGTCATGTTATTTAATTAGTCTTAGTCTTAAATTAATTATGAATTAATTTAGAGATTAAAAGGAAGACTAATTAGATTGTGGTCTACTTATTTTATATGGTGTGGGCTAACACCCATTTGTTAATGGGCTAGGCTTGTATGGAAGTCCAGGGATGATCCATGGAGCTTTTAACCCATGGATCCTTGGAAAAGGAAAGGTCATGGGTTATTAGGGTTTCACCCTGATCATGTACACTATATAAGCATGCTTATGTTGCATGAAATAGCTACTAGTGTGTGTGGTTGTGTGTGGCCGAAAATTGTAGTGTGTGTATACTCTCTCAAAGTTTTCCAAGAGTTTGTGGTGATTTGTGATTCCATTTGAGGCATTCACACTATTGGTGCTTGGCCCTCAAACTCCTCAACAATCAAACTCATCAAAAAGGTATGTAATCTCTTCTAACTCTGTTACGTTTAAAAGTACCCCATGCCATGTTAGATAGGTTATGAACCTTGGAAAATTAATATTTTGCATGTATTTAGACAAACATAGATCCAAGGTTTATTAGGGTTGCATGCACACTTAGGAAGTGTTAGATTGCTCAAAACCCAACACTGAAGGCCTGGTAAGGCGGTCCAATTGTGTTGAAGACTCTGTATGTGTTGATAGGTTCGTATGAGGAGATGAATAGAGCATGTTGTGATGAAACATGTAGGTCTGACCCCAGGTATTGATCATGTTAGTGGAAGGTAGTGCAAGGACCTGAGAGTCCTAGTGAGCAGATTCAGAGCATGTGTAATGTGTGAAGTAGCGGTTACTCTACAAGAGATAATGTAGAGTGGGGGTGTGAGCACCGTGGTACTTGCTTGAAGTAGTAGGGTTGGTTCGTAGATTTCCTTGGTTAAGGAAGGGTATGTTGCTCCGGGAGGGAGTGTTGAGTCACGGAAGTGTGAGTTGTAACAGGAAAGGATGATTGGAAGTATTTCAGGATGGTTATTGGGCATTATGTTGTGCCAATGATATGGAAGTACATCCAGGTTAGTTCGGTTGGAATCATGAAAGGGTTTCCAGTGATGAAAAACCAGAGGAGTTTAGAAGGGATGCAAGGGCGGAATCTTGGATTCTTAGTATGATTGTGATCAGGAGGTTATGTATGTAGTGGAAGTTCATCCTGGGGGATGTCTGGAGGTACCATCAGTGTGTTGGGTTCCTAACCCGAGGATGCTAGAGCAGGGTCAGCACATTTATGCGATTGCAGAAGAGAGCACATGAGAGTGCTCGGGAGCTGAAGGATGTATCATCCTGTCATCATGAAAAGAGTAGAGTCGAATTCGGAAAGGAAGAGGGATAAGTCCCAGAAGTGAACCCGATAAGATTGTGTGAATCTAGGCAAGGGATAGCAGTTGGTAGTAGTGAGTACCCGGTCAGAACTCGAGGGTTCATGGTTGTCACACCCCGCTAAAGCGGAAACGCAAGGTATGACAGCGATAACGGTTTCATTGCAAAAGATAAAGATACATCACCATAGCAGTATTTAAAAGTTTACAACCCATAGCTTCAAAAGAACAAAATACAAGTTTTTCAAAATAACATTGTTCAAAATATAGCTTCATAATAGCTTCAACACGATGCAGCATGCTCTATGATGATGAATCTTTACATCCACTTACTAATTATTTCCTGAAAAAGCATGTAAAACGAGCGTCAACTATGAAAATAGTTGGTGAGTATCACAAGTTTATAAAATCGAGCGTACAATAAGGCTTTTCGTAAATACAAGTACATTGCTTCAATGATAAACAAGTTGATTGCTATTAATGAATACAAGTTTATTGCTATAACGAGAAACGAGTTTGTATGTGTATGAGCAAACAATGAGTCTCAACCAAACCTATGACTGAAGCCCTATCGAGATCTATGCTTATCGTTCCATAGATGAATATGGTATCATGCACTCCAGCGATTCGGGCGAGTGAGGAGTTGTCAATTCCTAATAGCGCTATCCATAACGACCATTGGCTCAAAGAGTTAATGGTTAGAGATAAGGGAAGGGCCTTTGTACGATAAGTTCTCATGTTCCGTGTTGCATAGACATACATAAAGAAACATAGCAATACAATAGCAATCATGTTTGATACAATTCAATTTAAGTACAACATGCAAACAATAGTTTTTCTGGACATGCTTTTCCACCCCAAAACATAAAAAACGAAAATAGGGGAGTGCGTGAATACTCACGATGTTTTGTGTAGACACAAGCGGTACTTCGGGATGCACCAACGTCTTACTACCGGGATCCTACGACACCAAACACACGCACTAGTGAGTTTCCATGTCGATATCTAATGCTAATATACTAAACTCTACATATAGGGAAATGCCAATTTATGTTTTAGTATTGGATTTATATCATTTTGTTACACTTTTTCTGATGTATTGAAATTTTACAAGTCGTGCGATTAATTACAACCTTGGAAGGTTAATTTTCCAAATTTTAAGTCTCAATAACAACATAAATTCACGAAAAATAGTATTCGAGGGATAAAAATTCTCAAACTTTTTATTTAACTGTTAATACACAACACTAAGCTGGGAAAATTATAAAAATGGATTTCCAAGCTGTTTAATTATATTTTATAATTTTTGAGCATTTATTTCAATAAAAATTGAAATAAATAGTAAACAGTTTCCAAAATTACCCAAACTTTTTATTTAATTGTTATTATACATAAATAGGCTGGGAAAAATATAAAATATATTTTTCAGTGGTTATTTGTATTTTTCCTTGTTTTATTTCTTTAAATAGTCATTAATTAAAGAAATATTATTAAACAGTTAAAATAAATTACCATAAATTTTTGTAACATCATTTACAGTATAAATATCTTGGGAAAAATATCAAAAGTGGTTTTCATAATGTATAAACTGGTTTTGGGTATTTATGTATATTTAAGTGAATTTTAGTGCAATTAACTTTAGAAAATAAGGGAAAAATAGTTTACAGTGGAGAAAAATATTCAAAATTTTTATGTAACCTCCTACTATATAATATGATATCCTGGAAAATTTTCATGAATTTTGGATAATCAGAACTATTTTTCCCATTTTTAAGCCATTATAATTACCAAAAATTGGGAAAAATAGCTAGACATGATGAAAAATCTTGAAATTATTTTCTTGAGTCACCCATCACAAGTAAGGTTTGCGAAAATTGTTAGATACAATTTTCACATCCTAAAAAGTGGTTTTGTAATTTATCATGTCCTAAATAAAAGAAAATTAGAAATCATATGAAACAGTAACAAAAATTGCTGAAATTTGGTGAGGGGTCATTATTCCCCATAAGTATCATCCATGAATTTATTTAGGATTTATTGACCTCTGGAAGTATTTTATATGATTTATGCCCTTGGTTTTAGCAATAATTCTAATAAATCAAATAAATAACAAAAGCTCTTGAAATTTTCCAGATTATCTCATGCATGCAAGGGCTTTCAAAAGTAAAAATGTTAAGAATGTATTCAGAAGAGAAATGAGGGTAATGATTCCAAACAATTTAAGAAAAGTTGCATGCAATAATGCATGAAGTGTAGATGTGGCTGAGGTTCATGAATTTTTGTAGCCCATTCAGTGAGGTTTTAAGCCACGAAATTTCAACCATAACTCACTAGATATGTTAAGTTTCTAAGGTATTTTTCCTAAGATTTATGGTTGGGTTTAAGACCATTGTTTAAGCAAGATAAAAATAGTGATCACAGAAAAAGAGCTGTATGCGCAACCTTTTTGTAAAATCTGCCAAAAATCGGATATTTAATATTTTACAGTAAGACCAGTTGGGTTTGAAAGTTAACTCGTGGAACTAACCAATACAAAAAGAATATCATGATTTGGTTAAAAAATGACTGAGTTATGACTGTTCAAAGTCGAACAAAATAATCTGGCAGATTGCATGTTTGCTTGTGTGCATTTTTAGGGTATTTCAATAAGAACATCATGCATGTCCTTGGTAAGGCCCGATTTCTAACACATGCATGGAATGAATGAGCATCCAAGATGTACTAGAAATGGTTTAATGCTTTCGTTCATGCATGAACACACAAGAAATGGAGAAGAACATGAAATATTATGTTTTGATGTCACATGATCATATGTGCTTCTTTTCCACTCCTTGCATGGGTTTGATCCCGGATTTTCACCATCTTTAACACATGCATTGTGTTATGGTGATAATCTACAAACCACAAGGGGAGAATAAAGATTTCTAGCCATGGAAAGGCATAGAATCCGAAAAGTAGAGAAGACTAAGAAGAAAAAGAGGGTTAACCATGAAACTATGGAAGAAGATGTTGTTGTTTACCTTGGTTTTGATCTTGAGAGAAGTAAGAACACTTCAAGGGATTCAAAATCTGGAAATTTTGCAGAGGATTGAGAGGATTTTCGTGAGTTTAGAGAGAAGGAAGAAGAGAGTGAAGTGAGAGAGTGAAGTGGAAGAGGTGGAGTAAGGGTTTAGGCTTGATGATTGTGTTTTGGGGAAGAGAGAGGGCATGGGGAGAGGTGATGGCCGGTTTTTGCATGCCTTTTGGCCTCCTCTCTCCTAAATTTTAAACTTTATAAACTTCCCTCCCATATTTTATATAAAAACATTCATTTTTATAAAATGTTTATTAAGCAATTTGATTTATTTAAAAATCTTGTTTTCAACAAATAATTTATGATTAATACTTGTAATTTATATTTCTAGTTCATTGGTATAATCCATAATTTGATTAATATAATTTGATACTAGGAAGTTTATAGCCAAATTTTATAAAGTTTTTAAGCTTTATATTTTATAACTTTGGATTTTTGGCTCTTTAGGGTTTTTGGAACATTGTTTGGTATTCAACAACATGTTGAAGTATAATTAGAGTGTTTTAATTTATTTTTAGAGTTTTATACCCTATTTCAATTATAACAAAGTTTGAAGCTTATTCTAATTATAGTATTGGCATTTCCTATTGTAGCTAAGCAACTTACTAGAATTGTAAGTATCAAGTATATTAGTCCTAGACCTTAGTTGGATCCTAGTTTATGCAAGATTTTTGACCTAATTTATACTACTAGGTCATGGCATGTTGTGCATGAATGGTTATTATAAAGATGCATGAGTCCAAGAATGACCTGAATTGGCAGTTGTCACAATGGTATTGTCTAGTCTTGCGAGACGCAAGTGTACATGAAGATCAAGAGTGATAAGTGTCGCTATATGAGGAAAGAGCCGGTGGTCGGTTTGAGATAGTTGATATGAATCGGTAAGCAAGGAGTTGGATCATTTTTAGGATGATAACAGTGATTGGAAGGATCTGAGTCAGTAGAGATCCGAGGTTGCAGTGTGGGGTTATGGATATTGGAATTGTGTGTTGCAGCAGGCTTCGAGGACGAAGTGTAATTTAAGTGGGGGAGAATCGTAACACCCCGAGTTCAGAAGAGCAAAGTCGAAGGTGCTTAGTATAAATATGGAAGACCGACTCGGCTAGTCAATGGGTAGACTCGGCGATTCGGGTCGTGAATCTGTTCATGTGTTAAGTGACCAACTCGGCGAGTCGGAGGGGTGACTCGGCGAGTTGGTGCTAGGTGGAGAGAAGCCTAATTTTCGGGGTTTTGCCATATATAAAGGACATTATAACCCACCCTTAGCCTCTTTCTTACCTTCCAATACCCAGAAAACCGTAAAATCGTGTATAAACTCCATTGATGAAGAATTAGAGCTTAGGAAGAGAAATTGAGAAGAAGAAGGTTGAAGATCAAGAGGCTAGCATCTGGATATCATTATAGATCAGGGATCTACTCCTCCTTTGGATCATTTCTGAGGTAACAATCTGTTACCTTGAGTTTCCTTCTTCTAGTTTCATTATTGGTAGCTATTTTGGGGATTATGGCTTGGGTGGAATCAATTTCAAGTTTAGATGCTAGATCTGAAGTTGAAACTTCAGATCCAAGCTTGTAATGATCCTGTTTGTTGTAAAGGTGTTTTCCTAGAGTGGTTGGTGAAGTCCCTTTGCCTTAAGCCTTAGCCCTAGAGTATTTTGGGCTTATTTCCCCATGGATTCATGTAAAGTTTGCACCTTTACGTGTCGGGAAGATTGTAGGAGGTTGGATCTATGGATTGGAGTCACTGCACGACTTGAAAGCCATTGTATGGGTTAAGAACTAGAGGTACTCAGCAAGTCACATGGGTGCACTTGGCGAGTTGGATGAACAAAAGGCAAGAACTCGCCGAGTTGGAAGAACAACTCGGAGAGTTTGTTAAAGATTGCCTTGGACTCGACGAGTATGTTCTTGGACTCGGCGAGTCTAGTCGCAAAGTCCTAACCATTTTGGTTGAGCTATGAATCGGTGAGTCGAGGGACGACTCGGTGAGTTTAGCAAGAGGTGACTCAGGATTCGTGGGACTCGGCAAGTCATGTGGTGACTCAGCGATTTGGGTCGTGATATGGGTGTTTTCAGAGCATAGGGACACGACGAGTCAAAGGGCTGACTCAACGAGTAGAGTCAGTCAGACAGGTTGACTTTGACTGAGGACTTTGACTTTGAACAAGAGTTGACCAGTTGACTTCCAGGGGTAATTCGGTAATTATTGGTATTTATTGAGTTCAATCTTTTGGTATTATCAGTGGTGGAGTTCGTGTCGGAGGTAGGAGCAGCGTGATCTTATCTTTTCAGTTAGCAGTTGCGAGGTGAGTTGTCCTCACTATATCGACACGGTCTAAGGCACCAAGGTCGGCCCTTTATCGGATTGTAATCCTGGTATTGCTGTTATGTTATTGCTTTGCTATGTTTGCATCTTAGTAGTTAGGATGGTATATGTTAGAGACCTGGTTAAGGTCGGTATCCTGGTACATAGGATGATGCTATATTAGTGACCGGTTAGGTCGGTATCTTGGTTAGAGTATGCTATGTGTGTGATCTGCTAGATCGGTTGATTGATGATTAATTGTTATGTGTTTATACGTTTATGTACACATGGTTGGTTGACTGGGGTTGGGTTGAGGCGGGTCTTGCTTAGTGCTGTAGGCCAACATACCCAGGGCGGACCAAATATTCTGAAGGCCCAGCGAGCGGTCCGGATAGGCTGTAGGCCGCATGAGGGCGGACCAGACGTGCCGAGGATGGCAGAGTGGACTAGGCCGACTGAAGGTCCGGTGTGGGCGGACCAATCATACTGTAGACTCAGAGAGTGGAACAAGTGGATTGAAGGCCCGGTGCGGGCGGACCAATCACACTGTAGACTCGATGTATATGTCTAGACTCTGACGGTGGACCAGGTGGACTGAAGGCCCGGTGCGGCGGACCAGTCCCACAGTAGACCCGAAGTGCATGGCTGTTCTGTCATGTATGATATGCTATTTGTATGGTATATGTGGTTGGTATTTTTAGGGTATCTCACAAAGCTTTCGGGCTTAGATTTGTGGTTTAATGTTTTCAGGTACTTCAGGAGACCGTGGCTAGGCGAAGGCATGATCGTACCGCTCCTCATGTTCTTGTTTTATGATATGGTTCTGGGAATACTCTGATAATAAATGTATTGAAAACCTTTTTGTAATAAATTAATGAAATTGGGTTGTTTTTGGAAAGTTTAAATTGGGTTGAATTTTTAGAGTGTTACACAAAAGTCACAGAGACTTGACCAATGATACTACAAAATATTCCTTTGGAGATCGTTACAAAACAATTCCATGGAAGTGAAGTCTCAAATTCAAAGTACATTCCGTTGAACATCCTTGTTGCAAAAAAGTTTCTAAATTTATCATCTATTCTTCAACTCCTAATATGGAAACATTCCATATTTTCCTTATGACAACTCATTATTAATAGAATCTTGTCTATTCATAATAATGTCAATATGGTTCATCCATTAATATACTTCCAACGGTCCTTAAGAGACCAATCTTTGGCGAATCTTAGATTGTAATTTGTTTAACCACTTTAGTCATATCCGGTTATATTCCTTTTTCCCTCTAAACTCCCTAGGCATTCCATAAATTAGAACACGAGAATATTATGACATATGAATCGATCCTAAACCTGAAGCATATGGGACACGATTCATAATGTCTAACATAAAGACATGATGCTTAATCAGTCTTTTGCTATAATATTTCTATTTTCCATGTTCTCATAATTTTGGTTATGAATAGGGATGTTGTAATCATAATCAAATTTGAGAATGCAATTAACATTTCCATATATAGAATTTCCTTATGTTGAACCATTCCAACATAATATTCATATATATTTGACTAAATTTGATTAAAATCTCAATCTAAGCTTTTAGAATTAAAATGAAGTATAAATTCCTCTCCCTTAATTATAGCTAAACAACTTTTCAAAACCTGCAACTTCGCAAAATAAAACCTTTGTTTTCTATAATTAACATTGCTAACTTCTAACACTTTCCGTAATAACTATGCTCCCACTAGGATAATAATTATTATTAGCATATCACTTATGCTCCCACTAGCTTTGACATGTATTCAGAAATCAGTTGGAATTCTAGAAATTAATACTTATTGACTTTCACTACCAAGGTTCAGATTTCTTATACGAGATGCTTCGATAAGGCTTTATCTAGGCTTATCAAACTCATACACGTTTCCTTAGATAGTTTCCATGTGTGTCTTAACTATTTAGAAATTACGATAATAGCATAACACTTATGCTTCCACTAGCTTTGACATGTATTTAGACCCTTTGCCTTTTCTCACAATTCAAATTATGAAGAGGGATGCTGTAATCATAATTGAACTTGAGAATGCAAATATCACAATTTCTATATCCTTAAAATCTACTTAGTGAAAGCATTTCCTCACAATCATTTTCATGAATCAGAGAGAAACAATATGACACTTAGATTTTATGGTGCATGTGTTCCTATCCATGTGAATTTGTCATGACCATAATCACAAGATATGGTTAGTAACAAATCCAAACTCATATGGACTGAACTTGTTCAATCTTAATTTCTTGCTATTTAGCATCACAAGGGCCTACCATTGCTTCCAGGTTGTTATGTAACCAATTAAGAACTCTCAGAACTCACATGAATAGTCAACTTTAACTGGAATGGGCACAGAGACAAGAATATGTCAACACGATAGGTCACAAACCTCAAGTCGTGTGCTAGTATTTAACAATAGGTTGATTCTTGATTAGTTCTTGAAACTTGTCAAGATCTTTAAGACTCCCACTGACCTCTTGACATATATGATTCACTTTGTTAAGGGACAATACTTGACAAATCAATATTCAAGAGTTAGTGCGGATTCTAATCAACACTTCACACAATTGGCCTTAGTTGGCCTTTGTTTTATCCAGAACATCACAACTTACCAACTTCAAATGTAAAAGAGTAGAAAACTTTTACTCTACATTTGATAAGTGTTTTAAACCTTTCTTAATATCATGTCACTCAAGGTTACAATCTTGGAGTATTACTCTAAGACTTGTTTTGAGAACGAAGTATGACTCATCTTCTTGATTTAAACTATTTAAACAATTCACAATTCCTCTTCTTAGCCATACAAATGCACTAAGATGTCTTTAGAGGATCAATTGTGATATGGTCTTCCATAAACTTTAAGATGATCATAAAACATGATACTAAAGGACTCTCATCTTTTCAAATTGGAGAAACTTTTATCTTTCTGACTAATTTGATTTTTCTCATTCGTTCTGCCATATATTGAACCTTTTCCAATGTTTCAGAATTATACTTAAACTTGTAAGCATAACCATGCTTACTAAACTTTAGTAAATCATCACGAATAGTCTTATCGATCTTTGTGGTGGATCTTGACCAACGCACACCCAGTGTACCTGATCTCCTAGTCCTCACTTGACTCACATATACATGTGAACAAGGAATTAGTCTTAATTTACAAAAGATGAAAATCCCATTCATCATACAATAGAACTTGCATGATTCCTAGTTTCGGTCCAATTGAAACTTGGGTGATGAGAATCTTTCCTTATTTAGCAAATTCTCGACACTACCGCAAACAAAAGAATCATATTTACATTGCTAACATAGAAACATACAAACATCAATTTCCACAAATTCCATTTCAAGGAGATATAATAAAAATAAAATTTTATTTATTTATAAAATGCAGAAAAAACCTTTCCTTACAGTGCAATTACCAATAAAAACTATGTTATTACATATTTCCTAGCAATCTATCATAACTGCTAATCAGCAGCTCAAAAATCCAACCTTCGAACCATGCGATTGAAATCCAGCTTCACGATCAGATTCGACATACTCTTCCTTTAAGTTTCCTTCCCTTTGCATGATCCTATAAAACATCAAAATGAAACCTTGTCACATCATGTATTAAGAAACAACAATTAGGAACTTAATAGAGTTAGAAAATAGATTTGCCTGATGTTGAGTCAAACTTTTCGATTCTACCTTTTCTCATATCTTTTAGGTAGTCAGTGCAGCTTTGTAACGAATACCCTTCTCTTGGCAATAGAAACATATAGACTCTTTTGGAATGGTACACGGGATAATCTTAGACTTAGTCTTTCTCTTTCCCTTGGTAAGAGAAATCTTTTTTGGAGTTCCAATGTTTCTATTGTAAATGTCCATGGAAGTTTGGGGAGTAGATCCTCTAATCAAATTTGCTTTTCCAGTGTGCCAAATCATTGTTGATTCAGCAGCAACAAGGAAATAGGTAAGATCAATAAGGGTCATGTAATAGTCTTTCACATAGTAGTTCTTAATGAACTCACTATATGACTCAGGAAGTCATTGAAGAACCCAGTCAACCGCCAACTTCCTCAAGACAACGACACCCAATACTCTCAGCCTGTCAATATGTGACATCATCTCCAAGACATGTGTACACACAGGCCTTCGATCTTGTTGTTTCATTGCAAGTAGGGCTTGACTGACCTTCAATTTTTCAATTCTTTGAACTTGTGGGTTAGAGAGAATTATTCGAGGAGGTGGAGGAAGTGAAGTATGACTTCCACGATCCAACCGCAGGACATCATCTTCAAGAGGAAAACTTGTGAATAAATTCAGGTTAGTTGATTTAAGTTCTTAATATAACACCAAAATGAATATTAAGGCTAGGACCCAACACACTATTTTACAATTTGGAAGAGAGATGCCGTAATCTAATTGCAAAACATTTGAAGGTAGGTAAATGACGATTTACCAATTTCCATAAAAAAAAAAAACAAAAAAGAATTTTAGGTTTTAAGTGAATTGAAATTCCTAGATCCTTTGAGATTCACTAAAACTTTCAATGCCATGTTTAAATCTCGATTGTGGCCATCAAGTTTGTAACTGGGATGTCGAGGATCACAAACAAGTTGGGAATAACCATGAAAATTAGCTTGGTACACCCAATGTTACAACCACCTAATCAATGTGTCGGTTAACCAAAACCGCTCTATTGATTTATGATTAACATTAAGCTACCCTTTGCCACGCACTGTCATTCCATATTAGTGTGTCGGTTAACCACACAAGCTCCATTAACGACTTAATGAAGGGAGAATTATAGTCCTATCCTACCCGTTCGGCTAACGAACTTCCACCGGTCAAGGAAGTGGTGGTTGAGAGTGGACAGCCATTAAACTACCATTTTATAGGCAGTAACCTTATACCCCCTTATAGACCAACTTCATGAATGAGGCCTGCTAATGATAAGACTGACTTTGTTCTTATACATACATATATATATATATATATATATATATATATATATTAAACATATAATATTATAATACTATAAGGGTAGAATCTTAAACTTTAAAATTCTAGGTTTTGGAATTAAATGTTTCAAAATTTAGACTTTTACATTTACAAATTCCAAAACTTGAGGGGAAGTTTTGAAACAATCAAAACACTTTAGGAATCCATAACTTACGATTTTAATATAGGTTTTAATGAAAACAATCTTGAAAATCCATAAGTTGAGAACAAGTTGTGGAGTTCATAAAAACATTTATGGAAAAAGACTCTTCAAGTTCATAACCTATAAGTTTAGTGATCTCTTTAAAAGAAAAACTTTTCATTTTCCATAACTTGAGGAAAAATTATGGAATTCATCAAAACATTTAGATCAACTGTTGTAACTTACAAAAATCAAACAATTTTGGTCTATGATCTAAATTAAACTCATAAGAATTGGACAATTCATATTAAACAAATTTCATGTAACTAGCCTAACCATATAAACTAATACAAAACATTAAACTTTGACAATTATGTTTTAAAATTTGATAAGCATGATCATTACCACATCAAAAATAGGTTTATAAGCTCAAAAACAGTTTAGGGTAATGATCCTAGTCCAATTCTAGCAAAAAAAAACTTGAAAAGCTGCATTCTGGAGCATTAACTCGTCGAGTGCAAGAACAAACTCGGCGAGTTAGTCAGAATTGTGCTTGGACTCGACGAGTCCCCCAGTGGACTCAGCGAGTCCACTATCCAAAACAGCAGAAAATCGATTTTTCAAGCTTAAACAACAAGTAGCATCAAGTATAATTGAAAACGACCCTAGTCTCTGATACTACTATTATTTTTTGGGTATTCTAACACTCCTATGGTGTACATGCAACCCTAGATGCTTTGGATCTATTTTTTTTCTCTATTATACAAGCATACATTCAATATTACAAAGCATCGTCCTAATTATCATACAATGGAGTATAAACACATGAAGTACAAGTTAGATGACAAACCTTTTAGTGTAGTTGAAACCTTGGACCTTTAAGAACTTAGTGCCCCAGGTGTTGCACCTAAAACGGAATCGCACAACACCACTAATAGTAGAGGAACTTTAGAGGATGTTACTTGCACTCATAAAATCGGCTTGCCCTCTTGGTAACCACTAGTGCCAATTTCATGAGCTAGAGGGGTTTTTATATAGTGTTGCGTAATTAGGGTTACAACATGCAAACCCTAATGTGAATGACCTTCCATATTCCTCATGCTCCATGGGTTTAAACCTCCATGCATCATCTATGGGTCACTACATGGGTTTAGCCCAACATAAGGAACTATGGATCATAAGCCCACATTGTAAGAATGAATGATTTACCTAATCAATCCCCATACATTTAATTAGTCTCTTTTGATCACAAAATTAATTCCAAACTAATTATTGACCAATACTAATTAAATAATATGATTTCATATTAATATATTAGAACTTATAACATATTAATAAATCATAAATAAGCTCGTCTCAATCATCCATCCTTCAGATTGTTCTAGTGCCATGCAACCCAAATGGACCATGTTATTCTCGAGTCAAGTACATACCAATTATAGTTATAGACTTAGACACTAATCCACCAGTACGTCCTTAGGATTTAGGGTTTGAGCTAAACGCATCAAATGCGGGTATTAGTATGTAAAGTTGGAAACTTTACCCTTAAAATGATATTTTCAGTGTATATGGGAAAGAAGAAGATTAGATCTGAAGAGTAGGAGCTTAATCCTTTAAAATGGCCTAAACAGACTGAGGAACTCGACGAGTCTAGAGAGTGACTCGACGTGTTGTTTTGTTATGTCCTGATTTTGAATATGATAGAACTCGACTAGTCTGAGGATGACTCGATGAGTTGACTTGCTTAATGGTGAGTATGAGAAACTAGGGAACTCGGCAAATCAGGGGGATGACTCAACGAGTTCGATCGCAATTTTAGGGTTTTTGATTTATAGAACTCGACATGTTGAGTCAACCCAAAATGTTGACTTTGACCAAAAGGTTGACATTGAGTAGGGGTAAATAGTCATTTTACCCTAAGAAGGATTATCATATTTTGACTATGTATTATTGGAATACTGATATTCGGGGAGTCGTTGGAGTAGCCATTAGAGATTCCTCAAACGAGATTTCGTAGTTAGCTTATGAGGTGAGTTTTCCTCCAGTAGGAACGGGTCGAAGGCACAAAGGCCGACCCGTTTATTTATGTTAGTTTGTTTCGGATTAAGGTCCGATGCCGAGCAGGGACTAATGTAGATTTACATGTTTTTCCGGATTTCGATCCGATGCCGGGTCGGTACCCGAAGAATGTTATCATACTTGATGTCTTTGTGATTCTTGCATGTGTTGTATTTGTATGTTTCGTACTATAATCCGATGTCGTGGTGGTTCCCGAGGAATGTTCATATGTTTCTGCATTTCGGTCCGATGTCAGGTGGGGCCTGAGGAATGTTTATTTGTCTATATTTAGGTGATTATGCTCATGTTTTGTGTATTAGTAGTTATGCTCATATGTATGTTGAGCTTTACTCGATGTCAGGCGGGGCCCGATGCCAGACAAGGCCGATGTTGGGCAGTGCCCGAGGTAGCAAGGCGGGGACCAATGTATGTTATATGTGTTTATGTATATGTTACATCGTCGTTTGGGGAGAATCACTAAGCTTCGTGCTTATAGTTTTCAGTTTTGGTTTCAGGTACTTCTGCTAGCAAGGGGAAGAGCTCGGGATGACTGCATTGCAGACACCACAACTTTTAGGCTGGGAAGATTCACTCTGATATTTATACATGTGATTTTGATATAGTATTCTGATATGATGTTTTAAGATACTATCACTTATGTTTTGTGAGATATTTTGGGTTACCATGGTATTATTGATAAATTTAAAATAAAATTGTTGGACCGTATTTTTGGGTTGTTTCAATCATTGTCTTGTCAGCACTAAAAGGGTTCATCTCCCAGTTTGTCTCCCATTGTTTATTATATCCCTTGAAATCTTGTCATTTGAATGAGCTTTCTCTTGAAATAATATGTAATCTCTTTTTCCAGAAAAAAATTGTCGACAACATCGTATGATCTATGATTTTGTTTTTGGTAGGAACTTTAGGTTTTCAGGGTTGAATAGTTAGTTTAGGTAATAAAAGGAATAGAATTAGCGATGTTTAGTAGGGGCGGACTGTAAGGGAGTCAAACCAAATTCGAAGTTCCAGATTGAATATTTTCAGGTGAAGTAGGGTTGGTTTGTTGCATGGGATTATGGAATCATTTTCTCCTGGATGGAAAATTTTCTGCTGAGTCTGGATGTAACAACCCGTTCCCGGTATGTTGATTTATTAGTAGTGAGTTTTTCAAGAGGGACTCGGCGAGTTCTAGCCTGACTCGCCGAGTAGGGTCGCGCCTGAGGGCACGCGGGAGCCGGGGACTCGACGAGTCCATATCCCTGACTCGGCGAGTCCATCTGTCTGGGTGAAACCCTAAAATCCCCGGGTTGCCCACTATTTATACCACCTTATAGCCCCCATCCTCGCCTCCCTCACCCTGAGAACGCAGTGATAGAGCCTTAAACCTCCCTTGAAGAACTTATATGTGTTTTGGTGCCATTTTGTGAAGGTGTGAAGAAGGAGAAGAAGGAAGAAGCAAGGAGAAGTGTTGTAGTGCAAAGATCCAAGGCCAAATCAGAGTTAATTGAGGTATTTTCGGAGTTCCATCTTGTTATATGCTTTAAACTTCCATTAGAGCTCTCCTAAGAGCTAGTTGATGCTTGTTCCAAGCCTTACACTTGCATGAACGTCTTATTAAGTCGAAATAGCTATGGATCTGAATGTTGGGGTGTTGTAGAGCCCAGATCTACTGTCTTTTTGGAGTTATATTGCATGATAACCATAGATCTACCCATTTTGTGCATCTTTTAGCCTTATTTCCCTTATTCATGAGGTTGTACACGTAAAGTTGGAAACTTTACGTGGTAAATCAGCTTATTGGACCCAGATCTATCAATTGTATGTGTTGGATTCAAACAAAATGAAGTAAAAATCAGTTGCATGGCGGCAACTCGGCGAGTCGGAAGAACGACTCGACGAGTTGGGTCGCGAGTCCCGAGTTCTTCAGTTTTGTCAGTGTTGAGTGGACGAGGTGAGTTAGAGAGTGGACTCAGCGAGTTGAGGGTGAACTCAATGATGGAGGGACTCGGCGAGTTGTTCATCAACTCGGCGAGTCCAAGGCAATCATCTTGGGATCAAGAACAACTCGTCGAGTCTGTTCATACGACTCGGCAAGTCGGATGAAGATTGTCTGAGTTCTTGGATCAAGAGGGTACTCGTCGAGTCAATGCCAGACTCGACGAGTAGCAGTGAGTAAAAGGGAAAAGTGAGAGTAGGACTCGGCGAGTTGGGTGGCCCAACCCGGCGAGTCAGCCCAAAAGAGAGTTGACTTTGACCAAGGGTAAAAGAGTCATTTTACCCCAAGCACAGTGTTTAGTATTTGATGGAGTGTGTTTATGGACTTGTAGCCGAGGAGATTCAGGAGCAGCCGCCGTTAGCTTTCCGAGCCACACACTCAGCAGCCAGCTTACGAGGTGAGTTTCCTTCCAGTAGGAACGGGTCTAAGGCCACAATGCCGGCCCGTTCAGTTAGCAGTAGTTTCCGGATTTAGGTCCGATGCAGTAGTTAGTATGTTCGATGCCTTCGTGGTTCGAACAGGATTTGTGTGCTATGTTTTATGTGTTAAGTATTATGTGTTCCGGGCCACGACTCGATGTAGCATGTCGTATATGTGTTACGCTAGTTGATGTGTTATGCTATGCCATGTTCAGTCAGTTAGTTCCGGACTTCGGTCCGATGCAGTTAGTTCCGTACTTCGATCCGATGCAGGGGACAAGGTCCCAGTCAGTTCCGGACATCGGTCCGATGCAGTTAGTTCCAGACTTCGGTCCGATGCAGGGGACAAGGTCCCAGTCAGTTCCGGACTTCGGTACGATGCAGTTAGTTCTGGACTTTGGTCCGATGCAGGGGACAAGGTCCCAGACAGTTCCGGACTTCGGTCCGATGCAGTTCCGGACTTCGGTCCGATGCAGTTAGTTCTGGACTTTGGTCCGATGCAGGGGACAAGGTCCCAGACAGTTCCGGACTTCGGTCCGATGCAGTTCCGGGCTTCGGCCCGATGCAGTGGGCAAGGCCCAATATGTGTTTATGTGTTATTGTATGGTATGTGGTAGTTTGGGGGAGCTCACTAAGCTTCGTGCTTACAGTTTCAGTTTTGGTTTCAGGTACTTCCGCAAGCAAAGGGAAGAGCTCGGGGTGACAGCATCGCACACACCGCAGCATAGCTTTTATCCTGGGGATGTCTCTTGATGTTTTGGATTGATGTAGTATGATACAGTTTTCCGCACAATATTTTATTATGTTTTGGGGATATATCGCCTATGTTTATTTTATGATACTTATATTATGGTTTTGATTATATGGAAAAACGAAAATTTTTGGGTCGTGTTTTTGGGTCGTTTCAAGTTGGTATCAGAGCCCTGGTTTGAGGGATTCAGATACACTTCCGGGTGTATCTGAACTCAAACTAAGGGAAATAAAAGATTTTAGAAAAATAAAAATGTTTTACAAAAAAAAAAATAATAATTTTGAAAGCACTTGGAAAGAAGAATTGTTTTTAACAAGATAGAGGTGTGTGTATGCGGTCAGCCGAGCTCAAGTAAGTAATCCCAAATTACCCATACAAGTTATATGTTCAGTTTCAGTTTCAGTAGAACAGCATGCTAGTATAGGGCTAAGGATCTAGGAGAATGCCTTGTGTGCCTGTTTATGAGTATTGCATGCTAGAATTGAGTAGACAGCAGTAGGATAGCCTGTTTAGGTTATGCCTGATAGTACGAGCTTAGCATCCTATGCTAGTGCAGTTCCTTGTTATAAGAATAGTTTTGCCTGAGTCTATTTCCCTTGTCCGAATGCTGCTTGCTTCGTGCTTGGTGGGGTTCTGAGTACTGGGAGTTAGCCATTAGGTGAACACGTCACACCACATGTAATCAGGTTTGAATAATCCCAGAGTGCTGGAACTGGCCCTATTGTGCAGCTCTTGTTTGAGTCCAACCGTTGTAGGGACGGATCTTTTACTTGAAGGATTATCTGATCCTCATCACATGTGATGGTGTTTAGGTGGTGGCTAGCTGACATTATGAGGAGACCTACAGCAGCTGAGGACCAGCCGTGTTGAGCTTGAGGTTTCTCTAGGGCAAGCCTAGGATGAGAGTAGCAGAGAATAGCAGCGGTAGAAGTGACTTGGTGGAGTCAAGGCAGTTCTTGAGGAAAGTACGGATAGATGTGGAAGGTAGTAGGGGCCCATACTACTGAAAGCAGAGGATCCGTACTCGAATTAAGGAAGGCCAAGACAAGACCAGGAAGCTAGTAGTAGTATCATGATCCCTTGAGATATTTCAGTGTTCTGATGTTGTTATGATATGTTTCAGAATGGTAGTTTTGCGTCCGAGGCCAGCAGCCAGCAGTTCAGATGCCGGAGGGGGATCAGGATCGGGATCAGGCCCGGAGGCCGAGCAGATGGATGAGCAGACTAGGGAGTTCCTTTCTTCTGAGGTTACCCGCATCATACTAGAGCAGACTCCTGTGATCTTCGGTTCGATCAAGGAGGGTATTTTAGAGCTGATGGATGAGAGATTGAGTACTTTCCGTGCTGAGATGGCGGCCGTGATGGGGTCGCGCACGCTTACGTTCAGGGAGTTCAGGGCATGCGGGGCTCCAGACTATCATGGGGCGCGGGACCCCATAGCGAGTACCAGATGGTTGGCGGATGTGGCCAACGCTTTCCGCACTAGCAGGTGTCCCTAAGGGGACAAGGTCAGATTGGCGTCCTGTCTTCTGAAGGACAGGGCACGGGATTAGTGGGAGGAGGTCGGACATGCCATCGGGGATGATGCGGCATTGGATGCCATGACCTGGGCTGATTTCTCTACCAGGTTCAGGGTGGAGTTTGCACCGGTCATTGAGGTGCAGTAGTTAGCTAAGGAGTTTCAGGACCTTACCCAGACTACAGAAACAGTGGCGGAGATCACCGCCAAGTTCAGGGAGAGGGCCCTTCTTGTTCCTCAGTATGCAGCCGATGAGGAGATGAAGAAGCCCCGTTATCATGAGATGCTGCAGAGTGGCATCCGCATGTTTGTGAGCCGGTCCAGTTGTAAAACGCTGGACGACATGATTGCCAGAGCTAGAGAGAGGGAGATTGATCTCGAGATGGAGAAGAAGAGGAAACCGGAGGCGTTTTCGGGTTCAGGCAGTGTGGGCAAAAAGCCCAAGGTTTCAGATCACAGGTCTAGGGGTCAGCAGAGCCACGGTCGGTGTGGCAAGTGTGGGAGATTGCACGAGGGGGCGTGCAAGGCAGGGAGTTCCGGCTGCTACAAGTGCGGTCGGACTGGGCATTTGAGTAGGGATTGTACGGCCCCTGCTACTACGGTTACAACATCAGATCTGATTTGCTTTCAGTGCAATCAGAGGGGACACAAAAGGTCCCAGTGTCCCAGTTTAGCTGCAGCAGGGAAGGTGGTTGCACCTGCCCCTACCACCTTGAGGATTACGGATGGCCGGCAGGGCCGAGCTGATGCGCCAGTGGCGAAGAGCAGGGCATTTCAGATGACAGTAGAGGAGGCGCGAGCGACTCCTGATGTGGTGATGGGTATGAATCTTTCCTTCATCTTTTGTTATTATATCGTTTGTATATTACTTGATGATATGTTTTATTTAGGGTCGTTCTCGGTGAACGGCATCCCTGCTTTGGTATTGTTCGATTCGGGGGCTACCCGATCATGTGTATCGCTTGCGCTTAGCAAGAGAGTTAGCAGAGCTCCCGAGGAGCTGGATTGCCCACTAGAGGTTGAGATAGCAGATGATAGGACCGTGAGGGTCGGCAGAGTGCATAAAGGGTGTTCCCTTCAGATATTTGATGAGCAGTTTTCAGTGGACGTGGTTCCTATTCCCCTGCGTGGGAATAAAGTTATTGTGGGCATGGATTGGCTGAGCCCTAATGGGGCGGTGATTGATTGTGAGCTTCAGCTAGTGAGGGTTCGCACTCCCAGTGGGGGAGAGATAGTGATTCAGGGCGAGAGGCCCCAGCGAGGACCGATCTTTTGTTCCGCCGCAAGGGCGAGGCGCTATGTTCAGCAGGGTTGCGCCGGTTTTGTAGCTTACGTCTTGGATGCTCGGGAGAAGGGCAAGACGACGATTGATGATGTTCCTATTGTTCGTGACTACCCGGATGTGTTTCCCGAGGATTTGTCGGGGATACCTCCAGAGAGGCAGGTTGAGTTCAGGATCGACCTAGTTCCTGGTGCGGCTCCGATAGCCAAAGCACCGTATCGACTTGCTCCCCCTAAGATGCAGGAGTTGTCTACACAGCTTCAGGAGCTGTTAGACAAGGGTTTCATTCGGCCGAGCAGTTCGCCTTGGGGAGCGCCGATCTTATTTGTGAGGAAGAAGGATGGGTCGCATCGTATGTGCATTGATTATCGGGAGTTGAACAAAGTAACGGTGAAGAACCATTACTGTCACACCCCCAAACCAGAATGGCGGAAACATTCGGGGCTGGATGACTTCACGTAGTATCACAACGATTGAATATTGCAAAGAAAGTAACACAACCATCATATATATAACAATGAAAACGTGTATTGTTGCGTTATACATGTTATCAAAAGAATATTACAATATGATGAATAAATGTTTAATGATAAAATCATCCTTTGTGTTCCTTCTTCCAAAAGCTGGTAGTTTACCTGTATCACTGATTCCCTGAGAAATACAAGTGGTTTTGAAAAGTGTCAACATTTAAGTTGGTGAGTTCATGAGTGTTCCGAGTTGAAAAGTATATTCCTTTGGTAGTAATTTGGTAAACGAGATCTTTAGAAAATCCAATATTTTCTTGTAAAATGTAAAAGGTTCCAAAGTTGGAATGTGTTAGTAACTTTTATAAACAATTGATAACAATAATTTAGTATGAAAATATAATGTAGAAATACTGCGATGCACATATGAACCTTGTAAATCAATCTTGTTTTATACTTTTTATGTGAGTTTTATAACCATACTATTGACACTGACGGCCTGTAACAACATTCTTCAAGTGTTGCAGTGTTATGACATTTGTCACCCCAGACCTGCCGGTCTAACTATAGCTAGTAGTTTAGGTGCGAGATTGTCAATCCCGTATAGATCTATACACAAGTATCACGCTCTCCCTCCAAGAGATTATGGTATATAATACAGGACTTGAAATGCGTACAAAAATGTACGTTGAAGTTTAAATGTCTCACATTTACCTAGTATAAATAGATTTACAATGAAATGAATTTACTCCTTTTTGAAAGTGTTTCGTTTTTCAAATTGTATAAAAATGTAGGATTGACTTGCTAACTATACCCATTATAGTTCTTCAGATAGTATGTTCCATTTCGTAG
Source organism: Lactuca saligna (assembly GCF_052625555.1). Lineage (NCBI taxonomy): Eukaryota > Viridiplantae > Streptophyta > Magnoliopsida > Asterales > Asteraceae > Lactuca > Lactuca saligna. Next base: position 79,295,746 of record NC_136418.1, read on the forward strand.
ACATAACTTAGTGATATAATTGCCCTTGTATACATAAGATGTTTGTATCGATATTCGAAGTTAGAAATTGCATTTATGTTTAGAAAACGATACTTTTAACGTGTAATGTACTTGTATTTCCCCCCCTAAAACATGTAAAAGAATTGAAAAGTAGGGGTATGAACTCACTCGTTAAGTTTGAAGAGAGGGGCTAGAGTTGAGCAGAGTTTCGATCTCGGATAGTTGCGTCGTCGGGCTCTTTGGGAACTTCTGCAACGTAAATCTTTCGTCGGGGCTCGAGTGCGGAAACCGAGGTGAGAAAAGGGTCTCTGGAGCTGGGAGAATGTCTGAGAAATGGTGAAGGTGTGCCAAAACCCGAGTCTTATGCCCTCTATTTATAGGGCTGAAAACCCTCGTACGCGGCGCGTACTGCCGGAGTACGCGGGGCGTACTTCGGTTACGCGGGGCGTAATAAGGCGTCATGGCTTACGACTCCTGGATAGCTAGGCGTAGTTTGGGCGGGCCGATGGGACTCGACCCTGGGTCTAGTACGCGGGGCGTACTCCCAGATTACGCGGGGCGTAATCCCTGCTTCCAACTTCTAAATTCCGTAACTTTCGCGTACGAGCTCCGTTTTTCGCGGTCTTTATATCCACGCGTAGGTGAGATTATGCTCTACAACTTTCATTTAGATTCTGTCGGCTAGTTTTGAATTATTTTTAATGATATAATTTTTAATAGGCCGGGACTCCTAAAGTTCGTTAAAATTTCATAGGTTCTTTATTCGACGTCGGTTTTCGTTTGTCTTTTTATTGTTTTATTACCACCGAGGAGACCTTCAACTTCCGTTTAGGTGGCGATAGCTAAATAATACTCGATCTTCAATCCGAGTTTTTAGCCCCTTTACTACTGTTACGAAACTTTGAAAATTCGTAACTTCTTCATACGAGGTCCAAATTGGGCGATCTTTTTATGCACGCTCATCTTTCAATGAGATCTACGACTTTTGTTTAGATACTTTAAGGCTAAAATGTATTTTATTGAGATTTCACTTTTTACATCAAATTATGTTTTAACGTCGTGTCGTAATTATACGAGTGGTTATAATTTCTTCAATATAACTCGGTTTTGAGTGTTCTTTATGTTTTTGGAAACCTGGGCATGATATCTAATATTCGATGCATCCCAACTTAGATATCTGAACACTTTATTTTTGAGGTTAATTTCGTTGTTTTTAGCTTTCGAGTGTTTACAATGCTTTTGGGAAAAATAGGGTTGTCACATCATCCCCCTGTTAAGGGAATTTCGTCCCGAAATTTTAATCTAAGATCAATATTACAATTTAGGAAAAAGATGCGGGTACTTTTGTTTCATTTGATCCTCTCGTTCCCAGGTGTATTCAGGTCCTCGCTTGGCGTTCCAGCGGACCTTTACGATAGGTATGCGGCTTTGTTTAGTCCTTTTGACTTCCCGATCCATGATCTCTACCGGTTCCTCTACAAATTGGAGGTTTTCGTTTATTGCGATTTCGTCCAAAGGGACGACAAGGGTCTCGTCGGATAAGCATTTCTTCAGGTTCGATACATGAAAGGTAGGGTGTACATTGTGGAGTTCCTGAGGTAGCCTAAGTTTGTAAGCCACTGGACCGATCCTCGCAAGGATCTCGAATGGTCCGATGTATCTGGGGTTCAGTTTCCCATGTTTTCCGAAGCGTATCAATCCTTTCCAAGGCGAGAATTTTAGTAGGACACGGTCTCCAACTTGGAATTCCAAGGGTTTTCGTCTCTTATCTGCATAACTCTTTTGTCTATCCCTTGATGCCTTTAGACGTTCCCGGATTTGAACAATCTTCTCTGTAGTTTCTCGTATGATTTCTGGCCCAGTAAGTGTGTTGTCAGTTGCTTGTCCTTTTGCTAGTTGGGTGTCTCCCACTTCGGCCCAGCATAAAGGTGACCTGCACTTGCGGCCATAGAGGGCTTCGAACGGGGCAGCTTTGATACTGGTGTGGTAGCTATTGTTGTACGAGAACTCGACCAAGGGTAGATGTGTGTCCCATGCTTTGCCGAAATCGATTACGCAGGCTCTCAGCATGTCTTCTAGGGTTTGTATGGTTCTCTCGCTCTGACCGTCGGTTTGAGGGTGATAGGCGGTACTCATGTCTAGTCTTGTCCCCAAGGCTCTTTGGAGCGACTGCAAGAATCTCGAGGTGAATCTACTATCTCGGTCCGAGATAATGGATACGGGCACACCGTGCAGTCGTACAATTTCCCTGAGGTAGGTCCTTGTTAACTTCTCCAATTTATCCGTCTCCTTGATCGGTAGGAAATGCGCTGATTTAGTTAACCTGTCGACAATTACCCAAATGGTGTCGAGTCCGTTTGTCGTTTTGGGTAACTTGGTTATGAAATCCATAGTTATCCGCTCCCACTTCCATTCGGGTATTTCTGGTTGTTGTAATAAACCTGAAGGCTTTTGGTATTCTATTTTGACCTTAGCGCACGTCAGACATTTACTCACGTAGGTAGCAATTTCGGCTTTCATGTTCGACCACCAGTACAACTTCTTGAGGTCGAGATACATCTTGTCGGAGCCGGGGTGTATGGAGTATCGTGTTTTATGGGCTTCGTCCATGACGATTTCTCTGAATCCACCAAACTTTGGTGTCCATATTCGATCCATGAAATAATGAACTCCGTCGTTCTTGGTTTCAAGATTCTTATCCATCCCCCTTAGGGTTTCTCCTGCTACATTTTCAGCTTTCAAGGCTTCCATTTGGGCTTCCTTGATTTGCGTGGACAGGTGGGAATGGATCGTCATAGTTAGGGACTTCACTCGGCGACCTGAGTATTCCTTCCTACTGAGTGCATCCGCCACTACATTAGCCTTTCCGGGGTGATATCGAATTTCGCATTCGTAATCACTTAGTAGCTCTACCCACCGTCTTTGTCTCATGTTGAGTTCTTTCTGGTTGAGAATATGTTGAAGGCTTTTATGGTCAGTGAAGATCGTGCATTTTGTGCCGTAGAGGTAGTGTCTCCATATCTTTAGAGCGAAAACGACTGCTCCTAGCTCAAGATCGTGCGTTGTGTAGTTCACTTCATGCGTCTTTAGTTGTCTTGAGGCATAGGCGATGACCTTCCCTCGCTGCATCAGGACACACCCGAGTCCTTGGTTTGATGCATCACAATAGACTACGAAGTCCTCCGTCCCTTCTGGTAGGGTTAGGATGGGCACACTACACAATGCTCGTTTTAGCGTTTGAAATGCGGCATCTTGTTTTTCTCCCCAGTCGAAGGTCACATTTTTCTGAGTTAGTGTGGTGAGTGGCTTGGCAATCTTGGAAAAATTTTGTATGAACCTTCGGTAATACCCGGCGAGTCCTAAAAATTGTCGGATCTCGGTAGGGGTTCTTGGGATCGTCCAATTCTCTATTGCCTTGATCTTCGAGGGATCCACGTGTATTCCTTCCTTGCTTACTACGTGTCCTAGAAAATCCACCTCTCGAATCCAAAATTCGCACTTGGAAAATTTTGCATAAAGTTTCTTTGCCCTTAATGTTTCCAGAACTTGGCGGAGATGTTGGCTGTGTTCTTCCTGGTTTCTAGAATAGATGAGTATATCATCTATGAACACGATCACGAATTTGTCCAGGAAGGGGCGACATACTCGGTTCATCAAATCCATGAACACTGCTGGAGCGTTTGTCAATCCGAAGGGCATCACTACAAACTCGTAGTGACCATATCGTGTTCGGAAAGCCGTTTTGGGGATGTCTCCTTCTAGTACTCGTAGCTGGTGATAACCGGATCTTAGGTCGATTTTCGAGAAGTAGCTCGCTCCTTGTAGTTGGTCAAAAAGATCATCTATACGTGGAAGGGGATATCGGTTCTTGATTGTCACTTTGTTCAGTTCTCGATAGTCGATGCACATGCGAAAAGATCCGTCCTTCTTTTTCACGAACAGGACTGGTGCACCCCATGGTGAGAAACTTGGCCTAATGAATCCCTTGCTCAACAGCTCGTTCAATTGACTGGACAGTTCTTGCATCTCGGCTGGAGCTAAACGGTACGGTGACTTTGCTACTGGGGTGGCTCCGGGAATCAAGTAGATTCTGAATTCGACTTGACGTTCTGGTGGGATTCCTGGGAGATCTTCTGGGAAAATGTCTGGGAAGTTGCAGACTTTTGGAATATCTTTAATGTTCTTTGGTTCTTTCTTCTGGTCTACTACGTGGGCTAGAAAGGCATGGTATTCCTTGCGAAGATATTTTCGTGCTTTAATACAGGAGATGATTTGTAATTTTGCACTAGGTTTGTCTCCATATATGATGAGATTTTCACCGTTAGGAAGATTGAGACGAACGGCCTTTTCATGGCAAAGAATGTCGGCATGGTGAAGACTCAGCCAGTCCATACCGATGATTATATCAAAACTTCTTATCGAAATGGGCATAAGGTCGATTGGAAATAAATGTTCGTTTAAATTTAATGTGCACTCGACGTACATATCACTTGTGCTTTCTGTTTTTCCATTAGCCATTTCTACCGTGAATATTTTATTAAGTGGTTGGGGTCTCTGGTTAAGTAGATGTTTGAATTTATGGCTCACAAAACTTCTCTCCGCACCGCAATCAAATAGTATGCATGCATAAATGTTGTTGAGGAGAAACGTACCCGTAACTACTGTTGGATCAGTTATTGCTTCATTTTGACCTATCGCCAGCACTCTCCCAATACCACCAACATTCCTTGTCTTGGGGCAGTCCCTCTTGAAATGCCCGGTTTCTCCACATCCATAACAGGCTTGACTTACCCCAGTACTAGGAACTTGAGTGAATGGCCGCGCTGGTGCCTTACAGAAACGGGCTGTGTGCCCTTTCCTGTCACAGTTCTTACAGTACATTTCGCGGCAATTTCCGTGGTGATGGTAGTTGCATTTGCTGCACTTTGGCAAGTTCCCTGCATATTGTTTTGTTGGCGTCGAAGTTGTAGGAGTTGTGCTGGGAGTAGTAGCAGCATGAACCGCCACCATTTGTCTCTTTGAAGGTTCTTGAGAGGTTAGTCCCTTCCTCTTGTTCCAGTATTTCTTCTTGCTGTTGTTATCGTTGTCATTGTTCCCTTTGGTTGGTTCAGTTGCGATAGTCGTGACTCCTTGGCAGACGCCAAGATCCACAAGAGATTGCGCCAGTTCTTTGGCACTGTCGAAGGTCATGGGCTTTGAAGCTAGCACACTTCCTCGCAGTTGGGGTGATAATCCCCAGATGTATCTCTCCACTTTTTGGCTTTCTAGAATTAACATCCCAGGACAAAGCGTTATCAAATCGCTGAACCTATTGGTGTAGCCTGCGATGTCCGATCCTTTCATCGAAAGGTTCCACAATTCTTGTTCCAGCTTCTGAATTTCGCCCCTTGGGCAGTATTCCCGTAGGAGCATTCGCTTCAAATTCTCCCAACCCATGGAGTTCGCCACCACCAGGGTTAGTGTCCTAACGTGGCCGTTCCACCATGTCAAGGCGCGTTCAGAGAATGTACAGGCAGCAAATTTTACTTTGCTTTCTTCCGGGCATGCACAAATTTCAAATACGGCTTCCGTCTTCTCTATCCATTGGGACAGAGCCAACACTCCTCCAGTTCCATAAAAGGGAATAGGTTTTCCATTAGTGAAGTCTTTGTAAGTGCAGAGTCCAGTACGGCCTTGGATTGGGCCGTTGGTAAAGCTATTTATTCCACCTCCCGACCCATTGTTGCTCATTTGAGCCATCGCCACGGTTACAGCGGCCGTTACAGCAGTTTGGAACATAGCTGCATCCATAGTTGGAGGAGGTGGTGGAGGTGGTGCTGGAGTTGAGTTTCTGCGTGTTGTTCTACGAGGAGGCATGTTCTGGTAGAGAAAATAAGAATGAATACTATAAGTTTCTAATGCCTTGACAATCGTGTAATTGAGGGTTAGTCGTATCTTGTAATTTGTTTTGACTTTAGTTTTTGGTTTCGAATTAGATATAACAATTTAATTAATTTCGAGAGGTATATAAAGAGGCACTGCATATATATATATATATATATATATATATATATATATATATATATATATATATATATCACACCTAAGGTGTGTTTCTTTAGGCTTCTAGGAAAATTTGACCTATTTAAGAGGTCTCCGTTTTACAGATACAAAAGGAAATAAGAGAAAAAACTTTATCCGCGGTCCTAGTCTATATCAAAATTTGTTGGAGCTTGAACAAACTCTACTTGTGGCTTTTGGAGCTGGATTCGGCATCTGACCGTTTGACTCCCATCAGTCGCCTCTCGAATTCTGCTTGTTGTTCTTTCATCTCTCTTATATCATCTAGAGCTGTTATCATTTGGTTCTGTAGTGTCCCCGTGTAGATTTGGAGATTCTCATGTAGTCCGTCCAAACTGCTGATGTCGGAGGCGTTACCTTGGGTAGCAGCATTGATCTCTCGAATTATGGTTGCTTGTTGGTCTGCCTGGTAGTTCTGGTTAGCTATAGCGTTCACGGCAACGGGAAGTGCTCGATCAGCTGAGCCTCCTCCACTGACGTTGTAAAAATCCCGACACATGCCAAATGGAGGACGCACGCCTTGCTGACGGCTCTAGTAGTAGAGGTGGCTTCCCCATATGGGAATGGGTCCCGGTTGATGTGGCCTGATCACTGGAGGATGTGGGATGGGAGGGTCAATTACTTCTGGTTCGGAATCTGTTCCGCTAGAAATTTCCACGATCTCCTTGTCGACTTCGTATTCCTCTCCGACTTCGATTTCGAATTCTTCTTCGACCTCTTCTTCGATTTCTTCTTCGATTTCCTCTGGGTCTTCCTCCGGGTCTTCTTCTATCCAGCCGCCGTTACCTTGATTTAGGTAGTAGGGGTCTCCCGGTAAAGGAAATCCGGCCATTTGTCTGTACTGGGATAGAGGTATGAGATTTTTATAAGAAAAGAATTTCTAATTAACGAATTCCTAAGCCTATTTATATCTTTACTGAGCACAATGTTTTATTGTTTAATAATAGACTTATATTATTTCAATTTAGCGAATTTAGATTTTATAAGTTTTTGGCTTGTTGACTACTACGACCATTCCTCGACGTATATTGGCCAAATCCAGGATAAATATAGTTGATCAGGCTATATTTATTCTTGATTTGATTACATACCCCAAGGCTCAATCGTGGTATTGCAACTTGCCATACTACTTTTTAGAAAAACTTGTCATGACGCGAGACTGATACGTGCGGTAAAAATGTATATATTTAAAAGAAAATATATTTCTATGAAAATGTTGTTATCAGAGGGTTTTTGGTTCCCGTTGTATTTATAGTTTGTATATCTTATGTGGTTTGATATACTTAGTTCACTATAAACAATGCTCTGATACCAATCTGTCACACCCCCAAACCAGAATGGCGGAAACATTCGGGGGTGGATGACTTCACGTAGTATCACAACGATTGAATATTGCAAAGAAAGTAACACAACCATCATATATATAACAATGAAAACGTGTATTGTTGCGTTATACATGTTATCAAAAGAATATTACAATATGATGAATAAATGTTTAATGATAAAATCATCCTTTGTGTTCCTTCTTCCAAAAGCTGGTAGTTTACCTGTATCACTGATTCCCTGAGAAATACAAGTGGTTTTGAAAAGTGTCAACATTTAAGTTGGTGAGTTCATGAGTGTTCCGAGTTGAAAAGTATATTCCTTTGGTAGTAATTTGGTAAACGAGATCTTTAGAAAATCCAATATTTTCTTGTAAAATGTAAAAGGTTCCAAAGTTGGAATGTGTTAGTAACTTTTATAAACAATTGATAACAATAATTTAGTATGAAAATATAATGTAGAAATACTGCGATGCACATATGAACCTTGTAAATCAATCTTGTTTTATACTTTTTATGTGAGTTTTATAACCATACTATTGACACTGACGGCCTGTAACAACATTCTTCAAGTGTTGCAGTGTTATGACATTTGTCACCCCAGACCTGCCGGTCTAACTATAGCTAGTAGTTTAGGTGCGGGATTGTCAATCCCGTATAGATCTATACACAAGTATCACGCTCTCCCTCCAAGAGATTATGGTATATAATACATGACTTGAAATGCGTACAAAAATGTACGTTGAAGTTTAAATGTCTCACATTTACCTAGTATAAATAGATTTACAATGAAATGACTTTACTCCTTTTTGAAAGTGTTTCGTTTTTCAAATTGTATAAAAATGTAGGATTGACTTGCTAACTATACCCATTATAGTTCTTCAGATAGTATGTTCCATTTCGTAGACATAACTTAGTGATATAATTGCCCTTGTATACATAAGATGTTTGTATCCATATTCGAAGTTAGAAATTGCATTTATGTTTAGAAAAAGATACTTTTAACGTGTAATGTACTTGTATTTCCCCCCCTAAGACATGTAAAAGAATTGAAAAGTAGGGGTATGAACTCACTCGTTAAGTTTGAAGAGAGGGGCTAGAGTTGAGCAGAGTTTCGATCTCGGATAGTTGCGTCGTCGGACTCTTTGGGAACTTCTGCAACGTAAATCTTTCGTCGGGGCTCGAGTGCGGAAACCGAGGTGAGAAAAGGGTCTCTGGAGCTGGGAGAATGTCTGAGAAATGGTGAAGGTGTGCCAAAACCCGAGTCTTATGCCCTCTATTTATAGGGCTGAAAACCCTCGTACGCGGCGCGTACTGCCAGAGTACGCGGGGCGTAGTCAGTACGCGGGGCGTACTTCGGTTACTCGGGGCGTAATAAGGCGTCATGGCTTACGACTCCTGGCTAGCTAGGCGTAGTTTGGGCGGGCCGATGGGACTCGACCCTGGGTCTAGTACGCGGGGCGTACTCCCAGATTACGCGGGGCGTAATCCCTTCTTCCAACTTCTAAATTTCGTAACTTTCGCGTACGAGCTCCGTTTTTCGCGGTCTTTATATCCACGCGTAGGAGAGATTATGCTCTACAACTTTCATTTAGATTCCGTCGGCTAGTTTTGACTTTATTTTTAATGATATAATTTTTAATAGGCCGGGACTCCTAAAGTTCGTTAAAATTTCATAGGTTCTTTATTCGACGTCGGTTTTCGTTTGTCTTTTTATTGTTTTATTACCACCGAGGAGACCTTCAACTTCCGTTTAGGTGGCGATAGCTAAATAATACTCGATCTTCAATCCGAGTTTTTAGCCCCTTTACTACTGTTACGAAACTTTGAAAATTCGTAACTTCTTCATACGAGGTCCAAATTGGGCGATCTTTTTATGCACGCTCATCTTTCAATGAGATCTACGACTTTTGTTTAGATACTTTAAGGCTAAAATGTATTTTATTGAGATTTCACTTTTTACATCAAATTATGTTTTAACGTCGTGTCGTAATTATACGAGTGGTTATAATTTCTTCAATATAACTCGGTTTTGAGTGTTCTTTATGTTTTTGGAAACCTGGGCATGATATCTAATATTCGATGCATCCCAACTTAGATATCTGAACACTTTATTTTTGAGGTTAATTTCGTTGTTTTTAGCTTTCGAGTGTTTACAATGCTTTTGGGAAAAATAGGGTTGTCACAGTTACCCACTTCCAAGGATAGATGACTTGTTTGCTCAGCTTCAGGGAGCGTCTTGGTTCTCCAAGATCGATCTACGCTCCGGCTATCATCAGATGAGGGTTAGAGATGAGGATGTACAGAAGACTGCTTTCAGGACCCGGTATGGTCATTATGAGTTCGTGGTGATGCCATTTGGGCTCACCAATGCCCCAGCCGCGTTCATGGATCTCATGAACCGCGTGTGCAGACCGATGCTGGATCGGTCGGTGATAGTGTTTATAGATGACATCTTGGTGTATTCCAAGACACAGGGGCAGCACGAGGAGCACTTGCGGGAGGTGTTGGAGACTTTGAGGAGGGAGAGACTTTTCGCAAAGTTCTCCAAGTGTGAGTTCTGGTTGCGCGAGGTGCAGTTTCTTGGTCATCTCATCAACCAGAAGGGTATTTTGGTAGATCCGGCCAAGATTGAGGCCGTGATGCAGTGGTAGGTCCCGAGGTCTCCATCTGAGATTCGGAGCTTCCTGGGGTTGGCAGGGTATTATCGAAGATTTATTCAGGACTTCTCCAAGATAGCAGTGCCGCTCACCCGACTAACCAAGAAGTCGGTGGTTTTTCGTTGGGGGCCTGAGCAGCAGGTGGCGTTCGAGACTCTCAGGCAGAGATTGTGCGAGGCTCCGATCCTTACCTTGCCAGAAGGAGTAGAGGATTTCGTAGTCTATTGTGATGCATCGATCACAGGTATGGGAGCAGTATTGATGCAGCGAGGCCATGTTGTAGCTTATTCCTCGAGACAGTTGAAGCCTCATGAGGCTAATTATCCTACCCACGATTTGGAGCTGGGGGCAGTTGTGTTTGCCCTCAAGATTTGGAGACATTACCTTTATGGGGTCCGCTGTACTATATACACGGATCACAAGAGCTTGCGATATCTTATGGATCAGCCGAGTTTGAACATGAGACAGAGGAAATGGTTAGACGTGCTGAAGGACTATGACTGTGAGATCCTTTATCATCCAGGGAAGGCCAATGTGGTGGCCGACGCCCTGAGCCGCAAGGTGTCGATGGCCCCTATCAGAGATCTGTGTATGAGGATGACAGTGATCACTCCGTTGTTGGAGCGGATCAAGGAGGCTCAGATGGAGGGCCTCAAGGAGGAGAGGCAGAAGTGCGAGAGGATAGTGGGCCGAGTAGCTTCGTTTGATTACGACAGTCGGGGTTTGTTGACGCTTCATGGTAGGGTGTGGGTACCATACTGGGGTGGGGTACGACAAGTATTGATGGACGAGGCTTATAAGTCTCGATTTTCTATCCACCCAGGAGCGACGAAGATGTATCGAGATCTTCGACCTGATTATTGGTGGCCCTGCATGAAGCGAGATGTCGCTTGGTATGTGGAGAGATGTTTGACCTGCCGGAAGGTCAAGGCGGAGCACCAGAGACCCCACGGCAAGATGCAGCCGTTAGACATTCCCGTGTGGAAATGGGAGGATATCACCATGGATTTTGTCACCAAACTCCCCAGGACCGCACGCAGGGTGGACTCGATATGGGTAGTAGTGGATCGGTTGACGAAGAGTGCCCATTTTATTCCGATTCAGGAGAGTATATCGGCGGAAAGGTTAGCCGATATCTATGTGCGAGAGATTGTGGCACGTCATGGAGTGCCGGTATCGGTGGTGTTGGACCGAGATGTTCGTTTCACGTCCAGATTCTGGAAGCGATTCCACGACGAGATGGGTACTCGTCTCCATTTCAGCACCGCTTTTCATCCTCAGACTGACGGGCAGAGCGAGAGGACGATTCAGACTCTCGAGGACATGCTTAGGGCATGTGTTTTAGATTTTGGGGGCAGTTGGGATACGTATCTTCCGTTAGCAGAATTCTCGTATAACAACAGTTATCATGCGAGCATTGATCAACCTCCTTTTGAGATGTTATATGGCAGGAAGTGCAGGACCCCGATTTGTTAGGGTGAGGTCAGTCAGCGAGTTATAGGGAGCACCGAAGTGGTGCTCAAGACGACTGAGTTGATCCAGCAGGTCCGTAGTAGGCTGCAGACTGCGCAGAGTCGGCAGAAGAGCTACGCCGACAGGAGGCGTTCGAACTTGGAGTTCCAGGTGGGCGACATGGTTCTTCTGAAAGATGCAGCCGGAAGAGGGGCAAATTGGGCCCCAAATTTATTGGTCCTTTCAGGGTTTTGGCCCGGGTGGGTCGGGTTGCTTATCGGTTAGACCTCCCTGAGGAGCTTAGCCAGATACACAACACCTTCCACGTGTCGCAGTTGAGGAAGTATTTGGTGGATGAGACAGCAGTCGTTCCCTTAGAGGACGTTCAGGTTGATAGCGGCCTAAATTATATCGAGAAGCCGGTCGCGATTCTGGAACGGAAGACCAAGACCTTGAGGAACAAGGTAATTCAGCTAGTAAAGGTGCAGTGGCAGCACCGGAAGGGGTCTGAATGGACGTGGGAGGCTGAGGAGGAGATGAGAGCGCACTACCCGGAGTTATTTGCAGATCTAGCCATAGCAGACTTCGAGGACGAAGTCTGAGACAAGTGGGGGAGAATTGTAACGACCCGTTCCCGGTATGTTGATTTATTAGTAGTGAGTTTTTCAAGAGGGACTCGACGAGTTCTAGCCTGACTCGCCGAGTAGGGTCGCGCCTGAGGGCATGCGGGAGCCAGGGACTCGACGAGTCCATATCCCTAACTCGACGAGTCCACATGTCTGGGTGAAACCCTAAAATCCCCGGGTTGCCCACTATTTATACCACCTTATAGCCCCCATCCTCGCCTCCCTCACCCTGAGAACGCAGTGATAGAGCCTTAAACCTCCCTTGAAGAACTTATATGTGTTTTGGTGCCATTTTGTGAAGGTGTGAAGAAGGAGAAGAAGGAAGAAGCAAGGAGAAGTGTTGTAGTGCAAAGATCCAAGGCCAAATCAGAGTTAATTGAGGTATTTTCGGAGTTCCATCTTGTTATATGCTTTAAACTTCCATTAGAGCTCTCCTAAGAGCTAGTTGATGCTTGTTCCAAGCCTTACACTTGCATGAACGTCTTATTAAGTCGAAATAGCTATGGATCTGAATGTTGGGGTGTTGTAGAGCCCAGATCTACTGTCTTTTTGGAGTTATATTGCATGATAACCATAGATCTACCCATTTTGTGCATCTTTTAGCCTTATTTCCCTTATTCATGAGGTTGTACACGTAAAGTTGGAAACTTTACGTGGTACATCAGCTTATTGGACCCAGATCTATCAATTGTATGTGTTGGATTCAAACAAAATGAAGTAAAAAATCAGTTGCATGGAGGCAACTCAGCGAGTCGGAAGAACGACTCGACGAGTTGGGTCGCGAGTCCCGAGTTCTTCAGTTTTGTCAGTGTTGAGTGGACGAGGTGAGTTAGAGAGTGGACTCAGCGAGTTGAGGGTGAACTCAATGATGGAGGGACTCGGCGAGTTGTTCATCAACTCGGCGAGTCCAAGGCAATCTTCTTGGGATCAAGAACAACTCGTCGAGTCTGTTCATACAACTCGGCGAGTCGGATGAAGATTGTCTGAGTTCTTGGATCAAGAGGGTACTCGTCGAGTCAATGCCAGACTCGACGAGTAGCAGTGAGTAAAAGGGAAAAGTGAGAGTAGGACTCGGCGAGTTGGGTGGCCCAACTCGGCGAGTCAGCCCAAAAGAGAGTTGACTTTGACCAAGGGTAAAAGAGTCATTTTACCCCAAGCACAGTGTTTAGTATTTGATTGAGTGTGTTTATGGACTTGTAGTCGAGGAGATTCAGGAGCAGCCGCCGTTAGCTTTCCGAGCCACACACTCAGCAGCCAGCTTACGAGGTGAGTTTCCTTCCAGTAGGAACGGGTCTAAGGCCACAATGCCGACCCGTTCAGTTAGCAGTAGTTTCTGGATTTAGGTCCGATGCAGTAGTTAGTATGTTCGATGCCTTCGTGGTTCGAACAGGATTTGTGTGCTATGTTTTATGTGTTAAGTATTATGTGTTCCGGGCCACGGCTCGATGTAGCATGTCGTATATGTGTTACGCTAGTTGATGTGTTATGCTATGCCATGTTCAGTCAGTCAGTTCCGGACTTCGGTCCGATGCAGTTAGTTCCGGACTTCGGTCCGATGCAGGGGACAAGGTCCCAGTCAGTTCCGGACTTCGGTCCGATGCAGTTAGTTCCGGACTTCGGTCCGATGCAGGGGACAAGGTCCCAGTCAGTTCCGGACTTCGGTCTGATGCAGTTAGTTCTGGACTTCGGTCCGATGCAGGGGACAAGGTCCCAGACAGTTACGGACTTCGGTCCGATGCAGTTCCGGACTTCGGTCCGATGCAGTTCCGGGCTTCGGCCCGATGCAGTGGGCAAGGCCCAATATGTGTTTATGTTTTATTATATGGTATGTGGTAGTTTGGGGGAGCTCCCTAAGCTTCGTGCTTACAGTTTCAGTTTTGGTTTCAGGTACTTCCGCAAGCAAAGGGAAGAGCTCGGGGTGACAGCATCGCACACACCGCAGCATAGCTTTTATCCTGGGGATGTCTCTTGATGTTTTGGATTGATGTAGTATGATACAGTTTTCCGCACAATATTTTATTATGTTTTGGGGATACATCGCGTGTGTTTATGTTATGATACTTATATTATGGTTTTGATTATATGGAAAAATGAAAATTTTTGGGTCGTGTTTTTGTGTCGTTTCACTGGATGCCTTGGGAGGGTTATGGTATGTTCAAGGTTGTACGTGTCTCCCTCAAGATGTCAGGCATGTCGGGGATGGTATTGAATGCTTTCAAGGAAGAAATTGAATTTAAGTGAGGAGAGTTGTAACACCACAGTTTTCAAGTAATTTAAAATCTATCCATTGAGTTTTAAGTATGTCACTTTTGGTCCTTTGTTTGGAATGAAGTGGCCATGGGAAGCCCTAGTGGCAAAATGGTGATTTATGGAGCAGAAGTTTTACGCCGGACGTACATGTGAGTACACTAAGCGTACTAGGATGCCCCTAGTATGCTAGGCGTACATATATGTACGCATGGCGTACGTACGTCCGGGTGAAAACCCTAATTCTTGATGTTGGTGGGGTATCTAAGCATCTTATGGACCATTTCTCCTATATTTTTCCAGCCTCAAAGTCCTTGGGTTATTTTGGCAAAACCATAGCTTCTCTAGAGTGTGTGTATGAGCTAAGAGTTGTGCTTGTTGTATGCATGGAGAAGATGAAGTTGCATCAAGGTGATTGAAGAGTGAAGCAAGCTTGTAGATCTGGGATTGTCATGTTCTAGGGAAGGCTAAGAAGGTATAAAGATTCTAACTTTATACTTGGATTTTTTAGATCTTTCTTTGGTTGCTTTTTGATGTTCTTCTTGTCCCAAAAGTCCCAATTTTGTGCATGCATTGTTTTGGACATGTTGACTTGTCCATTCAGACCTTAGGATGGGTACTAAGGCATAAAAATGAGGTTCTAATGGTTAGAAATGTCCCATGTATTTAGTATAAAGGTCTTAATGGATTAAGACCCTGTATTAAAAGCTTTTAAATGTCTAAAGTCATAAAGTTTGAGACTTTATGACTCTAATGTGCATCTAGACCATGTATCTAAAGTTTGGGCTT
The DNA here is from genome assembly GCF_052625555.1 of Lactuca saligna. Taxonomy (NCBI): domain Eukaryota; kingdom Viridiplantae; phylum Streptophyta; class Magnoliopsida; order Asterales; family Asteraceae; genus Lactuca; species Lactuca saligna. The sequence continues at coordinate 79,310,902 of NC_136418.1, forward strand.
AAGTTCTTAAGCCATTAAGCACTTATCATGATTTTTGTCTCTACGATGGTACGCCCTGCGTAAGTTTCTGTATGCCCCGCATACGGAGTCAACCACCTCGATGGTGGTCAATGTGAGGCGAAGTACGCCCAACATACCTAAAGGGTACGCCCCACGTACATCCTTTGTTTGGATTTCAGACTTCGACTTCGGGTATTGGTCCATCTGTTGGGCTTTGATACTTCGACCCTAATGGGCTAACTAGATAAGTGTGTTTTGGGCTAATTAGAGGATCAAACCTTTGGATAAGGCCCAATAAGGCATTGTGCCCAATTTGGAAAATTAGGCCAAGTATGGACCTTGAAGTAATTTGGGCCTTTTGGATCAAGATTTGGGTTTTGTTTGCATTCGGCTATGTTGGGTCATCTGGGATTTTATGGTTGGGATTTTGGCTTACTGGATCTTCTTGGGTGAAGGCCATGAAAGGAATCAGGCCCAATTTGGAAAATTGGGCCATAATCAAACATAAGGAATTTATTTTGATATTGGGCCTTTTGTCATCTAGTTTGGGCCTTGGCTTTGGGCCAAGTTTGAGGAAGGGTAAAAAGGTCTTTTACCCTAAAATTGACTCATAATTTCAGTCAATGACTAGAGGTTGATGGATTGTCATTTTGGTATCTGTTAGCGCGGATCTGCATTTAGAGATTATTCATGGAATCAACTATTGATGGGATGTTGTCTTGATGTGGCGGTTTAGGGATCTGGCAGCTAGCAGCCATGGATCGTCTGTGTAATCGGCAATGCAATATAATTTTTCCTCACTATACTTGTGGGTCGAAGGCACCAATGTTGGCCCAGTAGATTGATATCCTATTATACATGTCCTTGTGCTGATATGATCTGTTGGATCTGTATCCTAGTAGATAGAATGATGATATGCTTAGTGATCTGTTAGATCTGTCTGACTGTCTGTAGACTGTTATATGTTTATCTACTATATATACATAGGTTTGATTGGTGGTTGAGGCTTCTCTGCTTTGTGCATAAGCCAACAGGTCGGCGCATTCCAACCCAATGGTTGAGGGCCGAGGGTATTCCAGCACGATGGTTGATTGGACCCACAATATGTTGGCATTCCAACTCAATGGTTGAGGACTCAGCATATTCCAACCCGATGGTTGATTGGACCCATAGTATGTTGGTATTCTAACCCGATGGTTAATTGGACCCATAGTATGTTGGAATTCTAACCTGATGGTTAAGGGCCTGGGGTATTCCTACTAGATGGTTGATTGGACCCATAGTATGATATTTTTATATATGTGTCATTGCTTGTGTGTTGGTACTTTGGGGGAACTCACTAAGCTTTGTGCTTACATTTTTGGTTTATTGTTTCAGGTACTTCAGTGGATCATGGCAAGGTGAAAGCTGACATACATATCCTCGTGTTTTTGGAACTTATGGTTTCTGGGATACTCTGATAACGTGAATGTTTTTGAAAACTATGTGTAAATGATTATGGTTTTAAATAAATGTTTTGGAAACAACGGGTTTGTAAACACCTCTTTAATAAATGAGTTTTTTTTGAAAGGTTCAAAATTTATGACATTCTATGGATGTTGAACTAGTGTTAGCCATATTTTATTTGCAATACGTGTGATGATTGTAGCATTTTTTGAAAACAATAACCACTATTTTTTTATTAAAATTTTGACAATTACCAACGAAGCTCGATATGTGTGACCAAATGTGGCCATTCGCCATGGTATTTATTTAACTTTTGGAATGTGTTTTTCATTGTTTTTATATGAGGCGATAGGTAAGTATATGGTCACATGCAACAATTGTTTGTAATGAGGTATATACCTCATCGAACAAGTCAGCCCTTCAGATGAGCCTGTTGAGGTAGTTTAGACTGATCCTAAGTTAGATCGATCATCATGATACTAGTTGGCTATATTACCAACTAAGAGTATTAGTAACTTCGAAGACTTATGCACGAAGTTCTACAACAACTTTATACAACAACGATTGTTGCATCACCAAGCACACACTATAATTTCTTGCAAATAATTGTATGGAGAATCAAATAACGCATACTTCAGACAGTTTAATGAAATAATTATGAAGATACCTACTCGAGATGATCCCATGATCATACCACCTTTTACGTTTGGGTTGCTAGAAGGGGAGTTGTTTAGAAAGTTGGTAGGAAGGGATTGGTAGCATGTGGAAGAAATGAGAAGAAAAGAAAATAAATTCCTTAGGTAAGAAGACGAGAGTGTTGAAAAGATCGAGATAAAAAGAAAAAGAAGTCTCAGACGGAGAAATACGTCCCTCGCTCCTATAATACTCCAGTCGGAGTATTCTCCTGAATGGGAAGACCATGAAGGTTCGACCAAAATAGAATAAGAGGAGGAGGCACTATTGATTGTGAAAGTATGAAAAGATAAAAAGAGAAGGAAAATGAATTAAAGCGAAAGGAAATGATGAACAAGAACAATGAAGTGGTTTATGACATGGAAGTAATGATGATTGAAGGGGAATGTTGCAAAATAATAATAAAAAGAGAAAGATGGACCAACCTGGAGTTCACACACAGTAACCTGATACCGCCAAACCACCAAATCATAATCATCAAAGGTTCAATCAGAAGAATTTTCACATAATTTATGTGGATAATGGAACCTCGGTTAACAATATATTTGAGCATTACCTGGCCCGACTACCCGAAGACATGAAGTCATTTGTCAAGTCAATGACATCAAGTATGATAGGCTTCGCATGACAATCGGTACGGTCGGAGGGAAATATCTCACTTCCTTTCATGTTAGTGGATTTTCCTAATGGTTTGAAGAAAACAAGCCTGGTAGACTTCCATATAATCAAGGTTTCTTCACCATACAATATACTTTTAAGAAGGAACAGGGTATGGCAGTTGCAAGCAATACCCTCCACGGTGCATGACTTGTTGAAATCTATAGAGGGAGGCACGATTACGATAAGAAGCATATCGTTGGTCCCACAAGAAAGAAGTCATACCCTGCAACTGATGGGTTTTGAGCATTCTAACACTTCCTAAGTGTACATGCAACCCTAATAACCTTGGATCTATGTTTGTCTAATTTGTCATGCAAAGTTGATTTCCAAGGTTATATTCCTATCTAGCATACATGAGGAACAATTTTAACATAAAGTATAGATAGAATAACTTACCTTGTTGTTGCTTGTGTTCCTTGAAACCTTGTGAGCCTAGCACCCCAAGTGTGATGCCTCAAATGCTTCACACAACACCAAATGCTCTTGGAAGAACTTATGAGAAAATACTCACTTCACAAAATCGGCCAAGCCCTCTATATTCTTAGTGTGTAACCGATTTGGGAGGAGATCATATTACTTATATAGTGTTGACACATCTAGGGTTAAACCCTAATGTGTCATGACTCTTCATTTCCATGACCCATGGGTTTGTAACTCCCATGGAGCATCCATAGAGCATCCTATGGGTGGAACCCAACTTGATGATCCATGGAGCCTTCTAGCCCACTATACAAGATATGGATGATTTACTTAATCAACCCATATATTTAATTAGTTATCTTTTGATCACTTGATTAATTCTAAATTAATTCTTGATCAAACTAATCAAATAATATTATTAATATATTAGAACTTATAATATATTAATAATCTCCAAGTGTTATTTCTCTCATTTAGTCTATCCAATTGCATGGTGCCATGCAACCCAAATGGACCATGCCGGGTCGGGTCAAGTACATACCAGAAATAGTTATGGACTTAGACACCTTATCCAACAGTCTCCCACTTGGATAAGTCTAGTAACTATTACTGCAATTATGACTTCAGGAACCGATCGGCAATCGTAGCTCTTTACAAGGTTTCTCGAAACTTGAGAAGATGATGGTACGCCATTTAAGATAAGTGATCATATAATCCTCTGTTCTAGATATCAGTCGGACAAATACATGGAACAATGTCTTACTTATTGTCCAACATTTGTTTCCCGATTTCCGATTTGTTTGACAAAGAACTTTATTGAACACATCAATTTAGTTCTGACCGGGCACGGTACATAGGTCAAAACAGAATCATCGAGGGGCCCAGATATCAGCTTCTAATCCAAGAAGGAACAGATAAACTTCGACTCATATGTTTGTTCTACTACTCATTGAATTACACACAAGAGCACGATTTTATAACATCGAGTTACCAATGCGTTTTTCGTACAATCAATGCATAACCAACTCGTAAGTAACAAATCATATCTGTAGGTTTAAAGACTTATATGATATTACCGTCTCACAATCACTCGAGATAGAATTCCATGAAGTGATTCCAGTGAGCGTGGGTTGAGTCGAATGCTCAGAACTTATGAGCACTCATGATTGTTGTAGCCTTGTCCCAGACCTCTACAACCAAACATGACAGTCTTGATTCATACCTACTTCCGACATATGACCGACTGTGGAGGTTTGAATAATATGTTATACCAAACAAAATTATTCTGGAAGTCAAAACATGCAAAAGAAATATAGTAAACGATCGACAAGAGATAGCAACACTTTACTCATAAATAAACACTTTTATTCATCATCAAATGTCAATTACACTTTACAAATTTCGAGATTATCTAACTACTAAATCTAATATCATCCTTCAGCCCTATGCTCCGAGCATGCTGGAGATGCTTAATCCGAGTCAGTCCCTTCGTGAGGGGATCTGCCGGATTCTCATCTGATGATACCCTCTTTGCCACGAGGAGTCCTTCTTCGATCCGATGTCTGATGAAATGGTATTTTCTGTCGATGTGTCTGGATCTCCCGTGATCCCTTGGTTCCTTGGCTAAGGCAACAGCACTTTCACTATCACAGAAAATTTCCATCGGCTCTTTAATAGCTGGTACAACTCCAAGGTCTCCAATGAATTTCCTCAGCCATAGCGCCTCCTTTGCCGCTTCGCTAGCTGCAATATACTCTGATTCACAAGTAGAATCTGCCACTGTCTCTTGCTTGGAACTCTTCCAAGAAATTGCTCCTCCATTTAGGGTAAAGACCCAGCCCGACTGAGAGCGGAAGTTATCCCTATCAGTCTGGAAGCTAGCATCACTATACCCTACAACTCTCAAGTCATCACTCCCACCGAGGGTAAGGACCCAGTCCTTAGTCCTTCGTAGGTACTTGAGAATATTCTTTACCGCAGTCCAGTGTGCCTTGCCAGGGTTCGCCTGAAACCTGCTAACCATGCTCAAGGCAAAGGCTACATCAGGTCGAGTACACGTCATAGCATACATGATCGAACCTACAGCTGAAGCATAAGGTATCCGACTCATTTCTGCTATCTCAGCCTCAGTGCTAGGGCTTTGTGTCTTACTCAACTTGGCGCTACTCTGGATAGGTAACTCTCCTTTCTTGGAGTCTTGCATTCTGAATCTCTTCAGAATCTTCTCCAAGTAGGTACTTTGACTAAGTCCAATTAGTCTTTTACTCCGATCTCTCAAGATCCTTATCCCCAAAATATAGGCAGCTTCACCAAGGTCCTTCATAGCGAAACACTTTCCAAGCCAGGACTTTACTTCCTACAGGGTTGGAATATCGTTTCCTATGAGTAGTATCTCATCCACATACAATACCAAAAAGCTAACTATACTCCCACTAGCCTTGACATATACACAAGATTCATCTTCACTCCTAGAAAAGCCAAATTCCTTGACCTTTTCATCAAAGCAAAGATTCCATCTGCGAGGTGCTTGCTTTAATCCATAAATGGACTTCTCAAGCTTACACACTCTATTAGGGTACTCGTTACTGACAAAACCCTCTGGCTGACTCATGTAAACATCTTCAGCCAACTTCCCATTAAGGAAAGCGGTTTTGACATCCATTTGCCAAATTTCATAGTCATGAAATGCGGCTATGGCTAACAGAACCCGAATAGACTTAATCTTGGCTACCGGAGAAAAGGTCTCATCATAATCCACTCCAGGAATTTGAGAGAAGCCCTTTGCAACCAGTCTAGCCTTATAAGTGTGTACTTTACCATCCATGTCGGTCTTCTTCTTGAAGACCCATTTGCACCCTACAGTCTTTCGACCTGGTACATTCTCAACCAAGTTCCAAACTTGATTGTCATACATGGATTGTATCTCGCTATCCATAGCCTCTTTCCATTTGGCAGACTCGGGGCCCGCCATGGCTTCCTCGTAGCTGTTAGGGTCATCTTGACTTACTAGTGTCTCATCACTAATAAGTGTCTCACCTTCTGCAGTAATATGGAATCCATAGTAATGCTCAGGTGCATTCCTAACTCTCGTGGAACGCCTCAGAGGTACAAATTCGTCAATTGGCTCAACAGGAGTTTCCTCCTCAAGTTGAGGGCTAGAGTTTGAAGTTCCTTCACCACTTGACTCTTGAATTTCTTCAAGATCAACTTGCCTCCCACTGTCTCCTTGGCTTATAAACTCTCTTTCTCGAAAGACTCCTCTTCTTGCTACAAAGACCACATTGTCACTAGGTCTGTAGAAGAGGTAACCAAAGTATTGCTATCGGTAGCCGATGAAAATACACCTCTCGCTTCGGGGTTCGAGCTTATCATGAGTCTCGCGTCTCACGAAAGCCTCGCAGCCCCAAATCTTAATGTGGTCTAGTTTAGGTACTTTACCAGTCCACATCTCGTGAGGAGTTTTGGCAACTTTCTTTGTAGGGACTAGATTAAGGATATGGGCGGCAGTCTCTAAGGCATACCCCCAGAATGAGATTGGTAGCGAAGCTCGACTCATCATGGAACGAACCATGTCCAACAAGGTTCGATTACGCCTCTCAGCCACACCATTCAACTGCGGTGTCCTGGGAGGTGTCAATTGTGAGACAATCCCACATTCCTTTAGATAGTCGAGGAACTCTGAACTAAGATACTCACCACCTCGATCGGATCGAAGCATCTTAATGTTCCTGCCCAATTGATTCTCGACTTCCTGTTTAAATTCCTTAAACTTCTCGAAAGTCTCTGACTTATGCTTGATTAAGTAGACATATCCATATCTACTGTAATCATCAGTAAAAGTCAAATAATAACGATTAGCATCTCTTGTGGCATGTTTGAATGGTCCACACACATCCGTGTGTATAAGGTCCAACAAACCTTCACCCCTTTCACATGAGCCTGTGAAGGGTGACTTTGTCATTTTTCCAAGTAAGCATGATTCACAACTATCATTTGACTTTAGATCAAACGACTCCAAGACTCCATCCTTTTGGAGTTGGCCTATGCGTTTCTTGCTTATATGTCCAAGACGACAATGCCATAATGATGCTTTATCCAAGTTATTATTATTAGAATCAATACACAAAACATTATTTCCTAAGTTATCTACGATAGATACAGCTTCATACACACCATCACAAGGTAATGCTTTAAATTAAGGTACATTATTAAAGAAAGCATTAATCGAACCAACTTCATTATCAAACGAAAAGGTGAAACCTTGTTTGTACAATGCATGAAAGGAAATAATATTTCTTGCCATTTCTGGTGAATAACAACATTTATTCAAATCTAAATTTAACCCACTACTTAGCGATAAAGTATAAACTCCAATCTTGGTGACAGGTCTAACTTTCCTATTCCCCATGATTAAGTTTATTCTTCCTTGCTCCACATTCTCACTTCTTCCTAGTCCCTGCAAGTCACAACAAATATGAATTCCGCAACCTGTATCAAGGACCCAAGATTTTGAATGGGGTGAGTTATTAGAAATGATAGTGTAAATACCTGCATGGTTGGGTTTGACTTTCCCATCCTTTACATCTTGCTGGTACTTTGGGCAGTTCCGCTTCCAATGAGCTTTTTCGTGGCAATAGAAGCATTCAGCCCTTTTTGGGTCAGAAGAAGGAGTAATGAAACCTTTCTTGGTTCCACTTGAAGAAGAGCCATCAAGGGTCCGAGCCTTGGTACCCTTTGAAGATCTCTTTCTCTTCCTCCCTCGACTTTGCCCGATTGCCAAGACCGGAGTTGAGTCTGGAGTAGGAGTGATAGCAACCGACTTCCCCTTAAGACCTGTTTCTGCGGTCTTGAGAAGCCCCTGAAGTTTGCTGAGGGTGACCTATTCCTTGTTCATGTGATATGTCATGCGGAATTGATCATAGCACGATGGTAAGGAGTGCAAAATGATATCTATTGCAAGCTCCTCAGGGAAGTTCACATGGAGCTTCAGCAACCGATCCACATACCTTTGCATTTTCTGCATGTGGCTCGTGACGGACTCTCCGTCCTTCATCATGGTTGTTATCATGGAGCAGATGACTTCGTACCTCTCTTGTCGTGCACTTTGATGGTATCTTTCCATCAAATCTTGGTGCATTTCATAAGGGTAGAAGTCTTCATAAGACTTTTGGAGTTCAGCTGTCATGGTGGCTAACATGATGCAAGCCACCTTGGTTGCATCTCTTTCATGAGTATGAAAGGCAGCGATCTCCTGGGGAGTTGCAGTGGACTCGTCAATTTCCTTAAGCTCCTTGTCAAGGACATATTCTTTGTCCTCCTAGCGGGTAATCATCCTGATGTTTCTGATCCACTTATTGAAGTTGGATCCATCAAAGGTGACTTTCCCACATAGACTCATAAGAGTAAAGGAGCCATTAGGATTCGAGCCAGAAGCATTAGTTGAAGACATCTGAAAAGGAAGAACAAGTTTACTTTAGATTTAAGAGAGTCCTTAATAAAACACCCAAATGTAATATTAAGGCTAGGATCCAATCACAATATAATATAACTTAGAAGAGGTATGCCGTAATCTAAGCTATACCATATTTGAAAGGTAGGTGAATGACGATTCACCAATTTCTACCACGAAAACCGAAATAATAAATATTTAGTTTTTATTGGTTTTAGAAATTCCTAGATTCTTTGAGATCCAATGAACTTTTCAAAGGCATGTTTCAATCTCGGGAGTGCCCACCAGGTTTTGTGACTGGGATGCCGAGGATCACAAAACGAGGTGTGAAGTAACCATGCAAATCACTTGGTACCCTTAAAGTTTATCACTCAATCGATGTGCCGGTAAACCACACACGCTCCACGGATACTATAATAAACCTTAAGTCACCCTTTACCTACCTTGTTAAGTCCAAGTTAGTGTGCCGGTTAACCACACACGCTCCACCAACGACTCAGACAAAGTGTAAAGTGTAATTTCATGGATTAGCACCTTATTCACACTTTTCCTAAAGTAACTAAGATTGGGAATTTAATAAACATTTAGTTACTTTATATATTCATCATACTTTGAATGAGAATTTATAAGTCCTTGTCTTACCCGTTCGGCTAACGACCCTCCACCAGTCAAGCAAGCGGTGGGTGAGAATATACACCCATTAAGTCACCATTTTATAGGCAACAACCTTATACCCACCTTATAGACCAGCTTCGTGAATGAGGCGTACTAGCGGTAAGACGACTTGTTCTTATACATATATATATAATTATTAAATCATCATAATATAAGTATAAGGGTTGAATTTTAACTTTTAAAATTCTAGGGGTTGGAACTAAAGTTTTAACTTAACTTTACTTGTTCCAAAACTTGAGGGAAAGTTTTGTAACTTTCAAAACTTTTCATTTCTTGTAACTTATGAGTTTAATAGAGTCATAAAATGAAGACTCTTCATTTTTTATAACTCTTGTGTTATCTTAATGGTTTTAACTCAAGTGTGACTCTTGGTTTTCCATAACTTAAGGATAAGTTATGAACTCCATTAAAACACATTATGATCAAGAATTAAACTACCAAATAGGTTACAAATAATTCCTATGATCATCTAAAACATCATAAGAACAAGAACATGTATATGAACACAATCAAAAATTACATAAAACTTTGTAATTTTGATAACTAGTTGTTGTAAATGAAATAGCAAGACATTACACCACCAAAAACAAGTTTACATTTACTGAAACAGTTTAGGGTAATGTTTCTAATTCATTTTCCAGCAACTGAATCGAAATTCTGCATTCATTCGACCCTACTCGCCGAGTGCATGAACATGACTCGCCGAGTTGGTTGAAGATACTCATGGACTCGACGAGTCCCCCCTATAGACTCGACGAGTCCATTCGCAGACAGCAAATTTTCGATTCTGTTTTCAACTTTTAAGCACAAATAAGAACAAACAAGCCTAGGCTCTGATACCACTGATGGGTTTTGAGCATTCTAACACTTCCTAAGTGTACATGCAACCCTAATAACCTTGGATCTATGTTTGCTTAATTTGTCATGCAAAGTTGATTTCCAAGGTTATATTCCTATCTAGCATACATGGGGAACAATTTTAACATAAAGTATAGATAGAATAACTTACCTTGTTGTTGCTTGTGTTCCTTGAAACCTTGTGAGCCTAGCACCCCAAGTGTGATGCCTCAAATGCTTCACACAACACCAAATGCTCTTGGAAGAACTTATGAGAAAATACTCACTTCAAAAAATCGGCCAAGCCCTCTATATTCTTAGTGTGTAACCGATTTGGGAGGAGATCATATTACTTATATAGTGTTGACACATCTAGGGTTAAACCCTAATGTGTCATGACTCTTCATTTCCATGACCCATGGGTTTGTAACTCCCATGGAGCATCCATAGAGCATCCTATGGGTGGAACCCAACTTGATGATCCATGGAGCCTTTTAGCCCACTATACAAGATATGGATGATTTACTTAATCAACCCATATATTTAATTAGTTATCTTTTGATCACTTAATTAATTCTAAATTAATTCTTGATCAAACTAATCAAATAATATTATTAATATATTAGAACTTATAATATATTAATAATCTCCAAGTGTTATTTCTCTCATTTAGTCTATCCAATTGCATGGTGCCATGCAACCCAAATGGACCATGCCGGGTCGGGTCAAGTACATACCAGAAATAGTTATGGACTTAGACACCTTATCCAACAGCAACAAGATGAAGATAAAAAGGAATCAAGATTGACCGTAGAGGAGAAAAGAATCATAGTCAATTGTAGATACACCGAGCAAAAAAATATGAATAGGATTGGCATTGCCTGACCATCTCAAGACAAGGCTAACAAACCTTCTAAAAATCGACAAATGTGTTTTTATGGAGGCCTAAAGACATGACAGACATTCCAAGCTCTGTAATTAAATACTGTTTGAACATTAATCCCAAAGATACACCGATCATGTAGAAGAAGTAGGGAATGGCAAGAGAAATAAATGATATAATTAACAAAGAGGCGGAAGACCTAGTGGAAGGTGGATTTTTAAGAGCTACGCAATTCCCTAAATGGATTCCAAATCCTATTTTGGTTCGGAAATGCGATGGGATGATGTAAATATACGTAGATTTCACAAACCTCTAGGAGGATACAAGTGGAAATACTTCTTGGATGCATATAAAGGATAACAACAAGTTCAGATGGCAAAGGAATATGAAAATAAGACGACCTTCCGTACCAAAAAATGAACCTTTTGTTATTAGAAGATGTCATTTAGATTGAGAAACACAGGGGTAACTTATCAAAGGATGGTTGATCGAGTCTTTGAAAATCAAATCAAAAGAAACGTAGATGTATATGTGGATGACATGGTCATCAAAAGTAAACACGATCGAGATTTCTTGGAAGACGTAGAAGAAATGTTGATTCGGCTGCGATAGATGAACATGAAACTCAATCCCAAGAAATGTGTGTTGGGAGCTCAAAAAAGGAAGTTCTTGGGGAACATAGTAACTATGTTCAGAATAGTAGCCATGTCGGATAAAGTTCAAGCCGTTATAAATATAAAAACCCCCAAATACATAAAATACATGTTGAGCCTAAATGGCAAATTGGCTACCTTAGGAAGATTCCTGGCAAAATCGGCAGAACAATTACTACCCTTCTTCGAACCAGGAAAAATGATATCAAGAAGAACAAAAATATGGATGGAAGAGGCCAAAGGATCATTTATTAATTGAAGGAACACTTACAAACCTTGCCGATGTTGGCCAGTCCGAGGGTGGGAGAGTCGTTGGTTGTGTATTTCTCTACGAACAGTGTACTATTGATAGATGAAAGAGACAAGAATCAAGTCCCGACTTATTTTGTTATTCAAGTACTTAAGGGATTTGAACTAAAGCATTCCCTGATTGAAAAGTTGACGTTGCCTGCCGTATATACGGCAAGACGGTTACGAAGGCACTTTCAGGCTAATCCAATTACAATATTAACAGATCAACCAATAAGAGAAATTCTCATGCAGTCGGAGAGATCTAGAAAAATGACCAAGTGGGCAATTTAGTTAGATGAATACGACATTTCATATAAACCAAGAGTAAGTATAAAATCCTAGGCGCTACCAGATTTTCTATCGAAAACGCCACAATAAGAAAGGGTGGATGCATATGATGTAAAGGAAAACATGACCGACGATCCATGGATTTTATAGTCAGATGCATTATCTAGTTGAGATGGTTTAGGGGTAGGATTTATTTTGACAAGCCTCATAGTTGAAAGGGTAACATATAGTTGTGTTTTGATTTTGAGTGCTGAAACAACGAGGCAAATTATGAGGCACCAATAGTTAGTTTGTAGTTAGCCCTTACATGAACATTTTAGAGATAAATGCATTTGGATATTCCATGTTAGTAGTTAACCAAATCCAGGGGTCATACATGGTTAAGGAAGAGCACATCAAGAAATATTTGGCTAAGGGGTAATACAAGGCGAAGGAATTGGCTAAAAAGTTTAAGACCTTTATGATTCACTAAGGTTCCATGGTTAAAGAACAAAGAACCAGATGTCCTAATCAAGTTGGCTTCAGTGGTATGGGATCATTTGACAAAGAAAGTATTGGTAGAAATCTTATCAAAAAAAGAGTATTAACAAAGAACCATTGCAAAAAATGGAAATACATGATGGAACGAGCTCAAAAAGGGGTATTCAACCCCATGGCTTATATCTTTAAGCAAGGACAAGAGTAAAGGTATATGCCAAGAGATACTTGTTGGAGTTTGTGGGGCACATGCAGGATAAAAAAAAGCCACTCAAAAATACTACAACCAAGGTTTTTCTGGCATACCATGTTTAAAGACACGGTTTCATTCATCCAGAAATCTTACAATTTTCAAATGCACTCCAACATCCCAACTCTACCTTCGACTGCACATAAATTTGGTGATCCTATGACTATTACTGCATTGAGGCATTGACATTGTAGGTTTGTTCGTAAAAGCCCTAGGAAGAGTGAAATTCTTGAATGGCGTAGTGGACTACTTCACTAAATGGGTCGAGGCTAAAGTTGTAGTTGATATATCAGGAAAGAAGATCATCAAGTTTGTATGGCGATTCATAGTATGCAAATTCGGACTACCATAGGCATTTATAAGATGCCACACCCCCGATCGGTGACGGAAACGACGGGCTGCGCGATGTAATCATGGATCATAGTTATTGAACATATATTGAACAATACAAAATTTAAACGTCTATTATTATTGAACTAAATATTACATTGTCGTTTTCTACTAGTACATTATCGAAATAAAATACAAGCTTAGCTTTTATGAAATATAGGTCTTTAGTGTGCATATCCTTTCCGTTGCTTACGATCCTAAGAATACATGTGTTTTGAAGATACGTTAACAATAATGTTGGTGAGTTCAATAGGTTTTGACACATTGTACTTTTATAACCAAAAGTGTATATATATAATTTTAACTGTTTGGCCAACTTATATGAAAGTGTACTTTTTCTAGCAAAAAAGTATAAATTCAGAGGTATAAGTATCTATCTGACTTATAATTTATCGACCATACGAGATTGTGTGCTAGGTATAACTGTTTACTTATTTTATAAGTTTTGTACCTACAAAAGTTTATGCGCTCTAGGTTTAAGTGTTTATGACACTTAAATATGATACATCTATTTGTATAATGTATAATTTTGCAAGTATTAGAGTGTAATTGGCACTCCATGAAACTATAATCGAGCTATATGACGATCTAGCCTCTGTATGTCACTAAAATGGGCCTGTCGAGAACATTACCTCAACGCTTTGTCAACGTCATGGATACAAAACAAATGATCATGGTAGTTATCACCCGAGTTGACGTGTATAGCTAGGGTTGTAGATAGCAACCGTCGGTGGGATTGTCAATCCATAGAAAGTTTCCAAATTTACACATAAACCCTAGCTCACATGGGATTAACTGCTATAGTTAAACGACTTTACTAAGATTTTATACTTAGATGATGAAGAAATATTTCATGTAGACTTAACGATTCCAATAGTGAGTGTGTGCATCTAAAACCTTATGTTTCTTGAATAAAGACTGAACTGGACTTGAAGAAATATCTCATGTAGACTTGACGTTTCCAACAATGATTGTGTGTGCTTCTAAAACCATAAGTTTCTTGACTAAAAGACTTAACCATACATAGAGTTCTAAAAGTGTGTAATTTTGTGTCCTAAACCTTATATTACAAGGTTTTTAGACATCAACATATTCATTTGTTAAGTTCAAGTCGTTCTTTAAGTGTGACTGCGTGTTCTAAACTTTAAGTTATAAAATTTACTAAATTTATTGTTCTTTCATCATCTAAAAACTATATTTTAGTTTTCTAACGACATTTCGATAGCATGGAGGCTGCATTTTTACCAGATCTAGGCTTTACCCATTTAAAAACCAATAATTCTAAATAAATACACAAGTTCAAATAGTTGTATGATTTTAATTTTTGTTCATTTTATAATGAAACAACAACGAATCAATGGATATTGTTATCAACTCATAAATAAACTTTTAACATTTGTAACTATATTTAAACCATATTTTTAGTTATTTAAAACACCAAATATGATATCGAATTCATGTGGTTCAAAACGTAATATTTGGTTTTAAATAAAACGTCGATTCTAACAACCCAAAGTATATATAACAAAACATAGAATAATATAAACCATTAATCTCACATTTTTAGTGTTTATATAAAGATAATAAATAGTTATGCATGTATTCTCCCCTACAAAAATTAAAAACTTAAAAGGGATCGTCGAACTCACTTTCGTTGTGTGCTTTATCGATATATTGTTCAGATATGAAATCGAGATCCGAACCGAGATTCAGGATTTTACGAACAACACCTTGAAGGTTGTATATCGGACAAAAGCAAGTCGGAATAACTATTCAGATTCATCAGAAAACTATTCGGTTCGGGAATCGGGATTTGTCTTGCGATAATTGACTTTTCACCCAAAACACTTTTCGAGCAAAACAACACCACAGGGATGTAGATATGAATGAGATATATTGGAAAAAAGTATTTCTGGTTGCTGAAAAACTGCTCGGAGGCTCGCCAGAAAATTCCCAAAAATTCCACTGTTGACAGAAAGATCGCAAGTCAAGGGGGAGGAGGGGGTTCTTCGATCAAATTTCATGACTTTTGGAGGTGGTTGACGATCATATGAATAGTATGGATAAGACATTGATGGAGTTCTTAAACTTTCTCCAAATTGAGGAATCTTGAAAGGTGTAACACCCCAAACCGGCAACGAAAACACCGAGTTGTGTGATGTCTTCGTGGACTTCAGATATTGATTATATTGAACAATACACACAAGTTATAACACAAACATTTCTTTTATTAATAATTATATATATTCTTTTTAGTATGTAGCACAAGCACAATAAATTCAAATACAACTTAATGTCTTAACAATAATCAAACAAGTATCACTTCCATTGTATCCCTACATAATTTCCCAGATGATGCCACGTCCGAATTTCATTCTCCTTAGAATACATGTGATTTTGAAAATGCCAACATAATGATGGTGAGTTCTCATGTTTAAATACTATTATATTTTGAACATACTTTTTCTATATATAACTTTAATTAGTTTTTAAGTATTCTTGTTTCCATTGTTAGGGTGCCTTTTACAGAAGTATTCTACTATTTATAGGTACTATTGCTTTCATATTTCAAGTCAATTGTAGCACAATATATATATATATATATATATATATATATATATATATATATATATATATATATATATATATTCTACTATTCCTGTAAGGTGTGAGGAACAATGTTATATTTTTTTCACCCTTTTAAAGGATTGAGGAACAATGTTATAATGAGTTCCTATTATCGAGTAGAATATGCCCTCGCACGATGTTTCACCGAACGTCGTAAAAGTTTAGACAGTTACCCTAATGTAATTTGACCTCCAAGATTGTAGCTTGAAACCACAGGTGGGGGTGTCAACCTTTTATTGATCTATACATAAGTCTCCTACTTACTTAAGATTTAAAGATTATAGGCCAGAGTTTTAGCTAAATATTAATTAGGTAAGGTGAGGAACAATTGTCTCATTTGAAAAACATAAAAGTAGGGATGTGAACTCAGCCCCGAAGAATGCTTTACTACTCGGGGTGTCATGTTGCGGGACTTAGGTGTCTCGGGATCACTTGGTAGAGAGGAGGGTCGGGTGTTTGAGAGAGAGAGAGGTCAAATTGAGGTGTGAAAGTTCATAATATTCCCATACAGTCTCCATTTTTAGCGATCTTTGTCTAGTTGGACTTATATCGAGGAGTACTACGATTCTATTTTTTTATTACTTTAGCTAAATTTATAATCTTGATATTGAGGTATTTCCATTTTTAACCCTAAGTATAAGAATTAATCGTATTTCAGCCCTTGATAGGAGAATTGTGGCAAATTGGACCAAAATGACATTTTTGTAATTTTGGGTCGTCACCTCGTACGTTGGGCATAACCCCAGGTACGTCGGGCGTACGTGCCGAAATGCCAAACCCTAAAATTTAAGCTTTGGACCGTATCTAAGCATCCTTAAAAGTCCCAAGTCCACTTTCTTTCATTAGCCTCCAGCCCCAACTTCGACCTTTGTAAACCCTAATTCATTTTTGATGACCCATTGTGTGTGTTTTATTGTTCATTGAGGAAGAAGAATGAAGAGAGAACAACTTACAATCTTGGAACAACCTTAGATCTGGATGTTTTGCACCCTCTTACATTTATAGAAGGTATAAAGTTCATGCCTTGAGGCTTATTTGATTAGATGTAGCCTGTATGATGTTATTTTGAGCTTTTATCCCCAATCAATAATGTTATTGAGTATGGCATGCTTTAGACCCAAATAGATTCTCCTTCTAGACGTTTTAGAGTGTCTAAGGTCATAAAAATGCAATTGTGATTGTTAGTTTCCCTCTATGCATGAGTTTTAGTGTCTTAAGGATTTAAGGAGTTAAGGTTTTTGTTGTTGGGCACTTAATAGTCATGCAAGAAAAAAGAGCTTAAGGATTAAAATCATAATAAGAAGGAAAAGGGGCCCGTCATGTACCCTGGGTGTAACCCAGGTACACCGTGCCTACAATGTCAGCCATCCCACATTTTGGTCAATACCCATGTATGCGAAACGTACAAGTTGAGTACATTGGGCGTACTCAGTTGTGTTGACCAAGTTTGACTTTTTGACTTTGACCAGGATTTGACCAAGTTTGACATAAAGGTAGTTTGGGTAATTTGAGTTGTATTTGGGATTTGTTCTCTTTGATGAATAGGTGACCAATATAGTTGATATTTGGAGCAGAGACCTATTCAGCTACTTGCTCAGACTAAGATATGAATTTTCCTCACTGTACTTATAGGTCAAAGGGACTAAAGTTAGCCCGTTAGATTAGATATCTTGTTTTCTTGTGTGTTGTTATGTTGAAATATATATTCACTGGTTATGTGATTAGACTGCTAGATCTGTAGGACTACCTGTGTTTGATGATTATTGATTGATCTTGTATATGTCGATATAATACGGTTTGATGGTTTGAGGCGGACCAGTTGGTGTTGAAGGCCAACACACCCAGGGCTGCTCAAATAGATTGAATTCTTGTGTGGCGGTCCAGTCATACTGAAGGCTCTAAGAACGGTCAAGATAATATGTGGGCCTGTAAGGCGGTCGAATCATGTTGAAGGCTCATGTATGCATGCTATTGTTTGTATGGTTGTGTGGTACTTTGGGAGAAGTCACTAAGCGTTGGCTTATAGTTTCATTTTGTTATTCTAGGTACTTTAGAGGATCGGGGGAAAGAAAAGGCATGATTGTGCACATTCCTTCAGATTTTTTTATGTTTCTGGATTTTGGGATGTTATAAGTTGGTACTAGATCCTTGTTTTTAGAGAACTAGATGAACATTCATGTGAATCCAGACTCAAACTAAGGAACTACAAAAGTTTTCAAAAATTGTTTTCAAAAGTAACCAAGGAAGGATACGATGTGTATGATCAGCCGGAGCAAGAAAATATACCCCAAGTTAACTACACTGTTATTTGTTATGGTATGGCAGAGCAACTTGCTAGTTGTAGGGTAGGATTTTTAGGAATTGTATGTTAGAATTGTCTGATGTATGATGCCTTATCCATATGGAGTTTTCTTGTTTATTGTTTGTAGGACTCTTTTAGGTGTCAGTTAACTATTAGTTGAATATGTTAAGTCACATGTTGCATGGGTTAAATAATTTTAGAGTGAACGATTTGGTCCTATTACGCAGCTCTTCTTTGAGTCCAACCGTTGTAAGGTTCAATCTTTTAATCTAAGATTATTTAAGTTATATTGCATGTGATGGGGGTATTTCGATAGTTTTTAGTAGTTGATGGAAGTTGATGGCAGAGTGAGGTGTGGATCCTAAGATAGCCTACGGAGTATGTAGTACTCTTGATGCAGTTTTTAGCAAGTGTTGGGAGTATCATTATGAGTGAGTGTGGATGTTGCATATTAGTTTTGGAATGATTAGTTATTCTCGAGAGAGTGAGGATAAGATGTATGCATATCCTAATAGTTGTATTTGCTTTAGGTGGTTGTGATGATCCTTGAGACAAATACGGGTAGGTTTGGAAGGTAGTATGGCCCATACTACTGAAAGCACAAGACCCATAGGCGTAGCAAGGAGATCACAACTCCCCAGGGGTGGTCTTTTCGTTTGGTTGTAGCAATGTGTATTGTAGCATTTCTAATGCATTTTGGTTCATTTTCAATATGGAGTTCACGAGGGGATCTGGTTCAGGATTTGGGGCTGATGGCCAGGATAGGTCAGTGTTGACTGTTAATTGAATATGAGGGATGATTACCATTGAAGTGTCGCAGATATTGTGGGAAGAATTGTCTGGTATCAAGGATCGAATCTCTGGCAGGCTAATTCCCAAGTTTTGAGGAGCGAACTGCAACTTTGTAAACTGTGAGAGGGACTACTGAGATGACTACTGGGGAAGATCGTGATATGGGGATGCAACTCGAAAAGAGACTGAGGGCTAATTCAGCGCTTGATGAAGAGTTTGAGGTTGCTAACATGGGTATTGGACGTCAAGTGAGCTATGATATATGCGGGAAGTGTGGTGGAACCCATGGTTTGCTCGTCACAAGTTCAAATGCTATAAGTATGGAGAGAGGGCATGTCTTTCACGGCTGCAAGAAGGATCGTTTGTGTTTCCAATATCACTAGCTAGGTCATCTCAAACCTAATTGTCCTACATGGATAACATGGGAAGTGCAAGCCCAGATATCCACCATCCGGTAGGAGGTGAAGGTTGAAAAGCATGAAATCACATGTATGAAATTTTGATCATCGATTTAATTGAATACTCAATCGTGTAGTAGCTTGTTAGCAAAATTATGCTAGCATCTAAAGGCCATAATGGATCAAGGATTCGGCTTACGGGGTGCTTTGTGAATCATAAATTAGGAGGACCGTTCGTGAAGGGTTGGAAGTTGTAATGTTGGGATGGCTTCTAACATACCCATTTAAGCTTTGAGATTTCCTCGTGATTGCTGGTTCTTATTTAGGAATTATATTACACAGTTTTCTATACTGAGAGTTGTGCTTAGAGAGTATCTAGTTAAACCGCTTTTTAGCCTGCGATGTGGAGAATGTCGTCCATTGAGGGAGCCATCCATGAGCGAGGGAGGACTGAGCATTCTGCTTAGAGGATCATTAGCCAGATTGATTTTGATGGGTTGCACACGATGGGATGAAGGAAGTTACAATGTAAGTTCATTGGATTTTTTTGAATTCAAGATTGTTGAGATCTTTTATAATAAAGATGATTGAGAGATTGATTTGAAGGGGTGCAGGGTGAGTTTTCATAAATTCCTGCTCTCGGGGTTGTGCACGTAGTTGTTGCGTTGAAAGCTTCTCGACAATATCTCATTGCAGCCGACTATCCCTTTGAGTACAATAGAATAGAGTTAAGGGGAGTGCATATTGCTAGGGCCGAATATCAATTGAGGGTGGTAGGCTTGGAAAGAAGTCAGTCTGAACTTAGTTTTGATGGCATTCAAAAGTTTGGGTTCAGTCAGTTGAGAAGTTATAGGATCACTTCGATTATTAAAACTAGAAAATTTCTTTGAGAAGGTTGTATGGATGGTGAGCAAGCTAAAAAGCTTAGGATTTGGACACAATGGATTATGAACGAATAGTAAAAGTCTTGAAATCGTTAAAGAAGGACTAATTCCAAGTGGGGGAGAACCACTTGGAAATATCGATAATAATTTCAAATGCAGAATATCTATGAATTGGTATTTAAGGATAAGGGAATAGTTGGTTTTCATCATAATTAGGGAATCAGAGGCTACGAATTTAGATTATCTTGGTGGGAGGATTCAGCCCTTATTGATATTCGATTAAGTGTTCTTGTGAATGGATGACAAAACCATGGGTAGGGCCCATGACAATTGTGGAAATGTTATGAGACCATGGGGTAACCGTATCATTCCCTTGGTTGTACTTGGGCGTAGTAGTATAGTAAGTTTATAATTTGTTTATAGCATTCTATAGGATGAGTTAGGTCATACCAGGAATGGTTATGAGAATGTGGCAGGAATGGTGATGAATTGTGAGCTTCTTATTCCAATGATTGGATGGTGTCATGGTGTGTCATAGACCCTCGTGGATTTTATCTATGTGATGGCGAGCGTAGTTATTGGTTATCAGATCCAGAGTAAGTCTGAGTGTAGTTATTGGTTATCACATCGGGGGTAAGCCCGAGTGTAGTTATTGGTTATCACATCAAGGGTAAGCCCGAATGCATTATTGGTTATCAGGTCGGGGGTAAGCCTGAGTGTAGTTATTGGTTAGACAGATCGCGGGTAGGCTCGAGTGTGGTCAGCGAATGATAGGGATGTTGATCCGAATGAGTGTTTAGGTTAATCTGGTATGCGACCGGTTAACTTTTGTTCAGGTCTTGTCAGCACATTTTATGTTGAGTATTCTTTATGCATTGTTTTGATGGTGTTCCTAGTAAGGGACTAGGGGTGGGTACATCAATCGAATGATCACCAGTCTTAGAGTGCAGTTTCTGAAGTTTAGGACTGATGGGTTCCTGATTCTGGTAAGTTTAATGATGAAGTTAGTTCTGAGTGTAGTTCGAGAATTATCGGTTTTCAGGTTCTCCCTAAAAGATGGGTCTTTAGTTGGAGCGAGAAAGATAGGCGTGCAATTGAGTAATTTCAAGTTATTGTTTGTTGGCAGCTATGTAGTCTCTCGAGTTTTTCTGAGCAACATGATTTGACTTGATGTGGTTAAAGGAAGTGTAGGATATGTTGATGTGGTTATGTTTCACAACAACAACTATTACTCTAGTAGCGATGCGCTGCCATTTGAGCTTCTCTATTGGCAGGAAGTGCCCCCAGTTTGTTGGGGAGAGTTTGGTCACAGAGTTATGGGAAGGACTAAACTAGTCATTCAGACGGCGGAGCTTATTTAGTAGATTAGATATAGGGTATAGATAACTCAGGGTTGACAGAGGAGTTATGCCGACAAGCGTCAATCTGAGTTGGAGTTACAGGTCGGCGACATAGTTTTGTTGAGGGTATCACTCTATAAGGGATAGCAAGGTATCCTGCCGATCAGATTTGCTTTAGGAAGAGGGGAAAGTATATCGAGGCATTTCAAGTGATTGAAAAGGTTACTAAGGTAGCTTACCGGTTAGATTTTCCTGAAGATCTCAGTCATATTCACAACACCTTCCATGTTTTGCAGCTTCGAAAGTGTGTGGCTGATGATTCGGCGGTTATTCCTTTGGATAACATTCAGGTCGCTGATCACATGAATTATATTGAGAGATCATTAGCAATATTGGATCATAAGATGAAGGCCTTGCGCAACAAGCTGGTGTCATTGGTCAAGGTTCAGTGGCAACATTAGAAGAGTTCAGAATAAATGTGGCAACCCAAGCAAGAGATTGGGGAGCATTACCCTGAGTTGTTCACAACATCGAACTTTAAGGAAGAAGTCTAGTTCAATTGGGGGAGAATTGTAACATATTAATATTGAGGTATTTCCATTTTTAACCCTGAGTATGAGAATTAATCACATGTTATCCCTAGATAGGAGAATTGTGGCAAATTGGACCAAAATGACATTTTTGTACTTTTGGGACGTCACCACTTACATTCAATGTAACCATAGGCACACTAGGCGTATGTTCCAAAATCCCAAACCCTAATATTTAGGGTTTGGACCCTATTTAAGAATCCTTAAATCCCAAGTCCTCTTTCTTTCATCAGCCTCTAGCTCCAACTTCAACCTTTGCAAACCCTAATACGTTTTTTAGCACTCTTGAGCCATTTGTGTGTGTTTTGGTATTCACAGAGGAAGAAGAAGGAAGAGAGAAAAACATAGAAGCTTGGAACAACCTTGGATCTAGAATTTTTGCACCCTCCTACATCTTTAGAAAGTATAAAGTTCATACCTTGAGGCTTATTTTATTAATCTAACTTGTATGATGTTGTTATGAGCTTTTGTCCCTAATCAATAATGTTCTTAAGTATGGCATGCTTTAGACCAAATGGATTGTCCTTCTAGACGTTTTGGAGCGTCTAAGGTCATAAAAATGCAATCTTGATTGTTAGTTTCTCCCCATGCATTAGTTTTAGTGTCTTAAGGAGTTAGGGTTTCTTGTTGTTGGGCACATAATAGCCATGTAAGACCGGAAAGTTGGAAAGTTTATTGTTAACGACATTAGTTTAGGACTAGATCTGGAATTTAGAAAAAATAGCTTAAGGATTAAACTCTAAATAAGAAGGAAAAGGGGTCATTCGTTTATGGTGGGCGTAGCCCAGGTACGCTACGCGTATAAGGTCAGCTAGCCCACATTTTCGTCAATGCTCGTGTACGCCAAGTGCACAAGCAGACTATGTTGGGCGTACTCAGTTGTGTTGACCACGTTTGAATTTTTGACTTTTTTCCTTTGATTGGGTTTGACCTAAGAGTATTTTGGGTATTTTGAGTTGTATTTGAGATTGGTCACTATTTTATGAATAGGTGATGGGTAGAGCTGATATTCAGAGTAGAGACCTATTTAGCTATTAGCTCGGACTGAGAGGTGAGTTTTCCTCAGTGCACTTATGGATCGAAGGCACCAAGGTCGAACCATTTTGAATAGATATCATGTTTTGTTGTGTGCTTTTATGCTGAGATATGTGTTTACTGGTTATATAATTAGACTGGTTAATCTATAGGACTAACTATGTTTGATGATTATTGGTTGATATTGTATGTGTAGACATGTTACGGTTTGATGGGTTGAGGCGGACTAGTTGGTGCTGAAGGCCAAGACACCCAGGGTGGCCCGGATAGACTGAAGGCCTGCGAGGCGATCCAGTCAGGCCAAAGGCTCTATGAGTGATGCAAATAGTATGTAGGCCTACAACACGGTCTAATCATCCTGAAGGATCTTGTATGCATGTTGTTGTTTGTATGGTTGTGTGTGGTACTTTGGGGGTACGCACTAAGCATTAGCTTACAGTTCCAGTTTATTGTTTCAAGTCCTCTGGGATCGGAGGAAATCAAAGGTCTGATCGTGCACATTCCTTTGGATTTTTTTTATTTTACTGGATTTTGGGATACTCTGATTTATGACTTATACTTTTGAAACAATGTTTTGTAAAGAATTATGGTGTTTGGGTTGTTTTTAAAAACTGAAAATTTACTCAGATTTTTGGCATGTAACACTAAAACTCAACCGATTTCTTTTTCATTAATTATCACACACATTTTTGTGTGCAGTTGATTTTTAAAACATAGAAAACTCATAACTTCTCCATACTTAATTTATATATCTGGAATCGTGTTGATGTGTACTTTCTGAATATATTAGTAGTTATATATAATACCACAACCTTTTGCATGCCTAGTTTTTAGTTTGCTGCTAATCTAACCACATTTTCGCAAATATGGTAAGACATAATAGTCCCTTTTCTTTATAATTAGACAAATATTACATTTTCAGCCTATTAAATTTGCCTATTTCCACTATTTCTATTAGCGAGCGGTGATGTATTTTCTTCGTTTGTCATATTCTCCCCCATTAAAAAGTATTTCGTCTCGAAATTTAACTCGTGGTTGATACATTTTCGACTAGATGAGGGTATTTTCTCTTCATTTTATCTTCGCATCCCATACTATGGTCTTCGCTTAGAGTTCCATCTGACCTTCATTATAGGAATGTGGTTTTGTTTAAGTCTCTTCATCTCTCGATCCAAGATTTCGACAGGTTCTTCGACGGAGTTAAGTTTGGTGTTGACTTGGATTTCATCGAGAGGAAAAATAAGTGTGTCATCGCACAAACACTTCTTGTGATTCATTACATGGAAGATTTCGTGCACGTTGCTGAGCTCTTGGGCAATTTTAGTTGGTAGGCTATCGGGTCAACTCTTGCAAGGATTTTCAAAGGTCATATGTATCTTGGTCTTTTTCCACTTTTTCCAAATCTCATGAATCCCTTCCAAGGAGATACTCTTAGCATCACTCGATCCATGACATGGAATTCAAGTGACTTGTGTATGACGTCAACAAAGCTCTTCTAGCAATCACAAGAGGCCTTCAATCTTTCTTTGATTTGAATGATCTTCTCGGTGGTCTCATGCATAATCTATGGACCTCTAAGCAAAGAATCATCTCCAAGCTCCTTTGTAAGTTGACTCTCGTCGACTTCTGCCTAGCATATTGGAGAACAACATGTTCGATTGTAGAGGGATTCGAACTATACAAACTTAATGCTAGTATGATAACTATTATTGTAAAGAACACTTAATCAATGGTAGATGAGTATCCCAAGCAGTTCCATAATCTATCGTATAGGATCGAAGCATGTCCTCAAGCATCCAGATCGTACTTTTGCTTTGGCCGTTAGTTTTGGGGGGTGGTAAATCGTGCTCATATCCAAGCGTGTACTGAGAGATTTCTATAGGGTTTGCCAACATCAAGAGGTAAACCTAATATCTCTATCTGATATGATGGATAAAGGCACTCCATGCAATTTGACTAACTCTCTAAGATATGTCTTGGTCATACTTAGACAATCTTGTTGGATAAGGTGTCTAAGTCCATAACTATTTCTAGTACATACTTGACCCGGTTTGGCATGGTCCATTTGGGTTGCATGACATCATGCATTTGGATAGACTAAAATGAGAGAAATAACACTTATGCTTTATTAACATATTATAGCTTCTAATATATTAATAATATTATTTAATTAGTATTGATCAAGAATTAACTTGGAATTCATTAAGTGATCAAAAGAAGACTAATTAAACATATGGGTTGATTGTGTAAATCACTCATACTTGTATAGTGGGCTTAATGCTCCATGGATTATCAAGTTGGGCTAAGGCTCATAAGATGCTCCATGGGAGTTACAAACCCATGGGTCATGGAAATGAAGATTCATGTCACATTAGACTTTACATGGTGTAACCCTAGATGTAACACACTATATAAAGGATATGAAGCTCACTAAAATTGGCCACCAGAACCAATATAGAGGGAAAGCCGATTTCTAAGTGTGACATTCTCTCTTAAAGTTTATTCCAAGTGCATTTGCTCTTTTGTGAAATATTTGAGGCATCACACTTGGGGTGCTAGGCTTTCAAGGTTTCCAAGGAATCAAATCAACTACAAGGTGTGTAATTCTAGCCATCTTTTATGTTAAAGTTCCCCATGTGAGCAAGATAGGATTATGAACCTTGGAAAAAGTATTTTGCAGGTATTCTTAGACAAATATAGATCCAAGGTTTTCTAGGGTTGGATGTACACCTAGGAGTGTTAGAATGCTCAAAACCCTTCAGTGGTATCACAGCCTAGGCTTGTTTGTTTGATACTTGATCCAAATAATGAAAAAAGTCGAATTCATGCTATTTGCACTGGGGACTCATCGAGTCCATGGGGGGTCTCAAATAGTCCAAGTGATTCTTCAACCAACTCAGCGAGTTGGTTATTGCATTCGACGAGTTGGGCATGTAGAGTGCAGATTTTCAATTTTTGCTGCTGGAAATGGACTAGAAACATTACCCTAAACTGTTTTGGTGTTTTAAAACTTGTTTTAGATGGTGTAATGGTTGTTCTAATCCATTTACAATGGCTAATATCAAAATTACATGATTATATGTGTTCATATGTTCTTGAAATTTGGATATAACTATGCATCTTCTTATGAGTTCTTGATAGATCATACGAATTACTTGTTTAATGTTTAATTCATGATCTTTATGTGTTTTAATGGATTCGATAACATTTCCTCAAGTTATGGATAACCAAAAGTCACTTTGTAATAAATCCATTAAAAGAACACATAAGTTACAAAAATGAAGAGCCTTCATTTTTTAATAACTCATAAGTTATGAATTGAAAGGTTTTGTAAAGTTACAAAATTTGCCCTCAAGTTTTGGAACATGTAAAGTCATTTAGTAAAATTTAGTTCCAATTCCTAGATTTTTAAAAAATTAAAATTCAACCCTTATACTTTATAATATTACAAGTTAATAATATATATATATATATATGTGTGTGTGTGTCTGTGTGTCTGTGTGTGTATGTATAAGATCAAGTCGTTTTACCATTAGTAGGCCTCACTCACGAAGCCGGTCTATAAGGCGGGTATAAGGTTGTTGCCTATAAAATGACAGCTTAATGGATGTCCATTCTCACCCACCGCTTCCTTGACTGGTGGAGGGTCGTTAGTCGAATGGGTAGGACAATGACTTAAAATTCTCAGTAAAAGTATAATGATTATTATAAAGTAACTAAATGTTTTATAAATTACCAATTTTAGTTAATTTAGGAAAATGTGAATAAGGTGCTAACCCATGAAATTACACTTTGCACTTTGATTAAGTCATTAGTGGAGTGTGTGTGGTTAACTGACACACTAACTTGGACTTAACAAGGTAGGAAAAGGGTGACTTAAGGTTTTTCATAGGTCGGTGGAGTGCGTATGGTTAAACGGCACATCAATTAAGTGAAAAACATTAAGGGTACCAAGTAATTTGCATGGTTACTTCACACCTTGTTTTGTGATCCTCGATATCCCAGTCACAAAACATGAAGGGCACACTCGAGATTGAAACATATCATTGAAAAGTTCAATGAATCTCGAAAGAATCTAGGAGTTTCTAAAACCAATTTAAAAAACCTAATAATTTATATTTTGTTTTCATGGTGGAAATTATTGAATCATTATTCACCTACCTTTCAAATATGTTATAGCTTAGATTACGACATCCCTCTTCTAAGTTATTGTTGGATAAGGTGTCTAAGTCCATAACTATTTCTGGTATGTACTTGACCCGACCCGGCATGGTCGATTTGGGTTGCATGGCACCATGCAATTGGATAGACTAAATGAGAGAAATAACACTTGGAGATTATTAATATATTATAAGTTCTAATATATTAATAATATTATTTGATTAGTTTGATCAAGAATTAATTTAGAATTAATTAAGTGATCAAAAGATAACTAATTAAATATATGGGTTGATTAAGTAAATCATCCATATCTTGTATAGTGGGCTAAAAGGCTCCATGGACCATCAAGTTGGGTTCCACCCATAGGATGATCCATGGATGCTCCATGGGAGTTACAAACCCATGGATCATGGAAATGAAGAGTCATGACACATTAGGGTTTAACCCTAGGTGTGTCAACACTATATAAGTAACATGATCTCCTCCCAAATCGGCTACACTAAGAAATAGAGGGCTTGGCCGATTTTGTGAAGTGAGTATACTCTCATAAGTTCTTCCAAGAGCATTTGGTGTTGTGTGAAGCATTTGAGGCATCACACTTGGGGTGCTAGGCTCACAAGGTTTCAAGGAACACAAACAACAACAAGGTAAGTTATTCTATCTATACTTTATGTTAAAATTGTTCCCCATGTATGCTAGATAGGAATATAACCTTGGAAATCAACTTTTCATGACAATTAGACAAACATAGATCCAAGGTTATTAGGGTTGCATGTACACTTAGGAAGTGTTAGAATGCTCAAAACCCATCAGTGGTATCAGAGACTAGGCTTGTTTGTTCTTATTTGTGCTTAAAAGTTGAAAACAGAATCGGAAATTTGCTGTCTGTGAATGGACTCGTCGAGTCTATAGGGGGGACTCGTCGAGTCCATGAGTATCTTCAACCAACTCGGCGAGTCATGTTCATGCACTCGGCGAGTAGGGTCGAATGAGTGCAGAATTTCGATTTAGTTGCTGGAAAATGAATTAGAAACATTACCCTAAACTGTTTTGGTAATTGTAAACTTGTTTTTTGATGGTGTAATGTCTTTGCTAATTCATTTACAACAACTAGTTATCAAAATTACAAAGTTTTATGTAATGCCCTCAAGTTTTGGAACAAGTAAAGTTAAGTTAAAACTTTAGTTCCAACCCCTAGAATTTTAAAAGTTAAAATTCAACCCTTATACTTATATTATGATGATTTAATAATTATATATATATGTATAAGAATAAAGTCGTCTTACCGCTAGTACGCCTCATTCACGAAGCCGGTCTGTAAGGTGGGTATAAGGTTGTTGCCTATAAAATGGTGACTTAATGGGTGAATATTCTCACCCACCGCTTGCTTGACTGGTGGAGGGTCGTTAGCCGAACGGGTAAGACAAGGACTTATAAATTCTCATTCAAAGTATGATGAATATAATAAAGTAACTAAATGTTTATTACATTCCCAATCTTAGTTACTTTAGGAAAAATGTGAATAAGGTGCTAATCCATGAAATTACACTTTACACTTTGTCTGAGTCGTTGGTGGAGCGTGTGTGGTTAACCGGCACACTAACTTGGACTTAACAAGGTAGGTAAAGGGTGACTTAAGGTTTATTATAGTATCGGTGGAGCGTGTGTGGTTTACTGGCACATCGATTGAGTGATAAACTTTAAGGGTACCAAGTGATTTGCATGGTTACTTCACACCTCGTTTTGTGATCCTCGGCATCCCAGTCACAAAACCTGGAGGGGACTCCCGAGATTGAAACATGCGTTTGAAAAGTTCATTGGATCTCAAAGAATCTAGGAATTTCTAAAACCAATAAAAAAAACTAAATATTTAATATTTCGGTTTTCGTGGTGGAAATTGGTGAATCGTCATTCACCTACCTTTCAAATATGGTATAGCTTAGATTACGGCATACCTCTTCTAAGTTATATTATATTGTGATTGGATCCTAGCCTTAATATTACATTTGGGTGTTTTATTAAGGACTTTCTCTTAAATCTAAACTAAACTTGTTCTTCTTTTTCAGATGTCTTCAAATAATGCTTCTGGCTCGAATCCTAATGGCTCCTTTACTCTTATGAGTTTGTGTGGGAAAGTCACCTTTGATGGATCCAACTTCAATAAGTGGATCAGAAACATCAGGATGATTACTCGCTACGTGGACAAAGAATATGTCCTTGACAAGGAGCTTAAGGAAATTGACGAGTCCACTGCAACTCCCCAGGAGATCGCTGACTTTCATACTCATGAAAGAGATGCAACCAAGGTGGCTTGCATCATGTTAGCCACCATGACAGCTGAACTCCAAAAGTCTTATGAAGACTTCTACCCTTATGAAATGCACCAAGATTTGATGGAAAGATACCATCAAAGTGCACGACAAGAGAGGTACGAAGTCATCTGCTCCATGATAACAACCATGATGAAGGACGGAGAGTCCGTCACGAGCCACATGCAGAAAATGCAAAGGTATGTGGATCGTTTGTTGAAGCTTAATGTGAACTTCCCTGAGGAGCTTGCAATAGATATTATTTTGCACTCCTTACCATCGTGCTATGATCAATTCCGCATGACATATCACATGAACAAGGAAGAAGTCACCCTCAGCAAACTTCAGGGACTTCTCAAGACCGCAGAAACAGGTCTTAAGGGGAAGTCAGTTGCTATCACCCCTACTCCAGACTCAACTCCGGTCTTGGCAATCGGGCAAAGTCGAGGGAGGAAGAGAAAGAGATCTTCAAAGGGTACCAAGGCTCGGACCCTTGATGGCTCTTCTTCAAGTGGAACCAAGAAAGGTTTCATTACTCCTTCTTCTGACCCAAAAGAGGTTGAATGCTTCTATTGCCATGAAAAAGCTCATTGGAAGCGGAACTGCCCAAAGTACCAGCAAGATGTGAAGGATGGGAAAGTCAAACCCAACCATGCAGGTATTTACACTGTCATTTCTAATAACTCACCCCATTTGAAATCTTGGGTCCTTGATACAGGTTGCGGTATTCATATTTGTTGTGACTTGCAGGGACTAGGAAGAAGTGAGAATGTGGAGCAAGGAAGAATAAACTTAATCATGGGGAATAGGAAAGTTACACATGTCACCAAGATTGGAGTTTATACTTTATCGCTAAGTAGTGGGTTAAATTTGGATTTGAATAAATGTTGTTATTCACCAGAAATGGCAAGAAATATTATTTCCTTTCATGCATTGTACAAACAAGGTTTCACCTTTTCGTTTGATAATGAAGTTGGTTCGATTAATGCTTTCTTTAATAATGTTCTTTATTTTAAAGCATTACCTTGTGATGGTGTGTATGAAGCTGTATCTATTGTAGATAACATAGGAAATAATGTTTTGTGTATTGATTCTACTAATAATAATAACTTGGATAAAGCATCATTATGGCATTGTCGTCTTGGACATATAAGCAAGAAACGCATAGGCCAACTCCAAAAGGATGGAGTCTTGGAGTCGTTTGACCTAAAGTCAAATGACAGTTGCGTATCATGCTTACTTGGAAAAATGACAAAGTCACCCTTCACAGGCTCGTGTGAAAGGGGTGAAGGTTTGTTGGACCTTATACACACGGATGTGTGTGGACCATTCAAACATACCACAAGAGATGCTAATCGTTATTATTTGACTTTTACCGATGATTACAGTAGATATGGATATGTCTACTTAATCATGCAAAAGTCAGAGACATTCGAGAAGTTTAAGGAATTTAAACAGGAAGTCGAGAATCAATTGGGCAGGAACATTAAGATGCTTCGATCCGATCGAGGTGGTAAGTATCTTAGTTCAGAATTCCTCGACTATCTAAAGGAATGTGGGATTGTCTCACAAGTGACACCTCCCAGGACACCGCAGTTGAATGGTGTGGCTGAGAGGCGTAATCGAACCTTGTTGGACATGGTTCGTTCCATGATGAGTCGAGCTTCGCTACCAATCTCATTCTGGGGGTATGCGTTAGAGATTGCCGCCCATATCCTTAATCTAGTCCGTACAAAGAAAGTTGCCAAAACTCCTCACGAGATATGGACTGGTAAAGTACCTAAACTAGACCACATCAAGATTTGGGGCTGCGAGGCTTTCGTGAGACGCGAGACTCATGATAAGCTCGAACCCCGAAGCGAGAGGTGTATTTTCATCGGCTACCCACAACAATCCTTTGGTTACCTCTTCTACAGACCTAGTGATAATGTGGTCTTTGTAGCAAGAAGAGGAGTCTTTCGAGAAAGAGAGTTTATAAGCCAAGGAGACAGTGGGAGGCAAGTTGATCTTGAAGAAATTCAAGAGTCAAGTGGTGAAGGAACTTCAAACTCTAGCCCTCAACTTGAGGAGGAAACTCCTGTTGAGCCAATTGACGAATCTGTACCTCTGAGGCGTTCCACGAGAGTTAGGAGTGCACCTGAGCATTACTATGGATTCCATATTACTGCAGAAGGTGAGACACTTATTAGTGATGAGACACTAGTAAGTCAAGATGACCCTAACAGCTACGAGGAAGCCATGGCGGGCCCCAAGTCTGCCAAATGGAAAGAGGCTATGGATAGCGAGATACAATCCATGTATGACAATCAAGTTTGGAACTTGGTTGAGAATGTACCAGGTCGAAAGACTGTAGGGTGCAAATGGGTCTTCAAGAAGAAGACCGACATGGATGGTAAAGTACACACTTATAAGGCTAGACTGGTTGCAAAGGGCTTCTCTCAAATTCCTGGAGTGGACTATGATGAGACCTTTTCTCCGGTAGCCAAGATTAAGTCTATTCGGGTTCTGTTAGCCATAGCCGCATTTCATGACTATGAAATTTGGCAAATGGATGTCAAAACCGCTTTCCTTAATGGAAAGTTGGCTGAAGATGTTTACATGAGTCAGCCATAGGGTTTTGTCAGTAACGAGTACCCTAATAGAGTGTGTAAGCTTGAAAAATCTATTTATGGATTAAAGCAAGCACCTCGCAGATGGAATCTTTGCTTTGATGAAAAGGTCAAGGAATTTGGCTTTTCTAGGAGTGAAGATGAATCTTGTGTATATGTCAAGGCTAGTTGGAGTATAGTTAGCTTTTTGGTATTGTATGTGGATGACATACTACTCATAGGAAACGACATTCCAACCCTGCAGGAAGTAAAGTCCTGGCTTGGAAAGTGTTTCGCTATGAAGGACCTTGGTGAAGCTGCCTATATCTTGGGGATAAGGATCTTGAGAGATCGGAGTAAAAGACTAATTGGACTTAGTCAAAGTACCTACTTGGAGAAGATTCTGAAGAGATTCAGAATGCAAGACTCCAAGAAAAGAGAGTTGCCCATCCAGAGTAACGCCAAACTGAGTAAGACACAAAGCCCTAGCACTGAGGCTGAGATAGCAGAAATGAGTCGAATACCTTATGCTTCGGCTGTAGGTTCGATCATGTATGCTATGACATGTACTCGACCTGATGTAGCCTTTGCCTTAAGCATGGTTAGCAGGTTTCAGGGGAACCCTGGCAAGGCACGCTGGACTGCGGTAAAGACTATTCTCAAGTACCTACGAAGGACTAAGGACTGGGTCCTTACCCTCGGTGGAAGTGATGACTTGAGAATTGTAGGGTATAGTGATGCTAGCTTCCAGACTGATAGGGATAATTTCCGCTCTCAGTCAGGCTGGGTCTTTACCCTAAATGGAGGAGCAATTTCTTGGAAGAGTTCCAAGCAAGAGACAGTGGCATATTCTACTTGTGAATCAGAGTATATTGCAGCTAGCGAAGCGGCAAAGGAGACGTTATGGCTGAGAAACTTCATTGGAGACCTTGGAGTTGTACCAGCTATTAAAGAGCCGATGGAAATTTTCTGTGATAGTGAAATTGATGTTGCCTTAGCCAAGGAACCAAGGGATCACGGGAGATCCAGACACATCGACAAAAAATACCATTTCATCAGACATCGGATCGAAGAAGGACTCCTCGTGGAAAAGAGGGTATCATCAGATAAGAATCCGGCAGATCCCCTCACGAAGGGACTGACTCGGGTTAAGCATCTCCAGCATGCTCGGAGCATAGGGCTGAAGGATGATATTAGATTTAGTAGTTAGATAATCTCGAAATTTGTAAAGTGTAATTGACATTTGATGATGAATAAAAGTGTTTTATTTATGAGTAAAGTGTTGCTATCTCTTGTCGATCGTTTACTATATTTCTTTTGCATGTTTTGACTTCCAGAATAATTTTGTTTGGTATAACATATTATTCAAACCTCCACAGTCGGTCATATGTCGGAAGTAGGTGTGAATCAAGATTGTCATGTTTGGTTGTAGAGGTCTGGGACAAGGCTACAACAATCATGAGTGCTCATAAGTTCTGAGCATTGGACTCAACCCACGCTCACTGGAATCACTTCATGAAATTCTATCTCGAGTGATCGTGAGACGGTAATATCATATAAGTCTTTAAACCTAGAGATATGATTTGTTACTTACAAGTTGGTTATGCATTGATTGTACGAAAAACGCATTGGTAACTTGATGTTATAAAATCGTGCTCTTGTGTGTAATCCAATGAGTAGTAGAACAAACATATGAGTCGAAGTTTATCTGTTCCTTCTTGGATTAGAAGCTGATATCTGGGCCCCTCGATGATTTTGTTTTGACCTATGTACCGGGCCCGGTCAGAACTAAGTTGATGTGTTCAATTAAGTTCTTTGTCAAACAAATCGGAAATCGAGAAACAAATGTTGGACAATAAGTAAGACATTGTTCCATGTATTTGTCCGACTGATATCTAGAACAGAGGATTATATGATCACTTATCTTAAATGGCGTACCATCATCTTCTCAAGTTTCGAGAAACCTTGTAAAGAGCTACGATTGCCGATCGGTTCCTGAAGTCATACTTGCAGTAATAGTTATTAGACTTATCCAAGTGGGAGACTGTTGGATAAGGTGTCTAAGTCCATAACTATTTCTGGTATGTACTTGACCCGACCCGGCATGGTCCATTTGGGTTGCATAGCACCATGCAATTGGATAGACTAAATGAGAGAAATAACACTTGGAGATTATTAATATATTATAAGTTCTAATATATTAATAATATTATTTGATTAGTTTGATCAAGAATTAATTTAGAATTAATTAAGTGATCAAAAGATAACTAATTAAATATATGGGTTGATTAAGTAAATCATCCATATCTTGTATAGTGGGCTAAAAGGCTCCATGGACCATCAAGTTGGGTTCCACCCATAGGATGATCCATGGATGCTCCATGGGAGTTACAAACCCATGGATCATGGAAATGAAGAGTCATGACACATTAGGGTTTAACCCTAGGTGTGTCAACACTATATAAGTAACATGATCTCCTCCCAAATCGGCTACACTAAGAAATAGAGGGCTTGGCCGATTTTGTGAAGTGAGTATACTCTCATAAGTTCTTCCAAGAGCATTTGGTGTTGTGTGAAGCATTTGAGGCATCACACTTGGGGTGCTAGGCTCACAAGGTTTCAAGGAACACAAACAACAACAAGGTAAGTTATTCTATCTATACTTTATGTTAAAATTGTTCCCCATGTATGCTAGATAGGAATATAACCTTGGAAATCAACTTTGCATGACAATTAGACAAACATAGATCCAAGGTTATTAGGGTTGCATGTACACTTAGGAAGTGTTAGAATGCTCAAAACCCATCAGTTATAATATATTGTAATTGGATCGTAGCCTTAATATTACATTTGGGAGTTTTATTAAGGCCTATCTTTATATCTAATCTAATCTTGTTCTCTTTTTTTCAGATGTCTTCCAACAATACTGCTTCTAGCAGAAACCCTACCGACTCCTTCTCTCTCATGAACCTTTGTGGGAGAGTCATCTTTGATGGTTCCAACTTTATGGATTAGATCCGGAACATTAGGATGGTCACACATTATGAGGACAAGAAATACGTCCTTGACAAGGAGCTAAAGGATATTGATGAGTCAACTGCTACTCCTGAGGATTTCGCTGAATTCCGGACACATGAGAGAGATGCCACGAAAGTAGCTTGTATCATGATGGCCACAGTGACAACTGAGCTCCAAAATTCCTATGAGGACTATTACCCTTTTGAGATGCACCCAAGAGAGGTATGACATCATCTGCTCCATGATAACAACCCGAATGAAGGATAGCAAAACCCATCACCGGTCACTTGCAGAAAATGCAAAGGTATGTGGACCGGTTGCTGAAACATAATGTGAACTTCACCGAGGAGTTGGCAATAGATATCATTTTGCACTCCTTACGCTCGTCTTATGATCAATTTCGCATGACATACCACATGAACAAGGAGGAAGTTACCCTCAGCAAGCTTCAAGGACTCCTTACGACCGTTGAAACAAGTCTTAAAGGACAGTCAGTTGTTACCACTCCTACTCCTATTCCAAACTCCGCCCCTGTCTTGGCAATCGGGAAAGGTAGAGGGAAAAAGAGAAAGAACCCTTCGAAGGGTACCAAGGGTAAGACCTTTGAAGGCTCCTCTTCAAGTGGAACCAAGAAAGGTTTCGTCACTCCTTCTTCTGACCCAAAAGAGGCTGAATGCTTCTATTGCCATGAAAAGTCGCATTGGAAGCAGAACTGCCCAAAGTACCAATAAGATATAAAGGATGGGAAAGTAAAACCCACCCTTGCAGGTATTTACACAATATTGTCTAATAACTCACCCTATTCTAACTCTTGGGTCCTTGATCCAGGTTGTGGAATTCACATATTTTCTAATTTGCAGGGACTAAGAAGAAGTGAGAATATGGAGCATGGAAAGATAAACTTGATTATGGGGAATATGAAAGCTTCACCTATCACCAAGATTTGAGTGTATTCTTTGTTACTAAGAAGAAGTGAGAATATAATGTGTAAGCAAGAAACACATAGGTCAACTCCAAAAGGATGGAGTGAGAATATAATGTGTTGTCTATTGATTCTTCTAACGATAACTTGGATAAAGCATCATTATGGCATTGTCATCTTGGACATGTAAGCAAGAAACACATAGGTCAACTCCAAAAGGATGGAGTCTTGGAGTCATTTTACCTAAAGTCAGACAATAGTTGTGAATCATGCTTACTTGGAAAAATGACAAAATCACCCTTTACTGGTTCTTGTGCAAGGGGTGAAGGTTTGTTGGATCTAGTACACATTGATGTGTGTGGACCCTTCAAATCTGCTACTAGGGATGCTAATCGTTATTATTTGACTTTTGAAAGGTTTAAAGAGTTTAAACAAGAAGTCGAGAATCAATTGGGCATGAACATTAAGATGCTTCGATCTGATCGTGGTGGCGAGTATCTTAGTATAGAGTTCCTTGACTATCTTAAGGAATGTGAGATTGTCTCAAAATTAACACCTCCAGGACACCACAGTTGAATGGTGTGGCTGAGAGGTGTAATCGAACCTTTTTGGATATGGTTCGTTCCATGATGAGTCGAACTTCGCTACCAATCTCATTATGGGGGTATGCTTTAGAAACAACCACCCATATCCTTAATCTAGTCCCAGCAAAGAAGGTTGCCAAAACACCTCATGAGATGTGGACTGGAAAAGTTCCTAGTTTAGGCTACATCAATATTTGGGGTTGCAAGGCGTTCGTGAGACGCGAGACTCACGATAAACTCGAACCTCAAAGTGAGAGGTGTATTTTGATCGGCTACCCACAGAAATCCTTTGGTTACCTCTTCTACAGACCCAGTGAGAATGTGGTCTTCATAGCAAGAACGGGTGTCTTTCGAGAAAGAGATTTCATAAGCCATGGAAACAGTGGGAGGCAAATTGACCTTAAGGAAATTCAAGTGTCAAGTGGTGAAGGAATCTCAAACCTTAGCAATCAACCTGAGGAGGAAACTCCTGTTGATCCAATTGATGAGTCTGTACCTCTGAGGCGTTCCACAAGGGTTAGGAATGCACTTGAGCACTACTATGGTTTTCATATTACTGTGGGGGGTGAGACACTTATCAGCGATGAGACATTGGTATGTCCGGATGAACCTAACAACTATGCGGAAGCCATGGCAATCCCCGAGTTTGCTGAATGGAAAGAAGCAATGGATAGCGAGATACAGTCTATGTATGAAAATTAAGTTTGGAACTTGGTTGAATATGTACCAGGTCGTAAGACAGTTGGGTGCAAATGGATATTCAAGAAGAAAACCGACAGTTGGGTGCAAATGGATAGTAATGTACACACATATAAGGCACGACTGGTTGCAAAGGGCTTTTCTCAAACTCCGGGAGTTGATTATGATCAGACCTTTTCACCAGTAGCAAATATTAAGTCTATTAGAGTTCTGTTAGCCATTGTTGCAGATGGTATCTATGTTTTAATGAGAAAGTCTAAGAGTTTGGCTTTTCGAGTAGTGAAGACGAATCTTGTGTATATGTCAAGGCTCGTCGGAGTATAGTTAGCTTTTTGGTACTGTATGTGGATGACACACTAGTCATAGGAAATGACATCCCAACCTTGCAGAAAGTGAAGTCCTGGCTTGGGAAGCTTTTCACTATGAAAGACCCAGGAGAAGTTGCCTATATTATAGGGATAAGGATTCTGAGAGACCAGAGTAAAAGACTAATTGGACTTAGTCAAAGTACTTGCTTGGATAAGGTGTTGAAGAGGTTCAGCATGCATGATTCCAAGAAAAGAGAGTAACCTATCCAAAGTAACGCCAGATTGAGTAACACTCAATGCTCAAGTACCGAGATTGAGATAGCAGAAACGAGACGAGTACCTTATGCTTCCGTTGTAGGCTCGATCACGTATACTATGACTTCTACTCGTCTTGATGTGGCCTTTACCTTGAGCATGGTCATCAGATACCAGGAAAACCCTAGCAAGGCTCACTGGTTTGTGGTAAAGAATATTCTCAAGTACCTTTGGAGGACTAAGGATTGGCTCCTTACCCTCGGTGGGAGTGATGACTTAAGAGTTGTAGGGTATAGTGATGCTAGCTTCCAGACTGATAGGGATAATTTCCGCTCTCAGTCGGGCTGGGTCTTTACCTTTAACAGAGGAACAATTACTTGGAAAATTTCCAAGCACGAGACAGTGGCTGATTCAACTTGCGAATCAGAGTATATAGCAGCAAACGAGGCAGCAAAGGAGGCGATATGGTTGAAGAACTACATTGGAGATCTTGGAGTTATACCATCTATAAAGGAGCCTATGAAAGTTTCTGTGATAGTGAAAGTGCAGTTGCCTTATCGAAAGAACCAAGGGATCATGGAAGATCCAGACACATCAAAAAAAAATACCATTTCATCAGACATCAAATAAAAGAAGGACTCCTTGTGGAAAAGAGGGTATCATCGGATGAAAACTCAGCAGATCCCCTCACGAAGGGACTGGGTAGGGTTAAGCATCTTCAGCATGCGAGGCACATAGGGTTGAAGGATGATATTAGTTTTTAGTAGTTAGATAGCTCAGAAATTTGTAAAGTGTAATTGACATTTGATTATGAATAAAAGTTGTGTTTATTTATGAGTAAAGTGTTGCTATCTTTTGTCAATCCTTTACTATAATTTCTTTTGCATGTTTTGACTTCCGTAATATTTATGTTGTGCATTACATATTATTCAAATTCTCCATAGTCGGTCATATGTCGGAAATAGATACGAATCAAGACTGTCATGAGGTTGGCATGTAGCAAAGCGGTGCTACAACACTTCATGAGTACTCATAAGTTCTCAGTATTGGACTCAACCCACACTCACTGGAATCACTTCATGGAATTTATCTCGAGTGTTCATGAGATAGTAATATCATATAAGTCTTCAAACCAAGAGATATGACTTGTTGGATATGAGTTGGTTATACATTGATCGTACGAAACCGCATTCGTAACTCGATGCTATAAAACATACTTTTCTTTGGGATTCAACAAGTAGTAGAACAAGCATATGAGTCAAAATTTATCTGTTCCTTCTTGGATTAGAAGTGATATCTGGGCCCCTGAATGATTTTGTTTTGACCTATGTATCGGGCCCGGTCAGAACTAAATTGATGTGTTCGATTAAGTTCTTTGTCAAACAAATCGGAAATCGAGAAACAAACTATTGGATAATAAGTAAGACATTGTTCCATGTATTTGTCTGGCTGATATCTAAAACAGAGGATTGTATGATCACTTATCTTAAATGGTGTATCATCATCTTCTCAGTTCGACGAGACCTTGAAAGAGCTACGATTACTGGTCGATTCCTGAAGTCACACTTGCAGTTATACTTATTAATAAGTATTGATCAAGAACTAGTTTGGAATTAATTAAGTGATCAAAAGAGGACTAATTAAATATATGGGTTGATTGTGTAAATCAATCATACTTGTATAGTGGGGTTAATGCTCCATGGATTGTCAAGTTGGGATAAGGCTCATAAGATGCTCCATGGATGGTCCATGGGAGTTACAAACCCATGGGTCATGGAAATGAAGAGTCATGTCACATTAGCATTTACATGGTGTAACCCTAGATGTAACACACCATATAAGGGATATGAAGCTCACTAAAATTGTCCACTAGAAGCAATATAGAGGGCAAGCCGATTTCTAAGTGTGACATTCTCTCTCAAAGTTTAATCTAGGCTCTCAAGGTTTCCAAGGAATCAAATCAACTACAAGGTATATAATTCTTGCCATCTTTTATGTTAAAGTTCCCCATGTATGCTAGATAGGATTATGAACCCTGGAAAAAGTATTTTGCATGTATTCTTAGAAAAACATAGATCCAAGGTTTTATAGGGTTCGATGTACACCTAGGTTTGTTAGAATGCTCAAAACACTTCAAAAGTATGGTTAGAGGGATCGGGAAACTACAAAATAGCCTATAGGAGGGAAGTTCTAGTTGTCCCATGGCAGTATGTTGATCACGAACAACCTCTCGGAGGGAAGTATGATCGAATGATCTATGTTCTAGAGAATAGCCTCTCAGAGGGAAGTTGTAGACACAACAGTTAGAAGTATGCTAGCATATGTTATGTGTTAGAAGGTAAAGTATTATGGGACATATTGCTCTATGTTATATGCATGATGTTATGTGCTCGATGTGTTATTTCATATGATTTGTCTAATGGCTGAGTTTTGTGATTACTCACTCAGTTGTAGGCAGAGTTGCTACTTTATGTTTTTAGTTGCATGTCCTTCAGGTTTGAAAGGTAGGGAGTTGGTTTAATTGGGATATTTGGACATTATTAGAGGGGCATGACATCTATTTTATTCATCCTATGTTAGTGTCTTCAAAACAAGATTTTGCTTCCATATTTTTGTTGGGTTTTGAGCATTCTAACACTCCTAAGTGTACATGCAACCCTAAATACCTTGGATCTATGTTTTCTCTATTATACATGCAAATATGAACATCCAAGGTATTATCCTAATCTAGCATACAAAATAATGGATATAACAAGATAGAATACATACCTCTTTGATAGTGCTTGTCTTCATGAAGCTTGAGTGCCTAGTGCCCCAAGTGTGACACCTCAAATGGTTCACACAACACCATAAGCACTTGGAATAACTTAGAGAGAAATTAGAATACTTCATGAAATCGTCTAGCCCTCATACACATACATAGTCACGATTTCTTGAGCCATGGGTTTCTTTTATATGGTGGCTATTAGGGTTACACCATGTAACTCATGACTTTAACCATTCCTTATGCTCCATGGATTTTAACCTCCATGGAGTATCCATGGGTCACCCCATGGACTTAGTCCAACATAAGGAATCTTGGATCACAAGCCCACATATATAAGAATGAATGATTTACACAATCAACCCATATATTTAATTAGTCTCCTTTTGATCACTTAATTAATTCCAAATTAATTGTTGATCAATACTAATTAAATAACCTTATTAATATATTAGAACTTTTAATATATTAACAAACCTTAAGTGTTATTTCTCTCATTTTAGTCTATCCAAGTGCATGATGCCATGCAACCCAAATGGACCATTCCGGGTCGGGTCAAGTTTTACCAATTATAGTTATGGACTTAGACATTAATCCAACAGTCTCCCACTTGGATAAGTGTAAAACTATTATTGCAAGTATGACTTCAAAACCCGACTAGCAATCGTAGCTCTCAAAAGCTTCTGTCGAACTCTGACCTTGTAGATGAACTCTGACCTTTGTCAATGACTTGTCCATTAGATAAGGGATCATATATTCCTCCATTCTAGATATCATATGGACTGAGACATGGATTATAATCATTCTCTCTGTCCATTAGTTGTTTCCCGATTTCCGATTTATGATGACTGACTAATTGAACAAATCAAATCAGTCCTGGCCCGGCCGAGCACTTCCATTTGTCATCATCAAATCATCGAGGGGCCCACAGATATCGCTTTCATCCCGAAGGTAAAAGGAATGGATAAACTTCGACTCATATGGCTTGTTCTACTACTTGTTGAATCGTACACAAAGACACGTTTTATAACATCGAGTTACCAATGCGTTTCGTGTAATCAATGTACTATCAACTCATAGTAATAACTCATATCTCTAGGTTTGAAGAATATAAGATATTATCGTCTCATGATCACTCGTGATAAAATCCATGAAGTGATTCCAATGAGCGCGGGTTGAATCCAATACTCAGAACTTATGAGCACTCATGAGTGTTGTAGCCCTTTGTCCAACAACTTAGACCTCTACAAGCCAACTCATGACAGTCTTAATTCATATCTACTTCCAACATATGACCGACTGTGGATGGGTTGAATAACGTAGTCATTCCGGAAGAATAACCTAGTTTATTCCGGAAGTCAAAACATGCAAAGTGCAACACAATAATAATTGAATCCAATATGGTCTCAGAACTTATGAATATAAATAAAACACCTTTTATTTATCACCATATGATTACACATTATTCATTGTATACTGTTTCAGCTATCAACTATATTCTTGAATTTAAAACAATAGTTGTCCCATGCTCCAAGCATGTACACTATGTTTTCTAAACACTAGTCATGTCATACACCAAGTATGCATACTATGTTTGTCTATGATCTTTATTTTGTGAACTATATCAAATGAACATAACTTCAATGATTCTCTTTTCACACTCCCAAATCTTTACTGCAAATGCAAGAATTCCAAATTCATGTCATTTACTGAAATCTGTTAGATTCTAAACTTATATGCATCGATCCTCTTGTAATGATTATGCACAAAGTCAGAAAGACTTAACAACAATCATTACAGAGCATTCCAAAGGAGATCAAGTCCTTGGAACCATCCTTCTTGCATTAAGTTTCCTTAATCTTACACAGATTGAAAATTCTAACTTTGAAACATTTCCAGATTCCATTTCGACTATCACTTCTGAACAAGAGTTGCCTCCTTACAGTTTATGTCAATATGGTCCTTCTAGAATTATCACTATACTTCTAACTGTCCTTGAGCAACCAATCTTTGGTAAACCTTAGATTGTCCTCGACAATTGTTTAATCCTTTTAGTGATATCCAGTTCTAAACCTTTTCCCTTCTTAATGCCCCAGGCATTTGGAAATTTTTAGAAAGGATGAATATAGCACATGTAATCGGTCCTATATCCGAAGCATATGGGACACGATTCATGATGTCTCACATAAAGACTAAACCAGTCTTTTGCTATAACATTTCCATTTCAATTTGCCAAGTTCTCATAATTCAGATTATGAAAAGGGATGCCGTAATCATAATCGAATTTAAGAACGCAAATAATGGACCCATATTACAGAATTTCCTTATGTTGAGCCATTCCAACATGAAATTCATATATATCCTTGACTAAATGATTAAAACCTCACGATCTAAGCTTATAGATTTGAGATGAAGTATAATTTCCTCTCCCTTAATTATAGCAAAACAACTCTTTCCCAGTTGAAACCTTTTGTTTTTCTATAATTAACATTGCTAACTTGCAATACTTATCATAATTATCATGCTCCCACTAACATGATGATTATTAGCATAACACTTATGCTCCCACTAGCTTTGACATGTACTCAAAAATCAGTTGGACTTCTAGAAATCAATACTTTATTGACTTTCTTACCAAAGTTCAGATTTCTGATACTAGATTGTTTTGATAAGACTTTATTAAAAAACATACACCTTCCCTTAGATAGCTCATGGGTGTGTCAAAACAATTTTAAGAACTATGAAAAGGGATGTCATAATCATAGTCTTGATCATTTTGACCTTTGCCATTTCTCACAAGTCCAAGTTAGTGTGGCGGTAAACCACACACGCTCCACTAACGACTTTGAGAATGCAAACATCACAATTGCTATCTAGCTAAAATCTACTTAGTGGAAGTGTTTCCTCACCATCATTTTCATGAATCAGAGAGAAACCTTATGACACTTAGATTTATTGGTGTATGAGTTCCTACCCATATGAATTTGTCAAAACCATAATCACAAGACACGGATAATGACAAATCCAAAACCATATGGATTGAACTCGATCTTAATTTCTCGCCACCTGGCAGCTCAAGGGCCTGCCATTGCTTACAAGTTGTTGTGCAACACATTGAGAACTCTAAGAACTCATATGCAAAGCCAAATTTAACTAGAATGGGCACAGAGCACGATAGGTTATAAACCTTAAGTCGTGTGCTAGTGAAGAACTTTAGGTTTCATTCTTGATTAGTTCTTGAGACTTTCAAGACCTTTAAGACTCCCACTGTCCTCTTGAGCTATAAGACTCCCTTGTCAAACATCCAAGAGATATTGTGGATTCTAATCAAGACAAACACTTCACACAATTGGCCTAAGTTGGTCTTTGTTTTATCCAAAACATCACAACTTACCAATTTCAAATGTACAAGAGTAGAAAACTTTTACTCTTACATTTTTCAAGTGTCTTAAACCTTCTTTAAGGACATGTCACTCAAATTTCAATCTTGGAGTATGACTCTAAGACTTGTATTGGAACGAAGTATGACTCATCTTCTTGATTTAACCATTTCAACAATTCAAGATCCCTTCTTCTTAGTCATAAGAATGCACTAAGACTTCCTTAGAGAACTAATTTTGATATGGTTTCTTAATCATTAAGATGATCACAAAACTGATACTAAAGTACTCTCCCATCTTTTCAGATTTGAGAAACTTTTATCCTTCTGCCTAACTTGATTCTTTTTATCCGCTCTGCCATGCATTGGAACCTTTTCCAATGTCTCAGTGTTACACTTAAGCTTGTAAGTATAATCATATTTACTGAGCTCTAGTAAAATATGACGAATAGCCTTATATCTTTTGTGGTGGACTTAATCAGTGCACATGACTATGTACTCGATCCCTTAGTCCATTACTTGACTCACACATCCATGTGAATAAGTAATTAGTCTTAATTTTTCCAATACTTGAAAAGTTCTCATTTATCATG
The DNA here is from genome assembly GCF_052625555.1 of Lactuca saligna. Taxonomy (NCBI): domain Eukaryota; kingdom Viridiplantae; phylum Streptophyta; class Magnoliopsida; order Asterales; family Asteraceae; genus Lactuca; species Lactuca saligna. The sequence continues at coordinate 79,355,863 of NC_136418.1, forward strand.
CTATACAACTTGCATGATTCCAAGTCCCGGTCCAATTGAGACTTTGGATGATGAGAATCTTTCCTTATTTGGTAAATTTAGACATTACCACAAATGAAAGAATCAATTTCATATTTCCACTCTTGCTAGTAATGGAATCATATAAGCAACAATTTTTCCTCAAATGCCATTGTAAGGATATTTTAAAATAACTAAAATCAAAATTTTCTTTTATTTTAAAACATGCGGAAAAACTTATCCTTACAATCCATATGAAAACTTGTTGTTATCTATTCCTAAGCAATACCTCATGACTCCTAAGAAGTAGCTCAAGAATCCGATCTTCAAACTACGCGATAGAAATCCATCTATGCGATCAGATTCAGCATATTCTTTCTTTAAGTTCCTTTACTTTCCTTTGATTCTTAAAACATTACCATGTGACCCAGTCACATCATGTATCAGGAATCTCAGAATAGAAACTTAACAGAGTTAGATAGTGGACTTTACCTGAAGTAGAGTCAAACTTATTGACTTTAACATCCTTAGGTAAATTTGGCAGCTTCGCAACTCATAACCCTTACTTTGACAATATAAACATATGGACCCTTTGATAATGGTACACGAGACTATCACAGACTTAGCTTTTCTCTTTACCATTTGTTCAACCGAGTTGACTATGGCCGATCCCTTTCCATTGGGAAGAGAATGCTTTTTCTGTATTTCCAGTGTCACCATTGTCAATGTCCATAAAGTTTCAGGAAGTTGATCTTAACAATAGATAAGATCATTAAGGGTCTTGTCATAGTCTATTTCATAGGTATCCCAAAGGAACTCACTATGTGACTTAGAAAGTGATTGAACCACCAACTTTCTCAAGACTTTGACACCCAACTCTCCCGGCTTGTCAATGTGTGACTACATCTCCAAGATGTGATCACACCTAGACCTTGCCTTGCCATTAGGGCTTGAGTGACCTTAAATTTTTCAAGAACTTGTGGGTTAGGGAGAATAATCGGAGGAGGAGAAAGAAGTATAATATCCATGGGACATCATCTTCATTAGGAAAGCTTGTTTCAAGATATTTGGGAAGATCATAAATGTCTAAACCAGACATCTTTTTGGCAGATATTCAAGATAGTTGATTTTAAAGTCCTTAATGTGACACCCAATATGAAATATTAAGGCTAGGACCCAACAGACTATTTTATAACTTAGAAGAGGTATGCCGTAATCCAAGCTATAAAACAATTTGAAGGTAGGTGAATGACGATTCACCAATTTCCACCAAGATAAACGAAATGTATTATTAGGTTTTAATTGGTTTTGAAACTCCTAGATCTTTTGAGATTCATTGAACTGTTCAATGGCATGTCTCAATCTCGAGTGTGCCCTTCAGGTTTTGTGAATGGGATGCCGAGGATCACAAAACAAGGTGTGAAGTAACCATGCAAATTACTTGGTACCCTTAATAAATTACCCCTCAATCGATGTGCCGGTTAACCACACACGCTCCATCGATACTATGATAAACATTAAGTTACCCTTTGCCTACCTTGTTAAAATACGAGTTAGTGTGCCGGTTAACCACACACGCTCCACTAACCGACTCAAAGAAAGTGCAAAGTGTAATTTCATGGATTAGCACCTTATTCACATTTTCCTAAGTAACTAAGATTATGAATTATTAAGAGTTTAGTTACTTAGTATTTATCATTAATACTTTTAATGAAAGGAGAATTATAGTCCTGTCAAACCCGTTCGGCTAACGACCCTCCACCAGTCAAGCAAGCGGTGGGTGAGAGTGGACACCCATTAAGTTGCCATTTTATAGGCAACAACCTTATACCCACCTTATAGACCCGCTTCGTGAATGAGGCGTACTAGCGGTAAGACCGACTTTACTCTTATACATATATATATATATATATATATATATATATATATATATATATATATATATATATATATATATATATTATTAACTTATAATATTATAAAGTATAAGGGTTGAATTTTAACTTTTAAAATTCTAAGGCCTAACTTGGAATTAAAGTATTCATAAGAGAAAACTTTACAAATTCCAAAACTTGAGGGCAAGTTTTGAAACTATTCAAAACTAATTAATTCCATAACTTATGTGTTTAAAGTAGTTTTAATCCAAAAACTCTTCAAGCTCCATAACTTGAGGACAAATTATGGAAGACTTTAAACTAATAAAGAATTAACTTTTCCTTTATTTTATAACTTATGGAATTAATTATGGTTACATATTTTAATTTATTTATTTATTAATGAAGTGACTCTTGAACCTCCATAACTTAAGGACAAGACTCTTCATCTTTTGTAACCATTGCCAACTTTTATGAGTTTTATGAGTCTTTAATGTGACTCTTCATGTAACTTGAGGATAAGTTACATAAACACGTTTTATACTCAACTCCTAGATTAAAATGGATTGAAAACAACTATTTCAATTAACTTTTCTATTAATCTAAGCAACTCATAAGAACAAGATAATTCAAATCAAACTTTTTCATGTAATTAGTCTAACCTTTAAACTAATACAAAACATGAATCTATTGACAATTATCTTTGAAAATGGATTAGCATGAACATTACCACATTAAAAAAACAAGTTTATAAGTTCAAAACAACTTAGGGTAATGTTCCTAGTCCATTTCTAGCCAAAAAACTCGAAGATATGCTGTCTGGGGTCCAACTCGTCGAGTGCATGAACACAACTCGGCGAGTTAGATGAATTTTGCCTTGGACTCGTCGAGTCCCTTCATGGACTCGGCGAGTCAGCTGGGCTGACAGCATCAAAACTCGATTTTTCAGCTTCTATTGCAGGTATAACAAGAAAACAAACCTGGGCTCTGATACCACTGTTGGGTTTTGAGCATTCTAACACTCCTAAGTGTACATGCAACCCTAAATACCTTGGATCTATGCTTTCTCTATTATACATGCGAATATGAACATCCAAGGTATTATCCTAATCTAGCATACAAAATAATGGATATAACAAGATAGAATACATACCTCTTTGATAGTGCTTATCTTCATGAAGCTTGAGTGCCTAGTGCCCCAAGTGTGACACCTCAAATGGTTCACACAACACCATAAGCACTTGGAATAACTTAGAGAGAAATTAGAATACTTCATGAAATCATCTAGCCCTCATACACATACATAGTCACGATTTCTTGAGCCATGGGTTTCTTTTATATGGTGGCTATTAGGGTTACACCATGTAACTCATGACTTTACCCATTCCTTATGCTCCATGGATTTTAACCTCCATGGAGTATCCATGGGTCACCCCATGGACTTAGTCCAACATAAGGAATCTTGGATCACAAGCCCACATATATAAGATTGAATGATTTACACAATCAACCCATATATATAATTAGTCTCCTTTTGATCACTTAATTAATTCCAAATTAATTCTTGATCAATACTAATTAAATAACCTTATTAATGTATTAGAACTTATAATATATTAACAAACCTTAAGTGTTATTTCTCTCATTTTAGTCTATCCAAGTGAATGATGCCATGCAACCCAAATGGACCATGTCGGGTCGGGTCAAGTTTTACCAATTATAGTTATGGACTTAGACATTAATCCAACAAAGAGGTATGTATTCTATCTTGTTATATTGATTGTTGTGTATGCTAGTTTAGGATAATACCTTGGATATTCATATTTGCATGTATAATAGAGAAAACATAGATCCAAGGTATTTAGGGTTGCATGTACACTTAGGAGTGTTAGAATGCTCATAACCCAACAGTGGTATCAGAGCCTAGGCTTGTTTTCTTGTTATACCTGCAATAGAAGCTGAAAAATCGAGTTTTGATGCTGTCAGCCCAGCTGACTCGCCGAGTCCATGAAGGGACTCGACGAGTCCAAGGCAAAATGCATCCAACTCGCCGAGTTGTGTTCATGCACTCGACGAGTTGGACCCCAGACAGCATATCTTTGAGGTTTTTGGCTAGAAATGGACTAGGAACATTACCCTAAGTTGTTTTGAACTTATAAACTTGTTTTTTAATGTGGTAATGTTCATGCTAATTCATTTTCAAAGATAATTGTCAAAAGATTCATGTTTTGTATTAGTTTAAAGGTTAGACTAATTACATGAAAAAGTTTGATTTGAATTATCTTGTTCTTATGAGTTGCTTAGATTAATAGAAAAGTTGAGTGAAAAACTTGTTTTCAATCCAAATTAATCCAAGAGTTGATTCTAAAATGTGTTTTTGTAACTTGTCCTCAAGTTATATGAAAAGTCACATTTAAGTTTCATAAAAACTCATAAAAGTTGGCAATGGTTACAAAAGATGAAGAGTCTTGTCCTTAAGTTATGGAGGTTCAAGAGTCACTTCATTAATAAATAAATAAATAAAATATGTAACCTTAATTAATTCCATAAGTTATAAAATAAAGAAAAGGTTAATTCTTTATTAGTTTAAAGTCTTCCATAATTTGTCCTCAAGTTATGGAACTTGAAGAGTTTTTGGATTAAAACTACTTTAAACACATAAGTTATGGGATTAATTAGTTTTCAATAGTTTCAAAACTTGCCCTCAAGTTTTGGAATTTGTAAAGTTTTCTCTTATGAATACTTTAATTCCAAGTTAGCCCTTAGAATTTTAAAAGTTAAAATTCAACCCTTATACTTTATAATATTATAAGTTAATAATATATATATATATATATATATATGTATAAGAGTAAAGTCAGTCTTACCGCTAGTACGCCTCATTCACGAAGCCGGTCTATAAGGTGGGTATAAGGTTGTTGCCTATAAAATGGCAACTTAATGGGTGTCCACTCTCACCCACCGCTTGCTTGACTGGTGGAGGGTCGTTAGCCGAACGGCTTTGACATGACTATAATTCTCCCTTCATTAAAAGTATTAATGATAAATACTAAGTAACTAAACTCTAAATAATACCAAATCTTAGTTACTTAGGAAAATGTGAAGAAGGTGCTAATCCATGAAATTACACTTTGCACTTTGTTTAAGTCGGTTAGTGGAGCGTGTGTGGTTAACCGGCACACTAACTCGTATTTAACAAGGTAGGCAAAGGGTAACTTAATGTTTATCATAGTATCGATGGAGCGTGTGTGGTTAACCGGCACATCGATTGAGGGGTAAACACTTAAGGGTACCAAGTAATTTGCATGGTTACTTCACACCTTGTTTTGTGATCCTCGGCATCCCAGTCACAAAACCTGAAGGACACACTCGAGATTGAAACATGCCATTGAACAGTTCAATGAATCTCAAAAGATCTAGGAGTTTCAAATCCAATTAAAACCTAATAATACATTTGGTTTATCTTGGTGGAAATTGGTGAATCGTCATTCACCTACCTTCAAATTGTTTTATAGCTTGGATTACGGCATACCTCTTCTAAGTTATAAAATAGTTTGTTGGGTCCTATCCTTAATATTTCATATTGGGTGTCATATTAAGGACTTTAAAATCAACTATCTTGAATATCTCCCAAAAGATGTCTGGTTTAGACATTTATGATCTTCCCAAATCTCTTGAAACAAGCATTCCTAATGAAGATGATGTCCCATGGATATCATACTTCTTTATCCTCCTCCAATTATTCTCCCTAACCCACAAGTTCTTTAAAAGTTTAAAGTCACTCGAGCCCTATTGGCAAGTAAAGGTCTAGGTGTGATCACATCTTGGAGATGTAGTCACATATTGACAAGCCGGGAGAGTTGGGTGTCAAAGTCTTGAGAAAGTTGGTGGTTCAATCACTTTCTAAGTCACATAGTGAGTTCCTTTGGGACACCTATGAAATAGACTATGACAAGAACCTTAATGATCTTATCTATTGTTAAGATCAACTTCCTGGAACCTTATGGACATTGACAATGGTGACACTGGAAATACAGAAAAAGCATTCTCTTCCCAATGGAAAGGGATCGGCCATAGTCAACTCGGTTGAACAAATGGTAAAGAGAAAAGCTAAGTCTGTAATAGTCCTGTGTACCATTATCAAAGGGTCCATATGTTTATATTGCCAAAGTAAGGGTCATTAGTTGCGAAGCTGCCTAATTTACCTAAGGATGTTAAAGTCAATAAGATTGACTCTACTTCAGGTAAAAGTCCACTAATCTAACTCTGTTAAGTTTCTATTTTCAGATTCCTGATACATGATGTGACTGGGTCACATGGTAATGTTTTAAGAATCAAAGAAAAGTAAAGGAACTTAAAGAAAGAATATGCTGAATCTGATCGCGTAGATGGATTTCTATCGCGTAGTTTGAAAATCGGATTTTTGAGCTACTTCTTAGGAGTTATGAGATATTGCTTAGGAATAGATAACAACAAGTTTTCATATGGATTGTAAGGATAAGTTTTTCCGCATAGTTTTAAAATAAAAGAAAAATTTTTGATTTTATTTATTTTAAAAAAAAAATATCCTTACAATGGCATTTGAGGAAAAAAAAATTGTTGCTTATATGATTCCATTAATAGCAAGAGTGGAAATATGAAATTGATTCCTTCATTTGTGGTAATGTCTAAATTTATCAAATAAAGGAAACATTCTCATCACCCAAGTCTCAATTGGACCGGGACTTGGAATCATGCAAGTTGTATAGCATGATGAATGAGAACTTTCAAGTATTGAAAAAAATAAGACTAATTACTTGTTCACATGGATGTGTGAGTCAAGTAATGGACTAAGGGATCGAGTACATAGTCATGTGCACTGATTAAGTCCACCACAAAAGATATAAGGCTATTTGTCATAGTTTACTAAAGCTCAGTAAATATGATTATACTTACAAGCTTAAGTGTAACTCTGAGACATTGGAAAATGTTCCAATGTAAGGCAGAGCGAATAAGAAGAATCAAATTAGGTAGAAGGATAAAAGTTTCTCAAATCTGAAAAATATGGGAGAGTACTTTAGTATCAGTTTTGTGATCATCTTAATGATTAAGAAACCATATCAAAATTAGTTCTCTAAGGAAGTCTTAGTGCATTCTTATGACTAAGAAGAAGGGATCTTGAATTGTTGAAATGGTTAAATCAAGAAGATGAGTCATACTTCGTTCCAATACAAGTCTTAGAGTCATACTCCAAGATTGAAATTTGAGTGACATGTCCTTAAAGAAGGTTTAAGACACTTGACAAATGTAAGAGTAAAAGTTTTCTACTCTTGTACATTTGAAATTGGTAAGTTGTGATGTTTTGGATAAAACAAAGACCAACTTAGGCCAATTGTGTGAAGTGTTTGTCTTGATTAGAATCCACAATATCTCTTGGATGTTTGACAAGGGAGTCTTATAGCTCAAGAGGACAGTGGGAGTCTTAAAGGTCTTGAAAGTCTCAAGAACTAATCAAGAATGAAACCTAAAGTTCATCACTAGCACACGACTTAAGGTTTATAACCTATCGTGTTGACATATTCTGTGCCCATTCTAGTTAAAGTTGGCTTTGCATATGAGTTCTTAGAGTTCTCAATGTGTTGCACAACAACTTGGAAGCAATGGTAGGCCCTTGAGCTGCCAGGTGGCAAGAAATTGAGATTGAGTTCAATCCATATGGTTTTGGATTTGTCATTATCCTTATCTTGTGATTATGGTTTTGACAAATCCATATGGGTAGGAACTCATACACCAATAAATCTAAGTGTCATAAGGTTTCTCTCTGATTCATGAAAATGATGGTGAGGAAACACTTCCACTAAGTAGATTTTAGCTAGATAGCAATTGGGATATTTGCATTCTCAAAGTCGTTAGTGGAGCGTGTGTGGTTTACCGGCACACTAACTTGGACTTGTGAGAAATGGCAAAGGTCAAAACGATCAAGACTATGATTACGGAATCCCTTTTCATAGTTCTTAAAATTGTTTTGACACACCCATGAGCTATCTAAGAGAAGGTGTATGTTTTTGATAAAGTTCTATCAAAAACAATCTTGTATCAGAAATCTGAACTTTGGTCAGAAAGTCAATAAAGTATTGATTTCTAGAAGTCCAGCTAATTTCTGAGTACATGTCAAAGCTAGTGGGAGCATAAGTGTTATCATAATAATCATCATGTTAGTGGGAGCATGATAATTACGATAAGTATTGCAAGCTAGCAATGTTAATTATAGAAAACAAAAGGTTCCAATTGGGAAAAAGTTGTTTTGCTATAATTAAGGGAGAGGAAATTATACTTCATCTCAAATCTATAAGCTTAGATCGTGAGGTTTTAATCATTTAGTCAAGTATATATATGAATTTCATGTTGGAATGGCTCAACATAAGGAAATTCTGTATATGGGTCCATTATTTGCGTTCTTAAATTCGATTATGATTACGGCATCCCTTTTCATAATCTGAATTATGAGAACTTGGCAAATTGAAATGGAAATGTTATAGCAAAAGACTGGTTTAGTCTTTATGTGAGACATCATGAATCGTGTCCCATATGCTTCGGATATAGGATCGATTACATGTGCTATATTCATCCTTTCTAAAATTTTCCAAATGCCTAGGGCATTAAGAAGGGAAAAGGTTTAGAACTGGATATGACTAAAAGGATTAAACAATTGTCGAGGACAATCTAAGGTTTTACCAAAGATTGGTTGCTCAAGGATAGTTTGAAGTATAGTGATAATTCTGGAAGGACCATATTGACATAATCTGTAAGGAGGCAACTCTTGTTCAGAAGTGATAGTCGAAATGGAATCTGGAAATGTTTCAAAGTTAGAATTTTCAATCTGTGTAAGATTAAGGAAACTTAATGCAGGAAGGATGGTTCCAAGGATTTGATCTCCTTTGGAATGCTCTGTAATGATTGTTGTTAAGTCTTTCTGACTTTGTGCATAATCATTACAAGAGGATCGATGCATATAAGTTTAGAATCTAACAGATTTCAGTAAATGACATGAATTTGGAATTCTTGCATTTGCAGTAAGGATTTGGGAGTGTGAAAAGAGAATCATTGAAGTTATGTTCATTTGATCTAGTTCACAAAATAAAGATCATAGACAAACATATTATGCATACTTGGTGTATGGCATGACTAGTGTTTAGAAAACATAGTGTGCATGCTTGGAGCATGGGACAACTATCATTTTAAATTCAAGAATAATGTTGATAGCTGAAACAGTATACAATGAATAATGTGTAATCATATGGTGATAAATAAAAGGTGTTTTATTTATATTCATAAGTTCTGAGACCATATTGGATTTAATTATTATTGTGTTTCACTTTGCATGTTTTGACTTCCCGAATAAACTAGGTTATTCTTCCGGAATGACTACGTTATTCAAACCATCCACAGTCGGTCATATGTTGGAAGTAGATATGAATTAAGAATGTCATGGGTTGGCTTGTAGAGGTCTAAGTTGTTGGACAAATGGCTACAACACTCATGAGTGCTCATAAGTTCTGAGTATTGGATTCAACCCGCGCTCATTGGAATCACTTCATGGATTTTATCACGAGTGATCATGAGACGATAATATCTTATATTCTTCAAACCTAGAGATATGAGTTGTTACTATGAGTTGATAGTACATTGATTACACGAAACGCATTGGTAACTCGATGTTATAAAACGTGTCTTTGTGTATGATTCAACAAGTAGTAGAACAAGCCATATGAGTCGAAGTTTATCCATTCCTTTTACCTTCGGGATAAAAGCGATATCTGTGGGCCCCTTGATGATTTAATGATGACAAATGGAAGTGCTCGGCCGGGCTAGGACTGATTTGATTTGTTCAATTAGTCAGTCGTCATAAATTGGAAATCGCGAAACAACTAATGGACAGAGAGAATGATTATAATCCATGTCTCAGTCCATATGATATCTAGAATGGAGGAATATATGATCCCTTATCTAATGGACAAGTCATTGACAAGATCAGAGTTCATCTACAAGGTCAGAGTTCGACAGAAGCTTTTGAGAGCTACGATTGCCAGTTGGTTCCTGAAGTCATACGCAATAATAGTTTTAGACTTATCCAAGTGGGAGACTGTTGGATTAATGTCTAAGTCCATAACTATAATTGGTAAGACTTGACCCGACCCGGCATGGTCCATTTGGGTTGCATGGCATCATGCACTTGGATAGACTAAAATGAGAGAAATAACACTTAAGGTTTGTTAATATATTATAAGTTCTAATATATTAATAAAGTTATTTAATTAGTATTGATCAAGAATTAATTTGGAATTAATTAAGTGATCAAAAGAAGACTAATTAAATATATGGGTTGATTGTGTAAATCATTCATTCTTATATATGTGGGCTTATGATCCAAGATTCCTTATGTTGGACTAAGTCCATGGGGTGACCCATGGATACTCCATGGAGGTTAAAATCCATGGACCATAAGGAATGGGTAAAGTCATGGGTTACATGGTGTAACCCTAATAGCCACCATATAAAAGAAACCCATGGCTAAAGAAATCGGCACTATGTGTGTGTGTATGAGGGCTAGACGATTTCATGAAGTGTTCTAATTTCTCTCAAGTTATTCCAAGTGTATTTGGTGTTGTGTGAACCATTTGAGGTGTCACACTTGGGGCACTAGGCACTCAAGCTCCATCAAATAGGTATGTATTCTATCTTGTTATATTGATTGTTGTGTATGCTAGTTTAGGATAATAGCTTGGATATTCATATTTGCATGTATAATAGAGAAAACATAGATCCAAGGTATTTAGGGTTGCATGTACACTTAGGAGTGTTAGAATGCTCATAACCCAACACTAACTTGCTACACTAATATCTCAAAATCGAATAGATGAATAGCAACAATGATCCGAATTTCAATAAATTAAAATTAATACATTACTGGCACGATCTAAAGATTTTAATAAACAAAAATTAATACCTTAACTAGAAGTTTAAGCAAATTATCAAAATATCAACAGAAAAAAACTAGATACAAAAAAGTGTCATGATAATTGTACCGACTGGTAGTGGCTTTTCCGGCTATGTACTCTAGCAATCCTAAAACCTCGTGCCACAAAAGGTCTGGATTTTACATAGATAAAGAGGGACTCAAGAGATGAAGGTGGATTTTGGTGATGAAGATAATAAGCGATAAAGTGAATCATTGGCAACCCTTCCTGAACATGCGACAAAACAACCTAATGACGATGAGGTTCATGTTTGCACTATCACTCATGTTTATTTAGGTTCTCATTTTTGTTAGTGATCAGAACTTTGAAGGCTAGCCTGCACGATATCGTGATTTTTGTAGGGTGTAGTGGGCAATTTTAAAGGAAGAACTATTCCTCTACATGGCCTAGTGAATTTTGGATGGTATTACTTCCCCAATGATTCCTGAATACAATATAATTTGTTTCTTTTACCTTCATCCTCAATTTGTTTTTTTAACATTTGTTGTATAGTTATGACTTTTATGTTATTTTCTTTACATAAGAAAACTAAAATTGTGACAACCTGAAATTTTTTATCCTGTACAGTCAAACACTTCATTAAAAGTCAAACTCATTGCTATTATCTTTTAGCACAATTAGGAGTTCATTTGAGCATTCTGAACCTTGTACAATTAAGGAATAAGTGTCGGGGTTTATCAGTTGAAATTATAGCTCAAAGAAATGACCTTAAACACCCCTGCAAGGATTTCACAGTCACCACATGGGAGTTTACAGCTGTAAACTCCATGTGGGCCATAAACTCCATCTTATATGATGAAGAGGTGGTCATTTGTTCATTTCTCCCTTTCCCTTGGCTGAAATCCTCTCAACTATCATCTCGATCTTCATCCCCGATCTTCACATCTCATAACTTTATTGTCCTAACTAGTTGATATCTTACATGAACTAGTAATCTTACATGATTTCATCCGTGAAATCATTCCATTTTGTAGATCATCAAGTTTCACCAAGAATACACACTAGTGTTCTTGACCAAAATCGACCATTCAAGCCCCTAGATCATAAGTAATCTTGTTCCAACTCGTTGTACACTAGTTTTAACATGTTTAGGGATTAGAAAACATAAAGAATCACATGATTCAAGGAGTTTACGGCCAAGACATGTTCTTGGGCCGTAAACCCCTTTTAAGGGTGCAAATGACACCCTAACACCTTAGTAAGCCTTGGAACTTAGCATAGAACCTTACACCATTGAACTAGGGATTTCAATACACGAAATGGTACTTCATACCATGAGTTTACGGCCATAAACTCATGGGAAAGTGGTTCCCAGGTCGTAAACACATATAAGGGCCATTTTTGGACCTTAAACCTGATGGGTTTTGAGCATTCTAACACTTACTAAGTGTACATGCAACCCTAATAACCTTGGATCTATGTTTGTCTAATTTGTCATGCAAAGTTGAATTCCAAGGTTATATTCCTATCTAGCATACATGGGGAACAATTTTAACATAAAGTATAGATAGAATAACTTACCTTGTTGTTGCTTGTGTTCCTTGAAACCTTGTGAGCCTAGCACCCCAAGTGTGATGCCTCAAATGCTTCACACAACACCAAATGCTCTTGGAAGAACTTATGAGAGTATACTCACTTCACAAAATCGGCCTAGCCCTCTATTTCTTAGTGTGTAACCAATTTGGGAGGAGATCATGTTACTTATATAGTGTTGACACATCTAGGGTTAAACCCTAATGTGTCATGACTCTTCATTTCCATGACCCATGGGTTTGTAACTCACATGGAGCATCCATGGAGCATCCTATGGGTGGAACCCAACTTGATGATCCATGGAGCCTTTTAGCCCACTATACAAGATATGGATGATTTACTTAATCATCCCATATATTTAATTAGTTATCTTTTGATCACTTAATTAATTCTAAATTAATTCTTGATCAAACTAATCAAATAATATTATTAATATATTAGAACTTATAATATATTAATAATCTCCAAGCGTTATTTCTCTCATTTAGTCTATCCAATTGCATGGTGCCATGCAACCCAAATGGACCATGCCGGGTCGGGTCAAGTACATACCAGAAATAGTTATGGACTTAGACACCTTATCCAACAGTCTCCCACTTGGATAAGTCTAGTAACTATTACTGCAAGTATGACTTCAGGAACCGATCAGCAATCGTAGCTCTTTACAAGGTTTCTCGAAACTTGAGAAGATGATGGTACGCCATTTAAGATAAGTGATCATATAATCCTCTATTCTAGATATCAGTCGGACAAATACATGGAACAATGTCTTACTTATTGTCCAACATTTGTTTCCCGATTTCCGATTTGTTTGACAAAGAACTTCATTGAACACATCAATTTAGTTCTGACCGGGCCCGGTACATAGGTCAAAACAAAATCATCGAGGGGCCCAGATATCAGCTTCTAATCCAAGAAGGAACAGATAAACTTCGACTCATATGTTTGTTCTACTACTCATTGAATTACACATAAGAGCGCGATTTTATAACATCGAGTTACCGATGCGTTTTTTGTACAATCAATGCATAACCAACTTCTAAGTAACAAATCATATCTCTAGGTTTAAAGACTTATATGATATTACCGTCTCACGATCACTCGAGATAGAATTCGATGAAGTGATTCCAGTGAGCGTGGGTTGAGTCCAATGCTCAGAACTTATGAGCACTCATGATTGTTGTAGCCTTGTCCCAGACCTCTACAACCAAACATGACAGTCTTGATTCATACCTACTTCCGACATATGACCGACTGTGGAGGTTTGAATAATATGTTATATCAAACAAAATTATTCTGGAAGTCAAAACATGCAAAAGAAATATAGTAAACGATCGACAAGAGATAGTAACACTTTACTCATAAATAAAACACTTTTATTCATCATCAAATGTCAATTACACTTTACAAATTTCGAGATTATCTAACTACTAAATCTAATATCATCCTTCAGCCCTATGCTCCGAGCATGCTGGAGATGCTTAACCCGTGTCAGTCCCTTCGTGAGGGGATCTGCTGGGTTCTCATCCGATGATACCCTCTTTGCCACGAGGAGTCCTTCTTCGATCCGATGTCTGATGAAATGGTATTTTCTGTCGATGTGTCTGGATCTCCCGTGATCCCTTGGTTCCTTGGCTAAGGCAACAACACTTTCACTATCACAGAAAATTTCCATCGGCTCTTTAATAGCTGGTACAACTCCAAGGTCTCCAATGAAGTTCCTCAGCCATAACGCCTCCTTTGCCGCTTCGCTAGCTGCAATATACTCTGATTCACAAGTAGAATCTGCCACTGTCTCTTGCTTGGAACTCTTCCAAGAAATTGCTCCTCCATTTAGGGTAAAGACCCAGCCCGACTGAGAGCGGAAGTTATCCCTATCAGTCTGGAAGCTAGCATCACTATACCCTACATCTCTCAAGTCATCACTCCCACCGAGGGTAAGGACCCAGTCCTTAGTCCTTCGTAGGTACTTGAGAATATTCTTTACCGCAATCCAGTGTGCCTTGCCAGGGTTCCCCTGAAACCTGCTAACCATGCTCAAGGCAAAGGCTACATCAGGTCGAGTACACGTCATAGCATACATGATCGAACCAACAGCCGAAGCATAAGGTATTCGACTCATTTCTGCTATCTCAGCCTCAGTGCTAGGGCTTTGTGTCTTACTCAGCTTGGCGCTACTCTGGATGGGCAACTCTCCTTTCTTGGAGTCTTGCATTCTGAATCTCTTCAGAACCTTCTCCAAGTAGGTACTTTGACTAAGTCCAATTAGTCTTTTACTCCGATCTCTCAAGATCCTTATCCCCAAAATATAGGCAGCTTCACCAAGGTCCTTCATAGCGAAACACTTTCCAAGCCAGGACTTTACTTCCTGCAGGGTTGGAATGTCGTTTCCTATGAGTAGTATGTCATCCACATACAATACCAAAAAGCTAACTATACTCCCACTAGCCTTGACATATACACAAGATTCATCTTCACTCCTAGAAAAGCCAAATTCCTTGACCTTTTCATCAAAGCAAAGATTCCATCTGCAAGGTGCTTGCTTTAATCCATAAATGGATTTCTCAAGCTTACACACTCTATTAGGGTACTCATTACTGACAAAACCCTCTGGCTGACTCATGTAAACATCTTCAGCCAACTTTCCATTAAGGAAAGCGGTTTTGACATCCATTTGCCAAATTTCATAGTCATGAAATGCGGCTATGGCTAACAGAACCCGAATAGACTTAATCTTGGCTACCGGAGAAAAGGTCTCATCATAGTCCACTCCAGGAATTTGAGAGAAGCCCTTTGCAACCAGTCTAGCCTTATAAGTGTGTACTTTACCATCCATGTCGGTCTTCTTCTTGAAGACCCATTTTCACCCTACAGTCTTTCGACCTGGTACATTCTCAACCAAGTTCCAAACTTGATTGTCATACATGGATTGTATCTCGCTATCCATAGCCTCTTTCCATTTGGCAGACTCGGGGCCCGCCATGGCTTCCTCGTAGCTGTTATTGTCATTTTGACTTACTAGTGTCTCATCACTAATAAGTGTCTCACCTTCTGCAGTAATATGGAATCCATAGTAATGCTCAGGTGCACTCCTAACTCTCGTGGAACGCCTCAGAGGTACAGATTCGTCAATTGGCTCAACAGGACTTTCCTCCTCAAGTTGAGGGCTAGAGTTTGAAGTTCCTTCACCACTTGACTCTTGAATTTCTTCAAGATCAACTTGCCTCCCACTGTCTCCTTGGCTTATAAACTCTCTTTCTCGAAAGACTCCTCTTCTTGGTACAAAGACCACATTGTCACTAGGTCTGTAGAAGAGGTAACCAAAGGATTGTTGTGGGTAGCCGATGAAAATACACCTCTCGCTTCGGGGTTCGAGTTTATCATGAGTCTCGCGTCTCACGAAAGCCTCGCATCCCCAAATCTTGATGTGGTCTAGTTTAGGTACTTTACCAGTCCACATCTCGTGAGGAGTTTTGGCAACTTTCTTTGTAGGGACTAGATTAAGGATATGGGCGGCAGTCTCTAAGGCATACCCCCAGAATGAGATTGGTAGCGAAGCTCGACTCATCATGGAACGAACCATGTCCAACAAGGTTCGATTGCGCCTCTCAGCCACACCATTCAACTGCGGTGTCCTGGGAGGTGTCAATTGTGAGACAATCCCACATTCCTTTAGATAGTCGAGGAACTCTGAACTAAGATACTCACCACCTCGATCGGATCGAAGCATCTTAATGTTCCTGCCCAATTGATTCTCGACTTCCTGTTTAAATACCTTAAACTTCTCGAAAGTCTCTGACTTATGTTTGATTAAGTAGACATATCCATATCTACTGTAATCATCGGTAAAAGTCAAATAATAACAATTAGCATCCCTTGTGGCATGTTTGAATGATCCACACACATCCGTGTGTATAAGGTCCAACAAACCTTCACCCCTTTCACATGAGCCTGTGAAGGGTGACTTTGTCATTTTTCCAAGTAAGCATGATTCGCAACTATCATTTGACTTTAGGTCAAACGACTCCAAGACTCCATCCTTTTGGAGTTGGCCTATGCGTTTCTTGCTTATATGTCCAAGACGACAATGCCATAATGATGCTTTATCCAAGTTATTATTATTAGTAGAATCAATACACAAAACATTATTTCCTAAGTTATCTACTATAGATACAGCTTCATACACACCATCACAAGGTAATGCTTTAAAATAAAGTACATTATTAAAGAAAGCATTAATCGAACCAACTTCATTATCAAACGAAAAGGTGAAACCTTGTTTGTACAATGCATGAAAGGAAATAATATTTCTTGCCATTTCTGGCGAATAACAACATTTATTCAAATCTAAATTTAACCCATTACTTAGCGATAAAGTATAAACTCCAATCTTGGTGACAGGTGTAACTTTCCTATTCCCCATGATTAAGTTTATTCTTCCTTGCTCCACATTCTCACTTCTTCCTAGTCCCTGCAAGTCACAACAAATATGAATACCGCAACCTGTATCAAGGACCCAAGATTTCGAATGGGGTGAGTTATTAGAAATGATAGTGTAAATACCTGCATGGTTGGGTTTGACTTTGCCATCCTTCACATCTTGCTGGTACTTTGGGCAGTTCCGCTTCCAATGAGCTTTTTCATGGCAATAGAAGCATTCAGCCTCTTTTGGGTCAGAAGAAGGAGTAATGAAACCTTTCTTGGTTCCACTTCTAGAAGAGCCATCAAGGGTCCGAGCCTTGGTACCCTTTGAAGATCTCTTTCTCTTCCTCCCTCGACTCTGCCCGATTACCAAGACCGGAGTTGAGTTTGGAGTAGGAGTGATAGCAACCGACTTCCCCTTAAGACCTGTTTCTGCGGTCTTGAGAAGTCCCTGAAGTTTGCTGAGGGTGACTTCTTCCTTGTTCATGTGATATGTCATGCGAAATTGATCATAGAACGATGGTAAGGAGTGCAAAATGATATCTATTGCAAGCTCCTCAGGGAAGTTCACATTGAGCTTCAACAAACGATCCACATACCTTTGCATTTTCTGCATGTGGCTCGTGACGGACTCTCCGTCCTTCATCATGGTTGTTATCATGGAGCAGATGACTTCGTACCTCTCTTGTCGTGCACTTTGATGGTATCTTTCCATCAAATCTTGGTGCATTTCATAAGGGTAGAAATCTTCATAAGACTTTTGGAGTTCAGCTGTCATGGTGGCTAACATGATGCAAGCCACCTTGGTTGCATCTCTTTCATGAGTATGAAAGTCAGCGATCTCCTGGGGAGTTGCAGTGGACTCGGCAATTTCCTTAAGCTCCTTGTCAAGGACATATTCTTTGTCCTCGTAATAGGTAATCATCCTGATGTTTCTGATCCACTTATTGAAGTTGGATCCATCAAAGGTGACTTTCCCACATAGACTCATAAGAGTAAAGGAACCATTAGGATTCGAGCCAGAAGCATTAGTTGAAGACATCTGAAAAAGAAGAACAAGTTTAGTTTAGATTTAAGAGAGTCCTTAATAAAACACCCAAATGTAATATTAAGGCTAGGATCCAATCACAATATAATATAACTTAGAAGAGGTATGCCGTAATCTAAGCTATACCATATTTGAAAGGTAGGTGAATGACGATTCACCAATTTCCACCACGAAAACCGAAATATTAAATATTTAGTTTTTATTGGTTTTAGAAATTCCTAGATTCTTTGAGATCCAATGAACTTTTCAAAGGCATGTTTCAATCTTGGGAGTGCCCTCCAGGTTTTGTGACTGGGATGCCGAGGATCACAAAACGAGGTGTGAAGTAACCATGCAAATCACTTGGTACCCTTAAAGTTTATCACTCAATCGATGTGCCGGTAAACCACACACGCTCCACCGATACTATAATAAACCTTAAGTCACCCTTTACCTACCTTGTTAAGTCCAAGTTAGTGTGCCGGTTAACCACACACGCTCCACCAACGACTCAGACAAAGTGTAAAGTGTAATTTCATGGATTAGCACCTTATTCACATTTTTCCTAAAGTAACTAAGATTGGGAATTTAATAAACATTTAGTTACTTTATATATTCATCATACTTTGAATGAGAATTTATAAGTCCTTGTCTTACCCGTTCGGCTAACGACCCTCCACCAGTCAAGCAAGCGGTGAGTGAGAATATACACCCATTAAGTCACCATTTTATAGGCAACAACCTTATACCCACCTTATAGACCGGCTTCGTGAATGAGGCGTACTAGCGGTAAGACGACTTGTTCTTATACATATATATATATAATTATTAAATCATCATAATATAAGTATAAGGGTTGAATTTTAACTTTTAAAATTCTAGGGGTTGGAACTAAAGTTTTAACTTAACTTTACTTGTTCCAAAACTTGAGGGCAAGTTTTGTAACTTTCAAAACTTTTCATTTCTTGTAACTTATGAGTTTAATAGAGTCATAAAATGAAGACTCTTCATTTTTTATAACTCTTGTGTTTTCTTAATGGTTTTAACTCAAGTGTGACTCTTGGTTTTCCATAACTTAAGGATAAGTTATGAACTCCATTAAAACACATTATGATCAAGAATTAAACTACCAAATAGGTTACAAATAATTCCTATGATCATCTAAAACATCATAAGAAGCAAGAACATGAATATGAACACAATCAAAAATTACATAAAACTTTGTAATTTTTGATAAGTAGTTGTTGTAAATGAATTAGCAAGACATTACACCACCAAAAACAAGTTTACATTTACTAAAACAGTTTAGGGTAATGTTTCTAATTCATTTTCCAGCAACTGAATCGAAATTCTGCACTCATACGACCCTACTCGCCGAGTGCAAGAACATGACTCGCCGAGTTGGTTGAAGATACACATGGACTCGACGAGTCCCCCCTATAGACTCGACGAGTCCGTTCGCAGACAACAAATTTTCGATTCTGTTTTCAACTTTTAAGCACAAATAAGAACAAACAAGCCTAGGCTCTGATACCACTCATGGGTTTTGAGCATTCTAACACTTCCTAAGTGTACATGCAACCCTAATAACCTTGGATCTATGTTTGTCTAATTTGTCATGCAAAGTTGAATTCCAAGGTTATATTCCTATCTAGCATACATGGGGAACAATTTTAACATAAAGTATAGATAGAATAACTTACCTTGTTGTTGCTTGTGTTCCTTGAAACCTTGTGAGCCTAGCACCCCAAGTGTGATGCCTCAAATGCTTCACACAACACCAAATGCTCTTGGAAGAACTTATGAGAGTATACTCACTTCACAAAATCGGCCTAGCCCTCTATTTCTTAGTGTGTAACCGATTTGGGAGGAGATCATGTTACTTATATAGTGTTGACACATCTAGGGTTAAACCCTAATGTGTCATGACTCTTCATTTCCATGACCCATGGGTTTGTAACTCCCATGGAGCATCCATGGAGCATCCTATGGGTGGAACCCAACTTGATGATCCATGGAGCCTTTTAGCCCACTATACAAGATATGGATGATTTACTTAATCAACCCATATATTTAATTAGTTATCTTTTGATCACTTAATTAATTCTAAATTAATTCTTGATCAAACTAATCAAATAATATTATTAATATATTAGAACTTATAATATATTAATAATCTCCAAGCGTTATTTCTCTCATTTAGTCTATCCAATTGCATGGTGCCATGCAACCCAAATGGACCATGCCGGGTCGGGTCAAGTACATACCAGAAATAGTTATGGACTTAGACACCTTATCCAACAATTACATCTTCATAGACCGTAAACTACTTTTCCAAGGTCCATTTAAGTCCCAATCACTTCCTAAGCCATGGAATCAACCCTAGAACCTTCCCATGTGCATTGTAATTGATCTAGGAACACCAAATCACATTAAAACTTGGCACACAAGATTTTACAGCCATAAACTCATAGTTTACAGCCGTAAACTCCTCAAATGGTCCTTAAGGTGCTCAAATCTCATGTAAAAGCCTTGAAACCAAGTCTAGCATCAACCTACAAGTGCTATAAGGCTATTTGGCAACCAAGAACACCACCACCATGAGTTTACGGCCGTAAACTCATGGGGAGTTGGTTATTTGGATCGTAAACTCCGTATACAAACCATACATATCCATAGATGCTACCCGGGTCATTCCAAACACTTGAATTGAAGTGTTTTCACGTCTAGAAGTGTTTACTCTTATCTAATTAGTGGATTGAAATCTAATTAGATACATTTGAATATCATTTCATATTATATAGGAACCTCACGCGTTATCAAGCCCCGAACCGACACTTAGCATCCAATCCATCACGTTTACTCGCCTGGTGAGTTCATACCCCTACCCTTTTTCAATGTTTTTCACTATTTTCAGGGGGGATACAAGAAAAGTACAAGGAATACTTGTACTCAATACTTTTTTTATAGGTGTTGTGTTTCATATCACATATGCTTTTAACACTGACAATCATAATAGATAACCGTTTGAACTTGCAGAACAGATAATCATATTATTTGTGAAAAACGTTATAAAATGTTGTACCTTATATTTTTCACAAATGGTTTTCCATATTATAATAGTTAAAAGCATAACATTTGAACTTTGAACATGAAACTTAGTACATTGTTTTGTCCTCGGTAACACTCCACAGAGATACGTGAGTAGGGGATCGTCATTTGTAATAGGATCTTTCTGTATCATTACTAGTAAATTTGTTATTCCTATAAATTGGAGACACGTCCTCGGAGAACACTCCACAGAGATACGCGAGTGGAGGACCGCCACTATAACCATAATCTCTTAGATAGGGAGCATGACTTGAGTGTATAGATCTATACGGAGCTGACTACCCCGCACCTGGCTGCTAGCTACAACCGAACCGAAAGGTTCAAGGGTAACGAAAGTCATAAAGTGATTTGGACTATTTATTGCCATATCTAGTCTATCGTATGGTTATGGAACTCGCAATTTGGATAACAGGTATTTACTATTTAGTAATAATGGATTCAGTAACTAGTTTACTTTGTAATTATTAGTTTTATATACATGTTAAAACTAATACATTTCATAAGGATAACAAGGTTTTCAGTATACATCTTTTACATTACATTTCGGATCGGTAACCAACTTTTAGGAAAATATGGGATTTTCCTGGGATAACAATTGTACATAACCAGAATTGTGTAACAAAATAGCTAACTAAACCTTACATATAAGAAAAATATAGGATTTTCCTGGGTTCGTAACATTTTCAGAAATCAAAAGGAAACTTGTACACTTTTAGAAAACAAAACCACTTATGAACTCACCAGTTTTATGTTGATTTTTAAAATGCTTGTATTCTCACGTCCGCATTAGACAGGTACCCGATGATCCTTTTTGACGAAGACGGAGTGCGCTGAAGACACATCTTTACTTTTGCTCATATATACTTATGTATAACACTTGTACAACTTTGTTTTCAAACAATTGTAAATTTTCATATGTAATGTAATGGTTGTTTACTTTGCTTACTACTTGCATTGGTTATGATATTCAACATGAAGTCACCTCCGCCCCGGAACGTTCCCCATGTGGTTTCGAGGTGTGAAACTCGTCTTTTATTGTGAACATTCATTATGTTGTTTATGATATGAAAGAACACACATGTATTTAAAATTATACTATTAATGAAATGGATGATGTTGTTGCTTGTTTACTACTTCACATTGTTGAGATACATTACATGACGTCCTCCAGCCCAAAATGTTTCCGCCGTTCTCGGTTTTAGGGTGTGACAAAAATTATATATATGTATATATATATATATATATATATATATATATATATATATATTACATTCTACTTTTAAAAATATTTGGAAATTGATGTAGTGGTGGTTTCAGAAATCAACATAAGATGAAGGAGGTAACTGAAGATGGAGAACATAACGGTGGTGTGTGATGGTAGAATAGTTGGGGTGGGGACCACATATAATGTTGTGCATATGGCTTATAGATTATGGTTTATGGCTTATGGATTATGGCTTAGGACATAGGGCTTGGGGCATAACTCTTAATGCTTAGGGATTATGGAATATAGCTTATAATGTATGGCTTAGGATTTATGGCTTATAGTTTATGTATAAATGCTAATGTCTTATTGCTTAAGGTTTAAGGCACAAGGATTAGGGCTTAAGCCAAAGTCCCTAAACTCTAAGCCATATATGCCATAAGTCGTAAGCTGTAATTCGTAAGCCATAAGCTGTAAGTCATAAGTCATAAGCTATAAGTCGTAAGTCGTAAGTTGTAATCCGTAAGCCATAAGCCGTAAGCCATAAGTCGTAAGCCATAAGTTGTAAGCCGTAAGACTTAAACCTTAAGCTATAAGAAAGAATAAAACCTAAACCATAAGACTTAATCTACAATCATTATACCACACCTACCTACACTCCTTCCCCATACCTACACTCATACCTATACACCCATTCCTACAAGCCCATATTGACGTTTACCCTTCCTAACCTCCACTTCACACCCAAATGCACACCATACACATTACACCCATTCCCATAAGGCGAGTACCGATGTCTTTTTCCCCAAGAAAAAGGACAAGAAAAATTCTTTGAAAAACATTTTATGGTGCTAATGCAATTCATGACCCTTTATAGATGTCAACGGGACATCCTATGTTAAGTTTTAAGCTCAAGGTGGAAACCACGTAGAGCTAACTCGTAGCATAGTAATAAGGTCTCACATATGGATTAAACCTCCATGTCTCCTCGTGAGTCGAATCTGGAATGTCTGCTAATGGTATCCAAGTGATTACTTAGCGGTGAGTCATCAACCTCCTTATGCGATGCTCCAATTATCATTCGTGTCGGTATCGAAACGCTTTTTCCTAGTTATAACTCTATTACGAAGACAATGAAGAGGTATTGAGGAATAACGGGTATAGGATTTGACTTCAGATTATTACTAGTGTATATCTAGTTACTAACCTTACATCTAAAGTCAATAGCTACCGAGGAATACCCAATCTCAATGCTAAGTGCATTGCTCCTAGAGTGGCTAGTGATATAACCTAAGTTGTTAACCTATCACTTGATAAGGGGTAAGAGTATTTCTAAATAAAGGCATTGTCATAAAAGTGCACTTAGTTTCTAAGTGTATCTAGATGAATGCCTATAATATGCAATGTCCGTACGCACACCGATTTTTTTTTCAAAAGTTTAAGTTGAAAATTGTTTTCAACATAATTCTACCATAACTGTTTCCATCCTCGCATTAATTTTCCTTAATTATGCATACTTGGCTAAGCTATCCTTAATTAAAGCCCAATAATGCGTACTCGAATTAGTTATACCAGTAGTATGTTCAGTATTCTAAAAACGATTTGAAATTTTTTTACCTATAATTGTGGTTCTCCAAAGGAAAACCGATATTCTCTATAACCTCCGACTCTGATACCATTTTCTGTCACACCCCGCTAAAGCGGAAATACGAGACGTGGCAGTACAAAGGGTTTCGTAGCAAAAGTTAAAAGACAACACCAACCATAGTATTAAAATCATTACAAATTTACAATGAGTTTGAACAAATTTATAAATGAAATTACAATGTAACTGAAATGCAACACATGCGAATGCTCCTAAAAGTGAAGTGTCCCTAAGTGCCACTTACTCAGTGATTCCTGAAAAAGCATGTAAAACGAGCGTCAACTATAAAAATAGTTGGTGAGTACTCACAAGTTTATAACATAATATAGTTTTAAATTCATGATAATTTGAATATTGATAATAATTTCCATAAACAAATGTTCATTGCTAAAATAAGTAAATAAGTTTTCATGAATAGAAGTTCGTTGCTAAAGCGCATAATAAATTTCCATAAATAGAAATATATTGCAAAAATGAGTAATAAGTTTGCATAAACAAAGTTCTGTCATCATGAGAGATAAAGTATGTTGCCCAAATGAGATGCAACATTCATATTCTCATGGGAAATAAAGTTTATTACTAATATGAGTAAGCAAGTTTCATTGCTATAATGAGCAATCAAGTTCATTGCTACCAGGAGAAAACAAGTTTTTTACTATAAGGATCAACCAAGTTCATTGCTAAAACAAGCAAATAAGTATTTAGTATCAAAAGTTCGTTGTTATAATGAGAAACAAAGTTTATTGTTATAATCAGAAACAAAGTTCATTGCTATAATTAATTAACGAGTTTTTATGTATATGATCAAATAATGAGTTCACAACCAAGCCTATGACTGATGCCCTATCAAGATCTATGCTTATCATTCCATAGATGAATATGGTATCATGCACTCAAGCAATCGGGCGAGTGAGGAGTTGTCAATTGCTAATAGTTCTATCCACAATGACCATTGGCTCAAAGAGTTAATAGTTGGAGTAAAGTATAAGAGAAGGGACTTAAGATGATAAGGCCTCATGTTTCGTGTTACATAGACATACATAGAGAGATATAGCAAAATATAGCAATGAAGTTTAATACAAATCAATTTAAATACAACGAACAATAAATATTTTTTCGGACATGCTTTTCCACCGCAAAACATAAAAACCAAAAATAGGGGGAGTTGTGAATACACACAATATGGAAAATATAGTAATCAAGTTTATACGAATCAATTAAATACAACGAACATAAATAGTTTAGGACATGGTTTTCCACCCCAATACATTTAAAAACCGAAAATAGGGGGAGTTGTAAATACTCATAATATGCAAAATATACTAATCAAGTTTATACGAGTCAATTAAATACAATGAACATAAATAGTTTAGGACACGTTTTTCCACCCTAAAACATTTAAAAACCGAAAATAGGCGGAGGCATGAATACTCAGAATATGCAAAATATACTAATGAAGTTTATATGAGTCAATTAAATACAACGAACATAAATAGTTTAGGACATGCTTTTCCACCCCAAAACATTTAAAAACTGAAAATAGGGGGAGTCGTGAATACTCACAATGCTTTGAGATGATGCATATGATAACCTGAACTACGTTCCACTCATGCCACTATCGATTCCTACAATAATGGTATACGCTAGTGAGTCTCAATGTCGAAATATAATGCTAATATACTAAACTCTACATATAGAGAAATGCCAAATTTTTGTTCTAATATTGGTTTTATATTAAATAGGTATCAATTTCTCTTAAACGGTGACATTTTATAACTCATATGATTAAGTTAACTTTGGATATTATTTTCCAGATTTTTGTAATATTAATTGAGGGTATTTCAACACATTTAAAGGTGTTTTAAAGTCCTAAAAATCCAAAATATTATCAAACGGTTTCCAAAAATTCTCAAACTTTGAATTTTCATTCTAAATATAGTAGAGGTCTTCCATAAAATTTCCCTTGAATTTTTAATCCTTCATAACAATATAAATTCATGAAAAATAGTATCCAGATGATAAAAATTTCTAAACTTTTTATAATACTGTCATTGAACATACTTAATCTGCGAAAAATATAAAAATGGGTTTTTAAACAGTTTAACCCAATTTTGTGATTTTTGTGCATTTATTCCAACAAAAATGGAGATAAGTAGAAAATTGTTTCCAAAATTGCCCAAACTTTTCTTAGCACTGTTATTATACGTATAGAAGTTGTGAAAAATATAAAATATATTTTACAATTAGTTTTGCTATTTTTCTTTGTTTTCTTCTCTTGAATAATCATTAATTGGTGAATAATTATCAAAAAGTTAAAGTAAATTACCAAAATTTTTGTAAACTTCATTTACGGTGTACATATTCTGGGAAAAGTACCAATGGTGATTTTTATATGTTGTAATCCAATTTTGTGGATTTAAGTATATTTAATCCTAGAAAATAGAATAAAAAACATATTGAATAGAAAAATTATCCATGTTTTTATTTAGAGTTCTAATATATTATAAGATCTTCTGGTAAATTTTCATGAATTTTGGATGAGTAGAACTATTTTTCCCATTATTAGTCCACTATAAATATAAAAATTGAGGAAAAATAGTATGCATTATGAAAAATTCTAAAATTATTTATCTGAGTACTCTACATGAGGTAGGATCTTGAAAAATCTTAGATATCCTTTTCACATTCCGTAAAGTGGTTTTATGATTTATTTGAATTAAACAAAAAAATTCAAAACCATACCAAACAGTAACAAAAATTGATGAAACTCACTAAGATGTCATCATTTACTTTAGGGGTCATCCACAAATTTACCTATGATTTATACACCTCAGAAAGTATTTTATATGAATTATTTCCCTATTATCTTGCAATAATTATCATAATTCAAGAAAAATGAATTAATTTCTGAAAATTTACAAACATATTAGTTTGTTGGATGGATTTTGGAAAAAATTGCATTTGAACAAAAAAGAAGTTTTAGGTATTTATTTGGGAATAAATCCTTCATGAACATATTTGAAAGCTTTTAACAACAAACTTTGATCATCAAGCATGTAAGCTTGAAGATCATCACATGCATGTTGTTTTGAAGGCCATTCATAAGTTTTAAATGGTCAAAAATCATTTTCAAAAGAAAATTTAGGGTGCATGTGGTGATTTTCCACCAAAACTTGTAGAAAAGTGCATTTCCATGATTTTGACTTAGATTTAGGTCATGGATCTTCACCATTTTGTAACATGCAAGATTTCTTTGGTGAAAATCTACCACCACCATCATCAAAACCATGAGTGTGAGCAAATCTTCATGATTTTACCATAGAATGGAGTAGAAAAAGGAGAAAGTGCAAGAAAAATATCAAAACTTGAAGGAAAAGTGAAGTAAAATGAAAGAAAATTGGTGATTACCTTCAAGATTACTTCAAATGATGAAGATTTAGAGTTTAAGGAGTGTTTTTGGCTTCATTTTCTGGAACAATTTTGTGGTTGTAGAGAGAAGAAAAGAGAAAATGGTGGTGGGGGAATTGAAAAGTGAGATAGAAAAGTGAAGAAGATGAAGTGTGTAGGTCGGAAAAGTTATTATGTGTGTTAGGAGGAGGAGAGATATGAGGAGAGATATATGAATTTTTCAATGAGGAGAGAGACTACCCATCTCTTCCATTTATTTTATATAATTTCCCTCAATTTTTTTAAAATTTTCAATATATTTATAAAAGTTGCATTTGTCTATTTTTAGTTTATAAAAAATTCTTAATTTTCTTTTTACCTTATAAATTAGGGATAAATGCTAATGTTATAAATTTTATCTTCTTTGAATGAATTTTCATAATTTTAATTATTATAAGATAATATTATAAGATTCATAATTATTTTTATAGAATTTTTAAGGTTAAAGTTTATAAATATGAGATTTTATGGCTTTTAGGGTTTTGGAGTTTAATACATCTTTGGATATCAAAATAAATTGAATCTTTGTGACTTCAAATTATCTTTGTGTTCCCTAACTCTTATTCAAGTTAGAAAAATGTTTGTAATTCCTTTTTGTCAGTTTATTGGCATTTATATGTAGTGGTTCCGAGATTCAAGTGAACTTGAAGAACCAAGTATACTAGTCATAGTTTCAACATTGACTTATGTTCCATGAGACTCTGACCTAATTTCTACTGCTAGGTCAAGTGCATAATGTGTGTCTATGACTCATGAACAGGTGTTCGAGTCAAAGAGTGACCCAAATATGGATAGTATCTAAAGTTATGTAGTTATAGAATTCACATATCAGTGTGAAATCTAAGTACACCATCCATTGTGTTCTATCTGTTTCCAAGTTTCTAGTAGGTTATAACATAGCTTATAGTTACTATGTCTAGTTTGTGGCGTGCCTATATTTGAAACTAAGTTTAGTCAAATCTAGAACCGAATCGAATTTTGACGGTTGTCACATCAATCCTTACCCTATATAACCTACACTACCCATACACCTTATCCCATCTACAAGAACCCAAAAGATTTAGAAATATTGAACTTTTAGAGAGTTTTTAACAAAAATCACAATTTGGCTATTTAGAGGAATTTCATGAATTTAGAAGATGTAACTTCATGAAATGAGCCAAGATAAATTTAAGTCACTTTTATGAGATGAGATAAGTGGATTCAAGAGAAGAAATTCAAGAGATTGTGCATTTAAGTCATAAAGGATAAAATGGGAATTATATGCTCTTTGGCCAAGTTTGTGACTTAACATATTAATGTTGGGTTATGAGCATTCTAACACTCCTAAGTGTACATGCAACCCTGAATACCTTGGATCTATGTTTTCTCTATTATACATGCAAACAAGATCTTTCCAAGGCTTTAATCCTAACTAGCATATTATGAAGTTCTTATACTACAAGGTACTAGTTAGATAACATACCTTTTGATGTAGCTTGATGTCTTCAAGTTTTAAGAGCTTAGCCCTAATAGTGTCGAAGCCTCAAGTGGAATCACAAATCACCAAAACACCTTGGAAGACTTTAGAGAATATAATACTTGGTTCTCTTTAGTGAAATCGGCTAGCCCTTCTTGGTGTACCGACACTAGTGCCAATTTCACCAACCAAGGACATCTTTATATAGTATGGAGACTAGGGTTAAACCCATGACCTTTCATTTCATATGATCCATGGGTTAAACACTCCATGTGTTGGATAAGGTGTCTAAGTCCATAACTTATTTGGTATATACTTGACCCGACCGGCATGGTCCATTTGGGTAGCATCTCATCCAAACTATTATGGATAATTTTATGAGAGTTATACACATATGTTTATTAATATATTATGAGTTATAATATATTAATATGAAGTTACGTTATTTAATTAGTTTTAGTCTTAAATTAATTATGGACTAATTTAGAGATTAAAAGGAATACTAATTAAATTATGGGCTATTTGTTTTATATAGTGTGGGCTAATACTCATTTGTTAATGGGCTAGGCTTATGTGGAAGTCCATGGATGATCCATGGAGCTTTTAACCCATGGATCCTTGGAAAAGGAAAAGACATGGGTTATTAGGGTTTCACCCTAACCATGCATACTATATAAGCATGCTTATGGAGCATGAAAATGAGCCTAAGATAGCCTAAGAGAAAGCTAGTGTTCTAGTGTGTGTGTGCATGTGTGTGGCCGAATTATACAAAGTGTATATACTCTCATCAAAGTTTTCCAAGAGTTTGTGGTGTTTGTGATTCCATTTGAGGCATTCACACTATTGGTGCTTGGCCCTCAAACTCCTAAGAACCCAACACAACAAAAGGTATGTAATCTCTTCTAACTCTTTTATGTTGAAATGTTCCCCATGCCATGTTAGATAGGTTATAAACCTTGGAAAATTATTATTTTGCATGTATTTAGACAAACATAGATCCAAGGTTTATTAGGGTTGCATGCACACTTAGGAAGTGTTAGATTGCTCAAAACCCAACAGTGGTATCAGAGCCTAGGCTTGCTTGTTTGATACTTGATGCAAAATATTGAAAAAAGTCGAAATCGTTGCTATCTGCATGGTGAACTCGCCGAGTCCATTGGGGGGACTCGCCGAGTCCAAGGCAAACTTCAACCTACTCGACGAGTCCGTTCGTGCACTCGGCGAGTAGGATCGAAGGAATGCAGAATCTCGACTTTTGCTGCTGGAAATGGACTAGAAACATTACCCTAAATTGTTTTGGTGTTATAAAACTTATTTTAGTTGGTGTAATGGTTGTTCTAATCCATTTACAATAGCATATATCAAAAATCCATGATTTTATGTGTTCATATAATTCTTGAATTTTTGATGATCATGTTCATGTTCTTATGAATTTAGAAAATGATAGGAATTATTTGCTGAATTGTTTAGGATTAATTCTTTATCATTTATGTGTTTTAATGGAGTCCATAATTTGTCCTCAAGTTATGGATTACCAAAGGTCACTTTCATTTAACACACACTTAAAACACATAAGTTACATGAAAATGAAGAGTCTTCATTTTTATGAACCTTTAATTCATAAGTTATGAAATGAAGAGTTTTGCAAAGTTACAAAACTTTCCCTCAAGTTTTGGAATTTGTAAAGTTTCACACACTTTAATAAACTTTAATTCCAAACCTTAGAGTTTTAAAAGTTAAAATTCAACCCTTATACTATTTATAACATTAATGGTTAATTATTATATATATGTATAAGAATAAGTCGTTTTACCGTTAGTAGGCCTCATTCACGAAGCCGGTCTATAAGGTGGGTATAAGGTTGTTGCCTATAAAATGGCGACTTAATGGGTGTATACTCTCACCCACCGCTTGCTTGATCGGTGGAGGGTCGTTAGCCGAACGGGTAGAACAATGACTTTAAATCCTCATTAAAAGTATAATGAATATTATAAAATAACTAAACTCTTTTAATTCCCAATCTTAGTTATTTTAGGAAAATGTGAACATGGTGCTAATCCATGGAATTCACACTTTGTACCTTACCAAGTCGTTAGTGGAGCGTGTGTGGTTAACCGGCACACTAATTAGACTAGTAAGGATCACGAAGGGTAACTTAATGTTGTCATAGATCAATGGAGCGTGTGTGGTTAACCGGCACGTTGATTAGGTGATAATATTGAGAGTACCAAGTGAGTTAGCATGGTTATTCACACCTTCTTTTGTGATCCTCGGCATCCCAGTCACAAAACTTGAAGGGCACAATCGAGATTGAAACATGCCATTGAAAAGTTCAATGAATCTCAAAAGAATCTAGGAATTTCAAATCCAATTAAACCTAATTAATCATTTCGTTTTCATGGTGGAAATTGGTGAATCGTCATTCGCCTACCTTTCAAATATATTATTACTTAGATTACGGCATCCCTCTTCTAAGTGTAATATATTGTGATTGGATCCTAGCCTTAATATTACATTTGGGTGTCTTATTAAGGATCCTAAATATCTAATCTAAACTTACTTTCTTCTTTCAGATGTCTTCCAACACTAATGCTTCAGGCTCTAACCCAACTGGTTCTTTCTCTCTCATGAATCTTTGTGGGAGGGTCATCTTTGATGGTTCCAACTTCATGGATTGGATAAGTAACATCAGGATGGTTACTCGTTATGAGGACAAGGAATATGTCCTCGATAAGGAGTTAAAAGAACTTGATGAGTCTACTGCTACTCCTGAGGAGATCGCTGAATTCAAGACTCATGAGAGAGATGCTACTAAGGTGGCATGTATCATGATGGACACGATGACAGCCGAGCTCCAAAAGTCGTATGAAGATTTCTACCCTTTTGAGATGCACCAAGACTTGATGGAAAGGTACCATCAGAGTGCTCGTCAGGAGCGGTATGAAATAATCTCCTCCATAATAACTACCCGCATGAAGGACGGTGAATCCGTCACGAGCCACATGCAAAAGATGCGAAGGTATGTGGACCGTTTGCTGAAGCTGAATGTTAACATCCCCGAGGAGTTAGCAATTGACATCATTTTGCACTCCTTACCTTCTTGTTATGATCATTTTCGAATGACATATCATATGAACAAGGAGGAAGTTACCCTCAGCAAGCTTCAAGGACTCTTGAAGACCGCGAAAACCGGTCTTAAGGGTAAAGCGGTTGTTACCTCTACTACTCCTACTCCAACTTCTACCCCTGTTTTAGCTATTGGGCAAGGCAAAGGGAAAAAGAGGAAGCACCCTTCGAAGGGTACCAAGGGAAAGGCTCTTGAAGGCTCCTCATCAAAGACTAAGAACGGTTCTGTCACTCCTTCTGCCATTCCCAAGGATGTTGAATGCTTTTATTGCCATGAAAAGGCACACTGGAAGCGAAACTGCCCTAAGTACTTGCAGGATCTAAAGGATGGGAAAGTGAAACCCACCTATGCAGGTATTTACACTATATTGTCTAATTACTCAACATATTCTAACTCTTGGGTGCTTGATACAGGATGTGGTATTCACATATGTTCTGATTTGCAGGGCCTAAGAAGAAGTGAGGATGTGGAGCACGGGAAGATAAACTTAATCATGGGGAATAGGAAGGCTTCACCTGTTTCCAAGATTGGAATTTATACTTTGTTGCTTAATAATGGGTTAAAATTAGATTTGAATAAATGTGTATACTCGTCTGAAATGGCGAGGAATATTATTTCTTTTCATGCTTTGTACAAACAAGGTTTTACCTTTTCGTTTGATAATGAATGTGGTGGTATTAATGCTTTCTTTAATAATGTGTTTTATTTTAAAGCATTACCTTGTGATGGCGTGTATGAAACTGTGTCGATTGTAGACAACTTAGGAAATAATGTGTTGTATATTGATTCTTCTACTAGCCTAGATAAAGCATCATTGTGGCATTGTCGCCTTGGACATGTAAACAAGAAACGCATAGGCCAACTCCAAAAGAGTGGAGTCTTGGAATCATTTGACCTCAAATCAGATGATAGTTGTGAATCTTGTCTACTTGGAAAAATGACAAAATCACCCTTCACTGGAACTTGTGAGAGGGGTGAAGGTTTGTTGGACCTAATACATACTGATGTATGTGGACCATTCAAAACCGCCACGAGGGATGCTAATCGGTATTATGTGACTTTTATTGATGATTTTAGTAGATATGGGTATGTCTACTTAATCAAACATAAGTCCGAAACCTTTGAAAGGTTTAAGGAATTTAAGCAGGAAGTAGAAAATCAATTGGGCAGGAACATTAAGATGCTTCGATCCGATCGAGGTGGTGAGTATCTTAGTACCGAGTTCCTTGACTATCTTAAGGAGTGTGGGATTGTCTCACAATTGACTCCTCCCAGGACACCACAGCTGAATGGTGTAGCTGAGAGGCGTAATCGTACCTTGTTGGACATGGTTCGCTCTATGATGAGTCGAGTTTCGTTACCAATCTCTTTTTGGGGGTATGCCTTAGAGACTGCCGCCCATATCCTTAATCTAGTCCCTACAAATAAGGTTACCAAAACACCTCATGAGATGTGGACTGGGAAGGTTCCCAATTTGGACCACATCAAAATTTGGGGTTGCGAAGCCTTCGTGAGGCGTGAAACTCATGATAAGCTTGAACCCCGAAGTGAAAGGTGTATTTTCATCGGCTACCCACAGAAATCCTTCGGTTACCTTTTCTACAGACCCAGTGAGAATGTGGTTTTTGTAGCACGAAGAGGGATCTTTCGCGAGAAAGAATTTATAAGCCAAGGAGACAGTGGGAGGCAGATTGATCTTGAAGAAATTCAAGAATCAATTGGTGAAGGAACCTCAGACACTAGCAATCAACCTGAGGAAGAAACTCCTGTTGATCCAGCTGACGAGTCTGTACCTCCGAGACGTTCCACACGGGTTAGGAACACACCTTCGTTTTATTATGGTTTTCATATTACTACGGAAGGTGATACGTTTATTAGTGATAGTACACTAGTAAATTTGGATGAACCTAGCAGTGTTGAGGAAGCCATGGCAGGCCCGGAGTCTGCTAAATGGAAGGAGGCTATGGACAGCGAGATACAATCCATGTATGACAATCAAGTTTGGAACTTGGTTGACAATGTACCGGGCCGTAAAACAGTCGGGTGCAAATGGATCTTCAAAAAGAAGACCGACATGGAAGGAAAAGTGCATACTTATAAGGCTCGACTGGTTGCGAAGGGTTTTACTCAAACTCAAGGTATTGATTATGATTAAGTCTATTAGGGTTATGTTAGCCATTGCAGCATTTCATGATTATGAAATATGGCAAATGGATGTCAAAACCGCTTTCCTTAATGGAAAGTTGGCTGAGGATGTGTACATGAATCAGCCAGAGGGTTTTGTCAATGCAGAGTACCCTAATAGAGTATGCAAGCTTGAGAAATCCATTTATGGATTAAAACAAGCATCTCGTAGCTGGAATCTTTGTTTTGATGAGAAGGTAAAAGAGTTTGGCTTCTTGAGAAGCGAAGATGAGTCTTGCGTGTATGTTAGAGCTAGTGGGAGTATAGTTAGCTTCTTGGTACTGTATGTGGATGACATACTACTCATAGGAAATGACATCCCAACCTTGCAGGAGGTTAAGTCATGGCTTGGGAAGTGCTTTGCTATGAAGGACTTAGGGGAGGCTACCTATATCCTAGGGATAAGGATATTAAGAGAAAGGAGTAGAAGACTAATTGGACTTAGTCAGAGTATCTACTTGGATAAGGTGTTGAAAAGGTTCAACATGGAGAATTCCAAGAAAGGAGATTTACCGATCCAAAGCAATACCAAACTGAGTAAGACTCAGAGTCCGAGTACAGAGGCAGAGATAGCTGAGATGAGCCAATTACCATATGCTTCCGCAGTTGGCTCGATCATGTATGCTATGACTTGTACCCGTCCTGATGTGGCATTTGCTTTGAGCATGGTCAGCAGGTTTCAGGGGAACCCTGGCAAGGCTCATTGGACCGCGGTAAAGAACATTCTCAAGTACCTGCGGAGGACTAAGGATTGGGTCCTTACCCTTGGTGGCAGTGATGACTTGAAAATATTAGGGTATAGTGATGCTGGTTTTCAGACTGATAGGGATAATTTCCGCTCTCAGTCAGGCTGGATCTTTACCTTAAACGGAGGGGCAATTTCTTGGAAGAGTTCCAAGCAGGAGACGGTGGCTGATTCGACTTGTGAATCAGAGTATATAGCAGTGAGTGAAGCAGCGAAGGAGGCGATATGGCTAAAGAACTTCATCGGAGACCTTGGAGTTGTACCAGCTATTAAGGAACCTATAGAGATTTTCTGTGACAACAATGCTGCGGTTATCTTAGCCAAGGAACCAAGAGATCATGGCAGATCCCGACACATTGACAGAAAATATCACTTCTTAAGACACAAGATTGAAGAAGGACTCCTTGTGACAAGGAGGATATCGTCAGATGAGAATCCTGCAGATCCCCTTACGAAGGGACTGACGAGGGTTAAGCATTTTCAGCATGCGAGACGCATCGGGCTGAGGGACGATATTAGTTTTACAGATTAGATAGCTTTCCTGAAACTTGTAAAATGTAATCGACGTTTGATGATGAATAAAATTTGTGATTTATTTATGAGTAAAGTGTTACTATCATTGTCAATTATTTACTATTGTTACAGTTTTGCATGTTTTGACTTCCAGAATAATTAATTTATTCAAACCTCCACAATCGATCATACGTCGGAAGTAGGTATGAATCAAGATTGTCATGAATTGGGTTTGTAGATGCCTTAAAGGTGTTTAGGCATGGCAATGGTTGCTGCAACATTCATGAGTACTCATAAGTTATGAGTATTGGTATAAACCCACGCTCACTTGTATCACTTCATGGAATTTATCTCGAGTGATCGTGAGACGATAACATCATATAAATCTTTAAACCTAGAGATATGAGTTGTTACCTATGAGTTGGTTGTGCATTGATTGCACGTAAACGCATCAGTAACTTGATGTTATAAAACGTGCCTTTGTGTACAATTCAATAAGTAGTAGAACAAGCATATCAGTCGAAGTTTATCTGTTCCTTCTAGAAATAGAAGCGATATCCGGGCCCCTCGATGATTTTGTGTTGACCCATGTACCAGGCCTGGTCAGAACTAAACCGATGTGTTCAGTAAAGTTCTTCGTCAAACAAATCGGATAATCGAGAAACAACTGCTAGACAATAAGCAAGACATAGTTCCATGTGTTTGTTCGGCTGATATCATGAGAACAGAGGATTATGTGATCACTTATCTAAAATGGCGCTTCATAGTTCGACAGAGTCTTCATTTGTTCGAGGGAGTTTTCGAGAGCTACGATTGTTGGTTGGTTCCTGAAGTTATAGGCAAATATAGTTATTAGACTTATCCAAGTGGGAGTCTGTTGGATAAGGTGTCTAAGTCCATAACTTATTTGGTATATACTTGACCCGACCGGCATGGTCCATTTGGGTTGCATCTCATCCAAACTATTATGGATAATTTTATGAGAGTTATACACATATGTTTATTAATATATTATGAGTTATACTATATTAATATGAAGTTACGTTATTTAATTAGTTTTAGTCTTAAATTAATTATGGATTAATTTAGAGATTAAAAGGAATACTAATTAAATTATGGGCTATTTGTTTTATATAGTGTGGGCTAATACTCATTTGTTAATGGGCTAGGCTTATGTGGAAGTCCATGGATGATCCATGGAGCTTTTAACCCATGGATCCTTGGAAAAGGAAAAGACATGGGTTATTAGGGTTTCACCCTAACCATGCATACTATATAAGCATGCTTATGGAGCATGAAAATGAGCCTAAGATAGCCTAAGAGAAAGCTAGTGTTCTAGTGTGTGTGTGCATGTGTGTGGCCGAATTATACAAAGTGTATATACTCTCATCAAAGTTTTCCAAGAGTTTGTGGTGTTTGTGATTCCATTTGAGCCATTCACACTATTGGTGCTTGGCCCTCAAACTCCTAAGAACCCAACACAACAAAAGGTATGTAATCTCTTCTGACTCTTTTATGTTGAAATGTTCCCCATGCCATGTTAGATAGGTTATAAACCTTGGAAAATTATTACTTTGCATGTATTTAGACAAACATAGATCCAAGGTTTATTAGGGTTGCATGCACACTTAGGAAGTGTTAGATTGCTCAAAACCCAACACCATGGACTATCCATGAAAACTTAACCCAACCTAAATGAACTTGGCCCATTCCATATACATAAGAGTCTATATTTAATTAGCTCATTTTGATCAGTTAACTAATTCTAAATTAATTCTTGATCAATACTAATTAAATAATATGATTCCATATTAATATATTAGAACTTATAATATATTAATATTAATCATAAATATACTATTCTCAAAAGATTATCCATATAAATTGTATCAGTGAAGTGCAGCCCAAATGGACCATGTCGGTTCGAGTCAAGTACATACCAAATATAGTTATGGACTTAGACATTAATCCAACAGTCTCCCACTTGGATAAGTCTAAAACTATTATTGAGTATGAGTTCAAAACCTAACTGGAAATCGTAGTTCTTAAAGTCGCTGTCGAACTCTAATCTTGTCAACGAGCTTATCCATTAGATAAGGGATCATATATTCCTCCATTCTAGATATCATATGGACTGAGACATGGATTATAATCATTCTCTCTATCCATTTGTTGTTTCCCGATTTCCGATTTATGACGACTGACTAATTGAACAAATCAAATTAGTCCTGGCCCGACCAAGCACTTCCATGTGTCATCATCAAATCATCGAGGGGCCCACAGATATTGCTTTTATCCCGAAGAAAAAAGGAATGGATAAACTTCGACTCATATGGCTTGTTCTACTACTTGTTGAATCATACACAAAGGCATGTTTTATAACACCGAGTTACCAAATGCGTTTTCAACCAATCAATGTACAACCAACTCATAGTAACAACTCATATCTCTAGGTTTGAAGAATATAAGATATTATCGTCTCATGATCACTCGTGATAAAACCCATGAAGTGATTCCAATGAGCGCGGGTTGAATCCAATACTCAGAACTTATGAGCACTCATGAGTGTTGTAGCCCTTTGTCCAACACCTTAGACCTCTACAAGCCAACCCATGACAATCTTAATTCATATCTACTTCCAACATATGACCAATTGTGGATGGTTTGAATAACTTAGTCATTCTGGAAGAATAACCTAGTTTATTCTGGAATTCAAAACATGCAAAATGAAACACAATAATAATCTAATCCAATATGGTCTCAGAACTTATGAATATAAATAAAACACCTTTTATTTATCACCATATGATTACACATTCTTCATTGTATAATGTTCCAGCTATCAACTTTATTCTTGAATTTAAAACAATAGTTGTCCCATGCTCCAAGCATGTACACTATGTTTTCTAAACACTAGTCATGCCATACACTAAGTATGCATACTATGTTTGTCTATGATCTTTACTTTGTGAAATAGATTAATTGAACATAACTCCAATGATCCTTTTTCACAATCCCAACTCCTTACTACAAATGCAAGAATTCCAAACTCATGCCATTTACTGAAATCTGTTAGATTCTAAGCTTGTATGCATTGATCTTCTTGTAATGATTATGCACAAATTCACAAAGACTTGGCACAAATCATTACAAAGTATTCCAAAGGAGATCAGCTCCTTGGAAACATCCTTCTTGCATTAATTTTCCTAATCTCACACAAATTGAATAATTTCTAGCTTTGAAACATTTCCAGATTCATTTTGACTATCACTTCTGAACAAGAGTTGCCTCCTTACAGATTATGTCAATATGGTCCTTCCAAAATTATCATTGTACTTCC
Organism: Lactuca saligna; assembly: GCF_052625555.1. Lineage (NCBI taxonomy): Eukaryota > Viridiplantae > Streptophyta > Magnoliopsida > Asterales > Asteraceae > Lactuca > Lactuca saligna. Next base: position 79,394,508 of record NC_136418.1, read on the forward strand.
AACTGTCCTTGAGCACCCAATCTTTGGTAAACCTTAGATTGTCCTCGATAATTGTTTAATCCTTTTAGTCATATCCAATTCTAGAAGTTTTCCCTTCTTAATGCCCCATGCATTTGGAAAGTTTTAGAACGGATGAATATAGAACATGTAATCGATCCTATATTCGAAGCATATGGGACACGATTCATGATGTCTCACATAAAGACTACACCAATCTTTTGCTATACTATTTCCATTTCAATTTGCCAAGTTCTCATAATTCAGATTATGAAAATGGATGCCGTAATGATAATCGAATTTTAGAACGTAAATAATGGACCCATATACAAAAAAATAATGGACCGATATACAGAATTTCCTTATGTTGAGCCAATCCAACATGAAATTCATATATATATCCTTGACTAAAGACGATTAAAACCTCAATCTAAGCTTTTAGATTTTAGACGAAGTATAATTTCCTCTCCTTTAATTATAGCGAAACAACTCTTTCTCAATTGAAACTTTGTTTTCTATAATTAACATTGCTAACTTGCAAACTTTATCGTAGTTATCATGCTCCCACTAACATGATGATTATGAGCATAACACTTATGCTCCCACTAGCTTTGACATGTATTCAGAAATCAGCTGACTTACTTATCAAAGATCAGATTTCTGATACTAGATTGTTTTGATAAAACTTTATGAAAATCATACACTTTGCCTTAGATAGCACACTTGTGTGCCTGAACAGTTTTAAGAACTATGAAAAGGGATGTCGTAATCATAGTCTCGATTGTTTAGACCTTTTCCACTTCTCACAAGTCCAGGTTAGTGTGCCGATAAACAACACATGCTCCACTAACGACTTTGAGAATGCAAATATTACAATTGCTATCTAGCTAAAATCTACATAGTCAAAGAGTTTCCTCACCATCATTTTCATGAATCGGAGAGAAACCTTATGACACATAGATATACTGGTGTATGTGTTCTTATCCATGTGAATTGTCAAAACGATAGTCACAAGACAAGGATAATGAAAAATCCAAACTCATATGGACTGAACTCAATCTTGATTTCTTGCCACCTGGCAACTCAAGGGCCTGCCATTGCTTCCAAGTTGTTGTGCAACCAATTGAGAACTCTAAGAACTCATATGCAAAGCCAACTTTAACTGGAATGGGCACATAATATGTCAACATGATAAGTTATAAACCTCAAGTTGTGTGCTAGCGAAGAACTTCAGGTTTTATTCTTGATTAGTTCTTGAGACTTTCAAGACCTTTAAGACTCCCACTGTCCTCTTGACCTATAAGACTCCCTTGTCAAACATCCAAGAGATAGTGCGGATTCTAATCAAGACAAACACTGCACACAATTGGCCTTAGATGGTCTTTGTTTTATCCAAAACATCTAAGGCAAGTGTTTTAAACCTTCTTTAAGACATGTCACTCAAGTTACAATCTTGGAGTACGACTCTAAGACTTATATTGGAACGAAGTATGAATCATCTTCTTGACTTAACCATTCCAACAATTCAAGATTCCTCTTCTTAGTCATAAGAATGCACTAAGATTCCCTTAGAGAAATAATTGTTCCATGGTTTCTTAATCATTAAGATGATCACAAAACTGATACTAAAGTACTCTCCCATCTTTTCAGGTTTGAGAAACTTTTATCTTTCTGCCTAAGTTGATTCTTCTTATTCGCTCTACCTTACATTGGAACCTTTTCCAATGTCTCAGAGTTACATTTAAGCTTGTAAGTATAACCATATTTAATGAGCTTTAGTAAACTATGACGAATAATCTTATCAATAATTTGTGGTGGATTTAATCAGTGCACAAGAATGTGTACTCGATGCCTTAGTCCATTACTTGACTCACACATCCATGTGAACAAGTAATTATTCATAATTTTCCAATACTTGAAAGTTCTCATTCGTCATGCTATACAACTTGCATGATTCCAAGTTCCGGTCCAATTGAAACTTGGGTGATGAGAATCTTTCCTTATTTGGTACATTTAGTCATTACCACAAATGAAAGAATAAATTTCATATTTCCACTCTTGCTGTTAATGGAATCATATAAGCAACAATTTTTCCTCAAACGCCATTGTAAGGATATTTTAAAATAAATAAAATCAAAAAATTTTCTTTTATTTTAAAACTTTGCGGAAAAACTTATCCTTACAATCCATATGAAAACTTGTTGTTATCTATTCCTAAGCAATATCTTATAACTGCTAAGAAGTAGCTCAAGAATCCAATCTTCAAACTATGCGATAGAAATCCATCCACGCGATCAGATTCAACATATTCTTTCACTAAGTTTCTTCACTTTTCTTTGATTCTTAAAACATCACCATGTGACCCAATCACATAATTATATCAAGAATCTCATAATAGAAACTTAGCAGAGTTAGATAGTGGACTTTACCTGAAGTAGAGTCAAACTAATTGACTTTAATATCCTTAGGTATGTTTGGCAGCTTTGCAACTAATGCCCCTTTCTTTGGTAATTTAATCATATGGACCCTTTGATAATGGTACACAGGACTATCTCAGACTTGGCGTTTCTCTTTACCATTTACCGAGTTGACTATGGCCAATCCCTTTCCACTGGGATGAGAGAGCTTTACTTGATATCAAATGTTATCATTGTCAATGTCCATAAAGTTTTAGGAAGTTGATCTTAGCAAATAGATAAGATCATTAAGGGTCTTGTCATAGTTTGTTTTATAGGTGTTTCAAAAGAACTCACTATGTGACTTAGAAAGTAGTTGAGCCACCAACTTTCTTAAGACTTTGACACCCAACTCTCCCGGCTTGTCAATATGTGACAATATCTCTAAGATGTGACCACTCCTAGACCTTGCCTTGCTAATAGGGCTTGAGTGACCTTGAACTTGTGGATTAGGGAGAATAATTGGAGGAGGTGAAAGAAGTATGCTTTCCAAAGGACATCATCCTCATTTAAGAAAGCTTGTTTCAAGAAATTTGGGAAGATCATAAATGTCTTAACCAGACATCTTTTGGGAGATATTCAAGATAGTTGATCTTAGGTCCTTAATATGACACCCAATATGAATTATTAAGGCTAGGACCCTATAAACTATTTTATAACTCGGAAGAGAGATGTCGTAATCCAAGCTATAAAATATTTGAAGGTAGGTGAATGACGATTCACCAATTTCCACCAAGATAAACAAAATGTATTATTAGGTTTTAATTGGTTTTGAAATTCCTAGATTCTTTTGAGATTCATTGAACTGTTCACTGGCATGTTTCAATCTCGAGCGTGCCCTTCAGGTTTTGTGACTGGGACGCCAATGATCATAAAACAAGTTGTGAAGTAACCATGAAAATTACTTGGTACCCTTAAGTGTTTACCCCTCAATCGATGTGCCGGCTAACCACACACGCTCCATCGATACTATGATAAACATGAAGTTACCCTTTTCCTACCTTGTTAAATACGAGTTAGTGTGCCGGTTAACCACAGACGCTCCACTAACCGACTTAAATAAAGTGCAAAGTGTAATTTCATGGATTAGCACCTTATTCACATTTTCCTAAGTAACTAAGATTGGGTATTTATTAAGAGTTTAGTTACTTAGTATTTGTCATTAATACTTTTAATGAAGGGAGAATTCTAGTCCTGTCAAACCCGTTTGGCTAACGACCCTCCACCGATCAAGGAAGCGGTGGGTGAGAGTGGACACCCATTAAACTGCTATTTTATAGGTAGTAACCTTATACCCTCCTTATAGACCGGCTTCATGAATGAGGCCTAGTAACGGTATGCTCCGAGCATGATGGAGATGCTTAACCCGAGTCAGTCCCTTCATGAGGGGATCTGCTGGGTTCTCATCTGATGATACCCTCTTTGCCACGAGGAGTTCTTCTTCTATTCGATGTCTAATGAAATGGTATTTTCTGTCGATGTGTCTGGATCTCCCGTGATCCCTTGGTTCCTTGGCTAAGGCAACAGCGCTTTCACTATCACAGAAAATTTCCATTGGCTCTTTAATAGCTGGCACAACTCGAAGGTCTCCGATGAAGTTTTTTAGCCATATAGCCTCCTTTGCCGCCTTGCTCGCTGCAATATACTCTGATTCACAAGTAGAATCTGCCACTGTCTCTTGCTTGGAACTCTTCCAAGAAATTTCTGTTGGGTTATGAGCATTCTAACACTCCTAAGTGTACATGCAACCCTAAATACCTTGGATCTATGTTTTCTCTATTATACATGCAAATATGAACATCCAAGGTATTATCCTAATCTAGCATACAAAATAATGGATATAACAAGATAGAATACATACCTCTTTAATGGTGCTTGTCTTCATGAAGCTTGAGTGCTTAGTGCCCCAAGTGTGACACCTCAAATGGTTCACACAACACCAAATACACTTGGAATAACTTAGAGAGAAATTAGAACACTTCATGAAATCGTGTAGCCCTCATACATACACACATAGTGTTAGTCATAGTCACGATTTCTTGAGCCATGAATTTCTTTTATATGGTGGCTATTTAGGGTTACACCATGTAACTCATGACTTTACCCATTCCTTATGCTCCATGGATTTTAACCTCCATGGAGTATCCATGGGTCACCCCATGGACTTAGTCCAACATAAGGAATCTTGGATCACAAGCCCACATATATAAGAATGAATGATTTACACAATCAACGCATATATTTAATTAGTCTTCTTTTGACCACTTAATTAATCCTAGATTAATTCTGGATCAATACTAATTAAATAACCTTATTAATATATTAGAACTTATAATATATTAACAAACCTTAAGTGTTATTTCTCTCATTTTAGTCTATCCAAGTGCATGATGCCATGCAACCTAAATGGACCATGCCGGGTCGGGTCAAGTCTTACCAATTATAGTTATGGACTTAGACATTAATCCAATAGTCTCCCACTTGGATAAGTATAAAACTATTATTGCGTATGACTTCAGGAACCAACTAGCAATCGTAGCTCTCAAAAGCTTCTGTCGAACTCTAACCTTGTAGATGAACTCTGATCTTTGTCAACGACTTGTCCATTAGATAAGGGATCATATATTCCTCCATTCTAGATATCATATGGACTGAGACATGGATTATAATCATTCTCTCTGTCCATTTGTTGTTTCCCGATTTCGGATTTATGACGACTGACTAATTGAACAAATCAAATCAGTCCTGGCCCGGCCGAGCACTTCCATTTGTCATCATCAAATCATCGAGGGGCCCACAGATATCGCTTTCATCCCGATGGTAAAAGGAATGGATAAACTTCGACTCATATGGCTTGTTCTACTACTTGTTGAATCATACACAAAGACACGTTTTATAGCACCGAGTTACCAAATGCAGTTTCGTGCAATCAATGTACAACCAACTCATAGTAACAACTCATATCTCTAGGTTTGAAGAATATAAGATATTATCGTCTCATGATCACTCGTGATAAAATCCATGAAGTGATTCCAATGAGCGCGGGTTGAATCCAATACTCAGAACTTATGAGCACTCATGAGTGTTGTAGCCCTTTGTCCAACAAGTTAGACCTCTACAAGCCAACCCATGACAGTCTTAATTCATATCTACTTCCAACATATGACCGAGTGTGGATGGTTTGAATAACTTAGTCATTCCGGAAGAATAACCTAGTTTATTCGGGAAGTCAAAACATGCAAAGTGAAACACAATAATAATTGAATCCAATATGGTCTCAGAACTTATGAATATAAATAAAACTCCTTTTATTTATCACCATATGATTACACATTATTCATTGTATATTGTTTCAGCTATTAACATTATTCTTGAATTTAAAACAATAGTTGTCCCATGCTCCAAGCATGCACACTATGTTTTCTAAACAATAGTGATGCCATACACCATGTATGCATAATATGTTTGTCTATGATATTTATTTTGTGAACTAGATCAAATGAACATAACTTCAATGATTCTCTTTTCACACTCCCAAATCCTTACTGCAAATGCAAGAATTCCAAATTCATGTCATTTACTGAAATCTGTTAGATTCTAAACTTATATGCATCGATACTCTTGCAATGATTATGCACAAAGTCAGAAAGACTTAACAACAATCATTACAGAGCATTCCAAAGGAGATCAAGTCCTTGGAACCATCCTTCTTGCATTAAGTTTCCTTAATCTTAAACAGATTGAAAAATTCTAACTTTGAAACATTTCCAGATTCCATTTCGACTATCACTTCTGAACAAGAGTTGCCTCCTTACAGATTATGTCAATATGGTCCTTCCAGAATTATCACTATACTTCCAACTGTCCTTGAGCAACCAATCTTTGGTAAACCTTAGATTGTCCTCGACAATTGTTTAATCCTTTTAGTCATATCCAGTTCTAAACCTTTTCCATTCTTAATGCCCCAGGCATTTGGAAATTTTTAGAAAGGATGAATATAGCACATGTAATCGATCCTATATCCGAAGCATATGGGACACGATTCATGATGTCTCACATAAAGACTAAACCAGTCTTTTGCTATAACATTTCCATTTCGATTTGCCAAGTTCTCATAATTCAGATTATGAAAAGGGATGCCGTAATCATAATCGAATTTAAGAACGCAAATAATGGACCCATATACAGAATTTCCTTATGTTGAGCCATTCCAACATGAAATTCATATATATCCTTGACTAAATGATTAAAACCTCACGATCTAAGCTTATAGATTTGAGATGAAGTATAATTTCCTCTCCCTTAATTATAGCACAACAACTTTCTCCCAATTGAAACCTTTTGTTTTCTATAATTAACATTGCTAGCTTGCAATACTTACCGTAATTATCATGCTCCCACTAACATGATGATTATTAGCATAACACTTATGCTCCCACTAGCTTTGACATGTACTCAGAAAGCTCGACTTCTAGAAATCAATACTTTATTGACTTTCTTACCAAAGTTCAGATTTCTGATACTAGATTGTTTTTATAAGACCTTATCAAAAACATACACCTTCCCTTAGATAGCTCATGGGTGTGTCAAAACAATTTTAAGAAGTATGAAAAGGGATGCCGTAATCATAGTCTTGATCGTTTTGACCTTTGCCATTTCTCACAAGTCCAAGTTAGTGTGCCGGTAAACCACACACGCTCCACTAACGACTTTGAGAATGCAAATATCCCAATTGCTATCTAGCTAAAATCTACTTAGTGGAAGTGTTTCCTCACCATCATTTTCATGAATCAGAGAGAAACCTTATGACACTTAGATTTAATGGTGTATGAGTTCTTATCCATGTGAATTGTCAAAACCATAGTCACAAGACAAGGATAATGACAAATCCAAACTCATATGGACTGAACTCAATCTTAATTTCTTGCCACCTGGTAGCTCAAGGGCCTACCATTGCTTCCAAATTGTTGTGCAACACATTGAGAGCTCTAAGAACTCATATGCAAAGCCAACTTTAACTAGAATGGGCACAGAATATGTCAACACGATAGGTTATAAACCTTAAGTCGTGTGCTAGTGAAGAACTTTAGGTTTCATTCTTCATTAGTTCTTGAGACTTTCAAGACCTTTAAGACTCCCACTGTCCTCTTGACCTATAAGACTCCCTTGTCAAATATCCAAGAGATAGTGTGGATTCTAATCAAGACAATACTTCACATAATTGGCCGAAGTTGGTCAGGGAGAATAATTGGAAGAGGAGAGAGAAGTATGATATCCATGGGACATCATCTTCATTTAGGAAAGCTTGTTTCAAGAGATTTGGGAAGATCATAAATGTCTAATCCAGACATGTTATGGGAGATATTCAAGATAGTTGATCTTTGAGTCCTTAATATGACACCCAATATGAAAATATTAAGGCTAGGACCCAACAAACTATTTTATAACTTAGAAGAGGTATGCCGTAATCCAAGCTATAAAACAATTTGAAGGTAGGTGAATGAAGATTCACCAATTTCTACCAAGATAAACAAAATGTATTATTAGGTTTTAATTGGTTTTGAAACTCCTAGATCTTTTGAGATTCATTGAACTGTTCAATGGCATGTTTCAATCTCGAGTGTGCCCTTCAGGTTTTGTGACTGGGATGCTGAGGATCACAAAACAAGGTGTGAAGTAACCATGCAAATTACTGGGTACCCTTAAGTGTTTATCCCTCAATCGATGTGTCGGTTAACCACACACGCTCCATCGATACTATGATAAACATTAAGTTACCCTTTGCCTACCTTGTTAAATACGAGTTAGTGTGCCGGTTAACCACACGCGCTCCACTAACCGACTCAAACAAAGTGCAAAGTGTAATTTCGTGGATTAGCACCTTATTCACATTTTTCTAAGTAACTAAGATTGGGTATTATTAAATGTTTAGTTACTTAGTATTTATCATTAATACTTTTAATGAAGGGAGAATTATAGTCATGTCAAACCCGTTCGGCTAACGACCCTCCACCAGTCAAGCGAGCGGTGGGTGAGAGTGAACACCCATTAAGTTGCCATTTTATAGGCAACAACCTTATACCCACCTTATAGATCGGCTTCGTGAATGAGGCGTACTAGCGGTAAGACCGACTTTACTCTTATACATATAAATATTATTAACTTATAATATTATAAAGTATAAGGGTTGAATTTTAACTTTTAAAATTCTAAGGGCTAACTTGGAATTAAAGTATTCATAAGAGGAAACTTTACAAATTCCAAAACTTGAGGGCAAGTTTTGAAACTATTCAAAACTAATTAATTCCATAACTTATGTATTTAAAGTAGTTTTAATCCAAAAACTCTTCAAGTTCCATAACTTGTGGACAAATTATGGAAGACTTTAAACTTATAAAGAATTAATCTTTTCTTTATTTTATAACTTATGGAATTAATTAAGGTTACATATTTTATTTATTTATTTATTAATGAAGTGACTCTTGAACCTCCATAACTTAAGGACAAGACTCTTCATCTTTTTGTAACCTTTGCCAACTTTATGAGTTTTATGAGTCTTTAATGTGACTCTTCTTGTAACTTAAGGATAAGTTACACAAACACATTTTATACTCAACTCTTAGATTAATTTGGATTGAAAACAACTTTTTCACTCAACTTTTCTATTAATCTAAGCAACTCATAAGAACAAGATAATTCAAATCAAACTTTTTCATGTAATTAGTCTAACTTTAAACTAATACAAAACATGAATCTATTGACAATTATCTTAAAAATGGATTAGCATGAACATTACCACATTTAAAAACAAGTTTATAAGTTCAAAACAACTTAGGGTAATGTTCCTAGTCCATTTCTAGCCAAAAACCTCGAAGATATGATGTCTGGGGTCCAACTCGTCGAGTGCATGAACACAAATCGGTGAGTTGGATGCATTTTGCCTTGGACTCGTCGAGTCCCTTCATGGACTCGGCGAGTCAGCTGGGCTGACAGCATCAAAACTCGATTTTTCAGCTTCTATTGCAGGTATAACAAGAAAACAAGCCTAGGCTCTGATACCACTGTTGGGTTATGAGCATTCTAACACTCCTAAGTGTACATGCAACCCTAAATACCTTGGATCTATGTTTTCTCTATTATACATGCAAATATGAACATCCAAGGTATTATCCTAATCTAGCATACAAAATAATGGATATAACAAGATAGAATACATACCTCTTTAATGGTGCTTGTCTTCATGAAGCTTGAGTGCTTAGTGCCCCAAGTGTGACTCCTCAAATGGTTCACACAACACCAAATACACTTGGAATAACTTAGAGAGAAATTAGAACACTTCATGAAATCGTGTAGCCCTCATACATACACACATAGTGTTAGTCATAGTCACGATTTCTTGAGCCATGAGTTTCTTTTATATGGTGGCTATTTAGGGTTACACCATGTAACTCATGACTTTACCCATTCCTTATGCTCCATGGATTTTAACCTCCATGGAGTATCCATGGGTCACCCCATGGACTTAGTCCAACATAAGGAATCTTGGATCACAAGCCCACATATATAAGAATGAATGATTTACACAATCAACCCATATATTCAATTAGTCTTCTTTTGACCACTTAATTAATCCTAGATTAATTCTTGATCAATACTAATTAAATAACCTTATTAATATATTAGAACTTATAATATATTAACAAACCTTAAGTGTTATTTCTCTCATTTTAGTCTATCCAAGTGCATGATGCCATGCAACCCAAATGGACCATGTCGGGTCAGGTCAAGTCTTACCAATTATAGTTATGGACTTAGACATTAATCCAACAATTTCCCCTCGATTTAGGGTAAAGACCCAGCCTGACTGAGAGTGGAAATTATCCATATCAGTCTGGAAGCTAGCATCACTATACCCTACAACTCTCAAGTCATCACTCCCACCGAGGGTGAGGACCCAGTCCTTAGTCCTTCGTAGGTACTTGAGAATATTCTTTACCGCAGTCCAGTGTACCTTGCCAGGGTTCCCCTGAAACCTGCTAACCATGCTCAGGGCAAAGGCTACATCAGGTCGAGTACACGTCATAGCATACATGATCGAACCTACAACCGAAGCATAAGGTACTCGACTCATTTCTGCTATCTCAGCCTCAGTGCTAGGGCTTTGTGTCTTACTCAACTTAGCGTTACTTTGGATGGGTAACTCTCCTTTCTTGGAGTCCTGCATGCTGAATCCTTCAGCACCTTATCCAAGTAGGTACTCTGACTAAGTCCAATTAGTCTTTTACTCTGATCTCTGAATATCCTTATCCCTAAAATATAGGCAGCTTCACCAAGGTCCTTCATAGAGAAACACTTCCCAAGCCAGGACTTTACTTCCTGCAGGGTTGGAATGTCGTTTCCTATGAGTAGTATGTCATCCACATACAATACCAAAAAGCTAACTATACTCTCACTAGCCTTGACATACACACAAGATTCATCTTCACTCTTAGAAAAGCCAAATTCCTTGACCTTTTCATCAAAGCAAAGATTCCATCTGCGAGGTGCTTGCTTTAATCCATAGATGGATTTCTCAAGCTTACACACTCTATTAAGGTACTCGTTGCTGACCAAACCCTCTGGCTGACTCATGTAAACATCTTCAGCCAACTTTCCATTAAGGAAAGCGGTTTTGACATCCATTTGCCAAATTTCATAATCATGAAATGCGGCTATGGCTAACAGAACCCGAATAGACTTAATCTTAGCTACCGGAGAAAAGGTCTCATCATAATCCACTCCAGGAATTTGAGAGAATCCCTTTGTAACCAATCTAGCCTTATAAGTTTGTACATTACCATCCATGTCGGTCTTCTTCTTGAAGACCCATTTGCACCCTACAGTCTTACGACCTGGTACATTGTCAACCAAGTTCCAAACTTGATTTTCATACATGGATTGTATCTCGCTATCCATATCCTTTTTCCATTTAGCAGACTCGGGGCCTGCCATGGCTTCCTCGTAGCTGTTAGGGTCATCTTGACTTACTAGTGTCCCATCACTAACAAGTGTCTCACCTTCTGCAGTAATATGGAATCCATAGTAATGCTCAGGTGCACTCCTAACTCTCGTGGAATGTCTCAGAGGTACAGATTCGTCAATTGGCTCAACAGGAGTTTCCTCCTCAAGTTGAGGGCTAGAGTTTGAAGTTCCTTCACCACTTGACTCTTGAATTTCTTCAAAATCAATTTGCCTCCCACTGTCTCCTTGGCTTATAAACTCTCTTTCTCGAAAGACTCCTCTTCTTGCTACAAAGACCACATTGTCACTAGGTCTGTAGAAGAGGTAACCAAAGGATTGCTGTGGGTAGCCGATGAAAATACACCTCTCGCTTCGAGGTTCGAGCTTATCATGAGTCTCGCGTCTCACAAAAGCCTCGCAACCCCAAATCTTGATGTGGTCTAGTTTAGGTACTTTACCAGTCCACATCTCGTGAGGAGTTTTGGCAACTTTCTTTGTAGGGACTAGGTTAAGGATATGGGTGGCAGTCTCTAAGGCATACCCCCAGAATGAGATTGGTAGTGAAGCACGACTCATCATGGAACGAACCATGTCCAACAAGGTTCGATTACGCCTCTCAACCACACCATTCAACTGCGGTGTCCTGGGAGGTGTCAATTGTGAGACAATCCCACATTCCCTTAGATAGTCGAGGAACTCTGAACTAAGATACTCACCACCTCGATCGGATTGAAGCATCTTAATGTTCCTGCCCAATTGATTCTCGACTTCCTGTTTAAATTCCTTAAACTTCTCGAAAGTCTCTGACTTATGCTTGATTAAGTAGACATATCCATATCTACTGTAATCATCAGTAAAAGTCAAATAATAACGATTAGCATCCCTTGTGGAATGTTTGAATGGTCCACACACAATCGTGTGTATAAGGTTCAACAAACCTTCACCCCTTTCACACGAGCCTGTGAAGGGTGACTTTTTCATTTTTCCAAGTAAGCATGATTTGCAACTATCATCTGACTTTAGGTTAAACGACTCAAAGACTCCGTCCTTTTGGAGTTGGCCTATGCGTTTCTTGCTTATATGTCCAAGACGACAATGCCATAATGATGCTTTATCCAAGTTACTATTATTAGGAGAATCAATACACAAAACATTATTTCTTGAGTTATCTACAACAGATACAGCTTCATACACACCATCACAAGGTAATGCTTTAAAATAAAGAACATTATTAAAGAAAGCATTAATCGAACCAACTTCATTATCAAATGAAAAGGTGAAACCTTGTTTGTACAATGCATGAAAGGAAATAATATTTCTTGCCATTTCTGGCAAATAACAACACTTATTCAAATCTAAATTTAACCTACTACTTAGCGATAAAGTATAAACTCCAATCTTGGTGACAGGTGTAACTTTCCTATTCCCCATGATTAAGTTTGTTCTTCCTTGCTCCACATTCTCACTTCTTCCTAGTCCCTGCAAGTCACAACAAATGTGAATACCACAACCGGTATCAAGGACCCAAGATTTCGAATGGGGTGAGTTATTAGAAATGATAGTGTAAATACCTGCATGGTTGGGTTTAACTTTCCCATCCTTCACATCTTGCTGGTATTTTGGGTAGTTCCGCTTCCAATGTGATTTTTCATGGAAATAGAAGCATTCAGCCTCTTTTGGGTCAGAAGAAGGAGTGACAAAACCTTTCTTGGTTCCACTTGAAGAAGAGCCATCAAGGGTCCTAACCTTGGTACCCTTCGAAGAACTCTTTCTCTTCTTCCCTCGACTTTTCCCGATTGCCAAAACCGGAGTGGAGTTTGGAGTAGTAGTGTTAACAACTGACTTCCCCTTAAGACCTGATTTTGCGGTCTTGAGAAGTCCTTGAAGTTTGTTGAGTGTGACCTCTTCCTTATTAATGTGATATGTCATGCGGAATTGATCATAGCACAATGGTAAGGAGTGCAAAATTATATCTATTGCAAGCTCCTCAGGGAAGTTCACATTAAGCTTCAGCAATCGATCCATATACCTTTGCATTTTCTGCATGTGGCTCATGACGGAATCTCCGTCCTTCATCATGGTTGTTATCATGGAGCAGATGATTTCGTACCTCTCTTGTCGTGCACTTTGATGGTATCTTTCCATCAAATCTTGGTGCATTTCATAAGGTTAGAAATCCTCATAGGACTTTTGGAGTTCTGCTGTCATTGTGGCCATCATGATGCATGCTACTCTCGTAGCATCCCTTTCTTGTGCCTGAAAGTCAGCGATCTCCTGAGGAGTTGCAGTGGTCTCATAAATCTCCTTAAGCTCCTTGTCGAGGACATATTCTTTGTCCTCGTAGCGGGTAATCATCCTGATGCTTCTGATCCACTCATTGAAGTTGGATCCATCAAAAGTGACTTTCCCACACAAGCTCATAAGAGTAAAGGAGCCATTAGGATTCGAGCCAGAAGCAGCATTGTTTGAAGACATCTGAAGGAAGAGGACAAGATTAGTTTATATATTAGGAGAGTCCTTAATAAAACACCCAAATGTAATATTAAGGCTAGGATCCAATCACAATATATTATAACTTAGAAGAGGTATGCCGTAATCCAAGCTATAACATATTTGAAAGGTAGGTGAATGACGATTCACCAATTTCCACCACGAAAACCAAAATATTAGATATTAGGTTTTATGATTGGTTCTTAGAAATTCCTACATTCTTTGAGATTCAATGAACTTTTCAAAGGCATGTTTCAATCTCGAGTGTGCCCTCCAAGTTTTGTGACTGGGATACCGAGGATCACAAAACGAGGTGTGAAGTAACCTTGCAAATCACTTGGTACCCTTAAAGTTTATCACTCAATCGATGTGCCGGTAAACCACACACGCTCCACCAACGACTTAGACAAAGTGTAAAGTGTAATTTCATGGATTAGCACCTTATTCACATTTTTCCTAAAGTAACTAAGATTGGGAATTTAATAAAATATTTAGTTACTTTATAATATTCATCATACTTTGAATGAGAATTTATAAGTCCTTGTCTTACCCGTTCGGCTAACGACCCTCCACCAGTCAAGCAAGCGGTGGGTGAGAGTAGACACCCATTAAGTCACGATTTTATAGGCAACAACCTTATACCCACCTTATAGACTGGCTTCGTGAATGAGGCGTACTAGCCGTAAGACGACTTTGTTCTTATACATATATATAATTATTAAATCATCATAATATAAGTATAAGGGTTGAATTTTAACTTTTAAAATTCTAGGGGTTGGAACTAAAGTTTTAGCTTAACTTTACTTGTTCCAAAACTTGAGGGCAAGTTTTGTAACTTTCAAAACTTTTCATTTCTTGTAACTTATGAGTTTAATAGAGTAATAAAATGAAGACTCTTCATTTTCAAACTCTTGTGTTCTTTTAATGGTTTTAATTCAAGTGTGACTCTTGGTTTTCCATAACTTGAGGACAAGTTATGGACTCCATTAAAACACATTATGATCAAGAATTAATCTACCACATAGGTTACAAATAATTCCTATGATCATCTAAAACATCATAAGAACAAGAACATGAATATGAACACATTCATAAATCAAAATTACACTTAAAACTTTGTAATTTTGATAACTAGTTGTTGTAAATGAATTAGAAAGAATGTTACACCATCAAAACAAGTTTTCAAGTACCAAAACAGTTTAGGGTAATGTTTCTAGTCCATTTCCAGCAACTAAAGTCGAAATTCTGCAACCTGTCGACCCTACTCGACGAGTGCATGAACTTACTCGCCGAGTTGGTTGAAGATACACGTGAACTCGACGAGTCCCCCCTATAGACTCAACGAGTCCATTTGTAGACAACAAGATTTTTCGACTTTTTTCAACTTTTAAGCACAAATAAAAAGCAAACAAGCCTAGTCTCTAATACCATTGTTGGGTTATGAGCATTCTAACACTTCCTAAGTGTACATGCAACCCTAATAACCTTGGATCTATGTTTGTCTAATTATCATGAAAAGTTGAATTCCAAGGCTATATTCCTATCTAGCATACATGGGGAACAATTTTAACTTGAATGATAGATAGAATAACTTACCTTGTTGTTGCTTGTGTTCCTTGAAACCTTATGAGCCTAGCACCCCAAGTGTGATGCCTCAAATGCTTCACACAACACCAAATGCTCTTGGAAAAACTTATGAGAGAACACACACTTCTTGAAATCGGCCAAGCCCTCTTGTTTCCTTAGTGTAGCCGATTTTGGTGGAGAATGAGATCCTTATATAGTGTTGACACATCTAGGGTTACACCATGTAAACCCTAATGTGTCATGACTCTTCATTTCCATGACCCATGGGTTTGTAACTCCCATGGAGCATCCATGGAGCATCCTATGGGTGGAACCCAACTTGATAGTCCATGGAGCCTCTTAGCCCACTATACAAGATATGGATGATTTACATAATCAACCCATATATTTAACTAGTTATCGTTTGATCACTTAATTAATTCTAAATTAATTCTTGATCAAACTAATCAAATAATATTATTAATATATTAGAACTTATAATATATTAATAATCTCCAAGTGTTATTTCTCTCATTTAGTCTATCCAATTGCATGGTGCCATGCAACCCAAATGGACCATGCCGGGTCGGGTCAAGTACATACCAGAAATAGTTATGGACTTAGACACCTTATCCAACATTAACATCATTTTCCTCTAAAGGTATTGATTTCTTCCTTTAATTAAGCTTCAAGCTTTAATGGTGAAATTATTGAATTGTCTAGATTACATGAGCTAATCAACCTATAGCTTTATTTGTATATCATTGAGAGTGTTTAGAAGCTTTGAACACGATTTGTATTTTATTTCCAAGGTGAAATACATATATACATAAGTTAGGGTGTCAATCCTAACTAGTGGGGAAGATGTATTATAATAGAATTTAGAGTGTAATTAATTAGGTAGTATGGGATCCTTAATTCATGGGGTATAATAGATTTAGAGATAGAAAGTAAGATGTTAGAATTATGATCAATTAAGTGATTATTTTGGTTTGAATAGTGATTAAGCTCTTAATGGGGGTAAGGCAAGTGCTAATGAGCTTGATATGTTGTATGAATAAGTGTTGGGCATAGAAGATGGATCAAGAGCATAAATTGAAGATTAGAAGCTAAGGGTAGTTAGTTTTCACTTACTAACAAGGTGGGTCATAAGCAATTTCGAGGATGAAGTCATTATAAGTGCTGGAAAGTTGTAGCACCTCGTTTTCACTTTTAAAGATAATAGAATATAAAATTTTGTTTATATAAACGAAAGTTAAATTATATTACATTTTAGCCAAATTAATCTAAAGAAAAGTTGCAGTTCACTCATATATCATTTTGTGAATATAAAGAATGTTAAAAATGGAGTTCGTATGAAAAAGTTACGGCCAAAAGAAGATAAGATCAAAAATGGTCATGTGGACATGGCACATAGACATGTCACACTGAGGGGCACATGGTAGCAGATGAATGACATGTAGCAAAAACAAATGACACCTTACATGGACATGTCGCATCCCCTTCCTGGGTGCGGCACGACGGTTGGTTTTGGCCCCTATAAATAACAATCTCAACTTTCTTATTTCACACACCTTTCTCTCTAAAAACTCCCACCCCACCCCCTCGAGATATCAGTCCCTCGTGATTTAATTTCTTATTCTCGAGTATTGCTACAGAAGCAATGAAGTGTTTGAAGAAGCCAACAATAAAAGGATTAAGTGTTAAGGTTACACTCACCGTTCTGAATCATTTGGTAATTAAGTAAGCTATACTTGATATAAAATATACCTATTATCATTGTTATGAAAGTATAAATAGGATTAATGAAGGATCTAGTTACTAGTAACTATACTCTGTAGTTATTTAAATAGTGTTATAGCTAGCTTAATACATATTTGGCATGCCAATTCGTTAGTTGAACCACATTTAGTTATTCAAGTAATTGTTCAGGTGAGTTACACTAATCCATTTATTATGTTAGCTTTGATTGTTTATGTGTAGTATTTTCCACGAATTCCCTCTTCGATAGAATGCAATATGTTAAAGGGATGGACTAACTGAGGATGTCCTTATGAAATCAGTTGGGGGTGGACGATCATGATAAATCTTCTAATATAGGTATAAGTGAAGGGGATGTAATAATTAAGGTTATCCATTGAGGAATTAGTTAGAGGTATGACAATCATGACAATGGTGTGATTATCTCACACCCCCGAACCGGAACGGCGGAAACATCCTGGGGCGGGTGACTTCATCTTGTAATATTATATCAAGTGTATATAAATGAAACATAGACAGTCATCATCACCATACATAAAATATAACAACATACATGGTTTGCATCATTGTATCCATTCATAAATTACATCCCAAAAATTAATAAGTGTATGGTAAAAACAAAATAAAGCAAAATCCCAAAACTCCAAAGCTGCCAACCTGCTTAATGAGTCCGGAGAATACAAGTTATTTTGAAAAGCGTCAACATTTAAAATGTTGGTGAGTTCATAAGCATGTTTATATGAAAACTTTACATTGGTTTGTAAACTCCATAAAATACGATATTTTCTAAAATAAATAGTTTGTTAGTTTTCTTTCAAATCTTGTATTATTGCATGTGTATCCTTGTTTTATCTTGTTTGAAAAATGTATAGCGAGTGATTCCCAGAAAATCCAGTATTTTCTGTGTCATCAGAAATTTCGGTCTTAAACCCAAAAACCGGAGTGAGGTGGATAGTACAAATAATCAACACAGTGTTTATACTTTGCAAAACGGAGCGGAATGTATATTCAACGTAAAACTTATAATGGTTTTGTTATTCTCTATATGAGTCGTTATAACCATACTAATATGATGGAGTGACTGTCTCGACGTTCTTCAGGCGTCGGTTTTTTGGAAGACATTTGTCACCCTAGATTGGCTTGTCTAGCTGTAGCGAACAACTCAGGTGTAGGGTGTCAACCCCGTATAGATCTATACACAAATTCTCTTTCTCCCACTATGAGATTCTACTTATAACTACATGGCTTACGGTGTACACTAAGGTAGGTACGGTGAAGGTGCGTCTTACAAAATCCTTAACGAAATTTTTACGAGAATAGTGTGTTTCATTATTTGGCGTTAAAATGATGTTACGAGTGTCTATTTTGACTACAAACCATAAGTGAGAAAACATATAATTGTTTATAATCGAAAGTGTCAAAATATCTAATTTTCACTATTGTTACCGTAAATAACTCATCCTTACAAAAGGTATCATGAGAGATTCCAGTTTACTAGAATTGTCACTAATGGCCCAATTGACATAAAATTTGTCATAAAAGGCCCAATTAGAATAGAATTGGTCACATCAGGCTCATTTTGACTTCAGTATTCAAGATTGGCCCATATTTGTTAGTATGTTCACTTTCAGCCCTTTTTAATTTGAAATATCATAAATGGCCTATTTTTATGAAAAATGACACTTTTAGCCCAATAATACCGAGAATGTCAATAAAACCCCATTTTTATAATAAATGACACTTTTGGCCCATAAATACCTTGAATGTCAAATAAAAGCCCATTTTTATGAAAAATGACACTTTTGGCCCAATAGTACTTTGAATGTCAATAAAATCCCCTTTTTATGAAAATTACACTTTTGGGCCATAAATACCGTGAATGTCAAATAAAAGCCCATTTCTATGAAAAATGACCCTTTTGGCCCATTAATATCGAGAATGACATTAAAAGCCCATTTTTATCAAAAATGACACTATTTTCCCAATTGTACAGTGAATGTCAATAAAAGCCCATTTTTATGAAAAATGAGACTTTTAGCCCAATAACACCGTGAATGACAAATAAACCCCATTTTTATCAAAAATGACCCTTTTGGCCCATTAATACCGAGAATGACATTAAAAGCCCATTTTATCCAAAATGACACTTTAGGCCTAATAAAACCGTGAATGACAAATAAAGCCCATTTTTATAAAAAATGAACCTTTTGGCCCATTAATACCGAGAATGACATTAAAAGTCCATTTTTATCCAAAATGACACTTCAGGCCCACTGGAACCGCTAATATCAAATTAATCTCATTTTGTTTATATTTATTGTCAAGTATGGCCCCTTTGTATACTTTCTTTGGTTCTCTACTAAATTTTAAAATGCTAAATATTTTCAAGCATCATAGTGAGTTAGATAAAGTAACTTATTTCCTAATATCTTCAAAATTTGGAAGATATTTCGAGTTTTTGAGTGTTTAACATAGTTTCATAACACATCACACAACATATCATGAAGAATATACACATGCATGCATAAATACTAAGATTCTACACAAAACTAGCTTGTATTCTCCCCCAAAAGATAGTAAATCATGAAAACAAGGGGGTATGAAGCTCACCTTGACGTTTAATCGGTTTTGAAGAGGGAAATGAAGGAGATTTTCTGTCTTAGATAACTTCTTTGTAAAGGATTGGTGAGGTTTTGGTGCTCTAGGACCTTAATCACAAAAAGAGGCAGTATAGTTGTAACAACGTAAAATTTCCAATTTAATTTTTCATTTTCAAACCACTAAATGTATATCATATCATAATCTCAAATCCATAACAACATTGTTTTGAAAACAAATCCCAAGATCTCTCTAGCATGAATTCCATCGGTGTGGGTGTATACAAGTCGAGCCGTCGCCTTCCCACAGTCCTCGCTCGTACCTGTGACATCAAACACAACAACTGTAAGCATAAATGCTTAGTGAGTTCCGCAAAATACCACATATCACAAATACGCCACTCAAGGCTAAACCCGACCCTCCGGTCAAGATGTCTCAGTGGGACCCTCCAGTCCCATAGCTCATCGGACCCTCCGGTCCAGTCATAGCTCATTGGGCCCTCTGGACCTGTCTGAATCGTAGGACCCTCTGGCTGTGACAACTGTCAGTTCAGGTCATTAAGCATCTTTATAAAAACCATTCATGCACAACATACCATGGCCTAGTATTATAAATTTGGTCAAAATCTTGCATAAACTAGGATCCAACTAAGATCTAGGACTAATATACTTGACACTTACAATTCTAGTAAGTTGCTTAACTACAATAGGAAATGCCAATGCTATAATTAGAATGAAACTTCAAGCTTTGTTATAAATGAAAAAGGGTATAAAACCCTAAAAATAAATTAAAATATTCTAATTATACTTCATTATGATGATGAACATCAAACAATATTCCAAAAACCCTAAAGAGCCCAAAATCCAAATATATAAATCTTAAAGGTCAAAAACTTTATATAATTTGGCTATAAACTTCCAAATATCAAATTTTATTAATCAAATTATGGATTATACTAATGAAATAGAAATATAAATTATCATGCATTAATCATAATTAATTAGTTAAAAACAAGATTTTTAAATAAATCAAAAATTGCTTAAAGAATTACTTTTATAAAAATTAGGGTTTTCATAAAAATAATGCAAGGAATTTTATAAAATTTGAAATTAGGAGAGAGGAGGCCTAACCCACTCAAAAATCTGGCCATCTCCCCTCTCCCCATGCCCTCTCTTCCCAAAAACTTCAATCATTAACTCATTTCCTACACTCTACCTCTTCTCTCTTCACTCACTCACACTCCACCCTCCTAACACAGAAACTCTCTTCCCCTCTCTCTCTCTAACTCACGAAATTCTCCCCATTCCACTGCCAAATTTCGAGATTTAGAAGACCTTGAAGTGTTCTTACTTCCCTCAAGATCATAACCAAGGTAAACAACATCATCTTCTTCCGTAGTTTCATGATTCTACTTCCTTTCCTTCTTAGTTTTCTCTTCTTTTCAGATTCTATGCCTTTCCATGGCTAGAAATCTTTATTTTTCCCTTGTGGTTTGTAGATTCTCACCATAACACAATGCATGTGTTTGAAATGGTGAAAATCCGAGATCAAACCATTTATAGTACATCTTGGATGCGCATTCACTCCATGCATGTGCTAGAAATCAGACCTTACCAAAGGCATGCATGATGTTCTTGTCAAAATGTCCTAAGGATGCACTCAAAGCAAACATGCAATCTGCCAGATTACTTTATTCAACTTTGAACAACCATATATCGGTCATTTCATAACCAAACCATGATATTCTTTTTGTATTGGATAATTCCATGAGTTAACTTTCAAACCCAACTGGTCTCACTGTAAAATATTAAATATCCGATTTTTTCCAATTTTTACAAAATGGTTGCACAAACAGCTCTTTTTCTATGATCACCATTTTTGCCTTACATGATCAATGGCCTTAAACCTGTAACAACCCGAAGTTTTCCATCGTCGAAAACTTGTTCTACCTGTGAGATTTCGCCGTTAGTCGATCCGTTTCGTTCTCGCTTTGGGTTAATTAATTAAAATTTATACGTTTATTATAATTTAATGAGTGTTCAAATCCCTTGGAACTCATAAAATTAACCCAAAAGTATTCATTTCAAAAAGTTAGAAACATCCCCGCCGGGTGACGGTAACTTAATCGGGTGCGACCAAAAGCCGCGTTTAATGCCGGTATCGGGTAGAATTCCACCGTGTCCAAAACTTAGACACTATTTAAAGTTATCTAAGCACTCATTTGAAGCTTTTTCTTCCTCTCTCTACTCTCTCTCTAACCTCTCTCCTAAATCCAAGTTTAAAGGTCCAAATCAACAATTTAAAACTCCAAATCTTTGAGGTACTTCCCTTAGCTTGTTATGTAACATTCCTAGCCTTCAAATTCGAGTTCAAAGCATGAAATATGACCATAATCATGAGTTTACGGCCATGGAACCATCCTAGGCCGTAAACTCATATATCATGGGTTTTGGAGCTCAAAAACCCTTCTTAAGCACAATTGGACCTTAGATATGGCTAGATGGCTTTATGAATTGGACTTATGACATTTTAAACTTGGATTTTGAGTCATTTGAAGGAGTTTACGGCCAAGGATCCTTCTTGGGCCGTAAACGCATATATCTAGGGTTTTCATGCCCTTAAACCCTTCCAAACCACTCATATGTCTTAGGTATGAATTATAGGACATAGATAATTGCATTTGGACACTTGAACATCAATTTTGGGGGATTATTGTGAGTTTACAGCCAAGGCTTGTGCTTGGGCCGTAAACTCCATAAAACATGGTGCAAATCCATTTCTAGGGTGTTTGAAAGCCATCCAACACCACCAAAAGCCTTGGAATAAATCAAAGGACCAACCAAAAATAGTTTTAGGGCTTTACAAACATCAAAACCCCACATTTGAGAGTTTACGGCCATAGAACATGTCTCATGGCTGTAAACTCATAAAAAGGTGTCAAATGGTGCCTTAAACTCATTTCTAGGCTTGTGGGAATTTTTAGAATCACATGTGATTGATTTTAACACCTTAAAAACACTAAATCTTGGAGATTTGAGAGTTTACGGCCAAAGACCCCATGCCTAGGCCGTAAACTCCCTTATGTATTGTAAATGATGTTTTTAATTCAATCCAAGCCTTAAGAAAAATTAATCCAAGCATTTCCAAGTGTCCATATCCACTTATGACCCAAATTTGCACCATAAACCACCCTACCATGAGTTTACGGCCGTAAACTCATGGGGAATGGGTGTTTTGGACCAAAAACTCTTGTATAAGTTTATTCATGGGGAGTAAACTCAAGTACCAAGTCCCTCGCTTCAATTCCCGTCCTTAAACGCCACCCGGGTCCCTCCAAACACTCGTAAATGGAGTGTTTCCGCGATTGCAAGTAATGGTCCTTATCAAATAATCAATCTAGGTCCTAATTAGATACAAATGTGTATCTTTACATTATAATTAAGAACCTCGCATGTTTACAAGTCCCGGACCAACACTTAGCATCCGAATTCGCCACATTTCTCGTCCGGTGAGTTCATACCCCTACCCTTTTTCAACTGTTTTCACTGTTTTCAGGGGGGGAATACAAGCAAAAGTACAAGGAAAACTTGTACTCAAACTTATTGTTTTCAGTTTAAACGTTTTCATTCCGTATGTTCTAATATCAATAACTGTGTTTATCAAGTAGTTCGAATTATGAATATAGCTTTCAAACGAATCATAGATATCTCGATGAAGTGCTCTAATCTAAACTATGTTTCATAATCTACGAATAACTTACTAATTTCCAATGATAACTAATTACGAAAGAGAAAATGAATACGAAGTTATAATTAGAAACAGGACGAATAACACATCTATAACTAGAAACATAACGAATAACACATCTATAACTAGGAACAGAATGGATAACGAAACTATAATTAGGAACAGAACGAATACGAATACGAATACGAATACAACTGCGAATACGAATACGAATATGAATACGAATACGACTGCGAATAGTAATAGGAGTAGGGTTAGGGATAGGAATGCGACTACGAATATGAATACGAATACGACTGCGAATACGAATACGAATACGAATAGTATTAGGAGTAAGATTAGGGATAGGGATGCGACTACGAATACGAATACGAATACGACTACGAATACGAATACGAATACGAAAAGTAATAGGAGTAGGAATAGAGAAACGAATACAGTAACCAATACGAATACGAGGACAAATAAGTACACGAATATGTTTAAGAATAAGAATACTGAACATAACCATAACCAGTAGAGACGCACACACACACAGTCAGGGAAACATGGGGTTTTCCTGGGAAGATCGCATAACATAACCGTAACCAGTAAAGACACACACATACATAGTCAGGAAAACATGGGGTTTTCCTGGGGAAAACAAAACATTACCTAATCACGTATACATCTTTTACATCTTTAACATCGTTCGCATTAGAAACCAACATGCAGGAAAGCATGGGGCTTTCCTGGGTAACACTTATATAACTAGAAAGAGTAACAAACTGAATAACATTACATCTCTTACAACTAGTAATATAAAATCAGGAAAGTATGGGACTTTCCTGGGATCATAGTTAATCAATTAGAACCGTGTAACCTATCAATCAACCAACTTTCTCTTTTAATAAAATATGGGATTTTCTTGGATAACAACTTTTTGGTAAACTAAAGGAAACTCGTACATTTTCACAAAGCAAACATCTTATGAACTCACCAGCTTTATGCTGATTTTCAAACTGCTTGTATTCTCAGGTCAACATTAGACAGGTACCTAACGAATCTTTTGGAGAAGACGGAGCGTACAGAAGACTCGTCTCTGCTTTTGTTCATATATATACTATGTATTTCGAATGTACAACTTTTACTTTTGAACAAATGTAAACTTTAATATGTAATGTAATGGTTGTTTACTTTGCTTACTATGTACATTGGATTTGATACTCAACGTGGAGTCAACCTCGGAAATGATTCTGCCTTTGGTTTTCGGGGTGTGACAGATTGGTATCAGAGCCCTTGTTTATAGTGAATGAAGTATACCAAACCTTACATGGTATAAAACTATAAAAACTAAAGGGCCTAAATGCTCTGAACTAAAATTATACCTCAAATATAAGTATTTTCAAAAGTATACAAGTATACCCGACAGTCAAAAATCCGTAACTACAAGTAGAACAAAGCATAAGTAAATGGGTGTTGTACACTGCGGTTAAACCTGGGCAGTTATGTAGTCGTGTCTAGTATCAATATAGCCTGGCCAACTATATTCATTCAAGACACGGCCAACATGTGTTTGGGAGTGACTGTGGTACGCAGCATGCCTAAAACTTACCCAATACCCAAACAACGAACCGTCGCTGTAGCGAATCATGAAATACTATGGGAGTATTTCTCGAGCCAAATCCGTTATAGAATTTCTCATCCTAGCGTTACTCCTTAATCATTTCTTTAGCGATAATTTATCTGTTTGATAAATCCTTCCTGCTTTATCGCTTAATAGAATTCTATGTATGCCATAAAGAGATATCCTTTGTATCATATCTCTTGATTCAACTTAGAGGGCATATCATCCTCTCTTCCTGATCTTACTAGATCAAGATGCCTCCAAGAAAGAGACCCAGCTCGCGGAACAACAACAACCCTCCTCAAACACCACCTTCTCTTCAAATCGACCTGGCAACCCTTCAGTCAGTTTTAACTGCAGCATTTTCAGCAGCCATGTCGCAAACGAACCCCGTTAGTTCGGGAGGTGGTCCCCAACCTCAAAACCAGGAAAATAGCCAGGGACACCGAAAGGAGTGTTCCTATAAAGACTTTATGCATTGGAAACCTACATTCTTCGATGGCACAGGAGGTGTAATTGCTCTAACTCGATGGTTAGAAAGAATCGAATCCATCTTCGAGATCTGTGTTTGTTCAGAATCCGACAAAGTGAAGTTTGCCGCTTGCACTCTCACCAACAAAGCCCTGACTTGGTGGAACAGCCGAGTCAAATCTCTAACTCTACCTGTAGCCAATGCTATGGGTTGGGAAGTTATGAAGGAACTTCTGCACACTGAGTATTGCCCTCGGGGTGAAATCCAGAAGCTGGAACATGAACTTTGGAATCTGAAGATGAAAGGTTCCGATATCGCCACATACACATCTAGGTTTGACGACCTAGCACTTCTCTGTCAAGGGATGGTTACCCCTGAAAGCAAGAAGATTGAAAGGTTTATTTGGGGATTAACCCAGCCAACCAAAGGGAACCTCTTAGCTGCGAGGCCGGATACATACGACAGCGCCAAATGCCTAGCGCAAATCTTGATTGACCATAGTGAGGATGTAGAGGAAGCAGCCACCACTCCTGAGCCGACAGAAAGAAGTGGTGAGAAAAGAAAGTACTGGGAGGTAGGGGATAAATATCATCCTTCCCAGGAGTACTCGAAGAGACAACAAATGGTGACAGTCCACGCTGCCACTACCCTTGCTGTTGTACCCGTCATCGGTTCCTCAGCTCGAGCACCTATTACCGGATATGCCGGTGTTCTTCCGTGGTGTAACCAATGCAGTTACCACCACTATATCCCCGGTCCCTGTCGTATAAAACTTTGCAAAAATTGTGGCCAAGAGGGTCACCTTGCGCGGAATTGTAGAACACCAACAAATCAAGCTCTCGAAGCGGGCATTAATCAGGTCTGTTATGGTTGCGGAAAGGTCGGGCATTATAAGAGAAACTGCCCCAATGCAACAGCAGCAGGCAACTCTGGAAGAGTCCTAGCTTTAGGACAAGGTGAGACATCCACCGATCCCACAGTTGCCCCAGGTATATTCCTTTTCGACGATCATTTCGCTTGCAGTTCTTTTACAACTCTAATCTAGAAAGATAAACTGTTATCTATTCATTCGAACCTTTCCATAAACGTAGAAATTTTCAAAATCCTCATTAAGATTGATCCCGTAACATACAAACTTTGATTAACCTCGAAACTTAGAAACATTCCTATGGTACGTCATGTCTCGGTCTTTTAGAAATATCTACCCAACGAAACCTAGACGCTTCCCGATAGTGAGGGTTCACTGGAACGTCTAGTGGAGACTCGATTCCACGTAGAAGCGTGAAGATCCGAAGTAGTAAACTCATCCTCGATTCTCTTTTCAACTTGCAATTTGAGTTCAAATCTTTGAATTTCGGGACGAAATTCCCTCTAACGGGGGGATAATGTAACAACTCGAAGTTTTCCATCGTCGAAAACTTGTTCTACCCGTGAGATTTCACCGTTAGTCGATCCGTTTCGTTCTCGCTTTGGGTTAATTAATTAAAATTTATACGTTTATTATAATTTAATGAGTGTTCAAATCCCTTGGAACTCATAAAATTAACCCAAAAGTATTCATTTCAAAAAGTTAGAAACATTCCCGCCGGGTGACAGTAACTTAATCGGGTGCAACCAAAAGCCGCGTTTAATGCCGGTATCGGGTAGAATTCCACCGTGTCCAAAACTTAGACACTATTTAAAGTTATCTAAGCACTCATTTGAAGCTTTTTCTTCCTCTCTCTACTCTCTCTAACCTCTCTCCTAAATCCAAGTTTAAAGGTCCAAATCATCAATTTTAAACTCCAAATCTTTGAGGTACTTCCCTTAGCTTGTTATGTAACATTCCTATCCTTCAAATTCGAGTTCAAAGCATGAAATATGACCATAATCATGAGTTTACGGCCATGGAACTATCCTAGGCCGTAAACACATATATCATGGGTTTTGGAGCTCAAAAACCCTTCCTAAGCACAATTGGACCTTAGATATGGCTAGATGGCTTTATGAATTGGACTTATGACATTTTAAACTTGGATTTTGAGTCATTTGAAGGAGTTTATGGCCAAGGATCATTCTTGGGCCGTAAACTCATATATCTAGGGTTTTCATGCCCTTAAACCCTTCCAAACCACTCATATGTCTTAGTTATGAATTATAGGACATAGATAATTGCATTTGGAGACTTGAAACATCAATTTTGGGGGATTATTGTGAGTTTACGGCCAAGGCTTGTGCTTGGGCCGTAAACTCCATAAAACATGGTGCAAATCCATTTCTAGGGTGTTTGAAAGCCATCCAACACCACCAAAAGCCTTGGAATAAATCAAAGGACCAACCAAAAATAGTTTTAGGGTTTTACAAACATCAAAACCCCACATTTGAGAGTTTACAGCCATAGAACATGTCTCATGGCCGTAAACTCTCAAATGTGGGGTTTTGATGTTTGGAAAACTTCGGGTTGTTCGTCGCCAAAACCCGTTCTACCTGAAAGGTCGCCGTTATCAAATTCGTTCCGTTTTTTTTTTTTTTTTGAGTTGATTATTCAAACTTATATGATTATTTTATTTTAATGAGTGCCTAAATCACTCAGGAACTCACGTAATTAGCCCGAATATAATCATTTCATAAGTTTTAGAAATGTCCCCGCCGGGTGACGGAAACTTAATCGGGTGCGACCAAAAGCCGCGTTTAACGTCGGTATCGGGTAGATTTCCACCACGTACAAGTTTTAGGACCTATATAAACGTGTTCTAGCATCCATTTGAAGCTTTTTCCTTCTCTCTCTAACCTCTCTCCAAAATCCAAGTTTAAGGGTCCAAAACTCAAATTTAAGGCTTCAAATCTCTAAGGTACATTCCTTAGCTTGTATTGTAACCTTCTTAGCCTTCAAATTCGAATTCAAAACATAATTTGTGACCACATACATGAGTTTACGGCCATGGAGCATTCATGGGCCGTAAACTCACAATAAGTTTGTTTTTGAGCCCTTAAACCCCTCCTTGACAAGTTTGGGACTTAGATATGGCTAAATGGCTTCAAGATATGGACTCTAAACAGTTAAAACATGAACTTTGTGATGTTTGAAGGAGTTTACAGCCTAGGATCATTCTTGGGCCGTAAACTCATATATCTAGGGTTTTCATGCCCTTAAACCCTTCCAAATCACTTATATGTCTTAGTTACGAATTATAGAACATTGATAATTGCATTTAGACACTTGAAACATCATTTTTGGGGGACAAATAAGAGTTTACGACCAAGGTATGTGCTTGGGCCGTAAACTCCTCTAAAAGGGGGATTAAGTGCCCTAAAACAAGTCCAAATGCCCTGAAACTCAACCAATGACCTTGTGGTAAATCCTAGAATCATCTAAAAATGGATTGGAGGCCTTAAACACATCAAACACACCTCATATTGGAGTTTATGGCCTAAGCACATACCTTTGGCCGTAAACTCATAAACACATGTCAAAATGGCCTTAAACCACCCCTAAAGCCTTGGAATGAATTTTAGAAGTCCATACAAACAAGTTTTTAGCATTAAAACACATGAAATTGCTCTTTAAGAGAGTTTACGGCCATGAGAGGGGTCTCATTGGCCGTAAACTCCAAAAATCCTTTCAAATCCTCAAACAAATGCATATAAGGCTTTGGTACAATTTTAGCAATCACATGTGATTAGTTTGGGATCCAAAAACACAACTTTTCATGGATTTATAGGAGTTTACGGCCATGAGACCATGCTAGGTCGTAAACTCCCTAAAATGTGTCTATTTGATGTTTTAAAATCATTTCAAGTCCTTAAACCAAGCCTAGAAATTTTCCCCAAAGTGTTTGAAGTCCAAATTGCACCATAAACCACCCATCATGAGTTTACGGCAGTAAACTCATGGGGAATGGGTGTTTTGGCTGTAAACTCCTTAAAGGGGGTGTTCCTTTGAAGTCCCAACTCATTTCCTAAGTCCCTCGCATCATTCATGTCCCTAAACGCCACCCGGGTCCCTCCAAACACTTGTATCGGAGTGTTATCGCGACTTGAAGCAAATTGTCCCTATCCAACAATCAATCTAAGTCCTAATTAGATAAAAATGTATCTTTACATTATAATTAGGAACCTCGTGTGTTTACAAGTTCCGGATCAACTCTTAGCATCCAAACCGTCTCATATCTCGTCCGGTGAGTTCATACCGTTACGGCTTTTTCACTCTTTTCATTGTTTTCAGGGGGGGAATACAAGCAAACTACAACTGTTTTCAAATCAAAACATTGATATGTTTCAAATTATATCTGACAAACTTATAACCGCTTTTACTCCTTATGTATTATGCTGAGCATATGGAATGACTTATCAATTACAACTAAAAGAATCTTAGTTAAGGAAACAATCTAACTAATAAAATTATTATGGGAATAATTTGGGGGTCTTTACTGTTCTTTCTATTATATGTCGATATCTATATCCAGTTATTAGAGAAACTATGTCTGATTCAGTTTATCTCCGTATCATTTGAATGTATTGTCAGATAATTTCATTGTATGTATCTACACTTACTGTACTATGTTTCATAATCTTCTGTATGTCGATATCTTATGAGAACCCTGTGAATAGTTTAGTACTGGTTTGTGAGATAGTCACTACCCTTTATGGATGATTAGTAAATCCTCCCCGGAAGTGTAACCAGAGTCTCCTGGAGGGAGAGCGCGAAATTTGTGAATAGATCTATTCGGGACTGACAATCCCACACCTTAACTGCTAGCTATAGTTAGGCGGGCACGCCTGGGGTGACAAATTTCTGGATATCGTTTCGACGTCTGACAAACGTCAAGGAGGTCACGTTGTCGTATTAGTATGGTTACCCGACTCACAACATGTATTAATATTAGCTTATTCACAGTTTGGGTTTAGAAACTATATCTCGTTCGGGATAGTGATCCCATGGTTTTGTATCTATGTCTTATACGGGATAGTGATCCCATGGTTTTGTTTCTAGATCTCTTTCGGGATAGTGATCCCATGGTATTATCAAACTATTTTATATCTAGTTCGGGATAGTGATCCCATGGTTTTGTAACTATATCATACGGGATAGTGATCCCATGGTTTCGTATCTATATCTTATACGGGATAGTGATCCCATGGTTTTCCAAATCTGTATCTTATCCGGGATAGTGATCCCATGGTTTTTCAATCTTTATTTCTATATATACATCAACTTATCTCGTGTCTAGTCCGGGATGATAGTCCCATGATCTTAAATTTGTATTTTCATATGTGTCAAACTATCTTATATCTCTTTCAGGATAGTGATCCCAAGATTTTCATTATATAGTTTTGTGTGTTAAACTATACTTTGTGATATACAACTGATCTTACAATTAGGAAAATATGGGATTTTCCTGGGGTAAAACACAACACGTAATCGAATTGGTAATGAATGATAACTAAACCAACTTCACATAA
The DNA here is from genome assembly GCF_052625555.1 of Lactuca saligna. NCBI lineage: Eukaryota > Viridiplantae > Streptophyta > Magnoliopsida > Asterales > Asteraceae > Lactuca > Lactuca saligna. The sequence goes on from NC_136418.1 coordinate 79,425,643, forward strand.
GAAAATATGGGATTTTCTTGGATAACAAAGCTTTTCGGAAACTAAAGGAAATCGATACATTTTCATAAAACAAAACCGCTTATGAACTGACCAGCTTTATGCTGATTTTCAAACCGGTTGTATTCTCAGGTCCAAGTTAGAAAGGTACCCAGTGATCTCTTTTGATGAAGACGGAGTGCGTGGAAGACTCGTCTCAACTTTTGTTTATATGATGCATATGTAAATCTTGTAAAACTTTACTTTTGAAACAAATGTAAACTTTCATATATATGTAATGTAATGTTTGTTTACTATGATTACTATGTACATTGGATTTGATACTCAACTTGGAGTCAACCCCGGAGACGTTTCCGCCTTTGGTTTTCGAGGTGTGACAGATAACGCAACCATAAATCTGGGGAAAAATAATTTAGAAACTTAACATATCAAGTGAATGATGGTTGAAATTTCGTGGCTTAAAACCCCACTGAATGGGCTACATAAATTCATCAACTTCAGCCATATTTACATCTCATGCACCATTGCATGCAACATTTCTTAACTTGTTTGGGTTCAATACCCTATTTTCCTTTTGAATAAATTTTGAACATTTTTCCTTTTGAGAGCCCTCACATGCATGTGATAATCTGTGAAATACCAAAAGTTTTTATTATTTCATTGATTTATTTAAATTATTGCTAGAAACCAAGAGCATAAATCACATAAAGTACTTCCAGAGGTCAATAAATCCGGAACAAATTCATGGATGACCCTTATGATGCATAATGACCCCTCACTAAATTTCATTAATTTTTGTTGCTGTTTGGTATGATTTCCGATTTTCTTTTTGTTAGGATATAATAAATCACAAAACCACTTTAGTGAGTGTGAAAATTTCATCTAACAATTTTCGCATACCTCACCTGTGATGGATGATTCAGAAAAATAATTTCAACATTTTCCATCATGCCTTGCTATTTTTCCAAATTTTTGGTAATTATAATGGTTTAAAAATAGGAAAAATAGTTCTAATTATCCAAAATTCATGAAAATTTACCAGAACATGATGTTGTACAATAGGAGGTTACATGAAAGTTTTGAGGATTTTTCTCCACTGTAAACTATTTTTCTCTTAATTTCCAAAGTTAATTACACTTAAATTCACATAAATACCCAAAACCGGATTATGCAATATGAAAACCACTTTTAGCATTTTTCTCAGGTTATTTATACTGTAAATGATGTTAAAAAGAAATTTTGGTAATTTATTTTAACTGTTTAATATTATTTCTTCAATTAATGATTATTTAAAGGAATAAAACAAGCAAAAATAGAAATACCCACTAAAAAATATCTTTTATATTTTTCCCAGCCTATTTATGTATAATAACAGTTAAATAAAAAGTTTGGGTAATTTTGATAACTTTTTTCTATTTATTTCAATTTTTATTGGAATAAATGCTCAAAAATCATAAAATATAATTAAACAGCTTGGAAATCCATTTTTATATTTTTCCCAGCTTAGTATTGTGTAATAATAGTAAAATAAAAAGTTTGAGAATTTTTATCCTTTGAATGCTATTTTTCGTGAATCTATGTTGTTATAAAGACTTAAAAATTTGGAAAATTTATATTCCAAAGTTGTAATTAATCGCACGACTTGTAGAATTTCATTATTTCAGAAAAAGTGTAACCAATTAATATAAAATCCAATACTAAAACATAAGTTGGCATTTCACTATATGTACAATTTAGTATATTAGCATTAGATGTTGACATGAAACTCACTACTGTGTGTTTGATGTCGTAGGATCCCGGTAGTAAGACGTTGGTGCATTCCGAAGTACAACTTGTACCTACTCGAAACATTGTGAGTATTCACGCACTCCCCTTTTTTCAGTTTTTATGTTTTGGGGTGGAAAAGCATGTCCAGAAAAACTACTGTTTGCATGTTCTATTTAAATTGATTATTATCAAACATGATTGCTATTGTATTGCTATGTTTCTTTATGTATGTCTACGCAACACGGAACATGAGCACTTATCGTACTAAGGCCCTTCCCTTATCTCTAACCATTAACTCTTTGAGCCAATGGTCATTATGGATAGCACTATTAGGAATTGACAACTCCTCACTCGCCCGAATCGCTGGAGTGCATGATACCATATTCATCTATGGAACGATATGCATAGATCTCGATAGGGCTTCAGTCATAGGTTTGGTTGAGACTCATTGTTTGCTCATACACATACAAAAACTCGTTCTCGTTATAGCAATAAACTTGTATTCATTAATAGCAATCAACTTTGTTTATCATTAAAGCAATGTACCTGTATTTACGAAAAGCCTTATTCAAGCTCGATTTTATAAACTTGTGAAGTCACCAACTATTTTCATAGTTGACGCTCGTTTTACATGCTTTTTCAGGAAATAATTAGTAGGTGGATATAAAGATTCATCATCATAGAGCATGCTGCATCGTGTTGAAGTCAAACTAGTCAACTCTGGACAACGGTTAAAGTCAACCCCTAACTGACTCTACTCGTCGAGTCAACCCGATGACTCGGCAAGTCCCCAAGCTCAGAACTTCCCTCAACACGTGACCTGACTCGCCGAGTCACCCCGAGACTCGCCGAGTCCAACAACTCTGAGTCATCCCTTGACTCACCGATTCTCGACTCAACCAGAAAATATTGGGAATCTTTGACATGACTCGCCGAGTCTAAGGCTATCTTCAACCTACTCGCCGAGTTGTTCAACCAACTCATCGAGTTCTGGCTCATCTTCAAGCAACTCATCGAGTCTACCCATGTGACTTGCCGAGTACCACCGGTCTGAATCCATACAGAAGCATTCCAGGCCATGCAATTGATCCAAAACAAAGATCTAGCATCCTACAACCCATCCATCACGTAAAGTGGAAAACATTACGTGAATCCAAAAAGATCTACGCCATATTCACTTTAGGGCTAGGGTTTGGGACATGATGGCTTCACTAAGCACTCAAACACAGGGACTTTAATGCACTCTAGACCTTCCCCATTCCAGATCTGAGGTAGCAACCTCAGATCTAACCTCCAAACTCAAAAACATCCCAAGATAAGCTTCCTATAAACCTCAAAATGATGAATTCAAATGAGCAACAGCCCAAGAACGAGATATTACCTCAAAAGAGTGCCCCAACTGCAATGAAACTCGAATCCAAGCAAAGCCCCTTGCTCCAAGCCTCCAAACTCCCAAGATTCCTTCAACAAATACCCTTTCAAGCTCTCAAATGCACTTTGATTCACTCACACACGAATGCTAAGGGTTTTTTGACTTGAGGATGAGTAAAGAGCCTGGGGAATGGATGTTAAGTTCTTTATATAGGGCTCAACCCCGAGAATTAGGGTTTTTTCCACTCAGCGCCTACTCACCGAGTCCAGCCTTGGACAAGCCGAGTCGGCCATTTATTACGCGACCAATATCGCGACCCTACTCGCCGAGTCTACCCATGGACTCGCCGAGTTCCCTTTTTCAAATTACTCTTATAGCTCTTCAACTCTACTCTTGATATTTTGGGATGTTACAATTCTCCCCCACTTAAATTAGGCTTTGTCCTCGAAGCCTACGACAACTTAACTCCAAAAATACTCCCACAACACGCCACCTGGCCTTAACCGGACCAGGTCCCTCAAGGCATACCCATCGACACTCGAACTCACTTTCTCTTTCCTTGCGATGTCCTTACCACCGTCTCAAACCGGGCACCGGTTGTACCCTCTGATAATCGTACTCAACAATCGAGTACTTCCCATGATGCATCACTGCTCCGAATCTCAACAATCAGTCGACCCATATGAGCTAGAAAACCATGAACCACCGGATCCCTAATCCGAATCCCACTCTATCCGTTCCATGCTGACTGAAAGACCCATTCTTCAATCTCAGAGCAACTCCCACGAGTCCTCTTCTTGCAATCACACGCACATGCTGCACTAGTCCTCGCACTCTCGAGTTAGGAAAACCCGTCACACTGACGACATCTCCAACATTCCCAGGGTGTCACACCCCCAAACCAGAACGACGGAAACGTTCGGGGGCGGAGGACGTCATATTAAGTATCATAACAATTCATAGAAAGGAAAGTACACACCACCATATATATTAAAGTTTCCAAGATGTTTACATAATTGTATTCATTACACGTTCAAAAGATAAATACATAAACATCATTCAAAAGAAGTAATTAACGCCAGCGTGTTAATCCCAAAAGTTGATTCCCAAACCTGCTTAGCGGTTCCCTGAGAATACAAGTTAATTCAAAGAAAAAGTGTCAACAATTAAGTTGGTGAGTTCGTAAGTAGTTTAGAAAAATTGGATGTCATTCCAAAATGGGTGTATGTTTTCCAGAAAACTAAATATTTCAAGTGTGAAGAGTTATGACTTGTTGTGTTGAAAATGAATGTATTAGATCCAGAAAATCCCATATTTTCCCTAATGGTTGAGATATGATTTGTTGTGTCTTCCAAGAAAAACCCTTATTTTCTTATAAAAGTATGAAATGCATATGAATGTTCGTGTCATAAGTTGTAAATAATTGCACCAGGAAAATCCCTTATCTTCCTATTAGTTGTTTGGTTTGTATACAGGAAAAACCCTTATTTTCCTAACATGACTGGCAGTCTCTAAGACCGAAAATCGCAAGAAAACGGCGTTCTTAAAAGTTGTGTCATAGTTTTATATAATAAAGCTATATGAAGATCGCATTTGTTAGATGAAGAATAGTTTTAACAGTTACTCGTTCATAAAAGCATAATACCATAATAATTGTATATCCGATGAGTTTAATAACCATACTAAACATAATATGCCTGTAACGACGTTCTTCAGGCGTCGCAGTGTTATGACAACTGTCACCCCAAAGGACGGACTGTAGCTAACAGTCAGGGCGCGGGATCATGACTTCCCGTATAGATCTATACACATTTGACACGTTCTCCGAACGGGAGACTCTGGTTATAGACAGGACTTGCAGCATTACTTTCTAATAAAGAAAAGTAATGTTTGAAGATATATACGTCTCATGGATTCTCAACTAAGCCTGTATTCAAGTGATAGTTTTTGTACGCGAAGTTTATCCTTTTTCACAATGTTTAACAAGGCATAAATCACAAGTCTTTAGAATGTATAAAACGACATAACCACGAAAAGTACTTTGAAATCATTATATACTTTGCATAAGTCTAATGCACACAAAGTATGACAAGAGATTTCTATAATAGTAATGAGTTCCAAGTGATTTGTTCGGTAAACAAGCGAAGTGAAGCTGTATAAAATATACGATAATAATTGTACGTTTACTTGTATTCCCCCCTAAAAGAGTATAAAAGCATTTAAAATGTATTTAAAGTGTGTTTGCAAGGGGTATGAACTCACTTGAAAGTTTGAAGATAGCAAGATGGAAAACCGGGCAGAGTTTTGTCTCGGGAAATGGATTTTCCTCGGGATTCTCAGGATTTCTCGGGAGTAAAATCGACCTTCGGGACTTGCACAAAATGACCAGGGCTTTGGGGTAGTGCGAGCACGGAAAACGAGGCAAAACGCAAGAAAAAGGAGAGTGAATGAGCAATTTTTCCGGGAACCCTCGCATCCCTTTTATAGGGGGCGGGAAGGCACACGTACGTGGGGTGTACTCCCGTACGCGGTGCGTACGGGACGTCATCGCTGACCGCATCCTCGGCTGCATCGCGCTTCGGACGAGACGGGGGGGGGGGGGGGTAGGCTCGCATAGGGGCGACGTGGACGATCCGAGGTCGTGGCCTCGAGTACGCGGGGCGTACAAGGTTATGCGGCGCGTAACTCGGATGAGGACGCTGACTCCTCCTTCGGATATTACCGGATTTTTGATTTATTTTTATATATAATTTATTTAATAAACTTCAAAAATTCATATCATTCTCATACGAACTCCGTCTTCGACGTTCTTTATATCCACGCGAAGGTGAGACTAAGATCTACAACTTTCGTTCAGATTCCGTCGGCAAATTCCGAAATTATTTTTATTATTTATTTATTAAAATGACGTGATTAAGGAATTTCTTTAAGAATTCATAACTTTTTCATACGATGTTCCATTTGAGCGTTCTTCTTATGCACGTTTGTAGTTTAACGATATCTATGACTTTCATTTAGACACCTAAGGTCAGAAAGTGTTTTATTGAAACTTTGCGTTTTTACGTAACTTCGTATTGCCGGTTTTTGTCGGAAAACATAGAATGGTCATAAGTTCTTCGTTATAACTCGGATTTTTGTGTTATTTATATGTTTGGAAACCTTAAGACGATACCTACCACATAGCATACTCTAAATAGAGTTTTTGAATACTTCATTTTTCGATGATATTCTAATTCCTTTCTCAAAGAGGTTACAGGACTCGATTTTTACTGACTTGAAATGACGGGCTGTTACATCATCCCCCCGTTAGAGGGAATTTTGTCCCAAAATTTTAATACAAAAGAAGAGTCTTAGGGGCTGAGGAAGAGGTGTGGATACTTCTGTTGCATTTGATCTTCTCGTTCCCACGTGAACTCAGGTCCCCTCTTAGCATTCCATCGGAACTTTACTATTGGAATGCGACTCTGTTCAGTTCGTTTAACTTCCCTATCCATGATCTCGACGGGTTCTTCCACAAAGTTAAGATTTTCATTTAGTTCGATCTCATCGAGTTGAATTACAAGTGTTTCGTTGGACAACACTTCTTCAGGTTTGATACGTGGAATACTGGATGTACATTGTTAAGCTCGATTGGAAGTTGGAGTTTGTAGGCCACTAGACCAACTCTTGAAATGATTTTGAAGGGTCCAATGTACCTAGGATTTAGCTTCCCACGTTTTCCAAAGCGTATCATGCCCTTCCAGGGTGAGACCTTCAGTAGTACACGATCGCCAATCTGAAATTCCAAGGGTTTACGTCTTTTGTCAGCATAGCTCTTTTGCCTATCCCTCGAGGATTTCAGACGATCTCGTATTTGTACGATCTTTTCAGTAGTTTCTCTGATGATCTCTGAACCAGTGAGGGTGCTATCAGGGACTAGACCTTTTGCTAATTGTGTGTCGCCCACTTTCGGCCAGCACAGAGGTGATCTGCACTTACGGCCGTAAAGGGCTTCAAATGGAGCAGTATTGATACTAGTATGATAACTGTTGTTATAAGAGAACGTGAACAAAGGTAAGTGAATGTCCCATGCTTTACCAAAGTCGATTACACATGCTCGCAACATGTCTTCCAAGGTTTGGATCGTCCTTTCACTATGTCCGTCAGTTTGGGGGTGATAGGTTGTACTCATGTCCAATCTTGTTCCCATGGATTTTTGCAATGATTGCCAGAATCTAGACATGAATCTGCTGTCTCTGTCCAAGATGATACACATTGGCACTCCATGGTGTCGTACGATCTCTCGGATGTAGATTCTCGCTAGCCTTTCCATTTTATCAGTTCCCTTGATCGGTAAGAAATGAGCGGACTTGGTTAATCTATCGACGATTATGATGGGTTTTGAGCATTCTAACACTTCCTAAGTGTACATGCAACCCTAATAACCTTGGATCTATGTTTGTCTAATTTGTCATGCAAAGTTGAATTCCAAGGTTATATTCCTATCTAGCATACATGGGGAACAATTTTAACATAAAGTATAGATAGAATAACTTACCTTGTTGTTGCTTGTGTTCCTTGAAACCTTGTGAGCCTAGCACCCCAAGTGTGATGCCTCAAATGCTTCACACAACACCAAATGCTCTTGGAAGAACTTATGAGAGTATACTCACTTCACAAAATCGGCCTAGCCCTCTATTTCTTAGTGTGTAACCGATTTGGGAGGAGATCATGTTACTTATATAGTGTTGACACATCTAGGGTTAAACCCTAATGTGTCATGACTCTTCATTTCCATGACCCATGGGTTTGTAACTCCCATGGAGCATCCATGGAGCATCTTATGGGTGGAACCCAACTTGATGATCCATGGAGCCTTTTAGCCCACTATACAAGATATGGATGATTTACTTAATCAACCCATATATTTAATTAGTTATCTTTTGATCACTTAATTAATTCTAAATTAATTCTTGATCAAACTAATCAAATAATATTATTAATATATTAGAACTTATAATATATTAATAATCTTCAAGCGTTATTTCTCTCATTTAGTCTATCCAATTGCATGGTGCCATGCAACCCAAATGGACCATGCCGGGTCGGGTCAAGTACATACCAGAAATAGTTATGGACTTAGACACCTTATCCAACAGTCTCCCACTTGGATAAGTCTAGTAACTATTACTGCAAGTATGACTTCAGGAACCGATCGGCAATCGTAGCTCTTTACAAGGTTTCTCGAAACTTGAGAAGATGATGGTACGCCATTTAAGATAAGTGATCATATAATCCTCTGTTCTAGATATCAGTCGGACAAATACATGGAACAATGTCTTACTTATTGTCCAACATTTGTTTCCCGATTTCCGATTTGTTTGACAAAGAACTTCACTGAACACATCAATTTAGTTTTGACCGGGCCCGGTACATAGGTCAAAACAAAATCATCGAGGGGCCCAGATATCAGCTTCTAATCCAAGAAGGAACAGATAAACTTCGACTCATATGTTTGTTCTACTACTCATTGAATTACACATAAGAGCGCGATTTTATAACATCGAGTTACCGATGCGTTTTTCGTACAATCAATGCATAACCAACTTGTAAGTAACAAATCATATCTCTAGGTTTAAAGACTTATATGATATTACCGTCTCACGATCACTCGAGATAGAATTCCATGAAGTGATTCTAGTGAGCGTGGGTTGAGTCCAATGCTCAGAACTTATGAGCACTCATGATTGTTGTAGCCTTGTCCCAGACCTCTACAACCAAACATGACAGTCTTGATTCATACCTACTTCCGACATATGACCGACTGTGGAGGTTTGAATAATATGTTATATCAAACAAAATTATTCTGGAAGTCAAAACATGCAAAAGAAATATAGTAAACGATCGACAAGAGATAGTAACACTTTACTCATAAATAAAACACTTTTATTCATCATCAAATGTCAATTACACTTTACAAATTTCAAGATTATCTAACTACTAAATCTAATATCATCCTTCAGCCCTATGCTCCGAGCATGCTGGATATGCTTAACCCGAGTCAGTCCCTTCGTGAGGGGATCTGCTGGGTTCTCATCCGATGATACCCTCTTTGCCACGAGGAGTCCTTCTTCGATCCGATGTCTGATGAAATGGTATTTTCTGTCGATGTGTCTGGATCTCCCGTGATCCCTTGGTTCCTTGGCTAAGGCAACAACACTTTCACTATCACAGAAAATTTCCATCGGCTCTTTAATAGCTGGTACAACTCCAAGGTCTCCAATGAAGTTCCTCAGCCATAACGCCTCCTTTGCCGCTTCGCTAGGTGCAATATACTCTCATTCACAAGTAGAATCTGCCACTGTCTCTTGCTTGGAACTCTTCCAAGAAATTGCTCCTCCATTTAGGGTAAAGACCCAGCCCGACTGAGAGCGGAAGTTATCCCTATCAGTCTAGAAGCTAGCATCACTATACCCTACAACTCTCAAGTCATCACTCCCACCGAGGGTAAGGACCCAGTCCTTAGTCCTTCGTAGGTACTTGAGAATATTCTTTACCGCAATCCAGTGTGCCTTGCCAGGGTTCCTCTGAAACCTGCTAACCATGCTCAAGGCAAAGGCTACATCAGGTCGAGTACACGTCATAGCATACATGATCGAACCTACAGCCGAAGCATAAGGTATTCGACTCATTTCTGCTATCTCAGCCTCAGTGCTAGGGCTTTGTGTCTTACTCAGCTTGGCGCTACTCTGGATGGGCAACTCTCCTTTCTTGGAGTCTTGCATTCTGAATCTCTTCAGAACCTTCTCCAAGTAGGTACTTTGACTAAGTCCAATTAGTCTTTTACTCCGATCTCTCAAGATCCTTATCCCCAAAATATAGGCAGCTTCACCAAGGTCCTTCATAGCGAAACACTTTCCATGCCAGGACTTTACTTCCTGCAGGGTTGGAATGTCGTTTCCTATGAGTAGTATGTCATCCACATACAATACCAAAAAGCTAACTATACTCCCACTAGCCTTGACATATACACAAGATTCATCTTCACTCCTAGAAAAGCCAAATTCCTTGACCTTTTCATCAAAGCAAAGATTCCATCTGCGAGGTGCTTGCTTTAATCCATAAATGGATTTCTCAAGCTTACACACTCTATTAGGGTACTCGTTACTGACAAAACCCTCTGGCTGACTCATGTAAACATCTTCAGCCAACTTTCCATTAAGGAAAGCGGTTTTGACATCCATTTGCCAAATTTCATAGTCATGAAATGCGGCTATGGCTAACAGAACCCGAATGGACTTAATCTTGGCTACCGGAGAAAAGGTCTCATCATAGTCCACTCCAGGAATTTGAGAGAAGCCCTTTGCAACCAGTCTAGCCTTATAAGTGTGTACTTTACCATCCATGTCGGTCTTCTTCTTGAAGACCCATTTGCACCCTATAGTCTTTCGACCTGGTACATTCTCAACCAAGTTCCAAACTTGATTGTCATACATGGATTGTATCTCGCTATCCATAGCCTCTTTCCATTTGGCAGACTCGGGGCCCGCCATGGCTTCCTCGTAGCTGTTAGGGTCATTTTGACTTACTAGTGTCTCATCACTAATAAGTGTCTCACCTTCTGTAGTAATATGGAATCCATAGTAATGCTCAGGTGCACTCCTAACTCTCGTGGAACGCCTCAGAGGTACAGATTCGTCAATTGGCTCAACAGGAGTTTCCTCCTCAAGTTGAGGGCTAGAGTTTGAAGTTCCTTCACCACTTGACTCTTGAATTTCTTCAAGATCAACTTGCCTCCCACTGTCTCCTTGGCTTATAAACTCTCTTTCTCGAAAGACTCCTCTTCTTGCTACAAAGACCACATTGTCACTAGGTCTGTAGAAGAGGTAACCAAAGGATTGTTGTGGGTAGCCGATGAAAATACACCTCTCGCTTCGGGGTTCGAGTTTATCATGAGTCTCGTGTCTCACGAAAGCCTCGCATCCCCAAATCTTGATGTGATCTAGTTTAGGTACTTTACCAGTCCACATCTCGTGAGGAGTTTTGGCAACTTTCTTTGTAGGGACTAGATTAAGGATATGGGCGGCAGCCTCTAAGGCATACCCCCAGAATGAGATTGGTAGCGAAGCTCGACTCATCATGGAACGAACCATGTCCAACAAGGTTCGATTGCGCCTCTCAGCCACACCATTCAACTGCGATGTCCTGGGAGGTGTCAATTGTGAGACAATCCCACATTCCTTTAGATAGTCGAGGAACTCTGAACTAAGATACTCACCACCTCGATCGGATCGAAGCATCTTAATGTTCCTGCCCAATTGATTCTCGACTTCCTGTTTAAATTCCTTAAACTTCTCGAAAGTCTCTGACTTATGTTTGATTAAGTAGACATATCCATATCTACTGTAATCATCGGTAAAAGTCAAATAATAACGATTAGCATCCCTTGTGGCATGTTTGAATGGTCCACACACATCCGTGTGTATAAGGTCCAACAAACCTTCACCCCTTTCACATGAGCCTGTGAAGGGTGACTTTGTCATTTTTCCAAGTAAGCATGATTCGCAACTATCATTTGACTTTAGGTCAAACGACTCCAAGACTCCATCCTTTTGGAGTTGGCCTATGCGTTTCTTGCTTATATGTCCAAGACGACAATGCCATAATGATGCTTTATCCAAGTTATTATTATTAGTAGAATCAATACACAAAACATTATTTCCTAAGTTATCTACTATAGATACAGCTTCATACACACCATCACAAGGTAATGCTTTAAAATAAAGTACATTATTAAAGAAAGCATTAATCGAACCAACTTCATTATCAAACGAAAAGGTGAAACCTTGTTTGTACAATGCATGAAAGGAAATAATATTTCTTGCCATTTCTGGCGAATAACAACATTTATTCAAATCTAAATTTAACCCACTACTTAGCGATAAAGTATAAACTCCAATCTTGGTGACAGGTGTAACTTTCCTATTCCCCATGATTAAGTTTATTCTTCCTTGCTCCACATTCTCACTTCTTCCTAGTCCCTGCAAGTCACAACAAATATGAATACCGCAACCTGTATCAAGGACCCAAGATTTCGAATGGGGTGAGTTATTAGAAATGATAGTGTAAATACCTGCATGGTTGGGTTTGACTTTCCCATCCTTCACATCTTGCTGGTACTTTGGGCAGTTCCGCTTCCAATGAGCTTTTTCATGGCAATAGAAGCATTCAGCCTCTTTTGGGTCAGAAGAAGGAGTAATGAAACCTTTCTTGGCTCCACTTGAAGAAGAGCCATCAAGGGTCCGAGCCTTGGTACCCTTTGAAGATCTCTTTCTCTTCCTCCCTCGACTCTGCCCGATTGCCAAGACCGGAGTTGAGTCTGGAGTAGGAGTGATAGCAACCGACTTCCCCTTAAGACCTGTTTCCTGCGGTCTTGAGAAGTCCCTGAAGTTTGCTGAGGGTGACTTCTTCCTTGTTCATGTGATATGTCATGCGGAATTGATCATATCACGATGGTAAGGAGTGCAAAATGATATCTATTGCAAGCTCCTCAGGGAAGTTCACATTGAGCTTCATCAAACGATCCACATACCTTTGCATTTTCTGCATGTGGCTCGTGACGGACTCTCTGTCCTTCATCATGGTTGTTATCATGGAGCAGATGACTTCGTACCTCTCTTGTCGTGCACTTTGATGGTATCTTTCCATCAAATCTTGGTGCATTTCATAAGGGTAGAAATCTTCATAAGACTTTTGGAGTTCAGCTGTCATGGTGGCTAACATGATGCAAGCCACCTTGGTTGCATCTCTTTCATGAGTATGAAAGTCAGCGATCTCCTGGGGAGTTGCAGTGGACTCGTCAATTTCCTTAAGCTCCTTGTCAAGGACATATTCTTTGTCCTCGTAGCGGGTAATCATCCTGATGTTTCTGATCCACTTATTGAAGTTGGATCCATCAAAGGTGACTTTCCCACATAGACTCATAAGAGTAAAGGAACCATTAGGATTCGAGCCAGAAGCATTAGTTGAAGACATCTGAAAAAGAAGAACAAGTTTAGTTTAGATTTAAGAGAGTCCTTAATAAAACACCCAAATGTAATATTAAGGCTAGGATCCAATCACAATATAATATAACTTAGAAGAGGTATGCCGTAATCTAAGCTATACCATATTTGAAAGGTAGGTGAATGACGATTCACCAATTTCCACCACGAAAACCTAAATATTAAATATTTAGTTTTTATTGGTTTTAGAAATTCCTAGATTCTTTGAGATCCAATGAACTTTTCAAAGGCATGTTTCAATCTCGGGAGTGCCCTCCAGGTTTTGTGACTGGGATGCCGAGGATCACAAAACGAGGTGTGAAGTAACCATGCAAATCACTTGGTACCCTTAAAGTTTATCTCTGAATCGATGTGCCGGTAAACCACACACGCTCCACCGATACTATAATAAACCTTAAGTCACCCTTTACCTACCTTGTTAAGTCCAAGTTAGTGTGCCGGTTAACCACACACGCTCCACCAACAACTCAGAGAAAGTGTAAAGTGTAATTTCATGGATTAGCACCTTATTCACATTTTTCCTAAAGTAACTAAGATTGGGAATTTAATAAACATTTAGTTACTTTATATATTCATCATACTTTGAATGAGAATTTATAAGTCCTTGTCTTACCCGTTCGGCTAACGACCCTCCACCAGTCAAGCAAGCGGTGAGTGAGAATATACACCCATTAAGTCACCATTTTATAGGCAACAACCTTATACCCACCTTATAGACCGGCTTCGTGAATGAGGCGTACTAGCGGTAAGACGACTTGTTCTTATACATATATATAATTATTAAATCATCAAAATATAAGTATAAGGGTTGAATTTTAACTTTTAAAATTCTAGGGGTTGGAACTAAAGTTTTAACTTAACTTTACTTGTTCCAAAACTTGAGGGCAAGTTTTGTAACTTTCAAAACTTTTCATTTCTTGTAACTTATGAGTTTAATAGAGTCATAAAATGAAGACTCTTCATTTTTTATAACTCTTGTGTTTTCTTAATGGTTTTAACTCAAGTGTGACTCTTGGTTTTCCATAACTTAAGGATAAGTTATGAACTCCATTAAAACACATTATGATCAAGAATTAAACTACCAAATAGGTTACAAATAATTCCTATGATCATCTAAAACATCATAAGAAGCAAGAACATGAATATGAACACAATCAAAAATTACATAAAACTTTGTAATTTTTGATAACTAGTTGTTGTAAATGAATTAGCAAGACATTACACCACCAAAAACAAGTTTACATTTACTAAAACAGTTTAGGGTAATGTTTCTAATTCATTTTCCAGCAACTGAATCGAAATTCTGCACTCATTCGACCCTACTCGCCGAGTGCAAGAACATGACTCGCCGAGTTGGTTGAAGATACACATGGACTCGACGAGTCCCCCCTATAGACTCGACGAGTCCGTTCGCAGACAGCAAATTTTCGATTCTGTTTTCAACTTTTAAGCACAAATAAGAACAAACAAGCCTAGGCTCTGATACCACTGATGGGTTTTGAGCATTCTAACACTTCCTAAGTGTACATGCAACCCTAATAACCTTGGATCTATGTTTGTCTAATTTGTCATGCAAAGTTGAATTCCAAGGTTATATTCCTATCTAGCATACATGGGGAACAATTTTAACATAAAGTATAGATAGAATAACTTACCTTGTTGTTGCTTGTGTTCCTTGAAACCTTGTGAGCCTAGCACCCCAAGTGTGATGCCTCAAATGCTTCACACAACACCAAATGCTCTTGGAAGAACTTATGAGAGTATACTCACTTCACAAAATCGGCCTAGCCCTCTATTTCTTAGTGTGTAACCGATTTGGGAGGAGATCATGTTACTTATATAGTGTTGACACATCTAGGGTTAAACCCTAATGTGTCATGACTCTTCATTTCCATGACCCATGGGTTTGTAACTCCCATGGAGCATCCATGGAGCATCCTATGGGTGGAACCCAACTTGATGATCCATGGAGCCTTTTAGCCCACTATACAAGATATGGATGATTTACTTAATCAACCCATATATTTAATTAGTTATCTTTTGATCACTTAATTAATTCTAAATTAATTCTTGATCAAACTAATCAAATAATATTATTAATATATTAGAACTTATAATATATTAATAATCTTCAAGCGTTATTTCTCTCATTTATTCTATCCAATTGCATGGTGCCATGCAACCCAAATGGACCATGCCGGGTCGGGTCAAGTACATACCAGAAATAGTTATGGACTTAGACACCTTATCCAACAGATTACCCAAATAGTATCTTGGCCACCCTGAGTTTTGGGCAGTTTCGTTATGAAGTCCATGGAAATCTGCTCCCATTTCCACTCAGGAATTTCAGGTTGTTGGAGTAGTCCTGAGGGTTTCTGGTGTTCTATTTTGATCTTGGCGCAAGTCAGCCACTTCCTCACATATGTAGCGATCTCTACTTTCATGTTTGGCCACCAGTAGAGTTGCTTGAGATCTTGATACATCTTGTCTGACCCGGGGTCTACGGAGTATGGAGTCTTGTGTGCCTCGCTCATAACTACCTCTCTAAGTCCACCAAACTTGGGTGTCCATATTCGGTTCATGAGGTAGCGTGCTCCGTTACTCTTGATTTCTAAATTCTTGTCCATTCCCCTAAGGGTCTCACCTGTCATGTTTTCGGGTTTCAAGGCCTCTATTTGAGCTTCCTTGACTTATGTTGACAGGTGGGAATGGATGGACATGGCTAATGACTTCACTCTTCGGCCAGAGTACTGCTTACGACTAAGGGCATCTGCCACGATGTTTGCCTTTCCTGGATGATAGTGAATCTCACATTCGTAGTCGTTGAGCAATTCGACCCAACATCGCTGTCTCATGTTCAACTCCTTCTGGTCGAAGATGTGTTGTAGGCTCTTGTGGTCTATAAAGATAGTGCACTTGGTACCATATAGGTAGTGTCTCCAGATTTTAAGAGTGAAGACCACCGCCCCAAGTTCTAAATCATGAGTGGTGTAGTTGACCTCATGTGTTTTCAGTTGTCGTGAGGCATATGCAATAACCATTCCTCTCTGCATTAGTACACAACCCAACCCTTGCTTCGAAGCGTCACAATACACCACAAAGTCTTCGGTCCCTTCTGGAAGAGAAAGGATGGGTGCACTGCAAAGGGCCTGTTTCAATGTCTGAAATGCAACATCTTGCTTTTCTCCCCAATTGTAGGTCACACCTTTCTGGGTTAGTGCGGTAAGAGGCTTTGCGATGCTGGAGAAATTCTGAATGAACCTTCGATAATAACCAGCAAGACCTAGAAATTGGCGAATTTCTGTTGGTGTAGTTGGTGCAGACCAGTTTTTGATAGCCTTGATTTTTGATGGGTCCACATGGATTCCTTCCTAGATGACCACGTGACCGAGGAAGTCCACTTTTCTAATCTAAAACTCACATTTTGAGAATTTTGCATACAGTCTCTCAGTCAGTAACGTCTCTAAAACTTGCCTCAGATGTTGACTATGCTCTTCTTTATTCCTTGAAGAAATGAGTATGTCGTCTATGAATACTATCAAAAATTTATCCAAGAATGGACAACATACCCGATTCATTAGATCAATGAATACGACCGCGGCATTGGTTAGTCCGAACGGCATCACTACGAACTCGTAATGTCCGTATTGCATTCGGAAGGCCGTCTTAGGAACATCACTCTCCAGGACTCGCAGCTGGTGATATCCCGACCTTAGATCGATCTTGGAGAAGTAGTTGGCTCCTTGGAGTTGGTCGAATAAGTCATCGATTCGGGGTAGGGGGTATCGTTTCTTGATGGTATGTTTGTTGAGTTCTTGGTAGTCGATGCACATTCTGAATGATCCATCCTTCTTTTTCACGAACAACACGGGTGCTCCCCATGGCGAGAAGCTCGGCCTGATGAATCCTTTTCCAAGTAGTTCATTCAGTTGGTTGGATAGCTCTTGCATCTCTGTCGGGGCTAATCGATAGGGTGCTTTGGCTACTGGGGTAGCTCCGGGAACCAGATTGATTTTGAACTTAACTTGTCTCGCGGGAGGTATTCCCGGAAGGTCCTCAGGAAAAACGTCGGGAAAATCGCATACATCGGGCACATTCTTGATGTCCTGGACTTCGCGTTTCACATCTACAACATGTGCCAAAAACGCGTGACACTCCTTGCATAGGCATTTCTGAGCTTGGATACTTGAGATGATACGAAGAGTGGTACTGGGTTTGTCGCCCAAGATAATGAAAGTTTCGCCGGTTGGCAGATTAAGGCGAACGGCCTTATCGTAACATAGAATGTCCGCATGATGAGAACTCAGCCAATCCATGCCAACAATGACATCGAAACTCTTAATCGAGACTGGCATGAGGTTGATTGAAAAGGGATTATCGTTTAAAGTTAGGGTGCAGTTTAAGTACATCTCCTTAGTGCCTTCGGTTTTCCCGTTGGCCATTTCTACTATGAATGGTTCACTTAATGATTGTGGTATTGATTTTAGCAGGCCTTTAAAGTCGTGACTCACATAACTCCTTTCCGCTCCACTATCAAACAAAATGCATGCATACGAGTTAGCGAGAAGAAACGTACCCGTAACAATAGTAGGGTCCGCAATGGCTTCATCTTGTCCCATTGCGAAAACTTGCCCCTTCCGCCAGTATTCCGGTTGTTTGCCTTTGGGCAGTCCCTGCGGTAGTGCCCCGTGTCTCCGCACTCAAAGAAGGTGCGGCTTACCCCGGTATTAGTAGTGGGGACGGATGGTTGGGTTGTCTCTTTGCAATAGCGGGCTGTATGTCCCTTCTTATTACACTTGGTGCATTGAAGATCATGACAAGGACCGTGGTGGTGGAAGTTGCATCGGTTGCACTTAGGAAGTTTCCCATTATATGAGCTTGTGGGGGCAGGGTTGGCAGGTACATTCATAGCGTGGGTCGCTATTACTTGTTTTATCTTGGGGTTTTCGTGGAGGGTTTGTCCCCTCCTTTTGTTCCAAGGCCTACTCTGGCCTTGAGCCTCCCTAGATGGATTTGCGGTTGTTGAAATGGTACCGTGTTTTACCCCGTGGTCGATGAGTCGCTGAGCCAGGCCTTTAGCGCTGTTGTAGGTAACAGGGCTGGAAGCTAGGACATGCCCTTGAATATGGGGTGACAACCCCCAAATGTACCTTTCAACCTTCTTTGATTCTGGGTTGACCATGGTAGGGCACAGTGCAGCGAGGTCATTGAACCTAGCTGTGTAGGCGACTAGGTCAGACCCAGTCATTTTCAGATTCCAGAGCTCCTACTCCAGCTTTTGCACTTCACCCCTTGGGAAGTATTCTTCTAGTAGTAGAACCTTCAGATCGTCCCAACTCATGGCGTTGCCGACAGTGAGCGTCACTGAATTCACATGGCTTTTCCACCAAGAGAGGGCTCGATCTATGAAAGTGCAAGCAACGAACTTGACTTTGCTTGTATCTAGGCATGAGCAGATATCGAAGACCGTTTCGGTCTTCTCGAACCATTTCATTAGTGCAACGACTCCCCCAATTCCATTAAAAGTTTTTGGCTTAGCATTAGAGAACTCCTTGTAAGTACATTCTCCTACTTGGCCATGACCAGTGCCATGATTTGGATGATTCGTGCTGCTTCCCGCCCCTCCATTTCCGTGGGAGTTTATTTGCGAGAGGGCTGCAGTTACTGCTACTGTGATAGCATTCTAGACCATGGCTGGATCATAAGTTGCTGGTGGAGGTGGTGGTGCCGTGCCCGGCCTGGGCCTTAGGTTTGGACAAGGAGGCATCGTGCTGCCAAAAGAAAATGAAAGATTTATAAGTTTTGCTAGTTCAGAGTTGAATGACGTTGAGTTAACTTCTAATAGTTCTAAGAAATTCGGTTTGACCGACACAAGGGTTTGAGCTGGAAAATAAGTTTGAATCGATATACTTATGAATTGAACGAGCTATGCATGATTTACAACAAGAAAAGCGGTATACCCTTATATATATTAAACATATAGTTGTGTTACAGCGGGGTCTAGACAAAAGTTCTTGACCTTTCTAAAGGCCTCCGATTACAAAACATTTTTAAGAAAATAATACTTTTATCCGAAGTCCTAATTTATAACAAAATTTGAGAGTCGAACAAGTAGTAATTGCGGCGCGGTTTGCGTTTGGAGCTCGACTCTGTGTCGGACTGCTTCGACTCCATGAGGCGCCTATCAAACGCAGCTTGTTGTTCCCTCAATTATGCGAAGGCCGCATTTGCTTGTGCTTGAAATGCTTCAGCGCGAATGTGGATGTCGTTCTGCAACATCTCTAGGCGGTTGATATCGGCCGTGTGGATTTGTACTTCCACATTGACCTCTCGGATTCGGTTGGCTTGCACTCTGGATTGATAGCACTGGTTGGCGAGTTTGCCAACCATGACCGGAAGTGCTCGGTCGGCTGATCCCCTACCTCTAACTGTTGGGTTTTGAGCATTCTAACACTCCTAAGTGTACATGCAACCCTAAATACCTTGGATCTATGTTTTCTCTATTATACATGAAATAAGAATATCCAAGGTATTATCCTAATCTAGCATACAAAACAATGAGTGTAACAAGATAGAATACATACCTCTTTGATGTAGAAAGTCTTCATGAAGCTTGAGTGCCTAGCCCCAATAGTGTGGAAGCCTAAAATGGAATCACAATCATCAAAACACTTAGAATAACTTAAGAGAGTTCTACACTTCATGAAATCGGCTAGCCCTCTTCTTCACTTTCTAATGTGATTCTAGTGGCCGATTTTTGTCAAGATTAAGATCTTTATATAGTGTTACAATTAAGGTAAATCCTTAATTGTCATGGCTTTCCATTTCCTTGGAACCATGGGTTCAAATACACCATGGAGCATCCATGGACCATCCTATGGGTTTTAGCCCAACTTGATTATCCATGGAGCATTAGCCCACTATATAAGTATGGATGATTTACACAATCAACCCATATATTTAATTAGTCTTCTTTTGATCACTTAATTAATCCTATATTAATTCTTGATCAATACTAATTAAATAATCTTATTATTCTTATTATTAATATACTAGAACTTATAATATATTAATAACCATAAGTGTTTTATTTCTCTCATTATAGTCTATCCAAGTGCATGATGGTATGCAACCCAAATGGACCATGTCGGGTCGGGTCAAGTCTTACCAATTATAGTTATGGACTTAGACATTAATCCAACAGTCTCCCACTTGGATAAGTCTAAAACTATTATTGCGTATGACTTCAGGAACCAACTGGCAATCGTAGCTCTCAAAAGCTTCTGTCGAACTCTGACCTTGTAGATGAACTCTGACCTTGTCAATGACTTGTCCATTAGATAAGGGATCATATAATCCTCTGTTCTCATGATATCAGCCAGACAAATACATGTAACAACGTCGTACTTATTGTCCAGCAGTTTGTTTCCCGGTTTTCGATTTGTTTGACAAAGAACTTAATCGAACACATCAATTTAGTTCTGACCGGCCGGTACATAGGTCACAACAAAATCATCGAGGGGCCCAGATATCGCTTCTATTTCTAGAAGGAACAGATAAACTTTGACTCATATGCTTGTTCTACTACTTGTTGAATTGTACACAAAGGCACGTTTTATAACATCAAGTTACTGATGCGTTTACGTGCAATCAATGCACAACCAACTCATAGGTAACAACTCATATCTTTAGGTTTGAAGATTTATATGATATTACTGTCTCACGATCACTCGAGATAAATTCCATGAAGTGATACAAGCGAACGTGGGTTTATTCCAATACTCATAACTTATGAGCACTCATGAATGTTGTAGCAACCATTGCCATGACTAAACCCATTTAGCCATCTACAAACCCGATTCATGACAGTCTTGATTCATACCTACTTCCAACATATGAAAGACTGTGGAGTGTTTAAATAACTTAGTCATTCAGAAAGAATAACCTAGCTATTTTGGAAGTCAAAACATGCAAAGTGAAACACAATAATAATCGAATCTAATATGGTCTCAGAACCCTTTTGAATATAAATAAAACCACTTTTTATTTATCACCATATTGATTACACATTATTCAATGTTTCAAATAATCAACTTAAGACTTGAATAAAAACAACAGTCATCACATGCTCCTAGCATGTACACTTTTTTTTTTCTAAACAATAGTTATGCTATACCCCAAGTATGCACACTATGTTTGTCTATGATCCTTACATTGTGATGTAGATCAATTGAACATGATTCTATTGATACTCATTTCACAATCCTAAATCCTTATTGTAAATGCAAGAATTCCAAATTCATGTCATTTACTGAAATCTGTTAGATTCTAAACTTATATGCATTGATCCTCTTGTAATGATTATGCACGAAGTCAGAAAGACTTGACAACAACAATTACAGAGCATTCCAAAGGAGATCAGCTACTTGGGAACATCCTTCTTGCATTAAGTTTCCTAATCTTACATAGATTGAATAATTTCTAACTTTGAAACATTTCCAGATCCCATTTTGACTATCACTTCTGAACAAGAGTTGCCTCCTTACAAATTATGTCAATATGGTCCTTCCTGAATTATCACTATACTTCCAATTGTCCTTGAGAAACCAATCTTTGGTAAACCTTAGATTGTCCTCGACAATTGTTTAATCACTTTAGTCATATCCAGTTCTAGACTTTTCCCTTTTCAATGCCTTAAGCATTTGGAAAATTTAGAAAGGATGAATATTATAGCACATGAAATCAATCCTATATCTGAAGCATATGGGACACGATTCATGATGTGTCACATAAAGACATGATACTAGACCATTCTTTTGCTACAATATATTTTATTTGCCTTGTTTTTCAAAATTTAACTATGAAGAGGGATGCTGTAATCATAATCGAATTTTGAAAATGCAATATATATAGAATTTCTTCAAGTTGAACCATTCCAACACAAAATTCATATATATATTCTTGACTAAAGATGATTAAAATCTCAATCTAAGCTTTAGAATTGAAATGAAGTATAATTTCCTCTCCCTTAATCATAGCAAAAAAACTTTTCAACCCCTGCAACTTCACGAATTGAAACTTTGTTTTCTATAATTAACATTGCTAGCTTCCAATACTAATCATAATGATCATGCTCCCACTAACATGATGATTATCAGCATAACACTTATGATCCCACTAGCTCTGACATATTTCCAGAAATCTGCTGGACTTCTGAAATTTAGATTCATACATCCTTTCTAAGCTAGCTCACATGTGTGTCCAAACAATTTTCAGAACTATGAAAAGGGATGCCGTAATCATAGTCAATTGCTTAGGCATTTTCCATTTCTCAAAAGTCCATGTTAGCGTGCCGGTTAACCACACGTGCTCCACTAACGACTTTTGAAAATGCAAATAACACAATTGCTATCTACGTAAAATCTACTTAGTGAAAGCGTTTCCTCACCATCATTTTCATGAATCGGAGAGAAACCTTCTGACACTTAGATTTTATTGTGTATGAGTTCCTACCCATGCGAATTTGTCAAAACCATAATCACAAGACAAGGTTAGTGACAAATTCAGCCTTACATAGATTAAACTTATTCAATCTTACTTTCTTGTCACCTTGGTAGCACAAGGCCCACCAATTCTTCCAAGTTGAACTCTGATAACTCACATGCAAATCCAACTTGTTTGAAGTAGGTACAGAAATCAGAATTATGTCAACACGATAGGTTGCAAACCTTAAGTCGTGTGCAAGTGATAAATTACAAGTTTCACTCTTGATTAAATCTTGAAACTCTTTCAGGATCTTTAAGGCTCCCACTGTCCCCTTGACATATAAGTTTTCCTAGTCAAGAACCATTCCTTGACAAAACAAATATTCAATGGATAGTACGGATTCTTATCATGACTAACACTTCAAACAATTGGTCTTAGTTGGTCTTTGTCTCATCCAAGACATCAGAACATACCAATCTCAAATGTACAAGAGTAGAAACATTTCACACTACATTTGATAAGTGTTTTAAACCATACTTTATGTCACTCAATGTTACAATCTTGGAGTATGACTCTAAGAATTGTTTTGGAACGAAGTATGACTCATCTCCTTGATCTTAACCAATCCAACAATTCATGACCTCTCTTCTTAGCCATAGCAATGTACTAAGACGTCCTTAGAGTATGAATTTGTGATATGGTTTCATAATCATTAAGATGATCATGAAATATGATACCAAAGTACTCTCCCATCCTTTCAGATTTGAGAAACTTTTATCTTTCTGCCGAATTTGATTCTTCTCATTTGTTTTGTCATACATTGTAACCTTTCCAATGTTATAGAATTATTCTTAACCTTATAAGTATAATCATATTTACTAATCTTTAGTAAATCATGACAAAACAATCTTTGTGGTGGACCTTGACCAACGCACACCCAGTGTACCTAATTCCTTAGTCCTTCAATTGACTCACATATACATGTGATCAAAGAATTAGTCTTAATTTTTCAAAGATGAAAAATTCTCATTCATCATACAATACAACTTGTATCATTCCAAGTTTCTGTCCAATTGAAACTTGGGTGATGAAAACCTTTCTTCATTTGGTAAATTCAGACACTACCACAAATGAAAGAATCAAATCCACTTTCCAATATTGCTATTACTGGAAACATATAAGCAACAATTTTCCACAGATGCCATTGTAAGGATATTTTTTAAAATAAATAAAATTAAAACCCTTTTTTTCTTTTATTTTAAAACTTTGCGGAAAAACTTATCCTTACAATCCACATGAAAACCTTGTTGTTATCTATTCACAAGCAATATATTATAACTCCTAAGAAGTGGCTCAAGAATCCGATATTCAAACTACGCGATAGAAATCCATCTACGCGATCAGATTCAACATATTCTTTCTTTAAGTTTCTTTACCTTTTCTTTGATTCTTAAAACATCACCATGTGACCCAGTCACATCATGTATGAAGAATCTCAGAATAGAAACTTAGCAGAGTTAGATAGTAGACTTTACCTGAAGTAGAGTCAACTTATCGACTTTACCATCCTTAGGTAAATTATGGCAGCTTTGCAACCAATGCCCCTTTCTATGGCAATATAAACATATGGACCCTTTGATAATGGTACACGGGACTATCACAGACTTAGTTTTTCTCTTTACCATTTGGTCAACCGAGTTGACTATGGCCGGTCCCTTTCCATTGGGAAGAGAATGCTTTTTCTAGATTTCCTGTGTCACTATTGTCAATGTCCATCAAGTTTTGAGGAAGTTGATCTTAACAAATAGATAAAATCATTAAGGGTCTTGTCATAGTCTTTTTCATAGGTGTTCTAAAAGAACTCACTATGTGACTTAGAAAGTGATTGAACCACCAACTTTCTCAAGACTTTGACACCCAACTCTCCCGGCTTGTCAATATGTGACTACATCTCAAAGATGTGACCACACCAAGACCTTTACTTGCCAATAGGGCTCGAGTGACTTTAAACTTTTTAAGAACTTGTGGGTGAGGGAGAATAATTGGAGGAGATAGAGGAAGTGAAGCATGATGTTGAGGAACATCATCTTCAAGAGATTTGGGAAGATCATAAATGTCTGAACCAGACATGTTTTGGGAGATATTCAGGATAGTTGATTTAAGGTCCTTAATATGACACCCAATATGAAATATTAAGGCCAGGACCCAACACAATATTTTATAATTTGGAAGAGGGATGCCGTAATCCAAGCTATAAAATATTTGAAGGTAGGCGAATGACGATTCTCCAATTTCCACCATGAAAAACGAAATAATTTATTAGGTTTTAATTGGATTTGAAATTCATAGATCTTTTGAGATTCATTGAACTTTTCAATGGCATGTTTCAATCTCGAGTGTGCCCTCTCAAATTTTGTGACTGGGATGCCGAGGATCACAAAACAAGGTGTGAATAACCATACCAATTCACTTGGTACCCTTAATATTATCACCTAATCAATGTGCCGGTTAACCACACACGCTCCATTGATCTATGACAAATATTAAGTCACCCTTCGTGGTCCTTACTAGTCCAAGTTAGTGTGACGGTTAACCACACACGCTCCACCAACGACTTGGTTGTTGGATAAGGTGTCTAAGTCCATAACTATTTCTGGTATGTACTTGACCCGACCCGGCATGGTCCATTTGGGTTGCATGGCACCATGCAATTGGATAAACTAAATGAGAGAAATAACGCTTGGAGATTATTAATATATTATAAGTTCTAATATATTAATAATATTATTTGATTAGTTTGATCAAGAATTAATTTAGAATTAATTAAGTGATCAAAAGATAACTAATTAAGTATATGGGTTGATTAAGTAAATCATCCATATCTTGTATAGTGGGCTAAAAGGCTCCATGGATCATCAAGTTGGGTTCCACCCATAGGATGCTCCATGGATGCTCCATGGGAGTTACAAACCCATGGGTCATGGAAATGAAGAGTCATGACACATTAGGGTTTAACCCTAGATGTGTCAACACTATATAAGAAGCATAATCTCCACCAAAATCGGTTGCAACAATGAAATAGAGGGCTTGGCCGATTTGGAGAAGTGAGTATTCTCTCATAAGTTCTTCCAAGAGGATTTGGTGTTGTGTGAAGCATTTGAGGCATCACCACTTGAGGTGCTAGGCTCACAAGGTTTCAAGGAACACAAGCAACAACAAGGTAAGTTATTCTATCTATACTTTATGTTAAAATTGTTCCCCATGTATGCTAGATAGGATATAACCTTGGAGTTCAACTTTGCATGACAAATTAGACAAACATAGATCCAAGGTTATTAGGGTTGTATGTACACTTAGGAAGTGTTAGTATGCTCAAAACCCATCAGTGCTATCAGAGCCTAGGCTTGTTTGTTCTTATTTGTGCTTAAAAGTTGAAAACAGAATCGAAAAATTTGCTGTCTGCGATCGGACTCGCCGAGTCCATAGGGGGGACTCGCCGAGTCCACGAGTATCTTCAACCAACTCGGCGAGTCATGGTCATGCACTCGGCGAGTAGGGTCGAATGAGTGCAGAATTTCGATTCAGTTGCTGGAAAATGAATTAGAAACATTACCCTAAACTGTTTTAGTAAATATAAACTTGTTTTTGGTGGTGTAATGTTTTGCTAATTCATTTACAACAACTAGTTATCAAAATTACAAAGTTTTATGTAATTTTTGATTATGGTCATATTCATGTTCTTGTTCTTATGATGTTTTAGATAATCATAGGAATTATTTGTAACCTATTTGGTAGTTTAATTCTTGATCATAATGTGTTTTAATGGAGTCCATAACTTATCCTTAAGTTATGGAAAACCAAGAGTCACACTTGAGTTAAAACCATTAAGAAAACACAAGAGTTATAAAAATGAAGAGTGTTCATTTTATGACTCTATTAAACTCATAAGTTACAAGAAATGAAAAGTTTTGAAAGTTACAAAAACTTGCCCTCAAGTTTTGGAACAAGTAAAGTTAAGATAAAACTTTAGTTCCAACCCTTAGAATTTTAAAAGTTAAAATTCAACCCTTATACTTATATTATGATAATTTAATAATTATATATATATGTATAAGAACAAGTCGTTTTACCGCTAGTACGCCTCATTCACGAAGCCGGTCTATAAGGTGGGTATAAGGTTGTTGCCTATAAAATGGTGACTTAATGGGTGTATATTCTCACCCACCGCTTGCTTGACTGGTGGAGGGTCGTTAGCCGAACGGGTAAGACAAGGACTTATAAATTCTCATTCAAAGTATGATGAATATATAAAGTAACTAAACGTTTTATTAAATTCCCAATCTTAGTTACTTTAGGAAAAATGTGAATAAGGTGCTAATCCATGAAATTACACTTTACACTTTGTCTGAGTCGTTGGTGGAGCGTGTGTGGTTAACCGGCACACTAACTTGGACTTAACAAGGTAGGTAAAGGGTGACTTAAGGTTTATTATAGTATCGGTGGAGCGTGTGTGGTTTACCGGCACATCGATTGAGTGATAAACTTTAAGGGTACCAAGTGATTTGCATGGTTACTTCACACCTCGTTTTGTGATCCTCGGCATCCCAGTCACAAAACCTGGAGGGCACTCCCGAGATCGAAACATGCCTTTGAAAAGTTCATTTGATCTCAAAGAATCTAGGAATTTCTAAAACCAATAAAAACTAAATATTTATTATTTCGGTTTTCGTGGTGGAAATTGGTGAATCGTCATTCACCTACCTTTCAAATATGGTATAGCTTAGATTACGGCATACCTCTTCTAAGTTATACTATATTGTGATTGGATCCTAGCCTTAATATTACATTTGGGTGTTTTATTAAGGATTCTCTTAAATCTAAACTAAACTCGTTCTTCTTTTCAGATGTCTTCAACTAATGCTTCTGGCTCGAATCCTAATGGGTCCTTTACTCTTATGAGTCTATGTGGGAAAGTCACCTTTGATGGATCCAACTTCAATAAGTGGATCAGAAACATCAGGATGATTACTCGCTACGAGGAAAAGAATATGTCCTTGACAAGGAGCTTAAGGAAATTGACGAGTCCACTGCAACTCCCCAGGAGATCGCTGACTTTCATACTCATGAAAGAGATGCAACCAAGGTGGCTTGCATCATGTTAGCCACCATGACAGCTGAACTCCAAAACTCTTACGAAGACTTCTACCCTTATGAAATGCACCAAGATTTGATGGAAAGATACCATCAAAGTGCACAACAAGAGAGGTACGAAGTCATTTGCTCCATGATAACGACCATGATGAAGGACGGAGAGTCCGTCACGAGCCACATGCAGAAAATGCAAAGGTATGTGGATCGGTTGCTGAAGCTCAATGTGAACTTCCCTGAGGAGCTTGCAATAGATATCATTTTGCACACCTTACCATCGTGCTATGATCAATTCCGCATGACATATCACATGAACAAGGAAGAAGTCACTCTCAGCAAACTTCAGGGACTTCTCAAGACCGCAGAAACAGGTCTTAAGGGGAAGTCGGTTGCTATCACTCCTACTCCAGAAACAACTCCGATCTTGGCAATCGGGCAGAGTCGAGGGAGGAAGAGAAAGAGATCTTCAAAGGGTACCAAGGCTCGGACCCTTGATGGCTCTACTTCAAGTGGAACCAAGAAAGGTTTCATTACTCCTTCTTCTGACCCAAAAGAGGCTGAATGCTTCTATTGCCACGAAAAAGCTCATTGGAAGCGGAACTGCCCAAAGTACCAGCAAGATGTAAAGGATGGGAAAGTCAAACCCAACCATGCAGGTATTTACACTATCATTTCTAATAACTCACCCCATTCGAAATCTTGGGTCCTTGATACAGGTTGCGGAATTCATATTTGCTGTGACTTGCAGGGACTAGGAAGAAGTGAGAATGTGGAGCAAGGAAGAATAAACTTAATCATGGGGAATAGGAAAGTTACACCTGTCACCAAGATTGGAGTTTATACTTTATCGCTAAGTAGTGGGTTAAATTTAGATTTGAATAAATGTTGTTATTCGCCAGAAATGGCAAGAAATATTATTTCCTTTCATGCATTGTACAAACAAGGTTTCACCTTTTCATTTGATAATGAAGTTGGTTCGATTAATGCTTTCTTTAATAATGTACTTTATTTTAAAGCATTACCTTGTGATGGTGTGTATGAAGCTGTATCTATTGTAGATAACTTAGGAAATAATGTTTTGTGTATTGATTCTACTAATAATAATAACTTGGATAAAGCATCGTTATGGCATTGTCGTCTTGGACATATAAGCAAGAAACGCATAGGCCAACTCCAAAAGGATGGAGTCTTGGAGTCGTTTGACCTAAAGTCAAATGATAGTTGCGAATCATGCTTACTTGGAAATATGACAAAGTCACCCTTCACAGGCTCATGTGAAAGGGGTGAAGGTTTGTTGGACCTTATACACACGGATGTGTGTGGACCATTCAAACATGCCACTAGAGATGCTAATCGTTATTATTTGACTTTCACTGATGATTACAGTAGATATGGATATGTCTACTTAATCAAGCATAAGTCAGAGACTTTCGAGAAGTTTAAGGAATTTAAACAGGAAGTCGAGAATCAATTGGGCAGGAACATTAAGATGCTTCGATCCGATCGAGGTGGTGAGTATCTTAGTTCAGAGTTCCTCGACTATCTAAAGGAATGTGGGATTGTCTCACAATTGACACCTCCCAGGACACCGCAGTTGAATGGTGTGGCTGAGAGGCGTAATCGAACCTTGTTGAACATGGTTCGTTCCATGATGAGTCGAGCTTCACTACCAATATCATTCTGGGGGTATGCCTTAGAGACTGCCGCCCATATCCTTAATCTAGTCCCTACAAAGAAAGTTGCCAAAACTCCTCACGAGATGTGGACTGGTAAAGTACCTAAACTAGACCACATCAAGATTTGGGGATGCGAGGCTTTCGTGAGACGCGAGACTCATGATAAGCTCGAACCCCAAAGCGAGAGGTGTATTTTCATCGGCTACCCACAGCAATCCTTTGGTTACCTCTTCTACAGACCTAGTGACAATGTGGTCTTTGTAGCAAGAAGAGGAGTCTTTCGAGAAAGAGAGTTTATAAGCCGAGGAGACAGTGGGAGGCAAGTTGATCTTGAAGAAATTCAAGAGTCAAGTGGTGAAGGAACTTCAAACTCTAGCCCTCAACTTGACGAGGAAACTCCTGTTGAGCCAATTGACGAATCTGTACCTCTGAGGCGTTCCACGAGAGTTAGGAGTGCACCTGAGCATTACTATGGATTCCATATTACTGCAGAAGGTGAGACACTTATTAGTGATGAGACACTAGTAAGTCAAGATGACCCTAACAGCTACGAGGAAGCCATGGCAGGCCCCGAGTCTGCTAAATGGAAAGAGGCTATGGATAGCGAGATACAATCCATGTATGACAATCAAGTTTGGAACTTGGTTGAGAATGTACCAGGTCGAAAGACTGTAAGGTGCAAATGGGTCTTCAAGAAGAAGACCGACATGGATGGTAAAGTACACACTTATAAGGCTAGACTGGTTGCAAAGGGTTTCTCTCAAATTCCTGGAGTGCACTATGATGAGACCTTTTCTCCGGTAGCCAAGATTAAGTCTATTCGGGTTCTGTTAGCCATAGCCGCATTTCATGACAATGAAATTTGGCAAATGGATGTCAAAACCTCCTTCCTTAATGGGAAGTTGGCTGAAGATGTTTACATGAGTCAGCCAGAGGGTTTTGTCAGTAACGAGTACCCTAATAGAGTGTGTAAGCTTGAGAAATCCATTTATGGATTAAAGCAAGCACCTCACAGATGGAATCTTTGCTTTGATGAAAAGGTCAAGGAATTTGGCTTTTCTAGGAGTGAAGATGAATCTTGTGTATATGTCAAGGCTAGTGGGAGTATAGTTAGCTTTTTGGTATTGTATGTGGATGACATACTACTCATAGGAAACGACATTCCAACCTTGCAGGAAGTAAAGTCCTGGCTTGGAAAGTGTTTCGCTATGAAGGACCTTGGTGAAGCTGCCTATATTCTGGGGATAAGAATTTTGAGAGATCGGAGTAAAAGACTAGTTGGACTTAGTCAAAGTACCTACTTGGAGAAGATTCTGAAGAGATTCAGAATGCAAAACTCCAAGAAAGGAGAGTTGCCCATCCAGAGTAGTGCCAAGCTGAGTAAGACACAAAGCCCTAGCACTGAGGCTGAGATAGCAGAAATGAGTCGATTACCTTATGCTTCGGCTGTAGGTTCGATCATGTATGCTATGACGTGTACTCGACCTGATGTAGCCTTTGCCTTGAGCATGGTTAGCAGGTTTCAGGGGAACCAAGGCAAGGCACACTGGATTGCGGTAAAGAATATTCTCAAGTACCTACGAAGGACTAAGGACTGGGTTCTTACCCTCGGTGGAAGTGATGACTTGAGAGTTGTAGGGTATAGTGATGCTAGCTTCCAGACTGATAGGGATAACTTCCGCTCTCAGTCGGGCTGGGTCTTTACCCTAAATTGAGGAGCAATTTCTTGGAAGAGTTCCAAGCAAGAGACAGTGGCAGATTCTACTTGTGAATCAGAGTATATTGCAGCTAGCGAAGCGGCAAAGGAGGCGTTATGGCTGAGGAACTTCATTGGAGACCTTGGAGTTGTACCAGCTATTAAAGAGCCGATGGAAACTTTCTGTGATAGTGAAAGTGCTGTTGCCTTAGCCAAGGAACCAAGGGATCACGGGAGATCCAGACACATCGACAGAAAATACCATTTCATCAGACATCGGATCGAAGAAGGACTCCTCGTGGCAAAGAGGGTATCATCGGATGAGAACCCAGCAGATCCCCTCACGAAGGGACTGACTCGGGTTAAGCATCTCCAGCATGCTCGGAGCATAGGGCTGAAGGATGATAATAGGTTTAGTAGTTAGATAATCATGAAATTTGTAAAGTGTAATTGACATTTGATGATGAATAAAAGTGTTTATTTATGAGTAAAGTGTTGCTATCTCTTGTCGATCGTTTACTATATTTCTTTTGCATGTTTTGACTTCCAGAATAATTTTGTTTGGTTTAACATATTATTCAAACCTCCACAGTCGGTCATATGTCGGAAGTAGGTATGAATCAAGACTGTCATGTTTGATTGTAGAGGTCTGGGACAAGGCTACAACAATCATGAGTGCTCATAAGTTCTGAGCATTGGACACAACCCACGCTCACTGGAATCACTTCATGGAATTCTATCTCGAGTGATCGTGAGACGGTAATATCATATAAGTCTTTAAACCTAGAGATATGATTTGTTACTTACGAGTTGGTTATGCATTAATTGTACGAAAAACGCATTGGTAACTCGATGTTATAAAATTGTGCTCTTATGTGTAATTCAATGAGTAGTAGAACAAACATATGAGTCGAAGTTTATCTGTTCCTTCTTGGATTAGAAGCTGATATCTGGGCCCCTCGATGATTTTGTTTTGACCTATGTACCGGGCCCGGTCAGAACTAGATTGATGTGTTCAATAAAGTTCTTTGTCAAACAAATCGGAAATCGGGAAACAAACGTTGGACAATAAGTAAGACATTGTTCCATGTATTTGTCCGACTGATATCTAGAACAGAGGATTATATGATCACTTATCTTAAATGGCATACCATCATCTTCTCGAGTTTCGAGAAACCTTGTAAAGAGCTACGATTGACGATCGGTTCCTGAAGTCATACTTGCAGTAATAGTTACTAGACTTATCCAAGTGGGAGACTGTTGGATAAGGTGTCTAAGTCCATAACCATTTCTGGTATGTACTTGACCCGACCCGGCATGGTCCATTTGGGTTGCATGGAACCATGCAATTGGATAAACTAAATGAGAGAAATAACGCTTGGAGATTATTAATATATTATAAGTTCTAATATATTAATAATATTATTTGATTAGTTTGATCAAGAATTAATTTAGAATTAATTAAGTGATCAAAAGATAACTAATTAAATATATGGGTTGATTAAGTAAATCATCCATATCTTGTATAGTGGGCTAAAAGGCTCCATGGATCATCAAGTTGGGTTCCACCCATAGGATGCTCCATGGATGCTCCATGGGAGTTACAAACCCATGGGTCATGGAAATGAAGAGTCATGACACATTAGGGTTTAACCCTAGATGTGTCAACACTATATAAGAAGCATAATCTCCACCAAAATCGGTTGCAACAATGAAATAGAGGGCTTGGCCGATTTGGAGAAGTGAGTATTCTCTCATAAGTTCTTCCAAGAGTATTTGGTGTTGTGTGAAGCATTTGAGGCATCACCACTTGAGGTGCTAGGCTCACAAGGTTTCAAGGAACACAAGCAACAACAAGGTAAGTTATTCTATCTATACTTTATGTTAAAATTGTTCCCCATGTATGCTAGATAGGATATAACCTTGGAGTTCAACTTTGCATGACAAATTAGACAAACATAGATCCAAGGTTATTAGGGTTGTATGTACACTTAGGAAGTGTTAGTATGCTCAAAACCCATAATTGGTAAGGTACAAAGTGTGAATTCCATGGGCTAGCAGCAAATTCACATTTTTCCTAAAGTAACTAAGATTGGGAATTAAATAAAATTTTAGTTACTTAGTATTTATCATTAATACTTTTAATGAAGGGAGAATTTAAAGTCATTTTCCTACCCGTTCGGCTAATGACCCTCCACCAGTCAAGCAAGCGGTGCGTGAGAGTATACACCCATTAAGTCGCCATTTTATAGGCAACAACCTTATACCCACCTTATAGACCGGCTTCGTAATGAGGCCTACTAACGGTAAAACGACTTGTTCTTATACATATATATATATATATATATATATATATATATATATAATTAACCATTAATGTTATAAATAGTATAAGTCTTGAATTTTAACTCTTTAGAATTCTAAGGGCTAATTTGGAATTAAAGTATTCATAAGAGAAAACTTTTCAAATTCCAAAACTTGAGGGCAAGTTTTGAAACTATTCAAAACTAATTAATACCATAACTTATGTGTTTAAAGTAGCTTTAATCCAAAAAACTCTTCAAGTTCCATAACTTATGGAAGACTTTAAACTAATAAAAGAATTAACTTTTCTTTATTTTTATAACTTATGGAATTAATTAAGGTTACACTTTTACTCTTTAATAAAGTGACTCTTGAACTTCCATAACTTGAGGACAAGTTATGGAGTCATAAAAAAAAATTCAACGACACAAGACTCTTCATTTTGTAACCATTACCAACTTTTATGAGTTTTATGAGTCTTTAATGTGACTCTTCATGTAACTTGTGGACAAGTTACACAAACACATTTTAAACTCAACTCTTAGATTAAAATGGATTGAAAACAACTATTTCAATTAACTTTTCTATTAATCTAAGCAACTCATAAGAACAAGATAATTCATATCAAACTTCTTCATGTAATTAGTATAAACCTTAAACTAATACAAAACATGAATCTATTGACAATTTTCTTTGAAAATGGATTAGCATGAACATTACCACATTAAAAAAACAAGTTTATAAGTTCAAAACCAACTTAGGGTAATGTTCCTAGTCCATTTCTAGCCAAAAACCTCGAAAATATGTTGTCTGGGGTCCAACTCGTCGAGTGCATGAACCGACTCGGCGAGTTGGATTGTTTTGATAAATTTTTAGGCATGGACTCACCGAGTCCCTTGATGGACTCGCCGATTCTGATGATCAAACAGCAACACTTTCGATTTTTTAAGCAGTTTTGCAGGTATAACAAGAAAACAAGCCTAGTCTCTGATACTACTGTTGGGTTTTGAGCATTCTAACACTCCTAAGTGTACATGCAACCCTAAATACCTTGGATCTATGTTTTCTCTATTATACATGCAATAAGAATATTCAAGGTATTATCCTAATCTAGCATACAAAACAATGAGTGTAACAAGATAGAATACATACCTCTTTGATGTAGAAAGTCTTCATGAAGCTTGAGTGCCTAGCCCCAACAGTGTGGAAGCCTCAAATGGAATCACAATCATCAAAACACTTTGAATAACTTGAGAGAGTTGTACACTTCATGAAATCGGCTAGCCCTCTTCTTCACTTTCTAATGTGATTCTAGTGGCCGATTTTTGTCAAGAATAAGATCTTTATATAGTGTTACAATTAGGGTAAATCCTTAATTGTCATGGCTTTCCATTTCCTTGGATCCATGGGTTCAAATACACCATGGAGCATCCATGGACCATCCTATGGGTTTTAGCCCAACTTGATTATCCATGGAGCATTATCCCACTATATAAGTATGGATGATTTACACAATCAACCCATATATTTAATTAGTCTTCTTTTGATCACTTAATTAATCCTCGATTAATTCTTGATCAATACTAATTAAATAATCTTATTATTCATATTATTAATATACTAGAACTTATAATATATTAATAACCATAAGTGTCTTATTTCTCTCATTATAGTTTATCCAAGTGCATGATGGTATGCAACCCAAATGGACCATGACGGGTCGGGTCAAGTCTTACCAATTATAGTTATGGACTTAGATATTAATCCAACACTAACATCATACAAGTCTCGGCACATGCCGTAGGGAGGGCGTAAGCTTTGTTGTTGGCTCCAATGATGGAGGGGACTTCCCCACATAGGAGTGGGTCCTTGGAAGTGATGGGTTTTGAGCATTCTAACACTTCCTAAGTGTACATGCAACCCTAATAACCTTGGATCTATGTTTGTCTAATTATCATGCAAAATTGAATTCCAAGGCTATATTCCTATCTAGCATACATGGGGAACAATTTTAACTTGAATGAAGGATAGAATAACTTACCTTGTTGTTGCTTGTGTTCCTTGAATCCTTGTGAGCCTAGCACCCCAAGTGTGATGCCTCAAATGCTTCACACAACACCAAATGCTCTTGGAAAAACTTATGAGAGAACACACACTTCTTGAAATCGGCGAAGCCCTCTTGTTTTCCTAGTGTAGCCGATTTTGGTGGAGAATATGATTCTTATATAGTGTTGACACATCTAGGGTTACACCATGTAAACCCTAATGTGTCATGACTCTTCATTTCCATGACCCATGGGTTTGTAACTCCCATGGAGCATCCTATGGGTAGAACCCAACTTGATAATCCATGGAACCTCTTAGCCCACTATACAAGATATGGATGATTTACATAATCAACCCATATATTTAATTAGTTCTCTTTTGACCACTTAATTAATTCTAAATTAATTATTGATCAAACTAATCAAATAATATTATTAATATATTAGAACTTATAATATATTAATAATCTCCAAGTGTTATTTCTCTCATTTAGTCTATCCAATTGCATGGTGCCATGCAACCCAAATGGACCATGCCGGGTCGGGTCAAGTACATACCAGAAATAGTTATGGACCTAGACACCTTATCCAATAGTCTCCCACTTGGATAAGTCTAATAACTATTACTGCAAGTATGACTTCAGGAACCGATCGGCAATCGTAGCTCTTTTCAAGGTTTCTCGGAACTGAGAAGATGATGGAACGCCATTTAAGATAAGTGATCATATAATCCTCTGTTCTAGATATCAGTCGGACAAATACATGGAACAATGTCTTACTTATTGTCCAATAGTTTGTTTCCCGATTTCCGATTTGTTTGACAAAGAACTTAATTGAACACATCAACTTAGTTCTGACCGGGCCCGGCACATGGGTCAAAACAAAATCATCGAGAGGCCTAGATATCAGCTTCTAATCCAAGAGGAACAGATAAACTTCGACTCATATGTTTGTTCTACCACTCATTGAATTACACACAAGAGCACGATTTATAACATCGAGTTACGAATGCATTTTTCGTACAATCAATGCATAACCAACTTCTAAGTAACAAATCATATCTCTAGGTTTGAAGACTTATACGATATTACCGTCTCATGATCACTCGAGATAGAATTGCATGAAGTGATTCCAGTGAGCGTGGGTTGAGTCGAATGCTTAGAACTTATGAGCACTCATGATTGCTGTAGCCTTGTCCAAGACCTCTACAACCAAACATGACAGTCTTGATTCATACCTACTTCCGACATATGACTGACTGTGGAGGTTTGAATAATATGATACCAAACAAAAATTATTCTGGAAGTCAAAACATGCAAAAGAAATATAGTAAACGATCGACAAGAGATAGTAACACTTTACTCATAAATAAAACATTTTTTATTCATCATCAAATGTCAATGACACTTTACAAATTTCGAGGTAATCTAACTACGAAAGCTAATATCATCCTTTAGCCCTGTGCTCCGAGCATGCTGAAGATGCTTAACCCGAGTCAGTCCCTATGTGAGGGGATCTGTCGGATTCTCATCGGATGATACCCTCTTTTCCACGAGGAGTCCTTCTTCGATCCGATGTGTGATGAAATGGTATTTTCTGTCGATGTGTCTGGATCTCCCGTGATCCCTTGGTTCCTTGGCTAAGGCAACAGCACTTTCACTATCACAGAAAATTTCCATTGGCTCTTTAATAGCTGGTACAACTCCAAGGTCTCCAATGTAGTTCTTCAGCCATATCGCCTCCTTTGCCGCCTCGCTAGCTGCAATATACTCTGATTCACAAGTAGAATCTGCCACTGTCTCTTGCTTGGAACTCTTCCAAGAAATTGCTCCTCCATTTAGGGTAAAGACCCAGCCCGACTGAGAGCGGAAATTATCCCTATCAGTCTGGAAGCTAGCATCACTATACCCTACTACTCTCAAGTCATCACTCCCACCGAGGGTAAGGACCCAGTCCTTAGTCCTTCGTAGGTACTTGAGAATATTCTTTACCGCAATCCAGTGTGCCTTGCCAGGGTTCCCCTGAAACCTGCTAACCATGCTCAAGGCAAAGGCTACATCAGGTCGAGTACACATCATAGCATACATGATCGAACCTACAGCCGAAGCATAAGGTACTAGACTCATTTCTGCTATCTCAGCATCAGTGCTAGGGCTTTGTGTCTTACTCAATTTGGCATTACTCTGGATGGGTAACTCTCCTTTCTTGGAGTCTTGCATGCTGAATCTCTTCAGCACCTTATCCAAGTAGGTACTCTGACTAAGTCCAATTAGTCTTTTACTCCGATCTCTCAAGATCCTTATCCCTAAAATATAGGTAGCTTCACCAAGGTCCTTCATAGCAAAACACTTCCCAAGCCAAGACTTTACTTCCTGCAGGGTTGGAATGTCGTTTCCAATGAGTAGTATGTCATCCACATACAATACCAAAAAGCTAACTATACTCCCACTAGCCTTGACATACACACAAGATTCATCTTCAATCCTAGCAAATCCAAATTCCTTGACCTTTTCATCAAAGCAAAGATTCCATCTGCGAGGTGCTTGCTTTAATCCATAGATGGATTTCTCACGCTTACACACTCTATTAGGGTACTTGCTTCTGACAAAACCTTCTGGCTGACTCATGTAAACATCTTCAGCCAATTTTCCATTAAGGAAAGCGGTTTTGACATCCATCTGCCATATTTCATAGTCATGAAATGCAGCTATGGCTAACAGAACCCGAA
This sequence comes from Lactuca saligna, assembly GCF_052625555.1. Taxonomy (NCBI): domain Eukaryota; kingdom Viridiplantae; phylum Streptophyta; class Magnoliopsida; order Asterales; family Asteraceae; genus Lactuca; species Lactuca saligna. Next base: position 79,463,905 of record NC_136418.1, read on the forward strand.
TAGACTTAATCTTGGCTACCGGAGAAAAGGTCTCATCATAATCCACTCTAGGAATTAGAGAGAAGCCCTTTGCAACCAGTCTAGCCTTATAAGTGTGTACTTTACCATCCATGTCAGTCTTCTTCTTGAAGACCCATTTGCACCCCACTGTCTTACGACCTGGTACATTTTCAACCAAGTTCCAAACTTGATTGTATCTCGCTATCCATAGCCTCTTTCCATTTAGCAGACTCGGGGCCTGCCATGGCTTCCTCGTAGCTGTTAGGGTCATCTTGACTTACTAGTGTCTCATCACTAATAAGTGTCTCACCTTCCGCAGAAATATGGAATCCATAGTAATTCTCAGGTGCACTCCTAACTCTCATGGAACGCCTCAGAGGTACAGATTCGTCAATTGGCTCAACAGGAGTTTCCTCCTCAAGTTGAGGGCTAGACTTTGAAGTTCCTTCACCACTTGACTCTTGAATTTCTTCAAGATCAATTTGCCTCCCACTGTCTCCTTGGCTTATAAACTCTCTTTCTCGAAAGACTTCTCTTCTTGCTACAAAGACCACATTGTCACTAGGTCTGTAGAAGAGGTAACCAAAGGATTGCTGTGGGTAGCCGATGAAAATACACCTCTCGCTTCGAGGTTCGAGCTTATCATGAGTCTCGCGTCTCACGAAAGCCTCGCAACCCCAAATCTTGATGTGGTCTAGTTTAGGTACTTTACCAGTCCACATCTCGTGAGGAGCTTTGGCAACATTCTTTGTAGCGAGTTGATTAAGAATATGGGCGGCAGTCTCTAAGGCATACCACCAGAATGAGATTGGTAGCGAAGCTCGACTCATCATGGAACGAAACATGTCTAACAAGGTTCGATTACGCCTCTCAGCCACACCATTCAACTGCGGTGTCCTGGGAGGTGTCAATTGTGAGACAATCCCACATTCGCTTAGATAGTCGAGGAACTCTGAACTAAGATACTCACCACCTCGATCGGATCGAAGCATCTTAATGTTCCTGCCCAATTGATTCTCAACTTCCTGTTTAAATTCCTTAAACTTCTCGAGAGTCTCTGACTTATGCTTGATTAAGTAGACATATCCATATCTACTGTAATCATCAGTAAAAGTCAAATAATAACGATTAGCATCCCTTGTGGCATGTTTGAATGGCCCACACACATCCGTGTGTATACGGTCCAACAAATCTTCACCCCTTTCACACGAGCCTATGAAGGGTGACTTTGTCATTTTTCCAAGTAAGCATGATTCGCAACTATCATCTGACTTTAGGTCAAATGACTCCAAGACTCCATCCTTTTGGAGTTGGCCTGTGTTTCTTGTTTATATGTCCAAGACGACAATGCCATAACGATGCTTTATCCAAGTTATTATTAGTAGTAGAATCAATACACAAAACATTATTTCCTAAGTTATCTACAACAGACACAGCTTCATACACACCATCACAAGGTAATGCTTTAAAATAAAGAACATTATTAAAGAAAGCATCAATAGAACCAAGTTCATTATTAAACGAAAAGGTAAGCCCTTGTTTGTACAAAGCATGAAAGGAAATAATATTTCTTGCCATTCCTGGCGAGTAACAACATTTATTCGAATCTAAACTAAACCCACTACTTAGCGATAAAGTATAAACTCCAATCTTGGTGACAGGTGAAGCTTTCCTATTCCCCATGATCAAGTTTATTCTTCCTTGCTCCACATCCTCACTTCTTCTTAGTCCCTGCAAGTCACAACAAATATGAATACCACAACCGGTATCAAGAACCCAAGATTTAGAATGGGGTAAGTTATTAGAAATGATAGTGTAAATACCTGCATGGTTGGGTTTGACTTTCCCATCCTTCACATCCTGCTGGTATTTTGGGCGGTTCCGCTTCCTATGAGCCTCTTCATGGCAATAGAAGCATTCAGCCTCTTTTGGGTCAGAAGAAGGAGTAATGAAACCTTTCTTGGTTCCACTTGAAGAAGAGCCATCAAGGGTCCGAGCCTTGGTACCCTTCGAAGATCTCTTTCTCTTCCTCCCTCGACTTTTCCCGATTGCCAAAACCGGAGTTGAGTTTTGAGTAGGAGTGATAGCAACCGACTTCTTAAGACCTGTCTCTGCGGTCTTGAGAAGTCCCTGAAGTTTGCTGAGGGTGACCTCTTCCTTGTTCATGTGATATGCCATGCGGAATTGATCATAGCACGATGGTAAGGAGCGCAAAATTATATCTATTGCAAGCTCCTCAGGGAAGTTCACATTAAGCTTCAGCAAATGATCCACATACCTTTGCATTTTCTGCATGTGGCTCGTGACGGAATCTCCGTCCTTCATCATGGTTGTTATCATGGAGCAGATGATTTCGTACCTCTCTTGTCGTGCACTTTGATGGTATCTTTCCATCAAATCTTGGTGCATTTCATAAGGGTAGAAATCTTCATAAGACTTTTGGAGTTCAGCTATCATTGTGGCCAACATGATGCAAGCCACCTTGGTCGCATCTCTTTCATGAGTATGAAAGTCAGCGATCTCCTGGGGAGTTGCAGTGGACTCATCAATTTCCTTAAGCTCCTTCTCAAGGACATATTCTTTGTCCTCGTAGCGGGTTATCATCCTGATGTTTCTGATCCACTCATTGAAGTTGGATCCATCAAAGGTAACTTTCCCACACAAACTCATAAGAGTAAAGGAACCATTAGGATTCCAGCCAGAAGCAACATTGTTTGAAGACATCTGAAAGAAGAGAACAAGTTTAGTATAGATCTATGACAGTCCTTAATAAAACACCCAAATGTAATATTAAGGCTAGGATCCAATCACAATATATTATAACTTAGAAGAGGTATGCCGTAATCCAAGCTATAACATATTTGAAAGGTAGGTGAATGACGATTCACCAATTTCCACCATGAAAACTGAAATATTAGATATTAGGTTTTATGATTGGTTCTTAGAAATTCCTAGATTCTTAGAGATTCAATGAACTTTTCAAATGTTTCAATTTCTAGTGTGCCCTCCCAGTTTTGTGACTGGGATACCGAGGATCACAAAACGAGGTGTGAAGTAACCATGCAAATCACTTGGTACCCTTAAAGTTTATCACTCAATCGATGTGCCGGTAAACCACACACGCTCCACCGATACTATAATAAACCTTAAGTCACCCTTTACCTACCTTGTTAAGTCCAAGTTAGTGTGCCGCTTAACCACACACGCTCCACCAACGACTTAGACAAAGTGTAAAGTGTAATTTCATGGATTAGCACCTTATTCACATTTTCCTAAAGTAACTAAGATTGGGAATTTAATAAAACATTTAGTTAGTTTATTATATTCATCATACTTTGAATGAGAATTTATAAGTCCTTGTCTTACCCGTTCGGCTAACGACCCTCCACCAGTCAAGCAAGCGGTGGGTGAGAGTAGACACCCATTAAGTCACCATTTTATAGGCAACAACCTTATACCCACCTTATAGACCGGCTTCGTGAATGAGGCGTACTGGCAGTAAGATGACTTTGTTCTTATACATATATATATATATATATATATATATATATATATATATATATATAATTATTAAATCATCATAATATAAGTATAATGGTTGAATTTTAACTTTTAAAATTCTAGGGGTTGGAACTAAAGTTTTTAACTTAACTTTACTTGTTCCAAAACTTGAGGGCAAGTTTTGTAACTTTCAAAACTTTTCATTTCTTGTAACTTATGAATTTAATAGAGTAATAAAATGAAGACTCTTCATTTTTCTAACTCTTGTGTTTGTTTTTAATGGTTTTAATTCAAGTGTGACTCTTGGTTTTCCATAACTTGAGGACAAGTTATGGACTCCATTAAAACACATTATGATCAAGAATTAATCTACCACATAGGTTACAAATAATTCCTATGATCATCTAAAACATCATAAGAACAAGAACATGAATATGAACTTATTCATAAATCAAAAATTACACTAAAACTTTGTAATTTTGATAACTAGTTGTTGTAAATGAATTATCAAGGACATTACACCATCTAAAACAAGTTTTCCAAGTACCAAAAAGTTTAGGGTAATGTTTCTAATTCATTTCCAGCAACTAAAGTCGAAATTCTGCAACCAGTCGACCCTACTCGCCGAGTGCATGAACTTACTCGCCGAGTTGGTTGAAGATACACGTGAACTCGACGAGTCCCTCTCATGGACTCGACGAGTCCATTCGTAGACAGCAAGATTTTCGTCTTTTTTCAACTTTTAAGCACAAATAAAAAGCAAACAAGCCTAGTCTCTGATACCACTGATGGGTATTGAGCATTCTAACACTTCCTATGTGTACATGCAACCCTAATAACCTTGGATCTATGTTTGTCTAATTATCATGCAAAGTTGAATTCCAAGGCTATATTGCTATCTAGCATACATGGGGAACAATTTTAACTTGAATGAAGGATAGAATAACTTACCTTGTTGTTGCTTGTGTTCCTTGAAACCTTGTGAGCCTAGCACCCCAAGTGTGATGCCTCAAATGCTTCACACAACACCAAATGCTCTTGGAAAAACTTATGAGAGAACACACACTTCTTGAAATCGGCCAAGCCCTCTTGTTTTCTTAGTGTAGCCGATTTTATTGGAGAATATGATTCTTATATAGTGTTGACACATCTAGGGTTACACCATGTAAACCCTAATGTGTCATGACTCTTCATTTCCATGACCCATGGGTTTGTAACTCCCATAGAGCATCCATGGAGCATCCTATGGGTAGAACCCAACTTGATAATCCATGGAGCCTCTTAGCCCACTGTACAAGATATGGATGATTTACATAATCAACCCATATATTTAATTAGTTCTCTTTTGACCACATAATTAATTCTAAATTAATTATTGATCAAACTAATCAAATAATATTATTAATATATTAGAACTTATAATATATTAATAATCTCCAAGTGTTATTCCTCTCATTTAGTCTATCCAATTGCATGGTGCCATGCAACCCAAATGGACCATGCCGGGTCGGGTCAAGTACATACCAGAAATAGTTATGGACTTAGACACCTTATCCAACTGGAAGTTCCTTACGTGAACGGGAGGTTGTGGGATTTATGGATTGATGATTTCTGGCTCCGAATCTGTGCCAGAGTCATCCCCTTCCTCCAACTCTATAGGCTCTTCGTCTTCTTCAGGATCTTCTTCGATCCATCCTCCATTACCTTGGTTGGGGTAGTAGGGGTCATTGGGGTGATGGAATCCCACCATTTAGACTGTACGAGAATAGGGTTAAAAATTTACTATAAGTTAGAGCACATGAAACTTACCCATAAGTTTAATGGTTGACGGCAACACAACAATTCCCTTAGTATTATGCAATGATGTGCTTTTGGTAAGTTTTAAAATTGTTGTCCACTGCAGACACTCCTTGGCATACGTTAGTCGGCTCTCGGACAAATATAGTTGATCAGGCTATATTCTTCCCAGTTCCGATTACATGTCCCAAGGCGTACCTGTACTGCACAACTTATTTATAATATTTCTAAAGTTATTTACTATGAAACTGTTATTAGTATAAAATGAGTGCATGCTTACCTTAAAACTAAATAAATTTAATTTCAAACGTATGTCTTTTCTAAGAGTGTTTTTCCCCAGTTGAGTTTATAGTTGTATACCAAAAAGAAATGGTTTTGATATACTTAATTCCCTATAAACAAAGCTCTAATACCAATCTGTCACACCACCAAACCAGAACGGCGGAAACATTCGGGGGCGGAGGACGTCATATTCGGTATCATAACAGTTGATAGAAAGGAAAGTACACACCACCATATATATTAAAGTTTCCAAGATGTTTACATAATTGTATTCATTACACGTTCAAAGGATAAATACATAAACATCATTCAAAAGAAGTAATTAATGCCAGCGCGTTAATCCCAAAAGTTGATTCCCAAACCTGCTTAGCGGTTCCCTGAGAATACAAGTTAATTCAAATAAAAAGTGTCAACAATTAAGTTGGTGAGTTCGTAAGTAGTTTAGAAAAATTGGATGCCATTCCAAAATGGGTGTATGTTTTCCAGAAAATCCCATATTTTCCCTAACGGTTGAGATATGATTTGTTGTGTCTTCCAAGAAAAACCCTTATTTTCTTATAAAAGTATGAAATGCATATGAATGTTCGTGTCATAAGTTGTAAATAATTGCACCAGGAAAATCCCTTATCTTCCTATTAGTTGTTTGGTTTGTATACAGGAAAAACCCTTATTTTCCTAACATGACTGGCAGTCTCTAAGACCGAAAATCGCAAGAAAACGACATTCTTAAAAATTGTGTCATAGTTTTATATAATAAAGCTATACGAAGATCGCATTTGTTAGATGAAGAATAGTTTTAACAGTTACTCGTTCATAAAAGCATAATACCATAATAATTGTATATCCGATGAGTTTTATAATCATACTAAACATAATATGCCTGTAACTGTAGGGTTATGAGCATTCTAACACTCCTAAGTGTACATGCAACCCTAAATACCTTGGATCCATGTTTTCTCTATTATACATGCAAATATGAACATCCAAGGTATTATCCTAATCTAGCATACAAAATAATGGATATAACAAGATAGAATACATACCTCTTTGATAGTGCTTGTCTTCATGAAGCTTGAGTGCTTAGTGCCCCAAGTGTGACACCTCAAATGGTTCACACAACACCATAAGCACTTGGAATAACTTAGAGAGAAATTAGAACACTTCATGAAATCGTCTAGCCCTCATACACATACATAGTGTTAGTGTAGTCACGATTTCTTGAGCCATGGGTTTCTTTTATATGGTGGCTATTAGGGTTACACCATGTAACTCATGACTTTACCCATTCCTTATGCTCCATGGATTTTAACCTCCATGGAGTATCCATGGGTCACCCCATGGACTTAGTCCAACATAAGGAATCTTGGATCACAAGCCCACATATATAAGAATGAATGATTTACACAATCAACCCATATATTTAATTAGTCTTCTTTTGATCACTTAATTAATTCTAGATTAATTCTTGATCAATACTAATTAAATAATCTCATTATTCTTATTATTAATATACTAGAAATTATAATATATTAATAACCGTAAGTGTCTTATTTCTCTCATTATAGTCTATCCAAGTGCATGATGCCATGCAACCCAAATGGACCATGCCAGGTCGGGTCAAGTCTTACCAATTATAGTTATGGACTTAGACATTAATCCAACAGTCTCCCACTTGGATAAGTCTAAAACTATTATTGCGTATGACTTCAGGAACCAACTAGCAATCGTAGCTCTCAAAAGCTTCTGTCGAACTCTGACCTTGTAGATGAACTCTGATCTTCGTCAACGACTTGTCCATTAGATAAGGGATCATATATTCCTCCATTCTAGATATCATATGGACTAAGACATGGATTATAATCATTCTCTCTGTCCATTAGTTGTTTCCCGATTTCCGATTTATGACGACTGACTAATTGAACAAATCAAATCAGTCCTGGCCCGGCCGAGCACTTCCATTTGTCATCATCAAATCATCGAGGGGCCCACAGATATCGCTTTCATCCCGAAGGTAAAAGGAATGGATAAACTTCGACTCATATGGCTTGTTCTACTACTTGTTGAATCGTACACAAAGACACGTTTTATAACATCGAGTTACCAATGCGTTTCGTGTAATCAATGTACTATCAACTCATAGTAACAACTCACATCTCTAGGTTTGAAGAATATAAGATATTATCGTCTCATGATCACTCGTGATAAAACCCATGAAGTGATTCCAATGAGCGCGGGTTGAATCCAATACTCAGAACTTATGAGAACTCATGAGTGTTGTAGCCCTTTGTCCAACATCTTAGACCTCTACAAGCCAACCCATGACAATCTTAATTCATATCTACTTCCAACATATGACCGACTGTGGATGGTTTGAATAACTTAGTCATTCCGGAAAAATAACCTAGTTTATTCGGGAAGTCAAAACATGCAAAGTGAAACACAATAATAATTGAATCCAATATGGTCTCAGAACTTATGAATATAAATAAAACTCCTTTTATTTATCACCATATGATTACACATTATTTATTGTATACTGTTTCAGCTATCAACATTATTCTTGAATTTAAAACAATAGTTGTCCCATGCTCCAAGCATGCACACTATGTTTTCTAAACACTAGTCATGCCATACACCAAGTATGCATACTATGTTTGTCTATGATCTTTACTTTGTGAACTAGATCAATTGAACATAACTTCAATGATTCTTTTCCCACACTCCCAAATCCTTACTGCAAATGCAAGAATTCTAAATTCATGTCATTTACTGAAATCTGTTAGATTCTAAACTTATATGCATCGATCCTCTTGTAATGATTATGCACAAAGTCAGAAAGACTTTGCAACAATCATTACAGAGTATTCCAAAGGAGATCAATTCCTTGGAAACATCCTTCTTGCATTAAGTTTCCTTAATCTTAAACAGATTGGAAAAATTCTAACTTTGAAACATTTCCAGATTCCATTTTGACTATCACTTCTGAACAAGAGTTGCCTCCTTACAGATTATGTCAATATGGTCCTTCCAGAATTATCACTATACTTCCAATTGTCCTTGAGAAACCAAACTTTGGTAAACCTTAGATTGTCCTCGACAATTGTTTAATCCTTTTTAGTCATATCCAGTTCTAAACCTTTTCCATTCTTAACGCCCCAGGCATTTGGAAAATTTTAGAAAGGATGAATATAGCACATGTAGTCGGTCCTATATCCGAAGCATATGGGACACGATTCATGATGTCTCACATAAAGACTAAACCAGTCTTTTGCTATAACATTTCCATTTCAATTTGCCAAGTTCTCATAATTCAGATTATGAAAAGGGATGCCGTAATCATAATCGAATTTAAGAACGCAAATAATGGACCCATATACAGAATTTCCTTATGTTGAGCCATTCCAACATGAAATTCATATATATCCTTGACTAAATGATTAAAACCTCACGATCTAAGCTTATAGATTTGAGATGAAGTATAATTTCCTCTCCCTTAATTATAGCAAAACAACTTTTTCCCAATTGAAACCTTTTGTTTTCTATAATTAACATTGCTAGCTTGCAATACTTATCGTAATTATCATTCTCCCACTAACATGATGATTATAAGCATAACACTTATGCTCCCACTAGCTTTGACATGTACTCAGAAATCACTGGACTTCTAGAAATCAATACTTTATTGACTTTCTTACCAAAGTTCAGATTTCTGATACTAGATTGTTTTGATAAAACTTTATCAAAAACATACACCTTCCTTAGATAGCTTGTGGTTGTGTCAAAACAATTTTAAGAACTATGAAAAGGGATGCCGTAATCATAGTCTTGATCGTTTTGACCTTTGCCATTTCTCACAAGTCGAAGTTAGTGTGCCGGTAAACCACACACGCTCCACTAACGACTTTCAGATCACAATTGCTATCTAGCTAAAATCTACTTAGTGGAAGTGTTTCCTCACCATCATTTTCATGAATCGGAGAGAAACCTTATGACACTTAGATTTAATGGTGTATGAGTTCCTACCCATATGAATTTGTCAAAACCATAACCACAAGACAAGGATAATGACAAATCCAAAACCATATGGATTGAACTCAATCTTAATTTCTTGCCACCTGGCAGCTCAAGGGCCTACCATTGCTTCCAAGTTGTTGTGCAACACATTGAGAACTCTAAGAACTCATGTGCAAAGCCAACTTTAACTAGAATGGGCACAGAATATGTCAACACGATAGGTTATAAACCTTAAGTCGTGTGCTGGTGAAGAACTTTAGGTTTTATTCTTGATTAGTTCTTGAGACTTTCAAGACCTTTAAGACTCTCACTGTCCTCTTGACCTATAAGACTTCCTTGTCAAACATCCAAGAGATAGTGTGGATTCTAATCAAGACAAACACTTCACATAATTGGCCGAAGTTGGTCTTTGTTTTATCCAAAACATCACAACTTACCAATTTCAAATGTACAAGAGTAGAAAACTTTTACTCTTACATTTGTCAAGTGTTTTAAACCTTATTTAAGACATGTCACTCATATTACAATCTTGGAGTATGACTCTAAGACTTGTATTGAAACGAAGTATGACTCGTCTTCTTGATTTAACCATTTCAACAATTCCAGATCCCTTCTTCTTAGACATAAAAATGAACTAAGACTTCCTCAGAGAACAAATTTTGATATGGTTTCTTAATCATTAAGATAATCACAAAGCTGATACTAAAGTACTCTCCCATCTTTTCAGATTTGAGAAACTTTTATCCTTCTGCCTAATTTGATTCTTCTTATCCGCTCTGCTATGCATTGGAACCTTTTCCAATGTCTCAGAGTTACACTTAAGCTTGTAAGTATAATCATATTTACTAAACTCTAGTAAAATATGACGAATATCCTTATATCCTTTGTGGTGGACTTAATCAGTGCACATGACTATGTACTCGATCCCTTAGTCCATTACTTGACTCACACATCCATGTGAATAAGTAATTAGTCTTAATTTTTCAAATACTTGAAAGTTCTCATTCATCATGCTATACAACTCGCATGATTCCAAGTTCCGGTCCAATTGAGACTTGGGTGATGAGAATCTTTCCTTATTTGGTAAATTTAGACATTACCACAAATGAAGGAATCAATTTCATATTTCCACTCTTGCTATTAATGGAATCATATAAGCAACAATTTTTCCTCAAATGCCATTGTAAGGATATTTTAAAATAAATAAAATCAAAAACTTTCTTTTATTTTAAAACTATGCGGAAAAACTTATCCTTACAACCCATATGAAAAACTTGTTGTTATCTATTCCTTAGCAATATCTTATAACTCCTAAGAATTAGCTCAAGAATCTGATCTTCAAACTACGCGATAGAAATCCATCTACGTGATCAGATTCAGCATATTCTTTCTTTAAGTTCCTTTACTTTTCTTTGATTCTTAAAACATCACCATGTGACCCAGTCACATCATGTATAAGGAATCTCAGAATAGAAACTTAACAGAGTTAGAGTAGTGGACTTTTACCTGAAGTAGAGTCAATCTTATTGACTTTAACATCCTTAGGTAAATTAGGCAGCTTCGCAACTAATAACCCTTACTTTGGCAATATAAACATATGGACCCTTTGATAATGGTACACAAGACTATCACAGACTTAGACTTTTCTCTTTACCATTTGGTCAACCGAGTTGACTATGGCCGATCCCTTTCCATTGGGAAGAGAATGCTTTCCTGGATTTCCTGTGTCACTATCGTCAATGTCCATCAAGTTTCAGGAAGTTGATCTTAACAATAGATAAGATCATTAAGGGTCTTGTCATAGGCTATTTCATAGGTGTTCCAAAGGAACTCACCATGTGACTTAGAAAGTGATTGAACCACCAGCTTTCTCAAGACTTTGACACCCAACTCTCCCGGCTTGTCAATATGTGACTACATCTCCAAGATGTGATCACACCTAGACCTTTCCTTTCCATTAGGGCTTGAGTGACCTTAAACTTTTTAAGAACTTGTGGGGTAGGGAGAATAATTGGAGGAGGAGAAAGAAGTATGATATCCATGGGACATCATCTTCATTAGGAAAGCTTGTTTCAAGAGATTTGGGAAGATCATAAATGTCTAAACCAGACATGTTATGGGAGATATTCAAGATAGTTGATCTGAAGTCCTTAATATGACACCCAATATGAAATATTAAGGCTAGGACCCAACAAACTATTTTATAACTTAGAAGAGGTATGCCGTAATCCAAGCTATAAAACAATTTGGAGGTAGGTGAATGACGATTCACCAATTTCCACCAAGATAAACGAAATGTATTATTAGGTTTTGATTGGATTTGAAACTCCTAGATCTTTTGAGATTCATTGAACTGTTCAATGGCATGTTTCAGTCTCGAGTGTGCCCTTCAGGTTTTGTGACTGGGATGCCGAGGATCACAAAACAAGGTGTGAAGTAACCATGCAAATTACTGGGTACCCTTTAGTGTTTATCCCTCAATCGATGTGCCGGTTAACCACACACGCTCCATCGATACTATGATAAACATTAAGTTACCCTTTGCCTACCTTGTTAAATACGAGTTAGTGTGCCGGTTAACCACACACGCTCCACTAACCAACTTAAATAAAGTGCAAAGTGTAATTTCATGGATTAGCACCTTATTCACATTTTCCTAAGTAACTAAGATTGGGTATTATTAAGAGTTTAGTTACTTAGTATTTATCATTAATACTTTTAATGAAGGGAGAATTATAGTCATGTCAAACCCGTTCGGCTAACGACCCTCCACCAGTCAAGCAAACGGTGGGTGAGAGTGGACACCCATTAAGTTGCCATTTTATAGGCAACAACCTTATACCCACCTTATACACCGGCTTCGTGAATGAGGCGTACTAGCGGTAAGACCGACTTTACTCTTATACATGTATATATTATTAACTTATAATATTATAAAGTATAAGGGTTGAATTTTAACTTTTAAAATTCTGAGAGCTAACTTGGAATTAAAGTATTCATAAGAGAAAACTTTACAAATTCCAAAACTTGAGGGCAAGTTTTGAAACTATTCAAAACTAATTAATTCCATAACTTATGTATTTAAAGTAGTTTTAATCCAAAAACTCTTCAAGTTCCATAACTTGTGGACAAATTATGGAAGACTTTAAACTAATAAAGAATTAACCTTTTCTTTATTTTATAACTTATGGAATTAATTAAGGTTACATATTTTATTTATTTATTTATTAATGAAGTGACTCTTGAACCTTCATAACTTAAGGACAAGACTCTTCATCTTTTGTAACCATTGCCAACTTTTATGAGTTTTTTTGAAACTTAAATGTGACTTTTCATATAACTTGAGGACAAGTTACAAAAACACATTTTAGAATCAACTCTTAGATTAATTTGGATTGAAAACAACTTTTTCATTCAACTTTTCTATTAATCTAAGCAACTCATAAGAACAAGATAATTCAAATCAAACTTTTTCATGTAATTAGTCTAACCTTTAAACTAATACAAAACATGAATCTATTGACAATTATCTTTGAAAATGGATTAGCATGAACATTACCACATTAAAAAACAAGTTTATAAGTTCAAAACAACTTAGGGTAATGTTCCTAGTCCATTTCTAGCCAAAAACCTCGAAGATATGCTGTCTGGGGTCCAACTCTTCGGGTGCATGAACTCAACTCGGCGAGTTGGATGCATTTTGCCTTGGACTCGTCGAGTCCCTTCATGGACTCGGCGAGTCAGCTGGGCTGACAGCATTAAAACTCGATTTTTCAGCTTCTATTGCAGGTATAACAAGAAAACAAGCCTAGGCTCTGATACCACTGTAGGGTTATGAGCATTCTAACACTCCTAAGTGTACATGCAACCCTAAATACCTTGGATCTATGTTTTCTCTATTATACATGCAAATATGAACATCCAAGGTATTATCCTAATCTAGCATACAAAATAATGGATATAACAAGATAGAATACATACCTCTTTGATAGTGCTTGTCTTCATGAAGCTTGAGTGCTTAGTGCCCCAAGTGTGACACCTCAAATGGTTCACACAACACCATAAGCACTTGGAATAACTTAGAGAGAAATTAGAACACTTCATGAAATCGTCTAGCCCTCATACACATACATAGTGTTAGTGTAGTCACGATTTCTTGAGCCATGGGTTTCTTTTATATGGTGGCTATTAGGGTTATACCATGTAACTCATGACTTTACCCATTCCTTATGCTCCATGGATTTTAACCTCCATGGAGTATCCATGGGTCACCCCATGGACTTAGTCCAACATAAGGAATCTTGGATCACAAGCCCACATATATAAGAATGAATGATTTACACAATCAACCCATATATTTAATTAGTCTTCTTTTGATCACTTAATTAATTCTAGATTAATTCTTGATCAATACTAATTAAATAATCTCATTATTCTTATTATTAATATACTAGAACTTATAATATATTAATAACCGTAAGTGTCTTATTTCTCTCATTATAGTCTATCCAAGTGCATGATGCCATGCAACCTAAATGGACAATGCCGGGTCGGGTCAAGTCTTACCAATTATAGTTATGGACTTAGACATTAATCCAACAGTAACGACGTTCTTCAGGCGTCGCAGCGTTATGACAACTGTCACCCCAAAGGACGGACTGTAGCTAACAGTCAGGGCGCGGGATCATGACTTCCCGTATAGATCTATACACATTTGACACGTTCTCCAAACGGGAGACTCTGGTTATAGACAGGACTTGCAGCATTACTTTCTAATAAAGAAAAGTAACGTTTGAAGATATATACGTCTCATGGATTCTCAACTAAGACTGTATTAAAGTGATAGTTTTTGTACTCGAAGTTTATCCTTTTTCACAATGTTTAACAAAGCATAAATCACAAGTCTTTAGAATGTATAAAACGAATTAACCACGAAAACTACTTTGAAATCATTTTATACTTTGCATAAGTCTAATGCACAAAATGTATGATAAGAGTTTTCCATAATAGTAATGAGTTCCAAGTGATTTGTTCGGTAAAACAAGCGAAGTGAAACTTTATAAAATACACAATAATAACCGTATGTTTAATTGTATTCCCCCCCTAAAAGAGTATAAAAGCATTTAAAATGTATTTAAAGTGTGTTTCAAAGGGGTATGAACTCACTTGAAAGTTTGAAGATAGTAAGATGGAAAATCGGGCAGAGTTTCATCTTGGGAAATGGATTTTCCTCGGGATTCTCGGGATTTCTTGGGAGTAAAATCGACCTTCAGGACTTGCACAAAATTACCAGGGCTTTGGGGTAGTGCGAGCACAGAAAACGAGGAAAAACGCAAGAAAAAGGAGAGTGAATGAGTAATTTTTCTGGGAACCCTCGCATCCCTTTTATAGGGGGCTGGAAGGAACACGTACCCGGGGCGTACTCCCGTACGCGGCACGTACGGGACGTCATCGCTGACCGCATCCTCGGCTGCATCGTGCTTCAGATGGGACCGGGGGGGGGGGGGGGGGGGGGTGTTGATGTATATTGTAAAAGTCGAATAGAGTGTTTTGTATAGTTTCGCATTTTATGTTATTTTACTAAGTCATTTTTATGCGAAGATAAAATGTATAGACTTAGTATACTTTTTGATGGTTCACTATCAATAGGGACTTAGGCTAGAAGTTGTAGGACGATGCTTGAACTCACTTGTTCTTAACTTTGTAATCAGTCTTTATCAATATAAGATCTGATTAATATTTACTCTCTATGTTCTTCATCTCAAATCATTCAAATCTATCTTTTCTGTTCTAAATTCTCGATAACAATTCTCATCAATTGGTATCAGAGCAGGATTCAAACTGCTTAGATCTGATTTTCGTATAAGAATCATTTGCTTTTTGAGTTACAAATTTACTCAAAATTTTCCGCTCATTTTTTATTTTGAAAATCACTTTTGATCTTCAGATTTGAATTGATTCTGCATTTGAATTGTTAAATCAAGTAATCGATTAGTGATTTGTGATCAATTCGTTTGATAAATTCTGAAATTCATCAAGGTTTCAAGTTTTTAGATATTTTCTGTGTTCATTAATGGCGAACTTCAACATGAATTCAATGACTTCTTTCTCTCACTTGCTTGGTTCATCAACCAAAATTCCAATGTTAATTCCATAATACTATGATCAGTGGGCTGATAGAATGGAAGATTACTTAAATGGAATTGATGAAGAACTTTGTGTTGGGTTATGAGCATTCTCACACTTCTAAGTGTACATGCAACCCTAAATACCTTGGATCTATGTTTTCTCTAATATACATGCAAATATGAACATCCAAGGTATTATCCTAATCTAGCATACAAAACTATCAATATAACAAGATAGAATACATACCTCTTTGATGTAGAATGTCTTCATGAAGCTTGAGTGCCTAGTGCCCCAAGTTTGACACCTCAAATGGTTCACACAACACCCTAAACACTTGGAATAACTTAGAGAGAATTCTACACTTCATGAAATCGGCTAGCCCTCTCTAGAATAATCTAGTGCTGATTTTGTCAAGAATAATATCTTTATATAGTGTTACAATTAGGGCAAACCCTAATTGTCATGACTTTCCATTTCCTTGGATCCATGGGTTCAAATACACCATGGAGCATCCATGGACCATCCTATGGGTTTTAGCCCAACTTGATTATCCATGGAGCATTAGCCCACTATATAAGTATGGATGATTTACACAACCAACCCATATATTTAATTAGTCTTCTTTTGATCACTTAATTAATCCTAGATTAATTCTTGATCAATACTAATTAAATAATCTCATTATTCTTATTATTAACATACTAGAACTTATAATATATTAATAACCATAAGTGTCTTATTTCTCTCATTACAGTCTATCCAAGTGCATGATGCCATGCAACCCAAATGGACCATGTCGGGTCGGGTCAAGTCTTACCAATTATAGTTATGGACTTAGACATTAATCCAACAGTCTCCCACTTGGATAAGTCTAAAACTATTATTGCGTATGAATTCAGGAACCAACTGGCAATCGTAGCTCTCAAAAGCTTCTGTCGAACTTTGACCTTGTAGATGAACTCTGACCTTTGTCAATGACTTGTCCATTAGATAAGGGATCATATATTCCTCCATTCTAGATATCATATGGACTGAGACATGGATTATAATCATTCTCTCTGTCCATTTGTTGTTTCCCAATTTCCGATTTATGACGACTGACTAATTGAACAAATCAAATCAGTCCTGGCCCGGCCAAGCACTTCCATTTGTCATCATCAAATCATCGAGGGGCCCACAGATATCACTTTTATCCCGAAGGTACAAGGAATGGATAAACTTCGACTCATATGGCTTGTTCTACTACTTGTTGAATCATACACAAAGGCACGTTTTATAGCACTGAGTTACCAAATGCGGTTTCGTGCAATCAATGTACAACCAACTCATAGTAACAACTCATATCTCTAGGTTTGAAGAATATAAGATATTATCGTCTCATGATCACTCATGATAAAATCCATGAAGTGATTCCAATGAGCACGGGTTGAATCCAATACTCAGAACTTATGAGCACTCATGAGTGTTGTAGCCATTTTTCCAACACCTTAGACCTCTACAAGCCAACCCATGATAGTCTTAATTCATATCTACTTCCAACATATGACCGACTATGCATGGTTTGAATAACTTAGTTATTTCGGAAGAATAACCTAGTTTATCCAGGAAGTCAAAACATGCAAAGTGAAACACAATAATAATTGAATCCAATATGGTATCAAAACCTATGAACATAAATAAAACACCTTTTATTTATCACCATATGATTACACATTATTCATTGTATACTGTTTTAGCTATCAACTTTATTCTTGAATTTAAAAACAATAGTTGTCGCATGCTCCAAGCATGTACACTATGTTTTCTAAACACTAGTCATGCCATACACCAAGTATGCATACTATGTTTGTCTATGATCTTTACTTTGTGAACTAGATCAATTGAACATAACTTCAATATGATTCTCTTTTCACACTCCCAAATCCTTACTGTAAATACAAGAATTCCAAATTCATGTCATTTACTGAAATCTGTTAGATTCTAAACTTATATGCATTGTTACTCTTGTAATGATTATGCACAAAGGAGATCAGCTCCTTGGAAACAACTTTCTTGCATTAAGTTTCCTAATCTTAAACAGATTGAAAATTCTAACTTTGAAACATTTCCAGATTCCATTTTGACTATCACTTCTGAACAAGAGTTGCCTCCTTCCAAATTATGTCAATATGGTCCTTCCAGAATTATTAATATACTTCCAATTGTCCTTGAGCAACCAATCTTTGGTAAACCATAGATTGTCCTCGACAATTGTTTAATCCTTTTAGTCATATCCAGTTCTAAACCTTTTCCCTTCTTAATGCCCCAGCATTTGGAAACTTTTAGAAATGATGAATATAGCACATGTAATCGATCCTATATCCGAAGCATATGGGACACGATTCATGATGTCTCACATAAAGACTAAACTAGTCTTTTGCTATAACATTTCCATTTCTATTTGCCAAGTTCACATAATTCAGATTATGAAAAGGGATGTCGTATATAGTATTTCCTTATGTTGAGCCATTCCAACATGAAATTAATACATATGTCCTTAACTAAATGATTAAAACCTCACGATCTAAGCTTATAGATATAATTTCCTCTCCCTTAATTATAGCAAAACAACTTTTTCCCAATTGAAACCTTTTGTTTTCTTTAATTAACATTGCTAACTTGCAATCTTTATCATAATTATCATGCTCCCACTAACATGATGATTATTAGCATAACACTTATGCTCCCACTAGCTTTGACATGTACTCAGAAAGCTCGACTTCTAGAAATCAATACTTTATTGACTTTCTTACCAAAGTTTAGATTTCTGATACTACATTGTTTTGATAAGACTTTATCAAAAACATACACCTGCCCTTAGATAGCACACTTGTGTATCTAAACAATTATGAAAAGGGATGCCGTAATCATAATGCTTAGATCTTTATGCCACTTCTCACAAGTCCAGGTTAGTGTGCCGGTAAACCACACACGCTCCACTAACGACTTTGAGAATGCAAACATCACAATTGCTATCTAGCTAAAATCTACTTAGTGAAAGTGTTTCCTCACCATCATTTTCATGAATCTTAGAGAAACCTTATGACACTTAGATTTATATGGTGTATGAGTTCCTACCCATATGAATTTGTCAAAACCATAATCACAAGACAAAGATAATGACAAATCCAAAATCATATGGATTGAACTCAATCTTAATTTCTTGCCACCTGGAAGCTCAAGGGCCTACCATTGCTTCCAAGTTATTGTGCAACCAATTGAGAACTCTAAGAACTCATATGCAAAGCCAACTTTGATTGGAATGGGCACAGAATATGTCAACACGATAGGCTATAAACCTTAAGGCGTGTGCTAGTGAAGAACTTCAGGTTTTATTCTTGATTAGTTCTTGAGACTTTCAAGACTTTAAGACTCCCACTTTCCTCTTGACCTATAACAATCCCTTGTCAAACATCCAAGAGATAGTGTGGATTCTAACCAAGACAAACACTTCACATAGTTGGCCTAAGTTGGTCTTTGTTTTATCCAAAACATCACAACTTACCAACTTCAAATGAACAAGAGTAGGACACTTTTACTCTTACATTTGACACGTGTTTTAAACCTTCTTAAAGACATGTCACTCAAATTACAATCTTGGAGTATGACTCTAAGACTTGTATTGGAATGAAGTATGACTCATCTTCTTGATTTAACCATTTCAACAATTCAAGATCCCTTCTTCTTAGTCATAAGAATGCACTAAGACTTCCTTAGAGAACTAATTTTGATATGGATTCTTAATCATTGAGATGATCACAAAGCTGATACTAAAGTACTCTCCCATCTTTTCAGATTTGAGAAACTTTTATCCTTCTGCCTAATTTGATTCTTCTTATCCGCTCTGCCATGCATTGGAACCTTTTCCAATGTCTCAAAGTTACACTTAAGCTTGTAAGTATAATCATATTTACTGAGCTTTAGTAAACTATGACGAATAGCCTTATATCTTTTGTGGTGGACTTAATCAGTGCACATGACTATGTACTCAATCCCTTAGTCCATTACTTGACTCACACATCCATGTGAAAGTTCTCATTCATCATGCTATACAACTTGCATGATTCCAAGTCCCGATCCAATTGAGACTTTGGATTATGAGAATCTTTCCTTATTTGGTAAATTTAGACATTACCACAAATGAAGGAATCAATTTCATATTTCCACTCTTGCTATTAATGGAATCATACAAGCAACAATTTTTCCTCAAATGCCACTGTAAGGATATTTTAAAATAACTAAAATCAATAAAATTTCTTTTATTTTAAAATTATGCGGAAAAACTTATCCTTACAATCCATATGAAAACTTGTTGTTATCTATTCCTAAGCAATATCCCATAACTCCTAAGAAGTTGTTGGATAAGGTGTCTAAGTTCATAACTTATTTGGTATATACTTGACCCGACCGGCATGGTCCATTTGGGTTGCATCTCATCCAAACTATTATGGATAATTTTATGAGAGTTATACACATATGTTTATTAATATATTATGAGTTATAATATATTAATATGAAGTTACGTTATTTAATTAGTTTTAGTCTTAAATTAATTCTGGATTAATTTAGAGATTAAAAGGAATACTAATTAAATTATGGGCTATTTGTTTTATATAGTGTGGGCTAATACTCATTTGTTAATCGGCTAGGCTTATGTGGAAGTCCATGGATGATCCATGGAGCTTTTAACCCATGGATCCTTGGAAAAGGAAAAGACATGGGTTATTAGGGTTTCACCCTAACCATGCATACTATATAAGCATGCTTATGGAGCATGAAATGGAGCCTAAGAGAAAACTAGTGAACTAGTGTGTGTGTGCATGTGTGTGGCCGATTTATACAAGGTGTATACTCTTATCAAAGTTTTCCAAGAGTTTGTGGTGTTTGTGATTCCATTTGAGGCATTCACACTATTGGTGCTTGGCCCTCAAACTCCTTAGAACCAAACTCACCAAAAGGTATGTAATCTCTTCTAACTCTTTTATGTTGAAATGTTCCCCATGCCATGTTAGATAGGTTATAAACCTTGGAAAATTATTATTTTGCATGTATTTAGACAAACATAGATCCAAGGTTTATTAGGGTTGCATGCATACTTAGGAAGTGTTAGATTGCTGAAAACCCAACAGTGGTATCAAAGCCTAGGCTTGCTTGTTTGATACTTGATGCAAAATAGTGAAAAAAGTCGAAATCGTTGCTGTCTGCATGGTGGACTCGCCGAGTCCATTGGGGGGACTCGACGAGTCAAAGGCAAACTTCAACCTACTCGGCGAGTAAGTTCGTGCACTCGACGAGTAGGATTGAAAGAATGCAGAATCTCGACTTTTGCTGCTGGAAATGGACTAGAAACATTACCCTAAATTGTTTTGGTGTTATAAAACTTATTTTAGTTGGTGTAATGGTTGTTCTAATCCATTTACAATAGCATATATCAAAATTCCATGATTTTATGTGTTCATATAATTCTTGAATTTTTGATGATCATGTTCATGTTCTTATGAATTTAGAAAATGATAGGAATTATTTGCTGAATTGTTTAGAATTAATTCTTGATCATTTATGTGTTTTAATGGAGTCCATAATTTGTCCTCAAGTTATGGATTACCAAAGGTCATTTTCATTTAACACACACTTAAAACACATAAGTTACATGAAAATGAAGAGTCTTCATTTTTATGAACCTTTAATTCATAAGTTATGAAATGAAGAGTTTTGCAAAGTTACAAAACTTGCCCTCAAGTTTTGGAATTTGTAAAGTTTCACACACTTTAATAAACTTTAATTCCAAACCTTAGAGTTTTAATAGTTAAAATTCAACCCTTATACTATTTATAACATTAATGGTTAATTATTATATATATGTATAAGAATAAGTCGTTTTACCGTTAGTAGGCCTCATTCACGAAGCCGGTCTATAAGGTGGGTATAAGGTTGTTGCCTATAAAATGGCGACTTAATGGGTGTATACTCTCACCCACCGCTTGCTTGATCGGTGGAGGGTCGTTAGCCGAACGGGTAGAACAATGACTTTAAATCCTCATTAAAAGTATAATGAATATTATAAAATAACTAAACTCTTTTAATTCCCAATCTTAGTTATTTTAGGAAAATGTGAACATGGTGCTAATCCATGGAATTCACACTTTGTACCTTACCAAGTCGTTGGTGGAGCGTGTGTGGTTAACCGGCACACTAACTAGGACTAGTAAGGATCACGAAGGGTGACTTAATGTTTGTCATAGATCAATGGAGCGTGTGTGGTTAACCGGCACATTGATTAGGTGATAATATTAAGAGTACCAAGTGAATTAGCATGGTTATTCACACCTTGTTTTGTGATCCTCGGCATCCCAGTCACAAAACTTGAGGGGCACAATCGAGATTGAAACATGCCATTGAAAAGTTCAATGAATCTCAAAAGAATCTAGGAATTTCAAATCCAATTAAACCTAATAAATCATTTCGTTTTCATGGTGGAAATTGGTGAATCGTCATTCACCTACCTTTCAAATATATTATTACTTAGATTACAGCATCCCTCTTCTAAGTGTAATATATTGTGATTGGATCCTAGCCTTAATATTACATTTGGGTGTCTTATTAAGGATCCTAAATATCTAATCTAAACTTACTTTCTTCTTTCAGATGTCTTCCAACACTAATGCTTCAGGCTCTAACCCAACTGGTTCTTTCTCTCTCATGAATCTTTGTGGGAGGGTCATCTTTGATGGTTCCAACTTCATGGATTGGATTAGGAACATCAGGATGGTTACTCGTTACGAGGACAAGGAATATGTCCTCGATAAGGAGTTAAAAGAACCTGATGAGTCTACTGCTACTCCTGAGGAGATCGCTGAATTCAGGACTCATGAGAGAGATGCTACTAAGGTGGCATGTATCATGA
Source organism: Lactuca saligna (assembly GCF_052625555.1). Taxonomy (NCBI): domain Eukaryota; kingdom Viridiplantae; phylum Streptophyta; class Magnoliopsida; order Asterales; family Asteraceae; genus Lactuca; species Lactuca saligna. Next base: position 79,486,571 of record NC_136418.1, read on the forward strand.
TGGCCACGATGACAGCCGAGCTCCAAAAGTCGTATGAAGATTTCTACCCTTTTGAGATGCACCAAGACCTGATGGAAAGGTACCATCAGAGTGCTCGTCAGGAGCGGTATGAAATAATCTCCTCCATAATAACTACCCGCATGAAGGATGGTGAATCCGTCACGGGCCACATGCAGAAGATGCAAAGGTATGTGGACCGTTTGCTGAAGCTGAATGTTAACATCCCCGAGGAGTTGGCAATTGACATCATTTTGCACTCCTTGCCTTCTTGTTATGATCATTTTCGAATGACATATCATATGAACAAGGAGGAAGTTACCCTCAGCAAGCTTCAAGGACTCTTGAAGACCGCTGAAACCGGTCTTAAGGGTAAAGCGGTTGTTACCTCTACTACTCCTACTCCAACTTCTACCCCTGTTTTAGCTATTGGGCAAGGCAAAGGGAAAAAGAGGAAGCACCCTTCAAAGGGTACCAAGGGAAAGTCTCTTGAAGGCTCCTCATCAAAGACTAAGAACGGTTCTGTCACTCCTTCTGCCATTCCCAAGGATGCTGAATGCTTTTATTGCCATGAAAAGGCACACTGGAAGCGAAACTGCCCTAAGTACTTGCAGGATCTAAAGGATGGGAAAGTGAAACCCACCTATGCAGGTATTTACACTATATTGTCTAATTACTCAACATATTCTAACTCTTGGGTGCTTGATACAGGATGTGGTATTCACATATGTTCTGATTTGCAGGGCCTAAGAAGAAGTGAGGATGTGGAGCACGGGAAGATAAACTTAATCATGGGGAATAGGAAGGCTTCACCTGTTTCCAAGATTGGAGTTTATACCTTGTTGCTTAATAATGGGTTAAAATTAGATTTGAATAAATGTGTGTACTCGTCTGAAATGGCGAGGAATATTATTTCTTTTCATGCTTTGTACAAACAAGGTTTTACCTTTTCGTTTGATAATGAATGTGGTGGTATTAATGCTTTCTTTAATAATGTGTTTTATTTTAAAGCATTACCTTGTGATGGCGTGTATGAAACTGTGTCGATTGTAGACAACTTAGGAAATAATGTGTTGTATATTGATTCTTCTACTAGCCTAGATAAAGCATCATTGTGGCATTGTCGTCTGGGACATGTAAACAAGAAACGCATAGGCCAACTCCAAAAGAATGGAGTCTTGGAATCATTTGACCTTAAATCAGATGATAGTTGTGAATCTTGTCTACTTGGAAAAATGACAAAATCACCCTTCACTGGAACTTGTGAGAGGGGTGAGGGTTTGTTGGACCTAATACATACTGATGTATGTGGGCCATTTAAAACCGCCACAAGGGATGCTAATCGGTATTATGTGACTTTTATTGATGATTATAGTAGATATGGGTATGTCTACTTAATCAAACACAAGTCCGAAACCTTTGAAAGGTTTAAGGAATTCAAGCAGGAAGTAGAAAAACAATTGGGCAGGAACATTAAGATGCTTCGATTCGATCGAGGTGGTGAGTATCTTAGTACCGAGTTCCTTGACTACCTTAAGGAGTGTGGGATTGTCTCACAATTGATTCCTCCTAGGACACCACAGCTGAATGGTGTAGCTGAGAGGCGTAATCGTACCTTGTTGGACATGGTTCGCTCTATGATGAGTCGAGTTTCGTTACCAATCTCTTTTTGGGGGTATGCCTTAGAGACTGCCACCCATATCCTTAATCTAGTCCCTACAAAGAAGGTTACCAAAACACCTCATGAGATGTGGACTGGGAAGGTTCCCAATTTGGACCACATCAAAATTTGGGGTTGCGAAGCTTTCGTGAGGCGCGAAGCTCATGATAAGCTTGAACCCCGAAGTGAAAGGTGTATTTTCATCGGCTACCCACAGAAATCCTTCGGTTACCTTTTCTACAGACCCAGTAAGAATGTGGTCTTTGTAGCACGAAGAGGGATCTTTCGCGAGAAAGAATTTATAAGCCAAGGAGACAGTGGGAGGCAGATTGATCTTGAAGAAATTCAAGAATCAATTGGTGAAGGAACCTCAGACACTAGCAATCAACCTGAGGAAGAAACTCCTGTTGATCCAGCTGACGAGTCTGTACCTCCGAGACGTTCCACACGGGTTAGGAACACACCTTCGTTTTATTATGGTTTTCATATTACTACGGAAGGTGATACGTTTATTAGTGATAGTACACTAGTAAATTTGGATGAACCTAGCAGTGTTAAGGAAGCCATGGCAGGCCCGGAGTCTGCTAAATGGAAGGAGGCTATGGACAGCGAGATACAGTCCATGTATGACAATCAAGTTTGGAACTTGGTTGACAATGTACCGGGCCGTAAAACAGTCGGGTGCAAATGGATCTTCAAGAAGAAGACAGACATGGAAGGAAAAGTGCATACTTATAAGGCTCGACTGGTTGCGAAGGGTTTTACTCAAACTCAAGGTGTTGATTATGATGAAACCTTCTCGCCGGTAACAAAGATTAAGTCTATTAGGGTTATGTTAGCCATTGCAGCATTTCATGATTATGAAATATGGCAAATGGATGTCAAAACCGCTTTCGTTAATGGAAAGTTGGCTGAGGATGTGTACATGAATCAGCCAGAGGGTTTTGTCAATGCAGAGTACCCTAATAGAGTATGCAAGCTTGAGAAATCCATTTATGGATTAAAACAAGCATCTCGTAGCTGGAATCTTTGTTTTGATGAGAAGGTAAAAGAGTTTGGCTTCTTGAGAAGCGAAGATGAGTCTTGCGTGTATGTCAGAGCTAGTGGGAGTATAGTTAGCTTCTTGGTACTGTATGTGGATGACATACTACTCATAGGAAATGACATCCCAACCTTGCAGGAGGTTAAGTCCTGGCTTGGGAAGTGCTTTGCTATGAAGGACCTAGGGGAGGCTACCTATATCCTAGGGATAAGGATATTAAGAGAAAGGAGTAGAAGACTAATTGGACTTAGTCAGAGTATATACTTGGATAAGGTGTTGAAAAGGTTCAACATGGAGAATTCCAAGAAAGGAGATTTACCGATCCAAAGCAATACCAAACTGAGTAAGACTCAGAGTCCGAGTACAGAGGCAGAGATAGCTGAGATGAGCCAATTACCATATGCTTCCGCAGTTGGCTCGATCATGTATGCTATGACTTGTACCCGTCCTGATGTGGCATTTGCTTTGAGCATGGTCAGCAGGTATCAGGGGAACCCTGGCAAGGCTCATTGGACCGCGGTAAAGAACATTCTCAAGTACCTGCGGAGGACTAAGGATTGGATCCTTACCCTTGGTGGCAGTGATGACTTGAGAATATTAGGGTATAGTGATGTTGGTTTTCAGATTGATAGGGATAATTTCCGCTCTCAGTCGGGCTGGATCTTTACCTTAAATGGAGGGGCAATTTCTTGGAAGAGTTCCAAGCAGGAGACGGTGGCTGATTCGACTTGTGAATCAGAGTATATAGCAGCGAGTGAAGCAGCGAAGGAGGCGATATGGCTAAAGAACTTCATCGGAGACCTTGGAGTTGTACCAGCTATTAAGGAACCTATAGAGATTTTCTGTGACAACAATGGTGCGGTTACCTTAGCCAAGGAACCAAGAAATCATGGCAGATCCCGACACATTGACAGAAAATGTCATTTCATAAGACACAAGATTGAAGAAGGACTCCTTGTAACAAGGAGGATATCGTCAGATGAGAATCCTGCAGATCCCCTTACGAAGGGACTAATGAGGGTTAAGCATTTTCTGCATGCGAGACGCATCGGGCTGAGGGACGATATTAGTTTTACAGATTAGATAGTTTTCCTGAAACTTGTAAAATGTAATCGACGTTTGATGATGAATAAAATTTGTGATTTATTTATGAGTAAAGTGTTACTATCATTGTCAATTATTTACTATTGTTTCAGTTTTGCATGTTTTGACTTCCAGAATAATTAATTTATTCAAACCTCCACAATCGATCATACGTCGGAAGTAGGTATGAATCAAGATTGTCATGAATTGGGTTTGTAGATGCCTTAAAGGTGTTTAGACATGGCAATGGTTGCTGCAACATTCATGAGTACTCATAAGTTATGAGTATTGGTATAAACCCACACTCACTTGTATCACTTCATGGAATTTATCTCGAGTGATCGTGAGACGATAACATCATATAAATCTTTAGACCTAGAGATATGAGTTGTTACCTATGAGTTGGTTGTGCATTGATTGCACGTAAACGCATCAGTAACTTGATGTTATAAAACGTGCCTTTGTGTACAATTCAATAAGTAGTAGAACAAGCATATCAGTCGAAGTTTATCTGTTCCTTCTAGAAATAGAAGCGATATTTGGGCCCCTCGATGATTTTGTGTTGACCCATGTACCAGGCCTGGTCAGAACTAAACCGATGTGTTCAGTGAAGTTCTTCGTCAAACAAATTGGAAAAACGAGAAACAACTGCTAGACAATAAGCAAGACATAGTTCCATGTGTTTGTCCGGCTGATATCATGAGAACAGAGGATTATGTGATCACTTATCTAAAATGGTGCTTCATAGTTCGACAGAGTCTTCATTGTTCGAGGGAGTTTTCGAGAGCTACGATTGCTGGTTGGTTCCTGAAGTTATAGGCAAATATAGTTATTAGACTTATCCAAGTGGGAGTCTGTTGGATAAGGTGTCTAAGTCCGTAACTTATTTGGTATATACTTGACCCGACCGGCATGGTCCATTTGGGTTGCATCTCATCCAAACTATTATGGATAATTTTATGAGAGTTATACACATATGTTTATTAATATATTATGAGTTATAATATATTAATATGAAGTTACGTTATTTAATTAGTTTTAGTCTTAAATTAATTATGGATTAATTTAGAGATTAAAAGGAATACTAATTAAATTATGGGCTATTTGTTTTATATAGTGTGGGCTAATACTCATTTGTTAATGGGCTAGGCTTATGTGGAAGTCCATGGATGATCCATGGAGCTTTTAACCCATGGATCCTTGGAAAAGGAAAAGACATGGGTTATTAGGGTTTCACCCTAACCATGCATACTATATAAGCATGCTTATGGAGCATGAAATGGAGCCTAAGAGAAAACTAGTGAACTAGTGTGTGTGTGCATGTGTGTAGCCGATTTATACAAGGTGTCTACTCTCATCAAAGTTTTCCAAGAGTTTGTGGTGTTTGTGATTCCATTTGAGGCATTCACACTATTGGTGCTTGGCCCTCAAACTCCTTAGAACCAAACTCACCAAAATGTATGTAATCTCTTCTAACTCTTTTATGTTGAAATGTTCCCCATGCCATGTTAGATAGGTTATAAACCTTGGAAAATTATTATTTTGCATGTATTTAGACAAACATAGATCCAAGGTTTATTAGGGTTGCATGCACACTTAGGAAGTGTTAGATTGCTGAAAACCCAACAGAAGTAGCTCAAGAATCCGATTTTCAAACTACGCGATAGAAATCCATCTATGCGATCAGATTCAGCATATTCTTTCTTTAAGTTCCTTTACTTTTCTTTGATTCTTAAAACATTACCATGTGACCCAGTCACATCATGTATCAGGAATCTCAGAATAGAAACTTAACAGAGTTAGATTAGTGGACTTTACCTGAAGTAGAGTCAACCTTATTGACTTTAACATCCTTAGGTAAATTTGGCAGCTTCGCAACTAATAACCCTTCCTTTGGCAATATAAACATATGGACCCTTTGATAATGGTACACGGGACTATTACATACTTAGCCTTTTCTCTTTACCAGTTGGTCAACCTACTTGACTATGGTCAATCCCTTTTCTTGGGAAGAGAATGTCTTTTCTGTATTTCCAGTGTCACCATTGTTAATGTCCATAAAGTTTCAGGAAGTTGATCTTAGCAAATAGATAAGATCATTAAGGGTGTTGTCATAGTCTGTTTCATACGTGTCCCAAAGGAACTCACTATGTGACTTAGAAAGTGATTGAACCACCAACTTTCTCAAGACTTTGACACCCAACTCTCCCGGCTTGTCAATATGTGACTACATCTCCAAGATGTGACCACACCTAGAACTTCACTCGCCATTAGGGTTCGAGTGACCTTAAACTTTTCAAGAACTTGTGGGGTAGGGAGAATAATTGGAGGAGATGAAAGAAGTATGATTTCCATTGGAACATCATCTTCATTTAGGAAAGCTAGTTTCAAGAGATTTAGGAAGATCATAAATGTCTAAACCAGACATGTTTTGGGAGATATTCAAGATAGTTGATCTTAAAGTCCTTAATATGACACCCAATATGAAATATTAAGTCTAGGACCCAACAAACTATTTTATAACTTAGAAGAGGTATGCCATAATCCAAGCTATAAAACAATTTGAAGGTAGGTGAATGGCGATTCACCAATTTCCACCAAGATAAATGAAATGTATTATTAGGTTTTAATTGGATTTGAAACTCCTAGATCTTTTGAGATTCATTGAACTGTTCAATGGCATGTTTCAATCTCGAGTGTGCCCTTCAGGTTTTGTGACTGGGATGCCGAGGATCACAAAACAAGGTGTGAAGTAACCATGCAAATTACTTGGTACCCTTAATAAATTACCCCTCAATCGATGTGCCGGTTAACCACACACGCTCCATCGATACTATGATAAATATTAAGTCACCCTTTACCTACCTTGTTAAGTCCAAGTTAGTGTGCCGGTTAACCACACACGCTCCACTAACGACTTAGACAAAGTGTAAAGTGTAATTTCATGGATTAGCACCTTATTCACATTTTCCTAAGTAACTAAGATTGGGAATTATTAAGAGTTTAGTTACTTAGTATTTATCATTAATACATTTAATGAAGGGAGAATTATAGTCCTATCAAACCCGTTCGGCTAACGACCCTCCACCAGTCAAGCAAGCGGTGGGTGAGAGTGGACACCCATTAAGTTGCCATTTTATAGGCAACAACCTTATACCCACCTTATAGACCGGCTTTGTGAATGAGGCATACTAGCGGTAAGACCGACTTTACTCTTATACATATATATATTATTAACTTATAATATTATAAAGTATAAGGGTTGAATTTTAACTTTTAAAATTCTAAGGGCTAACTTGGAATTAAAGTATTCATATGAGAAAACTTTACAAATTCCAAAACTTGAGGGCAAGTTTTGAAACTATTCAAAACTAATTAATTCCATAACTTATGTATTTAAAGTAGTTTTAATCCAAAAACTCTTCATGTTCCATAACTTGTGGACAAATTATGGAAGACTTTAAACTAATAAAGAATTAACTTTTCTTTATTTTATAACTTATGGAATTAATTAAGGTTACATTATTTTTTATTTATTTATTTAATGAAGAGACTCTTGGTCCTCCATAACTTGAGGACAAATTATGGAGTCATAACTCCAATTAATTAGAACTAGACTCTTCATTTTTGTAACCTTTGCCAACTTTTATGAGTTTTATGAGTCTTTAATGTGACTCTTCATGTAACTTGAGGACAAGTTACACAAACACATTTTATACTCAACTCTTAGATTAAAATGGACTGAAAACAACTATTTCAATTAAGTTTTCTATTAATCTAAGCAACTCATAAGAACAAGATAATTCAAATCAAACTTTTTCATGTAATTAGTCTAACCTTTAAACTAATACAAAACATGAATCTATTGACAATTATCTTTGAAAATGGATTAGCATGAACATTACCACATTAAAAAACAAGTTTATAAGTTCAAAAACAACTTAGGGTAATGTTCCTAGTCCATTTCTAGCCAAAAACCTCGAAGATATGCTGTCTGGGGTCCAACTCGTCGAGTGCATGAACAAAACTCGGCGAGTTAGATGCATTTTGCCTTGGACTCGTCGAGTCCCTTCATGGACTCGGCGAGTCTGCTGGGCTGACAGCATCAAAACTCGATTTTTCAGCTCCATTTGCAAGTATAACAACAAAACAAGCCTAGGCTTTGATACCACTGTTGGGTTATGAGCATTCTAACACTCCTAAGTGTACATGCAACCCTAAATACCTTGGATCTATGTTTTCTCTAATATACATGCAAATATGAACATCCAAGATATTATCCTAATCTAGCATACAAAACTATCAATATAACAAGATAGAATACATACCTCTTTGATGTAGAATGTCTTCATGAAGCTTGAGTGCCTAGTGCCCCAAGTGTGACACCTCAAATGGTTCACACAACACCATAAACACTTGGAATAACTTAGAGAGAATTCTACACTTCATGAAATCGGCTAGCCCTCTCTAGAATAATCTAGTGCCGATTTTGTCAAGAATAATATCTTTATATAGTGTTACAATTAGGGCAAACCCTAATTGTCATGACTTTCCATTTCCTTGGATCCATGGGTTCAAATACACCATGGAGCATCCATGGACCATCCTATGGGTTTTAGCCCAACTTGATTATCCATGGAGCATTACCCCACTATATAAGTATGGATGATTTACACAATCAACCCATATATTTAATTAGTCTTCTTTTGATCACTTAATTAATCCTAGATTAATTCTTGATCAATACTAATTAAATAATCTCATTATTCTTATTATTAATATACTAGAACTTATAATATATTAATAACCATAAGCGTCTTATTTCTCTTATTATAGTCTATCCAAGTGCATGATGCCATGCAACCCAAATGGAGCATGCCGGGTCGGGTCAAGTCTTACCAATTATAGTTATGGACTTAGACATTAATCCAACACTTTGGAAGTGTATCGATGGAACAGTACTAGCTCCTGCTAATGTTCAACCAATTGGATCATCTGCTGCGTCTACTGATGTTGAAGAACAACGCAATCGATTGAAGAAAAATGAAAAGAGATGCATGAGAGAATTAAGAGGTGCTCTACCTCCTGTGGTTTACAATTACATTCGTAGTTGTAAAACAGCAAAAGAGATCTGGAATACTCTAAAAAAAAAATATCAAGGTAGTGAAAAGACGAAGATCAACTCTGTGAAGCAGTGCCTCGTTGAACTGAAGGAATTCAGACAAAAGGATTCAGAAACTCTAGAAAGTTGTTATGATCGTCTGAATGAGCTTATGTTTCGCTGCAATAGGTATGGAATTACTAGATCAACCATGGAGTTCAATTTAACTTTCATTATGAGTCTTCGCAAGGAATGGCGTGGTGTGAGCATGATGATAAAGAATCAACAATGTTTTGATACAACAACATTGAATGATCTTTACAATCAACTGAAAACACATGAATGTGAGGTCACATAAATGTATGAAGAATCAAAACAAGCTATTGGTGGTCCTTTGGCTCTTGTTTCAAAAGTAACAGAAACTGATGAAAAAGATGGTTCTGATGTAGAAGGATTTTTGATGAACTCAGATGATGAAGCAGTAGCATACTATTCAAACAACAAAGTTAAAAAGTTTTTCAAAAAGCCTTTTAATCCAAAAGGAAGGAATAGTGATGTGAAAAATGATGTAACAAGAACTGGAGGAGAAGAGAAGAAGAAAATGGAGAAAATAGATGGAAAACAGAAGAATGCGAATGAAGAGAAAAAGTTGAAGGGTGATTCAGGAATTTATTGCCACTACTGTAATGGTGCGAATCATTTCGCAGCTGATTGCATGTTGCGAAAGAAAGAAGAAAAGAAAGAAAAAGTCAAAGATGAAGCTTACTATTCTGAAAAGATTGCAGAGTTACGTGCAAAGAACAAAGGAGTGTCTTTGGTTGCTAAGGGAGAATCGGATGGAGAAGAATGTGGAACGTATCAGATCTGGTCTTCAGGATCTGATGATGAAGAAATGAGGCATCCAACACATGGAGCCATGTTCGCATGTTTTGAGGACTACGAAGAGAACATTTCTGGGAAATGTTTTATGTCTAAATCCACAGACAAATCTCCCATGACAACCAAGCTACGTGCAATTCTTGAATCTTTTAATATTCCTTTATCTGCTTATGATGCTGAAATTGTTTCGTTTGATGATACTGTGGCTTATTTTGATTCTGTTATTGTGTCTTCTAGTAATGAAGCTAAGAAATTGAATGTGCAACTTAGTGAGACACAAAGGGATTTAGAAATAAAGAAGAGCAGAGTTGAAAAATTAGAAATGCAAATCAAAAACATATATTGTGATAGGAATAATCTTTCGAATGATGTTAGATTGTTACTGGCACAAAGAAACATCTATTGTAACTCAGCAAAAAGGTTGTATGCAAAATTAACTGCTTTACATCATTCTTTTGATATTAGCAAAGAGCAACATAGAAAAGTTTTACCTTTTCTTGAGTATGAGCGTGAAAAAGTTGATGTTGTTTCTTATGATTGCGAAAGTACAATTGCTCAATTTGACAAAATACTGGATGATAGATATTCATATGGTATTGTCAAAATTGATGAATTTCTAAATGTTGATGAGTTGGTTGACATTGTAAATGAAAGTTTGACAAAAAGTGAACAAGTGAAAATCTTAAAGAAAACCGAAAATTCAACTCTTACTTCGCAATTCAATTATGCTGATATTGATGAAAATTCTGATAATGTGAGTGAAATCAGTGAAATTGAAGAAGAAGAAGAGATTGATTGTTCTCAATTGTCAATCATTAATATCACATCTAAGATCAAAGGTAAAGAAATAATAGTTGATTCAATAGTAGAGGATAAAGTTGATAAATCTTCAACTTCGCAACATTGTAATTTTGATAATGTGGAAGTTGAAAGCTGGAAATCTGATGATACTAATGAAAATAAAGAAGAAAAGAAAAATTCAACTGAAACACATCAAAGGGTTGTGGTTGATCAAGTGTTTGAAAATACAAAAGAATTTGACAAAGTTTTAAATGACAAAGGCGCACATTATTTGGAAACCAACACAGTGGTATATCCAAATTTTGTATGTACTGATAACGCTATTTTTCCAAATCAAGTTTTTGTTACTACTGGAAATGTTGAGAAAATTCATCCTGAGTTCAATAAAATGATTGAAAAAGAAAATCAAAAGTCAACATCTGAAGGTTTCTTCGCATATCAAAACACAGTAGAAAACAATTTAACTCAAAATTCTTATGTGTTTCAAAAACAAAAATCATTACAAAAATGGGTGGTTAAAGGTGAAAAATCAAACAAACCTTTTGAAAAAGTTGAAAACTCAAAGGTTGAAGTGGAATTAAATTCTCAAGAATTCAAATTGATGGTTGGAACTTATTCAACAGAAAATAATGTTTCAAAAAGACAAGCAAGAAAAGCAATATTCTGGCAAGTTGTGAATAATGAAAAAGAACAAGTTTCAAAAACATCGTCAAAATTTCAAAATAAAAACACTAACACAACTTCGAGTTTTCATAAACAAATAAATTCTGTTGACGAAGTTTCGTATATTGGCAAATTCACGAATAATTCATATGACAACAAATATGACAACAATAGAAAATTTGAGAATTCGCAAAAATTTGCAAATAATCAAAAGTTTCCAAATGTTGACAAATTCACGAATAATTCATCAAATTTGAAGAAATCAAATCAAGTCAAAGCGAAATTTTCACCACAACAACCAAATTTTCCAAATCCTTCAATATCAACAAAAACCAAAGTTTCATACATCAAAGGAAAGACTGATGTAAATATGATCAATAATTGGTTTGAAGGGAAAGGAAAGAAATATCAAAGTACAAAGTTTTCAGAACAAGAAATCAAAAGTGCCTTTGATAAGGTCGCAAATAATTCTTCAACTGCTAGTACGTCTTCTCATAATTCGCAAGTTCCGATTCAAAAATGGAAAGCAGTTATGAAACATGCGAATGTTGTGAAGGATAAGATAACAATCAATGCGAATCCAAAACTATTGAATGACTATATTTCAATATCTAGAACTAATGATGCTGATATAATGGATTCAGTTACAAACAAAGTGAAAACGTGGTTTTTAAGTTCCAAAAAAGTTGTTTCATTCTACTAATGATGGACCCAATAAGTCTTGGGTTCCTAAATTTTTTCAATAAATGCAGGTGTTATGTGACGAGCAATATGATCCAAAATGGTATATTGATAGTGGTTGCTCTCGTCATATGACTGGAAGAAAGGAAAACTTGCGAGATTACCGAAGCTTGGAGAATGCTGGAGTTGTCAAATTTGGAAATAATCACAAGTGTCAAGTGAAAGGATATGGGAAAATCACCAATGGAAACTTCACAGTAAACAAAGTTGCATATGTTGAAGGACTTCAACACAATTTGATTAGTGTATCACAACTTGTTGTGGGTACTGGAAATCAAGTAGTGTTTAATGAAGAAGGAAGTATCATCTCAAATGCAAAGACAAATGAAATACTTCTGAAATCCAAACGATATGGTGATATGTTTACACTTGACATCAAAACAATTGTGGGAAAAAGGAAAACAAACTTGTAACTGAAGATTTAGTTTGAGGTTTACCAATATTAAAATTTGACAATGATTCTTTATGTGCAGCTTGCGAACAAGGAAAACAACATCGAAAAGGTCATCCGATTGTCATAGATTCAAAGCTAGTAGATCCATTGGAACTTCTTCACATTGATCTATGTGGACCATCAACTGTTGCAGCAATAAATAAAAAGCGGTATATTTTAGTTGTTGTAGATGATTTCTCTAGATTCACATGGGTATTTTTTCTCAGGTTGAAATCTGAAGTTGCTCAGACGATGATTTATTTTATCAAAAAGATTGAAATTAGTTTGAAAAAGAATGTACGAAAAATTAAAAGTGATAATGGTTCAGAGTTTAAAAATCAAACTCTTGACAATTTTCATACAAACAAAGGTATTTCGCATAATTTCTCATCACCATATACTCCACAGCAAAATGGTGTAGTTGAAAGAAGAAATCGATGTCTATGCGAAGCAGCCAGAACCATGCTCACATATGCGAATCTACCTCAATATCTTTGGGCAGAAGCTGTATCCACCGCATGTTTTACTCAGAATAGATCATTCATTCACAGAAGATTCAATGTTACTCCATATGAAATAATCAATAATCGGAAAACTAATGTAAAATTCTTTCATGTTTTTGGTTGCAGGTGCTTTATTATGAATCTCAAAGATAATTTGTCAAAGTTTCAAACAAAAGCTGATGAAGGCATCTTCTTAGGATATTCACAGAATTCAGTTGCATACAGAGTCCTCAATAAACGAACAAGAAAAATTGAAGAAACTTTCAATTTAACATTTGACGATTACTATCTTAAACAGATTGATAGTAAATTCAATCAGAAACCAATACTTGTGGATTCAAATACTCAAATTGATAATTCTGAAATTAATGATTTTGATTATGACTTCATTTTTGGAATTCCTGACAGGGCAATTGATGCAGAAAACAATGCTTCTAATAAACAAACATCAGAATCCTCAAAACATACTGATGAATCAACAACAACTTCAACGTCGATAACTTGTGAAAGTACACCAAATCCTCATATGGATGAGGAACACACAAGGGGGAGCATTCACAAAATCAACAAGAAAATCAAGTTGAGGGGGAGCATTCACAAAATCAACAAGAACATCAAGTTGAGGGGGAGCATTCGCAAAATCAAAATGCACATAATTTTGAGGGGGAGTATCCAAATGTAGATCATGTTGAGAGAGAACTTCATGAAACAGAGACAAATAGTCATGATAACAATGCAAACTTTCATGAATTTAATGATATATTTTCTGTTGCAGGATCTGAAAATGAAGATATGCATGAAGATGCACTATTAGATTATGATCCAAATTATCCACCACTTGCGAAATGGACAAGAAATCATGCACAACAACAGGTAATTGGAAATTTACAAGAAGGTGTGTTGACTAGAGCTCAAATTCATGCGAAAAATGAGGTACTGAATACTAACCAAGAACTTTGTATGTTTAATGTCTTTATTTCGAAAATAGAGCAAAAAACAGTCAAGAATGCTATGGAACACTCAGATTGGGTTGTTGCTATGCAATCTGAATTGGCTGAATTTGAACTAAACAAGGTTTGGAGATTAATTTCTAAACCTTCTGATGTTTCAATTGTTGGATTAAAATGGATTTTTAAAAACATAACCGAAAAAGATGGCAATATTATTCGAAATAATGCAAGACTAGTGGTTAAAGGATATTCCCAACAAGAAGGCATTGATTATGAAGAAACATTCGCACCTGTTGCAAGACTTGAAGCAGTTCGCATATTCTTAGCTTATGCAACTCACAAACATTTTGATGTTTATTAAATGGATGTTAAATGTGAATTCTTAAATGGCAAACTCGAAGAAACAATGTATGTTGAACAACCACCAGGTTTTGTAAACACTGAACATCCTGATCATGTTTATATTTTAGATAAAGCTATATATGGGTTAAAACAAGCACCAAGGGCCTGGTACGCAACACTTACAAATTTCTTGAAACAATCTAAATTTAAACAAGGATCAGTCGACCCCACGTTATTTCACAAGAAAGTTGGGTGTCATCTAATGCTTGTTCAAATTTATGTTGATGATATTATCTTTGGTTCAACTGATCCAGCATTGTCACTTGAATTTGAAAATTTAATGAAAAGTCAGTTTGAAATGAGCATGATGGGAAAAATTAATAATTTTCTTCGTTTAAACATAAGATAGAAAAGGCAAGGAATCTTCATTAATCAAGAAAAATATACAAAGAACTTGCTTGAAAAGTTTCGAATGCTTAATAGCACGAAGCTCAGAGTCCCTATGGCAGTAGGAACATGACTAACTCCTTCGTTAGACACTCCTGCTATTGATTTAACAGTGTATCGTAGCATGATAGGGTCTTTATTGTACTTAACTGTGAGTAGACCTGATATTATGTTTTCGGTTTGTTGTTGTGCTAGATATCAAGCAAATCCAAGAGAACCACATTTGACGGCAGTGAAAAATATCTTTTGATATTTAAAGGGAACTGTTTCATTAGGCCTTTGGTATCCTGCGAAAACATGATTTTTCATTCAAGCTTTTTCAGATTCTGATTTAGGAGGATGTACCTTAGATTGAAAAAGTACGACTGGTGGATGTCAATTATTAGATGGAAAGTTAGTTAGCTGGCAATCAAAGAAACAAACTTGTGTGGCTATCTCAACTGCTGAGGCAGAATACATCTCTGCGGCTGCTTGCACTTCGCAAATCATATGGATTCAGAGTCAACTTCGTGATTATGCAATCAACATGAAAAAGATTCCTTTGTATTGTGACTCACAAAGTGCGATTCGTATTTGTCATAATCCAGTGCAACATTCAAAGACAAAACACATTGCTCTTCGATATCATTTTATCAAAGATCATGTGAAAGATAGGAATATTGAAATTCATTTTTTCAAAACAACTGAACAACTTGCTGATATTTTTAGAAAACCTCTTGATGAAAAATTATTTGTTCGAATTTTAGCAGGTTTGGGGATGCTTAATGCGAATTCAATTTCATCCACACAAGCATAAATGTTTTGTTCAAAAGATGCGTTCACATTGTTCAGAAGTTACTGTTCATTCAGAGGCTTCGCATGGCTTCGCATCCATATCATTTCGCATCTATGGTAATATCCACTTAGGAAAGTTTTATATATGTTACTTTCTTTTCTTTTGAAAAATCAAAAATACAAAAAGATTTTCATTTTTTTTTTAGTATTTTATTTTGAAAAATCAATAATACAAAAAGATTTTCATTTTTTTTAGTATTTTCTTCTGAAAAATTCAAAAGTACAAAAAGATTTACATTTCTTTGTATTCTCTTTTGAAAAATAAAAAATCCAAAAAGATTTTATTTTTCTTTGTTTTTTCAATTGTGTGCTTAGAATTTACTGCAGGGCTAGAATGCGAAGTGGTCATACATTTTGTTTCTATAGGAAGGTATAAATTTTTTTTTAAGACTAGTTAGGATGTCCCTAGAAGTATGCTGCTGTATGTAGACCAAAAGCCTCGACATGAGTCTATGTGTGCAAAGAAAGCCTTGATGACATTATCACATGATAATTTCTTCCCATAAAGGCTTATATTCGCATAAGTCAAAAATGAGCTACCTTACTCTTCTCAAATGAGTAAAGAGTTTTCTGTTTTGTCCGTTATAACAGAGGTACACTTCGATTCTCATCCAATCTTTTTAAACCAAACAATTCTTTCAATCCAAATTTTTTTTTGAAAAGATTTGTCCTTGAGGTTTTTGATCAAACCAATCAAAACCTAGACAAATCAGAACTCTGTGTTAATGACCTGTCATCATGAATCCGTGATGAAAGTGAAACCCAAAAATCATACACCTTAAGGAATTGACGGGGAACTTTGTTCCAGATTTTTATGAAACTTTTGTTTCTGTATCAAAATTTCGAAACTTCAAATCATATTCAATTTGCATGTGTGGTCTTGATCAAATATTCCGAACCCAGAATGTTTGGTTACCCAACAAGATCTAGAACAAACTTTTCATTTGAATATGATTTCAGTGTAAGTTTCATTCGCACATTCTTGTCATGATAAATATTTTTCCAAAACCAACTTGTCACTGACTACACTGGTCAAACAAGTAATTTCATTTACATTTTCTCACCTTATGTTAAGGTTGATATGTAATGAAATTTCAAACCAATCCAAAATGAGTTTTAAAAAGAAGCCCTTCGATACTTTTCTATAAGTATTCGATTGTAATTCACGGGACACTATACAAGCAGTTGATTATCTCTCTTGATAATTAACGAAGTAAGCTTTGCCCGGGGTTTTACTGCATTCATGTCACATTGAATTGTTGACATCACCACATTCCAAATATCTTTGTTTCTTATATTATTTCGTTTGGCACAATGCACACACGAAATCCTTGAGGTTCTGAGTACAACCAACTCAGACTGATGATTTCGCAAGTCTGGCATTTGAGTTCACTTTAAATCCCAAAAGTGAGTGAGCCTTGCTTCCATGCGAAGGGTTTTACCGGTTACTATTCTATAACGGATACTTGACAGGCTGTATACTCAAAATCGTTGGTATTTTGTCCGGTTTTCAAGGAGATGTGACAGTTACTTTTTGGAATGTTGTTACCTTTTGCAGTCATGATCCGACTTTCAAGGTGCCATGTCGGATAACATTAAATGTATCCCGCTTCAATTTCAAATCAATTTTGAGCAACCTATAAAAGGGGGTTAAAGAACACTGGTTACGGTTACGCAAACAAGAACTCTCACAAACACTTCCAAGATTCAACCTTGATCCAAACTTCAACTTTCTTTTTCCAAACCCTAACAATGGCGGCCACTACTTCCAACACCGATGAGTTTCTTTCTCAGTCTCTGATGAAGATTCAAAGCACTAACTACAAAGTTGATCCCAAAGTTTCTTCTTATCCTGAAGGGTTAAAGATGCTGATTGTTGCTCTAAAACGTTCTTCTTTGGCAACTGCAATGTTCAGTTCATCTCTGGTTCCAATGGTTTGGTTATCATGTGCCGCTTCCACGACTTCATACAATCACACAGCAGATGTGATTACTTTTAATCTCATCAACAACAATCGAGTTAAACTATCAAAGAACTTGTTTGTGGAAATTCTACAAATTCCAAACAACCCTCCCTTCATCAAACCTGTCAACTCCCAGGTTATTCATATGTTTAACGAAATGGGGCATCAACCAGAGTTAACAAAAATTAGTGATTTCAGAAAATCTAGGTTGCTGTGTATGTGGAATTTTCTTTTTGGAATTTTTCTCCGATGTCTTACAGGCATAGTAGTTGGGTTGGATAGAGGAAGAATGGAAGTATATGCCATGGTGATGGGCATATACTATGACATTAGTGTTGATTACGCAACACAACTATGGAAGCAATTTGTCAAAAGTTTACAACACACAACTCCGGAGAAGGGAATTTCGTGTGCAAGATATTGGAGTTTGATTCTTGAACACGTGTATGAGAAAGAAGAGATTCCGATGCTGTCAAATGTTGAAGTTGCTGAATTTTCTTTCTATCAATTTCCCAAAGTTGTAGAAGATGATGAAGCGATCTTTACACATGTAGCTCGAATTCCAGATGCGATGCTTCGCAAAGTCTCTCCCACTCACAAAAAGATATTTGCGAACTATTGATACAAATGAGCCAACTGGAGTTTTATTAGATGTTGCAACTCCATCTAAAACAAAGAAGGCTGGCAAGAAACTTGCGAAGGGTTCGTCTTCATCAGTACCAGCTGAAGTCATTTCAACTGAGGAACCTTCCAAGAAGTCGAAGAAGGAACTCTTACCTTCCAAGTCTGGGGTACTGAAGCAGATTCGCAAAGTGGAAGTGAGTAGTAAGGGTGTTACTATTCGCAATATTCCAGCGCCAGTATCTCCCACGAAGAAGAGACAACGAGCTAAAGACGTTGCGAAAAACATGCAACGTACAATGGTAAAGCAAAGGAGGATGGTTATTCGTAATGAATCATCTGAAGAAGAGATTGTCCCAGAAACTCCACCTGTCACCACAATGGTACCTATTTCTTTACCTATCATTCCCACTTCCCAAATTTCTACCACTATCTCCCAAACCAAACCACTCGAAATAGTTCTTACCAAATCAGTTACTGAGGAGGTTCCTATTTCTGATATGCTTGTCAACGTATCTTATACGGGGGCACCTATCCTGAGTGTTGCACCATCCGTTCAAACAACCTTACCCATTTCCTTACCCATTACCACTTTATCTACCACTTCAAACATTTTTGACCATGCTCTACAAAACCCTTTCACCACACTTTTCCCTTCGCAATCACCTGAAAATCCTCAACCTTCGCAACCAATGTCAGATCCAGAAGTCGAAGGAGGTGACTTTGGGGGGATACTTGATGATATTCCTTTTGATTCAGATGAAGAAGATATTCCTGATCATATGCTGATGACAAGAAAACAGTTTAAAACACTGAATCAAAAGTTGAAGACCATAATTCAATCACAGGTTGATTCAGGTCGAATGTCCTCAATATCTGCCATGGAGGTTGATATCATGATTAAAGGAGCAGAAAAATGAATAATGGAGAAAATTGCTCAGTCTGATAAAAACAATGAGCTCAGAATTATGTCTCAAGGCCATAATTTTAATTCTACAGTTCAAGATCTTCGCGCAGTTACAAAAGAACGTCATGTTCTTTTTGTCCAAGATGTTAAAAAGGTTTGTGAAGACGTCAACTTCAAAATTCAGGAGTTGAAGTCTAAACTTGCGAAGGATCTTCACGATGTCCACAACAAACAAGATGCAGTTCAACAACAAATTGTGGATATTTCTTCTCAGCTTCAAAAGCTACATAATCTTCATGTTCTTGCCGATCACAAAGCAGAAATCATGATGAAATTTGATCAGCTCATCCAGTTGGTCACTGATCTAAAAACAGCTCTTTCGCATTCTTCCTCCTCTCAAATTCTTACTCCAGAATTCTTGTCTCTAAAGATTAATACTTTAGAACAAGCTATTCACAAAGCCCTTACTCCACTGACCAATTTTACTTCTTTACTTCCAAAGGGTGCTCCACCTGTTTCCACAGGGGTTCAAGGGGGAGAAGAAAGACGAAGTAAAGAAGAGGATGTGAAAACTATGGGAAGAGTGATATCGACTCAGCTTATTGCTACTCTTCCAATTCCTTCTAAGCCGATTTATGCAACAACAATCACCACAAGAACAATTACCAAGGGTATTGTTATTGGAAGAAATGAAGGTGGTTCAAGCTCAAAACCCCAACATGATGTTGTAGGAAGAAGGAAAGGAATTTTATATGAAAAATCAAAAGAAGAGTTGAAAGCAGAGGCTGAGGCTGAGATGGAGAAGATGAGGCAAGTCCAGAGCATTATGAGGCAACGGGCAAGTGATCCTCCCTCCATGAACAAAGGAAATCCCGCAAAACTTTACTCTTATGAAACCATAGAGTCAGAAGTTGTGTGTAGGGAGATGTATGAGTTCGAGAAAAAGCCGAAAAGAAGTTATGATATTGTGAACTTAGATCACTGCCAGTTGGACTTCCCCATTAATGAAATGCTATTCATCAATGCACAATACAAGATCAGTGAGAAATTTGATAATCCGAATGAGTACACTCAAATGAAAATAAGATTTCATGCTGTCTTGGGGAAGAATCTTGATGAAGTTTGGTCGTTAATGAAGATCAAGAAGGTTGTGACGATCAAGAAATATATTATGTTTGAAGAGATGTTATAGAATTTCAGATACTTTGTTATCAAAGCTGATAACAAACAATATGACTTCACAGTTGCTGACTTTCCTTTGATGAATTGCAATGACTTGATTCAAGTAGCACTGATTTTGAAGCATATGGAAGAAAACAATCTAAAAGGATCTGATACAGATGTGTTCAAAGCTGGCTTCGCACATGTGAAGACTTTCATAGACAATTACTTCGATTGTCTAGCCCTTACTGATGATGAATTAGCACATGTCGTAGGAAGGGAAGTGAAAGTTCCATGGGAGGAGACTTTGACACAATCTGCTTTGTCAAAGTATGATGTTGGAGAAATCTGCCTCAAACCATTTGGTATGGTGTTTTCAGTTAGAGACACAAAAGGTAATACAAAGAAATTTTTGTTCAAGGTCTCGGAGATTGAAAGATATAATTCTTCGCAATATACGCACTTCATTGTACGTATGAACAATTGCAAGAAAAATAACGAAGGAAACAAGAAGGATTTGAAGAAGGTGATCTCCTGGTATGGAGAGGTGCGAAAGGCAATTCACTCTGCAATTCAAAAGCTTATGAATTGAATTGTATCGACTGTTTATAAAGGGGGAGAATGTTGATGTATATTGTAAAAGTCGAATAGAGTGTTTTGTATAGTTTCGCATTTTATGTTATTTTACTAAGTCATTTTTATGCGGAGATAAAATGTATAGACTTAGTATACTTTTTGATGGTTCCCTATAAATAGGGACTTAGGCTAGAAGTTGTAGGACGATGCTTGAACTCACTTTTGCTTAACTTTGTAATCAGTCTTTATCAATATAAGATCTGATTAATATTTACTCTCTGTGTTCTTCATCTTAAATCATTCAAATCTATCTTTTCTGTTCTAAATTCTCGATAACAATTCTCATCACGGGGTAGGCTCGCATAGGGGCGACGTGGACGATCCGAGGCCGTGGCCTCGAGTACGCGGGGGCATACGAGGTTACGAGGCGCATAAATCGGATGAGGACGCTGACCCCTCCTTCGGATATTACCGGATTTTTGATTTATTTTTATATAAAATTTATTTAATAAACTTCAAAAATTCATATCTTTCTCATACGAACTCCGTTTTCGACGTTCTTTATATCCACGCGAAGCTGAGACTAAGATCTACAACTTTCGTTTAGATTCCGTCAGCAAATTCCGAAATTATTTTTATTATTTATTTATTAAAATGACATGATTAAGGAATTTCTTTAAAAATTCATAACTTTTTCATACAATGTTCGATTTGAGCGTTCTTTTTATGCACGTTTGTAGTTTAACGATATCTATGACTTTCATTAAGACACCTAAGGTCAGAATGTGTTTTATTGAAACTTTGCATTTTTACATAACTTCGTATTGCCGGTTTTTGTCGGAAAACTTAGAATGGTCATAACTTCTTCGTTATAACTCGGATTTTTGTGTTATTTATATGTTTGGAAACCTTAAGACGATACCTACCACATAGCATACTCTAAATAGAGTTTTTGAATACTTAATTTTTCGATGATATTCTAATTCCTTTCTCAAAGTGGTTACAGGACTCGATTTTTACTGACTTGAAATGACGGGCTGTTACACAGGGGGAACCACCCCTACACACACGACTCCCTGATCAAAATCAAGCTGGGAGTCCCAGACTCCATCCCTACATCCATCCTGAGACTCTTGGCTCTACACCCACGGAATCCTTTCCGTGTCCTCAGCAGTCACCCCAACATGATGTCATTCCATACCACCACCGCAATCACGCTGTTGAATGACCACCGATCTAACTGTTGGATAAGGTGTCTGTAAAGTCCCGAAAATTGATCTACCAACGATCAAAGACAATAACAGTTGCAAACACGAATTAATAAATCAATAAAGAACAAAATACCAAGCTTGCATACGCTTTAATACTGCAAAACGTCTGATACAACTTGGAAATATACGAAAGCATCAACAACAACTAAAGACTGACACAACTCGCTATTTAAAGACTCGACTAGGAACCGTAAGGTGTTTACGGCCGTAAACCCACTTTGCTCATAAACACCGTAAACCCAAAACAAAACACGAATAGCTACATTTCTACTGCTATCTATGACTATGCCTAGACCAAACCATTTTACAGGGTCTTTCAATCTCCCCCTTGGTTTGGACTAGCTTGGCCCCATTCCTTTCTTCACCAGCATGACATCCGATTGACCCATAGCACTATTCCACATTCTTTTGCTCAAAATCTCAGCAACCATCCTGGTATACGCCTTGGCTCTTTGTTCATAGATATCTTCAACCACTTTGATTTGAAAGTTGCTCAGATAATGAATATCCCACTTCCTGAACTGCAGAAGGTCTCTTCGATCATACAACCATATGCACCCATTCTTGAGTTTAATGACCGCACCACAAGTATCTTCATCATAAACCCAACACTCCATAGAACCGAGAGATCCGTCTTTATAACCTTGAATAATGGGAAATTGTTTAACTTGAGTCGTGGGTGGCCACATAACCAACTGTAGTGGTTTATCAGAAGAAGCTTCAAACACATCTGAATGTTCCAGAATGATTGACTCAGCAGTTGGCATTGTAGGAAATCCCTTCTTTACTTGCTCATCTAGAAAAAATTTGAACTGCGAAACCTGAGAATTATTTAATAAATTGATAAACGGAGCTTGTGATAACTTTGTAAGATCAACCCTTGTCAATGAACTAAAAGCATGAATATCCTTATACAACTCTGAATTACCACTCTTGCGAATAATAATCCAAAGTCGAAGAGGATCGTGAAATCCCCAAGCAGCTACACCCGACCGATCTCCAAAAGTATCTCTGAATCAAACAACTTCAAGATCAGTGACAGTGATCAAAGATTCCCCTTTAGAATTGCTCTGAGTAACATTTCGCTTGAACAACAACTGCCCTCTTTCAGTATCATCTTCCTGATTTTTCCGAATGATCTCTTGAATATGAGAAGCCATAGGAGGAACAACTCCAATACACTCAGCAGAACCAGAAGACTGACTAGCTAGCACATCTACTGGATATGCTTGTACATGTAAATTTATTCTCTGTTCTTCTACGCTTGTTTTATATTTTTCACCAAAATCATCCTCCAGTTTTTTTTTTTCAGTTCGAAGTAGCTTGAAGTCAGCAGATTGAAATGTTCTTAAAGATTAGAAATCTGCTTATCTTTTACTTTTCTATCCCTCCTAACTTCTGCAAGTTGTTCGCCAAGATAAGTTCTATCTGACTGAAGTTTAGACACTTGAGTACGTAGCTCAATGTTCTGAGCACGAAGTTCAGCTACCTGAATGTCAAGCTCTATGTTCTTCTGACTTAAAACCGAGATCTCCTTTCGTAAACTATCATCAGATGAATCATCATCAGGAACACCCCCTTCATTCATAGAAATGTTCCTTTCTTGAGGGCTAGACGAACGAAGCTGTTCCTCTGCCATATGCAAAGCTAGTCTCTCAGAAGCAGCATCCCTATTAAATCTTGGAACAAAAAAACTAGGAGGAGCTGAAGGGCCACCTGTTGGGTTATGAGCATTCTAACACTCCTAAGTGTACATGCAACCCTAAATACCTTGGATCTATGTTTTCTCTATTATACATGCAAATATGAACATCCAAGGTATTATCCTAATCTAGCATACAAAATAATGGATATAACAAGATAGAATACATACCTCTTTGATAGTGCTTGTCTTCATGAAGCTTGAGTGCTTAGTGCCCCAAGTGTGACACCTCAAATGGTTCACACAACACCATAAGCACTTGGAATAACTTAGAGAGAAATTAGAACACTTCATGAAATCGTGTAGCCCTCATACATACACCTAGTGTTAGTCATAGTCACGATTTCTTGAGCCATGGGTTTCTTTTATATGGTGGCTATTAGGGTTACACCATGTAACTCATGACTTTACCCATTCCTTATGCTCCATGGGTTTTAACCTCCATGGAGTATCCATGGGTCACCCCATGGACTTAGTCCAACATAAGGAATCTTGGATCACAAGCCCACATATATAAGAATGAATGATTTACACAATCAACCCATATATTTAATTAGTCTTCTTTTGATCACTTAATTAATACTAGATTAATTCTTGATCAATACTAATTAAATAATCTCATTATTCTTCTTATTAATATACTAGAACTTATAATATATTAATAACCGTAAGTGTCTTATTTCTCTCATTATAGTCTATCCAAATGCATGATGCCATGCAACCCAAATGGACCATGCCGGGTCGGGTCAAGTCTTACCAATTATAGTTATGGACTTAGACATTAATCCAACAGTCTCCCACTTGGATAAGTCTAAAACTATTATTGCGTATGACTTCAGGAACCAACTGGAAATCGTAGCTCTCAAAAGCTTCTGTCGAACTCTGACCTTGTAGATGAACTCTGATCTTTGTCAACGACTTGTCCATTAGATAAGGGATCATATATTCCTCCATTCTAGATATCATATGGACTGAGACATGGATTATAATCATTCTCTCTGTCCATTAGTTGTTTCCCGATTTCCGATTTATGACGACTGACTAATTAAACAAATCAAATCAGTCCTGGCCCGGCCGAGCACTTCCATTTGTCATCATCAAATCATCGAGGGGCCCACAGATATCGCTTTCATCCCGAAGGTAAAAGGAATGGATAAACTTCGACTCATATGGCTTGTTCTACTACTTGTTGAATCATACACAAAGACACATTTTATAGCACCGAGTTACCAAATGCAGTTTCGTGCAATCAATGTACAACCAACTCATAGTAACAACTCATATCTCTAGGTTTGAAGAATATAAGATATTATCGTCTCATGATCACTCGTGATAAAATCCATGAAGTGATTCCAATGAGCGCGGGTTGAATCCAATACTCAGAACTTATGAGCACTCATGAGTGTTGTAGCCCTTTGTCCAACAACTTAGACCTCTACAAGCCAACCCATGACAGTCTTAATTCATATCTACTTCCAACATATGACTGACTGTGGATGGTTTGAATAACTTAGTCATTCCGGAAGAATAACCTAGTTTATTCGGGAAGTCAAAACATGCAAAGTGAAACACAATAATAATTGAATCCAATATGGTCTCAGAACTTATGAATATAAATAAAACTCCTTTTATTTATCACCATATGATTACACATTATTCATTGTATATTGTTTCAGCTATCAACATTATTCTTGAATTTGAAACAATAGTTGTCCCATGCTCCAAGCATGCACACTATGTTTTCTAAACAATAGTCATGCCATACACCAAGTATGCATACTATGTTTGTCTATGATCTTTACCTTGTGAACTAGATCAATTGAACATAACTTCAATGATTCTCCTTTTCACACTCCCAAATCCTTACGGCAAATGCAAGAATTCCAAATTCATGTCATTTACTGAAATCTGTTAGATTCTAAACTTATATGCATCGATCCTCTTGTAATGATTATGCACAAAGTCAAAAAGACTTAACAACAATCATTACAGAGCAT
Source organism: Lactuca saligna (assembly GCF_052625555.1). Classification (NCBI taxonomy): domain Eukaryota; kingdom Viridiplantae; phylum Streptophyta; class Magnoliopsida; order Asterales; family Asteraceae; genus Lactuca; species Lactuca saligna. The sequence continues at coordinate 79,512,246 of NC_136418.1, forward strand.
TCCAAAGGAGATCAACTCCTTGGAACCATCCTTCTTGCATTAAGTTTCCTTAATCTTACACAGATTTAAAATTCTAACTTTGAAACATTTCCAGATTCCATTTCGACTCTCACTTCTGAACAAGAGTTACCTCCTTACAGATTATGTCAATATGGTCCTTCCAGAATTATCACTATACTTCCAACTGTCCTTGAGTAACCAATCTTTGGTAAACCTTAGATTGTCCTCGACAATTGTTTAATCCTTTTAGTCATATCCAGTTCTAAACCTTTTCCATTCTTAATGCCCCAGGCATTTTGGAAATTTTTAGAAAGGATGAATATAGCACATGTAATCGATCCTATATCCGAAGCATATGGGACACGATTCATGATGTCTCACATAAAGACTAAACCAGTATTTTGCTATAACATTTCCATTTCAATTTGCCAAGTTCTCATAATTCAGATTATGAAAAGGGATGCCGTAATCATAATCGAATTTAAGAACGCAAATAATGGACCCATATACAGAATTTCCTTATGTTGAGCCATTCCAACATGTAATCCATATATATCCTTGACTAAATGATTAAAACCTCATGATCTAAGCTTATAAATTTGAGATGAAGTATAATTTCCTCTCCCTTAATTATAGCAAAACAACTTTTTCCTAGTTGAAACCTTTTTGTTTTCTATAATTAACATTGCTAGCTTGCAATACTTATCGTAATTATCATGCTCCCACTAACATGATGATTATTAGCATAACACTTATGCTCCCACTTGCTTTGACATGTACTCAGAAATCTCGACTTCTAGAAATCAATACTTTATTGACTTTCTTACCAAAGTTCAGATTTTTGATACTAGATTGTTTTGATAAGACTTTATCAAAAACATACACCTTCCCTTAGATAGCTCATGGGTGTGTCAAAACAATTTTAAGAACTATGAAAAGGGATGCCGTAATCATAGTCTTGATCGTTTTGACCTTTGCCATTTCTCACAAGTCCAAGTTAGTGTGCCGGTAAACCACACACGCTCCACTAACGACTTTGAGAATGCAAATATCACAATTGCTATCTAACTAAAAACTACTTAGTCAAAGTGTTTCCTCACCATCATTTTCATGAATCGGAGAGAAACCTTATGACACTTAGATTTAATGGTGTATGTGTTCTTATCCATGTGAATTGTCATAACCATAGTCACAAGACAAGGATAATGACAAATCCAAACTCATATGGACTGAACTCAATCTTAATTTCTTGCCACATGGCAGCTCAAGGGCCTACCATTGCTTCCAAGTTGTTGTGCAACACATTGAGAACTCTAAGAACTCATATGCAAAGCCAACTTTGACTAGAATGGGCACAGAATATGTCAACACGATAGGTTATAAACCTCAAGTCGTGTGCTAGTGAAGAACTTCAGGTTTCATTCTTGATTAGTTCTTGAGAATTTCAAGACCTTTAAGACTCCGACTGTCCTCTTGACCTATAAGACTTCCTTGTCAAACATCCAAGAGACAGTGTGGATTCTAATCAAGACAAACACTTCACACAATTGGCCGAAGTTGGTCTTTGTTTTATCCAAAACATCACAACTTACCAATTTCAAATGTACAAGAGTAGAAAACTTTTACTCTTACATTTGTCAAGTGTTTTAAACCTTATTTAAGACATGTCACTCATATTACAATCTTGGAGTATGACTCTAAGACTTGTATTGAAACGAAGTATGACTCATCTTCTTGATTTAACCATTTCAACAATTCAAGATCCCTTCTTCTTAGTCATAAGAATGAACTAAGACTTCCTTAGAGAACTAATTTTGATATGGTTTCTTAATCATTAAGATGATCACAAAACTGATACTAAAGTACTCTCCCATCTTTTCAGATTTGAGAAACTTTTATCCTTCTGCCTAATTTGATTCTTCTTATTCGCTCTGCCTTACATTGGAACCTTTTCCAATGTCTCAGAGTTACACTTAAGCTTGTAAGTATAATCATATTTACTGAGCTTTAGTAAACTATGCCGAATAGCCTTATATCTTTTGTGGTGGACTTAATCAGTGCACATGACTATGTACTCGATCCCTTAGTCCATTACTTGACTCACACATCCATGTGAACAAGTAATTAGTCTTAATTTTTCCAATACTAGAAAGTTCTCATTCATCATGCTATACAACTTGCATGATTCCAAGTCCCGGTCCAATTGAGACTTGGGTGATGAGAATCTTTCCTTATTTGGTAAATTTAGACATTACCACAAATGAAGGAATCAATTTCATACTTCCACTCTTGCTATTCATGGAATCATATAAGCAACAATTTTTCCTCAAATGCCATTGTAAGGATATTTTAAAATAAATAAAATCAAAAATTTTCTTTTATTTTAAAACTATGCGGAAAAACTTATCCTTACAATCCATATGAAAACTTGTTGTTATCTATTCCTAAACAATATCTCATAACTCCTAAGAAGTAGCTCAAGAATCCGATTTTTCAAACTACGCGATAGAAATCCATCTATGCGATCAGATTCAGCATATTCTTTCTTTAAGTTCCTTTACTTTTCTTTGATTCTTAAAACACTACCATGTGACCCAGTCACAACATGTATCAGGAATCTCAGAATAGAAACTTAACAGAGTTAGATTTGTGGACTTTTACCTGAAGTAGAGTCAATCTTATTGACTTTAACATCCTTAGGTAAATTTGGCAGCTTCGCAACTAATGACCCTTTCTTTGGCAATATAAACATATGGACCCTTTGATAATGGTACACAGGACTATTACAGACTTAGCTTTTCTCTTTACCATTTGTTCAACCGAGTTGACTATGGCCGATCCCTTTCCATTGGGAAGAGAATGCTTTTTCTGTATTTCCAGTGTCACCATTGTCAATGTCCATAAAGTTTCAGGAAGTTGATCTTAACAATAGATAAGATCATTAAGGGTATTGTCATAGTCTATTTCATAGGTGTCCCAAAGGAACTCACTATGTGACTTAGAAAGTGATTGAACCACCAACTTTCTCAAGACTTTGACACCCTTCTCTCCCGACTTGTCAATATGTGACTACATCTCCAAGATGTGATCACACCTAGACCTTGCCTTGCCATTAGGGCTTGAGTGATCTTAAACTTTTCAAGAACTTGTGGGTTAGGGAGAATAATAGGAAGAGGAGAGAGAAGTATGATATCCATAGGATATCATCTTCATTTAGGAAAGCTTGTTTCAAGAGATTTAGGAAGATCATAAATGTCTAATCCAGACATGTTATGGGAGATATTCAAGATAGTTGATCTTTGAGTCCTTAATATGACACCCAATAAGAAAATATTCAGGCTAGGACCCAACAAACTATTTTATAACTTAGAAGAGGTATGCCGTAATCCAAGCTATAAGACAATTTGAAGGTAGGTGAATGACGATTCACCAATTTCCACCAAGATAAACGAAATGTATTATTAGGTTTTAATTGGTTTTTGAAACTCCTAGATCTTTTGAGATTCATTGAACTGTTCAATGGCATGTTTCAATCTCGAGTGTGCCCTTCAGGTTTTGTGACTGGGATGCCGAGGATCACAAAACAAGGTGTGAAGTAACCATGCAAATTACTGGGTACCCTTAAGTGTTTATCCCTCAATCGATGTGCCGGTTAACCACACACGCTCCATCGATACTATGATAAACATTAAGTTACCCTTTGCCTACCTTGTTAAATACGAGTTAGTGTGCCGGTTAACCACACGCACTCCACTAACCGACTCAAACAAAGTGCAAAGTGTAATTTCGTGGATTAGCACCTTATTCACATTTTTCTAAGTAACTAAGATTGGGTATTATTAAAAGTTTAGTTACTTAGTATTTATCATTAATACTTTTAATGAAGGGAGAATTATAGTCATGTCAAACCCGTTCGGCTAACGACCCTTCACCAGTCAAGCGAGCGGTGGGTGAGAGTGAACACCCATTAAGTTGCCATTTTATAGGCAACAACCTTATACCCACCTTATAGACCGGCTTCGTGAATGAGGCGTACTAGCGGTAAGACCGACTTTACTCTTATACATATAAATATTATTAACTTATAATATTATAAAGTATAAGGGTTGAATTTTAACTTTTAAAATTCTAAGGGCTAACTTGGAATTAAAGTATTCATAAGAGAAAACTTTACAAATTCCAAAACTTGAGGGCAAGTTTTGAAACTATTCAAAACTAATTAATTCCATAACTTATGTGTTTAAAGTAGTTTTAATCCAAAAACTCTTCAAGTTCCATAACTTGAGGACAAATTATGGAAGACTTTAAACTAATAAAGAATTAACTTTTTCTTTATTTTATAACTTATGAAATTAATTAAGGTTACATTATTTTTTTTTTTTATATTTATTTAATGAAGAGACTCTTGGTCCTCCATAACTTGAGGACAAATTATGGAGTCATAACTCCAATTAATTAGAACTAGACTCTTCATTTTTGTAACCTTTGCCAACTTTATGAGTTTTATGAGTCTTTAATGTGACTCTTCATGTAACTTGAGGATAAGTTACACAAACACATTTTATACTCAACTCTTAGATTAAAATGGATTGAAAACAACTATTTCATTCATCTTTTCTATTAATCTAAGCAACTCATAAGAACAAGATAATTCAAATCAAACTTTTTCATGTAATTAGTCTAACCTTTAAACTAATACAAAACATGAATCTATTGACAATTATCTTTGAAAATGGATTAGCATGAACATTACCACATTTAAAAACAAGTTTATAAGTTCAAAAACAACTTAGGGTAATGTTCCTAGTCCATTTCTAGCCAAAAACCTCGAAGATATGCTGTCTGGGGTCCAACTCGTCGAGTGCATGAACACAACTCGGCGAGTTGGATGCATTTTGCCTTGGACTCGTCGAGTCCCTTCATGGACTCGGCGAGTCAGCTGGGCTGACAGCATCAAAACTCGATTTTTCAGCTTCTATTGCAGGTATAACAAGAAAACAAGCCTAGGCTCTGATACCACTGTTGGGTTATGAGCATTCTAACACTCCTAAGTGTACATGCAACCCTAAATACCTTGGATCTATGTTTTCTCTATTATACATGCAAATATGAACATCCAAGGTATTATCCTAATCTAGCATACAAAATAATGGATATAACAAGATAGAATACATACCTCTTTGATAGTGCTTGTCTTCATGAAGCTTGAGTGCTTAGTGCCCCAAGTGTGACACCTCAAATGGTTCACACAACACCATAAGCACTTGGAATAACTTAGAGAGAAATTAGAACACTTCATGAAATCGTGTAGCCCTCATACATACACCTAGTGTTAGTCATAGTCACGATTTCTTGAGCCATGGGTTTCTTTTATATGGTGGCTATTAGGGTTACACCATGTAACTCATGACTTTACCCATTCCTTATGCTCCATGGGTTTTAACCTCCATGGAGTATCCATGGGTCACCCCATGGACTTAGTCCAACATAAGGAATCTTGGATCACAAGCCCACATATATAAGAATGAATGATTTACACAATCAACCCATATATTTAATTAGTCTTCTTTTGATCACTTAATTAATACTAGATTAATTCTTGATCAATACTAATTAAATAATCTCATTATTCTTATTATTAATATACTAGAACTTATAATATATTAAAAACCGTAAGTGTCTTATTTCTCTCATTATAGTCTATCCAAATGCATGATGCCATGCAACCCAAATGGACCATGCCGGGTCGGGTCAAGTCTTACCAATTATAGTTATGGACTTAGACATTAATCCAACTCCACCAACATCAAAGACTGAACTAGGTCCAGTTGCAAACATCTTTGTTACAGAAAGTCGTGTAGTAGCAGTAGTGATTGGTGGTGTAGGAAGACCACTCACCAAACTAGTAATTAGCTCGGATTGTCTTTCATCAAGTCTTCTCCTCTTAGATTGAGGATGCTCAGCCTGTAAAGGTATTACACTAACAAATGGTTCAGATGTAGGAGAAATAGACACATGAGGCGAACATCCCACAACTACCTCTATTGGAGTTGAAGTTGACACCATCTGCTCGGAAATTGGAGTAAAAGTTTCGCTCGTTTTTTGTTTTCTCAGTTAACGGTAAAACACTATCATCTACATTTTGAAAAATCGTGTCAAATATCTCGTTGGACACAACATTAGCACTACTAGCTAAAGAAGCTGCAATATCATCATTATCAAATCCTGTAAGATCAAAATCTTCAAATGAGTCTTGTCCATCATCACCGGTACCTACTTCCCTTTCATCCTGTCTTTCACTCGACTCATGTTCATGACTAGAGGTACTTTGATCTTTCTGAGCTTGTGAATCTTCATCATCTTCAGTCACGTCTATCACAAAGTTTGCTGGAGTCGAACCCTCAGTAGACGTTTTCTCAGAGGAAGTCGGTTCTGATGATTCATATGACACTGGCGTCTCATCCAATTCTGTAAACTTACCGAATTTATCCAATTGATAACGCCCTCGAAAGACAACTTTTCCTCTTCGGTTTTGCTTAATAAGTCCCATAGTGTGTGGACCCAACGATTTCATATCCAGGGTATCTCCTAACTTCCTAACCTCAGGAAACTGCATCTCGACAAACAATTGAATGAAGCGGGGATATTGGAGAAAAGTATCCCTTGTAGAAGCCCGAATGTTTATGACAAATTCCTCTAGGATGAACTTTGAGAAATTGAAATGAATTCCAAAGGCCAAGGATACCAATGCACCAGTTGTGCATTGAGAAATTTCATCATGCCCACTCCTTCTACCGGATATACAACTTACGAACACATGAGCCAGAAATCTCCAATATGGATGAAGCAGCTTTTTCAACGTTGGCGGGTAGGTTCCTTCATAACTCATACGTCGTAGTATTCTCTGAACATCCTCTATTCCAATTTCCGTCGGATAGTTCAGTTGATCATAAATCAGCAACGCATTTCGAACAAAACTTTCATCGATTACAATATCTCGTCCTTGCACCCTCACTGCGACTGTGAAATTTCCATCATTATCCAGCTGCGTCCTTGCCGTCGCCCAAAACTCACGAACTATGTTCTGATAGATCACCGGATTAACTGTCAAAGCTGATGCAATACAACATTCACGCAACCTGTGAATCATTGAAAGCATGTCGGAATGAACGACAGGTGGATCAGCAAGAACTATCGCCAGATTGTGCATGTCTGCAAACTTGAGATTTGCCATTTTCCTGCACTCAAACACAATTGTAAGAAACCTACACCAATGATAAAACTTATTTTGACAAACATATGACAATAAAATTTGATCAAAATAAAAATTATTTATTAGAGATGTATGTTTCTTAAAAATTAAACGTTTTGACAATTTTGGTTCTTGGGCCGTAAACTCTAGTTTACGGCCAGAAGAACTCCCTTAGGAAAATTTAGGTTCACGGTTTAAGCAAAAAAAACAATTGTTTCCCAGTCAAACAAACAATTTGAATCGACAAATGTTCTTGGACCGTAAACTCCAGTTTACGGCCTAGAAATTACTTCGAAAATACGATGCATAATTATCATTGAAATATTTCAAACCGTCCAGAAAAGTTACACTTGAATTCACGGGCCGTAAACTGGGAGTTTACGGCCTATGAATATCTACACCGAAAAAGGCCAAAAATTTGTCTTTCACTTTGAGACGACAAACGAGAAGCATATAGTCGTGAACACAACAAGAAGTCGCGTCATTACAAAACAATTTCGAATCCAAATCATCAAGTTTCAGAGTTTACGGCCTAAGCTTACGGCCGTAAACTCCTCAACTTGAGTTTATTTAATTTTAAGCCCAATGCGATGAGATTCCGTGAAACGAAATATATATTCGTGATCTACACGATGCTACCTTCACGATGATATACTTGTTTTTCCGAAAATCGAAGAAAAAAATTTCGACACCTTGAGAGCCTTTCGGGAGAGGTTTGCGGCCGGAAACTGATAAGTGGGGAGATTCCGGCCGTGAACTCCCCCTTTTTTTTTATTCTTTTACCTTTCCACCTTTCTTACCCTCCTGCCTGTGAGCTACCCAGTCTGTCTAATTTTTCGCCAATTAATAAAAATAAAACCTTTTGAGGATTAATTTAAAAGTTAAAATAAAATAAAAAAAACATACCATGAAGTTTTTTTTAAGTACTATATAAAAATAAAAAAATAAAAAAAACTTAACATAAAAATTAAATAAATAAAAATAAAATTAAGAATAAAATTAAAATTAAATTAAAAATAAAATAAAACATAAAAAAATAAAAGGTAACATTAAATAAAAACCATCGTCAAATAAATTAAGAATCATTTTTACTATCGTTTCTTTTGTGATGCTTGGATCAAAGATATTGAACGGCCTTATTCTACTTGTCGGTACCCTTATTTTCACATCCTCGTCTGACCGATTGCCAGTATTGTGGTCCACTTAAACGCGAAAGATTTGTGACATTTTGGACCTTTTACCAATGACATGATTCGGGCATATACCTAATTGTAAATTTTTGGTAATTATTATATCTCCTAAATTTTACATGAAATTTCCTTGTGACCATTTAATTGACTACGACCAGGGATATTGTTATCCACCTAAATTGAGCAGCGAGATCTACAGACAATCTATATGAGTTCAATTTTAGGTGTACTAGAACGTGTTTCCCGCTTCCTGATATGCCCCAGCCATCAAGAACTTCCAGAGTACTCCTTACACCGGGTGAGCAGACAATCATTCAGAGAGAGAAGGGATACAGAATTCTATTGCTAACTACTTTAGAGGAGTTGAGAAGAAGAAGGTTGCATATGCTGTGTACCAGGTCGGATTAGAAGTCGCGCAAAGGAGACAGCATATGGCTAACAGATAAGAAGTATTTCACACATTTATATATAGCCTACAGAGAAATAGAGTTGCATATGTTGCAATCCAGGTCGGATCTCTTCCAATCACGCAAAGGGTGCAACATATGACTAACAGACGGAAAGAAAGAAAATGATATTCTACAGACCTAATTTATCGGAATTTACCAGTCGCCCCATTCAACCGGAATTAAGGACAGAATCCGCACATCGAGGAAAAGTTAAGCCACGGTTCCAAGTACGGGTTCAATTAATGTGACGAGTAGATTCTCTTGTTTATCTCCCTGCTCAACCTATCCGAGCGTCGTGATGTCAGATTAAACGGATCTAACTAGGTCAAGTTTGTCGAGTCCTTACATTCATTAGGTTTAACTTTCCTAGTCAAGTCCCCCTCCTTTTTTTTTTAAATCTTTCGCGCCTACCAGCACATCGAGCGCAGAGCGTAGATGATTCAACGTAGGTACATTACGCCGATTCAGGTCGTCCTTTATCACTTATTAATATCATTTCCCATCACACTACTTACAACGAAGGCTGCTTTGAAATAACTCTAATTTAGATTATTTACTGAAATGACATTATTTTTGGATTTTTGTAATTTTTGTTGTTTTTGTATTTTCTTTCTCCCCCTAAATTTGTGCATAGTTAAGAATTGTAAACAAAAGACAAAAATATGCGCAAATTTAAACATACCGAACAAAAATTGAAGACAAACTTGGTAAAATGTTAAAATTAAAATAAAATAAAAATAAAATAAAAATAAAATAAAAAATAAAATAGAGAAGTAAATAAAAAATAAAAAACAAAAAAAAAAACAAACCAAGAAAAAGAAAATTGAAAAAAAATTTAATCCTCAAAACGTATCATTTTCAGAAATCCCACAAGCACATGAAAACGAGCTTTGTTAAAAGGTTTTGTGAACAAGTCAGCCACATTGTTATCAGTGTGGACTTGTTCGATTCGAATTAAAGATCGTTCATAACAGTCTCTGATAAAGTGAATTTTAATATCGATGTGCTTGGTTTTAGAGTGTTGGACTGGGTTCTTAGCAATTTGTATGGCAGCCTCATTATCACAATAGATAGGGGTTTCTGAGTAATTCAAACCGTAGTCCAACAGCTGATGTTGGATCCAAATAACTTGAGAACAACAAGCTGATGCTGCCACATATTCTGCCTCTGCAGTCGAAGTCGAGACAGTGTGCTGCTTCTTGCATTGCCATGAAACTAGTCTGTCACCTAGGTATTGACATCCTCCTGAAGTTGATTTCCTGTCAAGCTCACAACCTCCATAATTACTGTCAGTAAAAGCATAAAGATTAAATTCAGAATTCTTCGGATACCAAAGACCCAATTTAGGGCTTCCTTTGATGTACCGAAAAATTCTTTTAACAGCAATAAGATGAGAGAGTTTAGGATTAGCCTGAAAGCGAGCGCATTGACAAACTGCGAACATAATGTCTGGTCGACTTTCAGTAAGATACATTAGGGATCCGATCATCGATCGATAAAGAGTTTGGTCTACGGGTTCGCCTTCTGGATCTGGAGTCAGGAGAGGTCGTTCAGCCATCGGTGTTGAGGCAGATTTAGCATCATGAAGTGCGAACTTCTCAAGAATATCATCCATGTACTTGGCTTGATGAAGAAGGATGCCGGTTGAATTCTGTTTGACTTGAAGCCCCAAAAACATGGTCATTTCTCCCAAAGAACTCATTTCAAATCGTTTCTTCATTACACTTTCGAACTCCTTGCAAAGTTGTTGGCTTGTTGATCCAAAGATTATGTCGTCAACGTATATTTGAACAAGTATCTGGTCCTTGTCGACATGCTTTATAAATAATGTTTGATCGATAGTACCACGTGTATAGCCATGTTCGAGCAAGTGCTTTGTTAAAGTTGCATACCATGCTCTAGGAGCCTGATGCAGTCCATACAACGCTTTATCCAACTTGTAGACATGATTAGGAAACTTCGGGTCGACAAACCCTGGAGGTTGATCAACGTAGATTTCTTCCTTCACCTTGCCATACAAGAAGGCAGTCTTGACATCCATTTGAAAAACAGTGAAGTTCATATACGAAGCGTACGCCAAGAAGATACGAATGGCCTCTAGGCGAGCTACGGGAGCATAAACCTCAGTGTAGTCAAGACCCTCGACTTGTCGAAATCCGCGAACTACCAATCTGGCCTTGTTTCGCACAATGACCCCTGAATCGTCCTGCTTGTTACGATAAACCCATCGTGTGTCAAGAGACTTTTTGCCCTTTGGTAACTCAACTAACTTCCATACACCTAGTTTTTCAAATTGATGCAATTCTTCATGCATCGCATCCACCCAGCTAGGTTCATTTAGAGCCATTTCTACATTTTTGGGCTCAATTTGAGAAATGAAACAAGAATACAGACATGTATTCAAGTCTCCACTTTGACTTCTGGTTTTAACACCACTGTCTAGCTGGCCTATAACGTTCTCGAGCGGATGATCTCGTTGAATCCTAGAGGGAATTTCTTGGCTGATGTCATTGATGGAGACAGGTAGAGTGTGAATGTTAAGTCCTCCTTGATTTGCTTGTTGAGTAGAACTAGATGGTTCTGCAACATACTCATCTGCAATAAGGTCAGGAAAGAGTAATTCCATCAGGTTTGAAGAGACAGCGGAAGCATCGGTTAGAATGAACTCTTTCTCTAATAATGTGGAAGGTCTTGATTCAACATTCGAAGAATCAATGTGGTCTGATTGAGGATTAAAAGATGTTGCAGAAGAGTCCCCTTCAATTTCAGCAGACGGCTCCCCCTCAGATGAAGCAGAAGACTCCCCCTCAACTGGATCAGAAGATTCTCCTTTGTGCGAAACGGAGGAACCCCATTCAGTAAAAGCTTTAGATTTTTCTTTCAGTGAATTGGAGGTTTTAGATACAGGTTTGTATACTACTTCTTCGACTTCATCTTCAGAGATACTCTTCAAATGCGGATAAGTTCTTGAGACATCATTCGAGCAAGTGCTTTGTTAAAGTTGCATACCATGCTCTAGGAGCCTGATGCAGTCCATACAACGCTTTATCCAACTTGTAGACATGATTAGGAAACTTCGGGTCGACAAACCCTGGAGGTTGATCAACGTAGATTTCTTCCTTCACCTTGCCATACAAGAAGGCAGTCTTGACATCCATTTGAAAAACAGTGAAGTTCATATACGAAGCGTACGCCAAGAAGATACGAATGGCCTCTAGGCGAGCTACGGGAGCATAAACCTCAGTGTAGTCAAGACCCTCGACTTGTCGAAATCCGCGAACTACCAATCTGGCCTTGTTTCGCACAATGACCCCTGAATCGTCCTGCTTGTTACGATAAACCCATCGTGTGTCAAGAGACTTTTTGCCCTTTGGTAACTCAACTAACTTCCATACACCTAGTTTTTCAAATTGATGCAATTCTTCATGCATCGCATCCACCCAGCTAGGTTCATTTAGAGCCATTTCTACAATTTTGGGCTCAATTTGAGAAATGAAACAAGAATACAGACATGTATTCAAGTCTCCACTTTGACTTCTGGTTTTAACACCACTGTCTAGCTGGCCTATAACGTTCTCGAGCGGATGATCTCGTTGAATCCTAGAGGGAATTTCTTGGCTGATGTCATTGATGGAGACAGGTAGAGTGTGAATGTTAAGTCCTCCTTGATTTGCTTGTTGAGTAGAACTAGATGGTTCTGCAACATACTCATCTGCAATAAGGTCAGGAAAGAGTAATTCCATCAGGTTTGAAGAGACAGCGGAAGCATCGGTTGGAATGAACTCTTTCTCTAATAATGTGGAAGGACTTGATTCAACATTCGAAGAATCAATGTGGTCTGATTGAGGATTAAAAGATGTTGCAGAAGAGTCCCCTTCAATTTCAGCAGACGGCTCCCCCTCAGATGAAGCAGAAGACTCCCCCTCAACTGGATCAGAAGATTCTCCTTTGTGCGAAACGGAGGAACCCCATTCAGTAAAAGCTTTAGATTTTTCTTTCAGTGAATTGGAGGTTTTAGATACAGGTTTGTATACTACTTCTTCGACTTCATCTTCAGAGATACTCTTCAAATGCGGATCAGTTCTTGAGACATCATTTGAGCACATGTTTAAGGATTTGAAAAGTGACGTGTAATCAAATAACCAGTCCGGACCCACTCTCGCGTCTGTCTCATTCTCTTCCAACCAACGCACGTCATACGATTCCACAATCTGTTTGGTTTTCTTGTTGTAGACTCGATAAGCGGTACGTGCAGCATACCCAACAAGATAGCAGTCATCAGCTTTGGCATTAAACTTCGGATTGGCATCTAGGTGAAGAAGGGTGCAAGGACAACCAAAAACTTGAAAATGACTAACTGACGGTTTGTGACCATAGTAAATTTCATATGGAGTTTTCATTTGAGCTTTGTTGATGAGTACTCGATTTTGAACATAACAGGCAGTGTTTATTGCCTCTGCCCAAAAGAAAACAGGGAGCTTGGAGTCACACAACATCGTCCTTGCTGCATCCTTAACAGGCAGTGTTTATTGCCTCTCAGCAACACCATTTTTTTGAGGTGTGTGAGCGGAACTAAATTGATGTAAGATCCCCTTCTCAGAACAGAAGTAATTGAGAACTGAATTCTTGAATTCTGTACCATTATCGGTGCGAATAGCCTTCACCCTATTATTGGTCTGATTCTCAATAAGTATGATGAACCTCTTGATCAATTCAGCGACGCCAACTTTGTTGGATATAAAGAAAACCCACGTAAAACGAGAGAAATCATCAATGACAACTAGACAGTAAGAACTCCTATTGATGCTTAACACATTCACTGGGCCAAATTGGTCCATGTGAAGAAGTTGTAGAACCTGACTTATTGAGTTAACTTGCTTCGGTAAATGTGGCTTTTGATGATGCTTTCCTTGAGCAGAGGACACACATTTCTCAAATGTGATAAAGTCTTTGACAGGTAATCCTCGGACCATCTCATTCTTTGCAAGACGATTGAGATTTTTGGAATTGGCGTGACCTAATCTTCGGTGCCATAACATTGCGGTTTGCTCAGAGATCTTGGAGAACAAACAAGTAACCTGCTTTGGAAGATTGCTATTCATATCGATAATATAAGCATTTCCATCCCGTTTTGACTTTACGAGAATCCATTCTTCAGGGATGACAAGACCTGGCTTTAAAATCATGCATTCCTTGTCAGTAAAATGCGTAGAATAGCCTTTGTCACAGATTTGCGAAACACTTAGCAGGCTGTGTTTTAGCTCTGGAGCGAAATTCACATTTTCAAAACTCAAGACTCCATTTGATACCGTGCCCTTTTGTGTAATTTTTCCTCCATCTCCACCCATAAAAGAGACGTATCCCCCATTAAATGATTGAATGTTGTTCAATTGGGTGATGTCTCCTGTCATGTGCCGGGAACAGCCGCTGTCGACGAACCATGGTCTGACGACATTTCCCCGCAACTGCCCCTGCAAAATGGGTGGGTTTAATTAGATTTGGGCACCCAGGTCATGATCTTCCTGGGTGATCCCAATGCCTTTTCAGATTTATTGCACATAAGCTTCTCTGAGGATACAGATGATGTATTGGGAGTAGATTTGGGTTTCCATATATAGTTAGGTTTTTTTAAAAATTCAGTCAACTTTGTCATTTTATGTCTGACGATCTACTTAAAGCATGAGTTACTTCTACCAGAATTGGTTGAAGATCCATTATTGCTTTGGGAAGAGCTTGACCTTTGCAGATTGTTTAGGACAAGACGATTAAAAAACCTTTTATGATTGTGAAATATACCCCCTTTTCTTTTTCTTTTATCTACCCAATAATCATTTCGAGATCGACTCCTAGAGGAATTTCTATTTAATGATCTTCCTCTGAATTCGTTCTCTCCTCTTGGAAGATTATAACTCACAAACATTCGATTAAGACAATTTCTAGCAATATGACCCTTAGTGCCACAATTAAAACAAATCTGATAGTTATTGTTAGAACTTGTGCTGCATTTGTCGGATTTGTTTTCCCCACAAACACCCTTGCTTGTCTCACAAAAATATGCAGTATTATCAAGTTGTGAGACAAGTGAGGGTGCTTTATTTATTGAGGGTTGTGAGACTAATGGTATATTAATATTTTTATCACAGACGTTTAAATTGTCAACCAAAGTGTTCAAAGATTTATTAGATATATCAGAAACATTCAAAACTGTATCAGAAACATCAGCTACTGTATCAGAATAATTTAAAACACCACAAGAAAAATTGTCACTCAAAACATTTAACAAAGAATTGTCTTTATTTAAAATAAAAGCTTCAGGTTTGGACTCGATTTTGTTTTCAGAAACACATCCTTCAACTTTGTGCTTTGACTGATTCAAGGATTGATCTGCAGGAGAAGTAGAAATGTTAGTACTTTCAACATTAATAGATTCTCCCGAAACAAAACCAGAGGGCTTGCCATAAATCATAAATGATTCATTGGCAATCTCTTCTTTGGACAAAGGCTTGGGCTCGTATGAATGATTGAAGGGAGGAGGTACAAATTTATATCCTAGACCTTTTGATTGATTTCTTTTAAACTGCATACTTTGGTCTATCATATTTGCAACCACCTCACTTGAGAAATCATATTTTCTGACATCAAGTTTGGCGGTCTCAAGGTTTCCTTTCAATGATTCATCTTCAGCTACAAGCTCAGCATTTTGTTTGACTACATAATTGTAATTTTCACATTTGTTGCTGTAGTCTTCCTGGAGTCTCCTAAAGTGTTTAATTTTTTATTCTAGTTGAGCTTTAAGTGGTTTTTGTCCTTTTCGAAGTCGATACCCTTCATATCTAAGGTCTTCTACGTCTCTTATTAATTTATCATTGAGTTCACGAAGAATCCTAAGATTTTCTACTTCATTACCTAATGTCTCAATTTTATCCTGTAAAGTTTTCACATAATCTATACAAGCCTTAGAACATGATGGGAGACTTACCTTGTATGAGTTAGGTTCATGGGAGGAGGATACCATCAAGCCAAATTGAAGTTTCATCATGTTGTCTTCAGCTGCTGCAGTCCTTGCTTGAGCGTCATTCCTCACTTGTGCTAGATGAGAATTTCCTAGTCCAGACAAATTTAGAGCTTGTATTTGATCATCCCAGTCAAATGATTGTGCAACCATAGCATTTTCATTGTTTGCTTGACCACTGCTTCGATTATTCCCAACTGCAACCATTGTTCTGTCATTATTAACCCTCCTATCAGGGTGTGGGCAATCACGAGCAAAATGCCTTGGCTCGTGGCAATTAAAACATCGAAGCTTTCCTTTGTTGAATCCAACCTTCTTATCAGCACTCATTCCCCAATTGTTCTTCCTGTCTTTTTGGCAAACTGTTTTGCCCTAAATACAGCCATGGCAATTTGCCATGTGATGTCCATTTCCTCCACATCCTCTGGATGGATTTGATCGAGATCTGCAAATGAAAGTTGAGGAGGAAGTTCCCCAGCTACGAGAGCATTGTAGCAATTCACAAGTCCTGCTGCAAAGACAAGGTTTTCATCACCCTCCTTTCCCTTTGTTGAAGAGGCCACATTAGAGGATGAAGCATTTTGGATGGATGTAATTGGCTGTCCTTGAGGGTACGGAATGACCGGTGCAGAGGAAGATGAACCTTCAGAAGTATAGGAGAAAGAAGAGAGAGCATTATTAGATGAAATGCCAAGATTGGCAGATGAGTATGAGTTCACATGATTGATCTCTCGCTGTTTGTCATCAATATCACACGCTTTGATGACAGCCATCACTTCAGCTAGGGAAAGTCGACTAAGATCCTTAGTCTTCTTGATTACTGCTACATTCATGTCCCAAGATTTTGGGAGAGCATTTAGTAGTTTCTTGTTAATCTCTGACTTCGTATAGAAAATCCCTGCCACAGTCATCTCAGTGTTGAGAGTGGTAAATCTCTGCAGTTGGGCTTCGAGAGTCTCTCCAGGAACATAATTAAACATATTGAAGCGTTGTCTCAGCATATCTTGGCGACTTTCCTGCATGTCTTCATTTCCCTCATATACTTCAATGAGAGCTTCCCACAGAGCTTTGGCAGAAGTATACTCTCTGAATCCTTAAGCAATGTCTGGAGATAAAGCCATAGTCAAAATGGCCAAAGCCTTTTCTTGTTCTTCTACCCTTTCAAAGTCTTCATCAGTGTAGTTTTCAATTTCCTTGTCGACTAACTTTCCCCCAAGTATAGTGGTGATTCTGACTGGAACCTTTAAGACACATTTCCAAATCTTAAAGTCTTTCATCTTTATATACTTCTCAATTCTATATTTCCACTCGGGGAAACCATCAGCTGTCATAAGTCTTGGAATTCGCGTGGTTGTACCCATCACAGCATCAAGCTCTTGGTATTGAGTTGAATTTTGTGTATCCATTTTTATTTAAAATTTATAAAAAATTTAAGGCTGTAAAAATGTTGATTTTGTCGTGAAAATTCAGGCAGAAAATACTAGGCCGTAAACTCCCGGCCGTAAGCTGGAGTTTACGGTCAAAAGTTATCTTGTTTTAGCAATTAACAATTAACTCAATAATTAATTTCAATTTTATAAAATCAATCAACGTAGCCGTAAACCCTTAAGCCGTAAGTTCTCTACCGTAAACTTAGGCCGTAAACTTGAGTTTACGGTCCAAGAAAATTTATTGATTTAAACTCCGGAAAAATAATGATGCAAATTTCGATTAACGGAAAGTCAATTTCTGTGAGAAATTTCAGTTTACGGTCAATGAAATTCAAATAAAATATTCAGTTTAAATTTTAAAACACAACTCAATTAAATCTCAGAACTAAGGTGTGAATGCGAAGGCTTGGAGACTAAAAAGAACTATCGATTTCGAAGAGTGCAGATGAGGCCGTAAGAGGAGTTTACGGCCGTAAACTCAGGCCGTAAACTTCTAGAAACCTTGATTTCCACTGAAATAAATCTCTCTAGACTGCAGTAGATGTTGATTTGGTTGAAAACGCAACTGTTGAAAGCCTTTGACACTGGTCTCGCTCTGATACCAATTGTAAGTCCCTAATCTGCCTGTGTATCAGTCAAATCCGTTTGATGGTGTGGAATCCCAATCAAACGGATGATATCAGATAAAATATATAAGAAGAATGAGAAGAAGAAAAAAATGAATCTCGATTGTATTAATGATATGAATTAAAATCCGGATACACGAGATTCACACACACATAAAGCTCCCGTTTCTCTCTGGCCGTAAACTACTAGTGTTCATCAATGTCTACTCCTCACCCTAACACCTATATTTATACTTGGAGAATATGGGCTTGGTGGACATGGGCCGTAAATGGGTTTACGGTCGTAAGGTGTTTACAGCCGTAAACTCAACCGTAAACATGACCGTAAACTCCATAAATATTACAGAAAAATATAATGGCCCAGAAAAGTAAAGTATAAACCATATTTTGACCCAACAATCTCCCCCTTGGTTTATAGCTTTCTTAATGACCCAACAAGCTCCCCCTAAAAAGTAGCTGACTTTCTTGATAATCTTCATTGGGAACTTGGCTTCAGCATTAAGCTTCAAATTCTTCACAGCATCAGGATGAACATATGAATCTTCCATGAATGACTTCATCTTGAGCAATTGGGCTTTTCTTCAGAGTTTGGCATTGATCGCACATTGAGTAAGGAGGCTTGACGTACTGATTCTTGAAAGATGGCGCTTTCAGCTTGAGAATCTTCAGAGAGAACATCAGAGAGAACAAATCTTCTGGATCACTTCAGCAGGTACAACAATAGCAGCAGACCGATTGAGGAGGCTTCAATGCAATCCGTCACATATTCTTCAATTGCAGCTTCACCTTGCTTCTGGTGTTGAAGGATTGAATGTTGAAAGAATGATCTTCATTTCTTGCTCCTTCGAATGAGAATTCTTCGATGCTCACGGACGAAGTTTTTGCTCATAAATCTTCAACACAAACTCCATGAGTCTTATCTATACCTGAAATCACTTTTCAAGACAAAACAAAACTAAAAGAAAACTTAGCACACAAATTAAAACAGAAAGAAAAATATTTTTTGGATTTTTTTTTTAATTTTTCTGATTTTTTTATTATTTTTAATTTTTAATTCTCCCCTAATATTTAAATTAGAAGAAACTATAATAAATTTAACAAAAATAAAATGATATCTAACTTTAAGAGAGATTTGGGATCAAAGTTTTTTTTAGACAACCTTTATCCACTTGTCGGTACCTTCCATATTCACATCTTTGTCTGGTCGATCATCGGTATTGTTGTCCACATAAAAACCTAAAATTTATATCTGATCCTAATTTCTTAGATACTATATCTTAAGGTCCATTCATCTGACGACGACCAGGAATATTGTTGTCCACCTAAATTGAGCAGCGAGATCTATAGACAATCTGTATGTGTTCAATTTTAAGTGTACTGGAACGTGTTTCCCGCTTCCTGATATGCCCCAGCCATCAAGAACTTCTAGAGTACTCCTTACACCGGGTGAGCAGACAACCATTCAAAGAGAGAAGAGATTCAGAATTCTATTGCTAACTACTTCAGAGGGGTTGAGAAGAAGAAGGTTGCATATGCTGTGTACCAGGTCGGATTAGAAGTCGCGCAAAGGAGACAGCATATGGCTAACAGATAAGAAGTATTTCACACATTTATATATAGCCTACAGAGAAATAGAGTTGCATATGTTGTGTACCAGGTCGGATTGGAAGTCACGCAAAGGAGACAACATATGACTAACAGACAGAAAGAAAGAAAATGATATTCTACAGACCTAATTTATCGGAATTTACCAGTCGCCCCATCTAACCGGAATTAAGGACAGAATCCGCATATCGAGGAAAAGTTAAACCACGGTTCCAAGTACGGGTTCATTTAATGTGACGAGTAGATTCCCATATATATCTCCCTGCTCAACCTATCCGAGCGTCGTATTGTCATGCTGAACGGATCTAACTAGGTCAAGATTTGTCAAGTCCATAAATTTCCTAAGTTCAACTCTCCCTAGTCAAGTCCATTTTAAATTTTTTTCGTGCATACCGACGCATCAAGTCAGAGCATAGACCCTTCAACTTCGGGTACGTTACGCAGACTCAGGTTGCCTGTTATCACTTGATAATATCACTTCCCAAAACATCACCCTCAAACACATTTCATAACCAACATTATTGTTTTTTAATTTTCTGATTTTCTAATGTTTTTGGATTTTTTTTTAATTTTTTTTTAATTTTTGTTTTTTTTTATTTCTCCCCCTAAATTTGTGCATAGGAGAAAACGAAAGTAAATGCGCAAATTTAAACTATCGTAAAACAAAAATTAGTGTTTAAAACGAATCAGGTTAAGAAAAACTTAGGAGTATAGAGAAGAAAACGCAAACCGTAAGTCACCGATTGAATTTGCATCCAGAAGGTCCAAGAATAGCATGCGTAATCTCAGAACATATCCGAAAATTCTTCATGTCATTAAGCACTAACCCCATGTGATCCCTTCTTTTCTTCCATTCCCGCAAAGGACACATTCTCCCAAACAATGTTCTGAGTGTTGTACAGTTGAGAGATGTCTCCTATCATGTGCCTGGAACAGCCACTACCAACAAACCGAAGTATGATGATATGCCTCCATGGCTGCTCCGACACAGAGCGGGATCAGTTGGTCTTTGGAACCCAGTCCATTTTGAAACTGGGTCGACCTTTGTCATCCACGCACGATACTCTCTCCCATGACATATCCTGTTTATCAGAAACAGAAGATGTAGAAACGTTAGAAGCATTAGGAGATTTGGGAGAGTGAGCCTTTGGAACCCTTTTGTAGTTGGATTTAACCCATTTCTTTTTCGATCTGATGGGTGCCTCGACACTTGATTTAGCACTTGAAGCCGACTGCCGAGATGACTTTGACCTAACCGGTCTTTGTTTCACTGGAGCATCTCTTAAACTAGACTTCTGGGTCAACATTACCTTCTTGTTCTTGGGAGTTGGATGCTTGACCTTGGGAGTTGGATGCTTGGCCTTGGGAGTTGAATTCTTGGCCTTCTGCGCATTCCAGTCATCATGGTCTAAACGTGACCTTGAGGGGTTTCTTTTGGAGTATCTCCCTCTTGGCGCGTTCTGCCAGCCTTGCGCATAGTAAGGAACGTATGCGTGATTTGGACAATTTTGGGCAATGTGTCCAGGTGTTCCACAGTGAAAACAAGTCTTTTTCTTCACTGTGAAGTTATCTCTTCCAGCCCCTGGTGGCGTATCCTTGCCTTGTCTCTTGTTGTTCCCACATGTACACGTGCCACAAGAACTCTGTTGCGTTGGAATTGGTGGCCTGTATTTACCCACGGCAGGTTTATCAGAAGCAGCTGAGTTCGAAGCAACAGACTCAGAGCTCAAAGAGACGTTTGTTTTTTCAATAGTGTTCTCCTTGTTCTCATCTTCTGCTACTTTACCTGCACATGTAACAGAAGCATCAGTATTTTCAACATTAATAACCCCTCCTGACACAAATCCAACTGGTTTTCCGTATTTAAGATGTGCCTCCCTGTCAATTTCTTCTTGTTTCATAGGGATGGATGTGTAGTTATGATTGTAAGGAGGAGGTACACTATCTTACGGTTCCTAGTCGAGTCTTTAAATAGCGAGTTGTGTTAGTCTTTAGTTGTTGTTGTTGTTGTTGGCGGTTCGGAAAGTCGTTTTTTTTTAACGTCAAGTTTTCACGATTTTTTTCGGATTTTTTTGTGTATATCTTTTTGTCGCGGGGGAGCATAGTAAATTTTTATCCATTCAAGATCATTCTCATGACCATTTGAAGGCTTTATAATCATGTTTTTGATTATAAATCGGGGGAGAATTTGGTATGGCCATTCGAAATTGGATTTGTGACTTTTCAAAGTTGAAGATTTTTGATAAAGCTTGTGGGAGAATTATGAAGGTAGCTTTTACAACAGAAGTTCTTCATCGAGCTTTACTAAGGTTTTTATAGAGAAGTATCCTTTACAGCAGAAGTTTTTCATCGAGCTCTGCTAAGGACTTGTTATATCTCCGACTTCTTGTATTTTCTCGATCAAGTGGCGTTACGAATCTTAAAGTTTGGGTTGTTACATGATATTTTTTGATGGCTTATATCATTAGCTTATTTGAAGATCGTTGTGACTTGGAGGGGGAGCTCTGATACCAATTGTAAAGTCCCGAAAATTGATCTACCAACGATCAAAGACAATAACAGTTGCAAACACGAATTAATAAATCAATAAAGAACAAAATACCAAGCTTGCATACGCTTTAATACTGCAAAACGTCTGATACAACTTGGAAATATACGAAAGCATCAACAACAACTAAAGACTGACACAACTCGCTATTTAAAGACTCGACTAGGAACCGTAAGGTGTTTACGGCCGTAAACAGTTTACGGCCGTAAACCCACTTTGCTCATAAACACCGTAAACCCAAAACAAAACACGAATAACTACATTTCTACTGCTATCTATGACTATGCCTAGACCAAACCATTTTACAGGGTCTAAGTCCATAACTATTTCTGGTATGTACTTGACCCGACCCGGCATGGTCCATTTGGGTTTCATGGCACCATGCAATTGGATAGACTAAATGAGAGAAATAACACTTGGAGAATATTAATATATTATACGTTCTAATATATTAATAATATTATTTGATTAGTTTGATCAATAGTTAATTTAGAATTAATTAAGTGGTCAAAAGAGAACTAATTAAATATATTGGTTGATTATGTAAATCATCCATATCTTGTATAGTGGGATAAGAGGCTCCATGGATTATCAAGTTGGGTTCTACCCATAGGATGCTCCATGGATGCTCCATGGGAGTTACAAACCCATGGGTCATGGAAATGAAGAGTCATGACACATTAGGGTTTACATGGTGTAACCCTAGATGTGTCAACACTATATAAGAATCATATTCTTCACCAAAATCGGCTACACTAAGAAAACAAGAGGGCTTGGCCGATTTCAAGAAGTGTGTGTTCTCTTATAAATTTTTCCAAGAGCATTTGGTGTTGTGTGAAGCATTTGAGACATCACACTTGGGGCGTTAGGCTCACAAGGTTTCAAGGAACACAAGCAACACAAAGGTAAGTTATTCTATCCTTCATTCAAGTTAAAATTGTTCCCCATGTATGCTAGATAGGAATATAGCCTTGGAATTCAACTTTGCATGATAATTAGACAAACATAGATCCAAGGTTATTAGGGTTGCATGTACACTTAGGAAGTGTTAGAATGCTCAAAACCCATCAGTGGTATCAGGGCCTAGGCTTGTTTTGCTTTTTATTTGTGCTTAAAAGTTGAAAAAAGTCGAAAATCTTGCTGTCTACGAATGGACTCGTCGAGTCCATGAGAGGGACTCATCGAGTTCACGTGTATCTTCAACCAACTCGGCGAGTAAGTTCATGCACTCGGCGAGTACGGTCGACTGGTTGCAGAATTTTGACTTTAGTTGCTGGAAATGAATTAGAAACATTACCCTAAACTTTTTGGTACTTGGAAAACTTGTTTTAGATGGTGTAATGTCCTTGATAATTCATTTACAACAACTAGTTATCAAAATTACAAAGTTTTAAGTGTAATTTTTGATTTATGAATAAGTTCATATTCATGTTCTTGTTCTTATGATGTTTTAGATGATCATAGGAATTATTTGTAACCTATGTGGTAGATTAATTCTTGATCATAATGTGTTTTAATGGAGTCCATAACTTGTCCTCAGGTTATGGAAAACCAAGAGTCACACTTGAATTAAAACCATTAAAAACAAACACAAGAGTTAGAAAAATAAAGAGTCTTCATTTTATTACTCTATTAAACTCATAAGTTACAAGAAATGAAAAGTTTTGAAAGTTACAAAACTTGCCCTCAAGTTTTGGAACAAGTAAACTTAAGTTAAAACTTTAGTTCCAACCCCTAGAATTTTAAAAGTTAAAATTCAACCCTTATACTTATGTTATGATTATTTAATAATTATATATATGTATAAGAACAAAGTCGTCTTACCACTAGTACGCCTCATTCATGAAGCCGGTCTATAAGGTGGGTATAAGGTTGTTTCCTATAAAATGGTGACTTAATAGGTGTCTACTCCCACCCACCGCTTGCTTGACTGGTGGAGGGTCGTTAGCCGAACGGTTAAGACAAGGACTTATAAATTCTCATTCAAAGTATGATGAATATAATAAAGTAACTAAATGTTTTATTAAATTCCCAATCTTAGTTACTTTAGGAAAATGTGAATAAGGTGCTAGTCCATGAAATTACACTTTACACTTTGTCTTAGTCGTTGGTGGAGCGTGTGTGGTTAACCAGCACACTAACTTGGACTTAACAAGGTAGGTAAAGGGTGACTTAAGGTTTATTATAGTATCGGTGGAGCGTGTGTCGTTTACCGGCACATCGATTGAGTGATAAACTTTAAGGGTACCAAGTGATTTGCATGGTTACTTCACACCTCGTTTTGTGATCCTCGGTATCCCAATCACAAAACTTGGAGGGCACACTCGAGATTGAAACATGCCTTTGAAAAGATCATTGAATCTCAAAGAATCTAGGAATTTCTAAGAACCAATCATAAAACCTAATATCTAATATTTCGGTTTTCATGGTGGAAATTGGTGAATCGTCGTTCACCTACCTTTCAAATATGTTATAGCTTGGATTACAGCATACCTCTTCTAAGTTATAATATGTTGTGATTGGATCCTAGCCTTAATATTACATTTGGGTGTTTTATTAAGGACTCTCATAGATCTATACTAAACTTGTTCTCTTCTTTCAGATGTCTTCAAACAATGCTGCTTCTGGCTCGAATCCTAATGGCTCCTTTACTCTTATGAGTTTGTGTGGGAAAGTTACCTTTGATGGATCCAACTTCAATGAGTGGATCAGAAACATCAGGATGATAACCCACTACGAGGACAAAGAATATGTCCTTGACAAGGAGCTTAAGGAAATTGATGAGTCCACTGCATCATGTTGGCCACAATGACAGCTGAACTCCAAAAGTCTTATGAAGATTTCTACCCTTATGAAATGCACCAAGATTTGATGGAAAGATACCATCAAAGTGCACGACAAGAGAGGTATGAAATCATCTGCTCCATGATAACAACCATGATGAAGGACGGAGATTCCGTCACAAGCCACATGCAGAAAATGCAAAGGTATGTGGATCGTTTGCTGAAGCTTAATGTGAACTTCCCTGAGGAGCTTGCAATAGATATAATTTTGCGCTCCTTACCATCGTGCTATGATCAATTCCGCATGACATATCACATGAACAAGGAAGAGGTCACCCTCAGCAAACTTCAGGGACTTCTCAAGACTGCAGAGACAGGTCTTAAGATGTCGGTTGCTATCACTCATACTCCAAACTCAACTCCGGTTTTGGCAATCGGGAAAAGTCAAGGGAGGAAGAGAAAGAGATCTTCGAAGGGTACCAAGGCTCGGACCCTTGATGGCTCTTCTTCAAGTGGAACCAAGAAAGGTTTCATTACTCCTTCTTCTGACCCAAAAGAGGCTGAATACTTCTATTACCATGAAAAGGCTCATTGGAAGCGGAACTGCCCAAAATACCAGCAGGATGTGAAGGATGGGAAAGTCAAACCCAACCATGCAAGTATTTACACTATCATTTCTAATAACTCACCCCATTCTAAATCTTGGGTCCTTGATACCGGTTGTGGTATTCATATTTACTGTGACTTGCAGGGACTAAGAAGAAGTGAGGATGTGGAGCAAGGAAGAATAAACTTGATCATGGGGAATAGGAAAGCTTCACCTGTCACCAAGATTGGAGTTTATACTTTATCGCTAAGTAGTGGGTTTAGTTTAGATTTGAATAAATGTTGTTACTCGCCAGGAATGGCAAGAAATATTATTTCCTTTCATGCTTTGTAGAAACAAGGGCTTACCTTTTCGTTTAATAATGAAGTTGGTTCTATTGATGCTTTCTTTAATAATGTTCTTTATTTTAAAGCATTACCTTGTGATGGTGTGTATGAAGCTGTGTCTGTTGTAAATAACTTAGGAAATAATGTTTTGTGTATTGATTCTACTACTAATAATAACTTGGATAAAGAATCATTATGGCATTGTCGTCTTGGACATACAAGCAAGAAATGCATAGGCGAACTCCAAAAGGATGGAGTCTTCGAGTCATTTGACCTAAAGTCAGATGATAGTTGCGAATCATGCTTACTTGGAAAAATGACAAAGTCACCCTTCACAGGCTCGTGTGAAAGGGGTGAAGGTTTGTTGGACCTTATACACACGGATGTGTGTGGGCCATTCAAACATGCCACAAGGGATGCTAATCGTTATTATTTGACTTTTACTGATGATTACAGTAGATATGGATATGTCTACTTAATCAAGCATATGTCAGAGACTTTCGAGAAGTTTAAGGAATTTAAATAGGAAGTCGAGAATCAATTGGGCAGGAACATTAAGATGCTTCGATCCGATCGAGGTGGTGTGTATCTTAGTTCAGAGTTCCTCGACTATCTAAGGGAATGTGGGATTGTCTCACAATTGACACCTCCCAGGACACCGCAGTTGAATGGTGTGGCTGAGCGGCGTAATCGAACCTTGTTAGACATGGTTCGTTCCATGATGAGTCGAGCTTCGCTACCAATCTCATTCTGGGGGTATGCCTTAGAGACTGCCGCCCATATTCTTAATCTAGTCCCTACAAAGAAAGTTGCCAAAACGCCTCACGAGATGTGGACTGGTAAAGTACCTAAACTAGACCACATCAAGATTTGGGGATGCGAGGCTTTCGTGAGACGCGAGACTCATGATAAGCTCGAACCCCGAAGCGAGAGGTGTATTTTCATCGGCTACCCACAACAATCCTTTGATTACCTCTTCTACAGACCTAGTGACAATGTGGTCTTTGTAGCAAGAAGAGGAGTCTTTCGAGAAAGAGAGTTTATAAGCCAAGGAGACAGTGGGAGGCAAGTTGATCTTGAAGAAATTCAAGAGTCAAGTGGTGAAGGAACTTCAAACTCTAGCCCTCAACTTGAGGAGGAAACTCCTGTTGAGCCAATTGACGAATCTGTACCTCTGAGGCGTTCCACGAGAGTTAGGAGTGCACCTGAGCATTACTATGGATTCCATATTTCTGCTGAAGGTGAGACACTTATTAGTGATGAGACACTAGTAAGTCAAGATGACCCTAACAGCTACGAGGAAGCCATGGCAGGCCCCGAGTCTGCTAAATGGAAAGAGGCTTTGGATAGCGAGATACAATCCATGTATGACAATCAAGTTTGGAACTTGGTTGAAAATGTACCAGGTCGTAAGACAGTGGGGTGCAAATGGGTCTTCAAGAAGAAGACCGAAATGGATGGTAAAGTACACACTTATATGGCTAGACTGGTTGCAAAGGGCTTCTCTCAAATTCCTGGAGTGGATTATGATGAGACCTTTTCTCCGGTAGCCAAGATTAAGTCTATTCGGGTTCTGTTAGCCATAGCTGCATTTCATGACTATGAAATATGGAAGATGGATGTCAAAACTGCTTTCCTTAATGGAAAATTGGCTGAAGATGTTTACATGAGTTAGCCAGAAGGTTTTGTCAGCAACAAGTACCCTAATAGAGTGTGTAAGCTTGAGAAATCCATCTATGGATTAAAGCAAGCACCTTGCAGATGGAATCTTTGCTTTGATGAAAAGGTCAAGGAATTTGGCTTTTCTAGGAGTGAAGATGAAGCTTGTGTGTATGTCAAGGCTAGTGGGAGTATAGTTAGCTTTTTGGTATTGTATGTGGATGACATACTACTCATAGGAAACGACATTCCAACCCTGCAGGAAGTAAAGTCCTGGCTTGGGAAGTGTTTCGCTATGAAGGACCTCAGTGAAGCTGCCTATATTTTAGGGATAAGGATCTTGAGAGATCGGAGTAAAAGACTAATTGGACTTAGTCAGAGTACCTACTTGGATAAGGTGCTGAAGAGATTCAGCATGCAGGACTCCAAGAAAGGAGAGTTACCCATCCAGAGTAACGCCAAATTGAGTAAGACACAAAGCCCTAGCACTGAGGCTGAGATAGTAGAAATGAGTCTAGTACCTTATGCTTCGGCTGTAGGTTCGATCATGTATGCTATGACGTGTACTCGACCTGATGTAGCCTTTGCCTTGAGCATGGTTAGCAGGTTTCAGGGGAACCAAGGCAAGGCACACTGGACTGCGGTAAAGAATATTCTCAAGTACCTACGAAGGACTAAGGACTGGGTCCTTACCCTCGGTGGGAGTGATGACTTGAGAGTAGTTAGGTATAGTGATGCTAGCTTCCAGACTGATAGGGATAATTTTCGCTCTCAGTCAGGCTGGGTCTTTACCCTAAATGGAGGAGCAATTTTTTGGAAGAGTTCCAAGCAAGAGACAGTGGCAGATTCTACTTGTGAATCAGAGTATATTGCAGCTAGCGAGGCGGCAAAGGAGGCGATATGGATGAAGAACTTCATTGGAGACCTTGGAGTTGTACTAGCTATTAAAGAGCCAATGGAAATTTTCTGTGATAGTGAAAGTGCTGTTGCCTTAGCCAAGGAACCAAGGGATCATGGGATATCCAGACACATCGACAGAAAATACCATTTCATCAGACATCGGATCGAAGAAGGACTCCTCGTGGCAAAGAGGGTATCATCCGATGAGAATCCGACAGATCCCCTCACAAAGGGACTGACTCGGGTTAAGCATCGTCAGCATGCTCGGAGCATAGGGCTGAAGGATAATATTAACTTTAGTAGTTAGATAACCTCGAAATTTGTAAAGTGTAATTGACATTTGATGATGAATAAAAAATGTTTTATTTATGAGTAAAGTGTTACTATCTCTTGTCGATCGTTTACTATATTTCTTTTGCATGTTTTGACTTCCAGAATAATTTTTGTTTGGTATAACATATTATTCAAACCTCCACAGTCAGTCATATGTTGGAAGTAGGTATGAATCAAGACTGTCATGTTTGGGTGTAGAGGTGTTGGACAAGGTTACAACAATCATGAGTGCTCATAAGTTCTGAGCATTGGCCTCAACCCACGCTCACTGGAATCACTTCATGGAATTCTATCTCGAGTGATCGTGAGACGGTAATATCGTATAAGTCTTCAAACCTAGAGATATGATTTGTTACTTCCAAGTTGGTTATGCATTGATTGTATGAAAACGCATTGGTAACTCGATGTTATAAATCGTGCTCTTGTGTGTAATTCAATGAGTGGTAGAACAAACATATGATTCGAAGTTTATCTGTTCCTTCTTGGATTAGAAGTTGATATCTGGGCCCCTCGATGATTTTGTTTTGACCCATGTATCGGGCCCGGTCAGAACTAAGTTGATGTGTTCAATTAAGTTCTTTGTCAAACAAATCGGAAATCGGGAAACAAACTGTTGGACAATAAGTAAGACATTGTTCCATGTATTTGTCCGACTGATATCTAGAACAGAGGATTATATGATCACTTATCTTAAATGGCGTACCATCATCTTCTCAGTTCCGAGAAACCTTGAAAAGAGCTACGATTGCCGATCGGTTCCTGAAGTCATACTTGCAGTAATAGTTATTAGACTTATCCAAGTGGGAGACTGTTGGATAAGGTGTCTAAGTCCATAACTATTTCTGGTATGTACTTGACCCGACCCGGCATGGTCCATTTGGGTTGCATGGCACCATGCAATTGGATAGACTAAATGAGAGAAATAACACTTGGAGATTATTAATATATTATAAGTTCTAATATATTAATAATATTATTTGATTAGTTTGATCAATAATTAATTAAGTGGTCAAAAGAGAACTAATTAAATATGTGGGTTGATTATGTAAATCATCCATATCTTGTATAGTGGGCTAAGAGGCTCCATGGATTATCAAGTTGGGTACTACCCATAGGATGCTCCATGGATGCTCCATGGGAGTTACAAACCCATGGGTCATGGAAATGAAGAGTCATGACACATTAGGGTTTACATGGTGTAACCCTAGATGTGTCAACACTATATAAGAATCATATTCTCCACCAAAATCGGCTACACTAAGAAAACAAGAGGGCTTAGCCGATTTCAAGAAGTGTGTGTTCTCTCATAAGTTTTTCCAAGAGCATTTGGTGTTGTGTGAAGCATTTGAGGCATCACACTTGTGGTGCTAGGCTCACAAGGTTTCAAGGAACACAAGCAACAACAAGGTAATTTATTCTATCCTTCATTCAAGTTAAAATTGTTCCCCATGTACGCTAGATAGGAATATAGCCTTGGAATTCAACTTTGCATGATAATTAGACAAACATAGATCCAAGGTTATTATGGTTGCATGTACACTTAGGAAGTGTTAGAATGCTCAAAACCCATCACTAACGACACCTCCTCCCATACAACATCTCAAAGGGTGTCACACCGGTGCTCAACTGATGGTTGTTGTTGCAGGAAAGCTCTGCCAAGGGCAAATACATGTCACAACTCTCTCCGAAATCTATTATATATATACCCGAAGTATGTCCTCGAGCGTCTGAATCGTTCGCTTACTCTGTAGTGTCCTCAGACATCACCAAGGTAAACTCTACCTCATTTCTCATATCCCTCTTCGATACTGAACACCAGATCAGCTTTTGGCCCCACAGCTGAACCTCCAAAGGTCACACATATCATAACCCAAGATATCACACCAACTTCCTCCCTTTGACAAATATTCTGGCCCAGTGACACGCAAGTCACTAAATTCTCTTCTCCTCATACAAAAAGTACAATCCGATCGAAGATCGAATGAACTCTGACCTCTGGAGTCTACTGCGCATATCTCCTACGCACCTTGCTGAATCTCTCGACAGACGCGGAGGCCCCAGCCCCACCCAGTTTAACCACTAGGCTCCAGAACTCAATATTAGGGCTACTCAAGCCTAAAACTCCTCTGCATCGTACATTGATGAGAGATCACTCCATCATCAAACTATCTTGCCGTCTAACGAGTTCTATGGCTTCTTGCAATATCACGACAACCTCTGACTAGTGAGTACTACGATTCCCCGTAGCACCACAACGCCAACTGACTAGTGAGTACTACAGCTCCCCGCAGTACCACGACTCCCACTCTCTGACTTGTGAGTACTACAGCTCCCTGTATCATCACAACACCCCTTGATTGGCGAATACCATGGCTCCCTGTAGAATCACGACTCTCTCTCTGGCTTACGAGTACTACGGCTCCCCGTAGCATCACAACACCCTCTGACTGGCGAATACTACGCCCCCCGTAGTATCACGACTCTCTCTCTCTCTCTAGCTTGCGAGTACTATGGATCCTCGTAGCATCACAACACCCTCATTCTCATTATAACGACCCACTATGCTCACTAACTCATGCACCGAAGACTATCATAGGTAGTCACACACTTGCCCCAATATGCATTACAGACTCTAGCGGCAACCGCTATACACAGAACCCATCACTACAGAGATCCACTTCCTTAAATAATTCCCTCTTGATGGCAATACACGAAGGGCTCCCACTGGAACCCTAGATACATGATACATCACTAGTCGCTTCAAACTCAAGACTCTAAATAACTCTAAAATCAAGACGCTATACGCGGAAACCACGGAACACCATCACCAAACATCACAATGTCCTGCCGCTACCACTGATTCTCCTTCTCCGAGCACCATACATATACAATAATACATTCCTCTGAGCCTCATAATAATTCTTCATTTTACCCAATGCGCAACTTCAGTGTATCCAAACACTCACTTGGAATACAAAGAAAGCGTTGACGCTTCAGAACACACTGATCATCCTCTGGAATCCTTTCCTCTACTGCTCAGAATCCACGCAAGAATACACATACCGGCCCGGAAGTTGGCTGCTCGATGATCTTCTAACCACCCGAAAGTTGGCTGCTCCATACTTCGACCCAGAAGTTCTCGACTGCCCATACTTGTCATCACTAGCCTTCCACTTGAGACGGCCCTGACCACCGCCAAATTCCTGTCCACTCACCACCTGCCGTGGAGACACTCATCTCTCTCTCTCTCTCTCAGACATACACCACCTGCATTTTCTCGCCCTGCAACTTTCCCTAATCACCAATGACCCTGATCCCATGAATTCAAGTCGCAGGTTCCTGTATCCAACCCTTAACCGCTCTTGCACAAATCTCTGGTTCCCTAAATAAAATACCCGATTCTCCCCCACTAGGATTCGAACCGTCCCCAATTGGCATACAACCATCCTGCCAATTATTTTTA
Source organism: Lactuca saligna (assembly GCF_052625555.1). Lineage (NCBI taxonomy): Eukaryota > Viridiplantae > Streptophyta > Magnoliopsida > Asterales > Asteraceae > Lactuca > Lactuca saligna. Next base: position 79,544,429 of record NC_136418.1, read on the forward strand.
CCAGCAGAATCGCACCTGCCCCTGGCAAGTGCTGCGCAACGCCCGAAAATCCCCTTTAAGGAAATCAATCGATCTCATGGACTCTAAACCTCAGATGAAATCCTCAAGAACTTCTTGTGACGACGGCCTCTAGTCGTTCCAGGTCCCGAATCATCATACTCCCCCACCTCGACTCATCAACCAATGTTCCAATACATGGATCGTCCAAAGAATAGGGACCTACTCCCATATTCAATACCCAACATAGATCAAAAACCATTGCACTGATAAACTCTACTGGACTCCCCACTGATACCACTACAATACGACCTACTATACTCAAATAGGTGTAACGTGGTCCATGAGTATCTCAGTCCTAACTAACTATCTTCTCATGATAATGACTACCTCGCGGCACACATGCTACCTGATACTCTGGTGGAAAATCATCATCAATGACAACCTACAGGGTTTACCCCCAAACCCAAAACTTAAACATCATGCCTCTCATGTTTCGCACATGAACATAAATAACACCACTCAGGTCATAGAAGGTGACATCTCTTCTATCGATTGATTGCTCAACTCAGACCGAAATTCTCCCCTCCCTCTGACTCCTTACCAAAATACTCTGAAAGGCTCTCAACCTCCGTCTCAAAGGATGCCCCTTCGAACTCAATCATGGCCCAAAAGCCTAAAACCCATAGCATCCAATCTCTACCTCATCAATCGATACCGGATAACTGGAAAACCGTAAGCATCATTCACTACGAACCATGGTACCCATCCCATGACATCTCCTCTCAATATTCTCTGGTGTATGTTACCCGAACCATAGCATGAATCCTTCATCTGTTCCGGTGTATGGTACTCGAACCATAACATCACTCCTCAATCTGCTTCGATGTATAGTACTCGAACCATAGCATCAATCCTTCATTTGCTCCGATGTATGGTACTCGAACCATAACATCACTCCTCAATCTGCTTCGATGTATGGTACTTGAACCATAGCATCAATCCTTCATCTGCTCCGATGTATGGTACTCGAACCATAACATCACTCCTCAATCTGCTTCGATGTATTGTACTCGAACCATAGCATCAATCCTTCATCTTCTCCAATGTATGGTACTTGTGTTAGATTAATGTCTAAGTCCATAACTATAATTGGTAAGACTTGACCCGACCCGGCATGGTCCATTTGGGTTGCATGGCATCATGCAGTTGGATAGACTATAATGAGAGAAATAAGACACTTATGGTTATTAATATATTATATGTTCTAGTATATTTATAATAAGAATAATGAGATTATTTAATTACTATTGATCAAGAATTATTCTAGGATTAATTAAGTGATCAAAAGAAGACTAATAAATATATGGGTTGATTGTGTAAATCATCCATACTTGTGTAGTGGGCTAATGCTCCATGGATAATCAAGTTGGGCTAAAACCCATAAGATGGTCCATGGATTCTCCATGGTGTATTTGAACCCATGGATCCAAGGAAATGGAAAGTCATGACAATTAGGGTTTACCCTAATTGTAACACTATATAAAGATCTTATTCTTGACAAAATCGGCACTAGTATGATTCTAGAGAAGGCTAGCCGATTTTCATGAACTGTAGAATTCTCTCAAGTTATTCCAAGTGTATTTGGTGTTGTGTGAACCATTTGATGTGTCACACTTGGGGTACTAGGCACTCAAGCTTCATGAACACATTCTACATCAAAGAGGTATGTATTCTATCTTGTTATATTGATAGTTTTGTATGCTAGATTAGGATAATACCTTGGATGTTCATATTTGCATGTATAATAGAGAAAGCATATATCCAAGGTATTTAGGGTTGCATGTACACTTAGGAGTGTTAGAATGCTCATAACCCAACAGTGGTATTAGAGCCTAGGCTTGTTTTCTTGTTATACTTGCAATAAAAGCTGAATAATCGAGTTTTGTGCTGTCTACCCAGCAGACTCGCCAAGTCCATGAAGGGACTCGACGAGTCCAAGGCAAAAAGCATCCAACTCGCCGAGTTGGTTAGTGCACTCGACGAGTTGGACCCCCAGACAGCATAAATTCAACTTTTTTGGCTGGAATTGGACTAGGAACAATACCCTAAGATGTTTTTGAACTTATAAACATGTTTTTGATGTGGTAATGTTCATGCTAATCCAATTTCAATGATGATTGTCAATAGATTCATGTTTTGTATTAGTTTAAAGGTTAGACTAATTACATGAAAAAGTTTGATTTGAATTATCTTGTTCTTATGAGTTGCTTAGATTAATAGAAAAGTTGAGTGAAATAGTTGTTTTCAATCCAAATTAATCTAAGAGTTGATTTAAAAATGGGTTTTTGTAACTTGTCCTCAAGTTATATGAAGAGTCACATTTAAGTTTCATAAAACTCATAAAAGTTGGCAAAGGTTACAAAATGAAGAGTCTAGTTCTAATTAATTGGAGTTATGACTCCATAATTTGTCCTCAAGTTATGGAGGACCAACAGTCTCTTCATTAAATAATACATAAATAAAAAGTGTAACCTTAATTAATTCCATAAGTTATAAAATAAAGAAAAGTTAATTCTTTTATTAGTTTAAAGTCTTCCATAACTTGTCCTCAAGTTATGGAACTTGAAGAGTTTTTGGATTAAAACTATTTTAAACACATAAGTTATGGAATTAATTAGTTTTGAATAGTTTCAAAAACTTGCCCTCAAGTTTTGGAATTTGTAAAGTTTTCTCTTATGAATACTTTAATTCCAAGTTAGCCCTCAGAATTTTAAGAGTTAAAATTCAACCCTTATACTTTATAATACTATAAGTTAATAATATATATATGTATACGAGTAAAGTCAGTCTTACCGCTAGTACGCCTCATTCTCGAAGCCGGTCTATAAGGTGGGTATAAGGTTGTTGCCTATAAAATGGAAACTTAATGGGTGTCCACTCTCACCCACCGCTTGCTTGACTGGTGGAGGGTCGTTAGCCGAACGGGTTTGACAGGACTATAATTCTCTCTTCATTAAAAGTATTAATGATAAATACTAAGTAACTAAACTCTTAATAATACTTAATCTTAGTTACTTAGGAAAATGTGAATAAGGTGCTAATCTATGAAATTACACTTTGCACTTTGTTTAAGTCGGTTAGTGGAGCGTGTGTGGTTAACCGTCACACTAACTCGTATTTAACAAGGTAGGCAAAGGGTAACTTAATGTATATCATAGTATCGATGGAGCATGTGTGGTTAACCGGCACATCGATTGAGGGGTAAACACTTAAGGGTACTAAGTAATTTGCATAGTTACTTCACACCTTGTTTTGTGATCCTCGGCATCCCAGTCACAAAACCTGAAGGGCACACTCGAGATTGAAATATGCCATTGAACAGTTCAATGAATCTTAAAAGATCTATGAGTTTCAAAAACAATTAAAACCTAATAATACATTTCGTTTATCTTGGTGAAAATTGGTGAATCGTCATTCACCTACCTTCAAGTTGTTTTATAGCTTGGATTACAGCATACCTCTTCTAAGTTATAAAATAGTTTGTTGGGTCCTAGCCTTAATATTTCATATTGGGTGTCATATTAAGGACTTTAAGATCAACTATCTTGAATATCTCCCAAAACATGTCTGGTTTAGACATTTATGATCTTCCCAAATCTCTTGAAACAAGCTTTCCTAAATGAAGATGATGTTCCATGGAAATCATACTTCTTTCACCTCCTCCAATTATTCTCCCTACCCCACAAGTTCTTGAAAAGTTTAAGGTCACTCGATCCCTATTGGGAATTAAAGGTCTAGGTGTGGTCACATCTTGGAGATGTAGTCACATATTGACAAGCCGGGAGAGTTGGGTGTCAAAGTCTTGAGAAAGTTGGTGGTTTAATCACTTTCTAAGTCACATAGTGAGTTCTTTTGGAACACCTATGAAACAGACATGACAAGACCCTTAATGATCTTATCTATTTGTTAAGATCAACTTCCTGAAACTTTATGGACATTGACAATGGTGACACTGGAAATATAGAAACGACATTCTCTTCCCAAGAAAAACGGATTGACCATAGTCAACTAGGTTGACCAAATGGTAAAGAGAAAAGGCTAAGTCTGTAATAGTCTCGTGTACCATTATCAAAGGGTCCATATGTTTATATTGCCAAATGAAGGGTCATTAGTTGCGAAGCTGCCAAGTTTACCTAAGGATGTTAAAGTCAATAAGGTTGACTCTACTTCAGGTAAAGTCCACTACTCAAACTCTGTTAAGTTTCTATTCTGAGATTCCTGATACATGATGTGACTGGGTCACATGGTAATGTCTTAAGAATCAAAGAAAAGTGAAGGAAATTAAAGAAAGAATATGTTGAATCTGATCGCATAGATGGATTTCTATTGCGTAGTTTAAAGATCAGACTCTTGAGCTACTTCTTAGGAGTTATGAGGTATTGCTTAGGAATAGATAACAACAAGTTTTCATATGGATTGTAAGGATAAGTTTTTCCACATAGTGTTAAAAATAAAAGAAAAATTTTGATTTTATTTATTTTAAAATATCCTTACAATGGCATTTGAGGAAAAATTGTTGCTTATATGATTCCATTAATAGCAAGAGTGGAAATATGAAATTGATTCCTTTATTTGTGGTAATGTCTAAATTTACCAAATAAGGAAATATTCTCGTCACCCAAGTCTCAATTGGACCGGGACATGGAATCATGCAAGTTGTATAGCATGATGAATGAGAACTTTCAAGTATTGGAAAAGTTAAGACTAATTACTTGTTCACATGGATGTGTGAGTCAAGTAATGGACTAAGGGATCGAGTACATATTCATGTGCACTGATTAAGTCCACCACAAAAGATATAAGGCTATTCGTCATAGTTTACTAAAGCTCAGTAAATATGATTATACTTACATGCATAAGTGTAACTCTGAGACATTGGAAAGGGTTTCAATGCATGGCAAAGCGGATAAGAAGAATCCAATTAGGCAGAAGGATAAAAGTTTCTCAAAGCTGAAAAGATGGGAGAGTACTTTAGTATCAGTTTTGTGATCATCTTAATGATTAAGAAACCATATCAAAATTAGTTCTCTAAGGAAGTCTTAGTGCATTCTTATGACTAAGAAGAAGGGATCTTGAATTGTTGAAATGGTTAAATCAAGATGACGAGTCATACTTCGTTCCAATACAAGTCTTAGAGTCATACTCCAAGATTGTAATTTGAGTGACATGTCTTTAAGAAGGTTTAAAACACGTGTCAAATGTAAGAGTAAAAGTGTCCTACTCTTGTTCATTTGAAGTTGGTAAGTTGTGATGTTTTGGATAAAACAAAGACCAACTTAGGCCAATTATGTGAAGTGTTTGGTCTTGATTAGAATCCACACTATCTCTTGGATGAATGACAAGGGAGTCTTATATGTCAAGAGGACAATGGGAGTCTTAAAGGTCTTGATAGTCTCAAGAACTAATCAAGAATAAAACCTGAAGTTCTTCACTAGCACACGAGTTGAGGTTTATAACCTATCCTGTTGACATATTTTATGTCCATTCCAGTTAAAGTTGGCTTTGCATATGAGTTCTTAGAATTCTCAATTTGTTACACAACAACTTGGAAGCAATGGCAGGCCCTTGAACTGCCAGGTGGCAAGAAATTAAGATTGAGTTCAGTCCATATGAGATTGGATTTGTCATTATCCTTGTCTTGTGACTATGGTTTTGACAACTCACATGGATAAGAACACATACACCATTAAATCTAAGTGTCATAAGGTTTCTCTCCGATTCATGAAAATGATGGTGAGGAAACACTTTCACTATGTAGATTTTAGCTAGATAGCAATTGTGATATTTGCATTCTCAAAGTCGTTAGTGGAGCGTGTCTGGTTAACCGGCACACTAACCTGGACTTGTGAGAAGTGGCAAAAAGGTCTAACCATTATGATTATGGCATCCCTCTTCATAATTGTTTAGATACGCAAGTGTGCTATCTAAGGGAATGTGTATGATTTTGATAAAGTTTTATCAAAACAATCTAGTATCAGAAATTTGAAGTTTGGTAAGAAAGTCAGCTGATTTCTGAGTACATGTCAAAGCTAGTGGGAGCATAAGTGTTATGCTAATAATCATCATGTTAGTGGGAGCATGATAATTATGATAAGTATTGCAAGATAGCAATATTAATTATAGAAAACAAAAGGGTTTCAAGTGGGAAAAGTTGTTTTGCTATAATTAAGGGAGAGGAAACTATACTTCATCTCAAATCTATAAGCTTAGATCATGAGGCTTTAATCATTTAGTCAAGGATATATATATATATATATATATATATATATATATATATATATATATATATATATATGAATTTCATGTTGGAATGGCTCAAAACCCAAGGAAATTCTGTATATGGGTCCATTATTTGCGTTCTAAAATTCGATGATGATTACGGCATCCCTTTTCATAATCTGAATTATGGGAACTTGGCGAATTGAAATGGAAATGTTATAGCAAAAGATTGGTTTAGTCTTTATGTGAGACATCATGAATCGTGTCCCGTATGCTTCGGATATAGGATCGATTACATGTGCTATATTCACCCTTTCTAAAATTTTCCAAATGCCTGGGGCATTAAGAAGGGAAAAGGTTTAGAACTGGGTATGACTAAAAGGATTAAACAATTGTCGAGGATAATCTAAGGTTTACCAAAGATTGGTTGCTCAAGGATAGTTGAAAGTATAGTGATAATTCTGGAAGGACCATATTAACATAATCTGTAAGGAGGCAACTCTTATTCAGAAGTGATAGTCAAAATGAATCTGGAGATGTTTCAAAGTCAGAAATTTCAATCTGTGTAAGATTAAGGAAGCTTAATGCAAGAAGGATGTTTCCAAGGAATTGATCTCCTTTGGAATACTCTGTAATGATTGTTGCCAAGTCTTTGTGAATTTGTGCATAATCATTACAATAGGATCAATGCATATAAGTTTAGAATCCAACAGATTTCAGTAAATAGCATGAATTTGGAATTCTTGCATTTGCAGTAAGGATTTGGGAGTGTGAAAAGAGAATCATTGAAGTTATGTTCAATGGATCTAGTTCACAAAGTAAAGATCATAGACAAACATAGTATGCATACTTGGTGTATGGCATGACTAGTGTTTAGAAAAACATAATGTACATGCTTGGAGCATGGGACAACTATTGTTTTAAATTCAAGAATAAAGTGGATAGCTGAAACAGTATACAATGAATAATGTGTAATCATATGTTGATAAATAAAAGGTGTTTTATTTATGTTCATAGGTTTTGATACCATATTGGATTCAATTATTATTGTGTTTCACTTTGCATGTTTTGACTTCCCAGATAAACTAGGTTATTCTTCCGGAATGACAAAGTTATTCAAACCATCCACAATCGGTCATATGTTGGAAGTAGATATGAATTAACATTGTCATGGGTTGGCTTGTAGAGGTCTAAGGTGTTGGACAAAGGGCTACAACACTCATGAGTGCTCATAAGTTCTGAGTATTGGATTCAACCCGCGCTCATTGGAATCACTTCATGGATTTTATCACTGGTGATCATGAGACGATAATATCTTATATTCTTTAAACCTAGAGATATGAGTTGTTACTATGAGTTGATAGTACATTGATTGCACGAAAACACATTGGTAACTCGATGTTATAAAACGTGTCTTTGTGTATGATTCAACAAGTAGTAGAACAAGCCATACGAGTCGAAGTTTATCCATTCCTTTTACCTTCGGGATAAAATCGATATATGTGGGCCCCTCGATGATTTGATGATGACAAATGGAAGTGCTCGGCTGGGCCAGGACTGATTTGATTTGTGCAATTACTCGGTTGTCATAAATCGGAAATTTGGAAACAACAAATGGACAGAGAGAATGATTATAATCCATGTCTCAGTCCATATGATATCTAGAATGGAGGAACATATGATACCTTATCTAATGGACAAGTCATTGACAAAGTTCAACGTTTATCGACAAGGTTAGAGTTCGATAGAAGCTTTTGAGAGCTATGATTGCCAGTTGGTTCCTGAAGTCATACGCAATAATAGTTTTAGACTTATCCAAGTGGGAGACTGTTGGATTAATGTCTAAGTCCATAACTATAATTGGTAAGACTTGACCCGACCCGACATGGTCCATTTGGGTTGCATGGCATCATGCACTTGGATAGACTATAATGAGAGAAATAAGACACTTATGGTTATTAATATATTATAAGTTCTAGTATATTAATAATAAGAATAATGAGATTATTTAATTAGTATGGATCAAGAATTAATCTAGGATTAATTAAGTGATCAAAAGAAGACTAATTAAATTTATGGGTTGATTGTGTAAATCATCCATACTTGTATAGTGGGCTAATGCTCCATGGATAATCAAGTTGGGCTAAAACCCATAGGATGGTCCATGGATGCTCCATGGTGTATTTGAACCCATGGATCAAGGAAATGGAAAGTCATGAAAATTAGGGTTTACCTTAATTGTAACACTATATAAAGATCTTATTCTTGACAAAATCGGCACTAGTATGATTCTAGAGAGGGCTAGCCAATTTTCATGAAGTGTAGAATTCTCTCAAGTTATTCCAAGTGTATTTGGTGTTGTGTGAACCATTTGAGGTGTCACACTTGGGGCACTAGGCACTCAAGCTTCATGAAGACATTCTACATCAAAGAGGTATGTATTCTATCTTGTTATATTGATAGTTTTGTATGCTAGATTAGGATAATACCTTGGATGTTCATATTTGCATGTATAATAGAGAAAACATAGATCCAAGGTATTTAGGGTTGCATGTACACTTAGGAGTGTTAGAATGCTCATAACCCAACAACTCGAACCATAACATAACACCTCAATCTCCTTCGATGTATGGTACTCGAACCATAGGATCAATCCTTCATCTGCTCCGATGTATGGTACTCGAACCATAACATCACTCCTCAATCTGCTTCGATGTATCGTACTCGAACCATATCATCAATCCTTCATCTACTCCGATGTATGGTACTCGAACCATAACATCACTCATCAATACGCTCATTAGAAACTTCAGAATACCCCATGTATCAAGTATGGGTCCTCTACTTTCAGTAGTACAGGCCCATACTACCTACCACATCTAGCCATACTTTCCACACGGCCTATCCCAAAGCTCCTAAGTAGTTGCTCGACCTTCTCGATCCCCAATTCCATCGCGTGCTTGCTCTCCAGCGAAATTCTCTACTCTGCCAGCGCACTCATCTGGCTACAGTTACTCCTTAGGCTCTTTCTAGATTCCCACACTTCTCTGCCATCAGCTGCTAAAGAACTCCTAATGATGCCAGCCATCTACCTCCTGAATATCGTCATATTCGCTTGCTAGCTGACTCCCATCATCAAGAGTTCCACAAAGCACGAAGCAAGTAGCATTCGAGCATCGAAGAATATATATATAACTCACTCTGGGTGATAACTCCGCTTGCTCTGCTCATCCCCGAAGGTACCATCGAACTCTGCAACTCTTCTCCTCGTAGTTTTTAACTACTCCTTTGCTAAGTACCATGGTACTTATCTAGGTATCTCCCCTAGATTACTCTTCCACTCGAATCCCCTCAAGGATTCCAACTAAATATTGTCACTCATCACATACTCAAAAGCACATCGTATAAAACAACAATCCCTGGGCTAAGGCATCACAAATCAGACCACTCTAGTCCTAAGATATGGAATACGTAGCTTCTCTCTAACATGCTATAATATCTCATAAAGTGCATCATAAATATCTCATAGCACAAAAGTAAGGGTATTTTGGGGATTCACCGTTCGGGTGCTGGCTGACGGTACACACCTTCCACTCTGCTTGTCTCCAAAACTTCTTTTTCTTTTTATAAGATTTGTAGTTTTGGTTGTAAAATTTCTCAAATCCTCGGTTTGAGTTCAAATACGCCCGAAGGTGCATCCGAATCCCTCAAACCAAGGCTTTGATACAAACTTGTAACAACGTAAAATTTCCAATTTATTTTTTCATTTTTAAACCACTAAATGTATATCATATCATAACCTCAAATCCATAACAACATTGTTTTGAAAACAAATCCGAAGATCCCTCTAGCATGAATTCCTTCGGTGTGGGTGTGTACAAGTCAAGCCGTCGCCTTCCCACAGTCCTCGCTGGTACCTGAGACGTCAAACACAACAACTGTAAGCATAAATGCTTAGTGAGTTCCCCAAAATACCACATATCACAAATACGCCACTCAAGGCTAAACCCGACCTTCCGGTCAAGATGTCTCAGCGGGACCCTCTAGTCCCGCAGCTCGCCGGACCCTCTGGTCCAGTTATAGCTCATTGGGCCCTCTGGCCCGGTCTGAATCGTTGGACCCTCCGGCCCGATCTATATTATCATACTGCATACATCTAACACATAGCACGTAATCTCTAATAGAACACATAATCTCATACATAGCACATAAGACCCTCTGGTCAACTCGAAATATCACTCAAGGTAACGTATAGTGAGAAGACTCACCTCGCGTATCTCGGAATCACTAGCGCTCGATCTCCCGAGCTATCATCCTCCTACAACACAAGCATATCTCTACTTAATACCATCTTGACCCTGGCTGACTAACACCACAAAGTCAAACTAGTCAACTCTGGACAACGGTCAAAGTCAACCCTGACTGGCTCTACTTTCCGAGTCAACCCGATGACTCACCGAGTCCCCAAGCTCAGAACTTCCGTCAATCCATGACCAGACTCGCCGAGTCCAACAACTCTGAGTCCACCCGCACCCAACTTACCGAGTCATCCCTTGACTCACCGATTCTCGACTCAACCAGAAAATATTGTGACTCTTCGACAAGACTCGCCGATTCCAATAACATACTTGCCGAGTCTAAGGCTATCTTCAACCTACTCGCCGAGTTGTTTGTCCAACTCATTGAGTTCCGACTGATTTTCAAGCAACTCGTCAAGTCTACCCATGTGACTCACCGAGTACCACCGGTCTGAATCCATACAGAAGCATTCCATGCCATGCAATTGATCCAAAACATAGATCTAGCCTCCTACAACCCATCCATCACGTAAAGTGGCAAACTTTACATGAATCCAAAGAGATCTAGGCCATATTCACTTTAGGGCTAGGGTTTGGGATATGATGGCTTCACTAAGCACTCAAACACATGGACTTTAATGCACTCTAGACCTTCCCCATTCCAGATCTGAGGTAGCAACCTCAGATCTAACCTCCAGACTCCAAAACATCCCAAGTTAAGCTCCCCATAAACCTCAAAATGATGAATTCAAATGAGCAACAGCCAAAGAACGAGATATTACCTCAAAAGAGTGCCCGAACTGCAATGAAACTCGAATCCAAGCAAATCCCCTTGCTCCAAGCCTCCAAACTCCCAAGATTCCTTCAACAAATACCCTTCAAGCTCCCAAATGCAATTTGATTCACTCACACACGAATGCTAAGGGTTTCTGGACTTGAGGATGAGTAAATAGGTTGGGGAATGGATGTTAAGTTCTTTATATAGGGCTCAACCCCAAGAATTAGGGTTTTCTCCACTCAGCGCCTACTCGCCGAGTCCAGCCTTGGACTCGCCGAGTCGGCCACTTAACACGCAACCAATATCGCGACCCTACTCGCCGAGTCTACCCATGGATTCACCGAGTTCCCTTTTTCAATTTACTCTTTTAGCCCTTCAACTCTACTCTTGATATTTTGGGATGTTACAATAGTTAACAATTTACCAAATGGATGAAAGGCTTCAAGAGGATCTTTTGAAGCAACACACAAACTCAAGATTTCATGGAGGAAAAATGAGAGAGTTCTTGAAGATTTAGAGAAGGAGGAAGATGTGAGTGAAAGTTGAAGTGAGAAATGAGGGGGTGAGGGTGCTCTCGGCTGATGAGGGGGGGATAAGGGGGGAAAAATGACTAACCTAGATATTTCATGGACAAACTTTTCCTTCCTAGTTACATGTTAGTTTATAACATTGATATGTTATAAAATTATAAGGTGGCACTCAAAAGTCCACCCCTTTTTTATAAATGAGAATAGGAGAGGGAAGGAAAGAAAAGAATGTTGGGATTAGATTTGAATTGCAACCGAGAACACATAGCCCTTAGAGATTTTTTTCCCATGAGGGCTCACATACAAGTTTGCACCCAAAAGAGGTAAGTGTAAGGGTTCTCGGCTCAAATAGGGCCCATTAAGTCTTAAATAATTCTTCATGTCCCAATAAGGCCCATTAGGAGGTTGACGTACAGCCCAAATAAGGGCTCTCGGCCCAAAGTGGAGTGATCGCTACTCATTGAGTTACATTTTGGGTTTACATGAAGAAGGTTTCGACATAAAAAAAATTATGGATGTGTAAACTTGCATAATATGAAAATTAACTTATATTGAACATAATGTTACATAGTTAAACAAAGGATGCTAGTTGTATATGGATATGAATTTCTAGCCCTAAAATGCTAGTTGTGACAGATTAGTCTTCCATTAATCATGACAACGGTGTGATCAACTTTTCGGAGGTATATGATTAATATAATGGGTGATTGTTGTGTTGACTAAGTGTTTTCTCTTACTCGATGTTATTAATATTGTTTCAGGCTTTTCTAGAGAAGGACCTAGCTTGACTGCAGTAGCATCTGCATTACAATTTTGAAGCTACTTTGAAAATATAAAGTCTTTTGCTATTTACTCTCGATGATGATGTTTTATATACCACCGAAAGGAATGCTTTTTATGAATAATTTCTTATTTTTTAACTAGGACCGAAAACAAATCTTTTATCCTTTTGTAATCAGGGTGTTATGCTAACATTGTTCCAGTATTAACCCCTCAATCGTGACACATAAAAGTATCATACAATCAAGCAATCAACATACATACAAAAGAATAATATAGTCTATTATATTATCACATTAACAGTACCTATATCATATCATACAAATGACATATACTATTAAACATAGTATAGGGAGAAAAATCGCACGGTTATGAAGAGTTGAAACCAAACACTCATATGATTCCTCAAAGAATCAACTACACAAACTACCTAAATCAAACAGAGATCAAACCTTAGTCTGCAGTTCAAATCCAACAAAGTTTGACCAAAAGTCTAACTGGTTAGAAAATCAACGACCAATGGTCAATAAGTCAAAGTCAACGGTCAACGACCATCACTCCGCAAACAAGCCTCTAGTCGCATCACAATCAAAAGGCAACAAAACAGTCATGATTCCCTTTCATACCTCGCGTCACGACCCTTCCATGGTCGTGTCATGCTTTTCAAGCAGATGCACTTGTTTCATTAAGTGTATAATCCTTTAATATAGAAGCTCTAACTTAGACATCTGAATTAATCAAGGGTCTTAATGGATAAAGTTTCCAACTTTATTAATATATATGACCTAAACAATCCAAATTTCAAAACCTAACGCACAAATGTCCTATGATGGCCAAGTTCTTATGCATGGCTGAAAATGACTAGATTTCACAACATAATCAATCCAAGGTTCCGAAGTTTCCCCAAACTCCAAGAATATCAATTCTAATGTACCAAAATGATCAAATTCACTTTCAACGCCAATCTTTGTGCATGAATCAATGAAAAGCTTGAACTTTATGACTTACAATGCTTATAATGGGTTTAGAAGGTGGAAACATCAGCTAGAAATGGCTTCACGGGGATCCAAGAGATATATTTTATACTAAGAATCTCTCAAACATATATATACATACATATATATATATATATATATATATATATAAGTTTTCAAGAATGCACATGGAGGCTAGGTTTATGATCTGGGGGTAGAGGTCGATGATAATAAAGAACCTTAAATGTTATCTATTTTACATAGGGCCCATGGCCAGATATTTAGGGTTTTGTACACATAATGGTACTGCGCTGCGACCATCACTTAATTCGCATCGCGACTTAATAAGCTGGAATGTGTCGCGCCAAACAAGACTCATTTTGCAAATCACAAAAATCCATTTCTCTACTTAAAATTAAATTAACCTGATATATGTCACAACCCTGAACCGTCAGAACAGGCGGTGGAAACATCCGGGGGTGGGTGACGTCATGCGTAGTATCACAACAATCGTATCAAAGCAATGAAAGTAAACACAACCATTACATTACAATAATATTTACATTTTTTTGAAAAGATAGTTTGTATACATCAGTATATAATAAAAGTAACAGACGAGACTCCAAAATGTTGTCTTCTCCAAAAGCTGGCAAGAGTACCTGTCTATCATTGTCCTGAGAATACAAGCGGTTTTGAAAACATATCAGCATGAAGCTGGTGAGTTCATTATAAGTAAAATATCATTTGTATCGAAACCCTGGTCAATCACCAGTAAGTAAAATGTATTACGTTTGAAAACCCTGGCTACAACCAGTAAGTGATGTATGTTATGTTTGAAAACCCAGGTTACCACCAGTAAGTGATGTATGTTCTGCTGAAAACCCTGGCTACCACTAGTAAATGACGTATGTTCTGTTGAAAACCCTGGCTACCACCAGTAAATGACGTATGTTCTGTTGAAAACCCTAACTATCACCAGTATGTAAGGTAGCTTTATTACTTAAAATAAAACCAAAGGTTGTATCCCTGGAATACCCTCTCGTGTAGTAAGTAGGTAGTCTTATTAATTAAAATAAAACTATTGAAGAAGGAAAATCCTGTAAACAAAGGTTAGTTGTTACTATTGTGAGTTCGTATAACCATTCTAATATGACTGATTACCTCCATGATGTTTATTCAGGCGTTAGATGTTACAAAATTTGTCACCCCAGGCATGCCTACCTAATTGTAGCTAAAAGTTCATGTGTGGGATTGTCGATCCCGAATAGATTTATTCACAAATCTCACGCTCTCCCTCCAGGAGACTTTTGTTATACTAAAAGTAGAGGATTTATCAGTACCCCGAAGGGTACTATGAAGAAGGTCTCACAATCCGGTATTAACTAGTTTATGTGTTGCTCTGTTGCTCACGTGTTCGAAATCGTTTGTATACGGTGTAGAGTATAAATAATTATACGCAAAGATAAATATTTAGCAAAATACTCTTGTTTTCTGTATGTAGTAATGGATAAACTAGATCTGTCAAAGTTTATGTGTTTGAATCTGTAAAACCGATAATGAATTCCCTAAACTATACCTATTATAGTTTGATTTGTAAGTTGTGTTCATGTACTATTCTGAAAACTATGCAATTATGTTTAGAAAACGTCCCTTATGCTCCGCATATTACAAAGGGTTAATGAATCTAAATGTTTGATGTAAAATCATTGAAATTGCATTAGTTTTTAACTTAAGAAAACCCTTATGTTTGGCTTGTATTCCACCCTGAAAACATTTTAAAAACTATAAAAGCGTAGGGGTATGAACTCAGTATTTGGCGTAGGATTCGAGCGTAAGATCGGTGTGGAGGTGTGTACAATGATGGGTGTGCGGCCACCCTTTAGGTGTATACAACCATGGATGTACGGACAATGAGTGTACGGTCGTACACTCATGATGGGGAGTGTTTTTTAAGGCGTTTCCAAGGTCCTACAAGCATCCAAGGAGTGGTTCTAGGCCCCATTCTTAGTGGTTTTGCAATTTTAAGGCCAAATATGGATGTCAAAGTCGGTGTACGGCCCTGAGGAAGTGTGTGCAGCCGTACAAAGGGGTGTGCGGCTGTACAGAGGGGTGGGTGTCACACCCCCAAACCAGAACGGCGGAAACGTACGGGGGCGGAGGACGTAATATTCAGTATCATAACAGTTCATAGAAAGGAAAGTACACACCACCATATATATTAAAGTTTCCAAGATGTTGACATAATTGTATTCATTACATGTTCAAAAGATAAATACATAAACATCATCCAAAAGAAGTAATTAACGCCAGCGCGTTAATCCCAAAAGTTGATTCCCAAACCTGCTTAGCGGTTCCCTGAGAATACAAGTTATTTCAAAGAAAAAGTGTCAACAATTAAGTTGGTGAGTTCATAAGTAGTTTAGAAAAATTGGATGCCATTCCAAAATGGGTGTATATTTTCCAGAAAACGCAGCATTTCAAATGTAAAGAGTTGTGATTTGTTGTGTTGAAAGTGAATGTATTAGATCCAGAAAATCCCATATTTTCCCTAATGGTTGAGATACGAGTTGTTTTGTTTTCCAAGAAAAACCCTTATTTTCTTATAAAAGTATGAAATGCATATAAATGTTCGTGTTATAAGTTGTAAATAATTGCACCAGGAAAATCCCTTATTTTCCTATTAGTTGTTTGGTTTGTATGCAGGAGAAACCCTTATTTTCCTAACATAAATGGCAGTCTCTAAGACCGAAAATCGCAAGAAACCGACGTTCTCAAAAGTTGTGTCATAGTTTTATATAGTAAACTATACGAAGATCGCATTTATTAGATGAAGAACAGTTTTAATAGCTACTCGTTCATAAAAGCATAATACCATAATAATTATATATCCGATGAGTTTTATAACCATACTAAACATAATATGCCTGTAACGACGTTCTTCAGGCGTCGCAGCGTTATGACAACTGTCACCCCAAAAGACGGACTGTAGCTAACAGTCAGGGCGCGGGATCATGACTTCCCGTATAGATCTATACACATTTGACACGTTCTCCGAACGGGAGACTCTGGTTATAGACAGGACTTGCAGCATTACTTTCTAATAAAGAAAAGTAACGTTTGAAGATATACACGTCTCATGGATTCTCAACTAAGCCCGTATTAAAGTGATAGTTTTCTATGCAAAGTTTATCCTTTTTCACAATGTTTGACAAAGCAAAATCATAAGTTTTTAGAATGTATAAAATGACTTAACAATGAAAGTTACTTTGAAATCATTATATACTTTGTATACTGTCTAATGCACGCAAAGTATAACAAGAGTTTTCCATAATAGTAATGAGTTCCAAGTGATTTATTCGATAAAACAAGTGAAGTGAAACTTTATAAAATACACGATAATAACCGTATGTTTACTTGTATTTGATGGGTTTTGAGCATTCTAACACTTCCTAAGTGTACATGCAACCCTAATAACCTTGGATCTATGTTTGTCTAATTTGTCATGCAAAGTTGAATACCAAGGTTATATTCCTATCTAGCATACATGGGGAACAATTTTAACATAAAGTATAGATAGAATAACTTACCTTGTTGTTGCTTGTGTTCCTTGAAACCTTGTGAGCCTAGCACCCCAAGTGTGATGCCTCAAATGCTTCACACAACACCAAATGCTCTTGGAAGAACTTATGAGAGAATCCTCACTTCTTCAAAATCGGCCAAGCCCTCTATATTCTTAGTGTAGCCGAGTTGGGAGGAGATCATATTACTTATATAGTGTTGACACACCTAGGGTTAAACCCTAATGTGTCATGACTCTTCATTTCCATGACCCATGGGTTTGTAACTCCCATGGAGCATCCATGGAGCATCCTATGGGTGGAACCCAACTTGATGATCCATGGAGCCTTTTAGCCCACTATACAAGATATGGATGATTTACTTAATCAACCCATATATTTAATTAGTTATCTTTTGATCACTTAATTAATTCTAAATTAATTCTTGATCAAACTAATCAAATAATATTATTAATATATTAGAACTTATAATATATTAATAATCTCCAAGTGTTATTTCTCTCATTTAGTCTATCCAATTGCAAGGTGCCATGCAACCCAAATGGACCATGCCGGGTCGGGTCAAGTACATACCAGAAATAGTTATGGACTTAGACACCTTATCCAACAGTCTCCCACTTGGATAAGTCTAGTAACTATTACTGCAAGTATGACTTCAGGAACCGATCGGCAATCGTAGCTCTTTACAAGGTTTCTCGAAACTTGAGAAGATGATGGTAAGCCATTTAAGATAAGTGATCATAAAATCCTCTGTTCTAGATATCAGTCGGACAAATACATGGAACAATGTCTTACTTATTGTCCAACATTTGTTTCCCGATTTCCGATTTGTTTGACAAAGAACTTTATTGAACACATCAATTTAGTTCTGACCGGGCCCGGTACATAGGTCAAAACAAAATCATCGAGGGGCCCAGATATCAGCTTCTAATCCAAGAAGGAACAGATAAACTTCGACTCATATGTTTGTTCTACTACTCATTGAATTACACATAAGAGCGCGATTTTATAACATCGAGTTACCAATGCGTTTTTCGTACAATCAATGCATAACCAACTTGTAAGTAACAAATCATATCTCTAGGTTTAAAGACTTATATGATATTACCGTCTCACGATCACTCGAGATAGAATTCCATGAAGCGATTCCAGTGAGCGTGGGTTGTGTCCAATGCTCAGAACTTATGAGCACTCATGATTGTTGTAGCCTTGTCCCAGACCTCTACAACCAAACATGACAGTCTTGATTCATACCTACTTCCGACATATGACCGACTGTGGAGGTTTGAATAATATGTTATACCAAACAAAATTATTCTGGAAGTCAAAACATGCAAAATAAATATAGTAAACGATCGACAAGAGATAGCAACACTTTACTCATAAATAAAACACTTTTATTCATCATCAAATGTCAATTACACTTTACAAATTTCTAGATTATCTAACTACTAAATCTAATATCATCCTTCAGCCCTATGCTCCGAGCATGCTGGAGATGCTTAACCCGAGTCAGTCCCTTCGTGAGGGGATCTGCCGGATTCTCATCTGATGATACCCTCTTTGCCACGAGGAGTCCTTCTTCGATCCGATGTCTGATGAAATGGTATTTTCTGTCGATGTGTCTGGATCTCCCGTGATCCCTTGGTTCCTTGGCTAAGGCAACAGCACTTTCACTATCATAGAAAATTTCCATTGGCTCTTTAATAGCTGGTACAACTCCAAGGTCTCCAATGAAGTTCCTCGGCCATAACGCCTCCTTTGCCGCTTCGCTAGCTGCAATATACTCTGATTCACAAGTAGAATCTGCCACTGTCTCTTGCTTGGAACTCTTCCAAGAAATTGCTCCTCCATTTAGGGTAAAGACCCAGCCCGACTGAGAGCGGAAGTTATCCCTATCAGTCTGGAAGCTAGCATCACTATACCCTACAACTCTCAAGTCATCACTCCCACCGAGGGTAAGGACCCAGTCCTTAGTCCTTCGTAGGTACTTGAGAATATTCTTTACCGTAGTCCAGTGTGCCTTGCCAGGGTTCCCCTGAAACCTGCTAACCATGCTCAAGGCAAAGGCTACATCAGGTCGAGTACACGTCATAGCATACATGATCGAACCTACAGCCGAAGCATAAGGTATTCGACTCATTTCTGCTATCTCAGCCTCAGTGCTAGGGCTTTGTGTCTTACTCAGTTTGGCGTTACTCTGGATGGGCAACTCTCCTTTCTTGGAGTCTAGCATTCTGAATCTCTTCAGAATCTTCTCCAAGTAGGTACTTTGACTAAGTCCAATTAGTCTTTTACTCCGATCTCTCAAGATCCTTATCCCCAAAATATAGGCAGCTTTACCAAGGTCCTTCATAGCGAAACACTTTCCAAGCCAGGACTCTACTTCCTGCAGGGTTGGAATGTCGTTTCCTATGAGTAGTATGTCATCCACATACAATACCAAAAAGCTAACTATACTCCCACTAGCCTTGACATATACACAAGATTCATATTCACTCCTAGAAAAGCCAAATTCCTTGACCTTTTCATCAAAGCAAAGATTCCATCTGCGAGGTGCTTGCTTTAATCCATAAATAGATTTCTCAAGCTTACACACTCTATTAGGGTACTCGTTACAGACAAAACCCTCTGGCTGACTCATGTAAACATCTTTAGCCAACTTTCCATTAAGGAAAGCGGTTTTGACATCCATTTGCCAAATTTCATAGTCATGAAATGCGGCTATGGCTAACAGAACCCGAATAGACTTAATCTTGGCTACCGGAGAAAAGGTCTCATCATAGTCCACTCCAGGAATTTGAGAGAAGCCCTTTGCAACCAGTCTAGCCTTATAAGTGTGTACTTTACCATCCATGTCGGTCTTCTTCTTGAAGACCCATTTGCACCCTACAGTCTTTCGACCTGGTACATTCTCAACCAAGTTCCAAACTTGATTGTCATACATGGATTGTATCTCGCTATCCATAGCCTCTTTCCATTTGGCACACTCGGGGCCCGCCATGGCTTCCTCGTAGCTGTTAGGGTCATCTTGACTTACTAGTGTGTCATCACTAATAAGTGTCTCACCTTCTGCAGTAATATGGAATCCATAGTAATGCTCAGGTGCACTCCTAACTCTCGTGGAACGTCTCAGAGGTACAGATTTGTCAATTAGCTCAACAGGAGTTTCCTCCTCAAGTTGAGGGCTAGAGTTTGAAGTTCCTTCACCACTTGACTCTTGAATTTCTTCAAGATCAACTTGCCTCCCACTGTCTCCTTGGCTTATAAACTCTCTTTCTCGAAAGACTCCTCTTCTTGCTACAAAGATCACATTGTCACTAGGTCTGTAGAAGAGGTAACCAAAGGATTGTTGTGGGTAGCCGATGAAAATACACCTCTCGCTTCGGGGTTCGAGATTATCATGTCTCGCGTCTCACGAAAGCCTCGCAGCCCCAAATCTTGATGTGGTCTAGTTTAGGTACTTTACCAGTCCACATCTCGTGAGGAGTTTTGGCAACTTTCTTTGTAGGGACTAGATTAAGGATATGGGCGGCAGTCTCTAAGGCATACCCCCAGAATGAGATTGGTAGCGAAGCTCGACTCATCATGGAACGAACCATGTCCAACAAGGTTCGATTACGCCTCTCAGCCACACCATTCAACTGCGGTGTCCTGGGAGGTGTCAATTGTGAGACAATCCCACATTCCTTTAGATAGTCGAGGAATTCTGAACTAAGATACTCACCACCTCGATCGGATCGAAGCATCTTAATGTTCCTGCCCAATTGATTCTCGACTTCCTGTTTAAATTCCTTAAACTTCTTGAAAGTCTCTGACTTATGCTTGATTAAGTGGACATATCCATATCTACTGTAATCATCGGTAAAAGTCAAATAATAACGATTAGCATCTCTTGTGGTATGTTTGAATGGTCCACACACATCCGTGTGTATAAGGTCCAACAAACCTTCACCCCTTTCACACGAGCCTGTGAAGGGTGACTTTGTCATTTTTCCAAGTAAGCATGATTCGCAACTATCATTAGGTCAAACGACTCCAAGACTCCATCCTTTTGGAGTTGGCCTATGCATTTCTTGCTTATATGTCCAAGACGACAATGCCATAATGATGCTTTATCCAAGTTATTATTATTAGTAGAATCAATACACAAAACATTATTTCCTAAGTTATCTACAATAGATACAGCTTCATACACACCATCATAAGGTAATGCTTTAAAATAAAGAACATTATTAAAGAAAGCATTAATCGAACCAACTTCATTATCAAACGAAAAGGTGAAACCTTGTTTGTACAATGCATGAAAGGAAATAATATTTCTTGCCATTTCTGGCAAATAACAACATTTATTCAAATCTAAATTTAACCCACTACTTAGCGATAAAGTATAAACTCCAATCTTGGTGACAGGTGTAACTTTCCTATTCCCCATGATTAAGTTTATTCTTCCTTGCTCCACATTCTCACTTCTTCCTAGTCCCTGCAAGTCACAACAAATATGAATACCGCAACCTGTATCAAGGACCCAAGATTTCGAATGGGGTGAGTTATTAGAAATGATAGTGTAAATACCTGCATGGTTGGGTTTGACTTTCCCATCCTTCACATCTTGCTGGTATTTTGGGCAGTTCCGCTTCCAAAGAGCTTTTTCATGGCAATAGAAGCATTCAGCCTCTTTTGGGTCAGAAGAAGGAGTAATGAAACCTTTCTTGGTTCCACTTGAAGAAGAGCCATCAAGGGTCCGAGCCTTGGTACCCTTTGAAGATCTCTTTCTCTTCCTCCCTCGACTTTGCCCGATTGCCAAGACCGGAGTTGAGTCTGGAGTAGGGGTGATAGCAACTGACTTCCCCTTAAGACCTGTTTCTGCGGTCTTGAGAAGTCCCTGAAGTTTGTTGAGGGTGACTTCTTCCTTGTTCATGTGATATGTCATGCGGAATTGATCATAGCACGATGGTAAGGAGTGCAAAATGATATCTATTGCAAGCTCCTCAGGGAAGTTCATATTAAGCTTCAGCAAACGATCCACATACCTTTGCATTTTCTGCATGTGGCTCGTGACGGACTCTCCGTCCTTCATCATGGTTGTTATCATGGAGCAGATGACTTCGTACCTCTCTTGTCGTGCACTTTGATGGTATCTTTCCATCAAATCTAGGTGCATTTCATAAGGGTAGAAGTCTTCATAAGACTTTTGGAGTTCAGCTGTCATGGTGGCTAACATGATGCAAGCCACCTTGGTTGCATCTCTTTCATGAGTATGAAAGTCAGCGATCTCCTGGGGAGTTGCAGTGGACTCGTCAATTTCCTTAAGCTCCTTGTCAAGGACATATTCTTTGTCCTCGTAGCGAGTAATCATCCTGATGTTTCTGATCCACTTATTGAAGTTGGATCCATCAAAGGTGACTTTCCCACACAGACTCATAAGAGTAAAGGAGCCATTAGGATTCGAGCCAGAAGCATTATTTGAAGACATCTGAAAAAGAAGAACAAGTTTAGTTTAGATTTAAGAGAGTCCTTAATAAAACACCCAAATGTAATATTAAGGCTAGGATCCAATCACAATATAATATAACTTAGAAGAGGTATGCCGTAATCTAAGCTATACCATATTTGAAAGGTAGGTGAATGACGATTCACCAATTTCCACCACGAAAACCGAAATATTTAAATATTTAGTTTTTATTGGTTTTAGAAATTCCTAGATTCTTTGAGATCCAATGAACTTTTCAAAGGCATGTTTCAATCTCGGGAGTGCCCTCCAGGTTTTGTGACTGGGATGCCGAGGATCACAAAACAAGGTGTGAAGTAACCATGCAAATCACCTGGTACCCTTAAAGTTTATCACTCAATCGATGTGCCGGTAAACCACACACGCTCCATCGATACTATAATAAACCTTAAGTCACCCTTTACCTACCTTGTTAAGTCCAAGTTAGTGTGCCGGTTAACCACACACGCTCCACTAACGACTCAGACAAAGTGTAAGTGTAATTTCATGGATTAGCACCTTATTCACATTTTTCCTAAAGTAACTAAGATTGGGAATTTAATAAACATTTAGTTACTTTATATATTCATCATACTTTGAATGAGAATTTATAAGTCCTTGTCTTACCCGTTCGGCTAACGACCCTCCACCAGTCAAGCAAGCGGTGGGTGAGAATATTCACCCATTAAGTCACCATTTTATAGGCAACAACCTTATACCCACCTTATAGACCGGCTTCGTGAATGAGGCGTACTAGCGGTAAGACGACTTTATTCTTATACATATATATAATTATTAAATTATCATAATATAAGTATAAGGGTTGAATTTTAACTTTTAAAATTCTAGGGGTTGGAACTAAAGTTTTAACTTAACTTTACTTGTTCCAAAACTTGAGGGAAAGTTTTGTAACTTTCAAAACTTTTCATTTCTTGTAACTTATGAGTTTAATAGAGTCATAAAATGAAGACTCTTCATTTTTTATAACTCTTGTGTTTTCTTAATGGTTTTAACTCAAGTGTGACTCTTGGTTTTCCATAACTTAAGGATAAGTTATGGACTCCATTAAAACACATTATGATCAAGAATTAAACTACCAAATAGGTTACAAATAATTCCTATGATCATCTAAAACATCATAAGAACAAGAACATGAATATGAACACAATCAAAAATTACATAAAACTTTGTAATTTTGATAACTTGTTGTTGTAAATGAATTAGCAAAGACATTACACCACCAAAAAACAAGTTTTCAATTACCAAAACAGTTTAGGGTAATGTTTCTAATTCATTTCTAGCAACTGAATCGAAATTCTGCACTCATTCGACCCTACTCGCCGAGTGCATGAACATCACTCGCCGAGTTGGTTGAAGATACTCATGGACTCGTCGAGTCCCCCCAATAGACTCGACGAGTCCATTCGCAGACAGCAAATTTCCGATTCTGCTTTCAACTTTTAAGCACAAATAAGAACAAACAAACCTGGGCTCTGATACCACTGATGGGTTTTGAGCATTCTAACACTTCCTAAGTGTACATGCAACCCTAATAACCTTGGATCTATGTTTGTCTAATTTGTCATGCAAAGTTGAATTCCAAGGTTATATTCCTATCTAGCATACATGGGGAACAATTTTAACATAAAGTATAGATAGAATAACTTACCTTGTTGTTGCTTGTGTTCCTTGAAACCTTGTGAGCCTAGCACCCCAAGTGTGATGCCTCAAATGCTTCACACAACATCAAATGCTCTTGGAAGAACTTATGAGAGAATCCTCACTTCTTCAAAATCGGCCAAGCCCTCTATATTCTTAGTGTAGCCGATTTGGGAGGAGATCATGTTACTTATATAGTGTTGACACACCTAGGGTTAAACCCTAATGTGTCATGACTCTTCATTTCCATGACCCATGGGTTTGTAACTCCCATGGAGCATCCATGGAGCATCCTATGGGTGGAACCCAACTTGATGATCCATGGAGCCTTTTAGCCCACTATACAAGATATGGATGATTTACTTAATCAACCCATATATTTAATTAGTTATCTTTTGATCACTTAATTAATTCTAAATTAATTCTTGATCAAACTAATCAAATAATATTATTAATATATTAGAACTTATAATATATTAATAATCTCCAAGTGTTATTTCTCTCATTTAGTCTATCCAATTGCATGGTGCCATGCAACCCAAATGGACCATGCCGGGTCGGGTCAAGTACATACCAGAAATAGTTATGGACTTAGACACCTTATCCAACAGTATTCCCCCCCTAAAAGAGTATAAAAGCATTTAAAATGTATTTAAAGTGTGTTTGAAAGGGGTATGAACTCACTTGAAAGTTTGAAGATAGCAAGATGGAAAATCGGGCAGAGTTTCGTCTCGGGAAATGGATTTTCCTCGGAAATCTCGGGATTCCTCGGGAGAAAAATCGACCTTCGGGACTTGCACAAAATAACCAGGGCTTCGGGGTAGTGCGAGCATGGAAAACGAGGTAAAACGCAAGAAAAAGGAGAGAGAATTGGCCATTTTCCCGGGAACCCTTGCATGCTATTTATAGGGGGGCCTGAGAGGCCACGTACGTGGGGCGTACACTCGTACGCAGCGCGTACGCGTACGTCATGCGTGACCGAAGCCTCGACTGCCTCGGCGTCGGATGGGATGGCTCAGGCAGTTGGGTCGGATGGGACAGCGGGTCGGACGGGCGGGTCGGATGCCTCGCATAGGGCGACGTGGACGGTTTGAGGCCAAGTTCCTCGGGTACACGGGGCATACAGGAGTACGCAGCGCATACCTCGGATGAGGACGCTGACTCCCCTTCGGATAATACCGATGTTTTAATAAAAAATATATATAAATTATTTATCAAACTTCTAAAATTCATATCTCCTTCATACGAACTCCGTTTTTGACGTTCTTTATATCCCCGCGAAGTTGAGACTACGATCTACAACTTTCATTTAGATTCCGTTGGCAAATTCCGGAATTATTTTTATTATTTATTTATTAAAATGACGTGATTAAGGAATTTCTTTAAAAATTCATAACTTATTCATACGATGTCCGATTTGAGCGTTCTTTTTATGCATGTTTGTAGTTTAACGATATCTACGACTTTCATTTAGACACCTAAGGTTGGAAAGTGTTTTATTGAAACTTTGCGTTTTTACGCAACTTCGTATTGCTGGTTTTTGTCGTAAAACTTAGAATGATCATAACTTCTTCGTTATAACTCGAATTTTTGTGTTATTTATATGTTTTGAAACCTTAAGACGATAACTACCACATAGTGTACTCCAAATAGAGTTTTTGAATACTTCATTTTTCGATGATATTCTAATTCCTTTCTTAAAGAGGTTACAGGACTTGATTTTTACTGACTTGAAATAGCGGGTTGTTACATCATCCCCCCGTTAGAGGGAATTTCGTCCCGAAAATTTAATACAAAAGAAGAGTCTTAGGGGCTGGGGAAGAGATGTGGATACTTCTGTTGCATTTGATCTTCTCGTTCCCACGTGAACTCAGGTCCCCTCTTAGCATTCCATCGGACCTTTACTATTGGAATGCGACTCTGTTTAGTTTGTTTAACTTCCCTATCCATGATCTCGACGGGTTCTTCCACAAAGTTAAGATTTTCATTTGGTTCGATCTCATCGAGTGGAATTACAAGTGTTTCGTCGGACAAACACTTCTTCAAGTTTGATACGTGGAATACTGGATGTACTTTGTTAAGCTCTATTGGAAGTCGGAGTTTGTAGGCTACTGGACCAACCCTTGAAATGATTTCGAAGGGTCCAATGTACCTAGGATTTAGCTTCCCATGCTTTCCAAAGCGTATCATGCCCTTCCAGGGTGAGACCTTCAGTAGTACCCGATCGCCAATCTGAAATTCCAAGGGTTTACGTCTTTTGTCGCCATAGCTCTTTTGCCTATCCCTCGAGGATTTCAGTCGTTCTCGTATTTGCACGATCTTTTCAGTAGTTTCTCTGATGATCTCTGGACCAGTGAGGGTGCTATCAGGGACTAGACCTTTTGCTAGTTGTGTGTCGCCCACTTCCGTCCAGCACAGAGGTGATCTACACTTACGGCCGTAAAGGGCTTCAAATGGAGCAGTATTGATACTAGTATGATAACTATTGTTATAAGAGAACTCAACCAAAGGTAAGTTAACATCCCATGCTTTACCAAAGTCGATTACACATGCTCGCAACATGTCTTCCAAGGTTTGGATCGTTCTTTCGCTCTGTCCGTCAGTTTGGGGGTGATAGGCTGTACTCATGTCCAATCTTTTTCCCATGGATTTTTGCAATGATTGCCAGAATCTAGACGTGAATCTGTTGTCTCTATCCGAGATGATAGACATTGGCACTCCATGGAGTCTTACGATCTCTCGGATGTAGATTCTCGATAGCTTTTCCATTTTATCAGTTTCCTTGATCGGTAGGAAATGAGCGGACTTGGTTAATCTATCGACGATTACCCAAATAGTATCTTGGCCACCCTGAGTTTTGGGCAGTTTCGTTATGAAGTCCATGGAAATCTGCTCCCATTTCCACTCAGGAATTTCAGGTTGTTGGAGTAGTCCTGAGGGTTTCTGGTGTTCTATTTTGATCTTGGCGCAAGTCAAAGACTTGCTCACATATGTAGCGATCTCTGCTTTCATGTTTGGCCACCAGTAGAGTTGTTTGAGATCTTGATACATCTTGTCTGACCCGGGGTGTACGGAGTATGGAGTCTTGTGTGCCTCGCTCATAACTACCTCTCTAAGTCCACCAAACTTGGGCGTCCATATTCGGTTCATGAGGTAGCATGCTCCGTCACTCTTGATTTCTAAATTCTTGTCCATTCCCCTAAGGGTCTCACCTGTCACGTTTTCGGGTTTCAGGGCCTCTATTTGAGCTTCCTTGACTTGTGGCGACAGGTGCGAATGGATTGAAATGGCTAATGACTTCACTCTTCGGCCAGAGTACTCCTTACGACTAAGGGCATCTACCACGACGTTAGCCTTTCCTGGATGATAGCGAATATCACATTCATAATCGTTGAGCAATTCGACCCAACGTCGCTGTCTCATGTTCAACTCCTTCTGGTCGAAGATGTGTTGTAGGCTCTTGTGGTCTGTAAATATAGTGCATTTGGTACCATATAGGTAGTGTCTCCAGATTTTAAGAGCGCAGACCACCGCCCCAAGTTCTAAATCATGAGTGGTGTAATTGACCTCATGCGTTTTCAGTTCATGAGGCATATGCAATAACCTTTCCCCTCTGCATTAGTACACAGCCCAGCCCTTGCTTCGAAGCGTCGCAATACACCACAAAATCTTCGGTCCCTTCTGGGAGAGAAAGGATGGGCGCACTGCAAAGGGCCTGTTTCAAAGTCTGAAATGCAACATCTTGCTTTTCTCCCCAATCGTAGGTCACACCTTTCTGGGTTAAGGTGGTAAGAGGCTTTGTGATGCTGGAGAAATTATGGATGAACCTTTGGTAATAACTAGCAAGACCTAGAAATTGGCGAATTTCTGTTGGTGTAGTTGGCGCAAACCAGTTCTTGATAGCCTTGATTTTTGATGGATCCACGTGGATTCCCTCCTTGCTGACCACGTGATCGAGGAAGTCCACCTTTCTAATCCAAAATTCACATTTTGAGAATTTTGCATATAGTCTCTCAGTCTGTAACATCTCTAAAACTTGTCTCAGATGTTGACCATGCTCTTCTTTATTCTTTGAATAAATGAGTATGTCGTCTATGAATACGGTCACAAATTTATCCAAGAATGGACGACATACCCGATTCATTAGATCCATGAACACGGCCGGGGCATTGGTTAGTCCGAACGGCATCACTACAAACTCGTAATGTCCGTATCGTGTTCAGAAGGCCGTCTTGGGAATATCACTCTCCAGGACTCGCAGCTGTTGATATCCCGACCTCAGATCGATCTTGGAGAAGTAGTTGGCTCCTTGGAGTTGGTCGAATAAGTCATCGATTCGGGGTAGGGGGTATCGGTTCTTGATGGTAAGTTTGTTGAGTTCTCGGTAGTCGATGCACATTCTGAATGATCCATCCTTCTTTTTCACGAACAGTACGGGTGCTCCCCATGGCGAGAAGCTCGGCCTGATGAATCCTTTTCCAAGTAGTTCATTCAGTTGGCTGGATAGCTCTTGCATCTCTGCCGGGGCTAATCAATAGGGTGCTTTGGCTACTGGGGTAGCTCCGGGAACTAGATCGATTCGGAAATCAACTTGTCTCGCGGGTGGTATTCACGGAAGGTCCTCGGGAAAAACATCGGGAAAATCGTGTACGTCGGGCACACTCTTGATGTCTTCGACTTCGCGTTTCACATCTACAACATGTGCCAAGAACACGTGACACTCCTTGCGTAGGCATTTCCGAGCTTGGATACTTTAGATGATACGAAGAGTGGTACTTGGTTTGTCGCCCAAGACAATGAAAGTTTCGCTGGTTGGCAGATTAAGGCGAACGGCCTTATTGTAACATAGAATGTCCGCATGATGAGAA
Organism: Lactuca saligna; assembly: GCF_052625555.1. NCBI lineage: Eukaryota > Viridiplantae > Streptophyta > Magnoliopsida > Asterales > Asteraceae > Lactuca > Lactuca saligna. Next base: position 79,573,661 of record NC_136418.1, read on the forward strand.
CTCAGCCAATCCATGCCAATGATGACATCGAAACTCTTAATCGAGACTGGCATGAGGTTGATTGAAAAGGGATTATCGTTTAACATCCCTTAAACGGTGTTAAATGGTGATGAGAACTCAGCCAATCCATGCCAATGATGATGAGAACAAGCCCTTAAACGGTGTTAAATGGTGATGGAATCGAGTTTAACATTGATATAATTGACCAATCGTACATAATAGAAGTTTCGGGTTGTCACATCATCCCCCCGTTAGAGGGAATCTCGTCCCGAAATTCAAGAATAAAGATACAAATCATGGACTTTGAAAAAGATGGGGGTACTTCTGTTTCATTAAATCCTCACGCTCCCAAGTGCATTCAGGTCCCCGCTTGGCATTCCAGCGAACCTTCACTATCGGGATGCGACTTTGTTTTGTTTGTTTGACTTCCCGATCCATGATTTTGATTGGTTCTTCCACGAAGTTGAGGTTCTCGTTGATTTCAATCTCATCGAGAGGGGTCATAAGGGTCTCAACGGATGAACACTTTTTAAGACTCTAGACGTGGAAGACAGGATGAATGTTACTAAGCTCTTGAGGTAAACGAAGTTTGTATGCTATGGGACCGATCCTAGAAAGGATTTCAAATGGTCCTACATATCTTGGATTCAGCTTTCCATGATTTCCAAAGTGTATCCTGCCTTTCCGGTCGAGACCTTTAGTAGAACACGGTCTCCAACCTGGAACTCCAAAGGTTTTCGTCATTTATTGGTGTAGCTCTTTTGTCTGTCTCGTGAGGCTTTCAGTCGTTCCTGGATTTGTACGATCTTTTCTGTAGTTTCACGGATGATCTCTAGGCCTGTGATAGTGCTTTTGGGGACTTATCTCTTGACTAGCTGCGTGTCTCCCACCTCAGCCGAGCACAGGGGGGTTCTGTACTTATGGCCATAGAGGACTTCGAAAGGTGCAACCTTGATGCTGGTATGGTAACTGTTGTTGTAGGAGAATCGACCCAGGGCAAATGGGTGTCCCATGACTTACCGAAGTCAATGACACATTCTCTCAACATGTCTTCCAAGGTATGGATGGTTCTCTCAGTCTGCCCATCTGTCTAAGGATGGTAAGCTATGCTCATATCCAACTTAGTTCCAAGAGCCTTTTGTAGGGACTACCTAAACCTCGAAGTGAACCTGCTATCTCGACCGGAGATAATGGACATAGGCACACCGTGCAGTTGAACTATCTCTTGAATGTAGATTCGCGTCAGTCTCTCCATTTTGAAAGTCTCCTTGAATGGCAGGAAGTGAGCGGATTTTGTCAACCGATCGACTATTACCCAGATGGTATCATACCCACTCAGAGGTTTGGGTAATTTGGTGAAGAAATCCATAGTAATCCTCCCCCACTTCCACTCAGGTATCTTCGGTTGCTGAACCAAACCTGAGGGCTTTTGATATTCGACCTTCACCTTAGCGCAAGTCAGACACTTTCCCACGAAGGTAGAGATCTCCGCTTTCATGTTTGGCCACCAATATAGTTTCTTGAGATCAAGGTACATCTTTTCCAAACCTGGGTGAACGAAGTATCTGGTCTTGTGAGCTTCATTCATGACAACCTCTCTGTAACCACCGAACATTGGGGTCCAGATCCGGTTCATGAAATAGTAGACTCTGTCTCCCTTGATCTCTAGGTTTTTCTCCATTCCTCTCACGGCTTCATCCGCCACGTTCTCTGGTTTTAGGGCTTGCATCCAAGACTCTCTGATTTGTGCCGATAAGTAGGAATGGATACTCATAGTTAGTGCTTTCACACTGCGACCTGAGCACTCTTTCCGGCTGAGGGCATCTGCTACCACATCGGCCTTGTTGGGATGGTAGCGTATTTCACACTCTTAATCACAGAGTAGCTCTACCCATCTCCGATGTCTCATGTTCAACTCTTTATGATCGAAGATATATTGTAAACTCTTGTGATTAGTAAAGACGGTGCACTTGGTTCTGTAGAGGTAATGTCTCTATATCTTCAATGCAAAGACCACTACTCCCAATTTCAGATCGTGAGTTGTATAATTGACTTCGTGAACTTTCAGCTATCTCAAGGCATAAACAATAACTTTCCTAGTTGCTTGAGGACAAACCCTAGGCTCTGATTAAATGCATTACAATAGACAATGAAGTCCTCCGTCCCTTCGGGCAGAGACAAGATAGGTGCGTTGTATAGGGTCTGCTTCAATGTTTGGAACATAGTGTCTGGTTTTTTACTCCAACAAAAGTCTACACCTTTCTGAGTTAGAGTGGTTAAAGGTTTGTCAATTCTAGAGAAGTTTTGGATAAACCTGTGATAATAGCTAGCGAGACCCAAGAATTGACGGATTTCTGTGGGTGTCTTCAGTGCTGACCAGTTCTCTATCGCCTTGATTTTGGAAGGGTCCATGTTTATGCCTTTCTTGCTTACCATGTGACCTAGGAAAGTTACCTTTCGAATCCATAATTCACACTCGGAGAATTTCTTACGAAATTTTCTAAGAAAGAACGGCACATCCGATTCATAAGGTCCATGAATACCGTCGGTGCGTTGGTTAGACCGAAGGGCATTACTACAAACTCGTAGTGACCATATCGAGTCTGAAATGTTGTTTTAGGAGCAGCACTCTCGTGGACTCATAGCTGATGGTACCCTGATCTTAGGTCTATTTTTGAGAAGTAGCTAGCTCCTTGAAGTTGATTGAAGAGGTCGTAGATTCAAGGAAGAGGGTAATGGTTTTTTACGGTGAGCTTGTTCAGTTCGCGGTAGTTGATGCACATCCAAAAAGATCAATCCTTCTTTTTCACATATAAAACCAGGGCTCCCCAAGGTGAGGAACTCAGTCTGATGAATCCTTTGCTGAGTAGCTCATTGAGCTGACTGGATAACTTCTGCATTTTTGTTGGTGCTAGGTATCGAGATTTAGCTATGGGGGTAGCTCTGGGGATTAAGTCGATGCGAAATTCGACTTGGCGCTCGGGAGGGATTCCAGGAAGCTCTTCAGGAAAGACATCAGTAAAGTTTCAAACTTCGGGGATGCTCTCGAGCTCTTTAACTTCCATATTTTCATTAATAACATGGGCTAGGAATGCACGACATCCCTTTCACATAAGTTTTTGGGCTTTGATGCAAGAAATGATATGGAGGTTTGAACTGAGTTTATCACCATAAATCATGAGGGTTTCACCAGTGGGAAGATTGAGACAAATGGCTTTTTCTTAACATAGGATATCAGCACAATTGGGGATCAACCAATCCCAACCAATGATGACAATGAAGCTGTTTTATGGAAACTGAATGAGGTCGATAGGAAAATAATGATTGTTTAGGGTAAGGGTACAGCCTACGAATATGTTGTTAGTGCTCTCTTTCTCTCCATTAGCCATGTCAACATTAAACACTTCGGTTAAAGATTAGGGTTTATGTTTGAGATCATGTTTGAATACATGACTAACAAAACTTCTCTCCGCACCAGAATCAAAAAGAATGCTTGCATAAGAGTTGTCAAAGAGGAACATACCCATAACAACTGTGGGATCTACAACTGGTTCCTCTTGTCCCATAATCAGTACTATCCCTGTGTTTCCGGTTGTTGTTGCCTTGGGGTAGTTTCTCTTGTAGTGTCCAACCTCCCCACGGTCATAGCAGGCTTGACTGAAACCCGCTCCAGATGCCTGATTGGTTGGTTGGACTGGAGTTTTTGTAGAAACGAGTTGTGTGGCCCTTCTTGCCACAGCTGTTGCAGAGCATTTCTCGGCATGGGCCAGGGTTATGATGATAGTTTCACTTGCTGCACCGAGGGAGTATACCAGTATATCCGATGGTAGGTGCTTGAGTTGCAGGAGCAGCGGTGTCACACCCCCGAACCAGATGGCGGAAACGTCCGAGGGCTATCGTGACTCATTGAATACCATCACAATGCATATACATGAAACATAACATTATACATCACCAACATTTGGAATGATACAACTGGTAACGTTACATTCATTACATTGTTCAAAACATTACATTCTCAAAAAAAATAACTGTTTGATACTACTTAAACCACAGTAAAACGTCATAGAGTACAAATCATCCTTCACCTTATCTGTTACCTGAGAATACAAGTATTTTGAAAACGTCAACATATGAAATGTTGGTGAGTTCATAAGTAGTGTTTGAAATCCAATGTATCGTTTGAAAACCATCAGAAAATCTGATATTTTCTAAAAATAGAATAGTGTAAAAATATGTGATGATCCATGAGTATGCTTGTTTGAATTCTATAGATGTAAGCGTAAGAGTTGTGAAATTCGACCGGTAATTCATAATTGTAATTGTTGAAAACCCTAGGAAAACCCGACGTTTTCCTATCACTTTGCTTTACTTAGTTTGTGTACCGTTGTTTCGTTGCATTAGAGGAAACCGTTGAGCTCCGGAGGCATTGAGAATACAGTGGGCGGTGAAGTGTTGTGACGTGCGTTAATGAAAACGTCCAATCAACAACCTTACAAGCGATCCTTTAGGCGTCACTCGTAATTCTTCACACAACTCAATCCTCCCGGACTTGTGTAGTCCCACGACCGGAGGGAAGAAGAGAAGGTGCGAAACCCTCGGTATTTTCCCACGTCGTTCAAGACCATTGCAATTGCGAAGGGCCCGAAGCCCAACCCGCAATCGTGAGTTACAGACTTTACTAGCAGCACTGAAGGACCCTTGGGGACCAGCAGCATGTTTGCCATTGAAAGTCCTTTTACGTTATGTCGGATCGGTAAAACCCAACACTTCGTAAGAGAGAGGTCTTCGGGCCTTAAGATCAGGTCATTGGGCTAGCTAGGCTCAACAAACAAGATTTTACACTTTTGGGGCCCAAAGATGGTGCGTAGACGTCTATGCACACTCGCATGTATAGTGACTTCCCAATCGTTATTAGTTATGAATCGTAATGTCGTAATGTCGTAGTGTCGTCGCGTTAGTAGTTTCGGATTTTTATTGGTTCGAGACCGAACCAATTCGTTTGACAACGACTTTTGGTATTGTAATGTATTGTATTTCGTCGATAGGCGTGGTACCATCATTTGGTCAAATTGCATGTATTGAACTAGCCTTGAGAATTTTCTGTTTTCAGTCCCTCCTTATTTGTAAAATTTAACCTTTTCACCCCTTTATTTAAAAACTTTCCGGTTTGGTCCTTAAATCAATTTTCTTGACATTTTAACACCAAAAATTATTGAAATAAGTATTTTCCAGCATATTTTTCATAGAAAACAGCTTAAGTCCTTGAAATTGCAGTTTTCTCGGTTATAACCCCTCTTTTTTGCAATTTTTACATTTTTGGCCCAATTTGGAAAATTTTTGCAACTTTGGTCCTTTTTAAATTTGAAAAGCATTTTAAACCTTTGAAAAGTACATGGAACACTTATAGTCCACTGTTTTACAGGAAAAATGCAGTTTTGGTCCTCCAAATTAGAAAATTTCGCATATTAGGCCTCATTGGACCGAAAATGTCACATTTAGCCCAATAAGCTTGGAATTTATGTTTTTAACCCTCCATATAGTATATTTTCAGAAAATACATTATGTAAACTGTTTTGACTCATCTCACCCATCAGATTTCGAAATATTTCATTTTAGGCCCTTCAACTTTGTATTTTCAACATTTTATGTCAAAAAAATGAGTTTTTAGCCCAAATTAAGTGTTGTCAAGCCATTTGGCTATTTTTCTTAGTATACTTTGCATGTAGTAGTATATTTTATGCTATAATGAAATACATATCTCGGTTTTTAGCATTTCATAACTAGATCTAGCATCAAAATCATACAAAACCTACATATAAGCATAGAAATCAACCACAACATACACATAATGATGGATCTACACCTTTGCTTGTATTCTCCCCCACAAAAACTTATAAAAACCGAAAATAAGGGGGTATGAAACTCACCGTGGGTGTTGATTCGGTTTTTAAAGAAAGAATGGAAGAAATGAAGTGATTTTTGGCCTTTGCACTCCTTGATGAAGTTTTCGAGTTTATGGAGTTTTCTAGAGTGCAAGATCACGATTTTTGCATGGATTAGGAAGAGATTTTTGATAAAACAAGGAATAAAAGTCCCTGATCCAAGCAAAACCTTACCTTAGATGATGATTTTTGTGGAAGAACTCCCTTGAATGCTTCCTAAATCTCGAGATTTTGGATGGAGAAGAAGAAAGAAGCCTTGAGTGATCTAGAGAGAGTTTGTGAGAGATTTGTGTGTGTGTGGGTGTTGCTCGGCCGAGAGTGAGTGGGAGAGAAGAAGAAGAGTGACTTTGAGGTGATGTATGCATGGGTATATGTGATATGTTGCATGGATGTCCAAAAGATAAAAATGAGGTGGCAATGGCAAGTCAACTCTTCAACCTTCCTTGGGTTTAGGCCTTGGGCCGAGAACTTGGAAAGGAAAAAAAAGTTTTTGGGCCTTTTGCCCCTAAGCCCAATATTAGAGTTAGTTTGGGTGATCATTGGCCTTATAAGATAAAATTGTGATTTTTATGCTCTATTAAGCTAGATTAAGTTAATCATGGATCAAAGCTTTTAATTCATTTCATTCTAGGCCCAATATGCCCCAAAATGTTGAAATAAATAGGTGTGGGTCCAATTAGAGCCCATTTAAGGGTTCTAAGCCCATAATAGTCAAATTGGAAGCTTATTGGTCCACTTAGGTCCAATAAGGAAGTTCTAGTCCAAAAATGGATTTAACAAGAACTTCTAGGGTTTCCAATTGTTTGACGACTATGTGTAGTACTTGTATGATGTATTTGATTGAAATTTTGATGTTACATAATAGGCATCAAATATGCTTTAAAATTTTTGATTCAACCTTTACTTGAGTATATAGCTTATATGACACAAAATTTCTAGTTGTGACATCATTCCCCCGTTAGAGGGAATTTTGTCCCGAAATTCTGTTTGAAAGCTAGATTTGAGAAAGCTAGAATAGGTGAGGGTACTTTTGCTTCATTTGGTCTTCGCGTTCCCAAGTGAATTCTGGCCCATGCTTTGCGTTCCACTGTACTTTCACGATCGGGATGCGACTCTGCTTAGTACGCTTCACCTCCCTGTCCATGATTTCAATTGGTTCCTCAACGAACAGGAGTTTCTCATTGATTTCGATTTCGTCAAGAGGAATGACGAGTGTTTCATCTGAGAGACACTTCTTCAGATTAGAGACGTGAAACACGGGGTGTACACCGTTTAGCTCTGCGGGTAGTTGCAGTCTGTATGCTACTGGACCAATTCGGGCGACGATTTCGAAAGGTCCAATGTATCGCGGGTTTAGCTTTCCCCGTTTTCCGAAACGTATAACCCCTTTCCAGGGCGATACTTTCAACAGTTGTCGGTCACTGACCTGAAATTCTAAGGGCTTCCGCCGTTTGTCAGCGTAGCTCTTTTTTCGGTCACGCGATGCTTGCAATCGAGCTCTAATTTGAACGATCTTTTTCGTGGTTTCACGGATGATCTCCGGTCCCGTTAGTGTTTCGTCCGACGTATGAGTTTTTGCTAGCTGGGTGTCACCTACTTCAGCCCAACATAACCGTGATCTACATTTACGCCCGTACAGTGCTTCGAAAGGAGCCACCTTGATGCTCGAATGGTAACTATTTTTGTATGAGAACTCGATTAAGGGTAGGTGGGTATCCCAAGACTTTCCAAAGTCTATCAAGCATGCGCGGAGCATATCTTCGAGTGTTTGGATGGTTTGCTCGCTTTGACCATCCGTTTGTGGATGATAAGCGGCGCTCATATCGAGGTTTGTTCCCATCGCCTTATGGAGTGATTGCCAAAATCGGGACGTGAACCTACTGTCCCTATCCGAGATGATAGATGTTGTTATTCCGTGGAGTCTCACGATATCTCGAATGTATAAACGCGTCAATCTCTCCATCTTGTACGATTCTTTAATTGGCAGGAAATGGGCAGATTTCGTTAGTCGGTCGATTATTACCCATATGGTGTCTAATCCATCTGATGTTTTGGGTAGCTTGGTCACGAAATCCATAGAAATCCCCTACCATTTCAACTCAGGGATTGTTGGTTGCTGTAACAATCCTGAGGGTTTTTGGTATTCCACTTTTACTTTGGCGCACGTAAGGCACTTACTGATGTAGGTCGCGATTTTCGCCTTCATGTTAGGCCACCAATAGTGTTGTTTAATATCCAAATACATCTTATCGGAACCGGGATGAATGGAGTATCGCGTCTTGTGGGCTTCCTTCATGACAACATCTCTAAACCCTCCAAATTTAGGGACCCAAATACGGTTCATGAAATAGTATACTCCATTCTCCTTTGCCTCCAGGTTCTTTTCCATTCCGCGTAATACTTCGCTTGCTCTATTTTCTGTCTTCATGGCCTCTGACTGGGCTACTGCAATTTGAGTGGCCAGGTGTGATTGAATGGTTATCGAGAGAGTTTTCGTACAACGATTAGAGTACTCCTTCCGACTTAATGCATCAGCTACCACGTTGGCCTTACCTGGGTGGTACTTAATCTCACACTCATAATCATTTAGCAACTCAACCCATCTTCGTTGCCTCATGTTTAACTCCTTTTGGTTCAAGATGTGTTGGAGACTCTTGTGATCCGTGAAGACGGTGCACTTTGTACCGTAAAGGTAATGCCTCCAAATTTTTAGGGCAAAGACTACAGCTCCCAACTCTAGGTCATGGGTCGTGTAGTTTACTTCATGTGTCTTTAGCTGGCGGGATGCATAGGCTATCACTCTCCCACGTTGCATGAGAACGCAACCTAAACACTGATTTGACGCATCGCAGTAGACTACAAAATCTTCCGTTCCTTCAGGCAGAGATAGTACAGGTGCGCTACAGAGAGCTTGTTTCAAGGTTCGAAACGCAATCTCTTGTTTGTCTGTCCATTTGAATGGTACGCCCTTTTGCGTAAGCGAGGTAAGTGGCTTGGCGATCTTAGAGAAGTTTTGAATGAACCTCCTATAGTAGCCTGCTAATCCCAAGAATTGACGAATTTCCGTGGGCGTTGTCGGGATTGCCCATCCTTCTACAGCTTTGACCTTAGAGGGATCCACATGGATTCCATCTTGGCTGACTACATGACCTAGGAAGTTCACGCTCCACAGCCAGAACTCACACTTGGAGAGTTTGGCGTAAAGTTTTTCTGATCGTAGAGTTTCTAAGACTTGTCGAAGATGTTGGCCATGCTCTTCCTGATGGGTTTTGAGCATACTAACACTTCCTAAGTGTACATGCAACCCTAATAACCTTGGATCTATGTTTGTCTAATTTGTCATGCAAAGTTGAATTCCAAGGCTATATCCTATCTAGCATACATGGGGAACAATTTCAACATAAAGTATAGATAGAATAACTTACCTTGCTGTTGCTTGTGTTCCTTGAAACCTTGTGAGCCTAGCACCTCAAGTGGTGATGCCTCAAATGCTTCACACAACACCAAATGCTCTTGGAAGAACTTATGAGAGTATACTCACTTCTTCAAATCGGCCAAGCCCTCTTTTCACTTTGTGTAACCGATTTGGGAGGAGATCATATTCCTTATATAGTGTTGACATATCTAGGGTTAAACCCTAATGTGTCATGACTCTTCATTTCCATGACCCATGGGTTTGTAACTCCCATGGAGCATCCATGGAGCATCCTATGGGTGAAACCCAACTTGATGATCCATGGAGCCTTTTAGCCCACTATACAAGATATGGATGATTTACTTAATCAACCCATATATTTAATTAGTTATCTTTTGATCACTTAATTAATTCTAAATTAATTCTTGATCAAACTAATCAAATAATATTATTAATATATTAGAACTTATAATATATTAATAATCTCCAAGCGTTATTTCTCTCATTTAGTTTATCCAATTGCATGGTGCCATGCAACCCAAATGGACCATGCCGGGTCGGGTCAAGTACATACCAGAAATAGTTATGGACTTAGACACCTTATCCAACAGTCTCCCACTTGGATAAGTCTAGTAACTATTACTGCAAGTATGACTTCAGGAACCGATCGGTAATCGTAGCTCTTTACAAGGTTTCTCGAAACTTGAGAAGATGATGGTACGCCATTTAAGATAAGTGATCATATAATCCTCTGTTCTAGATATCAGTCGGACAAATACATGGAACAATGTCTTACTTATTGTCCAACATTTGTTTCCCGATTTCCGATTTGATTGACAAAGAACTTTATTGAACACATCAATCTAGTTCTGACCGGGCCCGGTACATAGGTCAAAACAAAATCATCGAGGGGCCCAGATATCAGCTTCTAATCCAAGAAGGAACAGATAAACTTCGACTCATATGTTTGTTCTACTACTCATTGAATTACACATAAGAGCACAATTTTATAACATCGAGTTACCAATGCGTTTTTCGTACAATTAATGCATAACCAACTCGTAAGTAACAAATCATATCTCTAGGTTTAAAGACTTATATGATATTACCGTCTCACGATCACTCGAGATAGAATTCCATGAAGTGATTCCAGTGAGCGTGGGTTGTGTCCAATGCTCAGAAATTATGAGCACTCATGATTGTTGTAGCCTTGTCCCAAACCTCTACAACCAAACATGACAGTCTTGATTCATACCTACTTCCGACATATGACCGACTGTGGAGGTTTGAATAATATGTTAAACCAAACAAAATTATTCTGGAAGTCAAAACATGCAAAAGAAATGTAGTAAACGATCGACAAGAGATAGCAACACTTTACTCATAAATAAAACACTTTTATTCATCATCAAATGTCAATTACACTTTACAAATTTCAAGATTATCTAACTACTAAATCTAATATCATCCTTCAGCCCTATGCTCCGAGCATGCTGGAGATGCTTAACCCGAGTCAGTCCCTTCGTGAGGGGATCTGCTGGGTTCTCATCCGATGATACCCTCTTTGCCACGAGGAGTCCTTCTTCGATCCGATGTCTGATGAAATGGTATTTTCTGTCGATGTGTCTGGATCTCCCGTGATCCCTTGGTTCCTTGGCTAAGGCAACAGCACTTTCACTATCACAGAAAATTTCCACCGGCTCTTTAATAGCTGGTACAACTCCAAGGTCTCCAATGAAGTTCCTCAGCCATAACGCCTCCTTTGCTGCTTCGCTAGCTGCAATATACTCTGATTCACAAGAAGAATCTGCCACTGTCTCTTGCTTGGAACTCTTCCAAGAAATTGCTCCTCCATTTAGGGTAAAGACCCAGCCCGACTGAGAGCGGAAGTTATCCCTATCAGTCTGGAAGCTAGCATCACTATACCCTACAACTCTCAAGTCATCACTCCCACCGAGGGTAAGGACCCAGTCCTTAGTCCTTCGTAGGTACTTGAGAATATTCTTTACCGCAGTCCAGTGTGCCTTGCCAGGATTCCCCTGAAACCTGCTAACCATGCTCAAGGCAAAGGCTACATCAGGTCGAGTACACGTCATAGCATACATGATCGAACCTACAGCCGAAGCATAAGGTATTCGTCTCATTTCTGCTATCTCAGCCTCAGTGCTAGGGCTTTGTGTCTTACTCAGCTTGGCGCTACTCTGGATGGGCAACTCTCCTTTCTTGGAGTTATGCATTCTTAATCTCTTCATAATCTTCTCCAAGTAGGTACTTTGACTAAGTCCAATTAGTCTTTTACTCCGATCTCTCAAAATCCTTATCCCCAGAATATAGGCAGCTTCACCAAGGTCCTTCATAGCGAAACACTTTCCAAGCCAGGACTTTACTTCCTGCAAGGTTGGAATGTCGTTTCCTATGAGTAGTATGTCATCCACATACAATACCAAAAAGCTAACTATACTCCCACTAGCCTTGACATATACACAAGATTCATCTTCACTCCTAGAAAAGCCAAATTCCTTGACCTTTTCATCAAAGCAAAGATTCCATCTGCGAGGTGCTTGCTTTAATCCATAAATGGATTTCTCAAGCTTACACACTCTATTAGGGTACTCGTTACTGACAAAACCCTCTGGCTGACTCATGTGAACATCTTCAGCCAACTTGCCATTAAGGAAAGCGGTTTTGACATCCATTTGCCAAATTTCATAGTCATGAAATGCGGCTATGGATAACAGAACCCGAATAGACTTAATCTTGGCTACCGGAGAAAAGGTCTCATCATAGTCCACTCTAGGAATTTGAGAGAAGCCCTTTGCAACCACCCTAGCCTTATAAGTGTGTACTTTACCATCCATGTCGGTCTTCTTCTTGAAGACCCATTTGCACCCTACAGTCTTTCGACCTGGTACATTCTCAACCAAGTTCCAAACTTGATTGTCATACATGGATTGTATCTCGCTATCCATAGCCTCTTTCCATTTAGCAGACTCGGGGCCCGCCATGGCTTCCTCGTAGCTGTTAGGGTCATCATGACTTACTAGTGTCTCATCACTAATAAGTGTCTCACCTTCTGCAGTAATATGGAATCCATAGTAATGCTCAGGTGCACTCCTAACTCTTGTGGAACGTCTCAGAGGTACAGATTCGTCAATTGGCTCAACAGGAGTTTCCTCCTCAAGTTGAGGGCTAGAGTTTGAAGTTCCTTCACCACTTAACTCTTGAATTTCTTCAAGATCAACTTGCCTCCCACTGTCTCCTTGGCTTATAAACTCTCTTTCTCGAAAGACTCCTCTTCTTGCTACAAAGACCACGTTGTCACTAGGTCTGTAGAAGAGGTAACCAAAGGAATTTTGTGGGTAGCCGATGAAAATACACCTCTCACTTCGGGGTTCGAGTTTATCATGAGTCTCGCGTCTCACGAAAGCCTCGCAGCCCCAAATCTTGATGTGGTCTATTTTAGGTACTTTACCAGTCCACATCTCGTGAGGAGTTTTGGCAACTTTCTTTGTAGGGACTAGATTAAGGATATGGGCGGCAGTCTCTAAGGCATACCCCCAGAATGAGATTGGTAGGGAAGCTCGACTCATCATGGAACGAACCATGTCCAACAAGGTTCGATTACGCCTCTCAGCCACACCATTCAACTGCGGTGTCCTGGGAGGTGTCAATTGTGAGACAATCCCACATTCCTTTAGATAGTCGAGGAACTCTGAACTAAGATACTCACCACCTCGATCGGATCGAAGTATCTTAATGTTCCTGCCCAATTAATTCTCGACTTCCTGTTTAAATTCCTTAAACTTCTCGAAAGTCTCTGACTTATGCTTGATTAAGTAGACATATCCATATCTACTGTAATCATCAGTAAAAGTCAAATAATAACGATTAGCATCTCTTGTGGCATGTTTGAATGGCCCACACACATCCGTGTGTATAAGGTCCAACAAACCTTCACCCCTTTCACATGAGCCTGTGAAGGGTGACTTTGTCATTTTTCCAAGTAAGCATGATTCGCAACTATCATTTGACTTTAGGTCAAACGACTCCAAGACTCCATCCTTTTGGAGTTGGCCTATGCGTTTCTTGCTTATATGTCCAAGACGACAATGCCATAACGATGCTTTATCCAAGTTATTATTATTAGTAGAATCAATACACAAAACATTATTTCCTAAGTTATCTACAATAGATACAGCTTCATACACACCATCACAAGGTAATGCTTTAAAATAAAGTACATTATTAAAGAAAGCATTAATCGAACCAACTTCATTATCAAACGAAAAGGTGAAACCTTGTTTGTACAATGCATGAAAGGAAATAATATTTCTTGCCATTTCTGGCGAATAACAACATTTATTCAAATCTAAATTTAACCCACTACTTAGCGATAAAGTATAAACTCCAATCTTGGTGACAGGTGTAACTTTCCTATTCCCCATGATTAAGTTTATTCTTCCTTCCTCCACATTCTCACTTCTTCCTAGTCCCTGCAAGTCACAGCAAATATGAATTCCGCAACCTGTATCAAGGACCCAAGATTTCGAATGGGGTGAGTTATTAGAGATGATAGTGTAACTACCTGCATGGTTGGGTTTGACTTTCCCATCCTTTACATCTTGCTGGTACTTTGGGCAGTTCCGCTTCCAATGAGCTTTTTCGTGGCAATAGAAGAATTCCGCCTCTTTTGGGTCAGAAGAAGGAGTAATGAAACCTTTCTTGGTTCCACTTGAAGAACAGCCATCAAGGGTCCGAGCCTTGGTACCCTTTGAAGATCTCTTTCTCTTCCTCCCTCGACTCTGCCCGATTGCCAAGACCAGATTTGTTTCTGGAGTAGGAGTGATAGCAACCGACTTCCCCTTAAGACCTGTTTCTGCGGTCTTGAGAAGTCCCTGAAGTTTGCTGAGAGTGACTTCTTCCTTGTTCATGTGATATGTCATGCGGAATTGATCATAGCACGATGGTAAGGAGTGCAAAATGATATCTATTGCAAGCTCCTCAGGAAAGTTCACATTGAGCTTCAGCAACCGATCCACATACCTTTACATTTTCTGCATGTGGCTCGTGACGGACTCTCCGTCCTTCATCATGGTTGTTATCATGGAGCAGATGACTTCGTACCTCTCTTTTCGTGCACTTTGATGGTATCTTTCCATCAAATCTTGGTGCATTTCATAAGGGTAGAAGTCTTCGTAAGACTTTTGGAGTTCAGCTGTCATGGTGGCTAACATGATGCAAGCCACCTTGGTTGCATCTCTTTCATGAGTATGAAAGTCAGCGATCTCCTGGGGAGTTGCAGTGGACTCGTCAATTTCCTTAAGCTCCTTGTCAAGGACATATTCTTTGTCCTCGTAGCGAGTAATCATCCTGATGTTTTTGATCCACTTATTGAAGTTGGATCCATCAAAGGTGACTTTCCCACATAGACTCATAAGAGTAAAGGAGCCATTAGGATTCGAGCCAGAAGCATTAGTTGAAGACATCTGAAAAGAAGAACGAGTTTAGTTTAGATTTAAGACAGTCCTTAATAAAACACCCAAATGTAATATTAAGGCTAGGACCCAATCACAATATAATATAACTTAGAAGAGGTATGCCGTAATCTAAGCTATACCATATTTGAAAGGTAGGTGAATGACGATTCACCAATTTCCACCACGAAAACCGAAATATTAAATATTTAGTTTTTATAGGTTTTAGAAATTCCTAGATTCTTTGAGATCCAATGAACTTTTCAAAGGCATGTTTCGATCTCGGGAGTGCCCTCCAGGTTTTGTGACTGGGATGCCGAGGATCACAAAACGAGGTGTGAAGTAACCATGCAAATCACTTGGTACCTTTAAAGTTTATCACTCAATCGATGTGCCGGTAAACCACACACGCTCCACCGATACTATAATAAACTTTTAAGTCACCCTTTACCTACCTTGTTAAGTCCAAGTTAGTGTGCCGGTTAACCACACACGCTCCACCAACGACTCAGACAAAGTGTAAAGTGTAATTTCATGGATTAGCACCTTATTCACATTTTTCCTAAAGTAACTAAGATTGGGAATTTAATAAAACGTTTAGTTACTTTATATATTCATCATACTTTGAATGAGAATTTATAAGTCCTTGTCTTACCCGTTCGGCTAACGACCCTCCACCAGTCAAGCAAGCGGTGGGTGAGAATATACACCCATTAAGTCACCATTTTATAGGCAACAACCTTATACCCACCTTATAGACCGGCTTCGTGAATGAGGCGTACTAGCGGTAAGACGACTTGTTCTTATACATATATATATATAATTATTAAATTATCATAATATAAGTATAAGGGTTGAATTTTAACTTTTAAAATTCTAGGGGTTGGAACTAAAGTTTTATCTTAACTTTACTTGTTCCAAAACTTGAGGGCAAGTTTTGTAACTTTCAAAACTTTTCATTTCTTGTAACTTATGAGTTTAATAGAGTCATAAAATGAAGACTCTTCATTTTTATAACTCTTGTGTTTTCTTAATGGTTTTTTAACTCAAGTGACTCTTGGTTTTCCATAACTTAAGGATAAGTTATGGACTCCATTAAAACACATTATGATCAAGAATTAAACTACCAAATAGGTTACAAATAATTCCTATGATCATCTAAAACTTCATAAGAACAAGAACATGAATATGAACATAATCAAAAATTACATAAAACTTTGTAATTTTGATAACTAGTTGTTGTAAATGAATTAGCAAAACATTACACCACCAAAAACAAGTTTATATTTACTAAAACAGTTTAGGGTAATGTTTCTAATTCATTTTCCAGCAACTGAATCGAAATTCTGCACTCATTCGACCCTACTCGCCGAGTGCATGAACATGACTCGCCGAGTTGGTTGAAGATACACATGGACTCGGCGAGTCCGATCGCAGACAGCAAATTTTCGATTCTGTTTTCAACTTTTAAGAACAAATAAGAACAAACAAGCCTAGGCTCTGATACCACTGATGGGTTTTGAGCATACTAACACTTCCTAAGTGTACATGCAACCCTAATAACCTTGGATCTATGTTTGTCTAATTTGTCATGCAAAGTTGAATTCCAAGGCTATATCCTATCTAGCATACATGGGGAACAATTTCAACATAAAGTATAGATAGAATAACTTACCTTGTTGTTGCTTGTGTTCCTTGAAACCTTGTGAGCCTAGCACCTCAAGTGGTGATGCCTCAAATGCTTCACACAACACCAAATGCTCTTGGAAGAACTTATGAGAGTATACTCACTTCTTCAAATCGGCCAAGCCCTCTTTTCACTTTGTGTAACCGATTTGGGAGGAGATCAAATTCCTTATATAGTGTTGACACATCTAGGGTTAAACCCTAATGTGTCATGACTCTTCATTTCCATGACTCATGGGTTTGTAACTCCCATGGAGCATCCATGGAGCATCCTATGGGTGAAACCCAACTTGATGATCCATGGAGCCTTTTAGCCCACTATACAAGATATGGATGATTTACTTAATCAACCCATATATTTAATTAGTTATCTTTTGATCACTTAATTAATTCTAAATTAATTCTTGATCAAACTAATCAAATAACATTATTAATATATTAGAACTTATAATATATTAATAATCTCCAAGCGTTATTTCTCTCATTTAGTTTATCCAATTGCATGGTGCCATGCAACCCAAATGGACCATGCCGGGTCGGGTCAAGTACATACCAAAAATAGTTATGGACTTAGACACCTTATCCAACACTTCCTTGCTTCGAGAATAGACGAGGATGTCATCGATAAAAACAATGACAAAGTTGTTGAGAAACGGTCGGCAAATTCGATTCATTAGGTCCATAAATGCGGCAGGGGCATTCGTTAGACCGAAGGGCATTACGACAAATTCATAATGTCCGTAGCGAGTTCGGAAAGAGGTTTTTGGAATATCCTCTTCCCGGACTTTGAGTTGGTGGTATCCGGACCGTAGATCTATTTTAGAAAAATAACTAGCTCCTTGGAGCTAGTCAAATAGGTCATCGATTCGTGGGAGTGGGTAGCGGTTCTTGATTGTGAGTTTATTTAACTCTCTGTAATCGATACACATTCTAAAAGATCCATCTTTCTTTTTGACAAAGAGCACCGGAGCTCCCCATGGCGAGTAACTAGGTCGAATAAATCCCTTGTCCAAAAGTTCGCTAAGTTGGCTGGATAATTCTTGCATCTCGGAAGGAGCCAACCGGTAGGGTGATTTAGCAAGAGGAGTTGCTCCTGGAATAAGGTCGATTCGAAACTCAACCTGTCTCTCTGGGGGTACTCCCGGAAGATCTTCAGGAAACACGTCCGGAAATTCACATGCTACGGGAATGTCTTGAACTTTAATCTCCTCCTTGGTTTTATCCACCACGTGAGCCAGGAACGCCAGATTGTTCCTTCGTAGATATTTTTGTGCTTTGATACACGAAACGAGGCGAAGGTTCATGCTAGATTTGTCTCCGTAAATTACTAGGGTTTCGTGATTTGGAAGACGAAGACGGACGGCCTTCTCATGGCACATAATTTCGGCATGGTGGGGGCTTAACCAGTCCATGCCGATGATCACATCGAAGCTCCTAATTGACACTGGCATTAGATCTATTCGAAAAACGTGTTGATTAAGAGTTAGGGTACATCCAGTGTAGATTTCCCCAGTGGATTCGGTTTTCCCATTGGCCATTTCCACCGTATAGGTTTCATTTAGCTTTTGGGGCAGTTTTTTTAATAAGTGCTTAAACTTATTGCTTACGAAACTTCGCTCCGCTCCGGTGTCAAATAAGATGCATGCATATGCGTGGTTTAAGAGAAACGTACCGGTAACAACAGAGGGGTCTTGAATAGCCTCACTCTGACCCATGGTCAACATCCTTCCTGTTCCTCCATTTCTTAAATTGTTGTTGTTGGGACAGTCTCGGCGGATGTGTCCAGTCTTCCCGCATCCGAAGCAGGTGTAGCTAGGCCCTGCGCTATTGCCGCTGGCATGGGCGTTGTTGTTGTTGATTCCCTGATTTTGGTTATGGGGAGGGTAAGCCTTGTATTACTTTGCGGTGTGACCCCTTCGGTTGCAACTGGTGCACTGAAAATCCTTGCATTCTCCATAGTGATGGAAACCGCACTTGTTGCATTTGGGAAGATTACCAGAATAAGGTCTGGAAGCATTTGAAGTGGCTGAGGTTGGAGCATGGGGTGCGGCTGGAACCGATGCGGTAACAGCATTAACCGCCACTGTCTGCTGCTTCTTGGAGGTGTCGGGGCCCTGGCGCCCCTTCCTCTTATTGTTCTTTCCCCTCTTGCCATCTCCTTCCTTCGTCTTCTCAGCCTCCACTGGCTTCTCTCCCTTTTTGTTGTTATGGTCGTACAACCTTTTTGCCAATCTCTTTGCACTGTCAAATGTTTCGGGGTTTGCAGCTATCACATTCCCTTGAATTGGTGATGTGAGTCCCCAGATGAATCGCTCAATCTTCTTTCCTTCCGAGGCGATCATACCCGGGCACAGCAGAGATAGTTCGCTAAATCTCGATATGTAGGCATCGATATTCGCGTTCTGCATAGTGAGGTTCCATAGCTCTTGTTCCATCTTCTGTATTTCGCCTCGTGGGCAGTACTCTGCCATTAACATTTCTTTCATCTCTGTCCACGGCATAGAGTTGGCTACAGGGAGTGTCATGGATTCTACATGTCCGTTCCACCAGGTGAGTGCTTGATCCACAAAAGTGCAGGCTGTGAACTTCACCTTCATGTGCTCAGGGCAGTCGCATATCTCGAATACCGACTCCACCTTTTCGATCCATCGCTTAAGAGTGATCACCCCTCCAGTGCCATTAAAAGTTCGTGGTTTGGCGTTTGTGAAGTCCTTGTAGGTACATGTCTTGGTGGGTCCTTGATTCATTCCATTGTTTGAACTTCCGGCTCCTTGCCCATTGACTCCTCCATTGTTCCCTTGTTGAATTTGTGCAATCGCTGCAGTGACTGCTGCAGATACAGCTGCCTGGAAAGCGGCTGAGTCAACTTTAGGTGGGGTTGGTCCTGGGTTTCCGCGAGCAGGTTGGGGAGGCATCTTTCTGTCACAATACGGAAAGATGTTGAGGGTATATTGTTTCAGTGAGGTCGTGATCCTACTGACTAGGTGCATGGTACGAACTTAAACACTACTACCATTTACCAATCAATAAGAATATCTCAACACATAGCAATTTGCAATATCATAATAAAACACATAAAAATTTATTAATATTATCCGCATTTGATACATGAAAATTTGCTCGTAGGAGCATACATGAGTGATACTAGTTCGACAGCATAACGACTCTATGAGTAGTGTAGTCACTTAAACATAGAGTCGGAGTACATAGCATATTTCCTAACGACCTACTATGATAAGTCTATCCCTAACCGCGATGAGCTGCGTCCTACTATAACGGTGATATCATATGCCGAAGTCCTGAGCCAACAGCTGAGCCATCTCAGTCATGTCTACAATGACATCATCCCTCTCCAGCTCTGCTTGCACGACACGTGCTTCCATGGCGAACAGTTGTTGCCGCAAGTCGGCAATCTTGGCTTCTAGGGTGCGATTTTCCCTCGCGGGATTCACTGGTGGGACGTGGTGATCCTGTTGCGCTTCGCTAACAGGAGATGCGACGTGATCTATATCCGGGGCCTGATCCTCCCCCATGTCATCGTCGGTCTCCTCGAACTCATAGTCGGTATCCATGTATTTGTCAGGTTCAACGCCGTGGACTCCCTCCTGATTCCCCTCTGGTTCGTCTTCGAGTATACCGTGTGCTCCTAAGGCTTGGTGAAGCTGAATGCCCTGATGCTCTTCTTCCATGAAGACGGGGAGAAAGTATACGAATAAGCTATCACTTTCCTATGACTCTACCGCTATTTCACAAGCTAAACAGGCGTTCTCTTTTCGGTGGTAGGGGTATAGTTTTAGATTCCCTAGAAATCCCGATCTCATCAGGACGTGTGTTAGTTTTACTTTGGAGAAAATGTAGTTGATCAGGCTGCATTCACTCCTTGGTATCACTAAGAACAGTTCCCGAATTAACCGAGACACTAGTATTATTTTTGTTTGGTTCGGCGTTATGTTCCTATTCCTAGTGCAAACAAGGGTGTTTTATTTACTTGTTTTGTTCAGAGTTATGTTAGTCCCTCTTTTTGGTTTATAGTTGCATATCCATGTGTGGCTAGATATGCTAGTTCACTATAAACAAAGCTCTGATACCAACCTGTCACACCCCCGAACCAGACGGCGGAAACGTCCGAGGGCTATCGTGACTCATTGAATACCATCACAATGCATATACATGAACCATAACATTATACATCACCAACATTTGGAATGATACAACTGGTAACGTTACATTCATTACATTGTTCAAAACATTACATTCTCAAAAAAAAAAATAACTGTTTGATACTACTTAAACCACAGTAAAACGTCATAGAGTACAAATCATCCTTCACCTTATCTGTTACCTGAGAATACAAGTATTTTGAAAACGTCAACATATGAAATGTTGGTGAGTTCATAAGTAGTGTTTGAAATCCAATGTATTGTTTGAAAACCATCAGAAAATCCGATATTTTCTAAAAATAGAATAGTGTAAAAATATGTGATGATCCATGAGTATGCTTGTTTGAATTCTATAGATGTAAGCGTAAGAGTTGTGAAATTCGACCGGTAATTCATAATTGTAATTGTTGAAAACCCTAGGAAAACCCGACGTTTTCCTATCACTTTGCTTTACTTAGTTTGTGTACCGTTGTTTCGTTGCGTTAGAGGAAACCATTGAGCTCCGGAGGCATTGAGAATACAGTGGGTGGTGAAGTGTTGTGACGTGCATTAATGAAAACGTCCAATCAACAACCTTACAAGCGATCCTTTAGGCGTCACTCGTAATTCTTCACACAACTCAATCCTCCCGGACTTGTGTAGTCCCACGACCGGAGGGAAGAAGAGAAGGTGCGAAACCCTCGGTATTTCCCCGCGTCGTTCAAGACCATTGCAATTGCGAAGGGCCCGAAGCCCAACCCGCAATCGTGAGTTACAGACTTTACTAGCAGCACTGAAGGACCCTTGGGGACCAGCAGCATGTTTGCCATTGAAAGTCCTTTTACGTTATGTCGGATCGGTAAAACCCAACACTTCGTAAGAGAGAGGTCTTTGGGCCTTAAGATCAGGTCATTGGGCTAGCTAGGCTCAACAAACAAGATTTTACACTTTTGGGGCCCAAAGATGGTGCGTAGACGTCTATGCACACTCGCATGTATAGTGACTTCCCAATCGTTATTAGTTATGAATCGTAATGTCGTAATGTCGTAGTGTCGTCGCGTTAGTAGTTTCGGATTTTTATTGGTTCGAGACCGAACCAATTCGTTTGACAACGACTTTTGGTATTGTAATGTATTGTATTTCGTCGATAGGCGTGGTACCATCATTTGGTCAAATTGCACGTATTGAACTAGCCTTGAGAATTTTCTGTTTTCAGTCCCTCCTTATTTGTAAAATTTAACCTTTTCACCCCTTTATTTAAAAACTTTCCGGTTTGGTCCTTAAATCAATTTTCTTGACATTTTAACACCAAAAATTATTGAAATAAGTATTTTCCAGCATATTTTTCATAGAAAACAGCTTAAGTCCTTGAAATTGCAGTTTTCTCGGTTATAACCCCTCTTTTTTGCAATTTTTACATTTTTGGCCCAATTTGGAAAATTTTTGCAACTTTGGTCCTTTTTAAATTTGAAAAGCATTTTAAACCTTTGAAAAGTACATGGAACACTTATAGTCCACTGTTTTACAGAAAAATGCAGTTTTGGTCCTCCAAATTAGAAAATTTCGCATATTGGGCCTCATTGGGCCGAAAATGTCATATTTAGCCCAATAAGCTTGGAATTTATGTTTTTAACCCTCCAAATAGTATATTTTCAGAAAATACATTATGTAAACTGTTTTGACTCATCTCACCCATCAGATTTCGAAATATTTCATTTTAGGCCCTTCAACTTTGTATTTTCAACATTTTATGTCAAAAAAATGAGTTTTTAGCCCAAATTAAGTGTTGTCAAGCCATTTGGCTATTTTTCTTAGTATACTTTGCATGTAGTAGTATATTTTATGCTATAATGAAATACATATCTCGGTTTTTAGCATTTCATAACTAGATCTAGCATCAAAATCATACAAAACCTACATATAAGCATAGAAATCAACCACAACATACACATAATGATGGATCTACACCTTTGCTTGTATTCTCCCCCACAAAAACTTATAAAAACCGAAAATAAGGGGGTATGAAACTCACCTTGGGTGTTGATTCGGTTTTTGAAGAAAGAATGGAAGAAATGAAGTGATTTTTGGCCTTTGCACTCCTTGATGAAGTTTTCGAGTTTATGGTGTTTTCTACAGTGCAAGATCACGATTTTTGCATGGATTAGGAAGAGATTTTTGATAAAACAAGGAATACAAGTCATAGATCCAAGCAAAACCTTACCTTAGATGATGATTTTTGTGGAAGAACTCCCTTGAATGCTTCCTACATCTCGAGATTTTGGATGGAGAAGAAGAAAGAAGCCTTGAGTGATCTAGAGAGAGTTTGTGAGAGATTTGTGTGTGTGTGGGTGTTGCTCGGCCGAGAGTGAGTGGGAGAGAAGAAGAAGAGTGACTTTGAGGGGATGTATGCATGGGTATATGTGATATGTTGCATGGATGTCCAAAAGATAAAAATGAGGTGGCAATGGCAAGTCAACTCTTCAACCTTCCTTGGGTTTGGGCCTTGAGACGAGAACTTGGAAAGGAAAAAAAAGTTTTTGGGCTTTTTGCCCCTAAGCCCAATATTAGAGTTAGTTTGGGTGATCATTGGCCTTATAAGATAAAATTGTGATTTTTATGCCCTATTAAGCTAGATTAAGTTAATCATGGATCAAAGCTTTTAATTCATTGCATTCTAGGCCCAATATGGCCCAAAATGTTGAAATAAATAGATGTGGGTCCAATTAGAGCCCATTTAAGGGTTCTAAGCCCATAATAGTCAAATTGGAAGCTTATTGGTCCACTTAGGTTCAATAAGGAAGTTCTAGTCCAAAAATGGATTTAACAAGAACTTCTAGGGTTTCCAATTGTTTGATGACTATGTGTAGTACTTGTATGATGTATTTGATTGAAATTTTGATGTTACATAATAGGCATCAAACATGCTTTAAAATTTTTGATTCAACCTTTACTTGAGTATATAGCTTATATGACACAAAATTTCTAGTTGTGACAAGCGGCAAGAGTAGTAGCAGCATGAACTACCACTGTATGTTGTTTCTTGGAGGGCTCCTACGAAGACTGTCCCTTTTGTGGTTTCCAGAACTTTCTTTTCTCGCCACTTCCCTTAGCTGGTTTAGGAGCGACTATCACTTTATCAAGATCAACGCCATGATCTGTGAGAGTTTGTGCCAGGCACTTGGCGCTGTCGAAAGTGTTTAGCCTAGCAGCCAAGACATTTCTTTGAGTTGGGCGCATCAATCCCCAAATTTATCTTTCTATTTTCTTGCTTTTCGGGGTGACCATTCCCGGACAATGGAAAGCTAGATCGCAAAATCTAGTGGTGTAGGCAGCAATATCGGAACCCTTCATCTTTAGATTCCAGAGTGCGTGCTCCAACTTCTGTATTTCGCCCCTTGGGCAGTACTCAGCAAGCATGAGCTCTTTCAAGCTCTCCCAACCCATACCATTTGCTACCGGTAGGGTTAGGGATTTGACCTGACCATTCCACCAGGTCAGAGCTCTGTTTGTGAAAGTGAAAGCGGCGAATTTAACCTTACTGGCTTCGAAACAGGAACAAATTTCGAAGATAGACTCAATCTTCCCAAACCATCAAGTCAGGGCAATAATACCTCCATTGTCGTCGAAAGATGTGGATTTTGAATTCATGAAGTCTTTATAGGAACACTCCTTCTAGTGTCCCATGTTTTGATTGAGGTTGAGGGATTGGGCACCACTTCCCGACCTGCTAGAGCCACCAGAATTGGTTTGTGACATTGCGGCAGCCACAGTGGCAGTAACAGCTACCTGAAACATGGCGGGATCAAACTAAGAAGGTGGAGGAACTGGATCTTTTTGAGGATTGTTGTTCTTTTTGTTGGATCTTTTCTTTGGAGGAATCTTGTTCTATATCAGTAAGAAGAAGATGATAAGTCCTTTTGACTATTGAATCAAGAGATATAAAACAAGTTATATCTTTATCTGATAGATAAAGTGTTCTACTAAGCGATAAACAATGAAGGGTTACTAACGCAAGTAAACTATCGCTAAGAAATAATGAGTAGAAACACTTGGAATGAATCTCTACAATCTATTCAGCTCTGACTAAAATACTCCTATAGTATTTTAAGTTGTATGCTTTGTTCTTTTGATACCTTGTGGTAGGAATACTTGGTATGTTTTAGGCCTACTGCAACACCACAGCCACTCCCAAGCACATGTTGGTTATGTCTTGAATGAATATAGTTGATTAAGATATATTGACCCTAGAAATGATTACATAATTGCCCAGGTTTAACTGTAGTGTTCAACACCCAAATACTTTTGTTTTGTTCTACATCTGATACTGTGTTAGGTATGTAGATATACTTGTATACTTTTCGTAAAATTCTTATATTTTAAAAGTATACTTTTAGTTTAGAGCACTTCGTCCCCTTACTGTTTATAGTTGTACACCATGTAAGTTTTTGTAACACCGTGATTTTCAAGGCAAAATTTTCATTTAATTAATCAAATTAATATTAAATCACTTGTTTAAAATCTCATACACATTTGAATTACAAAAACATAGTTCCATTTTCACTTAGTAGAAAACCAGGATCCTCCAGAATACAACTCTTTCTTTGGTGTGTACAATCGAGCCGGTGCCATCCCGCGTTACTGAAAGAACCTGAAACAACATACATAAAACACTGTAAGCACGAAGCTTAGTGAGTTCCCCAATATACACCTTACGCACATACGCCTTTCCAGGCCCTGACCTTCCGGTCCACTGCACAATGCCTTCCGGCCCATGAGATAATCGCCTTCCGGCCCATAACGTGTTGCCTTCCGGCCCATAGTACTTTGCCTTCCGTCCCATAACATATTGCCTTCCGGCCCATAACATATTGCCTTCCGGCCCATAACCTATTGCGTTCCGGCCCATAACATATTGCCTTCCGGCCCAAAAACATATACTGCACATAATACATTTACTCTAACACATAAAGCACATATATCATATATCATACCTGACCTTTCTGTCACATAACACTTTGCCTTCCGGCCCATATAAACATGCATATCACGCGTAGCAACTAACTTTCCATTTATAGCATATATACATAACACATAACATATTCGACCTTCCGGTCACACAATCAAACCCTTCCGGGTACAGTATAGTGAGAAGACTCACCTCGTGGATGCTGGAAGTTAGCAACCCCCGAAATCACTTGCACCTGATCCGCCGAGCTACAAGCTCCCTATAACAATATATCTCTTATTAATACTTTTATCTTCCACGTTAACTGACCCTAAGAAATCACAAACACAGGTCAACTCTGGTCAACGGTCATCTCGACTGGACTCGGCGAGTACCCTGGCGACTCGGCGAGTCTAGTCGTCCTCACAAATTCCTGGATGCTCCCTTTCTACTCGTTGAGTATCTCCCTTGACTCGACGAGTTCCTCGTGGAAGAATCGCGGGGCCACCCCGACTCCACTCGCCGATTCTGAAGAACAACTCGACGAGTCCCAACTATTCTTCAAGCTACTCGCCGAGTCTGCTCATCCGACTCGGCGAGTCCATGCCATGCAGTCGATCAAACTGCTTCCTAAGATCAGAATCGTCCCGACCAATCATAGGTCTGGTCCTCCTAAGCTGGTCCATCACAAAAGGCCTTCATTTAGGTGCTCATGCTACACCCCAAGACTCATAATTCCCATGTTAACCTAAGGCATAAGGATTTCAATCCAAAACCTTCACCAATTCCCAAAATGCACAGATCTGGGATCTTCTGGACCTCCAAGGGTCCCAACACAGGGTTAGAATCGTTTGGGGGACAAGGGTAACCATTAATCTAATCACAAAAGGGTTCCTTAAACCCTAATCCATGCACACATTTGTTGGGTTATGAGCATTCTAACACTCCTAAGTGTACATGCAACCCTAAATACCTTGGATCTATGTTTTCTCTATTATACATGCAAATATGAACATCCAAGGTATTATCCTAATCTAGCATACAAAACTATTAATATAACAAAATAGAATACATACCTCTTTGATGGTGCTTGTCTTCATGAAGCTTGAGTGCCTAGTGCCCCAAGTGTGACACCTCAAATGGTTCACACAACACCAAATACACTTGGAATAACTTGAGAGAAATTAGAACACTTCATGAAATCGTCTAGCCCTCATACACACACATAGTGTTGATTTCTTGAGCCATGGGTTTCTTTTATATGGTGGCTATTAGGGTTACACCATGTAACTCATGACTTTACCCATTCCTTATGCTCCATGGATTTTAACCTCCATGGAGTATCCATGGGTCACCCCATGGACTTAGTCCAACATAAGGAATCTTGGATCACAAGCCCATATATATAAGAATGAATGATTTACACAATCAACCCATATATTTAATTAGTCTCCTTTTTGATCACTTAATTAATTCCAAATTAATTCTTGATCAATACTAATTAAATAACCTTATTAATGTATTAGAACTTATAATATATTAACAAACCTTAAGTGTTATTTCTCTCATTTTAGTCTATCCAAGTGCGTGATGCCATGCAACCCAAATGGACCATGCCGGGTCGGGTCAAGTTTTACCAATTATAGTTATGGACTTAGACATTAATCCAACAGTCTCCCACTTGGATAAGTCTAAAACTATTATTGCGTATGACTTCAGGAACCAACTGGCAATCGTAGCTCTCAAAAGCTTCTGTCGAACTCTGACCTTGTAGATGAACTCTGATCTTTGTCAATGACTTGTCCATTAGATAAGGGATCATATATTCCTCCATTCTAGATATCATATGGACTGAGACATGGATTATAATCATTCTCTCTGTCCATTTGTTGTTTCCCGATTTCCGATTTATGACGATTGACTAATTGAACAAATCAAATCAGTCCTGGCCCGGCCGAGCACTTCCATTTGTCATCATCAAATCATCGAGGGGCCCACAGATATCGCTTTTATCCCGAAGGTAAAAGGAATGGATAAACTTCGACTCATATGGCTTGTTCTACTACTTGTTGAATCATACACAAAGACACGTTTTATAGCACCGAGTTACCAAATGCAGTTTCGTGCAATCAATGTACAACCAACTCATAGTAACAACTCATATCTCTAGGTTTGAAGAATATAAGATATTATCGTCTCATGATCACTCGTGATAAAATCCATGAAGTAATTCCAATGAGCGCGGGTTGAATCCAATACTCAGAACTTATGAGCACTCATGAGAGTTGTAGCCCTTTGTCCAACATCTTAGACCTCTACAAGCCATCCCATGACAGTCTTAATTCATATCTACTTCTAACATATGACCGACTGTGGATGGTTTGAATAACTTAGTCATTCCGAAAGAATAACCTAGTTTATTCGGGAAGTCAAAACATGCAAAGTGAAACACAATAATAATTGAATCCAATATGGTCTCAGAACTTATGAATATAAATAAAACACCTTTTATTTATCACCATATGATTACACATTATTTATTGTATATTGTTTCAGCTATCAACATTATTCTTGAATTTAAAACAATAGTTGTCCCATGCTCCAAGCATGTACACTATGTTTTCTAAACACTAGTCATGCCATACACCAAGTATGCATAATATGTTTGTCTATGATCTTTATTTTGTGAACTAGATCAAATGAACATAACTTCAATGATTCTCTTTTCACACTCCCAAATCCTTACTGCAAATGCAAGAATTCCAAATTCATGTCATTTACTGAAATCTGTTAGATTCTAAACTTATATGCATCGATCCTCTTGTAATGATTATGCACAAAGTCAGAAAGACTTAACAACAATCATTACAGAGCATTCCAAAGGAGATCAAGTCCTTGGAACCATCCTTCTTGCATTAAGTTTCCTTAATCTTACACAGATTGAAAATTCTAACTTTGAAACATTTCCAGATTCCATCTCGACTATCACTTCTGAACAAGAGTTGCCTCCTCACAGATTATGTCAATATGGTCCTTCCAGAATTATCACTATACTTCCAACTGTCCTTGAGCAACCAATCTTTGGTAAACCTTAGATTGTCCTCGACCATTGTTTAATCCTTTTAGTCATATCCAGTTCTAAACCTTTTCCATTCTTAATGCCCTAGGCATTTGGAAATTTTTTAGAAAGGATGAATATAGCACATGTAATCGATCCTATATCCGAAGCATATGGGACACGATTCATGATGTCTCACATAAAGACTAAACCAGTCTTTTGCTATAACATTTCCATTTCTATTTGCCAAGTTCTCATAATTCAGATTATGAAAAGGGATGCCGTAATCATAATCGAATTTAAGAACGCAAATAATGGACCCATATACAGAATTTTCTTATGTTGAGCCATTCCAACATGAAATTCATATATATCCTTGACTAAATGATTAAAACCTCATGATCTAAGCTTATAGATTTGAGATGAAGTATAATTTCCTCTCCCTTAATTATAGCAAAACAACTTTTTCCCAATTGAAACCTTTTGTTTTCTATAATTAACATTGCTAGCTTGCAATACTTATCGTAATTATCATGCTCCCGCAAACATGATGATTATTAGCATAACACTTATGCTCCCACTAGCTTTGACATATACTCAGAAAGCTCGACTTCTAGAAATCAATACTTTATTGACTTTATTACCAAAGTTCAGATTTCTGATCCTAGATTGTTTTGATAAGACTTTATCAAAAACATACACCTTCCCTTAGATAGCTCATGGGTGTGTCAAAACAATTTTAAGAACTATGAAAAGGGATTCCGTAATCATAGTCTTGATAGTTTTGACCTTTGCCATTTCTCACAAGTCCAAGTTAGTGTACCGGTAAACCACACACGCTCCACTAACGACTTTGAGAATGCAAATATCCCAATTGCTATCTAGCTAAAATCTACTTAGTGGAAGTGTTTCCTCACTATCATTTTCATGAATCAGAGAGAAACCTTATGACACTTAGATTTATTGGTGTATGAGTTCCTACCCATATGAATTTGTCAAAACCATAATCACAAGACAAGGATAATGACAAATCCAAAACCATATGGATTGAACTCAATCTTAATTTCTTGCCACCTGGCAGCTCAAGGGCCTACCATTGCTTCCAAGTTGTTGTGCAACACATTGAGAACTCTAAGAACTCATATGCAAAGCCAACTTTAACTAGAATGGGCACAGAATATGTCAACACGATAGGTTATAAACCTCAAGTCGTGTGCTAGTGAAGAACTTCAGGTTTCATTCTTGATTAGTTCTTGAGAATTTCAAGACCTTTAAGACTCCCACTGTCCTCTTGACATATAAGACTCCCTTGTCAAACATCCAAGAGATAGTGTGGATTCTAATCAAGACAAACACTTCACACAATTGGCCGAAGTTGGTCTTTGTTTTATCCAAAACATCACAACTTACCAATTTCAAATGTACAAGAGTAGAAAACTTTTACTCTTACATTTGTCAAGTGTTTTTAAACTTTATTAAAGACATGTCACTCAAATTACAATCTTGGAGTATGACTCTAAGACTTGTATTGGAACGAAGTATGGCTCATCTTCTTAATTTAACCATTTCAACAATTCAAGATCCCTTCTTCTTAGTCATAAGAATGCACTAAGACTTCCTTAGAGAACAAATTTTGATATGGTTTATTAATCATTAAGATGATCACAAAACTAATACTAAAGTACTCTCCCATCTTTTCAGATTTGAGAAACTTTTATCCTTCTGCCTAAGTTGATTCTTCTTATTCGCTCTGCTATGCATTGGAACCTTTTCCAATGTCTCAGAGTTACACTTAAGCTTGTAAGTATAATCATATTTACTGAACTCTAGTAAAATATGACGAATAGCCTTATATCTTTTATGGTGGACATAATCAGTGCACATGACTATGTACTCGATCCCTTAGTCCATTACTTGACTCACACATCCATGTGAACAAGTAATTAATCTTAATTTTTCCAATACTTGAAAGTTCTCATTAATCTTGCTATACAACTTGCACGATTCCAAGTTTCGGTCCAATTGAGACTTGGTGATGAGAATCTTTCCTTATTTGGTAAATTTAGACATTACCACAAATGAAGGAATCAATTTCGTATTTCCACTCTTGCTATTAATGGAATCATATAAGCAACAATTTTTTTTCCTCAAATGCCATTGTAAGGATATTTTTTAAAATAAATAAAATCAAAATTTTTCTTTTATTTTAAAAACTATGCGGAAAAACTTATCCTTACAATCCATATGAAAACTTGTTGTTATCTATTCCTAAGCAATATCTCATAACTCCTAAGAAGTAGCTCAAGAATCCGATCTTCAAACTACGCGATAGAAATCCATCTACGCGATCAGATTCAGCATATTCTTTCTTTAAGTTCCTTTACTTTTCTTTGATTCTTAAAACATTACCATGTGACCCAGTCACATCATGTATCAAAAAATCTCAGAATAGAAACTTAGCAGAGTTAGATTTGTGGACTTTTACCTGAAGTAGAGTCAATCTTATTGACTTTAACATCCTTAGGTAAATTAGGCAGCTTCGCAACTAATGACCCTTACTTTGGCAATATAAACATATGGACCCTTTGATAATGGTACACCGGACTATTACAGACTTAGCTTTTCTCTTTACCATTTGTTCAACCGAGTTGACTATGGCCGATCCCTCTCCATTGGGAAGAGAATGCTTTTTTCTGTATTTCCAGTGTCACCATTGTCAATGTCCATAAAGTTTCAGGAAGTTGATCTTAGCAAATAGATAAGATCATTAAGGGTCTTGTCATAGTCTGTTTCATAGGTGTTCCAAAAGAACTCACTATGTGACTTAGAAAGTGATTGAACCACCAACTTTCTCAAGACTTTGACACCTAACTCTCCCGGGTTGTCAATATGTGACTACATCTCCAAGATGTAATCACACCAAGACCTTTACTTGCCAATAGGGCTCGAGTGACTTTAAACTTTTAAAGAACTTGTGGGGTAGGGAGAATAATTGGAGGAGGTGACAGAAGTATGATTTCCATTGGAACATCATCTTCATTTAGGAAAGCTAGTTTCAAGAGATTTGGGAAGATCATAAATGTCTAAACCAGACATGTTTTCGGAGAGATTCAAGATAGTTGATTTTAAAGTCCTTAATATGACACCCAATATGAAATATTAAGGCTAGGACCCAACAAACTATATTATAACTTGAAGGTAGGTGAATGACGATTCACCAATTTCCACCAAGATAAACGAAATGTATTATTAGGTTTTAATTGGTTTTTGAAACTCCTAGATCTTTTGAGATTCATTGAACTGTTTAATGGCATGTTTCAATCTCGAGTGTGCCCTTCAGGTTTTGTGACTGGGATGCCGAGGATCACAAAACAAGGTGTGAAGTAACCATGCAAATTACTTGGTACCCTTAATAAATTACCCCTCAATCGATGTGCCGGTTAACAACACACGCTCCATCGATACTATGATAAATATTAAGTAACCCTTTACCTACCTTGTTAAGTCCAAGTTAGTGTGCCGGTTAACCACACACGCTCCACTAACGACTTAGACAAAGTGTAAAGTGTAATTTCATGGATTAGCACCTTATTCACATTTTCCTAAGTAACTAAGATTGGGAATTATTAAGAGTTTAGTTACTTAGTATTTATCATTAATACTTTTAATGAAGGGAGAATTATAGTCCTGTCAAACCCGTTCGGCTAACGACCCTCCACCAGTCAACCAAGCGGTGGGTGAGAGTAGACACCCATTAAGTTGCCATTTTATAGGCAACAACCTTATACCCACCTTATAGACCGGCTTCGTGAATGAGGCGTACTAACGGTAAGACCGACTTTACTCTTATACATATATATATATATATATATATATATATATATATATATATATATATATATTAACTTATAATATTATAAAGTATAAGGGTTGAATTTTAACTTTTAAAATTCTATGGGCTAACTTGGAATTAAAGTATTCATAAGAGAGAACTTTACAAATTCCAAAACTTGAGGGCAAGTTTTGAAACTATTCAAAACTAATTAATTCCATAACTTATGTATTTAAAGTAGTTTTAATCCAAAAACTCTTCAAGTTCCATAACTTGTGGACAAATTATGGAAGACTTTAAACTAATAAAGCATTAACCTTTCCTTTATCTTTATAACTTATGGAATTAATTAAGGTTACATTATTTTTTTTTATTATTATTTTTTTTATTTATTTAATGAAGAGACTCTTGGTCATCCATAACTTGAGGACAAATTATGGAGTCATAACTCCAATTAATTAGAACTAGACTCTTCATTTTTGTAACCTTTGCCAACTTTATGAGTTTTATGAGTCTTTAATGTGACTCTTCATGTAACTTGAGGATAAGTTACACAAACACATTTTATACTCAACTCTTAGATTAAAATGGATTGAAAACAATTTTTTCACTCAACTTTTCTATTAATCTAAGCAACTCATAAGAACAAGATAATTCAAATCAAATTTTTTCATGTAATTAGTCTAACCTTTAAACTAATACAAAACATGAATCTATTGACAATTATCTTTGAAAATGGATTAGCATGAACATTACCTCATTAAAAAACAAGTTTATAAGTTCAAAACAACTTAGGGTAATGTTCCTAGTCCATTTCTAGCCAAAAACCTCGAAGATATGCTGTCTGGGGTCTAACTCGTCGAGTGCATGAACACAACTCGGCGAGTTGGATGCATTTTGCCTTGGACTCGTCGAGTCCCTTCATGGACTCGGCGAGTCAGCTGGGCTGACAGCATCAAAACTCGATTTTTCAGCTTCTATTGCAGGTATAACAAGAAAACAAGCCTAGGCTCTGATACCACTGTTGGGTTATGAGCATTCTAACACTCCTAAGTGTACATGCAACCCTAAATACCTTGGATCTATGTTTTCTCTATTATACATGCAAATATGAACATCCAAGGTATTATCCTAATCTAGCATACAAAACTATTAATATAACAAAATAGAATACATACCTCTTTGATGGTGCTTGTCTTCATGAAGCTTGAGTGCCTAGTGCCCCAAGTGTGACACCTCAAATGGTTCACACAACACCAAATACACTTGGAATAACTTGAGAGAAATTAGAACACTTCATGAAATCGTCTAGCCCTCATACACACACATAGTGTCGATTTCTTGAGCCATGGGTTTCTTTTATATGGTGGCTATTAGGGTTACACCATGTAACTCATGACTTTACCCATTCCTTATGCTCCATGGATTTTAACCTCCATGGAGTATCCATGGGTCACCCCATGGACTTAGTCCAACATAAGGAATCTTGGATCACAAGCCCACATATATAAGAATGAATGATTTACACAATCAACCCATATATTTAATTAGTCTCCTTTTTGATCACTTAATTAATTCCAAATTAATTCTTGATCAATACTAATTAAATAACCTTATTAATATATTAGAACTTATAATATATTAACAAACCTTAAGTGTTATTTCTCTCATTTTAGTCTATCCAAGTGCATGATGCCATGCAACCCAAATGGACCATGCCGGGTCGGGTCAAGTTTTACCAATTATAGTTATGGACTTAGACATTAATCCAACAACATTCACATAACATAATATAATCCGGAATGTTACCTGAATAATGCCCTCTCTGTGTCCCCAAGCCTCAGAACATGATTCCCTTGTTGTTCCTTTAGCCAAAACCTTCCCCTTCTTGAACAATAACTTCTTCAAAATCACCAATAGCCTTTAATCGTTGTTCTAGATGCCCCCAACCGATTTAGGGTCCTTCTCAGCAGCAAAAAGGGAACAACGATGACCAATGATCCCATTTATACGTCCCCAAACCTGAACAGCTAGGGTTTACGCTAAACAGCGCAGACTCGCCAAGTCCCTATCTGGACTCGTCGAATCCAGTCGCGAACCCGCGACCAAATCTGCGATCCTACTCGGCGAGTCAGGCTCCAACTCGCCGATTCCCCCTTTTAAAACACCCCAAAATGTGATTTAACAATACTTTGAGATTTCGGGCTGTTACAATTCTCCCCCACTAGAAACAGACTTCGCCCTCAAAGTCTCACTCTGAAAATAGTTCCGGATGCTGCTCCCGCATCTCACGTTCCGGCTCCCCAGTCACTTCCGATCTCTTCCGAGGTTACCACCGAACCAATACCAGAGGTACCTCCTTGTTCCTCAGAACCTTGATCTTCCGATCCCTGATGGCCACTGGCTTCTCAGCGTAACACAGGCTCGCATCCACCTAATTGTTCTTTAGTGGAACCACTGTTGACTCATCGGCTATACACTTCTTCAATTGCGACACATGAAAAGTGTCATGGATCCATCCCAATTCCGTTGGCAGCTCCAAACGATAGGCCACACGTCCTACCTTCGCACCTTCACAAAAAGGCCCAACATATCGGGGCCCCAACTTGCCCCTCTTCCTGAATCGAATCACCCTTTCCAAGGAGAGACCATCAGAAGTACGAAGTCGCCGACCTGAAACACATGCTTGCAACAGCGTCTGTCCTCATAACTTTTCTGTCAACTCTAGACGATCATTAACCTCTGATTCACCTGCTGCATCTGCTCTGTCGACTCAAGCACGATCTCTGCACTGTCCACCACTCCCTGTAACCGAGAATTACCCAAGATGCAACTCTGTTCTAAATCTCAACGATCAGTCGACCCATAAGGATTAGGAAACCATGAATCACCGGATCCCCGATCCTAAGCCCACTTTATCCATTTCGGAACAACTGAGGGACCCATTCTCAATTCTCAGAGCAACTCTCCCGAGTTCTCCGCTTGCAATCGCATGCACATGCTGCACTAGCCCCAACATACCTTCTTCTTCCTTTATCTAGGGAAATCCTCTTGACGACCTTGCCACTACTCCATGTATCGCACATGTTCTGGATCCGCTCGCAAGGACTCTCGGGTCCATTCGTTACCTCTCCTCAGCAAATGAGGGTCCGGCACCACCTCCTATGCAACAGCTCAAAGGGCGGCATACTAATGCACTAATGATGGTTGTTGATATGAGACAACTCAACCAAGGATCAATACGTACCGCGACTTTCTCAGAAATCTAATGCACCTGCCCGAAGCATGTCTTCGAGCGTCTGGATTGTTTACTCACTCTAAAGTGTCCTCATATGTCATCATGATAAGCTCCTTTCCCATATTCCTCTTCAAGACTGGGTACCAGATCAGCTTTTGACTCCACAGCTGCGCCCCCAACGGTCACCCATATCGTGATCCAAATATCCCACTAACTTCCTCCTCGTGACCACTATCCCGGCCCGGTGACACGCAAGTCACGAAATCCTCTTTTCCTCATGAGAGAAAAATACAATCCAACCGAGGATCGTCTCAACTCTAATCTCTGATTTCTGCTGCGCATCTTCCTTGCGCATTTCCCCGCATCTCCCGATAGAGACAGAGACCCCCGTCTTGCCCCCGACTCAACATCCAAGCTCCAAAGACTCAATACCAGGGCTACCCAAACTCAAAACTCTTCCACCTCATACACTGTTCGAAAACATTCCAACATTGAAATTGTCTTGCCATCTAGTGAGTACTTCAGCTCCCCGCAGTATCACAACGCCCTCTGTCTTGTAAGTACCGCGACTCGAATATCCGTCATAGACTATGAAGGCAATCATCATAACAAACGCCCATCTTGCGAAAATTCACTCTCCCAAATAATCTCCCTGGATGTCCATACTCGGAGGCTCCCACTAGATTCATAGATACTTGATATACCACAAGTCGATTCAATTCAAGATTCACGAGTAACTCCGAAATAAAGATATCATACCCGGATATCCCAGAATACCTCAACCGAACATCACAAGATCCTGCCACGACCACTGATCTCCTACCCCAAGTATCATGTAGATACAATAATACATCTCCTCAGAATCCCATAAATAGATCTACATTTTCCCACATTACAACTCCGACGCATATAATTTCCCGATTGGAATACGAGAAAACGCTGACGCTACGAAATATGCTGAAGATTCTCCGAAACCCTTCTTCTGACGCTCAAAATCCAACCAAGAATGCGCATACCGACCCAAACATTCTCTATCTACTTGTAACGACACCAAACCCCTGTCATAGATACATTCGTTCTCCTCCTCAAGTACCTCCCGCATTAACTCACTCTGACCCTTTTCCTCGATCATCGACACCTCTGGTCTCATGATTCCTTACAGCATATCCATATACTTCACTTATAACCACTCTTGACAAATCTTTTCTTTCTTACATAGTGCCCCCGGTTCTCCCCCACTCAGGGTTCGAACCATCACCAATTAGCACACACCCAACCCACAACTACTTTTCACCAGCGAAATCGTACCTGCTCCAGGAAAGTGCTACGTAACGCCCAGTAATTCCCCCTTAAGGAGTCAATCGACCCCCTATACTCTGAACCTCTGATGAACTCCTCAAGAACTTCTCATCACAACTGCTTCTAATCGTTACAAATCTCATACCAATCGAACACTAAGCATCTCAACTGCTCAATAACATCCCTGGCTCATAGACTGCACCGCAATTATCGTTCCTCTCACCTCAGCTCATCAACCAATGTTCCAACACTGAAATTGTCCCAAGGACAGGGACCCACTCTCAATCATAGACGAAAACTCTCTGCACTGCAAAACTTGACTGAACTCTCCGCTGCTACCACTATGACGCATCCTTCTATTCTCACTTAGGTGTAGTGTGGTTTTCGACTACCTCAGTCCCAACTGACTGTCTGCTCAGGATAAGTCACTGCCTCGCGGCACACCTGCTACCTGATACTCTGAGGGAAAACATTGTTGATAACTACCTGCAGGGTGTACTCCCAATCCAAAACTGAAACATCAGGCCTCTCGTGTCTTGCACACGAACATAATGGCACCACCCACCTAGAAGGTGACCTCTCCTCTATCGACTGATTGCTCGACTCGACCGAAGTTTTCCTCTGTCTTTAACTCCTTACCCAAATACTCTGCTAGGCACTCGCCTTTCCCCTCGAGGAATACCTCTCCATACTCAATCATGGTCTACAGGCCTAAAACCCATAGCGTCCGATTTCTACCTCATCGATCATGACCTGATAACAAGATAGTCACAAGCATCATCCACTACGAACCATGGTACTCATCCCATGACATCCCTTCTCAATCTGCTCCGGTGTATGGTACCCGAACCATAACATCACCCCTCAATCTGCTCCGATGTATGGTACTCGAACCACAGCATCTATCCTCAATCTGTTCCGATGTATGGTACCCGGACCATAACATCACTCCGCAATCTGCTCCGATGTACGGTACTCGAACCACATCATCTATCCTCAATCTGTTCCGATGTATGGTACCCGAACTATAACATCACTCCGCAATCCGCTCCGATGTATGGTACTCGAACCATCACATCTATCCTCAATCTGTTCCGATGTATGGTACCCGAACCATAACATCACTCCGCAATCCGCTCCGATGTATGGTACTCGAACCATCACATCTATCCTCAATCTGTTCCGATGTATGGTACCCAGACCATAACATCACTCCGCAATCCGCTCCGATGTATGGTACTCGAACCATCACATCACTTCTCATCCTGTTCCTTAGGACCTTCAGAATGCTCCTTGTATCAAGTATG
The DNA here is from genome assembly GCF_052625555.1 of Lactuca saligna. Classification (NCBI taxonomy): domain Eukaryota; kingdom Viridiplantae; phylum Streptophyta; class Magnoliopsida; order Asterales; family Asteraceae; genus Lactuca; species Lactuca saligna. The sequence continues at coordinate 79,611,999 of NC_136418.1, forward strand.
GGTCCTCTGCTTTCAGTAGTACGAGCCCATACTACCTTCCACATCTACCCATACTTTCCACACGGGCCATCCCAGAGTTCCTAAGTAGCTGATCGACCTCCTCTTTTACCAATCCATCGTGTGTACTCGCTCCCCAGCGAAATCCTCTACTCTAGCAGCGCACTCATCTGGCTATGTTTACTCCCTAGTCCCTTCCGCCGTCCTCCCACTTCTTTGCTATCAGCTGCTGAAGAGCTCCTAATGATGCCAACCATCTACCTCCTGAGTATCATCATACTCACGTAGTAGCTGACTCCCATCATCGAGAATTCCACAAAGCACAAAGCAAGCAGCATTCGAGCATCGAAGAATACATAGGTCTCCCTATCTGTGATAGCTCCACCTTCTCGACTCATCCTCCGAAGTACCACTGAACTCTGTAGCTCTACCCCTCGTGCGTCCTAACTGGATATTCTCGCTCATCACATATTCAAAAGCATAACGCACATATGACAACAAATCCTAGGCTAAGGCATCACAAATCAGGCCATTCTAGTCCTAAGATATGAAATACCTAGCCTGTCTCTAGCATGCAATAATATCTCATAAAGTGCATAATAGATATTTCATAACACAAAAGTAAGGGTATTTTGGGAAATCACCGTTTGGCTCTGGCTGATTGTACACACTGCTCTTTCTTGCTTTCTCTTTGAACTCTTATTCACTTTTAGAAAACTATTTATTTGAAAACTTTTTCTTACTTCCTCAGTTTGAGTTCAGATTTACCCGAAGGCGTATCCGAATCCCTCAAACCAAGGCTCTGATACCAATTTGTAACACCGTGATTTTCAAGGCAAAATTTTCATTTAATTAATCAAATTAATATTAAATCACTTGTTTAAAATCTCATACACATTTGAATTACAAAAACATAGTTCCATTTTCACTTAGTAGAAAACCAGGATCCTCCAGAATACAACTCTTTCTTTGGTGTGTACAATCGAGCCGGTGCCATCCCGCGTTACTGAAAGAACCTGAAACAACATACATAAAACACTGTAAGCATGAAGCTTAGTGAGTTCCCCAATATACACCTTACGCACATACGCCTTTCCAGGCCCTGATCTTCCGGTCCACTGCACAATGCCTTCCGGCCCATGAGATAATCGCCTTCCGGACCATAACGTGTTGCCTTCCGGCCCATAGTACTTTGCCTTCCGGCCCATAACATATTGCCTTCCGGCCCAAAAACATATACTGCACATAATACATTTACTCTAACACATAAAGCACATATATCATATATCATACCTGACCTTTCTATCACATAACACTTTGCCTTCCGGCCCATATAAACATGCATATCACGCGTAGCAACTAACTTTCCATTTATAGCATATATACATAACACATAACATATTCGACCTTCCGGTCACACAATCAAACCCTTCCGGGTACAGTATAGTGAGAAGACTCACCTCGTGGATGCTGGAAGTTAGCAACCCCCGAAATCACTTGCACCTGATCTGCCGAGCTACAAGCTCCCTATAACAATATATCTCTTATTAATACTTTTATCTTCCACGTTAACTGACCCTAAGAAATCACACACACAGGTCAACTCTGGTCAACGGTCATCTCGACTGGACTCGGCGAGTACCCTGGCGACTCGGCGAGTCTAGTCGTCCTCACAAATTCCTGGATGCTCCCTTTCTACTCGTCGAGTATCTCCTTTGACTCGACGAGTTCCTCATGGAAGAATCGCGGGGCCACCCCGACTCCATTCGCCGAGTCTGAAGAACAACTCGACGAGTCCCAGCTATTCTTCAAGCTACTCGCCGAGTCTGCTCATCCGACTCGGCGAGTCCATGCCATGCAGTCGATCAAACTGCTTCCTAAGATCAGAATCGTCCCGACCAATCATAGGTCTGGTCCTCCTAAGCTGGTCCATCACAAAAGGCCTTCATTTAGGTGCTCATGCTACACCCCAAGACTCATAATTCCAATGTTAACCTAAGGCATAAGGATTTCAATCCAAAACCTTCACCAATTCCAGAAAGGCACAGACCTGGGATCTTCTGGACCTCCAAGGGTACCAACACAGGGTTACAATCGTTTGGGGGACAAGGGTAACCATTAATCTAATCACAAAAGGGTTCCTTAAACCCTAATCCATGCACACATTCACATAATAGAATATAATCCGGAATGTTACCTGAATAATGCCCTTTCTGTGTCCCCAAGCCTCAGAACTGTTGGGTTTTCAGCAATCTAACACTTCCTAAGTGTGCATGCAACCCTAATAAACCTTGGATCTATGTTTGTCTAAATACATGCAAAATAATAATTTTCCAAGGTTTATAACCTATCTAACATGGCATGGGGAACATTTCAACATAAAAGAGTTAGAAGAGATTACATACCTTTTGGTGAGTTTGGTTCTAAGGAGTTTGAGGGCCAAGCACCAATAGTGTGAATGCCTCAAATGGAATCACAAATACCACAAACTCTTGGAAAACTTTGATGAGAGTATACACCTTGTATAAATCGGCCACACACATGCACACACACACTAGTTCACTAGTTTTCTCTTAGGCTCCATTTCATGCTCCATAAGCATGCTTATATAGTATGCATGGTTAGGGTGAAACCCTAATAACCCATGTCTTTTCCTTTTCCAAGGATCCATGGGTTAAAAGCTCCATGGATCATCCATGGACTTCCACATAAGCCTAGCCCATTAACAAATGAGTATTAGCCCACACTATATAAAACAAATAGCCCATAATTTAATTAGTATTCCTTTTAATCTCTAAATTAATCCATAATTAATTTAAGACTAAAACTAATTAAATAACGTAACTTCATATTAATATATTATAACTCATAATATATTAATAAACATATGTGTACAACTCTCATAAAATTATCCATAATAGTTTGGATGAGATGCAACCCAAATGGACCATGCCGGTCGGGTCAAGTATATACCAAATAAGTTATGGACTTAGACACCTTATCCAACAGACTCCCACTTGGATAAGTCTAATAACTATATTTGCCTATAACTTTAGGAACCAACCAGCAATCGTAGCTCTCGAAAACTCCCTCGAACAATGAAGACTCTGTCGAACTATGAAGCGCCATTTTAGATAAGTGATCACATAATCCTCTGTTCTCATGATATCAGCCGGATAAACACATGGAACTATGTCTTGCTTATTGTCTAGCAGTTGTTTCTCGTTTTTCCGATTTGTTTGACGAAGAACTTCACTGAACACATCGGTTTAGTTCTGACCAGGCCTGGTACATGGGTCAACACAAAATCATCGAGGGGCCCAGATATCGCTTCTATTTCTAGAAGGAACAGATAAACTTCGACTGATATGCTTGTTCTACTACTTATTGAATTGTACACAAAGGCACGTTTTATAACATCAAGTTACTGATGCGTTTACGTGCAATCAATGCACAACCAACTCATAGGTAACAACTCATATCTCTAGGTCTAAAGATTTATATGATGTTATCGTCTCACGATCACTCGAGATAAATTCCATGAAGTGATACAAGTGAGCGTGGGTTTATACCAATACTCATAACTTATGAGTACTCATGAATGTTGCAGCAACCATTGCCATGTCTAAACACCTTTAAGGCATCTACAAACCCAATTCATGACAATCTTGATTCATACCTACTTCCGACGTATGATCGATTGTGGAGGTTTGAATAAATTAATTATTCTGGAAGTCAAAACATGCAAAACTGAAACAATAGTAAATAATTGACAATGATAGTAACACTTTACTCATAAATAAATCACAAATTTTATTCATTGATCAAACGTCGATTACATTTTACAAGTTTCAGGAAAACTATCTAATCTGTAAAACTAATATCGTCCCTCAGCCCGATGCGTCTCGCATGCTGAAAATGCTTAACCCTCGTTAGTCCCTTCGTAAGGGGATCTGCAGGATTCTCATCTGACGATATCCTCCTTGTTACAAGGAGTCCTTCTTCAATCTTGTGTCTTATGAAGTGATATTTTCTGTCAATGTGTCGGGATCTGCCATGATCTCTTGGTTCCTTGGCTAAGGTAACCGCACCATTGTTGTCACAGAAAATCTCTATAGGTTCCTTAATAGCTGGTACAACTCCAAGGTCTCCGATGAAGTTCTTTAGCCATATCGCCTCCTTCGCTGCTTCACTCGCTGCTATATACTCTGATTCACAAGTCGAATCAGCCACCGTCTTCTGCTTGGAACTCTTCCAAGAAATTGCCCCTCCATTTAAGGTAAAGATCCAGCCCGACTGAGAGCGGAAATTATCCCTATCAGTCTGAAAACCAGCATCACTATACCCTAATATTCTCAAGTCATCACTGCCACCAAGGGTAAGGATCCAATCCTTAGTCCTCCGCAGGTACTTGAGAATGTTCTTTACGGCGGTCCAATGAGCCTTCCCAGGGTTCCCCTGATACCTGCTGACCATGCTCAAAGCAAATGCCACATCAGGACGGGTACAAGTCATAGCATACATGATCGAGCCAACTGCTGAAGCATATGGTAATTGGCTCATCTCAGCTATCTCTGCCTCTGTACTCGGACTCTGAGTCTTACTCAGTTTGGTATTGCTTTGGATCGGTAAATCTCCTTTCTTGGAATTCTCCATGTTGAACCTTTTTAACACCTTATCCAAGTATATACTCTGACTAAGTCCAATTAGACTTCTACTCCTTTCTCTTAATATCCTTATCCCTAGGATATAGGTAGCCTCCCCTAGGTCCTTCATAGCAAAGCACTTCCCAAGCCAGGACTTAACCTCCTGCAAGGTTGGGATGTCATTTCCTATGAGTAGTATGTCATCCACATACAGTACCAAGAAGCTAACTATACTCCCACTAGCTCTGACATACACGCAAGACTCATCTTCGCTTCTCAAGAAGCCAAACTCTTTTACCTTCTCATCAAAACAAAGATTCCAGCTACGAGATGCTTGTTTTAATCCATAAATGGATTTCTCAAGCTTGCATACTCTATCAGGGTACTCTGCATTGACAAAACCCTCTGGCTGATTCATGTACACATCCTCAGCCAACTTTCCATTAAGGAAAGCGGTTTTGACATCCATTTGCCATATTTCATAATCATGAAATGCTGCAATGGCTAACATAACCCTAATAGACTTAATCTTTGCTACCGGCGAGAAGGTTTCATCATAATCAACACCTTGAGTTTGAGTAAAACCCTTCGCAACCAGTCGAGCCTTATAAGTATGCACTTTTCCTTCCATGTCTGTCTTCTTCTTGAAGATCCATTTGCACCCGACTGTTTTACGGCCCGGTACATTGTCAACCAAGTTCCAAACTTGATTGTCATACATGGACTGTATCTCGCTGTCCATAGCCTCCTTCCATTTAGCAGACTCCGGGCCTGCCATGGCTTCCTTAACACTGCTAGGTTCATCCAAATTTACTAGTGTACTATCACTAATAAACGTATCACCTTCCGTAGTAATATGAAAACCATAATAAAACGAAGGTGTGTTCCTAACCCGTGTGGAACGTCTCGGAGGTACAGACTCGTCAGCTGGATCAACAGGAGTTTCTTCCTCAGGTTGATTGCTAGTGTCTGAGGTTCCTTCACCAATTGATTCTTGAATTTCTTCAAGATCAATCTGCCTCCCACTGTCTCCTTGGCTTATAAATTCTTTCTCGCGAAAGATCCCTCTTCGTGCTACAAAGACCACATTCTCACTGGGTCTGTAGAAAAGGTAACCGAAGGATTTCTGTGGGTAGCCGATGAAAATACACCTTTCACTTCGGGGTTCAAGCTTATCATGAGCTTCGCGCCTCACGAAAGCTTCGCAACCCCAAATTTTGATGTGGTCCAAATTGGGAACCTTCCCAGTCCACATCTCATGAGGTGTTTTGGTAACCTTCTTTGTAGGGACTAGATTAAGGATATGGGCGGCAGTCTCTAAGGCATACCCCCAAAAAGAGATTGGTAACGAAACTCGACTCATCATAGAGCGAACCATGTCCAACAAGGTACGATTACGCCTCTCAGCTACACCATTCAGCTGTGGTGTCCTGGGAGGAGTCAATTGTGAGACAATCCCACACTCCTTAAGGTAGTCAAGGAACTCGGTACTAAGATACTCACCACCTCGATCGGATCGAAGCATCTTAATGTTCCTGCCCAATTGATTTTCTACTTCCTTCTTGAATTCCTTAAACCTTTCAAAGGTTTCGGACTTGTGTTTGATTAAGTAGACATACCCATATCTACTATAATCATCAATAAAAGTCACATAATACCGATTAGCATCCCTTGTGGCGGTTTTAAATGGCCCACATACATCAGTATGTATTAGGTCCAACAAACCCTCACCCCTCTCACAAGTTCCAGTGAAGGGTGATTTTGTCATTTTTCCAAGTAGACAAGATTTACAACTATCATCTGATTTAAGGTCAAATGATTCCAAGACTCCATTCTTTTGGAGTTGGCCTATGCGTTTCTTGTTTACATGTCCAAGATGACAATGCCACAATGATGCTTTATCTAGGCTAGTAGAAGAATCAATATACAACACATTATTTCCTAAGTTGTCTACAATCGACACAGTTTCATACACGCCATCACAAGGTAATGCTTTAAAATAAAACACATTATTAAAGAAAGCATTAATACCACCACATTCATTATCAAACGAAAAGGTAAAACCTTGTTTGTACAAAGCATGAAAAGAAATAATATTCCTCGCCATTTCAGACGAGTACACACATTTATTCAAATCTAATTTTAACCCATTATTAAGCAACAAAGTATAAACTCCAATCTTGGAAACAGGTGAAGCCTTCCTATTCCCCATGATTAAGTTTATCTTCCCATGCTCCACATCCTCACTTCTTCTTAGGCCCTGCAAATCAGAACATATGTGAATACCACATCCTGTATCAAGCACCCAAGAGTTAGAATATGTTGAGTAATTAGACAATATAGTGTAAATACCTGCATAGGTGGGTTTCACTTTCCCATCCTTTAGATCCTGCAAGTACTTAGGGCAGTTTCGCTTCCAGTGTGCCTTTTCATGGCAATAAAAGCATTCAGCATCCTTGGGAATGGCAGAAAGAGTGACAGAACCGTTCTTAGTCTTTGATGAGGAGCCTTCAAGAGACTTTCCCTTGGTACCCTTCGAAGGGTGCTTCCTTTTTTTCCCTTTGCCTTGCCCAATAGCTAAAACAGGGGTAGAAGTTGGAGTAGGAGTAGTAGAGGTAACAACCGCTTTACCCTTAAGACCGGTTTCAGCGGTCTTTAAGAGTCCTTGAAGCTTGCTGAGGGTAACTTCCTCCTTGTTCATATGATATGTCATTCAAAAATGATCATAACAAGAAGGCAAGGAGTGCAAAATGATGTCAATTGCCAAATCCTCGGGGATGTTAACATTCAGCTTCAGCAAACGGTCCACATACCTTTGCATCTTCTGCATGTGGCCCGTGACGGATTCACCATCCTTCATGCGGGTAGTTATTATGGAGGAGATTATTTCATACCGCTCCTGACGAGCACTCTGATGGTACCTTTCCATCAGGTCTTGGTGCATCTCAAAAGGGTAGAAATCTTCATACGACTTTTGGAGCTCGGCTGTCATCGTGGCCATCATGATACATGCCACCTTAGTAGCATCTCTCTCATGAGTCCTGAATTCAGCAATCTCCTCAGGAGTAGCAGTAGACTCATCAAGTTCTTTTAACTCCTTATCGAGGACATATTCCTTGTCCTCGTAACGAGTAACCATCCTGATGTTCCTAATCCAATCCATGAAGTTGGAACCATCAAAGATGACCCTCCCACAAAGATTCATGAGAGAGAAAGAACCAGTTGGGTTAGAGCCTGAAGCATTAGTGTTGGAAGCATCTGAAAGAAGAAAGTAAGTTTAGATTAGATATTTAGGATGCTTAATAAGACACCCAAATGTAATATTAAGGCTAGGATCCAATCACAATATATTACACTTAGAAGAGGGATGCCGTAATCTAAGTAATAATATATTTGAAAGGTAGGTGAATGACGATTCACCAATTTCCACCATGAAAACGAAATGATTTATTAGGTTTAATTGGATTTGAAATTCCTAGATTCTTTTGAGATTCATTGAACTTTGCAATGGCATGTTTCAATCTCGATTGTGCCCTTCAAGTTTTGTGACTGGGATGCCGAGGATCACAAAACAAGGTGTGAATAACCATGCTAATTCACTTGGTACTCTTAATATTATCACCTAATCAATGTGCCGGTTAACCACACATGCTCCATTGATCTATGACAAACATTAAGTCACCCTTCGTGATCCTTACTAGTCCTAGTTAGTGTGCCGGTTAACCACACACGCTCCACCAACGACTTGGTAAGGTACAAAGTGTGAATTCCATGGATTAGCACCATGTTCACATTTTCCTAAAATAACTAAGATTGGGAATTAAAAGAGTTTAGTTATTTTATAATATTCATTATACTTTTAATGAGGATTTAAAGTCATTGTTCTACCCGTTCGGCTAACGACCCTCCACCGATCAAGCAAGCGGTGGGTGAGAGTATACACCCATTAAGTCGCCATTTTATAGGCAACAACCTTATACCCACCTTATAGACCGGCTTCGTGAATGAGGCCTACTAACGGTAAAATGACTTATTCTTATACATATATATAATAATTAACCATTAATGTTATAAATAGTATAAGGGTTGAATTTTAACTATTAAAACTCTAAGGTTTGGAATTAAAGTTTATTAAAGTGTGTGAAACTTTACAAATTCCAAAACTTGAGGGCAAGTTTTGTAACTTTGCAAAACTCTTCATTTCATAACTTATGAATTAAAGGTTCATAAAAATGAAGACTCTTCATTTTCATGTAACTTATGTGTTTTAAGTGTGTGTTAAATGAAAATGACCTTTGGTAATCCATAACTTGAGGACAAATTATGGACTCCATTAAAACACATAAATGATCAAGAATTAATTCTAAACAATTCAGCAAATAATTCCTATCATTTTCTAAATTCATAAGAACATGAACATGATCATCAAAAATTCAAGAATTATATGAACACATAAAATCATGGAATTTTGATATATGCTATTGTAAATGGATTAGAACAACCATTACACCAACTAAAATAAGTTTTATAACACCAAAACAATTTAGGGTAATGTTTCTAGTCCATTTCCAGCAGCAAAAGTCGAGATTCTGCATTCTTTCGATCCTACTCGTCGAGTGCACGAACTTACTCGCCGAGTAGGTTGAAGTTTGCCTTGGACTCGTCGAGTCCCCCCAATGGACTCGGCGAGTCCACCATGCAGACAGCAACGATTTCAACTTTTTTCACTATTTTGCATCAAGTATCAAACAAGCAAGCCTAGGCTCTGATACCACTGTTGGGTTTTCAGCAATCTAACACTTCCTAAGTGTGCATGCAACCCTAATAAACCTTGGATCTATGTTTGTCTAAATACATGCAAAATAATAGTTTTCCAAGGTTTATAACCTATCTAACATGGCATGGGGAACATTTCAACATAAAAGAGTTAGAAGAGATTACATACCTTTTGGTGAGTTTGGTTCTAAGGAGTTTGAGGGCCAAGCACCAATAGTGTGAATGCCTCAAATGGAATCACAAACACCACAAACTCTTGGAAAACTTTGATGAGAGTATACACCTTGTATAAATCGGCCACACACATGCACACACACACTAGTTCACTAGTTTTCTCTTAGGCTCCATTTCATGCTCCATAAGCATGCTTATATAGTATGCATGGTTAGGGTGAAACCCTAATAACCCATGTCTTTTCCTTTTCCAAGGATCCATGGGTTAAAAGCTCCATGGATCATCCATGGACTTCCACATAAGCCTAGCCCATTAACAAATGAGTATTAGCCCACACTATATAAAACAAATAGCCCATAATTTAATTAGTATTCCTTTTAATCTCTAAATTAATCCATAATTAACTTAAGACTAAAACTAATTAAATAACGTAACTTCATATTAATATATTATAACTCATAATATATTAATAAACATATGTGTACAACTCTCATAAAATTATCCATAATAGTTTGGATGAGATGCAACCCAAATGGACCATGCCGGTCGGGTCAAGTATATACCAAATAAGTTATGGACTTAGACACCTTATCCAACAAGAACATGATTCCCTTGTTGTTCCTTTAGCCAAAACCTTCCCCTTCTTGAACAATAACTTCTTCAAAATCACCAATAGGCTTCAATCCTTGCTCTAGATGCCCCAACCGATTTAGGGTCCTTCTCAGCAGCAAGAAGGGAACAACGACGGCCAATGATCCCATTTATACGTCCCCAAACCTGAACGGCTAGGGTTTACGCTAAACAGCGCAGACTCGCCGAGTCCCTATCTGGACTCGTCGAGTCCAGTCGCGAACCCGCGACCAAATCTGCGATCCTACTCGGCGAGTCAGGCTCCAACTCGCCGAGTCCCCCCTTTAAAACACCCCAAAATGTGATTTAACAATACTTTGAGATTTCGGGATGTTACAGTTTTGGTATACTTAGTTCACTATAAACAATAACTGTCATACCAATCTGTCATAACCCCGAACCGACAGAACAGACGGCGGAAACATCTGGGGTGGGTGACGTCATACGTAGTATCACAACAATCATATCATAGCAATCAAAGTAAACACAACCATTACATTACAATATGAATATTTACATCTGTTTGAAAACATAGTTTGTATACATCAGTATATAATAAAAGTAAGAGACGAGACTCCAAAATGCTCCGTCTTCTCCAAAAGCTGGCAAGGGTACTTATCTATCATTGTCCTGAGAATACAAGCAGTTTTGAAAACGTATCAGCATAAAGCTGGTGAGTTCATAAGAATGTTTTTGTATTGAAAACTAGTCATAATTTATTTTCATTATAAGTAAAATATCGTTTGTATCGAAACCCTGGTCAATGACCAGTAAGTAAAATGTATTACGTTTGAAAACCCTGGCAACAACCAGTAAGTGATGTATGTTATGTTTGAAAACCTAGGTTACCACCAGTAAGTGATGTATGTTCTGTTGAAAACCCTGGCTACCACCAGTAAATGATGTATGTTCTATTGAAAACCCTGGCTACCACTAGTAAATGATGTATGTTCTGTTGAAAACCCTAACTATCACCAGTATGTAAGATAGATTTATTACTTAAAATAAAACCAAAGGTTGTATCCCCAGAATGCCCTCTCATGTAGTAAGTAGGTAGTCTTATTAATTAAAATAAAACTATTGAAGAAGGAAAATCCTGTAAACAAAGGTTAGTTGACACTATTGTGAGTTCTTATAACCATGCTAATATGACTGATGACCTCAATGACGTTTCTTCAGGCGGCAGATGTTACAAAATTTGTCACCCCAGGCATGCCTACCTAACTGTAGCTAACAGTTCATGTGTGGGATTGTCGATCCCGAATAGATTTATTCACAAATCTCACCCTCGCCCTCCAGGAGACTTTGGTTATACTAAAAGTAGGGGATCTATCAGTACCCCGAAGGGTACTATGAAGATGGTCTCACAATCCTGTATTAACTAGTTTATGTGTTGTTCTGTTGCTCACGTGTTCGAAATTGTTTGTATATGGTGTAGAGTATAAATAATTATACACAAAGATAATTATTTAGCAAAATACTATTGTTTTCTGTATGTAGTAATGGATAAACTAAATCTATCATTGTTTATGTGTTTGAATCTGTAAAACCGATAATGAATTTCCCAAACTATACCTATTATAGTTTGATTTGTAAGTTGTGTTCGTGTACTGTTCTAAAACCTATGCAATTATGTTTAGAAAAAGTCCCTTATGCTCCGCATATTACAAAGGGTTAAAGAATCTAAAAGTTTGATGTAAAATCGTTGAAGTTGCATTAGTTTTTAACTTATGAAAACCTTTATTTTTGGCTTGTATTCAACCCTGAAAACGTTTTAAAAAAGAGTATAAAAGTGTGTAGGGGTATGAACTCATTGTTTGGCGTAGGATTCGAGCGAAAGATCGGTGTGGATGTCAAGTGTTAACTTTTGTTTCGTACGCAAGTGAATCCTATTAACATATGGTAACACATATATGTATTAGGTTAGGGTATTTTATCACTAAACATGATGGGAAACCACCCTAAGGACCTGGAAATGCTTGAACTAAGTGTCAGAACCATGTATGACTGAATGAGGGAGGTGTACGGCCATGCTTTGGGTGTTTATGGCCATGGGTGTACGGCCCATGACTGTACGGCCATACACTCATGATGGTGAGTGTTTTTGAGGCATTTCCAAGGTTCTACAAGCATCCAAGGAGTGTTTCTCGGCCCCATACTTAGTGGTTTTTCAATTTTAAGGCCAAATATGGACATCAAAGTGGGTGTACGGCCCTGAGGAAGTGTGTGCGGCCGTACAAAGAGATGTGTGGTCATACAGAGGAGTGTGCGGTTGTACACTCCTCATCTATGCCCAAAATGTCGATTTTTGAGGTGCTTCAAGGCTAATACCAAGTCCAACTAGCAGATAGGGGCCAAACTCTCACTTTGGAGAGCCTTTTAAGGTGTCTACGACCACCTTATGAAGGTATGCAGCCGTACACCTTCAAGGGGATGAAGAACATCGGTAAATCATGAATAATGAAAGGTTCTTTCAAGCATAACGAGCTAAGGGATGACTCATTTACGTTTTTGAAGCCTTTGGAAGGTCCTTACATGAAGATTCTAGAGAGAGAAAGTAGTAGTGGGGATCCAAATGAAGAAAAGTGTGAAAGAGAGGAAGTATCCTCATATTTATAGGGGTGGGTAACCACCACCTCGGGTGTGCGGTCATGGTGGTGGGTGTGCGGCCGCATACCCGTATGTACAGTCGTACACTCCTCCCAAGAGGGTGTATGGCCTGATTGTTATACTATGACTTAGTATCACTCGATCTAGAACCCAAACTTTGATTGTACTAGGCTTAGAATACGTTAACAAGCCCTTAAACTGTGTTAAATTGTGACGAAATCGAGTTTAACATTGATATAATTCACCAATCGTACAGAATACATGTTTCGGGTTGTCACAATATATAAATCATACTTGGAAAGTGGGTGTTACATTTGAATGAAACAATTAAAAATACCATACATAGGTCGTGTTTCCTTAATCCAGGGTGTGTCCTACCTATGAAGACTGTTTGGAAGAATTTGTTATTTTTATGAAGATTGAAGACTATGAAGCCCAAACACTAGCCATGTTTCTAAAATACATGTTGATAACACACCCCTTTGCACGGGCCAAGGGATTCCAATCCACCTTCCAACAAGAGGCCTTGACGACCACCAGGACAACCAATACCCCCCCCCCCCAACAACAACTGGCGAGCGGATTGGTAAGTAGTGGAGCTTCGCACCTACAGGCGACTGTTTAACGATAGCAAGTCTACACAAGTCACTACAGTCTAACATACATTATCGCCTTGTGAAGAAAAGGAAATGAATTTAAGTGAAAAAGGTGATGCTTAGAGAATTACACCTAAACTGATCACATGCTTTAACACAACGAACAACATGATCATCAAATCGAAACATCTGATCCTTTTTCAAGTTCGATGCTCTTGTCTGTTGTATGTATTGGTTGTAGAACTTTGTGACAACCCGATATTTCGAGACAATGTAATGTAAAACCAATCAAATTTAGGTCAAAATATAACTTTCCTAAAATCTTATTTGGGTTAAATAATGTAGTAGGAATCGTATCAAGGTTTTCGTACATATAAAGAACCCTAAAATCCGAGTTATAACGAAAAAGTTATGACCAACCGAAGATTCTCGGCAAAACCGGCAACACCGATTAAACAAAAAGCACGAAGTTTCAATACAATAGTTTTTAGCCTTAAGTATCTAAATGAAAGTTATAGATAACCTCAAGCCGTGAGCGTACATAAAAAGAACGTCCAAATGTGACTTCGTATGAGAAAGTTATGATTTTTTCCAAGATTCGGGTATAGCAGTAGACAGCTAAAAACTAGAAATAGAGCTCGAGATACTTTTGACCAAAACAACCTAAATGAGAATCTATGGTCTCAACATTAGTAGCACAACAGCGAAAAGTCTGACAAAAACGGACATCGGATGAAGAAGTTATGGATTTTTAATAGAATTATCGCATCCCGGCCCGTTAAAAATAAATAATTAAAAATAAAATCAAAATCAGCCAATGAAGTCTAAACAAGAGTTGTAGATCATGTTTTTAGCTACGCGTGCATATAAAGAACGTCGAAAACGGAGCTCGTATGCGAAAGTTACGGATTTTACAAGTTTGGGGTCCAAAATCCGAGGCTGTCAGGCCCCCACGACGTGGCACAGCTTGGCCGCGACCCGGCAAGTGACTGAGGGCGTCCAATCAATGGAAGGGGATAATGTTTGCTACCCACGACGTGGCCAACCTTAACCACGATGTGGCACACCAAAAATGCCCCTATAAATAGAACTCTTGGGGTGCCGGGTTTAGGTGCTCCATTCTTCTCTTTCTCGCGCCGAAACTCTGCGTTTAAGCCCCCGAGACCCTCCCAAAGCCCCGGTTTTCACCTTCAAGTCCTCGAAGGAAGGTTTTGTGTTCCCGAGATTCCTGAGATTCCCGAGAATCCCGAGATTTTCCCGCGTTTTCAATTCTTCCTATCGAAGTTCTGCTCGATTCTTCTCTCGACTACTTCAAATCGACCACTTCAATCAAGTGAGTTCATACCCCTTAACTAATGTTTTAAACTACTTTTAAATGTTTAATGGGGGGAATACAAGTAGAATCATGCTTGTATTACATCAATCACATGCGATTAATAAGTAGAATTACACTAGTTATTACATCAATCACATGTGATTAATATACAACATTCAAAAGATTTGGCTACTTATTAGCCGTTTTACCAACCAGTTTCCTTCAAATGACTTTTTTTATAAACATTTTATATGTTTTAAACTCCTTTTTACACTGTACAGCTTACTCCGTACATTACCTTTCAAACTTATTTACAACTGTGTTTCAATCAAATGTTTCCTAATACTCAAAACTGTTTTATCATACTTATGCCTTCAAATTGTTTTATAAATCGACATCAAGTCGATCTTTTCTTAAAATAATATTTATGTTTCAAATGTCTTACAAAATTTATTTATGCTTTTATATTATAAATTGCATGCCTCTATATGTATAGTTATATAAGAAATGTTTAAAAGACTTAGGAAGGCTATCCACCCTATTTCCTTTTCGCGCCTTGAGATGTGGTCTGGTGGGATATTGGGTATTCGTCCGACAGTTGTTTAAATATTAGTTATATATCATGTGTACATATATAGTCATAAAAGGTCTTTCCAGTTCATCCCATGCCCTTAGTTAGTAAGGGTATACATCCATGACCATACGTACCAGTTAGACTGCTAGTAAACTACCATATGGGTAGTTTAAGAAGGTACTAGAACCATTACTAGAATGCGATATCATACAATGAGTCAGTTCATTCATGAGTCAATACTTTCTAGAACATTACATATACAACTATACTAGGACGAGAACATATACAACTATACTAGAACGAGAAACATTACCCTTACATTAATACATTTACAATTGTGATCCACTGTATCGGAGCATGCCTTAAATGTCATGGCCCGAGTTGAAGCAAGAATTCTCTTGGAGGGAGAGCGTTGATTTTGCGTATAGATCTATACTGGATTGACAATCCTACACCTTGCTGCTAGCTACAGCAGGACCTGCAGGTCTGCGGGTGCCAAACGTCATTCCGTTATTACGACCGTTCTTTATGTCGTTGTTATCAGTCGATAGTATGGTGCAATTTATCATATGATACCTTAATATAAATTCGGTTTAAGGTAGTTTGTACAGCAGTAGTTCCTATAAAACAAAACTACAGTACTACAATGATTTACCCATTACATTTTAGTGATAACCTCACTTAAACTTTAATGTACAAACTATATTTTGCTAAATGATAGTTACACTTGGGAAATTACACACTTTTACAACAAACGAGCATACAAAATAGTTAAGCCTTGGTAGAAGGCTACTTTAATAGAAAATATAGGTTTTTCTGAGAGATTCAAACTTTTACAAACATTTACATACGGTTTACAACTTATACTTATGACAGGTTCAAACGTTTTGATAACGAACGTCGACACTAAAATACTTATGAACTCACCAGCTTCAAAGCTGATACTCGCTTTCAAAATAACTTGTATTCTCAGGTCATCAGTAGACAGGTATCGATGCCAGCTTTTGAGAAGATAGAGTGCATTCAAGACTCATCATATGATTTTCATTTACATTATATTTTGGTGTCTAAAACAGTACAGAACACGCTTGTATTAAAATTATATATGTTTAATGCAATGGATGATGTTGTTGCCTGTTTACTAATTTACATTGTTGTTGATATTATATATTGTTGGATTAATGTCTAAGTCCATAACTATAATTGGTAAGACTTGACCCGACCCCGCATGGTCCATTTGGGTTGCATACCATCATGCACTTGGATAGACTATAATGAGAGAAATAAGACACTTATGGTTGTTAATATATTATAAGTTCTAGTATATTAATAATAAGAATAATAAGATTATTTAATTAGTATTGATCAAGAATTAATCTAGGATTAATTATGTGATCAAAAGAAGACTAATTAAATATATGGGTTGATTGTGTAAATCATCTATATTTGTATAGTGGGCTAATGCTCCATGGATTATCTAGTTGGGCCAAAACCCATATGATGCTCCATGGTATATTTGAACCCATGGATCCAAGGAAATGGAAAGTCATGACAATTAGGGTTTACCCTAATTGTATAACTATATAAGCATCTTATTCTTGAGGAAAATCGGCCACTAATGAGAATAAGAAAGAGCTAGCCGATTTCATGAAGTGTAGAATTCTCTCTAAGTTATTCTAAGTGTTTTGATGATTGTGAACCATTTGAGGTGTCACACTTGGGGCACTAGGCACTCAAGCTTCATGAAGACAATCTCCATCAAAGAGGTATGTATTCTATCTTGTTATACTGATAGTTGTGTATGCTAGTTTAGGATAATACCTTGGATATTCATATTTGCATGTATAATAGAGAAAACATAGATCCAAGGTATTTAGGGTTGCATGTACACTTAGGAGTGTTAGAATGCTCATAACCCAACAGTGGTATCAGAGCCTAGGCTTGTTTTCTTGTTATACTTGCAATAGAAGCTGAAAAATCGAAATTGATGCTGTCAGCCCAGCAGACTCGCCGAGTCCATGAAGGGACTCGACGAGTCCAAGGCAAAATGCATCCAACTCGCCGAGTTGTGTTCATGCACTCGACGAGTTGGACCCCAGACAGCATACTTTCGAGGTTTTTGGCTAGAAATGGACTAGGAACATTACCCTAAGTTGTTTTTGAACTTATAAACTTGTTTTTTGATGTGGTAATGTTCATGCTAATCCATTTTCAAAGATAATTGTCAATAGATTCATGTTTTGTATTAGTTTAAAGGTTAGACTAATTACATGAAAAAGTTTGATTTGAATTATCTTGTTCTTATGAGTCTCTTAGATTAATACAAAAGTTGAATGAAATAGTTGTTTTCAATCCATTTTAATCTAAGAGTTGAGTATAAAATGTGTTTGTGTAACTTATCCTCAAGTTACATGAAGAGTCACATTAAAGACTCATAAAACTCATAAAGTTGGCAAAGGTTACAAAAATGAAGAGTCTAGTTCTAATTAATTGGAGTTATGACTCCATAACTTGTCCTCAAGTTATGGAGGACCAAGAGTCTCTTCATTAAATAAATATAAAAAAATAATGTAACCTTAATTAATTTCATAAGTTATAAAATAAAGAAAAAAGTTAATTCTTTATTAGTTTAAAGTCTTCCATAAATTGTCCTCAAGTTATGGAACTTGAAGAGTTTTTGGATTAAAACTACTTTAAACATATAAGTTATGGAATTAATTAGTTTTGAATAGTTTCAAAACTTGCCCTCAAGTTTTGGAATTTGTAAAGTTTTCTCTTATGAATACTTTAATTCCAAGTTAGCCCTTAGAATTTGAAAAGTTAAAATTCAACCCTTATACTTTATAATATTAAAAGTTAATAATATATATATGTATAAGAGTAAAGTCAGTCTTACCGCTAGTACGCCTCATTCACGAAGCCGGTATATAAGGTGGGTATAAGGTTGTTGCCTATAAAATGGCAACTTAATGGGTGTCCACTCTCACCCACCGCTTGCTTGACTGGTGGAGGGTCGTTAGCCGAACGGGTTTGACATGACTATAATTCTCCCTTCATTAAAAGTATTAATGATAAATACTAAGTAACTAAACTCTTAATAATACCCAATCTTAGTTACTTAGGAAAATGTGAATAAGGTGCTAACCCATGAAATTACACTTTGCACTTTGTTTAAGTCGGTTAGTGGAGCGTGTGTGGTTAACCGGCACACTAACTCGCATTTAACAAGGTAGGAAAAGAGTAACTTAATTTTTATCATAGTATCGATGGAGTGTGTGTGGTTAACCGGCACATCGATTGAGGGGTAATTTATTAAGGGTACCAAGTAATTTGCATGGTTACTTCACACCTTGTTTTGTGATCCTCGGCATCCCAGTCACAAAACCTGAAGGGCACACTCGAGATTGAAACATGCCATTGAACAGTTCAATGAATCTCAAAAGATCTAGGAGTTTCAAAACCAATTAAAACCTAATAATACATTTCGTTTATCTTGGTGGAAATTGGTGAATCGTCATTCACCTACCTTCAAATTGTTTTATAGCTTGGATTACGGCATACCTCTTCTAAGTTGTAAAATAGTTTGTTGGGTCCTAGCCTTAATATTTCATATTGGGTGTCATATTAAGGACTTTAAAATCAACTAGCTTGAATATCTCCCAAAAAGATGTCTGGATTAGACATTTATGATCTTCCCAAATCTCTTGAAACAAGCTTTCCTAAATGAAGATGATGTCCCATGGAAATCATACTTCTGTCACCTCCTCTAAATTATTCTCCCTACCCCACAAGTTCTTTAAAAGTTTAAAGTCACTCGAGCCCTATTGCCAAGTAAAGGTCTTGGTGTGGTCACATCTTGGAGATGTAGTCACATATTGACAAGCCGGGAGAGTTGGGTGTCAAAGTCTTGAGAAAGTTGGTGGTTCAATCACTTTCTAAGTCACATAGTGAGTTCCTTTGGGACACCTATGAAATAGACTATGATAAGACCCTTAATGATCTTATCTATTGTTAAGATCAACTTCCTGAAACTTTATGGACATTGAAAATGGTGCCACTGGAAATACAGAAAAAGCATTCTCTTCCAATGGAAAGGGATCGGCCATAGTCAACTCGGTTGAACAAATGGTAAAGAGAAAAGCTAAGTCTGTGATAGTCCCGTGTACCATTATCAAAGGGTCCATATGTTTATATTGCCAAAGTAAGGGTCATTAGTTGCGAAGCTGCCAAATTTACCTAAGGATGTTAAAGTCAATAAGATTGACTCTACTTCAGGTAAAGTCCACTAATCTAACTCTGTTAAGTTTCTATTCTGAGATTCCGGATACATGATGTGACTGAATCACATGGTAATGTTTTAAGAATCAAAGAAAAGTAAAGGAACTTAAAGAAAGAATATGCTGAATCTGATGGCATAGATGGATTTCTATCGTGTAGTTTGAAAATCGGATTCTTGAGCTACTTCTTAGGAGTTATGAGATATTGCTAAGGAATAGATAACAACAAGTTTTCATATGGATTGTAAGGATAAGTTTTTCCGCATAGTTTTGAAAATAAAAGAAAATTTTGATTTTATTTATTTTAAAAATATCCTTACAATGGCATTTAAGGAAAAATTGTTGCTTATATGATTCCATTAATAGCAAGAGTGGAAATATGAAATTGATTCCTTCATTTGTGGTAATGTCTAAATTTACCAAATAAGGAAAGATTCTCATCACCCAAGTTTCAGTTGGACCGGAACTTGGAATCATGCAAGTTGTATAGCATGATGAATGAGAACTTCCAAGTATTGGAAAAATTAAGACTAATTACTTGTTCACATGGATGTGTGAGTCAAGTAATGGACTAAGGGATCGAGTACATAGTCATGTGCACTCATTAAGTCCACCACAAAAGATGTAAGACTATTCGTCATAGTTTACTAAAGCTTAGTAAATATGATTATACTTACAAGCGTAAGTGTAACTCTGAGACATTGGAAAAGGTTCCAATGCATAGCAGAGCGAATAAGAAGAATCAAATTAGGCAGAAGGATAAAAGTTCCTCAAATCTGAAAAGATGGGAGAGTACTTTAGTATCAGTTTTGTGATCATCTTAATGATTAAGAAACCATATCAAAAATTAGTTCTCTAAGGAAGTCTTAGTGCATTCTTATGACTAAGAAGAAGGGATCTTGAATTGTTGAAATGGTTAAATCAAGAAGATGAGTCATACTTCGTTCCAATACAAGTCTTAGAGTCATACTCCAAGATTGTAATTTGAGTGACATGTCTTAAAGAAGGTTTAAAACACTTGACAAATGTAAGAGTAAAAGTTTTATACTCTTTTACATTTGAAATTGGTAAGTTGTGATGTTTTGGATAAAACAAAGACCAACTTAGACCAATTGTGTGTAGTGTTTGTCTTGATTAGAATCCACACTATCTCTTGGATGTTTGACAAGGAAGTCTTATAGGTCAAGAGGACAATGGGAGTCTTAAAGGTCTTGAAAGTCTCAAGAACTAATCAAGAATGAAACCTGAAGTTCCTCACTAGCACACAACTTGGGGTTTATAACCTATCGTGTTGACATATTCTGTGCCCATTCCAGTTAAATTTGGCTTTGCATATGAGTTCTTAGAGTTCTCAATGTGTTGCACAACAACTTGCAAGCAATGGCAGGCCCTTGAGCTGCCAGGTGGCAAGAAATTAAGATTGAGTTCAATCCATATGATTTTGGATTTGTCATTATCTTTGTCTTGTGATTATGGTTTTGACAAATTCATATGGGTAGGAACTCATACACCATATAAATCTAAGTGTCATAAGGTTTCTCTCCGATTCATGAAAATGATGGTGAGGAAACACTTTCACTAAGCAGATTTTAGATAGATAGCAATTGTG
Organism: Lactuca saligna; assembly: GCF_052625555.1. Taxonomy (NCBI): domain Eukaryota; kingdom Viridiplantae; phylum Streptophyta; class Magnoliopsida; order Asterales; family Asteraceae; genus Lactuca; species Lactuca saligna. The sequence continues at coordinate 79,633,203 of NC_136418.1, forward strand.
ATATTTGCATTCTCAAAGTCGTTAGTGGAGCGTGTGTGGTTTACCGGCACACTAACCTGGACTTGTGAGAAATGGTAAAAAGGTCTAACCATTATGATTACGGCATCCCTCTTCATAATTGTTTAGACACACAAGTGTGCTATCAAAGGGAAGGTGTATGTTTTTTGATAAAGTCTTATCAAAACAATCTAGTATCAGAAATCTGAACTTTGGTAAGAAAGTCAATAAAGTATTGATTTCTAGAAGTCGAGCTTTCTGAGTACATGTCAAAGCTAGTGGGAGCATAAGTGTTATGCTAATAATCATCATGTTAGTGGGAGCATGATAATTATGATAAGTATTGCAAGCTAGCAATGTTAATTATAGAAAACAAAAGGTTTCAATTGGGAAAAAGTTGTTTTGCTATAATTAAGGGAGAGGAAATTATACTTCATCTCAAATCTATAAGCTCAGATCGTGAGGTTTTAATCATTTAGTCAAGGATATATATGAATTTCATGTTGGAATGGCTCAACATAAGGAAATTATGTATATGGGTCCATTATTTGCGTTCTTAAATTCGATTATGATTACGGCATCCCTTTTCATAATCTGAATTATGAGAACTTGGCAAATAGAAATGGAAATGTTATAGCAAAAGACTGGTTTAGTCTTTATGTGAGACATCATGAATCGTGTCCCATATGCTTCAGATATAGGATCGATTACATGTGCTATAGTTATCCGTTCTAAAAGTTTCCAAATGCCTGGGGCATTAAGAAGGGAAAAGGTTTAGAACTGGATATGACTAAAAGGATTAAACAATTGTCGAGGACAATCTAAGGTTTACCAAAGATTGGTTGCTCAAGGATAGTTGGAAGTATAGTGATAATTCTGGAAGGACCATATTGACATAATCTGTAAGGAGGCAACTCTTGTTCAGAAGTGATAGTCGAAATGGAATCTGGAAATGTTTCAAAGTTAGAATTTTCAATCTGTGTAATATTAAGGAAACTTAATGCAAGAAGGATGGTTCCAAGGAGTTGATCTCCTTTGGAATGCTCTGTAATGATTGTTGCCAAGTTTTTCTAACTTTGTGCATAATCATTACAAGAGGATCAATGCATATAAGTTTAAAATCTAACAGATTTTAGTAAATGGCATGAATTTGGAATTCTTGCATTTGCAGTAAGGATTTGGGAGTGTGAAAAGAGAATCATTGAAGTTATGTTCAATTGATCTAGTTCACAAAGTAAAGATCATAGACAAACATAGTATGCATACTTGGTGTATGGCATGACTAGTGTTTAGGAAACATAGTGTACATGCTTGGAGCATGGGACAAATATTGTTTTTAAATTCAAGAATAAAGTTGATAGCTAAAACAGTATACAATGAATAATGTGTAATCATATGGTGATAAATAAAAAGTGTTTTATTTATATTCATAAGTTCTGAGACCATATTGGATTCAATTATTATTGTGTTTCACTTTGCATGTTTTGACTTCCCGAATAAACTAGGTTATTCTTCCGGAATGACTAAGTTATTCAAACTATCCACAGTCGGTCATATGTTGGAATTAGATATGAATTAAGACTTTCATGAGTTGGCTTGTAGAGGTCTAAGGTGTTGGAAAAATGGCTACAACACTCATGAGTGCTCATAAGTTCTGAGTATTGGATTCAACCCGCGCTCATTGGAATCACTTCATGGATTTTATCACGAGTGATCATGAGACGTTAATATCTTATATTCTTCAAACCTAGAGATATGAGTTGTTACTATGAGTTGGTTGTACATTGATTGCACGAAAATGCATTGGTAACTCGATGTTATTAAACGTGTCTTTGTGTATGATTCAACAAGTAGTAGAACAAGCCATATGAGTCGAAGTTTATCCACTCCTTTTACCTTCGGGATAAAAGCGATATCTGTGGGCCCCTCGATGATTTGATGATGACAAATAGAAGTGCTCGGCCGGGCCAGGACTAATTCGATTTGTTCAATTAGTCAGTCGTCATAAATCGGAAATCGGGAAACAACAAATGGGCAGAGAGAATGATTATAATCCATGTCTCAGTCCATATGATATCTAGAATGGAGGAATATATGATCCCTTATCTAATGGACAAGTCATTGACAAAGGTCAGAGTTCATCTACAAGGTCAGAGTTCGACAGAAGCTTTTGAGAGCTACGATTGCCAGTTGGTTCCTGAAGTCATACGCAATAATAGTTTTCGACTTATCCAAGTGGGAGACTGTTGGATTAATGTCTAAGTCCATAACTATAATTGGTAAGACTTGACCCGACCCGGCATGGTCCATTTGGGTTGCATACCATCATGCACTTGGATAGACTATAATGAGAGAAATAAGACACTTATGGTTATTAATATATTATAAGTTCTAGTATATTAATAATAAGAATAATAAGATTATTTAATTAGTATTGATCAAGAATTAATCTAGGATTAATTATGTGATCAAAAGAAGACTAATTAAATATATGGGTTGATTGTGTAAATCATCCATATTTGTATAGTGGGCTAATGCTCCATGGATTATCTAGTTGGGCCAAAACCCATATGATGCTCCATGGATGCTCCATGGTATATTTGAACCCATGGATCCAAGGAAATGGAAAGTCATGACAATTATGGTTTACCCTAATTGTATAACTATATAAGCATCTTATTCTTGAGGAAAATCGGCCACCAGTGAGAATAAGAAAGGGCTAGCCGATTTCATGAAGTGTAGAATTCTCTCTAAGTTATTCTAAGTGTTTTGATGATTGTGAACCATTTGAGGTGTCACACTTGGGGCACTAGGCACTCAAGCTTCATGAAGACAAGCTCCATCAAAGAGGTATGTATTCTATCTTGTTATATTGATAGTTGTGTATGCTAGTTTAGGATAATACCTTGGATATTCATATTTGCATGTATATTAGAGAAAACATAGATCCAAGGTATTTAGTGTTGCATGTACACTTAGGAGTGTTAGAATGCTCATAACCCAACATATATGACGTCCTCCGCCCCAGAACATTTCCGCCGTTCTCGGTTTTTGGGTGTGACAAACTTTAATATACAAGGCATCCTTTTCCGTTAGAAAGGCTAAGCTCTACCTTACTTATACTCTCACTAAAGTCACTCTCTAAAGTCTCTAACTTTACCATCAGAGCCTTTTCTCGGGATCCCCCTCCTGGAGAACGACTAAAGGATTCTTTTTGGTTGTGACCTTCTAGGTCACCTCCATAGAAGTAGTCTCAAAGAACTCTAAAGGATTTGAGTCGCATCATTTGGTGCCATCAGTGGGAGGCACTGTTAGAGCTTCTGAAGAAATACAAGCACATGTTTGCATGGAAGCCCATAGAAATGGTAGGAGTAGACAAGAAGGTAATAGAGCACAAATTAAACATCAAGTCGGGGAGCAAGGAAATCAAGCATAAAAAATGGGGACAATGAGGAGACAAGAATAAGGAAATCAACGTGGAAGTGAAAAAAATCACTAAAGTAGGAATACTCAGAGAAGAAATCTTTCCAACATGGATTGCAAATCATGTCATGGTCAAGAAACATGATGGCACATGGCGCATGTGCATCGATTACTTAGACTTAAGTTGGGAGTGCCCCACAGATTTCTATCCCTACCAGAGATAGATCCAGAAGGTAGATTCTGTTGGAACCTGAGAGTGAACCTCTAGCAATCCTAAGTCCATGTGATAATTCCGAAGTCAACATCGGTTCTGAAGTGAAGAGTAGTCCAGAAGCTTTCTGGACCTGGAGAGAAGATGATAAGAAGTTCAGGAGTGAAGACATTCTGGAATGGACATTATGTTCGGAATGTGTGTTGATCCGGAGAAGCTGTTTTGTCTCTTTATGTATTAATTACTTTTATCTCTTTGCATGATTAGAAATTTCATAGGACTTAGTATGTTTTTCGACTTGGACAAACAGAATGTAAGAATTATTCCTTTTATCCGGTCTTATGTACGTTTATTGGTTTGTACCATGTTTCACTCACTCCTATTTAAAGGATCTTTCAATGCAATGTTAAGAGATAGATCATTCACCCACTTTTGGCATTTACTAAGTTATTTCAACACTCTTTCAAACATTCTTCTTGTTGTTTATTTATTAGCTTTACCTTGATCATTTATTCTCATTCGTCATTTACTACTTGATCAATTGTTGACTATATATTAACTTAGACTTGACTGGTCTATCCAGGCTCAACTAGAACATTTATTAGCAAGCATACATTGATCTTAAGCATTCACTCAAGGTTTGAGTTATCAAACCTTGTCCCTGCGCATCAGATATATTTTGTTCTCTCAATTGGTATCAGAGCTTGAGCGGTTTCCCTTTGAATCCATAAGATCAGATTATAGTTGGTTTGAAATTACCTTGGTATTTCAACCATTTCTGTGTTAAGGATAAAAGTTTTTCTATATACCACTTTATCTTGAAGATATCTTAACTTCAATGGCTACTTCTAATCCTCAGCAAATGATTTCGATGCAAATCGCAAATAGTGTGGGTGGCCCTACACGTGCCCCATTACTAGTTGTGGAAGAATATGATCACCGGAAAGTTAGAATGGAAAGATTTTTTGGCAAAATATAAAGGTGAAGAAATTTGGATATCCGTCAAAGGTCCTCATGTTCCTGTAAGAACAGTTGTGAGAGATACTGCTACTCAGCTTGTGGGTCAAGATGAAGCTCGTCCGGCTCCTCTAACTACAGATGATATTGAGAAGTTGCATGTTAATCAAGTTGCTTTCTCAGAAATGGTGTTTGGTGTTCCTCCTTCACTCTTTGAGCACATCAAGTTGTGCAAATCAGCCAAAGAGATTTGGGACACTCTTCAGGACCTAATTGAAGGTTTGGAAAATATGAAAGACAAGCGCCTCACCTCAGTTGTCAACGACTTCGATACCTTCACTACCACTTTTGGTGAATCAGTGGCCTTAGCCTCTAATCGTTACCGAATCATGGTCAACAACATGACTGCTCATGGGATTGTCCGAACCCCATTGGAGTACAATCTCAAATTCATAAACAGTCTCTACAAAGGATGGGGAAATGTGAAATCTTGTCTCCAAAGTAATGGTTCTTTGAAAAAGTTAAAGCTCTATCAACTTTTTGAGGAACTTCAAGGACACGAGTATAATGATGCTTAAACCATAAGGGATCCACCTGGTCAAAGCATCATTCGGAAGATGAAGATGATGTTGTTGAACCTCACTATTGCTACATGGCCACCAGCGATCCACCTGGTTAAAGCATCATTCAGCAGGTAAAATCTATTATTTTTTATAATAATTTTGATTTGTCTCTCTGTGAACCATATATAACCTAGATTCAAATAGATATGAGCACCATATATAAAGCCTATGAGTCTGCAATAGAAGCGAGTGAGAAGGAGTGTGATTTAAATCATCTTAAGTTACGTTTCGAGGATAGAAAATTGAAAATCTAGTCTTTAGAGCATGAACTTGTAATGTCAAACGATAAATGTATCATTTTAAAAGACAAATGTGAAATCACCTATTCTGAACAAAATTCCTTGATTTATGATAACAAACGGCTCAATTCTAAGATAGATGATTTGCATAATTCTATAGACATGATTGAAGTGAACGATCGGATGACTCATAATTTTCATCATCCATGGTCTAAAGCACCTGGTCTTGGAAGCGAGTTTCTGAAACCAATTGCTCGTCCCTTGAAGGAATTGAAAATTTTGACATTCATGGGAGAGGTTCCGAACATCAAACATTCGAACACCCCTTTTTTTCCATAATCACCTCTTCATGAGACCTCAGACCATTTTGAGTCCTTAATTCCAGAGTTCCAACCAATTGTTGCTAAGTGTCCCGATTCCACGCCTTTTCCACCTCTGATAAACCTGGACCTGAATCAGACCATGGAATTTCATCACAGTTTTTCAAATTGCGTAGATTACGTTCCTAGGCATAATCATCCAAACAACTGTGTTATTGAAGAAATCATTCTAGTGACAACTGAAACTGTTACCTTTGAGTTTGTATAGGCATCCTTAGATGATAAAGTTGAAAACTCAATTTGTGTCTCCTTTGATTCTTACGAATCGGATTCCCTAGTCGTCTCAAAAACAAAATTGGTTCCCATTAACCCTGAGTTTCGTAATCCATCTGTAGGACAAACTACAAAATCCTTGTTTCACCCTAAGAGAAAACCAATCTTGAATAGGAAGGATATTGTAGATCCCAAAGCAGAAGCTCGAAATGCACATAAAAAGGAAGTTAAGACTAGACAAAATTCTAGGTTCTACTCATTCATCAACCCATAGTCAAAACTCCTTTACTCCCACTAAGATCCTCAAAAGACCTTCTCAATCTCTTAGTCCTGTAGAACCCAAGAAAGTAGTCAGTTCTACTCAGCCTAAATCTCATGTGAATGCCATGACTGTCCAAAACACTTCTCCTCGAACTGTGTCGTATGTTTTTATTGCTAAATCTGATGGCACAATTTTTAAACCCAATCTTTCGAAAACTAATGTGTCACCAAGAAAATCCACAAATGCAAAGAAAACAAAATTTTCAAAATCTTCAAATAAAAAACTTGTGTGGAAAGTCAAATCTCTCTTTGATGAAACAAAAAATCCAAAGGTTACAACTGTTTCCAACGCTCTGGAAGTCAAAGGTCCGAAGAAGACTATTCGCAACCCTCATGTCATTGAATATGACTACTGGATAGATGAAAAGACATTAACCTTTTGTCTATTTCAAAAGAACTCAAAATGTATCAGCAGGAAACACAAAGTTGTTCGTAAGTCACAATCAAAGTCCAAAGCTTGTGCCTATGTCGGAAAGTCTAATTCGGAGCCTAAAAACTCCATCACTCACTAATTTTGCAGGCACTTTGTGCATCGGAGCAAGAAACAATATGATATATTGATAGTGCTTGCTCCATTCACATGACGGGGTAGAAAGACTTTCTGTAAGATCTAAACCTTTCTCCAAACGCTGGTTACATAACATATGGCAACAACTCCCACTCTCAAATTGATGGTTACAAAATTCTCACCAATGGAAACATCTGTAACGCCCCATTTCTGGTATGTGATTTAAATAAAGTAAATTTTCATTTCTTAAGGGATACTCGACGAGTTAGTAGCCCGACTCATCGAGTAGAGATGGGATTTGCACGCGGTTTAAGTTGGCTACTCGACGAGTCCATATTCTTGGACTCGGCGAGTCTGCGAATCTGGATGAAACCCTAATTTCAAGGGTTTGCACACTATTTAAACATCTCTATTCACCCAAAATCAGCCTCCATCACCCTCAGAATGTCCCTTACTAAACCCTATCTCTCCTTTAAGCATTCTTGGAATATTTCTCATCTTGTGAAGGATTTTGGTGCATTTTGGAGTTAGAAGAAGAAGAGAGGAGAGGGGTTTTCAAGAAGAGCAAAGAAAATCCGAGTTTCTTGTGTTATTCCAGTTCCCATTGAGGTATAAAGCTCGAATCTTTGCTTATTATCATGTAGATCTCCTTAAAAGCTTGCTAGTGTTGTTTTTGAGCCATTTCTAGACTTTAATGTTGATTTAAGAGTAGTTAAGATGAATGAGCTTCAGATCTAAGCATTTCAGAAACCCTTAAGCTCAAGGTTGCCACCTTTATTGAGCTAAATTCCCATTCCAAACCAAGATCTCCTCTTTTAACTCATTATTACATATTTGAGCTTCTTATGAGCATGCATGCGCGTGAAGCTAGAAACTTTACGTATGAATCCAATCCTAGGAACCCATATCTAAGAATTGGATGCACTGGAAACGAGCAAAATCGACTGTATAGTAATGGCATGCACGAGACTCGGTGAGTTGTTCTTCAGACTCGGCAAGTCAAGTCGCGAGTCCCCGGTTTTTCCCCGTTTGAGAGTTTAGGGTGGAATTAGTGAGTGGGAAATGGACTTGGTGAGTTAGACCTTAGATCTAGTAATGGAGGGACTCGGCGAGTCCAAGGCAATCTTCGTGCCTCAAGAACAGACTCGACGAGTTGTTCATACAACTCGGCAAGTCATAGACTGGACGCATTCATAGGATGAAGGAGGACTCAATGAGTTTTTCATACAAATCGGTGAGTCAAATGAAGATGGACTCGATGTTTGTATCAAAGAAGACTCATCGAGTCTTTTCTAAACTCAATGAGTTGAAGCGATTAATGGATTAGAAACGGTGTTAGGCACTCTGTCAGTTGGCGGCCCAACTCGGTGAGTCTGGTCCATTGAAACTTGACTTTGACTAGGGGTAAAATAGCCATTTATCACTACGTAATCTAGTGTTTTTAGGATTTGTAGTTGGGGAGTTCCGGAGCAGCAGTCAGCCAGTTTCAGATTTAGCATCTCAATAGCCAGCGTTACGAGGTGAGTTTCCTTCCAGTAGCAATGGGTCTACGACCACAATGTCGGCCCATTTAGTTAGCAGTAGTTCTGGACTTTGGTATGATGCAGTATTTAGTGTGCTTGATGTCTTTGTGATTCAAAAATATCTTTGTGTTATGTGTTTCGGACTTCGGTCTGATGCAGTATGGAGTATATGTGTTATGAATATGCTATGCTATGTTCATTGAATTTCCGGACTTCGGTCCGATTCAGTTTCTGGATTTTGGTCCGATGTAGATGGCAAGACCCTGGTTATTTCCGAACTTCGGTCTGATGTAGTTTCTGGACAACGGTCCGATTTAGAGGGTAAGGCCCTGGTCAGTTTCTGGACTTCGGTCCGATGCAGTTTCCGGACTTCAGTCCGATGCAGTTTCCGGATTTCAGTCTAATGCAATGGGCAAGACCCAGTATGTGCTTTATGTGTTATTTTATGGTATGTGGTAGTTTGGGGGAGCTCACTAACTTTCGTGCTTACAGTTTCAGTTTTGGTTTCAGGTACTCCCGTTAGCAAGGGAAAGAGCTCGGGTTGATGGTATGACACACACCATAGTTACAGTTTATCGTGGGAGTTTTATTAAGATATTTTGATATGATATTGACTTCATTTTGAAGTGTTACATTTACTATGGCATTTTGAGACATACAATTCATAAATTTGTTATATAACATTTGATGTTGTGGTTTTTAGTAATATTAAAACAAAATAAAAAAGAATTGGGTGGTATTTTTTGGATGTTACAAGTTGGTATCAGAGCCTTGCTTTGAGGGATTCGGGCACACTTTCGGGTGTGTCTAAACTCAAACTAAGGAAAGGGTAAAAGATTTTCAAAAGAGAAACACTTGTGAAAAGAATTTTTGATAAAAGAACTTAGAAAGAAAAAGAGTTTCCTTAAAAAGAGAAAAAGGTGTGGTTCATGAGATTAGCCTAGCTCAAGTAAGTACTCCCAAATTACCCATACAACTTTATGTTATAATTTTCAGATTCAGTCTCAGTAGAACCACACGCTAGAATAGGACTAAGGATCTAGGATGATGCCTTATGTGCCTGATATATGTGTTTCAGCTTTATGAGAATTACAAGCTAGTATTGAGTAGACAATAGTAGGATAGCCTGTTAGGTTGTGCCTGATATTATGAGTTTAGCATTGTATGCTAGTACAATTTCTCATTATGAGAATAGATTTTCTTGAGTAGTTCTTGTGTCTAAATGCTGCTTTCTTTGTGCTTTGTAGGACTCTGAGTGCTGGGAGTTAGCCATTAGATGAATACGTCACGCCACATATGATCAGGGTTGAATAATCTAAGAGTGTTGGATTTGGCCCTATTGCGCAGCTCTTGTCTGAGTCTAACTGTTGTGGGGATGAGTCTTTTACTCGAAGGATTATCTGAGCCTCGTCACTTGTGATGGTATTCATGTGATGGCTAATTGGCATTACAAGGAGGCCTTCAACAGCTGAGGAATGGTTTGGGTCGGAGATTTCCCTAGGGTAAGCCTAGGATGAGAGTAGCAGAAATCAGTAGCAGTAGTAGTGACTTGGTGGAGTCGAGGCAGTTCTTGAGGAAAGTACAAATAAATGTGGAAGGTAATAGGGACCGTACTACTGAAAGCAGGGGATCAATACTTGAATCAAGGAAGGCCGAGGGAAGACCAGGAAACCTGTAGTAGTAGAGATCCCTCTAGATATATATCAGTGTTTCTAATGTTTGATATGATGTGTTTTCAGAATGGTGGTTTTGTGTCGTAGACCAACAAGCGGCAGTTCAGGTGCCGGTGAGGGATCAGGATCAGGCTCGAGAGCCGAGAATTTGGATGAGCAGACAAAGGAGTTTTTCTCTTTGGAGATTGTGCGTATCATACTTGAGCAGACTCTTGTGATCTTTGGTTCAATCAAGGAGGGTATTTCGGAGCTGATGGATGAGAGGTTGAGCACATTCCGTGCTGAGGTAGCAACCATGATGGGGTCGTGCACACTCACTTTCAGGGAGTTCAGAGCTTGTGGAGCTCCTGACTATCATGGGGAGCAGGATCCCATTGTGAGTACTAGATGGTTGGCATATGTCACTAACGCATTCCGCACCAGCAGATGTCCTGAGGGGGACAAGGTCAGACTAGCATCATGTCTTCTGAAGGACAGGGCAAGAGATTGGTGGGAGGAGATCAGGCATGTCAACGGGGATGACGCAACACTTGATGCGATGACATGGGCTGATTTTACTACTAGGTTCAGAGCCAAGTTTGCACCGCTTATTGAGGTGCAGCAGTTAGCCATGGAGTTTCAGGATCTTACTCAGACTAGAGAGACAGTGACAGAGACTACCGCCAAGTTCAGGGAGAGGGATATTCTTGTTCCTCAGTATGCAGCTGATGAGGAAATGAAGAAGGCTCGTTATCATGAGATGTTGTAGGGTGATATCCGCCAGTTAGTGAGCCAATCCAGCTGTAAAATGCTGGATGACATGATTGCTAGGGCTCATGAAAGAGAGATTGATTTGGAGATGGAGAAGAAGAGGAAGCCAGAGGCGGCATCTCGCAGTGGGAGTTTGGGAAAAAAGCCCAAAGGTATCCGATCATAGATCCATGGGTCAGCAAAAGTACAGTTAGTGTGGCAAGTGTGGGACATTTCACGATGGGGCGTGCAAAGCAGGCAGTGTTCGTTGCTACAAGAGTGGTCGTACTGGGCATATAAGCAGGGATTGTACAACTACTACCACCACCACAACATCTGATCTGATTTGCTTCCATTGCAATCAAAAAGGACATAAAAAGTCCCAGTGTCCGAGTTTGGCAGCAGCAAGGGAGCTGGTAGCACCTGTCCCTGTAACATTGAGGATTACAAACGGCCGTTAGGACGGAGTGAGGCGCCATTGGCAATGAGTAGAGCTTTGGAGATGACAGCAAGGGAGGTGCAAGCGACTCCTGATGTAATGACGGGGTCGTTCTTAGTGAACGGCATTTTAGCTACAGTTTTGTTTAATTCAGGGGCTACCCGATCATTTGTTTTGCTTGCAGTTAGCAAGAGGTTTAGCAGAGCTCCAGGGGAGCTGGATTGTCGACTTGAGGTTGAGATAGATGATGATAGGACCTTCAGGGTCGTGAGAGTGCATAAGGGGTGTTCACTTCGGTTATTCGATGAGCAGTTTTCGGTAGACCTGGTTCCTATTCCTGTACGAGAGAACAAGGTTATAGTAGTCATGGATTGGCTGAGCCCCAATGAGGCAGTGATTGATTGTGAACTGCAGTTAGTGAGGATTCGCACTCCCAGTGGGGGAGATTTAGTGATTCAGGGTGAGAGGCCACATCGCGGACTGATTGTTTGTTCAGCAGCGAGAACAAGGCGCTACTTTCAACAGGGTTGCGCGAGGTTCGTCGCCTATGTTTTAGATGCCCGGGAGAAGCGCAAGGCAACAGTCGACGATGTACCGGTAGTGTAAGACTACCTGGATGTATTCCTGAAGGATTTGCCTAGGATACCTTCAGAGCGATAGGTTGAGTTTCGGATTGATCTGGTTCCTGGTGCCGCTCTGATAGCCAAGGCACCATATCGGTTGGCTCCTCCAGAGATGCAGGAGTTGTCTATGCAGCTGCAGGAGCTGCTAGACAAGGGTTTTATTAGGTAGAGCAGTTCACCTTGGGGAACCCCGATCCTGTTTGTGAAAAAGAAGGACGGGTCACACCATATGTGCATAGATTACGGGGAGTTGAATAACATGACGGTGAAGAATCATTACCCATTTCCAAGGATAGACGACTTCTTTGATCAACTTCATGGAGAATCTTGGTTCTCAAAGATTGATTTGCGCTCCGGGTATCATCAGATGCGGGTCAGAGGTGAAGATGTGCAGAAGACTACTTTTAGGACCCACTATGGTCATTATGAGTTTGTGGTGATGTCGTTTGGGCTCACCAACGCTCTAGCCGCATTCATGGATCTCATGAACCGCGTATGCAGGCCGATGTTGGATCGGATTGTGATAGTGTTTATCGATGACATCTTGGTTTTTTCCAAGACTTAGGAGCAGCACGAGGATGTGACAATCGTCAATCTTGAGTCAAGTCAAGTCATCAAGTCAAGCCGGTCAACTCTATTAAACCTTGTGTATTAGGGTTTGTGTTATGTTCGTATTGTATAACTTGCTATATTAATGGGAAAACATCACTGGGAAAAGTTTTGTGTTAAAAAATTCCTAAGCCTTAGTACTAATCAATGAATTAAACAGATGAAAACCATGTTGCATACTCATTAGGAGTGTGTGGGATCCTTAATCATGACATAACGGGCTCAAGAGACTCGCATTACAGAACCAAACACTCATAAATGCCACACTTGAAATCTCTCTCAACTATCTCTCTGTATGAGAAATCTCTCCAAGAATGTCAAATCTCTCCTAAATCTCTCTAAGTATGTGAAACCTCTCTCAAATATCTCTCTGTATGAGAAATCTCTCCAAGAATGTCAAATCTCTCCTAAATCTCTCTAAGTATGTGAAATATCTCTCTGTATGAGAAATCTCTCCAAGAATGTCAAATCTCTCCCAAATCTCTCCAAATATGTGAAAACTCTCTCAAATATCTCTCTGTATGAGAAATTTCTCCAAGAACGTCAAATCTCTCCCAAATCTCTCCAAGTATGTGAAAACTCTCGCAAATATCTCTTTGTATGAGAAATCTCTCCAAGAATGTCAAATCTCTCCCAAATCTCTTCAAGTGTGAGAAATCTCTCCCAAATCTCTCTCAAAAGTTTCCCGTAACTTTTTGGAATCATTCGGGTCATTTCGGCCCTTAACCGGGTCAAAAACGGCTTAAAGCGGGGCGAAAACGAGAAAAATAGGCTTTAGGAACCGAAACCGGAGTGAGAGATCTCTTAGGACCAGAGACCGAGCCTCTGGTGGCTTAGAGACCAGAGACCGAGCCTCTGGTGGCTAAGAGACCAGAGACCGAGCCTCTGCCTCTGTCGCTCAAGCTCTGCTCCTCTCGGTCTCTGTTCGCTATTCAGCCTCTCTGTTCGCTAACTCCGCCTCCCTGTTCGCGCCGCACTCTCGGTTCCCTTCTCTCCCCTCTGTCTCTCGCGCGCTCTGTTTCCTTTCTCTCCTCTCTGTCTCTTCGTGCTCTCGGTTCTTCCCTCCTTCTCCTCTCCTCTCGGTTCCGCCTCCCTCTCTCTCTCGGTTCAGCATAAGAGGGCCGAGCCTCGGCCAGATTTTGCAATTTTGTCATTTTCAGCCCATTTTTGATATTTTTAACATTTTAAGCCCATTTTTCGTGATTTTAAAGCGGGATTTTCTCCAGAAATTTTATTTTAACATAATAAACTCTAAATATTCATAATTTAAACATATTTTTATAAAAATCATTAATTAAATAATAAAGATCTAATGGGGGATTTATTTAAGGTAGAGTGTTGACTTTGTCTTAACTTATGACACAAGCAACCACCCCACACTCACTCTATGACCAGCCATACCTCCCCACCTTACCTATGTCACTTCAATGTTCCCTTACACTCAAATTTCACTCACTCCCACGTTTTTGAGCTGGAACAAACAACCACACTCCTCATTTTCTCTCATTTCTCTCATTCCACTAAGTAACAAACACCACTTTTTCTCTCAAACTCTTCTACACAAATTTTCGAGATCCAAGGCTGATTCCAAGTGTTCTTCCACACTTAATTCTCGAAAACCTTCAAGGCATCTCCAAGTGTTCTTGAATTAAACACTTCCATTCTTCAACAATCATCTACTGAAATCACTCAAGGTGAGTTCATACCCCTACATTTTCATGATTTCTCAAGTTTTCAGGGGGTGAATAAATGTTAAAACACTAAGAACATATCAAAATTTTTCTAACAGCCTTCATCAGAAAAGTTCAACTCCATTCACGGACTGTTTTGGGCATCTTAAATATTTTTGTTTTCAAAACTGTACAAGGTGCAAATAGTTCAAGTTTTTAGCTATAAAATGGCTATTTGCACATCTCCATACGATTTTTCTACAATTTATGGTGATTTTTACAAAACTGCCTATCATTTCAAACAACAATCCGGACCAGTCTGTGATTTTGGACTTTTTCACCCAAGTTAGAGGTCATATTAATTTGTGATAAACATTATGAGCAAACTAGACACAATTTGTGAACTCTCAGAATTTACGGATCTAGTTTTCGACTTCGTATGATTTCTCTATGATTTTTCCAAAACAGGGCAGAATTGCTAAATTTTGTCAATAGCATGTAAATATCATAACACTTTGTAATATGTTGAGCAAAGTGTATAATCATAAGTTTTAGTATTTGTATGTGTTTCCTTGTTAGTTTATCATTATGAACTGAAACTAAGACATTCATATTAAATATTAAATATTATTCATTCATTTTGGAACACGTATTGTTAGACTATAAAAAGTATAGTTTGATAAATTCACAATACTAATACATTCCCATAAAAGAATTCATACATATTACATACATTTTAGATAAACTATAATAGGTATAGTTTATGATACATCACTCAACGCACTCGTACAAAAAGGGTACATCCATACAAGAAAGATTTATATTCACACACATTTCACGTAAACTTGTTAACCTATGTTGTGAGACTCTCTCTCTCCCCGTACGTCCGAGTGCGGGATATAATTCCTGGTAGTTATAATCAGAATCTCCTTGAGGGAGAACGTGATACTTGTATATAGATCTATATTGGGTTGACACCCCACACCTTGCTGCTAGCTACAGTGGGACCTGCAGGTCTACGGGTGACAAATGTCATTTCATTTTCGCGACGCCTGAGAAACGTTGTGGCAGGTTCACATAGTCACAGTATGATTATAGCGACTCACTTAGGGGGATAACAATTCATGAAGTTTACGGGGTTTCATAAAACCGAAGTAGGTTTTAGGTTGATAAAAGAAATTTACTTTCCATAACATTTTAAACTCACAACATTGTTACTAAGAAATGATGATTTCTCATACACTCTAGTCTTTGGTTATGAGGCTACATTTCTCGGATTTCAAGGGAAATACCGGATTTTTCTGAAACAAACGCGACATTTACATGTGAAATACTTCTACTAAGTTTATTAATAAAAGCGTATGAACTCACCAACCTTTGTGTTGACACTTTTCAAACAACTTGTATTCACAGGAAAACACTAATCAGGTTATCAAGTGCTTTTGAGGATGGGACGTTAAGGCATCAAACTTTTCATATTTTGACAACATATTGTAATTGATTTTGAAACATGTAATTCATACAAGTGATGTAACTTTTTCAATTATATATATGTTGGTTGCGTTTGCTTAAATTACTATTGAAATTGTGGTTATGATGCTATACATGAAGTCCTCCACCCCCGGACGTTTCCGCCATCCTCGGTTTGGGGGTGTGACAGATTGGTATCAGAGCACGGTTTATAGTGAATTAAGTATGTCAACCACATGAGATATACAAATTATAAACACATTTGGGACTAAAAGTCTCTGATTCTTAAAGTGATTTAAAGAGTTGTACTTTTAAGAAAACAAATAATTTCTTGTTTTAAAGTATACTTGCATGCATTCTATACTAGCATGGTGTCATAACTTAGGAGAACATAAATTGAAAGAGGAGGAGTCGAACATTATTAATACGCCTTAGCATGTGTAATCAGTTCTGGGAAGGATATAGCCTGATCAACTATATCCGTCCAAGAAGTAACTTACGCACACTAAGGAATAGTAGTAATGAGCGACAAATCTGAAAACCTAATAACACTCCATAAAGAACACGCTAAGAACCAAATATAAACATTTAAGAATACTATAGGAGTATTTGTACGTTTCTATAGCGCCAAATTATTATTTTCCGATACGTACTTCTTAACCCCGTTTCTCGTGCAGACGACATGGCAGGATTTCACATACCCGAGGACCCCTACTTTCCCAATCAGGGAAACGCAGGATGGATCGAAGACGAGCCCGAGGAGAATCCCGAAGAGGAACCCGAGGAGGATCCCGAAGAGGATCCCGAGGAGGAGCCCGAGGAGGAAGACAAACAAGAGGAAGAAGAGGAAGACGACCAAGAAGAAGAGGAAGACGACCAAGAAGAAGAGGAAGAAGAGGAAGAAGAGGAAGAAGAGGAAGAAGAGGAAGGTGATGAGGTAGTCATGGTTGGGAACGAAGCGGAGGAACCACCAGAAGTATTCAACCCTCCCTACATCGCGAGGGTACCCGCGCACCGTTTTGGTTACAACGGACCTGAACCCCCTTGGGTAACAACGATCGAAAGATGGAGCCGACAACAACGCCAACGGTCACCATATGGCTACCAACGAGGTTACTATGATCTCACTCATGGTGGACCGGCTGATAGGGCTCTCCCCGTCACAATACAACGAATGGCAAGAATGGATGATCGTGGTAGGACAACGACAGATCAGGTCCGGGAGTTAAGTGCCATTGTACAGTCTACTACGGATCGCACCAGAAACCTGGAACGAGACTCCCATCACCGAGACCAACTCATTCGAGACCTTCTCGCGGCTCAAGCAGAAACAAGAGAGTATCGGGAAAGATACATGGCACTCGAAGAGAGAATGGTTGCAGCCGAACGCAAATTGGCGGAACTACAGGGCGCATCGACATCATCGCAGCCTCCGTCAAAGAAGGGTCGCAGTGATTAGAACTCGTTGCTATTCTCCCGTCTTGGTAGTAGAATTTTATGAGTACGCGTTGGTGCTACTCCTTGTATGTAGGTCGACCCTGCGACTATGTGATTACACTATTCAAAGGGCTTTTGTAATGCCAAAAACTACCTTTTGTAACGATGTAATGTAGACCCTTATGAGGTCAAACTTTTCTCTCTAAACGTTATGTACTAAAAGTTATCAATGAAATTTGGCATGTGTTTTATTTATTGAATGTTGGGCACTATACATCATAACCTGATCACACAAACAGTTACGAATAATAAAGTTATGATAAAATACAAGAGGGATGAAACCAGTAACACTCGACTCGTTATCACTATTGAAGTCTTACCGACTAGTTGTTTTTTTTATGACAGAACCATGCCACCAAGGAAAAGACCAAGGCCTTCCAGCAACCCAGTGCCGCCTCCACCAGCACCTCCGCAGTTTGATCCTGCAATGTTCCAGGCTGCAGTAACGGCAGCCGTGGCGGCAGCAATGTCGCAAATGGGAACCCATGGTTCCGGCGGTTCTGGATCCGGAGCTACAAATTCCATTCATGGGGACAGTACGGGGCGTACGAGGGAATGCTCTTACAAAGACTTCACGAATGGCAAACCCGATCCTTTCAATGGAAGCGGGGGCGTTATCACACTGGTTCAATGGTTCGAAAGGACCGAGGCAGTTTTTGAAATCTGCGCTTGTCCCGAAGCGAGCAAGGTCAAGTTTGCGGCATTCACCTTCACTGGAAAAGCACTTACTTGGTGGAATGGCCAAGTTAAGTTACTTACTCCTGCAGTAGCTAACGCGATCATCTGGGAGGATTTGAAAGCTCTAATGTTAAAGGAATACTGCCCGAGGGGCGAAATACAAAAACTTGAAGAAGAACTTTGGAACCTCAGGATGAGAGGCACTGATCTTGAAACTTATACCCCCCGTTTCAACGACCTAGCACTCCTCTGTCCAACAATGGTCACTCCAGAAGAGAAGAAGGTGGAACGATATCTCTGGGGCCTATCATCCCAGATTCAAGATAGTGTCTTGGCCTCGAAACCCACTACCTTTGAGAGTGCCAAGGAATTGGCACAACAACTTATAGATCACAGGGCTAGCCGTGGTACCGTGCTAACCACCACCGACCGAACAAAAGGAGGGAACAACAAGAGGAAGTTCTGGGGCAATAAAAGGAAACAACCAATTCAGGACCCCGCCAAAAAGCAACCGATTGTTGCTGTTCGCGCTGCCACTACTGCTGTCGCACCAGCGCCACCGAAACAGTATACAGGAACTCTTCCCAAGTGCAACAAGTGTAACTACCACCATAACGGTGCTTGTCGAGAGTTACACTGCAATAACTGTAACAAAAAGGGGCACACTGCACGATTCTGTAGAGCGACTACCCAACCCGCCACACAAGTCGCTACGACCGCCAACACTGGAGCAAGCCAAGCCTGCTATGGGTGTGGTGAAACGGGACACTTCAGGAGGAACTGCCCCAAGGCACGAGCCCCTAATGCTGGGGGTGTAGGGAGAGTCCTAACTTTAGGGCAGGGAGAAGCAGTCAAGGATCCCTCTGTGGTTGCTGGTACGTTCCTCCTCAATAACTCTTATGCATGCGTACTTTTCGATAGTAGGGCAGAAAGGAGTTTCATAAGTCACCAATTCAAACATATACTTAAGCAAAATTCTCAACCACTAGAAGATTCTTACATCGTAGAAATGGCAAATGGAAAGGTTGAGCGCGCTAATGATATTTACATAGGGTATACTCTCACTCTAGACAACCATTTGTTCAAAATCAACCTTATGCCGGTCACCATAAAAAGCATCGATATAATCATTGGTATGGATTGGTTAAGCCTTCATCGTGCCGACATTCTATGTTACGAAAGGGTCGTCCGCCTCAATCTGCCGAATGGCAACGTTCTCACCGTTTATGGAAATAAACCTAGTGCGAACCTACAAATCATTTCTTGTGTTAAAACCCAAAAGTACCTCCGAAAGCAATACCAGGTTTTCTTAGCCCACATCGTAGATAAGAAACAGGAGGTGAAGAACATCAAAGAAATTCCAGAAGTATGCAACTTCCCTGATGTTTTCCCAGACGATCTGCCTGGTGTACCACTCGCACGACAAGTCGAATTTCGGATCGACTTAATCCCAGGAGCTACCCCCGTCGCCAGGGCTCCCTATCGCTTAGCACCGGCAGAAATGCAAGAACTATCCAGCCAATTGAATGAACTATTGAGCAAAGGGTTCATCAGGCCAAGCTTCTCACCTTGGGGAGCACCAGTCTTATTTGTAAAGAAGAAGGATGGGTCTTTTCGCATGTGCATAGATTATCGAGAACTAAACAAACTCACTATCAAGAATCGTTATCCCCTACCCCGAATCGATGACCTCTTCGACCAGCTCCAAGGAGCCAGCTACTTTTCAAAAATCGACCTGAGGTCGGGCTATCATCAACTGCGAGTTCAAGAAGAGGATATCCCCAAGACGGCATTCAGAACTCGCTATGGGCACTATGAGTTTGTAGTGATGCCATTCGGATTAACTAACGCGCCCGCGGTGTTCATGGATTTGATGAATCGAGTGTGTCGACCCTTCTTGGATAAATTCGTCATCGTATTCATCGACGATATCCTGGTCTATTCGAGGAGCGAAGAAGAGCATAGACATCACCTACGACTAGTTCTGGAGGTTTTAAGGACCGAGAGGCTTTACGCTAAATTCTCAAAGTGTGAATTTTGGCTCCGAGAAGTAGGATTCCTTGGCCACGTAGTAAGCAAAGAAGGAATACATGTGGACCCCTCGAAGATCAAAGCAATCGAAGATTGGTCAACACCTACAACGCCGACAGAAATCCGACAGTTTTTGGGACTCGCAGGCTACTATCGAAGATTCATACAAAACTTCTCCAAAATCGCTAAGCCTCTCACCACCTTGACTCAGAAAGGGGTGGTGTTCGAATGGGAAGATAAACAAGAAGCCGCCTTCCAGATACTAAAGCAAGCCCTATGCAGCGCACCAGTCTTGTCTCTTCCAGAAGGAACTGATGATTTTGTGGTGTATTGCGATGCTTCAAATCAAGGCCTCGGCTGTGTGCTCATGCAAAGGGGAAAAGTCATCGCTTATGCATCAAGACAACTGAAGACACATGAAGTTAATTACACAACCCACGACCTTGAATTGGGAGCTGTGGTGTTCGCCCTGAAGATTTGGAGGCACTACCTCTACGGCACCAAGTGCACCATTTTTACTGATCACAAAAGTCTTCAGCACATTCTCAATCAGAAAGAACTAAACATGCGCCAAAGAAGATAGGTGGAATTACTGAATGACTACGAATGTGAAATTCGCTACCACCCGGGCAAGGCTAATGTAGTAGCCGACGCCTTAAGCAGGAAAGAATACTCGGGTCGCCGAGTAAAATCCCTAGCCATGACCATCCACTCCCAAATGGCCACCCAGATCAAGGACGCCCAATTAGAAGCCCTGAAACCAGAAAACATGGCAAGCGAAGCACTAAGGGGGATGGATAAGAACTTGGAAGTCAAAGGGGATGGAGCTCGTTATCTCATGAATCGAATCTGGACACCGAAGTTCGGTGGGTACCGAGACGTTGTAATGGACGAGGCCCACAAGACTCGATACTCCATTCATCCGGGGTCAGATAAGATGTATCTAGACCTCAAAAGGTTATACTGGTGGCCAAACATGAAGGCTGAAATTGCTACTTATGTGAGCAAGTGCCTCACTTGCGCCAAGGTCAAGGTGGAATATCAGAAGCCATCAGGACTACTTCAACAACCGGATATACCCGAGTGGAAGTGGGAGCGAATAACCATGGACTTCGTAACCAAACTGCCTAAGAAATCAGGTGGGATGGATACCATATGGGTGGTTGTGGACAGATTGACCAAGTCCGCACACTTCCTGCCAATAAAGGAAACAGACAAGATGGAAAAGTTGACCAGGACGTACATTAAGGAGATCGTGCGACTACATGGTGTACCAACATCCATTATCTCGGATCGAGATAGTAGATTCACCTCGCGTTTCTGACAGTCCCTACAAAAGTCTCTGGGAACCAGGTTAGACATGAGTACGGCCTATCATCCACAAACGGACGGACAAAGCGAGAGAACCATCCAGACGTTGGAAGACATGCTGAGAGCCTGTGTGATAGATTTTGGTAAGGCATGGGATACCCATCTACCGCTTATCGAATTCTCTTATAATAACAGTTATCACACTAGCATTGGAGTCGCTCCATTCGAAGCTCTCTACGGCCACAAGTGTAGATCACCACTGTGTTGGGCCAAAGTTGGAGATACTCAGCTAGCCAGAGGGCAAGTCCCTGATAGCACCCTTACTGGGCCTGAAATCATAAGGGAAACCACAGAAAAGATCATTCAAATTCGGGAAAGACTAAAAGCGTCTCGTGATCGACAAAAGAGTTACGCGGATAAGCGACGCAAACCTTTAGAATTCCAGGTCGGAGACCGAGTACTACTAAAAGTTTCCCCCTGGAAGGGGGTGATACGTTTCGGTAAACGGGGGAAACTAAACCCAAGGTACATCGGTCCGTTCGAAATCCTTGCTAGGATTGGTCCTGTGGCGTACAAACTCCAACTACCACAAGAACTTAGTAATGTGCACCCTATCTTCCACGTGTCCAGCTTAAAGAAGTGTCTGTCTGACGAGACACTCGTAATACCACTCGAAGAAATCGAAGTTAATTAAAATCTCCACTTTATGGAGGAACCCGTCGAGATCATGGATCGAGAGATCAAGAGAACAAAACAAAGTCGCATTCCCATAGTGAAGGTTCGTTGGAACGCGAAACGAGGGCCTGAGTTTACCTGGGAACGTGAAGATCAAATGAAGCAAAAGTATCCACATCTTTTCCCAAACCCTTGAAGTCCCAGCCGAATTTAAATTTCGGGACGAAATTTCCTCTAACAGGGGGATGATGTGACAATCGTCAATCTTGAGTCAAGTCAAGTCATCAAGTCAAGCCGGTCAACTCTATTAAACCTTGTGTATTAGGGTTTGTGTTATGTTCGTATTGTATAACTTGCTATATTAATGGGAAAACATCACTGGAGAAAAGTTTTGTGTTAAAAACTTCCTAAGCCTTAGTACTAATCAATGAATTAAACAGATGAAAACCATGTTGCATACTCATTAGGAGTGTGTGGGATCCTTAATCATGACTTAACGGGCTCAAGAGACTCGCATTACGGAACCAAACACTCACAAATGCCACACTTGAAATCTCTCTCAACTATCTCTCTGTATGAGAAATCTCTCCAAGAATGTCAAATCTCTCCTAAATCTCTCTAAGTATGTGAAACCTCTCTCAAATATCTCTCTGTATGAGAAATCTCTCCAAGAATGTCAAATCTCTCCTAAATCCCTCTAAGTATGTGAAATCTCTCTCAAATATCTCTCTGTATGAGAAATCTCTCCAAGAATGTCAAATCTCTCCCAAATCCCTCCAAGTATGTGAAAACTCTCTCAAATATCTCTCTGTATGAGAAATCTCTCCAAGAATGTCAAATCTTTCCCAAATCTCTCCAAGTATGTGAAATCTCTCTCAACTATCTCTCTGTATGAGAAATCTCTCCAAGAATGTCAAATCTCTCCTAAATCTCTCTAAGTATGTGAAATATCTTTCAAATATCTCTCTGTATGAGAAATCTCTCCAAGAATGTCAAATCTCTCCCAAATCTCTCCAAGTATGTGAAAACTCTCTCAAATATCTCTCTGTATGAGAAATCTCTCCAAGAACGTCAAATCTCTCCCAAATCTCTCCAAGTATGTGAAAACTCTCGCAAATATCTCTTTGTATGAGAAATCTCTCCAAGAATGTCAAATCTCTCCCAAATCTCTTCAAATGTGAGAAATCTCTCCCAAATCTCTCTCAAAAGTTTCCCGTAACTTTTTGGAATCATTCGGGTCATTTCGGCCCTTAACCGGGTCAAAAACGGCTTAAAGCGGGGCGAAAACGAGAAAAATAGGCTTTAGGAACCGAAACCGGAGTGAGAGGCCTCTTAGGACCAGAGACCGAGCCTCTAGTGGCTTAGAGACCAAAGACCGAGCCTCTGGTGGCTAAGAGACCAGAGACCGAGCCTCTGCCTCTGTCGCTCAAGCTCTGCTCCTCTCGGTCTCTGTTCGCTATTCAGCCTCTCTGTTCGCTAACTCCGCCTCCCTGTTCGCGCCGCACTCTCGGTTCCCTTCTCTCCCCTCTGTCTCTCGCGCGCTCTGTTTCCTTTCTCTCCTCTCTGTCTCTTCGTGCTCTCGGTTCTTCCCTCCTTCTCCTCTCCTCTCGGTTCCGCCTCCCTCTCTCTCTCGGTTCAGCATAAGAGGGCCGAGCCTCGGCCAGATTTCGCAATTTTGTCATTTTCAGCCCATTTTTGATATTTTTAACATTTTAAGCCCGTTTTTCGTGATTTTAAAGCGGGATTTTCTCCAGAAATTTTATTTTAACATAATAAACTCTAAATATTCATAATTTAAACATATTTTTATAAAAATCATTAATTAAATAATAAAGATCTAATGGGGGATTTATTTAAGGTAGAGTGTTGACTTTGCCTTAACTTATGACACAAGCAACCACCCCACACTCACTCTATGACCAGCCATACCTCCCCACCTTACCAATGTCACTTCAATGTTCCCTTACACTCAAATTTCACTCACTCCCACGTTTTTGAGCTGGAACAAACAACCACACTCCTCATTTTCTCTCATTTCTCTCATTCCACTAAGTAACAAACACCACTTTTTCTCTCCAACTCTTCTACACAAATTTTCGAGATCCAAGGTTGATTCCAAGTGTTCTTCCACACTTAATTCTCGAAAACCTTCAAGGCATCTCCAAGTGTTCTTGAATTAAACACTTCCATTCTTCAACAATCATCTACTAAAATCACTCAAGGTGAGTTCATACCCCTACATTTTCATGATTTCTCAAGTTTTCAGGGGGTGAATACAAGTTAAAACACTAAGAACATATCAAAATTTTTCTAACAGCCTTCATCAGAAAAGTTCAACTCCATTCACGGACTGTTTTGGGCATCTTAAATATTTTTGTTTTCAAAACTGTACAAGGTGCAAATAGTTCAAGTTTTTAGCTTTAAAATGGCTACTTGCACATCTCCATACGATTTTTCTACAATTTATGGTGATTTTTACAAAACTGCCTATCATTTCAAACAACAATCCGGACCAGTCTGTGATTTTGGACTTTTTCACCCAAGTTAGAGGTCATATTAATTTGTGATAAAAATTATGAGCAAACTAGACACAATTTGTGAACTCTCAGAATTTACGGATCTAGTTTTCGACTTCGTATGATTTCTCTATGATTTTTCCAAAGCAGGGCAGAATTGCTAAATTTTGTCAACAGCATGTAAATATCATAACACTTTGTAATATGTTGAGCAAAGTGTATAATCATTAGTTTTAGTATTTGTATGTGTTTCCTTGTTAGTTTATCATTATGAACTGAAACTAAGACATTCATATTAAATATTAAATATTATTCATTCATTTTGGAACACGTATTGTTAGACTATAAAAAGTATAGTTTGATAAATTCACAATACTAATACATTCCCATAAAAGAATTCATACATATTACATACATTTTAGATAAACTATAATAGGTATAGTTTATGATACATCACTCAACGCACTCGTACAAAAAGGGTACATCCATACAAGAAAGATTTATATTCACACACATTTCACGTAAACTTGTTAACCTATGTTGTGAGACTCTCTCTCTCTCCCCGTACGTCCGAGTGCGGGATATAATTCCTGGTAGTTATAATAAGAATCTCCTTGAGGGAGAACGTGATACTTGTATATAGATCTATATTGGGTTGACACCCCACACCTTGCTGCTAGCTACAGTGGGACCTGCAGGTCTACGGGTGACAAATGTCATTTCATTTTCGCGACGCCTGAGAAACGTTGTGGCAGGTTCACATAGTCACAGTATGATTATAGCGACTCACTTAGGGGGATAACAATTCATGAAGTTTACGGGGTTTCATAAAACCGAAGTAGGTTTTAGGTTGATAAAAGAAATTTACTTTCCATAACATTTTAAACTCACAACATTGTTACTAAGAAACGATGATTTCTCATACACTCTAGTCTTTGTTTATGAGGCTACATTTCTCGGATTTCAAGGGAAATACCGGATTTTTCTGAAACAAACGCGACATTTACATGTGAAATACTTCTACTAAGTTTATTAATAAAAGCGTATGAACTCACCAACCTTTGTGTTGACACTTTTCAAACAACTTGTATTCACAGGAAAACACTAATCAGGTTATCAAGTGCTTTTGAGGATGGGACGTTAAGGCGTCAAACTTTTCATATTTTGACAACATATTGTAATTGATTTTGAAACATGTAATTCATACAAGTGATGTAACTTTTTCAATTATATATATGTTGGTTGCGTTTGCTTAAATTACTATTGAAATTGTGGTTATGATGCTATACATGAAGTCCTCCACCCCCGGACGTTTCCGCCATCCTCGGTTTGGGGGTGTGACAGAGGAGCACCTGAGGGAGTTGCTAGGGACATTGAGGAGGGAGAGACTTTTAGCGAAGTTCTCCAAGTGTGAGTTCTGGTCGCGCGAAGTGCAGTTCCTTGGGCACCTCCTCAACCAGAAGGGTATACTAGTAGATTCGGCCAAGATAGAGGCCATGATGTAGTGGGAGGTCCCGAGGTCTCGATCTAAGATTCGGATTTTCGTAGGTTTGGCCGGGTACTACAGGAGATTCGTCCAGGATTTCTCCAAGATAGTAGTTTCGCTTACCCGACTAACTAGGAAGTCGGTTGTGTTTTGTTGGGGGCCTGAGCAGCAGGAAGTATTTGAGACCCTCAGACAGCGATTGTATGAGGCACCTATTCTTACCCTGTCAGGGAGCGGATGCCTTTGTATTCTATTGTGATGCTCGAATCATGGGGATGGGAGAAGTGTTGATGCAGCGAGGGCATGTGGTAGCTTATGCCTCTAGACAGTTGAAGCCTCACGAGGCTAACTATCCGACGCACGATTTAGAGCTGGGGGCAATGGTATTTTCCCTCAAGATTTGGAGATATTACCTCTATGGGGTCCGTTGTACCATTTACACGGATCACAAGATTCTGAGGTAGATCATGGATCAGCTGAATTTGAACATGAGGCAGAGTTGATGGTTAGACATGGTAAAGGATTATGATTGTGAGATCCTTTATCATCTAGGTAAGGCCAACGTAGTGGCCGATGCCCTGAGCCGCAAGGCGGTAGCAGCCTCGATCAAGGATATCTGTCTGAGGATGATAATGATTACTCCCTTGTTGGAGCAGATTAGAGAGGCACAGGTTGAGGGCCTGAAGGAGGAGAGGCATATGGTAATGGTTTCTAATGGAGATCTTATCGAGATCTCTGAAGTCGATGGACTTACGAAACAATCCTTCTACCTTCTTGAAGAATAAGACCAGAGCTCTCCAGGGCAAGGAGCATGATCTTCTAATTCCATTGCTGAGTAGTCGTTAAGTTATCCGGACAGTTCTTGTATCTCCATAGGTGTTGGACCATAGGGCGATCTAGTTACTGGAGTCGTATTGGGTTCTAAGTTTGTTCGCATGACGATGCGATTACTCATAGTCTTGGGCAGTCTCCGTCCTGAAGTTCATATTAGAAGTCATACATGGTTCATTAGTCGTAGTCTCATGTATACGAGTCGTATATAATTAAGATTAAAAAGTTAGTCGAATAAATGATTCTTCTTTAAGATCACATCCTAACGAGGAAAAGAAGTTAAAGTGGAATCATCAATTCTAAACCAGCAGAACCCTTATTATATACCACCCTTGTGAATACATTCTCAGTGATAGATCAACCGTACGGGTCTTTGGATTGAACTTGACATACCGTATGAGTGGTACTTCGGGGAGGTTTGCTGAGTTTTCTTCGGAAAGGATAAGAAACATGAGGTACTCTATGCATGAGTACTTCGGAGTTCTGGAATGATGGCTTCGCTAGAAAGGTCATTTTGGAGAAAGAGATGTGCGCACGAAACTCGTATTGTGCGGATCAAATTGACTCAAGTTGTATGATAATATCAGACTTACTTGGAAATAAAGGCATTAGATTTGATCATAAATGCATTACTAACCAAACACAACAGTGCAACTTTTAACAGAGTTACAATACTTTAGAGAAACTATAGGAATGCTGCTGCGAAGAAGGTATACTACAAAAAGCAAGTATATGCAGCATGAGGGTCCCTTAACTGACAGGATCCCGCTAAAGATAAGACTCGAGTTGCACTAGTTTTTAAACATATTTATGGGTCTGTTACAAAACAACACCTTAGTTACTTTGACGTGGGTCCGGAGTAGTCTCTCCTGCAGTAGTGATCCTTAGTATTTTCCCGGCTGCGCCGAATTTCTTTGTTATTGGACAATCCTTTTTGAGATGTATAATCTCACCGCATTGGTGACATATCTGGATAGTACCAACATCGGTGTGGAAGTGATGTGTCGGGTCGGAGTTATGTGGACGTGGGTGCTTTCGTTGTTCTTTCCTTTTGGACAATTCCTATGATAGTGTCCTGTCTCACCACAGCTATAGCAAGCCTGGCTGGCTCCGGTGGTGGACGTGGTTCTATAGAAACGGGCAATGTGCCCCAGTCTATTGCGATTGATACATTGCAATACCCGGAAGGCTCCATTATGATGATAGATCCACTTGTTACACTTTGGGAGTGTTCCCTCATAACACTTGACTGGTGTTGATGTGGCGGGGGTCGTCACTGGTTGTTGTCGCATGGCAAGCTTTCGAAACCGCTTGCATTCCTTTTGGTCTTGACGCTTCCGTTTCTTGAACTCTGAGTTGTGGCTTTGGGTGTTTGCGACTATTACTATTTGTTGATTTCTCGGATTGTTACTATGATCGGAATTGTCAACCCCTTTGTCAATCTTGTTTGTGTTGCCAGAGTTGAAGTGTGCAAGGACAGCTATTACGACAACTGTTACCGTGGCTTGTAACATAGCATCGTCGATCTAAAAGATACGGGTTTCGTTTCTCGGTTGACTACTTCTGGATGATGACATGATTCTGTTATACGGAAAAAAAGGAGTTCATGAGCTGATATGATTGAACCTATATTATTTTGATTTTGACTAAGAGATGAGTTATTATACATGAAAACATATCTTATACACGTTATGATATAATCAAGATTGGGCGGAGAGTAAAATGTGTGATTCTACACTAGTTTCACATCCCAACGAGGAAAAGAAAACTAAGTTAGAAATCTCACATTTTATTGTCTACCAGGTCTTCGTTATATATAACTTGGGAATGTAAAAGCAAGGAAATCATAATAAGAAACTTCTTACAAATCCTTCTCAATGAACTAGAATTCCTAGTAAAGGTTACCATAGAACCTAGACGTATTTCGATCGTTCACCTAAAGAGTAGAAGTATGTTCTCGAAGGTTTGACCTACATCCCTATGATGCAGTCCTAGTCCAAAGTAGAAGTAAGTTCACGGAATGGTCTCAACATGTTTGTCGTTCAAACCAGGGTACCATTGGTTGGTGAATAACATGATCCAACCTTTGAAAGAGAATCGGGAATGATCCCTAAGCTAAATTACTCTAGTCCAATAACTTGACTAGAATGGGTTTTAAATAGACTCCTATGAAAGTACGATGAAAGTACTTGAACAAAGAGTGACACAGAATTTAGCCGACTGTCAATATCATTAATGTTTAAGATGTAATAAGTTTGGGAAAATTGACCTTGTAGTAGGTCTTACATCACATCCAGAGTAGAAAAGTCATTGACATCATCAAGGCCTAACTAAAAGTACTTACAGTACAAGGTAGTCACATAGGAAAGTGCTACATAGAACATAGACAGGAACACGATTCTTAAAATCAAAGAAGGAAAGTAAAGCATCTTCTACTAGCGACAGTTATCCCTCTGGTTAACTCTCAGTTCAGCTAGTTGACGTTCCATATCCAGTAGGTATCTTTTGTACACCCTCTGGCGTACTCGGAGCTCTATGACTTCGGCTCTAGTTTCAGCCAGTACTTGCAGCAGGGTCTCATGGTCTCTCTCAGATCTCTCACGAGCATTTTCAAGGAGATTGGTGCTGATGGTATGCATTCCTGCATTAGCATCAACCTCTGCGATACGATGGAGAGTTGTCCTGCCGTCGATCTCATTTCTGGCAATTCTAAGGACCAAGATTGGCAGAACTCTGCCTGCTAAGTTTCCTTTGCTTATGTTGTAGAAACTTCGGTCTCCATTAAACGGAATAGGTTGATCTTGATCTTCACTCCATGTTTCCAAGCATTCTACCTAAGGAGGCGTGTGGCCATGAAAAGTCAGACGAGGGTTAGGATTTGGAATGGGAGCTACTGGGGATAGGTTCTCCACTTCGGGTTTGGAGTTAGCATCATCCGAAAGATCTTCAGCATGATGATCATTCAAAGGGATTGGATGATCATTCTTGGGTTCTTCTCCAAACCATCCAACATTGCCTTCGTTCGGAAGGTACGGGTTGCCATGGGGATGGAGTCCAGCCGTGTTATCTACGCGATAATTAGGGTAAGGAAATAATTATTAGACGAACTATCTAGATAATTATTAGATTAGCTTCATTAGTTACATCACTATTTGTAAAGTGAATACTAGTTATATGTAATCAAACAGGATAGGCCTTCGAATAAATGACCTTAACTCCAAATTCACAAGGAACAGCGGTTAAGAAATATTTCACAGATTCCAAGTCTGTATCATCCTAGTTACATATAACCTTAGTGTATCCACTTAGTAGCTATTGACCTAGTAATGACGATCTTTTTAGTTCTCAAGTAAGTAATTATAGTAACCCAAAATGCCCCCACAATATTTTAGACTTATGTTATGTTCTAGTGATCTCATTGTGGTAGTGTATGTAAGTTTTTAGACTTGTTGCTACATCACAACCAATCCATGGCATGTCCTAATCACTCCTCGAACCAACATAGGTGATCAGGCTATGCCACTCCCAAGATTGACCATACATCCCCGAGATTACTTGTGATATTCAACAATTATAATACTTTTGTTCTCGTCATTGTGACACGAATTTTAGTATGAATGCAGGTATGTATACTTAGTTAAATATTTTATTATTTTAAAGTATAAACTCTTGGTCAGAGTATTTTTTTTAATCCCATTGTATTTATAGTTAGTATATCTTTTATGGGTTGATAAACTCAATTCACTATAAACAATGCCCTAATACCAATCTGTCATACCCCAAAACCAAGAACGGCGGAAATGTTTCGGGGCGGATGACGTCATGTCAAGTATCACAACAATACAAAGTAGTAAACAAGCAAAAACATCATCCATTGCATTAATAGTATAATTTTAATTACAAGTGTCTTTTTTATAGTATAAAATAACATAATGAATAATCAAAATAAAAGAAGAGTCTTTACTGCTCCGTCTACACAAAACCTGGTTGTCGTACATGTCTATTTGTGACCTGAGAATACAAGTTATTTTGAAAGCGAGTATCAACAATAAAGCTGGTGAATTCATAAGTATTTATGTTTCTTTGATTTGTAAAACTGTAAAGTAAAGACTTGTAAATATTTGGAGAAAAGTTTGTATAAGTATGAAAATGTTTGTAAGTAATTGTAAATGTTTGAAAACCTTAAAAAATCCCATATTACCTACTAGTATAAAAAGTAGTCTTCTACCAAGACTCGACTGTTTTGAAAGTAGCCTTCTACCAAGACCCAACTATTTTTAGAGTAGCCTTCTACCAAGACCCGACTTTTTTGAAAGTAGCCTTCTACCAAGACCCGACTATTTTTAAAGTAGTCTTCTACTAAGACCCGACTGTTTTGAAAGTTTGACCCTCTACTTAAGTGAAGGTTTTTCCTTGTACAACTATTATTATTCAAATCTAATCTACCTCATCGATTATGTGAATATGACACATAGTAAAGGTAATAATAATATATTCATTGGAATTGTATCCTTTTGTAATTGTCGTAAGTAAAGTATAAGTACTGCAGTATTTGTAATAAGTGACTACTATTGTACTAATTTTCGTAATTTAGTGTTATGGCGTAATGCGATGGCTAGATCCCATACTAAATGCTCCCCTATCAAGAGATTCTAGGAACCAAACGTGACCCTTGCAATGATTGCAAATCGTGAACATCCACATTATTATGTGTAACGCCCCGGTTTTTCTCGGTACGTTTAGTTATTTTAATTTAATTATCCTTGTAACCTTGGGTTAATTTATTTAACCAATGCCTAATTTCTTATGTTATTGGACTCTTTTGATCATCTTGTAAACTCCTTTTATTGAAGTCCATGGACTATGGGCCTATTTGCAAAGTCCATCTAGTAAATAGTACTTAATGTGTTAATTGAGTCATTTGGAACACACACACAAGAAAAACACTCTAAAACCTCCCCCTCTCTCTCTCTCTAAAATCATCCTCTATCTCTTTGGGATCAAGAGCAACCAAGGGGATGTTGTTTGGAGCTTAATTCTTGTTCATTTCTAGCCTTGATTCATATTGGTATGAACCCCCTTATCATTTCTTACAACTTGATTCATAACCTTGTTCTAGTTTTATGATTTCATCTTCACTTCTTCTACTTATTATTTGATTTGTAATTGTATGTTATACATAATCTCAAGGTCCTATCTTCACCCCATATATGGTGGATGATGGATCTAGGGTTTTACATGTGGCAAAAGATCATGGAAACCCTTAAAGGGAGAATGGTGATTTTCTTTGCTTTATATTCACTTTCATGTTGATTGTTATTACAATATTGTGGCAAAATGAAATCCTAATGATACCTAACCCTTTTTAGTACCACCATAATCATGGGGACTAAATTGGGATGATGAACACATCTTAAAATGTGTTTCAAAGGGAGAAGAATGGATAAGCCAAAAAGGAATCACGAGTGGCTACCATTGTGTTTTCCATCAGATCTATAGTCATTTTGTAAAACTCATATCGTGAGCTCTAGAACTCAAACGGACCCCAAACCAGTTCCAAAACTTCAAAATTTTAGTTGGCTAACTTTCTTAAGAAGGCCAATCTCACTGATAAGGACTTTATCTATTGGAAAGAATGGCATCTTTGCTGTTATGTCTGATCCGGGTCTGTTCTGATATGTCATTTTGTTTTCATCATTTCTAAGGCTTGGAAAAGGATACAGAGTGATTCCAAGTTTCTACATGTTACTTATATTATGCGTTTATGATCAGGAGAATATGGGGTGTTATTTCCAATTATAAAGTGGCTAGAATGGATCCACACTCCAGATCAGTGGGTAGTCACCAGCTTTTGCTAGTGCTGTGATTGTCCACAATGTGAATTTTATATCTGGAGTTTGGGAGATTCTATTAATTCAATTCCAACTCTGAGACATTCATTTGTATGTGATTTACATCTATTAATTTTGTTTTGGACTAATTCTACTCACAAGTTAGGTAGAATTGGCCAACATCGCTTGACTATATTGTTGGAGACAGAAGTGATACACCATTTTGTAAAATTCATATTTAATTCATCTTTTGGAGTTAGAATGAGTTATTTATAGTTGTGGAATCTTGAGCAATCATAGTTTCCTATAAAATTTAGTTAAAGCTATGTTTCTGTTTTAGATTTTGGAGTAAATCCATTTTAAACAGCAGGTCTGTTTTAGAGACCTTGCTGTGATTACTCTTTTCTCAACTCATAGCTTCATTGCTTCTCCTTTCTAACCTTTAGTCCTTCTTAGGTGGGGTTTTGAAGTTTGCTCAAGCTTGGTAGCATTATTTGATTCTTAGCTATCCTTACTACTCACTCAAGGTGAGTTCTCTCACACCGTTGTATTGATGATTGTGTTTACTAGTTAGCTCGTGTGTAATTATTTGAATTTATTATAAAAGCATGCTATATAAGTATTATTTTAATTCGTACATGTGCACTGTATGTAACTAATCATGGATATGGGGACACTACCAAAGGATCACCGCTCTATTAAACGAAGAAGAAGTGAGGGCCATGTGTTGGGCCCAATTTGTGGAGAGGTTCGAGGCACAATATGTGCCTAAGGTGGGGCAGCAGCGGATGCAGCAAGAGTTCATGGCCTTACAGCAAACTACAGAGTCTGTTAGCGACCTGAATGCCAAGTTCTTGGAGATGCTATCTTTTTGTCCCTCGTTTGTTGGGAATGAGGCCTGGTTGGTCAGCCAATACACTACCATTCTACGTACCGAGATTCAGAAGTTCATTAGCATGCAGGAGTTCCCGACTTTACCCGCGATCATGGATGCATCGAGGAGGAGGGAAATCGAGTTGCAGACCCAGTCCAAGAGGAAGGCCAATGACACCTCCTCCAAGACATCCGGAGATGCCCAGAAAAAGCAAAAACAGGGTAGTAAGTTAAGGTATGAGTACAGGCCGTCTTCAGTTCAGGGCGAGAAAAATCCGTTGATATGCTACAACTGCAAAAACCCAGGGCATCATTGGAAGAATTGTAGGGCTCCCTTAGCGAGTGCAGTTCCTCAGATTACTTTTTCTTCTCCCATCTGCTATCACTCCAATGAGACGGGACACAA
This sequence comes from Lactuca saligna, assembly GCF_052625555.1. Classification (NCBI taxonomy): domain Eukaryota; kingdom Viridiplantae; phylum Streptophyta; class Magnoliopsida; order Asterales; family Asteraceae; genus Lactuca; species Lactuca saligna. Next base: position 79,666,946 of record NC_136418.1, read on the forward strand.
GAAGCCCGAATGCCCGAAGTTGAAGGATGGTAAAGGAGGCGAGGGTACAAATCCTGCAATTGCATCATCTTCTAAGGGACCCACTATGGTGACACGAGGTCGTGCTCACCAGATGACTGCGGATGAGCCGGTGATTACCACGACAGTGGCAGGTAAATATCTTTTTTTTTTCTTTTCTCTCCTGTCATTATTTAATAATTGGTAATTAGAATTGTTTACATGATTGTATGTGGTAAATCAGGCACTTATTTGCTAGATTCATAGCCCGTTGTTGTTATGTTTGATAGCGGTGCTACCCATTCTTTTGTATCTTGCACGTTTATTAATCGGTTGGGGTGTAGTATCGGAAAATTGGCTCGCCCAATGGTTGTCGAAGTTGCCGACAACCGCACTATTTATGTCACCGATGTTTATCGGGGTTGCACTCTCGAGTTTTCTGGAGGTGAATTCCCTATTGATCTTATCCCTATTGCGATGCGAGAACTCTATGTTATCGTAGGCATTGATTGGCTTGATGCATTTGATGCGGAAATCCACTGTCATAAGAAGCAAGTTCGTGCTCAAAACCCTAGAGGTGGAGAACTTATTATTCAGGGGACCATTCCCCGCCTGGCTATGGCTTCTTGCTCTTCTGCTATAGCACTAGACGACGTTCCTATCGTTTCTGACTTCAGCGATGTCTTTCCAGAGGAACTCCCTGGCTTGCCACCTATTCGACAAGTGGAGTTTCGCATTGAGTTGGTGCGAGGTGCGACTCCGGTAGCGAAATCTCCTTACCGCTTGGCACCACCTGAAATGAAAGAGCTCCAAGATCAACTTCAAGAACTAAGTGATAAAGGGTTTATACGGCCAAGCTGCTCGCCTTGGGGTGCTCCTATTCTCTTTGTGAAGAAGAAAGATGGATCCCAGTGAATGTGTATTGATTCTAGGCAGCTAAACAAGCGCACGATAAAGAATAGGTACCCGTTGCCACGTATTGATGATCTTTTCGATCAGCTTCAGGGAGCATCTTCGTTTTCGAAGATTGATTTACGTTTTGGTTACCATCAGATGCGGGTTCGTGAAGACGACATTGAGAAAACAGCATTCGGTACTCGATATGGGCACTTTGAATTCGTGGTCATGCCTTTTGGGCTCACCAATGCACCCACAGCGTTTATGGATCTCATGAACTGCGTGTGTAGCCTGATTCTTGACCATTCGGTCATAGTGTTCATAGATGATATCTTAGTCTATTCTAAGACCAAAGAGGAGCATCAGCAACACCTTCGAGAGATTCTGGAAACTCTGGCAAGAGAAAGGCTTTATGCTAAATTCTCAAAATGTGAATTTTGGTTGGAAGAAGTTCAGTTCTTGGGGCATGTGATAAACAAACATGGTATTAAGGTCGATCAAGCCAAGGTTGATGCGATTAAACAACGAAAGATTCCAAAAACACCTTCTGAAATTCGCAGTTTCTTGGGTTTAGCCGGTTATTACCGGAGGTTCATTGAAAATTTATCTAAAATCGCCTTACCACTCACTCGATTGACCAAGAAATCATTGAATTTCGTTTGGGGCCCGGAGCAGCAGCTGGCATTAGATGAATTAAGGAAGCGATTGTGTGATGCTCCGATTTTGGCCTTACCTGATGGGGTTGAGGATATGGTGGTTTACTGTGATGCATCGCTTCAGGGTCTTGGTGTCGTGTTAATGCGACGAGATAGGGTGATAGCCTATGACTCCCGACAGCTGAAACCCCACGAACGAAACTACCCCACTCATGATTTGGAGCTTCGGGCTATTGTTTTCGCTGTTAAGATTTGGAGACACTATCTCTATGGAGTGAAGTTTGTCATATACACTGACCATAAGAGTCTGAAATATTTGTTCGAGCAGTGGGATTTGAACATGAGGCAGATCCGATGGTTGGATATGGTAAAAGATTATGATTGTGAAATTCACTACCACCCCGGTAAAGCTAATGTGGTAGCTGATGCTCTCAATCGTAAACAATCTACCGAACTGATTTGAGCTAAGTGTCTCCGGATCACGATGGTGTCGTCTTTGTTAGGTCTAATCCGGGACGCCCAAAAGACGGCAATACTGGAGGAAAACATCAGGCGTGAGAAGATTGGGAAAGAGTTACCTAAGATGGAACGAGACAGGCGGGGTTTGCTGACTCGCTACGATAGGGGTTGGGTTCCATATATCGGGGGAAATCGGAAAACCCTAATGGATGACTCTCATAAGTCAAAATTTTCTATCCATCCTGGTGCTACTAAAATGTACGGGGACCTCCATGAGGCTTACTGGTGGCATGGAATGAAGAATGATGTGGCTCGATTTGTGGAAGTATGTATGACCTGTCGGAAGGTCAAGGCGGAACACCAGAAACCACATGGGAAGTTGCAACCATTGGAGATTCCTGAATGGAAATGGGAGCATCTAACCATGGACTTCATTAGAAAACTTCCTAGAACTACCCGAGGATCCGATACGATATGGGTGATTGTTGATCGTTTGACTAAGAGTGCTCACTTTCTGGCTATAAAGGAGAGCTCATCGGTGGAGAAATTAGCCGAGATCTTTGTTCGGGAGATTTTCTCATTACATGGGGTGCCCGTTTCTATCATCTCCGATCGAGACAACCAATTTAGCTCTCGGTTCTGGAGGAAGTTTCAAGAAGAATTGGGCACACAATTACATTTTAATACCGCCTTCCATCCACAGACAGACGGGCAGAGTGAGCGGACGATTCAGACCTTGGAGGATATGCTTAGGGCATGTACGATTGATTTTGGGGGTAGTTGGGATGACCATCTACTTGTAGCTGAGTTTTCTTATAACAACAGCTATCACTCGAGAATTAAAATGCCTCCGTATGAAGCCTTGTATGGGAGGAAGCGCAGGACGCCTGTTTGTTGGGGCGAGGTTGGGTAGAGGGTACTTGGGAGTACCGATATCGTGCTACGGACTACAGAGAAAATCCAAGTGATTCGGGATCATTTGGTCACAGCGAGTAGTCGTCAGAAAAGTTATGCCGACAAAAGACGCTACAATCTTGAGTTCCAGGTAGGAGATTATGTGTTGCTTAAAGTCTCCCCCTGGAAAGGTGTGATTCGATTTCGGAAGCGGGGAAAGCTCGGACCCCGATTCATTGGACCCTACAAGGTCATAGCCCGTGTGGGGAAGGTGGCTGACCGTTTAGAGCTTCCTGACAAGCTTAGTCTAATTCATAATACGTTCCATGTGTCTCAATTACGAAAATGCGTTGTTGATGAGACCGCTGTGATACCACTGGAGGACATACAGATTGACGAGCGTCTCAATTATGTTGAGAAACCAATCGCTATTTTAGAACGAAAGACGAAAGCCCTCCGTAACAAGACTATAAACCTGGTTAAGGTGCAGTGGCAACATAGGAAGGGATCAGAATGGACTTGGGAACCGGAATGCGAGATGCGGGCTCATTATCCAGATCTATTTCTAGGTGTTGACTTCGAGGACGAAGTCCATTCTTAGTGGGGGAGAGTTGTAACGCCCCGGTTTTTCTTGGTACATTTGGTTACTTTAATTTAATTATCATTGTAACCTTGGGTTAATTTATTTAACCAATGCCTAATTTCTTATGTTATTGGACTATTTTGATCATCTTGTAAACTCCTTTTATTGAAGTCCATGGACTATGGGCCTATTTGCAAAGTCCATCTAGTAAATAGTACTTAATGTGTTAATTCAGTCATTTGGAACACACACACACACACACAAGAAACACACTCTAAAACCTCCCTCTCTCTCTCTCTCTAAAATCGTCCTCTATCTCTTTGGGATCAAGAGCAACCAAGGGGATGTTGTTTGGAGCTTAATTCTTGTTCATTTCCAGCCTTGATTCATATTGGTATGAACCTCCTTATCATTTCTTACAACTTGATTCATAACCTTGTTCTAGTTTTATGATATCATCTTCACTTCTTCTACTTCTTATTTGATTTGTAATTGTATGTTATACATAATATAAATGTCCTATCTTCACCCCATATATGGTGGATGATGGATCTAGTGTTTTACATGTGGCAAAAGATCATGGAAACCCTAAAAGGGAGAATGGTGATTTTATGTGCTTTATATTCACTTTCATGTTGATTGTTATTACAATATTGTGGCAAAATGAAATCCTAATGATACCTAACCCTTTTTAGTACTACCATGATCATGGGGACTAAATTGGGATGATGAACACATCTTAAAATGTGTTTCAAAGGGAGAAGGATGGATAAGCCAAAAAGGAATCACGGGTGGCTACGATTCTGTTTTCCATCAGATCTGTAGTCATTTTGTAAAACTTATATCTTGAGCTCTAGAACTTAAACAGACCCCAAACAAGTTCCAAAAGTTCAAAAATTGAGTTGGCTAACTTTCTTAAGAAGGCCAATCTCACTGATAAGGACTTTATCTATGGGAAAGAATGGCATCTTTTCTATTAGGTCTGATCCGGGTCTGTTCTGATATGTCATTTTGTTTTCATCATTTCTAAGGCTTGGAAAAGGATCCAGAGTGATTCCAAGTTTCTATATGTTCCTTATGTTATGAGTTTTATGATCTGGAGAAGATGGGGTGTTATTTCCGTTTATAAACTGGCTAGAATGGATCCACACTCCAGATCAGTGGGCAGTCACCAGCTTTTGCTAGTGTTGTGATTGTCCACAATGTGAATTATATATCCGGAATTTGGGAGATGCTATTCATTCAATTCCAACACTGAGACTTTCATTTGTATGTGATTTACTTCTATTAATTTTTGTTTGGACTAATTCTACTCACAAGTTAGTTAGAATTGGCCAACATCACTTGACTATATTGTTGGATACAGAAGTGATACACCATTTTGTAAAATTCATATTTAATTCATTTTTTGGAGTTAGAATGAGTTCTTTATAGTTGTCGAATCCTGAGTAATCATAGTTTCCTATAAAATTTAGTTAAAGCTATGTTTCTGTTTTAGATTTTGGAGTAAATCCATTTTCAACAGCAGGTCTATTTTAGAGACCTTGCTGTGATTACTCTTTTCTCAACTCATAGCTTCATTACTTCTCCTTTCTAACCTTTAGTCCTTCTTAGGTGGGGTTTTTAAGTTTGCTCAAGCTTGGTAGCATTATTTGATTCTTAGCTATCCTTACTACTCACTCAAGGTGAGTTCTCTCACACCGTTGTATTGATGATTGTGTTTGCTAGTTAGCTCGTGTGTGATTATTTGAATTTATTATAAAAGCATGCTATATAAGTATTGTTTTAATTCGTACATGTGCAATGTATGTAACTAATCATGGATATGGGGACACCACCAAAGGATATGGATTTACCGGTGCGGTGGGTAGGTAAGATAACCAACGTAATACTCATTGTGAGGTGCGGTGATTAGGGCCAAGTGATACGGGATCTTCCCTGTGCGGCTCAAACCTACAAGTCCTTCTTGTATTATTGGCGTTGATTTGTTCTTTGCCCTTATTATTAAAACTATAATTGGAAAATGGATTAGGGTTAGTAAATATGAATGTTAGTACAATGTCTGTGTTTGAATTCATTAAGCTTTGTGCTTACGGTTTCCCTTATAACTTTTCAGGTGTTAAGATTAAAGAGGCTAAGGCTTGACATGGAGCACTGGGACGTCACTACCAGTTATTTTTGTTGGGACCTTATTATTATTATTACCTCTGCACTTATTTTATAAGATTATTAAGTAGATGGATTATGTTATGACTATTTCAATTGTTTTAATTTAATGTAAGATGGGTTTTAAAAGTTTAAAATTTTGGCAAAAATTTGGGTGTCACATTATGATCATGTATACCCAATATAACTATCAGCTTTTGTTTAAAACAATGCATTAGTGATTCATTGGTATAATTAGATCCTGTAATTTTTCCATGTTATAGCACCTTATTATGTTTATTTTGTTATTGTGTATTGTATTTTCATCCCAGTTTCTCTTTATTATGTGTTCTCTTATGTTATCTTGTATTGTATCTCTTCATATAGTATGTATTGTATTAGTATAGACTCGTGAATGAACTGACTCTTGTGTGAATCCTTGTACTTGGAATAGTAAGTAATATCTCCTAACCATACCTATTATAGTTACTAGTAATGTACGTGTATAACCGAAAGTATGCCCTTGCTACCCAAAGGTACTGAACTAATTGATGGAACTTTTATGTCTATATATGTATACATGATATATAATTAATATTTAGGTGACATTCGGACGAATAACCAATGCCCTAAGGCCACATCCCAACGAGGAAAACGAAATAAAGCGAGCTAGCCCTCCTAAGTCCTTTAAACATTACTTATATAACTATACATATATGGGCATGCATTTGACAATGTAAAAGTATAAAAGAAGTTTTGTAAAACCTTTTAAAAGTCTAATAACTAAGAAATGATGACTTGATGTCAGTTTATAAAATGATTTGAAGGTAGTTTGTTTGATAAGATAGTTTTAAGTATAAGGAAAACCTTTGTTTGAAACACAATTGCAATAGAGTTTCAAAAGGAAACATACAGTATGTAAAACAGTTTGATAAAGAGTTTTAACATGTAAAAATGTATGAGAAAGTCATTTGGAGTAATCTGTTTGGTAAAACAGCCAATAGTATAGTAAATCCATTTGTATGCTAGTTATTAATCACATGTGATTGATATAATAACTAGCATGATTCGAATTGTATTCCCCCTATAAAGAATTTATAAACATTTAAAAACGTTTCAAAGGTTAATTAAGGGGTATGAACTCACCTGAAGTGAGTGAATCGTATGGAAGTGTCAGACAAGTGCTTGGCGTCAAGTGAAGACTTAAACAAACACAATGATCCTAATAACATATAAAGACATATGTATATATACAATTAGTGATTATAACACTAATTAGACAAGTATAAACATCCTAATGTGTGGAAACCACTTTGGTCAAAGTGTTAGGAGGCCATTGGGTTGCAACAAAGGATTGCAAGGCATCGAAGTTGAGTTTATGATCCCTGAACCACACTTATTGGAGTTTACGGCCCAAGGGAGTTTACTCCTGGCCGTACGCTCTCTGATGGGTCTCCAATTGAGGCTTAAAGGCAAGACGTCTTCAGTGTTAAGTGTTCTAAGGCTTATACAAGAGGCTAGGTGAGTTTAAGGTCCAAGAAGGACCCTAACTTGAGTTTTCAGCCTAGGTACCACTTTCGTACGAGTTTACAGCCGTAAACTCATGATGGGAAGTACCATTTCATTGCTTGAAGTCCCTAGTTTAATGGGGTATAGTTCTAGACTAAGTTATGGGCATAAGGAAGGAGATTAGGTCAACTTTGCACCACTTAGGGGAGTTTACGGCCCTAGGGAGATCGTTGGCTATAAAGTCTCATTCAACCCTCAAAACATGGTGTTTAAGGTCCATAACACATCAACGATGTGATCTAGATTAGTGTCCAAGGACAAAGTAGGGACTAGGGTTCATTTTGCCCCACTTATAGGGGTTTACAACCCAAGAGCATGTATTGGCCATAAACTCCTATAATCACATGATTCTTTGTGATTTCAAAGCCTTAAACATGTTAAACCTAGTATACAACGAGTTAGAACAAGACTACTTACGATCTAGGAGCTTGAATGGTCGGTTTTAGCCAAGAACACTAGTGTGTGTTCTTTGTGTTCTTGGTGAATCTTGAAGATCTACACAAATGGAATGATTTCACGGATGAAATCATGTAAGATCACTAGTTCATGTAAGATATCAACTAGTTAGGGCAAGAAACTTATGAGTTTTGAAGATCGGGGACGATGATCGGGATGGTACTTGAGAGGATTTCAGCCAAGGAAGTGAAAGAATGGAACAAATGGCCAAAATATCAACATAGAGGGGGAGTTTATGGCACACATGGAGTTTACGGGCGTAAACTCCCATGTGGTGGCCGTGAACTCCTTGTAAAGGGGTTTTAGACTTGTTCTTTATGTTATATCTTCAGCAGATAAACCCCGACACTTATCCCTTTAGTGTACAAGGCTCAGAACTCTCCAACAGACTCCAAGTTGTGCTAAATGATAGCAGGAATGAGTTTGACTTTCAATGAAGTGTTAGACTGAACAGGATGGAAATTTTCGGGTTGTCACAGCAGAAGTGTGAGAGGATTGTGGACCGAGTAGCTTCCTTTGACTATGACATTCGAGGATTTTTTACCTTTCATGGGAGCGTATGGGTACCGTACTGGGTTGGAGTACGACAGGTGTTGATGGACGAGGCTCATAAGTCTCGTTTCTCCATCCACCCATGGGTGATGAAGATGTCCAGAGATCATCGACCTGATTATTGGTGGCCCCTCATGAAGCGAGGCGTAGCTTCGTAAGTGGAGAGATGCCTGACATGTAGGAAGGTCAAGGTGGAGCACTAGAGGCCCCATGATAAGATGCATCCATTATACATTCCTGTATGGAAATGGGAGGACATCACTATGGATTTCATCACTAAGCTTCCCAGGACCGCACGTGGAGTTGATTCGATTTGGTTCGTAGTGGATCGGTTGACCAAGATCGTGCATTTCATACCGATCCAAGAAAGTATATCGGCTGAGAAGCTAGCCGATACTTATGTGCGCAAAGTTGTGGCATAGCATGGGGTGCCTGTTTTGGTAGTGTCAGACCGAGATGTCCGTTTCACTTCCAGGTTTTGGAAGCGATTTCATGACGAGATGGGTACTTGTCTCCATTTTAGCACTGCTTTCCACCCTTATACGGACAGGCAGAGCGAGAGGACGATTCAGACTCTCGAGGAAATGCTTTGGGCATGTGTCCTAGATATCGGTGGCAGTTGGGATACGTATCTTCTATTAGCAGAATTTTCATATAACAACAGTTACTACGCTAGTATTGACCGCCCTCCTTTCGAGATGCTCTACAGGAGGAAGTCTAGGACCCTGATTTTTTGGGGCGAGGTCGGTTAGCGGGTCATCAGTAGCACTGAGGTGGCACTCAAGACCATAGAGTTGATCCAGCAGGTCCGCAGCAGACTGTAGACTGCATAGAGTTCGCAGAAAAGTTACGCCGACAGGAGGCGTTCGGACTTGGAGTTTCAGGTAGGAGATATGGTTCTCCTCAAAGTATCACCCTGGAAGGGTGTTATCAGGTTCTGGAAGAGGGGACAGATGGGCCCAGGTTCATTGGTCCCTTTAGGGTTTTGGCCCGGGTGGGCCGAGTTGCTTACCGATTGTATCTCCAAGTAGAGCTTAGCCAGATCCACAACACTATCCATGTTTCTCAGTTGCGGAAGTCTTTGGTGGATGAGTCCGCAGTAGTACCATTGGAAGATATTCAGGTTGACGGTAGCCTGAATTATATCAAGAGACCAGTTGCGATCACAGATCGGAAGACGAAGACCTTGAGGAACAAGGTGGTTCAGTTAGTGAAGGTGCAGTGGCAGCACCGAAAGGATGCAATTCCATCTAAAACAAAGAAGGCTGGCAAGAAACTTGCGAAGGGTTCGTCTTCATCAGTACCAGCTGAAGTCATTTCAACTGAGGAACCTTCCAAGAAGTCGAAGAAGGAACTCTTACCTTCCAAGTCTGGGGTACTGAAGCAGATTCGCAAAGCGGAAGTGAGTAGTAAGGGTGTTACTATTCGCAATATTCCAGCGCCAATATCTCCCACGAAGAAGAGACAACGAGCTGAAGATGTTGCGAAAAACATGCAACGTACAATGGTAAAGCGAAGGAGGATGGTGATTCGTAATGAATCATCTGAAGAAGAGATTGTCCCAGAAACTCCACCTGTCACCACAATGGTACCTATTTCTTTACCTATCATTCCCACTTCGCAAATTTCTACCACTATCTCCCAAACCAAACCACTCGAAAATAGTTCTTACCAAATCAGTTACTGAGGAGGTTCCTATTTTTGATATGGTTGTCAACGTATCTTATACGGGGGCACCTATCCTGAGTGATGCACCATCCGTTCAAACAACGTTACCCATTTCCTTACCTGTTACCACTTTATCTACCACTTCAAACATTTTTGGCCATGCTCTACAAAACCCTTTCACCACACTTTTCACTTCGCAATCACCTGAAAATCCTTAACCTTCGCAACCAATGTCAGATCCAGAAGTCGAAGGAGGTGCCTTTGGGGGGATACTTGATGATATTCCTTTTGATTCAGATGAAGAAGATATTCCTGATCATATGCTGATGACAGGAAAACAGTTTAAAATACTGAATCAAAAGTTGAAGACCATAATTCAATCACAGGCTGATTAAGGTCGAATGTCGTCAATATCTGCCATGGAGGTTGATATCATGATTAAAGGAGCAGAAAAACGAATAATGGAGAAAATTGCTCAGTCTGATAAAAACAATGAGCTCAGAATTATGTCTCAAGGCCATAATTTTAATTCTGCAGTTCAAGATCTTCGCGCAGTTACAAAAGAACGTCATGTTCTTTTTGTCCAAGATGTTAAAATGGTTTGTGAAGACGTCAACTTCAAAATTCAGGAGTTGAAGTCTGAACTTGCGAAGGATCTTCACGATGTCCACAACAAACAAGATGCAGTTCAACAACAAATTGTGGATATTTCTTCTCAGCTTCAAAAGCTACATAATCTTCCTGTTCTTGCCGATCACAAAGCAGAAATCATGATGAAATTTGATCAGCTCATCCAGTTGGTCACTGATCTAAAAACAGGTCTTTCGCATTCTTCCTCCTCTCAAATTCTTACTCCATAATTCTTGTCTCTAAAGATTAACACTTTAGAACAAGCTATTCACAAAGCCCTTACTCCACTCACCAATTTTACTACTTTACTTCCAAAGGGTGCTCCGCCTGTTTCCACAGGGGTGCAAGGGGGAGAAGAAAGACGAAGTAAAGAAGAGGATGCGAAAGCTGTGGGAAGAGTGATATCGACTCAGCTTATTGCTACTCTTCCAATTCCTTCTAAGCCAATTTATGCAACAACAATCACCACAAGAACAATTACCAAGGGTATTGTTATTGGAAGAAATGAAGGTGGTTCAAGCTCAAAACCCCAACATGATGTTGTAGGAAGAGGGAAAGGAATTTTATATGAAAAATCAAAAGAAGAGTTGAAAGCAGAGGCTGAGGCTGAGATGGAGAAGATGAGGCAAGTCCAGAGCATTATGAGGCAATGGGCAAGTGATCCTCCCTCCATGAATAAAGGAGATCCCGCAAAACTTTACTCTTATGAAACCATAGAGTCAGAAGTTGTGTGTAGGGAGATGTATGAGTTCGAGAAAAAGCCGAAAAGAAGTTATGATATTGCGAAATTAGATCACTGTCAGTTGGACTTCCCCATTAATGAAATGATATTCATCAATGCACAATACAAGATCAATGAGAAATTTGATAATCCGAATGATTACACTCAAATGAAAATCAGATTTCATGCTGTCTTGGGGAAGAATCCTGATGATGTTTGGTCGTTAATGAAGATCAAGAAGGTTTTGACGATCAAGAAATATATTATGTTTGAAGAGATGTTATAGAATTTCAGATACTTTGTTATCAGAGCTGATAACAAACAATATGACTTCATAGTTGCTGACTTTCCTTTTATGAATTGCAATGACTTGATTCAAGTAGCACTGATTTTGAAGCATATGGAAGAAAACAATCTAAAAGTCTCTGATACAGATGTGTTCAAAGCTGGCTTCGCACATGTGAAGACTTTCATAGACAATTACTTCGATTGTCTAGCCCTTACTACTGATGAATTAGCACATGTTGTGGGAAGGGAAGTGAAAGTTCCATGGGAGGAGACTTTGACACAATCTGCTTTGTCAAAGTATGCTGTTGGAGAAATCTGCATCAAACCATTTGGTATGGTGTTTTTAGGTAGAGACACAAAAGGTAATCCAAAGAAATTTTTGTTCAAGGTCTTGGAGATTGAAAGATATAATTCTTCGCAATATACGCACTTCATTGTACGTATGAACAATTGCAAGAAAAATAACGAAGGAGACAAGAAGGATTTGAAGAAGGTGATCTCCTGGTATGGAGAGGTGCGAAAGGCAATTCACTCTGCAATTCAAAAGCTTATGAATTGAATTGTATCGACTGTTTACAAAGGGGGAGAATGTTGATGTATATTGTAAAAGTCGAATAGAATGTTTTGTATAGTTTCGCATTTTATGTTATTTTACTAAGTCATTTTTATGCGAAGATAAAATGCATAGACTTAGTATACTTTTTGATGGTTCCCTATAAATAGGGACTTAGGCTAGAAGTTGTAGGACGATGCTTGAACTCACTTTTTCTTAACTTTGTAATCAGTCTTTATCAATATAAGATCTGATTAATATTTACTCTTTGTGTTCTTCATCTTAAATCATTCAAATCTATCTTTTCTGTTCTAAATTGTCGATAACAATTCTCATCAGGGGGTAGGCTCACATAGGGGCGACGTGGACGATCCGAGGCCGTGGCCTCGAGTACGCGGGGCGTACGAGGTTACGCGGCGCATAACTCGGATGAGGACGCTGACCCCTCCTTCGGATATTACCGGATTTTTGATTTATTTTTATATAAAATTTATTTAATAAACTTCAAAAATTCATATCTTTCTCATACGAAATCCGTTTTCGACGTTCTTTATATCCATGCAAAGGTGAGACTAAGATCTACAACTTTCGTTTAGATTCCGTCGGCAAATTCCGAAATTATTTTTATTATTTATTTATTAAAATGACATGATTAAGGAATTTCTTTAAAAATTCATAACTTTTTCATACGATTGTCGATTTGAGCGTTCTTTTTATGCACGTTTGTAGTTTAACGATATCTATGACTTTCATTTAGACACCTAAGGTTAGAATGTGTTTTATTGAAACTTTGCGTTTTTACATAACTTCGTATTGCCGGTTTTTGTCGGAAAACTTAGAATGATCATAACTTCTTCGTTATAACTCGGATTTTTGTGTTATTTATATGTTTGGAAACCTTAAGACGATACCTACCACATAGCGTAATCTAAATAGAGTTTTTGAATACTTCATTTTTCGATGATATTCTAATTCCTTTCTCAAAGTGGTTACAGGACTCGATTTTTACTGACTTGAAATGACGGGCTGTTACACAGGGGGAACCACCCCTACACACATGACTCCCTGATCAGAATCAAGCTGGGAGTCCCAGACTCCATCCCTACATCCATCCTGAGACTCTTGGCTCTACACCCACGGAATCCTTTCCGCATCCTCAGCAGTTACCCCAACATGATGTCATTCCATACCACCACCGCAATCACGCTGCTGAATGACCACCGATCTAACGACACCTCCTCCCATACAACAGCTCAAAGGGTGTCACACCGGTGCTCAACTAATGGCTGTTGTTGCAGGAAAGCTCTACCAAGGGCAAATACGTGTCACAACTCTCTCCGAAATCTATTATATATATACCCGAAGTATGTCCTCGAGCGTCTGAATCGTTCTCTTGCTCTGTAGTGTCCTCAGACATCACCAAGGTAAACTCTACCTCATTTCTCATATCCCTCTTCGATACTGAACACCAGATCAGCTTTTGGCCCCACAGCTGAACCTCCAAAGGTCACACATATCATAACCCAAGATATCACACCAACTTCCTCCCTTTGACAAATATTTTGGCCCACTGACACGCAAGTCAGTAAATTCTCTTCTCCTCATACAAAAAGTACAATCTGATCGAAGATCGAATCAACTCTGACCTCTGGAGTCTACTGTGTATATCTCCTACGCACCTTGCTGAATCTCTCAACAGACACGGAGGCCCCAGCCCCACCCAGTTTAACCACTAGGCTCCAAAACTCAATATTAGGGCTACTCAAGCCTAAAACTCCTCTGCATCGTACACTGATCAGAGATCACTCCATCATCACACTATCTTGCCGTCTAACGAGTTCTATGGCTTCTTGCAATATCACGACAGCCTCTGACTAGTGAGTACTACGATTCCCCGTAGCACCACAACGCCAACTGACTAGTGAGTACTATGGCTCCTCGAAGTACCACGACTCCCACTCTATGACATGTGAGTACTACAGCTCCCTTTATCATCACAACACCCCTTGACTGGCGAATACCATGGCTCCCCGTAGAATTACGACTCTCTCTCTCTGGCTTGCGAGTACTACGGCTCCCCGTAGCATCACAACACCCTCTGACTGGCGAATACTACGCCCCCCGTAGTATCACGACTCTCTCTCTCTCTCTCTCTAGCTTGCAAGTACTATGGCTCCTCGTAGCATCACAACACCCTCATTCTCATTATAACGACCCACTATGCTCTCTAACTCATGCATCGAAGACTATCATAGGTAGTCACACACTTGCCCCAATATGCATTACAGACTCTAGCAGCAACCGCTATACACAGAACCCATCTCTACGGAGATCCACTTCCTTAAATAATTCTCTCTTGATGGAAATACTTTTTGTAAAGTTTTCTCTTATGAATACTTTAATTCCATGTTAGCCCTCAGAATTTTAAGAGTTAAAATTCAACCCTTATACTTTATAATACTATAAGTTAATAATATATATATGTATATTAGTAAAGTCAATCTTACCGCTAGTACGCCTCATTCTCGAAGCCGGTCTATAAGGTGGGTATAAGGTTGTTGCCTATAAAATGGCAACTTAATGGGTGTCCACTCTCACCCACCGCTTGCTTGACTGGTGGAGGGTCGTTAGCCGAACGGGTTTGACAGGACTATAATTCTCCCTTCATTAAAAGTATTAATGATAAATACTAAGTAACTAAACTCTTAATAATACTTAATCTTAGTTACTTAGGAAAATGTGAATAAGGTGCTAATCCATGAAATTACACTTTGCACTTTGTTTAAGTCGGTTAGTGGAGCGTGTGTGGTTAACCGTCACACTAACTCGTATTTAACAAGGTAGGCAAAGGGTAACTTAATGTATATCATAGTATCGATGGAGCGTGTGTGGTTAACCCGCACATCGATTGAGGGGTAAACACTTAAGGGTACTAAGTAATTTGCATGGTTACGTCACACCTTGTTTTGTGATCCTCCGCATCCCAGTCACAAAACCTGAAGGGCACACTCGAGATTGAAACATGCCATTGAACAGTTCAATGAATCTTAAAAGATCTAGGAGTTTCAAAAAAAATTAAAACCTAATAATACATTTCGTTTATCTTGGTGGAAATTAGTGAATCGTCATTCACCTACCTTCAAGTTGTTTTATAGCTTGGATTACGGCATACCTCTTCTAAGTTATAAAATAGTTTGTTGGGTCCTAGCCTTAATATTTCATATTGGGTGTCTTATTAAGGACTTTAAGATCAACTATCTTGAATATCTCCCAAAACATGTCTGGTTTAGACATTTATGATCTTCCCAAATCTATTGAAACAAGCTTTCCTAAATGAAGATGATGTTCCATGGAAATCATACTTCTTTCACCTCCTCCAATTATTCTCCCTACCCCACAAGTTCTTGAAAAGTTTAAGGTCACTCGATCCCTATTGGGAAGTAAAGGTCTAGGTGTGGTCACATCTTGGAGATGTAGTCACATACTGACAAGCCGGGAGAGTTGGGTGTCAAAGTCTTGAGAAAGTTGGAGGTTCAATCACTTTCTAAGTCACATAGTGAGTTCTTTTGGAACACCTATGAAACAGACTATGACAAGACCCTTAATGATCTTATCTATTTGTTAAGATCAACTTCCTGAAACTTTATGGACATTGACAATGGTGACACTGGAAATATAGAAACAACATTCTCTTCCTAAGAAAAAGGGATTGACCATAGTCAACTAGGTTGACCAAATGGTAAAGAGAAAAGGCTAAGTCTGTAATAGTCCCGTGTACCATTATCAAAGGGTCCATATGTTTATATTGCCAAAGGAAGGGTCATTAGTTGCGAAGCTGCCAAGTTTACCTAAGGATGTTAAAGTCAATAAGGTTGACTCTAGTTCAGGTAAAGTCCACTACTCAAACTCTGTTAAGTTTCTATTCTGATATTCCTGATACATGATGTGACTGGGTCACATGGTAATGTCTTAAGAATCAAAGAAAAGTGAAGGAACTTAAAGAAAGAATATGTTGAATCTGATCGCATAGATGGATTTCTATTGCGTGGTTTGAAGATCAGACTCTTGAGCTACTTCTTAGGAGTTATGAGGTATTGCTTAGGAATAGATAACAACAAGTTTTCATATGGATTGTAAGGATAAGTTTTTCCGCATAGTTTTAAAAATAAAAGAAATTTTTTGATTTTATTTATTTTAAAATATCCTTACAATGGCATTTGAGGAAAAATTGTTGCTTATATGATTCCATTAATAGCAAGAGTGGAAATATGAAATTGATTCCTTTATTTGTGGTAATGTCTAAATTTACCAAATAAGGAAATATTCTCGTCACCCAAGTCTCAATTGGACTGGGACATGGAATCCTGCAAGTTATATAGCATGATGAATGAGAACTTTCAAGTATTGGAAAAATTAAGACTAATTACTTGTTCACATGGATGTGTGAGTCATGTAATGGACTAAGGGATTGAGTACATAGTCATGTGCACTGATTAAGTCCACCACAAAAGATATAAGGCTATTCGTTATAGTTTACTAAAGCTCAGTAAATATGATTATACTTACAAGCTTAAGTGTAACTCTGAGACATTGGAAAGGGTTTCAATGCATGGTAGAGCGAATAAGAAGAATCCAATTAGGCAGAAGGATAAAAGTTTCTCAAAGCTGAAAAGATGGGAGAGTACTTTAGTATCAGTTTTGTGATCATCTTAATGATTAAGAAACCGTATCAAAATTAGTTCTCTAAGGAAGTCTTAGTGCATTCTAATAACTAAGAAGAAGGGATCTTGAATTATTGAAATGGTTAAATCAAGATGATGAGTCATACTTCGTTCCAATACAAGTCTTAGAGTCATACTCCAAGATTGTAATTTGAGTGACATGTCTTTAAGAAGGTTTAAAACACGTGTCAAATGTAAGAGTAAAAGTGTCCTACTCTTGTTCATTTGAAGTTGGTAAGTTGTGATGTTTTGGATAAAACAAAGACCAACTTAGGCCAATTATGTGAAGTGTTTGGTCTTGATTAGAATCCACACTATCTCTTGGATGAATGACAAGGGAGTCTTATATGTCAAGAGGACAGTGGGAGTCTTAAAGGTCTTGATAGTCTCAAGAACTAATCAAGAATAAAACCTGAAGTTCTTCACTAGCACACGACTTGAGGTTTATAACCTATCATGTTGACATATTTTGTGCCCATTCCAGTTAAAGTTGGCTTTGCATATGAGTTCTTAGAATTCTCAATTTGTTGCACAACAACTTGGAAGCAATGGCAGGCCCTTGAACTGCCAGGTGGCAAGAAATTAAGATTGAGTTCAGTCCATATGAGATTGGATTTGTCATTATCCTTGTCTTGTGACTATGGTTTTGACAATTCACATGGATAAGAACACATACACCATTAAATCTAAGTGTCATAAGGTTTCTCTCCGATTCATGAAAATGATGGTGAGGAAACACTTTCACTATGTAGATTTTAGCTAGATAGCAATTGTGATATTTGCATTCTCAAAGTCGTTAGTGGAGCGTGTGTGGTTAACCGGCACACTAACCTGGACTTGTGAGAAGTGGAAAAAAGGTCTAACCATTATGATTATGGCATCCCTCTTCATAATTGTTTAGATACACAAGTGTGCTATCTACGGGAATGTGTATGATTTTGATAAAGTTTTATCAAAACAATCTAGTATCAGAAATTTGAAGTTTGGTAAGAAAGTCAGCTGATTTCTGAGTACATATCAAAGCTAGTGGGAGCATAAGTTTTATGCTAATAATCATCATGTTAGTGGGAGCATGATAATTATGATAAGTATTGCAAGCTAGCAATATTAATTATAGAAAACAAAAGGGTTTCAAGTGGGAAAAGTTGTTTTGCTATAATTAAGGGAGAGGAAACTATACTTCATCTCAAATCTATAAGCTTAGATCATGAGGCTTTAATCATTATTCAAGGATATATATGAATTTCATGTTGGAATGGCTCAAAACCCAAGGAAATTCTTTATATGGGTCCATTATTTGCTTTCTAAAATTCGATGATGATTACGACATCCCTTTTCATAATCTGAATTATGGGAACTTGGCGAATTGAAATGGAAATCTTATAGCAAAAGATTGGTTTAGTCTTTATGCGAGACATCAGGAATCGTGTCCCGTATGCTTCAGATATAGGATCGATTACATGTGCTATATTCACCCTTTCTAAAATTTTCCAAATGCTTGGGGCATTAAGAAGGGAAAAGGTTTAGAACTGGGTATGACTAAAAGGATTAAACAATTGTCAAGGATAATCTATGGTTTACCAAAGATTGGTTGCTGAAGGATAGTTGAAAGTATAGTGATAATTCTGGAAGGACCATATTGACATAGTCTGTAAGGAGGCAACTCTTATTCAGAAGTGATAGTCAAAATGAATCTGGAGATGTTTCAAAGTCAGAAATTTCAATCTGTGTAAGATTAAGGAAGCTTAATGCAAGAAGGATGTTTCCAAGGAATTGATCTCCTTTGGAATACTCTGTAATGATTGTGGCCAAGTCTTTGTGAATTTGTGCATAATCGTTACAAGAGGATCAATGCATATAAGTTTAGAATCCAACAGATTTCAGTAAATAGCATGAATTTGGAATTCTTGCATTTGCAATAAGGATTTGGGAGTGTGAAAAGAGAATCATTGAAGTTATGTTCAACGGATCTAGTTCACAAAGTAAAGATCATAGACAAACATAGTATGCATACTTGGTGTATGGCATGACTAGTGTTTAGAAAAACATAGTGTACATGCTTGGAGCATGGGACAACTATTGTTTTAAATTCAAGAATAAAGTTGATAGCTAAAACAGTATACAATGAATAATGTGCAATCATATGGTGATAAATAAAAGGTGTTTTATTTATGTTCATAGGTTTTGATACCATATTGGATTCAATTATTATTGTGTTTCACTTTGCATGTTTTGACTTCCCGGATAAACTAGGTTATTCTTCTGGAATTACAAAGTTATTCAAACCATCCACAATCGGTCATATGTTGGAAGTACATATGAATTAAGATTGTCATGGGTTGGCTTGTAGAGGTCTAACGTGTTGGACAAAGGGCTACAACACTCATGAGTGCTCATAAGTTCTGAGTATTGGATTCAACACGCGCTCATTGGAATCACTTCATGGGTTTTATCATGAGTGATCATGAGATGATAATATCTTATATTCTTCAAACCTAGAGATATGAGTTATAAAACGTGTCTTTGTGTATGATTCAACAAGTAGTAGAACAAGCCATACGAGTCGAAGTTTATCCATTCCTTTTACCTTCAGGATAAAATCGATATTTGTGGGCCCCTCCATGAGTTGATGATGACAAATGGAAGTGCTCGGCCGGGCCAGGACTTATTTGATTTGTTCAATTACTCGGTTTTCATAAATCGGAAATTGGGAAACAACAAATGGACAGAGAGAATGATTATAATCCATGTCTCAGTCCATATGGTATCTAGAATGGAGGAACATATGATACCTTATCTAATGGACAAGTCATTGACAAAGTTCAGCGTTTATCGACAAGGTCAAAGTTCGATAGAAGCTTTTGAGAGCTACGATTGCCAGTTGGTTCCTGAAGTCATACGCAATAATAGTTTTAGACTTATCCAAGTGGGAGACTGTTGGATTAATGTCTAAGTCCATAACTATAATTGGTAAGACTTGACTCGACCCGGCATGGTCCATTTGGGTTGCATGGCATCATGCACTTGGATAGACTATAATGAGAGAAATAAGACACTTATGGTTATTAATATATTATAAGTTCTAGTATATTAATAATAAGAATAATGAGATTATTTAATTAGTATTGATCAAGAATTAATCTAGGATTAATTAAGTGATCAAAAGAAGACTAATTAAATTTATGGGTTGATTGTGTAAATCATCCATACTTGTATAGTGGGCTAATGCTCCATGGATAATCAAGTTGGGCTAAAACCCATAGGATGGTCCATGGATGCTCCATGGTGTATTTGAACCCATGGATCCAAGGAAATGGAAAGTCATGAAAATTAGGGTTTACCCTAATTGTAACACTATATAAAGATCTTATTCTTGACAAAATCGGCACTATTATGATTCTAGAGAGGGCTAGCCGATTTTCATGAATTGTAGAATTCTCTCAAGTTATTCCAAGTGTATTTGGTGTTGTGTGAACCATTTGAGGTGTCACACTTGGGGCACTAGGCACTCAAGACTCATGAAGACATTCTACATCAAAGAGGTATGTATTCTATCTTGTTATATTGATAGTTTTGTATGCTAGATTAGGATAATACCTTGGACGTTCATATTTGCATGTATAATAGAGAAAACATAGATCCAAGGTATTTAGGGTTGCATGTACACTTAGGAGTGTTAGAATGCTCATAACCCAACAACTCGAACCATAACATAACTCCTCAATCTGCTTCGATGTATGGTACTAGAACCATAGCATCAATCCTTCATCTGCTCCGATGAATGGTACTCGAACCATAACATCACTCCTCAATCTACTTCGATATATGGTACTCGAACCATATCATCAATCCTTCATCTGCTCCGATGTATGGTACTCGAACCATAACATCACTCCTCAATACGCTCAATAGAAACTTCAGAATACCCCGTGTATCAAGTATGGGTCCTCTGCTTTCAGTAGTACAGGCCCATACTACCTACCACATCTACCCATACTTTCCACACGGACTATCCCAGAGCTCCTAAGTAGTTGCTCGAACTTCTTGATCCCCAATTCCATTGCGTGCTTGCTCTCCAGCGAAATTCTCTACTCTGCCAGCGCACTCATCTGGCTACAGTTACTCCTTAGGCTCTTTCTAGATTCCCACACTTCTCTACCATCAGCTGCTGAAGAACTCCTAATGATGCCAGCCATCTACCTCCTGAATATCGTCATATTCGCTTGCTAGCTAACTCCCATCATCGAGAGTTCAACAAAGCACGAAGCAAGCAGCATTCGAGCATCGAAGAATATATATAACTCACTCTGGGTGATAACTCCGCTTGCTCTGCTCATCCCCGAAGGTACCATCGAACTCTGCAACTCTTCTCCTCGCGGTTTTTAACTACTCCTTTGCTAAGTACCACGGTACTTATCTAGGTATCTCCCCTAGATTACTCTTCCACTCGAATCCCCTCAAGGATTCCAACTAAATATTGTCACTCATCATATACTCAAAAGCACATCGCATAAAACCACAATCCCTAGGCTAAGGCATCACAAATCAGACCATTCTAGTCCTAAGATATGGAATACCTAGCTTGTCTCTAGCATGCTATAATATCTCATAATGTGCATCATAAATATCTCATAGCACAAAAGTAAGGGTATTTTGGGGATTCACCATTCGGGCGCTGGCTGACGGTACACACCTTCCACTCTGCTTGTCTCCAAAACTTCTTTTTCTTTTTATAAAATTTGTAGTTTTGGTTGTAAAATTTCTCAAATCCTCGGTTTGAGTTCAAATACACCCGAAGGTGCATCTGAATCCCTCAAACCAAGGCTTTGATACAAACTTGTAACAACGTAAAATTTCCAATTTATTTTTTCATTTTTAAACCACTAAATGTATATCATATCATAACCTCAAATCCATAACAACATTGTTTTGAAAACAAATCCGAAGATCTCTCTAGCATGAATTCCTTCGGTGTGGGTGTGTACAAGTCAAGCCGTCGCCTTCCCACAGTCCTCCTTGGTACCTGAGACGTCAAACACAACAACTGTAAGCATAAATGCTTAGTGAGTTCCCCAAAATACCACATATCACAAATACGCCACTCAAGGCTAAATCCGACCTTCCGGTCAAGATGTCTCAGCGGGACCCTCTAGTCCCGTAGCTCGTCGGACCCTCTGGTCCAGTCATAGCTCATTGGGCCCTCTGGCCCGGTCTGAATCGTTGGGACCTCTGGCCCGGTCTATATTATCATACCGCATACATCTAGCACATAGCACGTAATCTCTAATACAACACATAATCTCATACATAGCACATAAGACCCTCTGGTCAACTCGAAATACCACTCAAGGTAACGTATAGTGAGAAGACTCACCTCGCGTATCTCGGAATCACTAGCGCTCGATCTCCCGAGCTGTCGTCCTCCTAATACCATCTTGACCCTGGCTGACTAACACCACAAAGTCAAACTAGTCAACTCTGGACAACGGTCAAAGTCAACCCTGACTGGCTCTACTTGCCGAGTCAACCCGATGACTCGCCGAGTCCCCAAGCTCAGAACTTCTGTCAATCCGTGACCTGACTCGCCGAGTCACCCTGAGACTCGCCGAGTCCAACAACTCTGAGTCCACCCGCACCCAACTTACCGAGTCATGCCTTGACTCACCGATTCTCGACTCAACCAAAAAATATTGTGACTCTTCGACAAGACTCGCCGAGTCCAATAACATACTTGCCGAGTCTAAGGCTATCTTCAACCTACTCGCCGAGTTGTTCGTCCAACTCATTGAGTTCCGGCTGATTTTCAAGCAACTCATCAAGTCTACCCATGTGACTCGCCGAGTACTACCGGTCTGAATCCATACAGAAGCATTCCATGCCATGCAATTGATCCAAAACATAGATCTAGCCTCCTACAACCCATCCATCACGTAAAGTGGCAAACTTTACATGAATCCAAAGAGATCTAGGCCATATTCACTTTAGGGCTAGGGTTTGGGATATGATGGCTTCACTAAGCACTCAAACACAGGGACTTTAATGCACTCTAGACCTTCCCCATGCTACCTCAGATCTAACCTCCAAACTCCAAAACATCCCAAGTTAAGCTCCCCATAAACCTCAAAATGATGAATTCAAATGAGCAACAGCCCAAGAACGAGATATTACCTCAAAAGAGTGCCCGAACTGCAATGAAACTCGAATCCAAGCAAATCCCCTTGCTCCAATTCTCCAAACTCCCAAGATTCCTTCAACAAATACCCTTCAAGCTCCCAAATGCACTTTGATTCACTCACACACGAATGCTAAGGGTTTCTGGAGTTGAGGATGAGTAAACAGGTTGGGGAATGGATGTTAAGTTCTTTATATAGGGCTCAACCCCGAGAATTAGGGTTTTCTCCACTCAGCGCCTACTCGCCGAGTCCAGCCTTGGACTCGCCGAGTCGGCAACTTAACACGCAACCAATATCGCGACCCTAGTCGCCGAGTCTACCCATGGATTCACCGAGTTCCCTTTTTCAATTTACTCTTTTAGCCCTTCAACTCTACTCTTGATATTTCGGGATGTTACAATAGTTAACAATTTACCAAATGGATGAAAGGCTTCAAGAGGATCTTTTGAAGCAACACACAAACTCACGATTTCGTGGAGGAAAAATGAGAGAGTTCTTGAAGATTTAGAGAAGGAGGAAGATGTGAGTGAAAGTTGAAGTGAGAAATGAGGGGGTGAGGGTGGTCTCGGCTGATAAGGGGGGGATAAGGGGGGAGAAATGACTAACCTAGATATTTGATGGACAAACTTTTCCTTCCTAGTTACATGTTAGTTTATAACATTGATATGTTATAAAATTATAAGGTGGCACTCAAAAGTCCACCCCTTTTTTATAAATGAGAATAGGAGAGGGAAGGAAAGAAAAGAATGTTGGGATTAGATTTGAATTGCAACCGAGAACACATAGCCCTTAGAGATTTTTTTGCCCATGAGGGCTTACATACAAGTTTGCACCCAAAAGGGGTAAGTGCAAGGGTTCTCGGCTCAAATAGGGCCCATTAAGTCTTAAATAATTCTTCATGTCCCAATAAGGCCCATTAGGAGGTTTACGTACAGCCCAAATAAGGGCTCTCGGCCCAAAGTGGAGTGATCAGTACTCATTGAGTTATATTTTGGGTTTACATGAAGAAGGTTTCGACATAAAAAAAATTATGGGTGTGTAAACTTGCATAATATGAAAATTAACTTATATTGAACATAATGTTACATAGTTACACAAAGGATGCTAGTTATATATGGATATGAATTTCTAGCCCTAAAATGCTAGTTGTGACAGATTAGTCTTCCATTAATCATGACAACGGTGTGATCAACCTTTCGGAGGTATATGATTAATATAATGGGTGATTGTTGCGTTGACTAAGTGTTATCTCTTACTCGATGTTATTAATATTGTTTCAGGCTTTTCTAAAGAAGGACCTAGCTTGACTGCAGTAGAATCTGCATTACAATTTTGAAGCTACTTTGAAAATATAAAGTCTTTTGCTATTTACTCTCAATGATGATGTTTTGTATACCACCGGAAGGAATGCTTTTTATGAATAATTTCTTATTTTTTAACTAGGACCGAAAACAAATCTTTTATCCTTTTGTAATCAGGGTGTTACGCTAACATTGTTCCAGTATTAACCCCTCAATCGTGACACATAAAAGTATCATACAATCAAGCAATCAACATACATACAAAAGACTAATATAGTCTACTTATATTATCACAATAACAATACCTATATCATATCATACAAATGACATATACTATTAAACATAGTATAGGGAGAAAAATCGCACGGTTATGAAGAGTTGAAACCAAACACTCATATGATTCCTTAAAGAATCAGCTACACAAACTACCTAAATCAAACAGAGATCAAACCTTAGTCTGCAGTTCAAATCCAACAAAGTTTGACCAAAATTCTAACTGGTTTGAAAATCAACGACCAATGGTCAATAAATCAAAGTCAACGGTCAACGACCAACACTCCGCAAACAAGCCTCTAGTCGCATCACAATCAAAAGGCAACAAAACAGTCATGATTCCCTTTCATACCTCGCGTCACGACCCTTCCATGGTCGTGTCATGCTTTTCAAGCAGATGCACTTGTTTCATTAAGTGCATAATCCTTTAATATAGAAGCTCTAACTTAGACATCTGAATTAATCAAGGGTCTTAATGGATAAAGTTTCCAACTTTATTAATATATATGACCTAAACAATCCAAATTTCAAAACCTAACGCACAAATGTCCTATGATGGCCAAGTTCTTGTGCATGGCTCAAAATGACTAGATTTCACAGCATAACCAATCCAAGGTTCCGAAGTTTCCCCAAACTCCAAGAATATCAATTCTAAAGTACCAAAATGATCAAATTCACTTTCAAAGCCAATCTTTGTGCATGAATCAATGAAAAGCTTTAACTTTATGACTTACAATGCTTATAATGGGTTTAGAAGGTGGAAACGTCAGCTAGAAATGGCTTCACGGGGATCCAAGAGCTATATTTTTTACTAAGAATCTCTCAAACATATATATACATATATATATATATATATATATATAAATATATATATACATATATATATATATATATATATATATATATAAGTTTTCAAGAATGCACATGGAGGCTAGGTTTATGATCTGGGGGTAGAGGTTGATGATAATAAAGAACCTTAAATGTTATCTATTTTACATAGGGCCCATGGCCAGATATTTAAGGTTTTGTACACATAATGGTACCGCGCTGCGACCATCACTTAATTCGCGTCGCGACTTAATAAGCTGGAATGTGTCGCGCCAAACAAGACTCATTTTTCAAATCACAAAAATCCATTTCTCTACTTAAAATTAAATTAACCTGATATATGTCACAACCGTGAACCGTCAGAACAGGCGGTGGAAACATCCGGGGGCAGGTGACGTCATGCGTAGTATCACAACAATCGTATCAAAGCAATGAAAGTAAACACAACCATTACATTACAATAATATTTACATTTCTTTGAAAAGATAGTTTGTATACATCAGTATATAATAAAAGTAACATACGAGACTCCAAAATGTTGTCTTCTCCAAAAGCTGGCAAGAGTACCTGTCTATCATTGTCCTGAGAATACAAGCGGTTTTGAAAACGTATCAGCATAAAGCTGGTGAGTTCATAAGAATGTTTTTGTATTGAAAACTAGTCATTGAATTTGTACAAATGATTTATTTTCATTATAAGTAAAATATCATTTGTATCGAAACCCTGGTCAATCACCAGTAAGTAAAATGTATTACGTTTCAAAACCCTGGCTACAACCAGTAAGTGATGTATGTTATGTTTGAAAACCCAGGTTACCACCAGTAAGTGATGTATGTTCTACTGAAAACCCTGGCTACCACCAGTAAATGATGTATGTTCTGTTGAAAACCCTGGCTACCACTAGTAAATGACGTATGTTCTGTTGAAAACCCTAACTATCACCAGTATGTAATGTAGCTTTATTACTTAAAATAAAACCAAAGGTTGTATCCCTGGAATACCATCTCGTGTAGTAAGTAGGTAGTCTTATTAATTAAAATAAAACTATTGAAAAAGGAAAATCCTGTAAACAAAGGTTAGTTGTGTCTATTGTGAGTTCGTATAACCATGCTAATATGACTGATTACCTCCATGATGTTTCTTCAGGCGTCAGATGTTACAAAATTTGTCACCCCAGGCATGCCTACCTAATTGTAGCTAAAAGTTCATGTGTGGGATTGTCGATCCCGAATAGATTTACTCACAAATCTCACGCTGTCCCTCCAAGAGACTTTGGTTATACTAAAAGTAGAGGATTTATCAGTACCCCGAAGGGTACTATGAAGAAGGTCTCACAATCCTGTATTAACTAGTTTATGTGTTGTTCTGTTGCTCACATGTTCGAAATCGTTTGTATACAGTGTAGAGTATAAATAATTATACGCAAAGATAAATATTTAGCAAAATACTCTTGTTTTTTGTATGTAGTAATGGATAAACTAAATCTGTCGAAGTTTATGTGTTTGAATCTGTAAAACCGATAATGAATTCCCTAAACTATACCTATTATAGTTTGATTTGTAAGTTGTGTTCATGTACTATTCTGAAAACTATGCGATTATGTTTAGAAAACGTCCCTAATGCTCCGCATATTACAAAGGGTTAATGAATCTAAATGTTTGATGTAAAATCATTGAAATTGCATTAGTTTTTAACTTAAGAAAACCCTTATGTTTGGCTTGTATTCCACCCTGAAAACATTCTAAAAACTATAAAAGCGTAGGGGTATGAACTCAGTATTTAGCGTAGGATTCGAGCGTAAGATCGGTGTGGAGGTGTGTACAATGATGGGTGTGCGGCCACCCTTTAGGTGTGCACAACCATGGGTGTACGGACAATGAGTGTACGGTGGTACACTCATGATGGGGAGTGTTTTTGAGGCGTTTCCAAGGTCCTACAAGCATCCAAGGAGTGGTTCTAGGCCCCATACTTAGTGGTTTTGCAATTTTAAGGCCAAATATCAATGTCAAAGTCGGTGTACGGCCCAGAGGAAGTGTGTGCAGCCGTACAAAGGGGTGTGCGGCTGTACAGAGGGGTGGGTGGCCGTACACTCCTTATCTATGCCCAAAATGTCAATTTTTGAGGTGCTTCAAGGCTAATACCAAGTCCAACTAGCAGATAGGGGCCAAACTCTCACTTTGGAAAGCCTTTTAAGGTTTGTACGACCACCTTATGAAGGTATGCGGCCGTACACCTTCAAGGGGATGAAGAACATCGGTAAATCATGAAAAATCATGGGTTCTTTGAAGCATAACGAGCTAGGGGATGAATCACTTACGTTTTTGAAGCCCTTGGAAGTACCTTAGATGAAGATTTTATATAGAGAAAGTAGTAGTGGGAAGCCAAATGAAGAAAACAGTGAAAGAGAGGAGGATACCTATTTATAGGGGTGGGTGACCCACCACCCCAGTTGTGCAGTCATGGGGGTGGGTGTGCGGCCGCATACCCGTGTGTATGGTCGTACACTCCTTACAAGAGGGTGTATGACCCAATTGTTGTACTATTACTTGGTATTACTCGCTCTAGAACCCAAACTTTGATTGTACTAGGCTTAGAATACTTTAACAAGCCCTTAAACGGTGTTAAATGGTGATGGAATCGAGTTTAACATTGATATAATTGACCAATCGTACATAATAGAAGTTTCGGGTTGTCACATTATCCCCCCGTTAGAGGGAATCTCATCCTGAAATTCAAGAATAAAGATACAAATCATGGACTTTGAAAAAGATGGGGGTACTTCTGTTTCATTAAATCCTCACGCTCCCAAGTGCATTCAGGTCCCCGCTTGGCATTCCAGCGAACCTTCACTATCGGGATGCGACTTTGTTTTGTTTGTTTGACTTCCCGATCCATGATTTTGATTGGTTCTTCCACGAAGTTGAGGTTCTCTTTGATTTCAATCTCATCGAGAGGGTTCATAAGGGTCTCAACGGATGAACACTTTTTAAGACTCTAGACGTGGAAGACAGGATGAATGTTACTAAGCTCTTGAGGTAAACGAAGTTTGTATGCTATGGGACCGATCCTAGAAAGGATTTCAAATGGTCCTACATATCTTGGATTCAGCTTTCCATGATTTCCAAAGTGTATCATGCCTTTCCGGTCGAGACCTTTAGTAGAACACGGTCTCCAACCTGGAACTCCAAAGGCTTTCGTCATTTATTGGTGTAGCTCTTTTGTCTGTCTCGTGAGGCTTTCAGTCGTTCCTGGATTTGTACGATCTTTTCTGTAGTTTCACGGATGATCTCCAGGCCTGTGAGAGTGCTTTTGGGGACTTATCTCTTGACTAGCTGCGTGTCTCCCACCTCAGCCGAGCACAGGGGGGTTCTGTACTTACGGCCATAGAGGACTTCGAAAGGTGCAACCTTGATGCTGGTATGGTAACTGTTGTTGTAGGAGAATCGACCCAGGGAAAATGGGTATCCCATGACTTATCAAAGTCAATGACACATTCTCTCAACATGTCTTCCAAGGTATGGATGGTTCTCTCAGTCTGCCCATCTGTATAAGGATGGTAAGCTATGCTCATATCCAACTTAGTTCCAAGAGCCTTTTGTAGGGACTGCCTAAACCTCGAAGTGAACCTGCTATCTCGATCGGAGATAATGGACATAGGCACACCGTGCAGTTGAACTATCTCTTGAATTTAGATTCGCGTCAGTCTCTCCATTTTGAAATTCTCCTTGAATGGCAGGAAGTGAGCGGATTTTTTCAACCGATCGACTATTACCTAGATGGTATCATACCCACTCAGAGGTTTGGGTAATTTGGTGAAGAAATCCATAGTAATCCTCCCCCACTTCCACTAAGGTATCTTCGGTTGCTGAACCAAACCTGAGGGCTTTTGATATTCGACCTTCACCTTAGCGCAAGTCAGACACTTTCCCACGAAGGTAAAGATCTCCGCTTTCATGTTTGGCCACCAATATAGTTTCTTGAGATCAAGGTACATCTTTTCCAAACCTGGGTGAACGAAGTATCTGGTCTTGTGAGCTTCATTCATGACAACCTCTCTGTAACCACCGAACATTGGGGTCCAGATCCGGTTCACGAAATAGTAGACTCCGACTCCCTTGATCTCTAGGTTTTTCTCCATTCCTCTCAAGGCTTCATCCGCCACGTTCTCTGGTTTTAGGGCTTGCATCCAAGACTCTCTAATTTGTGCCGATAAGTAGGAATGGATACTCATAGTTAGTGCTTTCACACTGCGACCTGAGCACTCTTTCCGGCTGAGGGCATCTGCTACCACATCGGCCTTGTTGGGATGGTAGCATATTTCACACTCTTAATCACAGAGTAGCTCTACCCATCTCCGGTGTCTCATGTTCAACTCTTTATGATCGAAGATATATTGTAAACTCTTGTGATTAGTAAAGATGGTGCACTTGGTTCCGTAGAGGTAATGTCTCTATATCTTCAATGCAAAGACCACTACTCCCAATTTCAGATCGTGAGTTGTATAATTGACTTCGTGAACTTTCAGCTATCTCAAGGCATAAACAATAACTTTCCTAGTTGCTTGAGCACAAACCCTAGGCTCTGATTAGATGCATTAGAATAGACAATGAAGTCCTCCGTCCCTTCAGGCAGAGACAAGATAGGTGCGTTGTATAGGGCCTGCTTCAATGTTTGGAACGTAGTGTCTGGTTTTTTACTCCAACAAAAGGCTACACCTTTCTGAGTTAGAGTGGTTAAAGGTTTGTCAATTCTGGAGAAGTTTTGGATAAACCTGTGATAATAGCCAGCGAGACCCAAGAATTGACGGATTTCTGTGGGTGTCTTCAGTGCTGACCAGTTCTCTATCGCCTTGATTTTGTAAGGGTCCATGTTTATGCCTTTCTTGCTTACCATGTGACCTAGGAAAGTTACCTTTCGAATCCATAATTCACACTTGGAGAATTTCACGTATAGCTTCTCCATCGTTAGAGTTTCCAGCACCAACCTCAAGTGCTGCCTATGATCTTCCTAGCTATTGGAATAGACCAGCATATCATCGATGAACACGATTACGAAATTTTCTAAGAAAGAACGGAACATCTAATTCATAGGGTCCATGAATACCGCCGGTGCGTTGGTTAGACCGAAGGGCATTACTACAAACTCGTAGTGACCATATCGAGTCTGAAATGTTGTTTTAGGAGCATCACTCTCGTGGACTCATAGCTGATGGTACCCTGATCTTAGGTATATTTTTGAGAAGTAGCTAGCTCCTTGAAGTTGATCGAAGAGGTCGTAGATTCAAGGAAGAGGGTAATGGTTTTTTACGGTGAGCTTGTTTAGTTCGCGGTAGTTGATGCACATCCAAAAAGATCAATCCTTCTTTTTCACATATAAAACCAGGGCTCCCCAAGGTGAGGAACTCGGTCTGATGAATCCTTTGCTGAGTAGCTCATTGAGCTGACTGGATAACATCTGCATTTCTGCTGGTGCTAGGCAGTATCGAGATTTAGCTACGGGGGTAGCTCTGGGGATTAAGTCGATGCGAAATTCGACTTGGCGCTCGGGAGGGATTCCAGGAAGCTCTTCAGGAAAGACATCAGTAAAGTTTCAAACTTCGGGGATGCTCTCGAGCTCTTTAACTTCCCTCTTTTCATTAATAACATGGGCTAGGAATGCACGATATCCCTTTCACATAAGTTTTTGGGCTTTGATGCAAGAAATGATATGGAGGTTTGAACTAAGTTTATCGCCATAAATCATGAGGGTTTCACCAGTGGGAAGATTGAGACGAACGGCTTTTTCGTAACATAGGATATCAGCACAATTGGGGATCAACCAATCCCTACCAATGATGACAATGAAGCTGTTTTATGGAAACTGAATGAGGTCGATAGGAAAATAATGATCGTTTAGGGTAAGGGTACAGCCTACGAATATGTCGTTAGTGCTCTCTTTCTCTCTGTTAGCCATGTCAACATTAAACTCTTCGGTTAAAGATTAGGGTTTATGTTTGAGATCATGTTTGAATACATGACTAACAAAACTTCTCTCCGCACCAGAATCAAAAAGAATGCTTGCATAAGAGTTATCAAAGAGGAACATACCCATAACAATTGTGGGATCTACAACTGGTTCCTCTTGTCCCATAATCAGTACTATCCCTGTGTTTCCGGTTGTTGTTGCCTTGGGGCAGTTTCTCTTGTAGTGTCCAACCTCCCCACGGTCATAGCAGGCTTGACTGAAACCCGCTCCAGATGCCTGATTGGTTGGTTGGACTGGAGTTTTTGTAGAAACGAGCTGTGTGGCCCTTCTTGCCACAGCTGTTGCAGAGCATTTCTCGGCATGGGCCAGGGTTATGATGATAGTTTCACTTGCTACACCAAGGGAGTATACCAGTATATCCGCTGGTAGGTGCTTGAGTTGCAGGAGCAGCGGAAAGAGTAGTAGCAGCATGAACTGCCACTGTATGTTGTTGCTTGGAGGGCTCCTGCGAAGACTGTCCCTTTTGTGGTTTCCAGAACTTTCTTTTCTCGCCACATCCCTTAGCTGGTTTGGGAGTGACTATCACTTTATCAAGATCAACCCCATGATCTGTGAGAGTTTGTGCCAGGTACATGGCGCTGTCGAAAGTGTTTAGCCTAGCAGCCAAGACATTTCTTTGAGTTGGGGGCATCAATCCCCAAATTTATCTTTCTATTTTCTTGCTTTTTGGGGTGACCATTCCCGGACAAAGGAGATCTAGATCACAAAATCTAGCGGTGTAGGTAGCAATATCGGAACCCTTCATCTTTAGATTCTAGAGTGCGTGCTCTAACTTCTGCATTTCGCCCCTTGGGCAGTACTCAGCAAGCATGAGCTCTTTCAAGCTCTCCCAACCCATACCATTTGCTACCAGTAGGGTTAGGGATTTGACCTGACCATTCCACCAGGTCAGAGCTCCATTTGTGAAAGTGAAAGCGGCGAATTTAACCTTACTGGCTTCGGAACAGGTACAAATTTCGAAGATAGACTCAATCTTCCCAAACCATCAAGCCAACGCAATAATACCTCCATTGTCGTCGAAAGATGTGGGTTTTGAATTCATGAAGTCTTTATAGGAACACTCCTTCTGGTGTCCCATGTTTTGATCGAGGTTGAGGGATTGGGCACCACTTCCCGACTTGCTAGAGCCACCTGAATTGGTTTGTGACATTGCGGCAGCCACAGTGGCAGTAACAGCTACCTGAAACATGGCAGGATCAAACTAAGAGGGTGGAGGAACTGGATCTTTTTGAGGATTGTTGTTCTTTTTGTTGGATCTTTTCTTTGGAGGAATCTTGTTCTATATCAGTAAGAAGAAGATGATAAGTCCTTTTGACTATTGAATCAAGAGATATAAAACAAGTTATATCTTTATCTGATAGATAAAGTGTTCTACTAAGCGATAAACAATGAAGGGTTACTAATGCAAGTAAACTATCGCTAAGAAATAATGAGTAGAAACACTTGGAATGAATCTCTACAATCTATTCAGCTCTGACTAAAATACTCCTATAGTATTTTAAGTTGTATGCTTTGTTCTTTTGATACCTTGTGGTAGGAATACTTGGTATGTTTTAGGCCTGCTGCAACACCACAACCACTCCCAAGCACATGTTGGTTATGTCTTGAATGAATATAGTTGATTAAGCTATATTGACCCTAGAAATGATTGCATAATTGCCCAGGTTTAACTGCAGTGTTCAACACCCAAATACTTTTGTTTTGTTCTACACCTAATACTATGTTAGGTATGTAGATATACTTGTATACTTCTCGTAAAATACTTATATTTTAAAAGTATACTTTTAGTTCAGAGCACTTCGTCCCCTTACTGTTTATAGTTGTATACCATGTAAGTTTTGGTATACTTAGTTCACTATAAACAATAACTGTCATACCCATCTGTCAACCCCGAACCGACAGAACAGACGGCGGAAACATCTGGGGGCGGGTGACGTCATGCGTAGTATCACAACAATCGTATCATAGCAATCAAAGTAAACACAACCATTACATTACAATATGAATATTTACATCTGTTTGAAAACATAGTTTGTATACATCAGTATATAATAAAAGTAAGAGATGAGACTCCAAAATGCTCCGTCTTCTCCAAAAGCTGGCAAGGGTACCTATCTAATATTGTCCTGAGAATACAAGCGGTTTTGAAAACGTATCAGCATAAAGCTGGTGAGTTCATAAGAATGTTTTTGTATTGAAAACTAGTCACAATTTATTTTCATTATAAGTAAAATATCGTTTGTATCGAAACCCTTGTCAATCACCAGTAAGTAAAATGTATTACGTTTGAAAACCCTGGCTAAAACCAGTAAGTGATGTATGTTATGTTTGAAAACCCAGGTTACCACCAGTAAGTGATGTATGTTCTGTTGAAAACCCTGGCTACCACCAGTAAATGATGTATGTTCTATTGAAAACCCTGGCTACCACTAGTAAATGATGTATGTTCTGTTGAAAACCCTAACTATCACCAGTATGTAAGATAGCTTTATTACTTAAAATAAAACCAAAGGTTGTATCCCCGAAATGCCCTCTCATGTAGTAAGTAGGTAGTCTTATTAATTAAAATAAAACTATTGAAGAAGGAAAATCCTATAAACAAAGGTTAGTTGACACTATTGTGAGTTCGTATAACAATGCTAATATGACTGATGACCTCAATGACGTTTCTTCAGGCAGCAGATGTTACAAAATTTGTCACCCCAGGCATGCCTACCTAACTGTAGCTAACAGTTCATGTGTGGGATTGTCGATCCCGAATAGATTTATTCACAAATCTCACGCTCGCCCTCCAGGAGACTTTGGTTATACTAAAAGTAGGGGATTTATCAGTACCCCGAAGGGTACTATGAAGAAGGTCTCACAATCCTGTATTAACTAGTTTATGTGTTGTTCTGTTTCTCACATGTTCGAAATTGTTTGTATATGGTGTAGAGTATAAATAATTATACACAAAGATAATTATTTAGCAAAATACTCTTGTTTTTTGTATGTAGTAATGGATAAACTAAATCTATCATTGTTTATGTGTTTGAATCTGTAAAACCGATAATGAATTTCCCAAACTATACCTATTATAGTTTGATTTTTAAGTTGTGTTCATGTACTGTTCTAAAAACTATGCAATTATGTTTAGAAAAAGTCCCTTATGCTCCGCATATTACAAAGGGTTAAAGAATCTAAATGTTTGATGTAAAATCGTTGAAATAGCATTAGTTTTTAACTTATGAAAACCTTTATTTTTGGCTTGTATTCAACCCTGAAAACGTTTTTAAAACTATAAAAGTGTGTAGGGGTATGAACTCATTGTTCGGCGTAGGATTCGAGCGAAAGATTGGTGTGGATGTCAAGTGTTAGCTTTTGTTTCGTACGCAAGTGGATCCTATTAACATATGGTAACACATATATGTATTAGGTTAGGGTATTTTATCACTAAACATGATGGGAAACCACCCTAAGGACCTGGAAATGCTTGAACTAAGTGTCAGAACCATGTATGATTGAATGAGGGAGGTGTACGGCCACCCTTTGGGTGTTTATGGCCATGAGTGTACGGCCCATGACTGTATGGCCATACACTCATGATGGTGAGTGTTTTTTAGGCATTTCCAAGCTCCTACAAGCATCCAAGGAGTGTTTCTCGGCCCTATACTTAGTGGTTTTTCAATTTTAAGGCCAAATATGGACATCAAAGTGGGTGTACGGCCCTGAGGAAGTGTGTACGGCCGTACCAAGAGATGTGTGGTCATACAGAGGAGTGTGCGGTCGTACACTCCTCATCTATGCCAAAAAATGTCGATTTTTGAGGTGCTTCAAGGCTAATACCAAGTCCAACTAGCAGATAGGGGCCAAACTCTCACTTTGGAGAGCCTTTTAAGGTGTCTACGGCCACCTTATGAAGGTATGCAGCCGTACACCTTCAAGGGGATGAAGAACATCGGTAAATCATGAATAATGAAAGGTTCTTTCAAGCATAACGAGCTAAGGGATGACTCACTTACGTTTTTGAAGCCTTTGGAAGGTCCTTACATGAAGATTCTAGAGAGAGAAAGTAGTAGTGGGGATCCAAATGAAGAAAAGTGTGAAAGAGAGGAAGTATCCTCATATTTATAGGGGTGGGTAACCACCACCTTGGGTGTGCGGGCATGGTAGTGGGTGTGCGGCCGCATACCCGTATGTACAGCCGTACACTCCTCCCAAGAGGGTCTATGGCCTGATTGTTGTACTATGACTTAGTATCACTCGATCTAGAACCCAAACTTTGATTGTACTAGGCTTAGAATACGTTAACAAGCCCTTAAACTGTGTTAAATTATGACGAAATCGAGTTTAACATTGATATAATTCACCAATCGTACAGAATACAAGTTTCGGGTTGTCACAATATATAAATCATACTTGGAAAGTGGGTGTTACATTTGAATGAAACAATTAAAAATACCATACACAGGTCGTGTTTCCTTAATCCAGGGTGTGTTCTACCTATGAAGACTGTTTGGAAGAATTTGTTATTTTTATGAAGATTGAAGACTATGAAGCCCAAACACTAGCCATGTTTCTAAAATACATGTTGATAACACACCCCTTTTCACGGGCCAAGGGATACCAATCCACCTTCCAACAAGAGGCCTTGACGACCACCAGGACAACCAATTTCCCCCCCCCCCAACAACAACTATCGAGCGGATTGGTAAGCGGTGGAGCTTCGCACCTACAGGCGACTGTTCAACGATAGCAAGTCTGCACAAGTCAATACAGTCTAACATACATTATCGCCTTGTGAAGAAAAGGAAATGAATTTAAGTGAACAAGGTGATGCTTAGAGAATTACACCTAAACTGATCACATGCTTTAACACAACGAACAGCATGATCATCGAATCGAAACATCTGATCCTTTTTCGAGTTCGATGCTCTTGTCTGTTGTATGTATTGGTTGTAGAACTTTGTGACAACCCGATATTTCGAGACAATGTAATGTAAAACCAATCAAATTTAGGTCAAAATATAACTTTCCTAAAATCTTATTTGGGTTAAATAATGTAGTAGGAATCGTATCAAGGTTTTCGTACATATAAAGAGCCCTAAAATCCGAGTTATAACGAAGAAGTTATCACCAACCGAAGATTCTCGGCAAAACCGGCAACACCGATTAAACGAAAAATGCGAAGTTTCAATACAATAGTTTTTAGCCTTAAGTATCTAAATGAAAGTTATATATAACCTCAAACCGTGAGCGTACATAAAAAGAACGTCCAAATCTGACTTCGTATGAGAAAGTTATGATTTTTCCAAGATTCGGGTATAGCAGTAGACAGCTAAAAACTTGAAATAGAGCTCGAGATACTTTTGACCAAAACAACCTAAATGAGAATCTATGGTCTCAACATTAGTAGTGCAATAGCTGAAAGTCTGACGAAAACGGACATCGGATGAAGAAGTTATGGATTTTTAACGGAATTATCGCATCCCGGCCCGTTGAAAATAAATAATTAAAAATAAAATCAAAATCAGCCAATGAAGTCTAAACGAGAGTTGTAGATCACGCTTTTAGCTACGTGTTCACATAAAGAACTTTGAAAACGGAGCTCGTATGCGAAAGTTACGGATTTTACAAGTTCGGGGTCCAAAATCCGAGGCTGTCAGGCCCCCACGACGTGACACAGCTTGGCCGCGACCCGGCAAGTGACTGAGGGCGTCCAATCAACAAAAGGGGATAATGTTTGCTCCTACGACGTGGCCAACCTTAGCCACGACGTGGCACACCAGAAATGCCCCTATAAATAGAACCCTTGGGATGTCGGGTTTAGGTGCTCCATTCTTCTCTTTCTCGCGCCGAAACTCTGCGTTTAAGCCCCCGAGACCCTCCCAAAGCCCCGGTTTTCACCTTCAAGTCCCTAAGGAAGGTTTTGTGTTCCCGAGATTCCCGAGAATCCCGAGATTTTCCCGCGTTTTCAACTCTTCCTATCGAAGTTCTGCTCGATTCTTCTCTCGACTACTTCAAATCGACCACTTCAATAAAGTGAGTTCATACCCCTTAACTAATGTTTTAAACTACTTTTAAATGTTTAATGGGGGGGGGAATACAAGTAGAATCATGCTTGTCTTATATCAATCACATGCGATTAATAAGTAGAATTACGCTAGTTATTACATCAATCACATGTGATTAATATACAACATTCAAAAGATTTGGCTACTCATTAGCCGTTTTACCAACCAGTTTCCTTCAAATGACTTTTTTTATAAACATTTTGTATGTTTTAAACTCCTTTTTACACTGTACATCTTACTCCGTACATTACCTTTCAAACTTATTTACAACTGTGTTTCAATCAAATGTTTCCTTATACTCAAATATGTTTTATCATACTTATGCCTTCAAATTGTTTTATAAATCGACATCAAGTCGATCTTTTCTTAAAATAATATTTATGTTTCAAATGTCTTACAAAATTTATTTATGCTTTTATATTATAAATTGCATGCCTCTATATGTATAGTTATATAAGAAATGTTTAAAAGACTTAGGAAGGCTATCCACCCTATTTCCTTTTCGCGCCTTGAGATGTGGTCTGGTGGGATATTGGGTATTCGTCCAAAAGTCGTTTAAATATTAGTTATATATCATGTGTACATATATAGTCATAAAAGGTCTTTCCAGTTCATCCCATGCCCTTAGTTAGTAAGGGTATACATCCATGACCATACGTACCAGTTAGACTGCTAGTAAACTACCATATGGGTAGTTTAAGAAGGTACTAGAACCATTACTAGAACGCGATATCATACAATGAGTCAGTTCATTCATGAGTCAATACTTTCTAGAACATTACATATACAACTATACTAGGACGAGAACATATACAACTATACTAGAACGAGAAACATTACCCTTACATTAATACATTTACAATTGTGATCCACTGTATCGGAGCATGCCTTAAATGTCATGGCCCGAGTTGAAGCCAAAATTCTCTTGGAGGGAGAGCGTTGATTTTGCGTATAGATCTATACTGGATTGACAATCCTACACCTTGCTGCTAGCTACAGCAGGACCTGCAGGTCTGCGGGTGCCAAACGTCATTCCGTTATTACGACCGTTCTTTATGTCGTTGTTATCAGTCGATAGTATGGTGCATTTTATCACATGATACCTTAATATAAATCCGGTTTAAGGTAGTTTGTACAGCAGTAGTTCCTATAAAACAAAACTATAGTACTACAATGATTTACCCATTACATTTTAGTGATAACTTCACTTAAACTTTAATGTACAAACTATATTTTGCAAAATGATAGTTACACTTAGGAAATTACACACTTTTACAACAAACGAACATACAAAACAGTTAAGCCTTGGTAGAAGGCTACTTTAATAGAAAATATAGGTTTTTCTGAGAGATTCAAACTTTTACAAACATTTACATACGATTTACAACTTATACTTACGACAGGTTCAAACGTTTTGATAACGAACGTCGACACTAAAATACTTATGAACTCACCAGCTTCAAAGCTGATACTCACTTTCAAAATAACTTGTATTCTCAGGTCATCAATAGACAGGTACCGATGCCAGCTTTTGAGAAGATAGAGCACATTCAAGACTCATTATATTATTTTTATTTACATTATATTTTGGTGTCTAAAAATGTACAGAACACGCTTGTATTAAAATTATATATGTTTAATGCAATGGATGATGTTGTTGCTTGTTTACTACTTTACATTGTTGTTGATATTATATATGACGTCCTCCGCCCTAGAACGTTTCCGCCGTTCTCGGTTTTGGGGTGTGACAAACTTTAATATACAAGGCATCCTTTTCCGTTAGAAAGGCTAAGCTCTACCTTACTTATACTCTCACTACAGTCACTCTCTAAAGTCGCTAACTTTACCATCAGAGCCTTTTCTCGGGATCCCCCTCCTGGAGAACGACTAAAGGATTCTTTTTGGTTGTGACCTTCTAGATCACCTCCATAGAAGTAGTCTCAAAGAACTCTAAAGGATTTGAGTCGCATCATTTGGTGCCATCAGTGGGAGGCACTGTTAAAGCTTCTGAAGAAATACAAGCACATGTTTGCATGGAAGCCCATAGAAATGGTAGGAGTAGACGAGAAGGTAATAGAGCACAAATTAAACATCAAGCCGGGGAGAGAGGAAATCAAGCATAAAAAATGGGGACAATGAGGAGACAAGAATAAGGAAATCAACGTGGAAGTGGAAAAAATCACTAAAGTAGGGATACTCAGAGAAGCAATCTTTCCAACATGGATTGCAAATCATGTCATGGTCAAGAAACATGATGGCACATGGCGCATGTGCATCGATTACTTAGACTTAAGTCGGGTGTGCCCCACAGATTTCTATCCCGACCAGAGATAGATCCAGAAGGTAGATTCTGTTGGAACCTGAGAGTGAACCTCTAGCAATCCTAAGTCCATGTGATAATTCCGAAGTCAACATCAGTTCTGAAGTGAAGAGTAGTCCACAAGCTGTCTGGACTTGGAGAGAAGATGATAAGAAGTTCAGGAGTGAAGACATTCTGGAATGGACATTATGTTCAGAATGTGTGTTGATCCAGAGAAGTTGTTTTGTCTCTTTATGTATTAATTACTTTTGTCTTTTTGCATGATTAGAAATTTCATAGGACTTAGTATGTTTTTCGACTTGGACAAACAGAATGTAAGAATTATTCCTTTTACCCGGTCTAATGTACGTTTATTGGTTTGTACCATGTTTCAGTCACTCCTATTTAAAGGATCTTTCAATGCAATGTTAAGAGATAGATCATTCACCCACTTTTGGCATTTACTAAGTTATTTCAACACTCTTTCAAACATTCTTCTTGTTGTTTATTTATTAGCTTTACCTTGATCATTTATTCTCATTCGTCATTTATTACTTGATCAATTGTTGACTATATATTAACTTAGACTTGACTGGTCTATCCAGGCTCAACTAGAACATTTATTAGCAAGCATACATTGATCTTAAGCATTCACTCAAGGTTTGAGTTATCAAACCTTGTCCCTGCGCATCAGATATATTTTGTTCTCTCAATTGGTATCAGAGCTTGAGCGGTTTCCCTTTGAATCCATAAGATCAGATTATAGCTGGTTTGAAATTACCTTGGTATTTCAACCATTTCTGTGTTAAGGATAAAAGTTTTTCTATATACCACTTTAGCTTGAAGATATCTTTGTTGGATTAATGTCTAAGTCCATAACTATAACTGGTAAGACTTGACCCGACCCGGCATGGTCCATTTGGGTTGCATGGCATCATGCACTTGGATAGACTATAATGAGAGAAATAAGACACTTATGGTTATTAATATATTATAGGTTCTAGTATATTAATAATAAGAATAATAAGATTATTTAATTAGTATTGATCAAGAATTAATCTAGGATTAATTAAGTGATCAAAAGAAGACTAATTAAATATATGGGTTGATTGTGTAAATCATCCATACTTATATAGTGGGCTAATGCTCCATGGATTATCTAGTTGGGCCAAAACCCATATGATGCTCCATGGTGTATTTGAACCCATGGATCCAAGGAAATGGAAAGTCATGACAATTAGGGTTTACCCTAATTGTAACACTATATAAAGATATTATTCTTTCCAAAATCGGCCACTAGATTATTCTAGAGAGGGCTAGCCGATTTTATGAAGTGAAGAATTCTCTCAAGTTATTCCAAGTGTATTTGGTGTTGTGTGAACCATTTGAGGTGTCACACTTGGGGCACTAAGCACTCAAGCTTCATGAAGACAAGCACCATTAAAGAGGTATGTATTCTATCTTGTTATATTGATATTTTTGTATGCTAGATTAGGATAATACCTTGGATGTTCATATTTGTATGTATAATAGAGAAAACATAGATCCAAGGTATTTAGGGTTGCATGTACACTTAGGAGTGTTAGAATGCTCATAACCCAACAGTGGTATCAGAGACTGGTTTTGTTTTCTTGTTATACCTGCAATAGAAGCTGAAAAATCGAGTTTTGATGCTGTCAGCCCAGCTGACTCGCCGAGTCCATGAAGGGACTCGACGAGTCCAAGGCAAAATGCATCCAACTCGCCGAGTTGTGTTCATGCACTCGACGAGTTGGACCCCAGACAACATATCTTCGAGGTTTTTGGCTAGAAATGGACTAGGATCATTACCCTAAGTTGTTTTGAACTTATAAACTTGTTTTTAATGTGGTAATGTTCATGCTAATCCATTTTCAAAGATAATTGTCAATAGATTCGTGTTTTGTATTAGTTTAAAGGTTAGACTAATTACATGAAAAAGTTTGATTTGAATTATCTTGTTCTTATGAGTTGCTTAGATTAATAGAAAAGTTGAGTGAAAAAAGTTGTTTTCAATCCAAATTAATCTAAGAGTTGATTCTAAAATGTGTTTTTGTAACTTGTCCTCAAGTTATATGAAAAGTCACATTTAAGTTTCATAAAAACTCATAAAAGTTGGCAATGGTTAAAAAAGATGAAGAGTCTTGTCCTTAAGTTATGGAGGTTCAAGAGTCACTTCATTAATAAATAAATAAATAAAATATGTAACCTTAATTAATTCCATAAGTTATAAAATAAAGAAAAGGTTAATTCTTTATTAGTTTAAAGTCTTCCATAATTTGTCCACAAGTTATGGAACTTGAAGAGTTTTTGGATTAAAACTACTTTAAATACATAAGTTATGGAATTAATTAGTTTTGAATAGTTTCAAAACTTGCCCTCAAGTTTTGGAATTTGTAAAGTTTTCTCTTATGAATACTTTAATTCCAAGTTAGCCCTTAGAATTTTAAAAGTTAAAATTCAACCCTTATACTTTATAATATTATAAGTTAATAATATATACATGTATAAGAGAAAAGTCGGTCTTACCGCTAGTACGCCTCATTCACGAAGCCGGTCTATAAGGTGGGTATAAGGTTGTTGCCTATAAAATGGCAACTTAATGGGTGTCCACCCTCCCCCACCGCTTGCTTGACTGGTGGAGGGTCGTTAGCCGAACGGGTTTGACATGACTATAATTCCCCCTTCATTAAAAGTATTAATGATAAATACTAAGTAACTAAACTCTTAATAATTCCCAATCTTAGTTACTTAGGAAAATGTGAATAAGGTGCTAATCCATGAAATTACACTTTGCACTTTGTTTAAGTCGGTTAGTGGAGCGTGTGTGGTTAACCGGCACACTAACTCGTATTTAACAAGGTAGGCAAAGGGTAACTTAATGTTTATCGTAGTATCGATGGAGCGTGTGTGGTTAACCGGCACATCGATTGAGGGATAAACACTTAAGGGTACCCAGTAATTTGCATGGTTACTTCACACCTTGTTTTGTGATCCTCGGCATCTCAGTCACAAAACCTGAAGGGCACACTCGAGATTGAAACATGCCATTGAACAGTTCAATGAATCTCAAAAGATCTAGGAGTTTCAAATCCAATTAAAACCTAATAATATATTTCGTTTATCTTGGTGGAAATTGGTGAATCGTCATTCACCTACCTTCAAATTATTTTATAGCTTGGATTACGGCATACCTCTTCCAAGTTATAAAATAGTCTGTTGGGTCCTAGCCTTAATATTTCATATTGGGTGTCATATTAAGGACTTTAAATCAACTATCTTGAATATCTCCCAAAACATGTCTGTTTTAGACATTTATGATCTTCCCAAATCTCTTGAAACAAGCATTCCTAATGAAGATGATGTCCCATGGATATCATACTTCTTTCTCCTCCTCGAATTATTCTCCCTAACCCACAAGTTCTTGAAAAGTTTAAGGTCACTCAAGCCCTATTGGCAAGGCAAGGTCTAGGTGTGATCACATCTTGGAGATGTAGTCACATATTGACAAGCAGGGAGAGTTGGGTGTCAAAGTCTTGAGAAAGTTAGTGGCTCAACTACTTTCTAAGTCACATAGTGAGTTCTTTTGGAACACCTATGAAACAGACTATGACAAGACCCTTAATGATCTTATCTATTTGCTAAGATCAACTTCCTGAAACTTTATGGACATTGACAATAGTGACACAGGAAATCCAGGAAAGCATTCTCTTCCCAATGGAAAGGGATCGGCCATAGTCAACTCGGTTGAACAAATGGTAAAGAGAAAAGCTAAGTCTGTAATAGTCCTGTGTACCATTATCAAAGGGTCCATATGTTTATATTGCCAAAGTAAGGGTCATTAGTTGCGAAGCTGCCTAATTTACCTAAGGATGTTAAAGTCAATAAGATTGACTCTACTTCAGGTAAAAGTCCACTACTCTAACTCTGTTAAGTTTCTATTCTGAGATTCGTTATACATGATGTGACTGGGTCACGTGGTGATGTTTCAAGAATCAAAGAAAAGTAAAGGAACTTAAAGAAAGAATATGCTGAATCTGATCGCATAGATGGATTTCTATCGCGTAGTTTGAAGATCGGATTCTTGAGCTACTTCTTAGGAGTTATGAGGTATTTCTTAGGAATAGATAGCAACAAGTTTTCATATGGATTGTAAGGATAAGTTTTCCGCATAGTTTTAAAATAAAAGAAAATTTTGATTTTATTTATTTTAAAATATCCTTACAATGGCATTTGAGGAAAAATTGTTGCTTATATGATTCCATTAATAGCAAGAGTGGAAATATGAAATTGATTCTTTCATTTGTGGTAATGTCTAAATTTTCCAATTAAGGAAAGATTCTCATCATCCAAAGTCCCAATTGGACTGGGACTTGGAATCATGCAAGTTGTATAGCATGATGAATGAGAACTTTCATGTATTGGAAAAATTAAGACTAATTACTTGTTCACATGGATGTGTGAGTCAAATAATGGACTAAGGGATCGAGTACATAGTCATGTGCACTGATTAAGTCCACCACAAAAGATGTAAGGCTATTCGTCATAGTTTACTAAAGCTCAGTAAATATTATTATACTTACAAGCTTAAGTGTAACTCTGAGACATTGGAAAAGGTTCCAATGCATGGCAGAGCGGATAAGAAGAATCAAGTTAGGCAGAAGGATAAAAGTTTCTCAAATATGAAAAGATGGGAGAGTACTTTAGTATCAGTTTTGTGATCATCTTAATGATTAAGAAACCATATCAAAATTAGTTCTCTAAGGAAGTCTTTGTTCATTCTTATGACTAAGAAGAAGGGATCTTGAATTGTTGAAATGGTTAAATCAAGAAGATGAGTCATACTTCGTTCCAATACAAGTCTTAGAGTCATACTCCAAGATTGTAATATGAGTGACATGTCTTAAAGAAGGTTTAAAACACTTGACAAAGGTAAGAGTAAAAGTTTTCTACTCTTGTACATTTGAAATTGGTAAGTTGTGATGTTTTGGATAAAACAAAGACCAACTTAGGCCAATTGTGTGAAGTGTTTGTCTTGGTTAGAATCCACACTATCTCTTGGATGTTTGACAAGGGTGTCTTATAGGTCAAGAGGACAGTGGGAGACTTAAAGGTCTTGAAATTCTCAAGAACT
Organism: Lactuca saligna; assembly: GCF_052625555.1. Taxonomy (NCBI): domain Eukaryota; kingdom Viridiplantae; phylum Streptophyta; class Magnoliopsida; order Asterales; family Asteraceae; genus Lactuca; species Lactuca saligna. The sequence continues at coordinate 79,711,838 of NC_136418.1, forward strand.
AATCAAGAATGAAACCTGAAGTTCTTCACTAGCACACGACTTGAGGTTTATAACCTATCGTGTTGACATATTCTGTGCCTATTCTAGTTAAAGTTGGCTTTGCATATGAGTTCTTAGAGTTCTCAATGTGTTGCACAACAACTTGGAAGCAATGGTAGGCCCTTGAGCTGCCAGGTGGCAAGAAATTAAGATTGAGTTCAATCCATATGGTTTTGGATTTGTCATTATCCTTGTCTTGTGATTATGGTTTTGACAAATTCATATGGGTAGGAACTCATACACCAATAAATCTAAGTGTCATAAGGTTTCTCTCTGATTCATGAAAATGATGGTGAGGAAACACTTCCACTAAGTAGATTTTAGCTAGATAGCAATTGGGATATTTGCATTCTCAAAGTCGTTAGTGGAGCGTGTGTGGTTTACCGTCACACTAACTTGGACTTGTGAGAAGTGGCAAAAAGGTCTAACCATTATGATTACGGCATCCCTATTCATAATTGTTTAGACACACAAATGTGCTATCTAAGGGGAGGTGTATGTTTTTTTTTTGATAAAGTCTTATCAAGTATCAGAAATCTAAACTTTGGTCAGAAAGTCAATAGAGTATTGATTTCTAGAAGACGAGCTTTCTGAGTACATGTCAAAGCTAGTGGGAGCATAAGTGTTATGCTAATAATCATCATGTTAGTGGGAGCATGATAATTACGAAAAGTATTGCAAGCTAGCAATTTTAATTATAGAAAACAAAAGGTTTCAATTGGGAAAGAGTTGTTTTGCTATAATTAAGGGAGATGAAATTATACTTCATTTTAAATCTATAAGCTTAGATTGTGAGGTTTTAATCATTTAGTCAAGGATATATATGAATTTCGTGTTGGAATGGCTCAACATAAGGAAATTCTGTATATGGCTCCATTATTTGCGTTCTTAAATTCGATTATGATTACGGCATCCCTTTTCATAATCTGAATTATGAGAACTTGGCAAATAGAAATGGAAATGTTATAGCAAAAGACTGGTTTAGTCTTTATGTGAGACATCATGAATCGTGTCCCATATGCTTCGGATATAGGACCGATTACATGTGCTATATTCATCCTTTCTAAAATTTTCCAAATGCCTAGGGCGTTAAGAATGGAAAAGGTTTAGAACTGGATATGACTAAAAGGATTAAACAATTGTCGAGGACAATCTAAGGTTTACCAAAGACTGGTTTCTCAAGGATAATTGGAAGTATAGTGATAATTCTGGAAGGACCATATTGACATAATCTGTAAGGAGGCAACTCTTGTTCAGAAGTGATAGTCGAAATGGAATCTGGAAATGTTTCAAAGTTAGAATTTTCAATCTGTGTAAGATTAAGGAAACTTAATGCAAGAAGGATGGTTCCAAGGACTTTATCTCCTTTGGAATGCTCTGTAATGATTGTTGTTAAGTCTTTCTGACTTTGTGCATAATCATTACAAGAGGACCGATGCATATAAGTTTAGAATCTTACAGATTTCAGTAAATGACATGAATTTGGAATTCTTGCATTTGCAGTAAGGATTTGGGAGTGTGAAAAGAGAATCATTGAAGTTATGTTCAATTGATCTAGTTCACAAAGTAAAGATCATAGACAAACATAGTATGCATACTTGGTGTATGGCATGACTAGTGTTTAGAAAACATAGTGTGCATGCTTGGAGCATGGGACAAGTATTGTTTTAAATTCAATAATAATGTTGATAGCTGAAACAGTATACAATGAATAATGTGTAATCATATGGTGATAAATAAAAGGTGTTTTATTTATATTCATAAGTTCTGAGACCATATTGGATTCAATTATTATTGTGTTTCACTTTGCATGTTTTTACTTCCCGAATAAACTAGGTTATTCTTCCGGAATGACTAAGTTATTCAAACCATCCATAGTCGGTCATATGTTGGAAGTAGATATGAATTAAGACTGTCATGGGTTGGCTTGTAGAGGTCTAAGATGTTGGACAAAGGGCTACAACACTCATGAGTGCTCATAAGTTCTGAGTATTTGATTCAACCCGCGCTCATTGGAATCACTTCATGGGTTTTATCACGAGTGATCATGAGACGATAATATCTTATATTCTTCAAACCTAGAGATATGAGTTGTTACTATGAGTTGATAGTACATTGATTACACGAAACGCATTGGTAACTCGATGTTATAAAACGTGTCTTTGTGTATGATTCAACAAGTAGTAGAACAAGCCATATGAGTCGAAGTTTATCCATTCCTTTTACCTTCGGGATAAAAGCGATATCTGTGGGCCCCTCGATGATTTGATGATGACAAATGGAAGTGCTCGGCCGGGCCAGGATTGATTTGATTTGTTCAATTAGTCAGTCGTCATAAATCGGAAATCAGGAAACAACAAATGGACAGAGAGAATGATTATAATCCATGTCTCAGTCTATATGATATCTAGAATGGAGGAATATATGATCCCTTATCTAATGGACAAGTCATTGACAAGATCAGAGTTCATCTACAAGGTCAGAGTTCGACAAAAGCTTTTGAGAGCTACGATTGCCAGTTGGTTCCTGAAGTCATACGTAATAATAGTTTTAGACTTATCCAAGTGGGAGACTGTTGGATTAATGTCTAAGTCCATAACTATAATTGGTAAGACTTGACCCGACCCGGCATGGTCCATTTGGGTTGCATGGCATCATGCACTTGGATAGACTATAGTGAGAGAAATAAGACACTTATGGTTATTAATATATTATAAGTTCTAGTATATTAATAATAAGAATAATAAGATTATTTAATTAGTATTGATCAAGAATTAATCTAGGATTAATTAAGTGATCAAAAGAAGACTAATTAAATATATGGGTTGATTGTGTAAATCATCCATACTTATATAGTGGGCTAATGCTCCATGGATTATCTAGTTGGGCCAAAACCCATATGATGCTCCATGGATGCTCCATGGTGTATTTGAACCCATGGATCCAAGGAAATGGAAAGTCATGACAATTAGGGTTTACCCTAATTGTAACACTATATAAAGATATTATTCTTCCCAAAATCGGCCACTAGATTATTCTAGAGAGGGCTAGCCGATTTTATGAAGTGAAGAATTCTCTCAAGTTATTCCAAGTGTATTTGGTGTTGTGTGAACCATTTGAGGTGTCACACTTAGGGCACTAAGCACTCAAGCTTCATGAAGACAAGCACCATTAAAGAGGTATGTATTCTATCTTGTTATATTGATATTTTTGTATGCTAGATTAGGATAATACCTTGGATGTTCATATTTGTATGTATAATAGAGAAAACATAGATCCAAGGTATTTAGGGTTGCATGTACACTTAGGAGTGTTAGAATGCTCATAACCCAACAATCTTAACTTCAATGGCTACTTCTAATCCTCAGCAAATGATTTCAATGCAAATCGCAAATAGTGCGGGTGGCCCTACACGTGCCCCATTACTAGTTGTGGAAGAATACGATCACCGGAAAGTTAGAATGGAAAGATTTTTTGGCTAAATATAAAGGTGAAGCAATTTGGATATCCGTCAAAGGTCCTCATGTTCCTGTAAGAACAGTTGTGAGAGATACTGCTACTCAGCTTGTGGGTCAAGATGAAGCTCGTCCGGCTCCTCTAACTACAGATGATATTGAGAAGTGGCATGTTAATCAAGTTGCTTTCTTAGAACTGGTGTTTGGTGTTCCCCCTTCACTCTTTGAGCACATCAAGTTGTGCAAATCAGCCAAAGAGATTTGGGGCACTCTTCAGGACCTAATTGAAGGTTCGGAAAATATGAAAGACAAGCGCCTCACCTCAGTTGTCAACGACTTCGATACCTTCACTACCACTTTTGGTGAATCAGTGGCCTCAGCCTCTAACCGTTACCGAATCGTGGTCAACAACATGACTGCTCATGCGATTGTCCGAACTCCATTGGAGTACAATCTCAAATTCATAAACAGTCTCTACAAAGGATGGGGAAATGTGAAATCTTGTCTCCAAAGTAATGGTTCTTTGAAAAAGTTAAAGCTCTATCAACTTTTTGAGGAACTTCAAGGACACGAGTATAATGATGCTTAAACCATAAGGGATCCACCTGGTCAAACCATCATTCGGAAGATGAAGATGATGTTGTTGAACCTCACTATTGCTACATGGCCACCAACGATCCACCTGGTTAAAGCATCATTCAGCAGGTAAAATCTATGATTTTTTATAATAATTTTGATTTGCCTCTCTGTGAACCATATATAACCTAGATTCAAACAGATATGAGCACCATATATAAAGCCTATGAGTCTGCAATAGAAGCGAGTGAGAAGGAGTGTGATTTAAATCATCTTAAGTTACGTTTTGAGGATAGAAAATTGAAAATCGAGTCTTTAGAGCATGAACTTGGAATGTCAAACGATAAATGTATCATTTTAAAAGACAAATGTGAAATCACCTATTTTGAACAAAATGCCTTGATTTATGATAACAAATGGCTCAATTCTAAGATAGATGATTTGCATAATTCTATAGACATGATTGAAGTGAACGATCGGATGACTCATAATTTTCGTCATCCATGGTCTAAAGCACCTGGTCTTGGAAGCGAGTTTCTGAAACCAATTGCTCGTCCCTTGAAGGAATTGCAAAATTTGACATTCATGGGAGAGGTTCCGAACATCAAACATTCAAACACCCCTTTTTTCCATAATCACCTCTTCATGAGACCTCAGACCATTTTGAGTCCTTAATTCCTGAGTTCCAACCAATTGTTGCTAAGTGTCCCGATTCCACGCCTTTTCCGCCTCTGATAAACCTGGACCTGAATCAGACCATGGAATTTCATCACAGTTTTTCAAATTGCGTAGATTACGTTCCTAGGCATAATTATCCAAACAACTGTGTTATTGAAGAAATCATTCTAGTGACAACTGAAACTGTTACCTTTGAGTTTGTATGGGCATCCTTAGATGATAAAGTTGAAAACTCAATTTGTGTCTCCTTTGATTCTTACGAATCGGATTCCCTAGTCGTCTCAAAAACAAAATTGGTTCCCATTAACCCTGAGTTTCGTAATCCATCCGTAGGACAAACTACAAAATCCTTGTTTCACCCTAAGAGAAAACCAATCTTGAATAGGAAGGATACTGTAGATCCCAAAGTAGAAGCTCGAAATGCACATAAAAAGGAAGTTAAGACTAGACAAAATTCTAGGTTCCTTGAAAACTCCACAAAGAGGGTATCTCGGAATTCTCATTCATCAACCCATAGTCAAAACTCCTTTACTCCCACTAAGATCCTCAAAAGACCTTCTGAATCTCTTAGTCCTGTAGAACCCAAGAAAGTAGTCAGTTCTACTCAGCCTAAATCTCGTGTGAATGCCATGACTGTCCAAAACACTTCTCCTCGGACCGTGTCATATGTTCTTATTGCTAAATCTGATGGCAAAATTTTTAAACCCAATCTTTCGAAAACTAATGTGTCACCAAGAAAATCCACAAATGCAAAGAAATTTTTTTTTTCAAACTCTCAAATAAAAAACTTGTGTGGAAAGTCAAATCTCTCTTTGATGAAACAAAAAATCCAAAGGTTACAACTGTTTCCAACGCTCTGGAAGTCAAAGGTCCGAAGAAGACTATTCGCAACCCTCAAGTCATTGAATATTACTACTGGATAGATGAAAAGACATTGACCTTTTGTCTATTTCCTAAGAACTCAAAATGTATCAGCAGGAAACACAAAGTTGTTCGTAAGTCACAATCAAAGTCCAAAGCTTGTGCCTATGTCCCAAAGTCTAATTCGGAGCCTAAAAACTCCATCACTCACTAATTTTGCAAGCACTTTGTGCATCGGAGCAAGAAACAATATGATATATTGATAGTGCTTGCTCCATTCACACAACGGGGCAGAAAGACTTTCTGTGAGATCTAAACCTTTCTCCAAACGCTGGTTACATAACATATGGCAACAACTCCCACTCTCAAATTCATGGTTACAAAATTCTCACCAATGGAAACATCTGTAACGCCCCATTTCTGGTATGGGATTTAAATAAAGTAATTTTTCATTTCTTAAGGGATACTCGACGAGTTAGTAGCCTGACTCATCGAGTAGAGATGGGATTTGCACGCGGTTTAAGTTGGCTACTCGACGAGTCCATATTCTTGGACTCGGTGAGTCTGCGAATTTGGATGAAACCCTAATTTCAAGGGTTTGCACACTATTTAAACATCTCTATGCACCCAAAATCAGCCTCCATCACCCACAAAATGTCCCTTACTAAGCCCTATCTCTCCTTTAAGCATTCTTGGAGTATTTCTCATCTTGTGAAGGATTTTGGTGCATTTTGGAGTTAGAAGAAGAAGAGAGGAGAGGGGTTTTCAAGAAGAGCAAAGAAAATCCGAGTTTCTTGTGTTATTCCAGTTCCTATTGAGGTATAAAGCTTGAATCTTTGCTTATTATCATGTAGATCTCCTTAAAAGCTTGCTAGTGTTGTTTTTGAGCCATTTCTAGACTTTAATGTTGATTTAAGAGTAGTTAAGATGAATGGGCTTCAGATCTAAGCATTTCAGAAACCCTTAAGCTCAAGGTTGCCACCTTTATTGAGCTAAATTCCCATTCCAAACCAAGATCTCCTCTTTTAACTCATTATTAGGTATTTGAGCTTCTTATGAGCATGCGTGCGCGTGAAGTTAGAAACTTTACGTGTGAATCCAGTCCTAGGAACCCATATCTAAGAATTGGATGCACTGGAAACGAGCAAAATCGACTGTATAGTAATGGCATGCATGAGACTCGGTGAGTCATTCTTCAGACTCGGCAAGTCAAGTCGCGAGTCCTCGATTTTTCCCTGATTTTTCCCCGTTTGAGAGTTTAGGGTGGAATTAGTGAGTGGGAAATGGACTTGGTGAGTTAGAGCTTAGATCTAGTAATGGAGGGACTCGGCGAGTCCAAGGCAATCTCCGTGCCTCAAGAATAGACTCGACGAGTTGTTCATACAACTCGGCAAGTCATAGACTGGACGCATTCATAGGATGAAGGAGGACTCAACGAGTTTTTCATAGAAATCGGTGAGTCAAATGAAGATGGACTCGATGTTTGTATCAAAGAAGAACTCATCGAGTCTTTGCTATACTCGACGAGTTGAAGCGATTAATGGATTAAAAACGGTGTTAGGCACTCGATGAGTTGGCGGCCCAACTCGGCGAGTCCGGTCCATTGAAAGTTGACTTTGACTAGGGGTAAAATAGCCATTTATCACTACGTAATCTAGTGTTTTTAGGATTTGTAGTTGGGGAGTTCCGGAGCAGCAGTTAGCCAGTTTTAGATTTAGCATCTCAATAGCCAGCGTTACGAGGTGAGTTTCCTTCCAGTAGCAATGGGTCTACGACCACAATGTCGGCCCATTTAGTTAGCAGTAGTTCCGGACTTTGGTATGATGCAGTATTTAGTGTGCTTGATGTCTTTGTGATTCAAAAATATCTTTGTGTTATGTATTTCGGACTTCGGTCTGATGCAGTATGGAGTATATGTGTTATGAATATGCTATGCTATGTTCATTGAATTTCCGGACTTCGGTCCGATTCAGTTTCTGGATTTTGGTCTGATGTAGATGGCAAGACCCTGGTTATTTCCGAACTTCGGTCTGATGTAGTTTCTGGACAACTGTCCGATTTAGAGGGTAAGGCCCTGGTCAGTTTCTGGACTTCGGTCCGATGCAGTTTCCGGACTTCAGTCCGATGCAGTTTCCGGATTTCAGTCTAATGCAATGGGCAAGACCCAGTATGTGCTTTATGTGTTATTTTATGGTATGTGGTAGTTTGGGGGAGCTCACTAACTTTCGTGCTTACAGTTTCAGTTTTGGTTTCAGGTACTCCCGTTAGCAAGGGAAAGAGCTCGGGTTGATGGTATGACACACACCATAGTTACAGTTTATCGTGGGAGTTTTATTAAGATATTTTGATATGATATTGACTTCATTTTGAAGTGTTACATTTACTATGGCATTTTGAGACATACAATTCATAAATTTGTTATATAACATTTGATGTTGTGGTTTTTAGTAATATTAAAACAAAAAAAAAAAGAATTGGGTGGTATTTTTTGGATGTTACAAGTTGGTATCAGAGCCTTGCTTTGAGGGATTCGGGCACACTTTCGGGTGTGTCTAAACTCAAACTAAGGAAAGGGTAAAAGATTTTCAAAAGAGAAACACTTGTGAAAAGAATTTTTGATAAAAGAACTTAGAAAGAAAAAGAGTTTCCTTAAAAAGAGAAAAAGGTGTGGTTCATGAGATTAGCCTAGCTCAAGTAAGTACTCCCAAATTACCCATATAACTTTATGTTATAATTTTTAGATTCAGTCTCAGTAGAACAACACGCTAGAATAGGACTAAGGATCTAGAATGATGCCTTATGTGCCTGATATATGTGTTTCAGATTTATGAGAATTAGAAGCTAGTATTGAGTAGACAATAGTAGGATAGCTTGTTAGGTTGTGCCTAATAGTATGAGTTTAGCATTGTATGCTAGTACAATTGCTCGTCATGAGAATAGATTTTCTTGAGTAGTTCTTGTTTCCGAATGCTGCTTTCTTTGTGCTTTGTAGGACTCTGAGTGCTGGGAGTTAGCCATTAGGTGAATACGTCACGCCACATATGATCAGGGTTGAATAATCTAAGAGTGTTGGATTTGGACCTATTGCGCAGCTCTTGTCTGAGTCTACCTATTGTGGGGACGAGTCTTTTACTCGAAGGATTATCTGAGCCTCATCACTTGTGATTGTATTCAGGTGATGGCTAATTGGCATTACAAGGAGGCCTTCAACAGCTGAGGAATGGTTTGGGTCGGAGATTTCCCTAGGGTAAGCCTAGGATGAGAGTAGCAGAAATCAGTAGCAGTAGTAGTGACTTGGTGGAGTCGAGGCAGTTCTTGAGGAAAGTACGAATAAATGTGGAAGGTAATAGGGACCGTACTACTGAAAGCAGGGGATCAGTATTTGAATCAAGGAAGGCCGAGGGAAGACCAGGAAACCTGTAGTAGTAGAGATCCCTCTAGATATATATCAGTGTTTCTGATGTTTGATATGATGTGTTTTCAGAATGGTGGTTTTGTGTCGTAGACCAACAAGCGGCAGTTCAGGTGCCGGTGAGGGATCAGGATCAGGCTCGAGAGCCGAGAATTTGGATGAGCAGACAAAGGAGTTTTTCTCTTCGGAGATTGTGCGTATCATACTTGAGCAGACTCTTGTGATCTTTGGTTCAATCAAGGAGGGTATTTTGGAGCTGATGGATGAGAGGTTGAGCACATTCCGTGCTGAGGTAGCAACCATGATGGGGTCATGCACACTCACTTTCAGGGAGTTCAGAGCTTGTGGAGCTCCTGACTATCATGGGGGGCAGGATCCCATTGTGAGTACTAGATGGTTGGCATATGTTACTAACGCATTTCGCACCAGCAGATGTCCTGAGGGGGACAAGGTCAGACTAGCATCCTATCTTCTGAAGGACAGGGCAAGAGATTGGTGGGAGGAGATCGGGCATGTCAACGGGGATGACGCAGCACTTGATGCGATGACTTGGGCTGATTTTACTACCACGTTCAGAGCCAAGTTTGCACCGGTTATTGAGGTGCAGCAGTTAGCCATGGAGTTTCAGGATCGTACTCAGACTAGAGAGATAGTGGTAGAGACTACCACCAAGTTCAGGGAGAGGGATATTCTTGTTCCTCAGTATGCAGCTGATGAGGAAATGAAGAAGGCTCGTTATCATGAGATGTTGTGGGGTGATATCCGCCAGTTTGTGAGCCAATCCAGCTGTAAAATGCTGGATGACATGATTGTTAGGGCTCATGAAAGAGAGATTGATTTGGAGATGGAGAAGAATAGGAAGCCAGAGGCGGCATCTGGCAGTGGGAGTTTGGGCAAAAAGCCCAAAGGTATCCGATCATAGATCCATGGGTCAGCAGAAGCACAGTTAGTGTGGCAAGTGTGGGAGATTTCATGATGGGGCGTGCAAAGCAGGCAGTGTTCGTTGCTACAAGAGTGGTCGTATTGGGCATATGAGCAGGGATTGTACAACTACTACCACCACCACAACGTCTGATCTGATTTGCTTCCATTGCAATCAGAAGGGACATAAAAAGTCCCAGTGTCCGAGTTTGGCAGTAGCAAGGGAGGTGGTAGCACCTGTCCCTACAACATTGAGGATTACAGACGGCCGTCAGGGACGGAGTGAAGCGCCAGTGGCAAAGAGTAGAGCTTTTCAGATGACAGCAGGGGAGGCGCGAGCGACTCCTGATGTAATGACGGGGTCGTTCTTAGTGAACGGCATTTCAGCTACATTTTTGTTTAATTCAGGGGTTACCCGATCATTTGTTTCGCTTGCAGTTAGCAAGAGGTTTAGCAGAGCTCCAGGGGAGCTGGATTGTCGACTTGAGGTTGAGATAGCTGATGACAGGACCTTCAGGGTCGTGAGAGTGCATAAGGAGTGTTCACTTCGGTTATTTGATGAGCAGTTTTCGGTAGACCTGGTTCCTATTCCTCTACGAGGGAACAAGGTTATAGTAGTCATGGATTGGCTGAGCCCCAATGAGGCAGTGATTGATTGTGAACTGCAGTTAGTGAGGGTTCGCACTCCCAGTGGGGGAGATTTAGTGATTCAGGGTGAGAGGCCACATCGCGGACTGATTCTTTGTCCAGCAGCGAGAACGAGGCGCTACTTTCAACAGGGTTGCGCGAGGTTCGTCGCCTATGTTTTAGATGCCCGGGAGAAGCGCAAGGCAACAGTCGACGATGTACCGGTAGTGTGAGACTACCTGGATGTATTCCCGAAGGATTTGCCTAGGATACCTTCAGAGCGACAGGTTGAGTTTCGGATTGATCTGGTTCCTGGTGCCGCTCCGATAGCCAAGGCACCATATCGGTTGGCTCCTCCAGAGATGCAGGAGTTGTCTATGCAGCTGCAGGAGCTGCTAGACAAGGGTTTTATCAGGTAGTGCAGTTCACCTTGGGGAACCCCGATCCTGTTTGTGAAAAACAAGGACGGGTCACACCATATGTGCATAGATTACTGGGAGTTGAATAAGAGGACGGTGAAGAATCGTTACCCATTTCCGAGGATAGACGACTTCTGTGATCAACTTCATGGAGAATCTTGGTTCTCAAAGATTGATTTGCGCTCCGGGTATCATCAAATGCGGGTTAGAGGTGAAGATGTGTAGAAGACTACTTTTAGGACCCATTATGGTCATTATGAGTTTGTGGTGATGTCGTTTGGGCTCACCAACACTCTAGCCGCATTCATGGATCTCATGAACCGCGTATGCAGGCCGATGTTGGATCGGACTGTGATAGTGTTTATCGATGACATCTTGGTTTTTTCTAAGACTCAGGAGCAGCACGAGGAGCACCTGAGGGAGTTCCTAGGGACTTTGAGGAGGGAGAGACTTTTCGCGAAGTTCTCCAAGTGTGAGTTCTGGTTGCGCGAAGTGCAGTTCCTTGGGCACCTCCTCAAGCAGAAGGGTATACTAGTAGATTCGGCCAAGATAGAGGCCGTGATGTAGTGGGAGGTCCCGAGGTCTCGATCTGAGATTCGGATTTTCGTAGGTTTGGCCGGGTACTACAGGAGATTCGTCTAGGATTTCTCCAAAATACTAGTTTCACTCACCCGACTAACTAAGAAGTCGGTTGTGTTTTGTTGGGGGCCTGAGCAGCAGGAAGCATTTGAGACCTTCAGACAACGATTGTGTGAGGCACCTATTCTTACCCTGTCAGGGAGCGAATGCCTTTGTATTCTATTGTGATGCTCGAATCATGGGGATGGGAGCAGTGTTGATGCAGCGAGGGCATGTGATAGCTTATGCCTCTAGACAGTTGAAGCCTCACGAGGCTAACTATCACATGCATGATTTAAAGCTGGGGGCAGTGGTGTTTTCCCTCAAGATTTGGAGATATTACCTCTATGGGGTCCGTTGTACCATTTACACGGATCACAAGATTCTGAGGTACATCATGGATCAGCCGAATTTGAACATGAGGCAGAGTTGATGGTTAGACATGGTAAAGGATTATGATTGTGAGATCCTTTATCATCTAGGTAAGGCCAACGTAGTGGCCGATGCCCTGAGCTGCAAGGCGGTAGCAGCCTCGATCAAGGATATTTGTTTGAGGATGATAATGATTACTCCCTTGTTGGAGCAGATTAGAGAGGCACAGGTTGAGGGCCTGAAGGAGGAGAGGCATATGGTAATGGTTTCTAATGGAGATCTTATCGAGATCTCTGAAGTCGATGGACTTACGAAACAATCCTTCTACCTTCTTGAAGAATAAGACCAGAGCTCTCCAGGGCGAGGAGCATGGTCTTCTAATTCCATTGCAGAGTAGTCGTTAAGTTATCCAGATAGTTCTTGTATCTCCGTAGGTGTTGGACCATAGGGCGATCTAGTTACTGGAGTCGTATTGGGTTCTAAGTTTGTTCGCATGACGATGCGATTACTCATAGTCTTGGGCAGTCTCCGTCCTGAAGTTCATATTAGAAGTCATACATGGTTCATCAGTCGTAATCTCGTGTATACGAGTCGTATATAATTAAGATTAAAAAGGTAGTCGAATAAATGATTCTTCTTTAAGATCACATCCTAACGAGGAAAAGAAGTTAAAGTGGAATCATTAATTCTAAACCAACAGAACCTTTATTATATACCACCCTTGTGAATACATTCTCAGTGATAGATCAACCGTACGGGTCTTTGGATTGAACTTGACATACCGTATGAGTGGTACTTCGGGGAGGTTTGCTGAGTTTTATTCGGAAAGGATAAGAAACATGAGGTACTCTATGCATGAGTACTTCGGAGTTCTGGAATGATGGCTTCGCTAGAAAGGTCATTTTGGAGAAAGAGATGTGCGCATGAAACTGGTATTGTGCGGATCGAATTGAATCAAGTTGTATGATAATATCAGACTTACTTGGAAATAAAGGCATTAGATTTGATCATAAATGCATTACTAACCAAACACAACAGTGAAACTTTTAACAGAGTTACAATACTTTAGAGAAACTATAGGAATACTGCTGCGAAGAAGGTATACTACAAAAGGCAAGTATATGCAGCATGAGGGTCCCTTAACTGACAGGATCCCGCTAAAGATAAGACTCGAGTTGCACTAGTTTTTAAACATATTTATGGGTCTGTTACAAAAAACCACCTTAGTTACTTTGACGTGGGTCCGGAGTAGTCTCTCCTGCAGCAGTGATCCTTAGTATTTTCCCGTCTGCGACGGATTTCTTTGTTATTGGACAATCCTTTTTGAGATGTCCAATCTCACCGCATTGGTGACATATATGGATAGTACCAACATCGGTGTGGAAGTGATGTGTCGGGTCGGAGTTATGTGGACGTGGGTGCTTTCGTTGTTCTTTCCTTTTGGACAATTCCTATGATAGTGTCCTGTCTCACCACAGCTATAGCAAGCCTGGCTGGCTCCGGTGGTGGACGTGGTTCTATAGAAACGGGCAATGTGCCCGTGCCCCAGTCTATTGCAATTGATACATTGCAATACCCGGAAGGCTCCATTATGATGATAGATCCACTTGTTACACTTTGGGACTGTTCCCTCATAACACTTGACTGGTGTTGAAGTGGCGGGGGTCGTCACTGGTTGTTGTCGCATGGAAAGCTTTTGAAACCGCTTGCGTTCCTTTTGGTCTATATGCTTCCGTTTCTTGAATTTTGAGTTGTGGCTTTGGGTGTTTGCAACTATTACTATTTGTTGATTTCTCGGATCGTTACTATGATCGGAATTGTCAACCCCTTTGTCAATCTTGTTTGTGTTGCCAGAGTTGAAGTGTGCAAGGACAGCTATTACGACAACTGTTACCGTGGCTTGTAACATAGCATCGTCAATCTAAAAGAGACGGGTTTCATTGCTCGGTTGACTACTTCTGGATGATGACATGATTCTGTTATACGGAAAAAAAAGGAGTTCATGAGCTGATATGATTGAACCTATATTATTTTGATTTTGACTAAGAGATGAGTTATTATACATGAAAACTTAGCTTATACACGTTATGATATAATCAAGATTGGGCGGAGAGTAAAATGTGTGATTCTACACTAGTTTCACATCCCAACGAGGAAAAGAAAACTAAGTTATAAATCTCACATTTTATTGTCTACCAGGTCTTTGTTATATATAACTTGGGACTGTAAAAGCAAGGAAATCATAATAAGAACCTTCTTACGAATCCTTCTTAATGAACTAGAATTCCTAGTAAAGGTTACCATAGAACCTAGACGTATTTTGATCGTTCACCTAAAGAGTAGAAGTATGTTCTCGAAGGTTTGACCTACATCCCTATGATGCAGTCCTAGTCCAAAGTAGAAGTAAGTTCACGGAATGGTCTCAACACGTTTGTCGTTCAAACCAGGGTACCATTGCTTGGTGAATAACATGATCCAACCTTTGAAAGAGAATCGGGAATGATCCCTGAGCTAAATTACTCTAGTCCAATAACTTGACTAGAGTGGGTTTTAAATAGACTCCTATGAAAGTACGATGAAAGTACTTGAACAAAGAGTGACACAGAATTTAGCCGACTATCAATATCATTGAAGTTTAAGATGTAATAAGTTTGGGAAAATTGACCTTGTAGTAGGTCTTACATCACATCCAGAGTAGAAAAGTCATTGACATCATCAAGGCCTAACTAAAAGTACTTACAGTACAAGGTAGTCACATAGGAAAGTGCTACATAGAACATAGACAGGAACACGATTCTGGCGTACTCGGAGCTCTATGACTTTGGCTCTAGTTTTAGCCAATACTTGCAGCAGGGTCTCATGGTCTCTCTCAGATCTCTCACGAGCATTTTCAAGGAGATTGGTGCTGATGGTATGCATTCCTGCATTAGCATCAACCTCTGTGATACGATGGAGAGTTGTCCTGCCCTGGATCTCATTTCTGGCAACTCTAAGGACCAAGATTGGCAGAACTCTACCTGCTGAGTTTCCTTTGCTTATGTTGTAGAAACTTCGGTCTCCGTTAAACGGCATAGATTGATCTTGATCTTCACTCCATGTTTCCAAGCATTCTACCTAAGGAGGCGTCTGGCCATGAAAAGTCGGACGAGGGTTAGGATTTGGAATAGGAGCTACTGGGGATAGGTTCTCCACTTCGGGTTTGGAGTTAGCATCATCCGAAAGATCTTCAGCATGATGATCATTCAAAGAAATTGGATGATCATTCTCGGGTTCTTCTCCAAACCATCCAACATTGCCTTCGTTCGGAAGGTACGGGTTGCCATGGGGATGGAGTCCAGCCGTGTTATCTACGTGATAATTGGGGTAAGGAAATCATTATTAGACGAACTATCTAGATAATTATTAGATAATCTTCATTAGTTACATCACTATTTGTAAAGTGAATACTAGTTATATGTAATCAAATAGGATAGGCCTTCGAATAAATGACCTTAACTCCAAATTCACAAGGAACAGGTGTAAAGAAAAATTTCACAGATTCCAAGTCTGTATCATCCTAGTTACATATAACCTTAGTGTATCCACTTAGTAGCTATTGACCTAGTAATGACGATCTTTTTAGTTCTCAAGTAAGTAATTATAGTAACCCAAAATACTCCCATAGTATTTTAGACTTATGTTATGTTCTAGTGATCTCATTGTGGTAGTGTATGTAAGTTTTTAGACTTGTTGCTACATCACAACCAATCCATGGCATGTGCTAATCACTGCTCGAACCAACATAGGTGATCAGGCTATACCACTCCCAAGACTGACCATACATCCCTGAGCTTACTTGTGATATTCAACAATTATAATACTTTTGTTCTTGTCATTGTGACACGGATTTTAGTATGAATGCAGGTATGTATACTTAGTTAAATATTTTATTATTTAAAAGTATAAACTCTTGGTCAGAGTATTTTTTTTTAATCCCATTGTATTTATAGTTAGTATATCTTTTATGGGTTGATAAACTCAATTCACTATAAACAATGCTCTAATACCAATCTGTCATACCCCAAAACCAAGAACGGCGGAAATGTTTCGGGGCGGATGACGTCACGTCAAGTATCACAACAATACAAAGTAGTAAACAAGCAACAACATCATCCATTGCATTAATAGTATAATTTTAATTGCAAGTGTGTTCTTTCATAGTATAAAATAACATAATGAATAATCAAAATAAAAGAAGAGTCTTTACTGCTCCGTCTACACAAAACCTGGTCGTCGTACATGTCTATTTGTGACCCGAGAATACAAGTTATTTTGAAAGCGAGTATCAACAATAAAGCTGGTGAATTCATAAGTATTTATTTGTCTTTGATTTGTAAAACTGTAAACTAAAGACTTGTAAATATTTGGAGAAAATGTTTGAAAACCTTAAAAAATCCCATATTACCTACTAGTATAAAAAGTAGTCTTCTACCAAGACTCGACTGTTTTGAAAGTAGCCTTCTACCAAGACCCAACTATTTTTAGAGTAGCCTTCTACCAAGACCCGACTGTTTTGAAAGTAGCCTTCTACCAAGACCCGACTGTTTTGAAAGTAGTCTTCTACTAAGACCCGACTGTTTTGAAAGTTTGACCCTCTACTTAAGTGACGGTTTTTCCTTGTACAACTATTATTATTCAAATCTAATCTACCTCATCATTTATGTGAATATGACACATAGTAAAGGTAATAATAATATATTAATTGGAATTGTATCCTTTTGTAATTGTCGTAAGTAAAGTATAAGTACTGCAATACTTGTAATAAGTGACTACTATTGTACTAGTTGCCGTAATTTAGTGTTATGGCATAATGCGATGGCTAGATCCCATACTAAATGCTCCTCTATCAAGAGATTCTGGGAACCAAACG
This sequence comes from Lactuca saligna, assembly GCF_052625555.1. Lineage (NCBI taxonomy): Eukaryota > Viridiplantae > Streptophyta > Magnoliopsida > Asterales > Asteraceae > Lactuca > Lactuca saligna. The sequence goes on from NC_136418.1 coordinate 79,728,725, forward strand.
CGACCCTTGCAATGATTGCAAATCGTGAACATCCACATTATTATGTGTAATGCCCCGGTTTTTCTCGGTACGTTTGGTTATTTTAATTTAATTATCCTTGTAACCTTGGGTTAATTTATTTAACCAATGCCTAATTTCTTATGTTATTGGACTCTTTTGATCATCTTGTAAACTCTATGGGCCTATTTGCAAAGTCCATCTAGTAAATAGTACTTAATGTGTTAATTGAGTCCTTTGGAACACACACACAAGAAAAACACTCTAAAACCTCTCTCTCTCTCTCTCTCTAAAATCCTCCTCTATCTCTTTAGGATCAAGAGTAACCAAGGGGATGTTGTTTGGAGCTTAATTCTTGTTCATTTCCAGCCTTGATTCATATTGGTATGAACCTCCTTATCATTTCTTACAACTTGATTCATAACCTTGTTCTAGTTTTATGATTTCATCTTCACTTCTTCTACTTGTTATTTGATTTGTAATTGTATGTTATACATAATCTCAAGGTCCTATCTTCGCCCCATATATGGTGGATGATGGATCTAGGGTTTTACATGTGGCAAAAGATCATGGAAACCCTAAAAGGGAGAATGGTGATTTTCTTTGCTTTATATTCACTTTCATGTAGATTGTTATTACAATATTGTGGCAAAATGAAATCCTAATGATACCTAACCCTTTTTAGTACCACCATGATCATGGGGACTAAATTGGGATGAAGAACACATCTTAAAATGTGTTTCAAAGGGAGAAGAATGGATAAGCCAAAAAGGAATCACGGGTGGCTACGATTCTGTTTTCCATCAGATCTATAGTCATTTTGTAAAACTCATATCTTGAGCTCTAGAACTCAAACGGACCCCAAACCAGTTCCAAAAGTTCAAAATTTTAATTGGATAACTTTCTTAAGAAGGACAATCTCACTTATAAGGACTTTATCTATGGGAAAGAATGGCATCTTTGCTGTTAGGTCTGATCCGGGTCTGTTCTGATATGTCATTTTGTTTTCATCATTTCTAAGGCTTGGAAAACGATCCAGAGTGATTCCAAGTTTCTATATGTTCCTTATGTTATGAGTTTTATGATCTGGAGAAGATGGGGTGTTATTTCCAATTATAAACTGGCTAGAATGGATCCACACTCCAGATCAGTGGGCAGTCACCAGCTTTTGCTAGTGTTGTGATTGTCCACAATGTGAATTTTATATCTTGAGTTTGGGAGATTCTATTCATTCAATTCCAACTCTGAGACTTTCATTTGTATGTGATTTACTTTTATTAATTTTGTTTAGGACTAATTATACTCACAAGTTAGGTAGAATTGGCCAACATCGCTTGACTGTATTGTTGGAGACAGAAGTGATACACCATTTTGTAAAATTCATATTTAATTCATCTTTTGGAGTTAGAATGAGTTCTTTATAGTTGTGGAATCCTGAGCAATCATAGTTTCCTATAAAATTTAGTTAAAGCTATGTTTCTGTTTTAGATTTTGGAGTAAATCCATTTTAAACAGCAGGTCTGTTTTAGAAACCTTGCTGTGATTACTCTTTTCTCAACTCATAGCTTCATTGCTTCTCCTTTCTAACCTTTAGTCCTTCTTAGGTGGGGTTTTGAAGTTTTCTCAAGCTTGGTAGCATTATTTGATTCTTAGCTATCCTTACTACTCACTCAAGGTGAGTTCTCTCACACCGTTGTATTGATGATTGTGTTTGCTAGTTAGCTCGTGTGTGATTATTTGAATTTATTATAAAAGCATGCTATATAAGTATTATTTTAATTCGTACATGTGCACTGTATGTAACTAATCATGGATATGGGAACACTACCAAAGGATATGGATTTACCGGTGCGGTGGGTAGGTAAGATCACCAACATAATACTCATCGTGTGGTGCGGTGATTAGGGCCAAGTGATACGGGATCTTCCCGATGCGGCTCAAACCTACAAGTCCTTCTTGTATTGCTGGCGTTGATTCGTTCTTTGCCCTTATTGTTAAAACTATAATTGGAAAATGGATTAGGGTTAGTAAATATGAAGGTTAGTACAATGTCTGTGTTTGAATTCACTAAGCTTTGTGCTTACGGTTTCCCTTATAACTTTTCAGGTGTTAAGATTAAAGATTCTAAGGCATGACATGGAGCACCGGGACATCACTACTAGTTATTTTTATTGGGACCTCATTATTATTACCTCCGCACTTATTTTATAAGATTATTAAGTAGATGGATTATGTTATGACTATTTCAGTTGTTTTAATTTAATGTAAGATGGGTTTTAAAAGTTTAAAATTTTTGCAAAAATTTGGGTGTCACAAGTTGGTATCAGATCCACAATTTGAGGGAACTAGGCATCCTTGTGGATGTTCTAGACTCAAATTTGAGGCTCTATAAGAGTTTATTTTCTTTTTAAAAGATTTTTCAAAACTTTCTGAAGACTAGTAGTGAAAGATGTCGCGGTGTGTCAGTCGGCCAGCCAAGTAAGCCTTATTTCTTATGTTAAATATTTATGTTAAATTGTTGACTATAAATTGGATTCTACAAGTCTTAAAATGTTAGATTACACACTTATTTAATGTTAACATGTGAGAGAGTTGTACAACTAACGGCTAGAGCGAGCTGGAAATTTTGAAACTAGACGCGAATGCGAAATTGGAACTTGTGTGGAAGGTAATTGAAGGGCCGCTACTATTTGAAACATCGGTGCCGGTTTCGGGTCGGGGTAAGGTTGAGAAATTTTCGGCAAGCTGAGTGTTTCGTCTTCCTAGAAATATCTAGGCTGAATTATTTCTAAATATTTTCCTGCTTCTACGGATACAGATGGCTCCTCCTGCTCGCGTTAATCAGCTCCAAATGGAGCAAGTTAGGAATATTGTGGTTGAGGAATTCAATAACGCTTTCAACCAACTAATCCCAGGCGTGTCCAATGACATAATCAACCAGGTCAAAGCTCTTCTAGATGAGCGCCTCGCAGCTATTCCCGGGGGAGCGTTACCGGCTCCACCCATTCGGGATTCGGCATACTACTTCGAGAAGTTCAGCAAGTGTAGCCCTCCTCTTTGGAACGATGAATTTGACCCAGTTGCTGCTAAGCATTGGGTGTCAGATGTTGAGGGCGCCTTCATGACTGTTGGGTGTCCGGACCAGTACAAAGTTGTGATCGCCATGAATCAGTTGCGAAAAAGGGGAAAGACATGGTGGAACACCATCACCGCTCTATTAAACGAAGAAGTGAGGGCCATGTGTTGGGCCCAATTTGTGGAGAGGTTCGAGGCACAATATGTGCCTAAGGTGGGGCAGCAGCGGATGCAGCAAGAGTTCATGGCCTTACAGCAAACTACCGAGTCTGTTAGCGACCTGAATGCCAAGTTCTTGGAGATGCTATCTTTTTGTCCCTCGTTTGCTGGGAATGAGGCCTGGTTGGTCAGCCAATACACTACCATTCTACGTATCGAGATTTGGGAATTCGTTAGCATGCAGGAGTTCCCGACTTTACCCGCGATCATGGATGCAGTGAGGAGGAGGGAAATCGAGTTGCAGACCCAGTCCAAGAGGAAGGCCAATGACACCTCCTCCAAGACATCCGGAGATGCCTAGAAAAAGAAAAAACAGGGTGGTAAGTCATGGTATGAGTACAGGTCGTCTTCAGGTCAGGGCGAGAAAAATCCGTTGATATGCTACAACTGCAAAAAGCCAGGGCGTCATTGGAAGAATTGTAGGGCTCCCTTGGCGAGTGTAGTTCCTCAGATTACTTCTGCTGCTCCCATCTGCTATCACTCCAATGAGACGGGACACAAGAGGCCCGAATGCCCGAAGTTGAAGGCTGGTAAAGGAGGCGAGGGTACAAATCCTACAATTGCATCATCTTCTAAGGGACCCACTATGGTGACACGAGTTCGTGCTCACCAGATGACTACGGATGAGCCGGTGATTACCGCGACAGTGGCAGGTAAATTTCTTTTTTTTCTTTTCTCTCCTGTCATTATTTAATAATTGGTAGTTAGAATTGTTTACCTGATTGTATGTGGTAAATCAGGCACTTATTTGCTAGATTCCGAGCCCGCTGTTGTTATGTTTGATAGCGGTGCTACCCATTCTTTTGTATCTTGCACTTTTATTAATCGATTGGGGTGTAGTATCGGAAAATTGGCTCGCCCAATGGTTGTCGAAGTTGCCGACAACCGCACTATTTATGTCACCGATGTTTATCGGGGTTGCACTCTCGAATTTTCTGGAGGTGAATTCCTTATTGATCTTATCCCTATTGCGATGCGAGAACTCTGTGTTATCGTAGGCATTGATTGGCTTGATGCATTTGATGCGGAAATCCACTGTCGTAAGAAGCAAGTTCGTGTTCAAAACCCTAGAGGTGGAGAACTTATTATTCAGGGGAACATTCCCCGCCTGGCTATGGCTTCTTGCTCTTCTGCTATAGCACTAGACGACGTTCCTAGCGTTTCTGACTTCAACGATGTCTTTCCAGAGGAACTCCCTGGCTTGCCACCTATTCGGCAAGTGGAGTTTCGCATTGAGTTGGTGCCAGGTGCGACTCCGGTAGCAAAATCTCCTTACCGCTTGGCACCACCTGAAATGAAAGAGCTTCAAGGTCAACTTCAAGAACTAAGTGATAAAGGGTTTATACGGTCAAGCTGCTCGCCTTGGGGTGCTCCTATTCTCTTTGTGAAGAAGAAAGATGGATCCCAGCGAATGTGTATTGATTCTAGGGAGCTAAACAAGCGCATGATAAAGAATAGGTACTCGTTGCCATGTATTGATGATCTTTTCGATCAGCTTCAGGGAGCATCTTGGTTTTCGAAGATTGATTTACGTTTTGGTTACCATCAGATGCGGGTTCGTGAAGAACACTACTAGAAAAAAGACCTTTAATGACGCGCAAACAATGACACTCGCTGATAGAGGACGCGCATTTGTGGGTGCCCTAAAAATAATGTTATCTCTCTTAAAATTTAAAGGATTTAAAACACGCATTTTTGCGTGCCCTGGAATTAGTGTCTAAAAAAAACACGGAGGGCACCTATAATAAAACGTGTGTCGTTTAAGGGTGTCGCTTTATAAATTTTAATAGCAGCGCGTTCCATCAGGAGGGAAAAATCAAATCCCAATTACTTAAAAACCCCGCCTCCCCTTCTTAGGGCTTTTTTCAAGAACTTTCCCCGCCTTCCTCTACTGCACGTTCTTTCTTCTACATCTCCACCGCCCGATCACTCTATCTTTCCCTTCTCTTTGCAAATCCTAAGTTGGCGCCTTCACCATCGAACCCAAGGATCTGAGAGTCTGGAGTACGATTGATGATATCCAATCACCGGCGACTCTATAATAATTCTTTCTCATACTCGAACCCTAGATCTCGCCTCCTTCCATTCTACATCTCTATGGCGACCACGACTTAATAGAAACTCCACCATTCCACATCTCATACTCGAACCCTAGATCTCGCCTCCTTCCGTTCCTATATCCTTTTGGCACTTACCGATTCTTGTCCCTTCCCCGAGACAAACGTCGGTCACCTAAACTCAAATCCTCTAAGGATACCTGCTCCACCATTTTATTTAAGGTGATTTCATTTTCGAGATTTGATTATGTGAGCCCTAATTTGTATTCAGTTTTTATTTTTCTATCAAGATCACATGGTTTGATTTGTGTAAGAGTTTTTTCTGCTTTGGGTGGTTTGTCTTTCCAAATTTTTGTTAAAAGTCATTTTATTTTTTAAATATACAATCAAGTACTTTCCCATAAGATTTTGAATACGCAAGTTCTTTCAATCGCTTCTTGTTGTTATCGGAAGTTCAATCAAATATGTATATATAGAAAGTTCTTCCAATCGCTGCTTAGGCACGTTTTTATGAAAATAAATGAGAGTGAAGCACTTTTTCCTCTTTAAATCAGCAGAGCACGATTCCTTCTGTTTCACCTGTTCGACACTTCCCTACGCTGCCACTTCTCTCCTCCTCACTGCGACCACAAGAGCATCATCTCGTCTTCCCAATCACGCCTTCCTCATTGTAAATTTAGTTAAGAAGGTACAAGATTTCCTCAAGTAATTGATCAATCTCTTCATCTCTTCTTCAATCCAATTTTCTGTGGATTTTTTTGTTATGGTTTTGTAGTTCTTCATTCGGCCTTCATCTAGTGTTTTTTTAATTCGCTTCCAAATCTTCATTGTTTCTCATTATCTGATATGAATCCGCCTTTCCTTTCTTTCTATTTCTTTGTTGATGATTCCATTTGTGGTTTGTAAGTGCACATAATGTGTTCGATGTATTGCCTCATTGACATTCCTTATGGTTTTTGACTTAAATTTCTGTTCTGATCCTTACCTGTCGGTTTATATCTCGATTTGCAGCGGACCAACTTTTGGAGATGCAGAAATAGACAGAGCATCATTGAAGATTGGAGAAAAGATTGCATCTGGATCATGTGGTGATTTGTACGTGTACACTGTTTGTTTCCAATTGCATTCCTAATTCTTACAAGTATCTTAATATCAGTTATTTTGTTTGTTGAAAGATTCCATGGAGAGTACCTTGGTGAGCATGTTGCTGTCAAGATTCTTAGATATGAACATTTAAATGATGAAACATTGGGGAATGAATTCTCTCATAAAGTAGTAGATCCAGGCTTTATTTATTTATTTATTTATTTGCATTTAAACATAACTAATATAAGGAAGGGTAAAGGGTGTACCATGAAGCCTCATCTCTCTGTTTGAGTCTTGTCTCCATTTACATGTTAGGAAGCTGTTAATGGTAGAAAATGAAACATAATTAAATTTTATTTATAATTTTTTTTATTGTTTTATGACAGGTGTGAGTGTGAAGAAGGATGTGATCGTGACAATCTCTTCTTGTGCATGGGTTTGCTATGAATCAGATGGTGAAATTGAGGCTCTACGTGAATGGCTGGAAGATGATGATGCAAAAGAGAAACAACTGAAAGAAAACATTAAAAAATGGCAAAGGAACAAATCCAATGATTTAAATGATGATCACATTGTGGGTCAAGTTGCACTTCAGTGCAGGTCATCGGTTCATTCCACAAATGTAAGGGCAGAAATGGAATAGAAATTTGGGGAAATATTCCGGTGTGAGTGTTTGGAATTAGTGGGACCTACTTGAAACCATTGTTTTTCATGCCACTACACATTTTCAACTAATTAGCAACTCATCAGTGTGAGACTGAGGGTATAATTGGAAAAAAACCGTGTGAAGTTCATGGGGGTATAATCGGAAATAACTGCTTGTCTTTACCAAAATTAACTGGGAAAGCTTATGAAATTCTTCAGTTTCTTAAAATAATTTTTGTGGATATTAAAGCTGATCTTCCGGATGAATCTTTTAGACCTTTAAGAAAAGACCCCTTCAGGCTACGGATTTGGCATGCGTTTCTAAAATCAGCGAAATAAATTAACAAGGTAAGCTTGTTAAAATTATCGTTTTGCCCTTGTTTTAACTTTTTCAATGACTTTTTAGAGTAAAATACAATTTTGGCCCGTGAGTTGCACACCTTTTTATCAGTTTTAGTCCCCTGAGTTGCACACCTTTTTATCAATTTTAGGGTAAGCATTTATTTTTTACATCTACAACTCTAGTTTGCCCAAATAGATTATGTATGCAATATATGGTAATAATGTTTGGAACATTACATATTTACATTTAGGTTTACAATATCCAAGGATGACACAGTTATTCTTGATGGGGTTGGCGACAAAAAAGGAATTGAAGAAAGATGTGAACAGGTATTACAGTAGCTTTTTAACAATATATTTAATTTATGTACCTGAGCTTCCTAACATGTACTATTTTGTGTTTCTACAGTTGAGATCATCAATTAAATTGAGCACTTCTGATTATGATAAGGAGAAGCTCCAAGAGAGATTAGCAAAAAATTCTGGTGGTGTTGCCGTTTTGAGGGGACGATTCTTATTTTTGTTTTATTTCTAAATAATTTTATTATGTAAATGATGTGTTGTTGTGATTGGTCAGATTGGCGAAGCGAGTGAAGCTGAAGTTGGTGAGAAGAAGGATAGAGTTACTGATGCTCTAAATGCTACAAAGACTGCAGTTGAAGAAGGAATTGTGCCAGGTAGATTAAATCATGTCCACACATGCTATTTACTAAGTATTTATTTTTAATTGTGATAATGATATCAAAAAATATACAATATAATATAGGTGGTGGTGTTGCTCTTCTATATGCTTCAAAGGAGCTTGATAATCTTATTACAGCTAATTTTGATCAGAAGATTGGTGTTCAAATAATTCAAAATGCTCTCAAGGTAATTCCCCCATCTTCCTAATAAAAAGCAGCTAGCAGTGTAGTTTTATTGTATATCTATTTTTGTTGCTGATATTTTATTGTTTATTGATTTTGTATGTGAAGGCACCGGTACACAGTAGCTGCGAATGCAGGAGTAGAGGGTGATGTTGTTGTTGGGAAACTATTGGAGCAAGATAACCCCGACCTTGGATATGATGCTGCTAAAGGTTCTCTTTTTCTGTCTCTTTGTTAAAAATATAAAATTTTCTTTTTGTTACAGTCAGTAATCATGATCAGTTGCAAGTCACAAGTGGATGAGCTGAGAACTGTGAAGGACTACTGGAATTTACTTGTGTACACTAACTTTAAAGGCTATAGTCCAAAGACATGGGATTCTATGTGATGCTGGAATCCTGATTGCATGAATTCATGGGATTCAATCTCATTGAGTTTCTACTATTGAGTATATGTGGGAGTGAAAAGCAAGGGGCAGTTTTGGTATTTATGATTAAGTGGGATGACATAAGTTATTAGAAGGAAAAGTCATTTTCCTTTTTGTTTTTAAACAATTTCTTTATAAATAATAACTCGCTTTTGTTGACATCAACATAATGAAAATTCATTCTTGCTGAAAAACGTGGCGGATGGTCAGGTGCTTTTACACTCGGTAAGTTTGTTTTTCTAAATTCTTATAGTTTTTTTTTAATCTGAATTTGTTTTTTTAATGCTATAGAACTCGGTTAATTCCCGGGCTTTGAGAATTCCATTCCCGTGGTTGGTCTTTAATGAGAAGATCAAAGCGAACTCTATTTTTCTCCTGGATACGACTGTTGTTTCCGATTCCGTCATGCTACTGTTTGGTAGAAGCATCTCAAAAGGCGATATAGAGAGTCTATTACCTTTTCTTACTCCATTCCTTTTTGATTCCATTCCATTTCATGATATGAAACAGGATGGGCACTTGAAAATGTTGGGAGGATACAAATAATTTAAATCTCTTACCTCTTATCATGCTTGTTCTCCTCATATCAAAAGTAAGTTTTTTCTTTTATTTTGCTTACAAGTTACAATTAGAATTACATTGATGAGTACAACAAGTTTTAGTTTTGAGTTTTGAGTTTTGACCATTTACCTTCCTTAGGCTGTTGGTGAAAGTTGACAGGTTTGTAACTTTGTCACTTCACTCGTGTGGTGAAATTTGCTGATGTAGCCGCTATTATGAGGACTAACCATCACAATGGCTTCCCTATATGTCTGTCATTTTCCATTTCCTCTTCCCTTAAAGAAAAAAAAGTTAGAAGTTACATCTCTACAATAACAACACATGACATTTAGGTTGTAGATCAGTTACGAAGTGGAGAAACAATGGTAATAGGTCTTATCTTGCGCATGTATAATTATAAACAATAAAATCTTAAACCCTAAACAGTTATTTTGTTAGCAGTAGCAGGCAGGCTTAAGAAGTTTATATGTTTGTGATACAATCACTTATTGGTACTTCTACAGTCGAAAGTAGATTTTCAGCATAGCCCATCAAGTAGGTAGATAAGTACTTCATTGGGCATTCTAAGCTTTTAGGCTGAGAGGGCATTATTTCATTTATAAGACTTTTGCATAGATAGACAGTTAATATGAACCTGATGGATGTTTGATTTGCAATTTGTAGGCACAGTCTTAGCGACTTTGTGAAGCCTATTTCTAGTAAAGGACTATCCATATCTGATATCCATCTAACTCCAGATGATTTGGAAGCTTTGGAGGAAACGAGACTCAAGAAAAAGTAAACACATAGAGAGTTGTTGGCACATAGTAAGCTAGATGATGCAATTGTATATAAATGAGTTCATTTTTTTTATAACATTTACTCACTTTTGGAATAATTATTTGTATGACATATTAGTGAAATGAATTATCTTTGTTATTTATGGTATTTTATTTTGTATTGTGAGAATTTTAATGTATTATTTAATTTAAAAATTAGTAAATCTATAAATAATACTTTTTTTAAACATTTAAAATTATGATACGCAAAAATGTGTGTCATCTTCATTTATGACATGGCCTTTCTTGACCAGGGCTTTCTTGATACGCATTGCGTGTCATTAACACGCGCGTCGTAAGGTTATGACACGCCAATGTGTGTCGTCTTCCATTATGACAGGGCCTTCCTTGATACGCATTGGGTGTCGTAAATGCGCGTCGTAATTGCGCGTCGTAAATGAGCGTCGTAAATGTGCGTCGTCTATAGACGACGCACAAAAGCGCATCGTCTCTCTTTATGACAGGGCCTTCCTTGACGCGCATTTGCGCGTCGTCTGAGCCTTTTATGACGCGCAATGAGCGTCGTAAAAGGATGTTTTTCTAGTAGTGGAAGACATTGAGAAAACAGCATTCTGTACTCGATATGGGCACTTTGAATTCGTGGTGATGCCTTTTGGGCTCACCAATGCACCCGCAGCGTTTATGGATCTCATGAACTGCGTGTGTAGCCTGATGCTTGACCATTTGGTCATAGTGTTCATAGATGATATCTTAGTCTATTCTAAGACCAAAGAGGAGCATCAACAACACCTTCGAGAGATTCTGGAAACTCTGGCAAGAGAAAGGCTTTATGCTAAATTCTCAAAATGTGAATTTTGGTTGGAAGAAGTTCAGTTATTGGGGCATGTGGTAAACAAACATGGTATTAAGGTCGATCAAGCCAAGGTTGATGCAATTAAACAACGGAAGATTCCAAAAACACCTTCTGAAATTCGCAGTTTCTTGGGTTTAGCCGGTTATTACCGGAGGTTCATTGAAAATTTCTCTAAAATCGCCTTACCACTCACCCGATTGACCAAGAAATCAATGAATTTCGTTTGGGGCCCGGAGCAGCAGCTGGCGTTAGATGAGTTAAGGAAGCGATTGTGTGATGCTCCGATTTTGGCCTTACCTGATGGGGTTGAGGATATGGTGGTTTACTGTGATGCATCGCTTCAGGGTCTTGGTGTCGTGTTAATGCAACGAGATAGGGTGATAGCCTATGCCTCCCGACAGCTGAAACCCCACGAACGAAACTACCCCACTCATGATTTGGAGCTTCGGGCTGTTGTTTTCGCTGTTAAGATTTGGAGACACTATCTCTATGGAGTGAAGTTTATCATATACACTGACCATAAGAGTCTGAAATATTTGTTCGAGCAGTGGGATTTGAACATGAGGCAGATCCGATGGTTGGATGTGGTAAAAGATTATGATTGTGAAATTCACCACCACCCCGGTAAAGCTAATGTGGTAGCTGATGCTCTCAATCGTAAACAATCTGCCGAACTGATTCGAGCTAAGTGTCTCCGGATCACGATGTTGTCGTCTTTGTTAGGTCTAATCCGGGACGCCCAAAAGACGACAATATTGGAGGAAAACATCAGGCATGAGAAGATTGGGAAAGAGTTGCCTAAGATGGAATGAGACGGGCTGGGTTTGCTGACTCGCTATGATAGGGGTTGGGTTCTATATACCGGGGGAAATCGGAAAACCCTAATGGATGAGTCTCATAAGTCAAAATTTTCTATCCATCCTGGTGCTACTAAAATGTACCGGGACCTCCATGAGGCTTACTGGTGGCATGGAATGAAGAATGATGTGGCTCGATTTGTGGAAGAATGTATGACCTGTCGGAAGGTCAAGGCGGAACACCAGAAACCACATGGGAAGTTGCAACCATTGGAGATTCCTGAATGGAAATGGGAGCATCTAACCATGGACTTCATTACAAAACTTCCTAGAACTACCCGAGGATCCGATACGATATGGGTGATTGTTGATCGTTTGACTAAGAGTGCTCACTTTCTGGCTATAAAGGAGAGCTCATCAGCGGAGAAATTAGTCGAGATCTTTGTTCGGGAGATTTTCTCATTACATGGGGTGCCCGTTTCTATCATCTCCGATCGAGACACCCAATTTAGCTCTCAGTTCTAGAGGAAGTTTCAAGAGGAATTGGGCACACGATTACATTTTAGTACCGCCTTCCATCCACAAACAGACGGGCAGAGTGAGCGGACGATTCAGACCTTTGAGGATATGCTTAGGGCATGTGCGATTGATTTTAGGGGTAGTTGGGATCACCATCTACATGTAGCTGAGTTTTCTTATAACAGCAGCTATCACTCGAGCATTAAAATGCCTCTGTATGAAGCCTTGTATGGGAGGAAGTGCAGGACGCCTGTTTGTTGGGGCGAGGTTGGGTAGAGGGTACTTGGGAGTACCGATATTGTGCTACGGACTACAGAGAAAATCCAAGTGATTCGGGATCATTTGGTCACAGCGAGTAGTCGTCAGAAATGTTATGCCGACAAAAGACGCTCCAATCTTGAGTTCCAGGTGGGAGATTATGTGTTGCTTAAAGTCTCCCCCTGGAAAGGTGTGATTCGATTTCGGAAGGGGGGAAAGCTCGGACCCCGATTCATTGGACCCTACAAGGTCATAGCCCATGTGGGGAAGGTGGCTTACTGTTTAGAGCTTCCTGACAAGCTTAGTCTAATTCATAATACGTTCCACGTGTCTCAATTACGAAAATGCGTTGTTGATGAGACCGCTATGATACCACTGGAGGACATACAGATTGACGAGCGTCTCAATTATGTTGAGAAACCAATCGCTATTTTAGAACAAAATACGAAAGCCCTCCGCAACATGACTATAAACCTGGTTAAGGTGTAGTGGTAACATAGGAACGGTTCGGAATGGACTTAGGAACCAGAATGTGAGATGCGGGCTCATTATCCAGATCTGTTTCTAGGTGTTGACTTCAAGGACGAAGTCCATTCTTAGTGGGGGAGAGTTGTAACGCCCCGGATTTTCTTGGTACATTTGGTTATTTTAATTTAATTATCCTTGTAACCTTGGGTTAATTTATTTAACCAATGCCTAATTTCTTATGTTATTGGACTCTTTTGATCATCTTGTAAACTCCTTTTATTGAAGTCCATGGACTATGGGCCTATTTGCAAAGTCCATCTAGTATATAGTACTTAATGTGTTAATTCAGTCATTTCGAACACACACACACACACAAGAAACTGTAACAACCTGTTATTTCAAGTTAGTAAAAATCGAGTCATGTAACCTCTTTGAGAAAGGAATTAGAATATCATCGAAAAATGAAGTATTCAAAAACTCTAATTGGAGTACACTATGTGGTAGTTATTGTCTTAAGGTATCCGAACATATAAATAACACAAAAATCCGAGTTATAACGAAGAAGTTATGATCATTCTAAGTTTTACGACAAAAACCAGCAATACGAAGTTGCGTAAAACCGCAAAGTTTCAATAAAACACTTTCCGACCTTAGGTGTCTAAATGAAAGTCGTAGATATCGTTAAACTACAAACATGCATAAAAAAGAATGCTCAAATCGGACATCGTACGAATAAGTTATGAATTTTTAAAGAAATTCCTTAATCACGTCATTTTAATAAATAAATAATAAAAATAATTCTGGAATTTGCCAACAGAATCTAAATGAAAGTTGTAGATCGTAGTCTCACCTTCGCGGGGATATACAGAACGTCAAAAACGGAGTTCGTATGAAGGAGATATGAATTTTCGAAGTTTGATAAATAATTTATATATATTCTTTATTAAAACTTCGGTATTATCCGAAGGGGAGTTAGCTTCCTCATCCGAGGTACGCGCTGCATACTCCTGTACGCCCCGCGTACCCGAGGAACTTGGCCTCAAACCGTCCATGTCGCCCTATGCGAGGCATCCGACCCGCCCGTCCGACCCGCTGTCCCATCCGACCTGACTGCCTTAGCCGTCCCATCCGAGGACGAGGCAGTCGAGGCTTCGGTCACGCATGACGTACGCGTACGCGCTGCGTACGAGCGTACGCCCCGCGTACGAGGCCTCTCAGGCCCCCCTATAAATAGCATGCGAGGGTTCCCGAGAAAATGGCCAATTCTCTCTCCTTTTTCTTGCGTTTTACCTCGTTTTCCGTGCTCGCACTACCCCGAAGCCCTGGTCATTTTGTGCAAGTCCCGAAGGTCGATTTTTCTCCCGAGGAATCCTGAGATTTCCGAGGAAAATTCGTTTCCCGAGACGAAACTCTGCCCGGTTTTCCATCATGCTATCTTCAAACTTTCAAGTGAGTTCATACCCCTTTCAAACACACTTTAAATACATTTTAAATTCTTTTATACTCTTTTATGGGGGGAATACAAGTAAACATACGGTTATTATCGCGTATTTTATAAAGTTTCACTTCACTTGTTTTATCGAATAAATCACTTGGAACTCATTACTATTATGGAAAACTCTTGTCCTACTTTGCGTGCATTAGACATTATACAAAGTATATAATGATTTCAAAGTAACTTTCATTGTTAAGTCGTTTTATGCATTCTAAAAACTTATGATTTTGCCTTGTCAAACATTGTGAAAAAGGATAAACTTTGCATAGAAAACTATCACTTTAATACGGGCTTAGTTGAGAATCCATGAGACGTGTATATCTTCAAACGTTACTTTTCTTTATTAGAAAGTAATGCTGCAAGTCCTGTCTATAACCAGAGTCTCCCGTTCGGAGAACGTGTCAAATGTGTATAGATCTATACGGGAAGTCATGATCCCGCGCCCTGACTGTTAGCTACAGTCCGTCTTTTGGGGTGACAGTTGTCATAACGCTGCGACGCCTGAAGAACTTCGTTACAGGCATATTATGTTTACTATGGTTATAAAACTCATCGGATATACAATTATTATGGTATTATGCTTTTATGAACGAGTAGCTATTAAAACTATTCTTCATCTAATAAATGCGATCTTCGTATAGTTTTACTATATAAAACTATGACACAACTTTTGAGAACGTCAGTTTCTTGCGATTTTCGATCTTAGAGACTGCCATTTATGTTAGGAAAATAAGGGTTTCTCCTGCATACAAACCAAACAACTAATAGGAAAGTAAGGGATTTTCCTGGTGCAATTATTTACAACTTATAACACGAACATTTATATGCATTTCATACTTTTATAAGAAAATAAGCTTTTTCTTGGAAAACACAACAACTCGTATCTCAACCATTAGGGAAAATATGGGATTTTCTGGATCTAATACATTCACTTTCAACACAACAAATCACAACTCTTTACATTTGAAATGATGCGTTTTCTGGAAAATATACACCCATTTTGGAATGGCATCCAATTTTTCTAAACTACTTATGAACTCACCAACTTAATCGTTGACACTTTTTCTTTGAAATAACTTGTATTCTCAGGGAACCGCTAAGCAGGTTTGGGAATCAACTTTTGGGATTAACGCGCTGGCGTTAATTACTTCTTTTGGATGATGTTTATGTATTTATCTTTTGAACATGTAATGAATACAATTATGTAAACATCTTGGAAACTTTAATATATATGGTGGTGTGTACTTTCCTTTTTATGAACTGTTATGATACTGAATATGACGTCCTCCGCCCCCGAACATTTCTGCCGTTCTGGTTTGGGGGTGTAACAGAAACACACTCTAAAACCTCCCTCTCTCTCTCTCACTAAAATCGTCCTCTATCTCTTTGGGATCAAGAGCAACCAAGGGGATGTTGTTTGGAGCTTAATTCTTGTTCATTTCCAGCCTTGATTCATATTGGTATGAACCTCCTTATCATTTCTTACAACTTGATTCATAACCTTGTTCTAGTTTTATGATTTCATATTCACTTCTTCTACTTCTTATTTGATTTGTAATTTTATGTTATACATAATATAAAGGTCCTATCTTCACCCCATATATGGTGGATGATGGATCTAGGGTTTTACATGTGGCAAAAGATCATGGAAACCCTAAAAGGGAGAATGGTGATTTTATGTGCTTTATATTCACTTTCATGTTGATTGTTATTACAATATTGTGGCAAAATGAAATCCTAATGATACCTAACCCTTTTTAGTACCACCATGATCATGGGGACTAAATTGGGATGATGAACACATCTTAAAATGTATTTCAAAGGGAGAAGGATGGATAAGCCAAAAAGGAATCACGGGTGGCTACGATTCTGTTTTCCATCAGATCTGTAGTCATTTTGTAAAACTCATATCTTGAGCTCTAGAACTTCAACAGACCCCAAACAAGTTCCAAAAGTTCAAAAATTGAGTTGGCTAACTTTCTTAAGAAGGCTAATCTCACTTATAAGGACTTTATCTATGGGAAAGAATGGCATCTTTGCTGTTAGGTCTGATCCGGGTCTGTTCTGATATGTCATTTTGTTTTCATCATTTCTAAGGCTTGGAAAACGATCCAGAGTGATTCCAAGTTTCTATATGTTCCTTATGTTATGAGTTTTATGATCTGGAGAAGATGGGGTGTTATTTCCAATTATAAACTGGCTAGAATGGATCCACACTCCAGATCAGTGGGCAGTCACCAGCTTTTGCTAGTGCTGTGATTGTCCACAATGTGAATTATATATCCGGAGTTTGGGAGATGCTATTCATTCAATTCTAACTCTGAGACTTTCATTTGTATGTGATTTACTTCTATTAATTTTTGTTTGGACTAATTCTACTCACAAGTTAGGTAGAATTGGCCAACATCACTTGACTATATTGTTGGATACAGAAGTGATACACCATTTTGTAAAATTCATATTTAATTCATTTTTTGGAGTTAGAATGAGTTCTTTATAGTTGTGGAATCCTGAGCAATCATAGTTTCCTATAAAATTTAGTTAAAGCTATGTTTCTGTTTTAGATTTTGGAGTAAATCCATTTTAAACAGCAGCTCTGTTTTAGAGACCTTGCTGTGATTACTCTTTTCTCAACTCATAACTTCATTACTTCTCCTTTCTAACCTTTAGTCCTTCTTAGGTGGGGTTTTTAAGTTTGCTCAAGCTTGGTAGCATTATTTGATTCTTAGCTATCCTTACAACTCACTCAAGGTGAGTTCTCTCACAATGTTGTATTGATGATTGTGTTTGCTAGTTAGCTCGTGTGTGATTATTTGAATTTATTATAAAAGCATGCTATATAAGTATTGTTTTAATTCGTACATGTGCACTGTATGTAACTAATCATGGATATGGGGACACCACCAAAGGATATGGATTTACCGGCGCGGTGGATAGGTAAGATCACCAACGTAATACTCATTGTGAGGTGTGGTGATTAGGGCCAAGTGATACGGGATCTTCCCTGTGCGGCTCAAACCTACAAGTCCTTCTTGTATTATTGGCGTTGATTTGTTCTTTGCCCTTATTATTAAAGATATAATTGGAAAATGGATTAGGGTTAGTAAATATGAATGTTAGTACAATGTCTGTGTTTGAATTCATTAAGCTTTGTGCTTACGGTTTCCCTTATAACTTTTCAGGTGTGTTAAGATTAAAGAGGCTAAGGCTTGACATGGAGCACTGGGATGTCACTACTAGTTATTTTTGTTGGGACCTTATTATTATTATTACCTCTGCACTTATTTTATAAGATTATTAAGTAGATGGATTATGTTATGACTATTTCAATTGTTTTAATTTAATTTAAGATGGGTTTTAAAAGTTTAAAATTTTGGAAAAAATTTGGGTGTCACATTATGTTATGACTATTTCAATTGTTTTAACTATCAGCTTTTGTTTAAAACAATTCATTAGTGATTCATTGGTATAATTAGATCCTGTAATTTTTCCATGTTATAGCACCTTATTATGTTTGTTCTGTTATTGTGTATTGTATTTTCCTCCCAGTTTCTCTTTATTATGTGTTCTCTTATGTTATCTTGTATTGTATCTCTTCATATAGTATGTATTGTATTAGTATAGACTCGTGAATGAACTAACTCTTGTGTGATTCCTTGTACTTGGAATAGTAAGTAATATCTCCTAACTATACCTATTATAGTTATTAGTAATGTATGTGTATAACCGAAAGTATGTCCTTGCTACCCAAAGGTACTGAACTAATTGATGGAACTTTTATGTCTATATATGTATACATGATATATAATTAATATTTAGGTGACATTCGGACGAATAACCAATGCCCTAAGGCCACATCCCAACGAGGAAAAGGAAATAAAGCGAGCTAGCCCTCTTAAGTCCTTTAAACATTACTTATATAACTATACATATATGGGCATGCATTTGACAATATAAAAGTATAAAAGAAGTTTTGTAAAACCTTTTAAAAGTCTAATAACTAAGAAATGATGACTTGATGTTAGTTTATAAAATGATTTGAAGGTAGTTTGTTTGATAAGATAGTTTTAAGTAAAAGGAAAACCTTTGTTTGAAACACAATTGCAACAGAGTTTCAAAAGGAAACATACAGTATGTAAAACAGTTTGATAAAGAGTTTTAACATGTAAAAACGTACGAGAAAGTCATTTGGAGTAATCTGTTTGGTAAAACAGCCAATAGTATAGTAAATCCATTTTTATGCTAGTTATTAATCACATGTGATTGATATAATAACTAGCATGATTCGAATTGTATTCCCCCTATAAAGAATTTATAAACATTTAAAAACGTTTAAAAGGTTAATTAAGGGGTATGAACTCACCTGAAGTGAGTGAATCGTATGGAAGTGTGAGACAAGTGCTTGGTGTCAAGTGAAGACATAAACAAACACAATGATCCTAATAACATATAAAGACATATGTATATATACAGTTAGTGATTATAACACTAATTAGACAAGTATAAACATCCTAATGTGTGGAAAACACTTTGGTCAAAGTGTTAGGAGGCCATTGGGTTGCAACAAAGGATTGCAAGGCATCGAAGTTGAGTTTATGATCCCTGAACCATACTTATTGGAGTTTACGACCCAGGGGAGTTTACTCCTGGCCGTACGCTCTCTGATGGGTCTCCAATTGAGGCTTAAAGGCAAGACGTCTTTAGTGGTTAACTGTTCTAAGGCTTATACAAGAGGCTAGGTGAGTTTAAGGTCCAAGAAGGACCCTAACTTGAGTTTTCAGCCTAGGAACCACTTCCTTACGAGTTTATAGCCGTAAACTCATGATGGGAAGTACCATTTCATTGCTTGAAGTCCCTAGTTTAATGGGGTATAGTTCTACACTAAGTTATGGGCATAAGGAAGGAGATTAGGTCAACTTTGCACCACTTAGGGGAGTTTACGGCCCTGGGGAGATCGTTGGCTATAAAGTCTCATTCAACCCTCAAAACATGGTGTTTAAGGTCCATAACACATCAACGATGTGATCTAGATTAGTGTCCAAGGACAAAGTAGGGACTAGGGTTCATTTTGCCCCACTTATAGGGGTTTACGACCCAAGAGCATGTATTGGCCGTAAACTCCTATAATTACATGATTCTTTGTGATTTCAAAGCCTTAAACATGTTAAACCTAGTATACAACGAGTTAGAACAAGAGTACTTACGATCTAGGAGCTTGAATGGTCGGTTTTAGCCAAGAACACTAGTGTGTGTTCTTTGTGTTCTTGGTGAAACTTGAAGATCTACACAAATGGAATGATTTCACGGATGAAATCATGTAAGATATCAACTAGTTAGGGCAAGAAACTTATGAGTTTTGAAGATCGGGGACGAAGATCGGGATGGTACTTGAGAGGATTTCAGCCAAGGAAGTGAAAGAATGGAACAAATGGCCAAAATATCAACATATAGGGGGAGTTTATGGCCCACATGGAGTTTACGTCCGTAAACTCCCATGTGGTGGCCGTGAATTCTTTGTAAAGGGGTTTTAGACTTGTTCTTTATGTTATATCTTCAGCAGATAAACCCCGACACTTATCCCTTTAGTGTACAAGGCTCAGAACTCTCCAACAGACTCCAAATTGTGCTAAATGATAGCAGGAATGAGTTTGACTTTCAATGAAGTGTTAGACTGAACAGGATGGAAATTTTCGGGTTGTAACAGCAGAAGTGTGAGAGGATTGTGGGCCGAGTAGCTTCCTTTGACTATGACATTCGAGGATTTTTGACCTTTCATGGGAGAGTATGGCTACCGTACTGGGTTGGAGTACGACAGGTGTTGATGGACGAGGCTCATAAGTCTCGTTTCTCCATCCACCCATGGGTGATGAAGATGTCCAGAGATCATCGACCTGATTATTGGTGGCCCCTCATGAAGCGAGGCGTAGCTTCGTACATGGAGAGATGCCTGACATGTAGGAAGGTCAAGGTGGAGCACTAGAGGCCCCATGATAAGATGCATCCATTATACATTCCTATGTGGAAATGGGAGGACATCACTATAGATTTCATCACTAAGCTTCCCAGGACTACACGTGGAGTTGATTCGATTTGGTTCATAGTAGATCGGTTGACCAAGATCGTGCATTTCATACCGATCCAAGAAAGTATATCGTCTGAGAAGCTAGCCGATATTTATGTGCGCAAAGTTGTGGCATAACATGGGGTGCCTGTTTTGGTAGTGTCAGACCGAGACGTCCGTTTCACTTCCAGGTTTTGGAAGCGATTTCATGACGAGATGGGTACTCGTCTCCATTTTAGCACTGCTTTCCACCCTTATACAGACGGGCAGAGCGAGAGGACGATTCAGACTCTCGAGGAAATGCTTTGGGCATGTGTCCTAGATATCGGTGGCAGTTGGGATACGTATCTTCTATTAAGAGAATTTTCGTATAACAACAGTTACCACGCTAGTATTGACCGCCCTCCTTTCGAGATGCTCTACAGGAGGAAGTGTAGGACCCTGATTTGTTGGGGCGAGGTCGGTTAGCGGGTCATCAGCAGCACTGAGGTGGCACTCAAGACCATAGAGTTGATCCAGTAGGTCCGCAGTAGACTGTAGACTGCATAGAGTTGGCAGAAAAGTTACGCCGACAGGAGGCGTTCGGACTTGGAGTTTCAGGTAGGCGATATGGTTCTCCTCAAAGTATCACCCTGGAAGGGTGTTATCAGGTTCTGGAAGAGGGGACAGATGGGCCCAGGTTCATTGGTCCCTTTAGGGTTTTGGCCCGGGTGGGCCGAGTTGCTTACCGATTGTATCTCCAAGCAGAGCTTAGCCAGATCCACAACACCATCCATGTTTCTCAGTTGCGGAACTCTTTGGTGGATTAGTCCGCAGTAGTACCATTGGAAGATATTCAGGTTGACGGTAGCCTGAATTATATCAAGAGACCAGTTGCGATCACAGATCGGAAGACGAAGACCTTGAGGAACAAGGTGGTTCAGTTTGTGAAGGTGCAGTGGCAGCACCGAAAGGGTACAAAGTGGACGTGGGAGACCGAGGAGGAGATGAGAGAGCATTATCCAGACTTATTTACATATTCAATAGTAGTAGACTTCGAGGATGAAGTCTAAGATAAGTGGGGGAGATTTGTAACGCCACATTTTTGTATGCATTTTAAATAAAGTAATTTTTCATTTCTTAAGGGGTACTAGACGAGTTAGTAGCCCGACTCATCGAGTAGAGAGGCGATTTTCACGTGGTTTAAGTTGGCTACTCGACAAGTCCATATTATTGGACTCGGCGAGTCTGGCAGTCTAGATGAAACCCTAATTTCAAGGGTTTGCACCCTATTGAAACACCTCTATGCGCCCAAAATCAACCTCAATCACCCTCAGAACGTCCCTTACTAAACCCTAGCTTTCCTTTAAGCATTCTTGGAGTATTTCTCATCTTGTGAAGGATTTTGGTGCATTTTGGAGTTAGAAGAAGAAGAGAGGAGAGAGGTTTTCAAGAAGAGCAAAGATGATCTGAGTTTCTTATGTCATTCAAGTTCCCATTGAGGTATAAATCTCGAATCTTTGCTTATTATCATGTAGATCTCCTTAAAAGCTTGCTAGTGTTGTTTTTGAGCCATTTCTAGACTTTGATGTCGATTTAAGAGTAGTTAAGATGAATGGGCTTCAGATCTAAGCATTTCAGAACTCTTTAAGCTCAAGGTTGCTACCTTTATTGAGCTAAATTCCCATTCCAAACCTAGATCTCCTCTTTTAGATCATCATTGGGTATTTGAGCTTCTTATGAGCATGCATGTATGTAAAGTTAGAAACTCTACGTGTGAATCCAATCCTACGAACCTAGATCTATGAATTGGATGCACTGGAAATGAGCAAAATCGACTGTATAGTAATGTCATGCATGGGACTCGGCAAGTTGTTCTTCAAACTCGTTGAGTCGAGTCGCGAGTCCCCAATTTTTCCCCATTTGAGAGTTTAGGGTGGAATCAATGAGTGGGAAATGGACTTGGTGAGTTAGATCTCAAATCTAGTTATGGAGGGACTCGGCGAGTCTACAACCTGACTCGGCGAGTCCAAGGCAATCTTTTTGCCTCAAGAACAGACTCGACAAGTTTTTCATACAACTCGACGTGTCAAATGAAGATGGACTCAATGTTTGTGTCGAAGAAGAACTCTTCGAGTCTTTGCTAAACTCGATGAGTTGAAGCGAGTAACGTATTAGAAAAGGTGTTAGGGACTCCGCGAGTTGGCGGCCCAACTCGGCGAGTCCGGTCCACCGAAAGTTGACTTTGACCAGGAAGTTGACTTTGACTAGGGGTAAAATAGTCATTTTACCCTAAGGGCAGTTATCAATACCTGATCTACTGTTTTTGGGATTTGTAGCCGGGGAGTTTCGGAGTAGCAGTCAGCCAGTTTCAGATTTAGCATCTCAGCAGCCATCGTTACGAGGTGAGTTTCCTTCCATTAGGAACGGGTCTACGACCACAATGTCGACCCGTTTAGTTAGCAGTAGTTCCGGACTTTGGTCCGATGCAGTAGTTAGTGTGCTTGATGTCTTTGTGATTCAATCATATCTTTGTGTTATGTGTTACGGGCTTCGGTCTGATGCAATATGCAGTATATGTGTTATGATTATGCTATGCTATGTTCATTCAGTTTCTGGACTTCGGTCTGATGCAATTTCTGGATTTCGGTCCGATGCAGAGAGCAAGCCCCTAGTTAGTTTTAGACTTTGGTCCGATGCAGTTTCTAGACTACGGTCTGATGCAGAGGTCAAGGCCCTGGTAAGTTTCCAGACTTTGGTCCAATGCAGTTTCTAGACTTCGGTCCGATGTAGTTTCTGGATTTCGGTCTGATGTAGTGGGTAAGGCCCAATATGTGCTTTATGTGTTATCGTATCGTATGTGGTAGTTTGGGGGAGCTCACTAAGCTTCGTGCTTACAGTTTCATTTCTGGTTTCAGGTACTCCCACTAGCAAGGGGAAGAGCTCGGGTTGATGGTATGGCACACACCACCGTTGCAGTTTTATCCTGAGAATTTTATTCAGATATTTTGATATGATATTGACTTCAGTTTGAATTGGTAAATTTACTATGGTATTTTGAGACATACGATTCATGGATTTGTTATATAACATTTGATGTTGTGGTTTTTAGTTATATTAAAACAAAAATAAATGGGTGGTATTTTTCGGATGTTACAACATCTCTATCTCAAATGTGGCGTATGTAGCTGATTTGAAACATAATTTGATAAGTGTTGCTCAGCTCACTGATTCAAATCTATGTGTGGAATTTTGCAAAAAGTATAGCTATGTAATGACTGGCGAATGGAAAGAGTGTTTAATCAAGTCTCTTCATAACAAGAACATGTACCCGCTGGACATCAATATGATTATTGGCAAACGGCAACTCTGCCTTATCTCCAACGTTGTTCCTGTCGTCAGTTAGTTATGGCACCGAAGGCTCGCTCATCTGAACTTTGGGCACATGAATGATCTCGTATTGGTGAAATGGTGAGAGGTCTACCTCTTCTCAAATTCAAAAACTAATCATTTGTGTGCCACTTATGAGTGTGGTAAGCAATCGAAGAAGGTTCATATTGTAATCATTGAAAAATACATTTCGGAACCATTGGAACTTCTACGCATTGATCTTTGTGGACCATCCAATGTAGAAAGTCTTCATCATAAGAAATACATTCTTGTGATTGTTGATGACTTTACAAGGTTCACTTGGGTCTCCTTCCTAAGGCTGAAATCTGAAACAGCCTTAGAGCTCATCAATTTTATCAATGAAATAGAAGTTCTTATCAAACTCCCAGTTAGGAGAATTCGAAGTGACAATGTATCGGAATTCACTAATTCCACCATTGAGAAATTCTTCATAGAGAAAGGAATTGACCACAACTTCTGAGTTCCTTATACTCCATAACAGAACAGTGTAGTCGAAAAACACAATAGAACTCTCATTGAAGCTGCTCGATCCATGCTAAACTTTGTAAATCTACCACTCTACCTCTAGGCTGAAGCCGTATCAACTGCCTGTCTCACTTAAAATCGGAGTATCATCAATCAACGCCTCAACATGACACCGTACAAAGCAATGAATGGTTGGAAGCCAACAATCTCGTTACTTCATGTTTTCGGATGCCAATGCTTCATCAAGAACAACTATGATCAACTTACCAAGTTCCAACCTAAATCTGATGAAGCCATCTTCCTTGGGTACTCTTCAAAATCAAAAGCTTATTGAGTTCTTGACTGGATAACTCTTGTTCTGGAAGAAAGCTTTG
Organism: Lactuca saligna; assembly: GCF_052625555.1. Taxonomy (NCBI): domain Eukaryota; kingdom Viridiplantae; phylum Streptophyta; class Magnoliopsida; order Asterales; family Asteraceae; genus Lactuca; species Lactuca saligna. The sequence continues at coordinate 79,753,459 of NC_136418.1, forward strand.
ATGTTACTTTCGATAACAACTTCGTTTGGAATTCTGGCCCAACCCATATTACAACTCACATTATGGAGTTTGATGCTCCACCGGCAGGATGTCCGAACCCGCAAACAATTCTTGAAGTTGATTTTGGAACTCTCTTTGGACCTTCCGAAACAACCCTTGATTCAGAATCTCGAACAAGGCCAATCCCCACTCCTATCTCTCCTACAGAAGCCCCTGTCTCACAAAACATCTCCAGTCCGATACCAAGCATCCCTCAATATGATTTCGAACCGTTTCAACCTTCTCAGGTTGAGGGGAGAATGCTCATCCCTCTCTTGAATCAAATGTGGATGGCTTCCAAGATGCAGCTGCTGATTTCGACAACTCCAATCCTATCAACATTGATGAAAATGAAAATTTATTTGAGCTCCCTTCTGATGATGATGTCAACCTCTCCAGTTCAGAAGTTCAGGGAGAGCATCATCCTCATATTCAAACCGTTCATGAGGAGCAGATCAATCCCATTGTTGATATCGAATCGACTGTTGCACATGAACTCCCAAGGTCACACGTCTAGACAAAGGATCATCCTCAGAACCAAGTAATCAGAAACCCTAATGCTGGTGTACAGACTTGTTCTACTACAATTATCCAAAATGAATTCCATTTATCAGCATTTATATCCATGGTTGAACCCAAATCCATCAAGAAAACATTAGAGCATGCTAACTAGATTACAACCATGCATGAAGAAGTGGCAGAATTCGACTGAAATGAAGTATAGACTCTCGTGCCTCCTCCTCAAAATCATCCCATTGTCGGTACGATATGGGTATTTGGCAACAAGCAAGATGACACATGAGTTATTATTCGAAATAAAGTAAGCTTAGTGGCAAAAGAAATTACACAGATTGAAGGGCTCAACTACGATGAGACCTTTGCTCCTGTTGCACGTCTTGAAACCATCAAAATCTTTCTTGCTTATGCTGCTCACAAAGGCTTCAAAGTTTACCAAATGGATGTTAAGAGTGCTTTTCTTAATGGTGAACTCGACACTGAAGTATATCTTCAACATCCCCCCGATTTTGTTAATCTCTCCTTTCCAAACTATTATTACAAACTCCAGAAGGCAGTCTACGGCCTCAAATAGGCTCCTCAGGCATGGTAAGAGACTCTCACAGATTTTCTTAACCGCTCCAGTTTTCAAAGAGGAATTCTAGATCCTACCCTGTTTCGAAGATCAAATTGAAAGCATCTCATGCTGGTTTAAATTTATGTGGATGACATCATTTTTGGATCTATGGGTTCATCTATGGTTTTTGAATTTGCTAAACTAATGATCAATCAATTCCAAATGAGCTTGACTCGGGAGTTAAGCTTTTTTATTGGCCTCCAAGTCAAACAGACTAACAGAGCAATCTTCATTCACCAAGAGAAGTACATTTCGGAACTCCTCAAGAAATACTCAATGGATACATGTGCCTTAGCTAAGGTACCAATGGGCTTCAGACACAAGATCTTTGCCGACCATTCAGGTGTTTCAGTTGATGAAAAGAAGTACCGAGGAATGATTGGATCTTTTGTCTATCTACAGGAAGTCGTCCGAATATCATGTGTTTTCACATGTTTGTGTACCAGATTTCAAGTCAACCCAAAGATGTCTCATCTCTTGGATGTGAAACAAATTTTCTAATACCTCAAAGGTACAAAGAGTCTCGGAATCTGGTACCCAGCAAAGGAGAGCTTCCTACTTCAAGCCTATTCAAATTCAAACTATTGTGGTCTTCAACTTGATAGAAAAAGAACTTTAGGTGGCTATTAGTTCTTAGGTGGTCGTTTGGTTAGTTGGTCATCCAAGAAACAAAACTGCATTGCACTCTCTACAGCCAAAGTCGGATACATTGTTGCCGCCAGCTGTATATCTCAGGTTCTGTGGATGAAATCTCAACTCTTAGATTATGGTTACCGCTTTCAAGGCATTCCTATCTATTGTGATTCTCAAAGTGACATTGCGATTTCTCACAATCCAATTTAGCACTCAATGACTAAGCACATTGATAGAAGGTACCATTTCATAGAAGATCATGTTCTAAATGGTAACATTGAACTCATTTTTGTTCCATCTAATGATGAGATTGCTGATGTTGTTACTAAGGCATTAAACGAAACCAAATTCAATGGTTATCTACACAAGATGGGTATGATTATGCCAGATACTCAGTTCTTTCAAGAGCATTGTTCTCTTTGATAGAACTATTTGAAAGAAAATTAGTTCCTATCTTAAAAACCTTTTTACATCTCGGAACTAGTTTCTCTCGGAATACGGTGGATCAATTTACTTGTCTTTATTTCTGACCATCACTTGAGTTTTAAGCTGTACAGTTCATCCTGATTATTTGTTGTTCAAAATCCACATAGTCATAGTGCTCAATTTTTCATCTCAGAATATACTTCGTAATAGCATCCTGGAATTCCACTCCGGAAAAGTATTGCATTCTGCACTTCGGAATTTCAAAATTCACTGCGGAAGTTTTCTCAAATCTTACTCCGGAATACTTTCCAAATCATTTTTTGAAAACTTTTTCAAATCCATTCCAAAAATTCTTGAAAATCATCATTTCGTAATTTTTGCTCCAAAATCATAAATCTTTTCCAGAATCGCAAGCAATTTTTGACTCCAGAATCGAATTTTCCTTAACTGAAACTCTCTCCGGATTATTTCCTATTCCAGACCATTTTTCAAAACAACTATGTTCTAGAGCATAACTCTTTATCCGCTGGATCTTACACTGTCCGAAATCGCTCATCCGGAATTCCATAGGTTTATAAGGCGAAACTTTATTTATTGCAACTGTTACTTTGTAAGGATCCTAATCTAATCTTCCTTGATTTTCCTGCCACGACTGTACATCTCCAAAAGTAACCATCCAATTGCAGTTTGGGTTTTCTATTTCTAACTTAAAACAGCCCTAACTTTTCCTTCCCAAGTCAAATCAACCCCCAAAAATCCATTTTTCAATTAATGCAACCCGGTTTGAATTCGGATCCTCATCATTACCATTCCTAACCCGACTCATTTCCCTTACCTATATATACCTATCGAAACTCCCTTTTACCTCTTTACACGCCCAAATCTTCCAAAACCCTCAATTTCTCTCTGTGTTCACCGTGTTCTTCAAGCACTCATCCTTTGCAACAATGGCTTCCCAATATTCTCGACAGAAGAATGCGCCAACTACCTCTACTCCCAAGAAGTCGATTGCAAAAAAGAAACCCTGGAAGGGATCATCGTCTTCAACATCGCCTGAACCCTTTCTCAGGGATACCACACAGTTATTTTCACTAAACCCTATGGATTACAATGAATCCATTAGAGTTATGATCGAGTTCATAGCCAACCATCCCATCTCCATCCCTCTCACTAAAGTCCTTGAACCACCTCTTCCACTTCACCATCTCCACAGGGCTTTCACAAGAATCAAAGAAGAAGACGATGTACTGGAAACCAAAATCATTGGCGATAGAATTGTTCCAATCTACAAATCCGCTTTCTTAAAGGCGATCAGTGTTAAAGAAAACCCCAAGGGCTTCACTATTCAAGAACCAGCTACAGAGGAATTCCAACTGTTCTTGAATCACATTGGATATAACCAGGACTACAAGGCAAAAGGCTTCAAAAAATCAGTTGTTTCCGGACTCTGGACCGTGCTGGTGCATCTGATCATTTGAGGACTATTCAGAAAGCATGGATGAATGGATACACTTAGCAAGGACTAGTTGTATGTGGTCTACAACATTTATTCCAGATGTGATAATGCAGTTAACCTTCCGGAGGTACTATGGTAAAACTGTTGGGTTATGAGCATTCTAACACTCCTAAGTGTACATGCAACCCTAAATACCTTGGATCTATGTTTTCTCTATTATACATGCAAATATGAATATCCAAGGTATTATCCTAAACTAGCATACACAATTATCAATATAACAAGATAGAATACATACCTCTTTGATGGAGCTTGTCTTCATGAAGCTTGAGTGCCTAGTGCCCCAAGTGTGACACCTCAAATGGTTCACAATCATCAAAACACTTAGAATAACTTAGAGAGAATTCTACACTTCATGAAATCGGCTAGCCCTTTCTTATTCTCACTAGTGGCCGATTTTCCTCAAGAATAAGATGCTTATATAGTTATACAATTAGGGTAAACCCTAATTGTCATGACTTTTCATTTCCTTGGATCCATGGGTTCAAATATACCATGGAGCATCCATGGAGCATCATATGGGTTTTGGCCCAACTAGATAATCCATGGAGCATTAGCCCACTATACAAATATGGATGATTTACACAATCAACCCATATATTTAATTAGTCTTCTTTTGATCACATAATTAATCCTAGATTAATTCTTGATCCATACTAATTAAATAATCTTATTATTCTTATTATTAATATACTAGAACTTATAATATATTAATAACCATAAGTGTCTTATTTCTCTCATTATAGTCTATCCAAGTGCATGATGGTATGCAACCCAAATGGACCATGCCGGGTCGGGTCAAGTCTTACCAATTATAGTTATGGACTTAGACATTAATCCAACAGTCTCCCACTTGGATAAGTCTAAAACTATTATTGTGTATGACTTCAGGAACCAACTGGCAAACGTAGCTCTCAAAAGCTTCTGTCGAACTCTGACCTTGTAGATGAACTCTGACCTTTGTCAATGACTTGTCCATTAGATAAGGGATCATATATTCCTCCATTCTAGATATCATATGGACTGAGACATGGATTATAATCATTCTCTCTGCCCATTTGTTGTTTCCCGATTTCCGATTTATGACGACTGACTAATTGAACAAATCAAATCAGTCCTGGCCCGGCCGAGCACTTCCATTTGTCATCATCAAATCATCGAGGGGCCCACAGATATCGCTTTTATCCCGAAGGTAAAAGGAATGGACAAACTTCGACTCATATGGCTTGTTCTACTACTTGTTGAATCATACACAAAGACATGTTTAATAACATCGAGTTACCAATGCATTTTCGTGCAATCAATGTACAACCAACTCATAGTAACAACTCATATCTCTAGGTTTGAAGAATATAAGATATTATCGTCTCATGATCACTCGTGATAAAATCCATGAAGTGATTCCAACGAGCGCGGGTTGAATCCAATACTCAGAACTTATGAGCACTCATGAGTGTTGTAGCCATTTTTCCAACACCTTAGACCTCTACAAGCCAACTCATGACAGTCTTAATTCATATCTACTTCCAACATATGACCGACTGTGGATGTTTTGAATAACTTAGTCATTCCGGAAGAATAACCTAGTTTATTCGGGAAGTCAAAACATGCAAAGTGAAACATAATAATAATTGAATCGAATATGGTCTCAGAACTTATGAATATAAATAAAACACTTTTTATTTATCACTATATGATTACACATTATTCGTTGTATACTGTTTTAGCTATCAACTTTATTCTTGAATTTAAAAACAATATTTGTCCCATGCTCCAAGCATGTACACTATGTTTCCTAAACACTAGTCATGCCATACACCAAGTATGCATACTATGTTTGTCTATGATCTTTACTTTGTGAACTAGATCAATTGAACATAACTTCAATGATTCTCTTTTCACACTCCCAAATCCTTACTGCAAATGCAAGAATTCCAAATTCATGCCATTTACTGAAATCTGTTAGATTCTGAACTTATATGCATTGATCCTCTTGTAATGATTATGCACAAAGTCAGAAAGACTTGGGAACAATCATTACAGAGCATTCCAAAGGAGATCAACTCCTTGGAACCATCCTTCTTGCATTAAGTATTCTTAATCTTACACAGATTGAAAATTCTAACTTTGAAACATTTCCAGATTCCATTTCGACTATCACTTCTGAATAAGAGTTGCCTCCTTACAGATTATGTCAATATGGTCTTTCCAGAATTATCACTATACTTCCAACTGTCCTTGAGCAACCAATCTTTGGTAAACCTTAGATTGTCCTCGACAATTGTTTAATCCTTTTAGGCATATCCAGTTCTAAACCTTTTCCCTTCTTAATACCCCAGGCATTTGGAAACTTTTAGAACGGATAACTATAGCACATGTAATCGATCCTATATCTGAAGCATATGGGACACGATTCATGATGTCTCACATAAAGACTAAACCAGTCTTTTGCTATAACATTTCCATTTCTATTTGCCAAGTTCTCATAATTCAGATTATGAAAAGGGATGCCGTAATCATAATCAAATTTAAGAACGCAAATAATGGACCCATATACATAATTTCCTTATGTTGAGCCATTCCAACATGAAATTCATATATATCCTTTACTAAATGATTAAAACCTCACGATCTAAGCTTATAGATTTGAGATGAAGTATAATTTCCTCTCCCTTAATTATAGCAAAACAACTTTTTCCCAATTGAAACCTTTTGTTTTCTATAATTAACATTGCTAGCTTGCAATACTAATCATAATTATCATGCTCCCACTAACATGATGATTATTAGCATAACACTTATGCTCCCACTAGCTTTGACATGTACTCAGAAAGCTCGACTTCTAGAAATCAATACTTTATTGACTTTCTTACCAAAGTTCAGATTTCTGATACTAGATTGTTTTGATAAGACTTTATCAAAAAACATACACCTTCCCTTAGATACCACACTTGTGTGTCTAAACAATTATGAAGAGGGATGCCGTAATCATAATGGTTAGACCTTTTTACCACTTTTCACAAGTCCAGGTTAGTGTTTCGGTAAACCACACACGCTCCACTAACGACTTTGAGAATGCAAATATCACAATTGCTATCTATCTAAAATCTGCTTAGTGAAAGTGTTTCCTCACCATCATTTTCATGAATCGGAGAGAAACCTTATGACACTTAGATTTATATGGTGTATGAGTTCCTACCCATATGAATTTGTCAAAACCATAATCACAAGACAAAGATAATGACAAATCCAAAACCATATGGATTGAACTCAATCTTAATTTCTTGCCACCTGGCAGCTCAAGGGCCTGCCATTGCTTCCAAGTTGTTGTGCAACACATTGAGAACTCTAAGAACTCATATGCAAAGCCAAATTTAACTGGAATGGGCACAGAATATGTCAACACGATTGGTTATAAACCTCAAGTTGTGTGCTAGTGAGGAACTTCAGGTTTCATTCTTGATTAGTTCTTGAGACTTTCAACACCTTTAAGACTCCCACTATCCTCTTGACCTATAAGACTTCCTTGTCAAACATCCAAGAGATAGTGTGGATTCTAATCAAGACAAACACTACACACAATTGGCCTAAGTTGGTCTTTGTTTTATCCAAAACATCACAACTTACCAATTTCAAATGTAAAAGAGTAGAAGACTTTTACTCTTACATTTGTCAAGTGTTTTAAACCTTCTTTAAGACATGTCACTCAAATTACAATCTTGGAGTATGACTCTAAGACTTGTATTCGAACGAAGTATGATTCATCTTCTTGATTTAACCATTTCAACAATTCAAGATCCCTTCTTCTTAGTCATAAGAATGCACTAAGACTTCCTTAGAGAACTAATTTTTGATATGGTTTCTTAATCATTAAGATGATCACAAAACTGATACTAAAGTACTCTCCCATCTTTTCAGATTTGAGGAACTTTTATCCTTCTGCCTAATTTGATTCTTCTTATTCGCTCTGCTATGCATTGGAACCTTTTCCAATGTCTCAGAGTTACACTTACGCTTGTAAGTATAATCATATTTACTAAGCTTTAGTAAACTATGACGAATAGTCTTACATCTTTTGTGGTGGACTTAATCAGTGCACATGATTATGTACTCGATCCCTTAGTCCATTACTTGACTCACACATCCATGTGAACAAGTAATTAGTCTTAATTTTTCCAATACTTGGAAGTTCTCATTCATCATGCTATACAACTTGCATGATTCCAAGTTCCGGTCCAACTGAAACTTGGGTGATGAGAATCTTTCCTTATTTGGTAAATTTAGACATTACCATAAATGAAGGAATCAATTTCATATTTCCACTCTTGCTATTAATGGAATCATATAAGCAACAATTTTTCCTCAAATGCCATTGTAAGGATATTTTTAAAATAAATAAAATCAAAATTTTCTTTTATTTTCAAAACTATGCGGAAAAACTTATCCTTACAATCCATATGAAAACTTGTTGTTATCTATTCCTTAGCAATATCTCATAACTCCTAAGAAGTAGCTCAAGAATCCGATTTTCAAACTACGCGATAGAAATCCATCTATGCCATTAGATTCAGCATATTCTTTCTTTAAGATCCTTTACTTTTCTTTGATTCTTAAAACATTACCATGTGACCTAGTCACATCATGTATCCGGAATCTCAGAATAGAAACTTAACAGAGTTAGATTAGTGGACTTTACATGAAGTAGAGTCAATCTTATTGACTTTAACATCCTTAGGTAAATTTGGCAGCTTCGCAACTAATGACCCTTACTTTGGAAATATAAACATATGGACCCTTTGATAATGGTACACGGGACTATCACAGACTTAGCTTTTCTCTTTACCATTTGTTCAACCGAGTTGACTATGGCCGATCCCTTTCCATTGGAAGAGAATGCTTTTTCTGTATTTCTAGTGTCACCATTGTCAATGTCCATAAAGTTTTAGGAAGTTGATCTTAACAATAGATAAGATCATTAAGGGTCTTGTCATAGTCTATTTCATAGGTGTCCCAAAGGAACTCACTATGTGACTTAGAAAGTGATTGAACCACCAACTTTCTCAAGACTTTGACACCCAACTCTCCCGGCTTGTCAATATGTGACTACATCTCCAAGATGTGACCACACCAAGACCTTTACTTGCCAATAGGGCTCGAGTGACTTTAAACTTTTAAAGAACTTGTGGGGTAGGGAGAATAATTTGGAGGAGGTGACAGAAGTATGATTTCCATGGGACATCATCTTCATTTAGGAAAGCTTGTTTCAAGAGATTTGGGAAGATCATAAATGTCTAATCCAGACATCTTTTTGGGAGATATTCAAGCTAGTTGATTTTAAAGTCCTTAATATGACACCCAATATGAAATATTAAGGCTAGGACCCAACAAACTATTTTATAACTTAGAAGAGGTATGCCGTAATCCAAGCTATAAAACAATTTGAAGGTAGGTGAATGACGATTCACCAATTTCCACCAAGATAAACGAAATGTATTATTAGGTTTTAATTGGTTTTGAAACTCCTAGATCTTTTGAGATTCATTGAACTGTTCAATGGCATGTGTCAATCTCGAGTGTGCCCTTCAGGTTTTGTGACTGGGATGCCAAGGATCACAAAACAAGGTGTGAAGTAACCATGCAAATTACTAGGTACCCTTAATAAATTACCCCTCAATCGATGTGTCGGTTAACCACACACGCTCCATCGATACTATGATAAACATTAAGTTACCCTTTGCCTACCTTGTTAAATGCGAGTTAGTGTGCCGGTTAACCACACACGCTCCACTAACCGACTTAAACAAAGTGCAAAGTGTAATTTCATGGGTTAGCACCTTATTCACATTTTCCTAAGTAACTAAGATTGGGTATTATTAAGAGTTTAGTTACTTAGTATTTATCATTAATACTTTTAATGAAGGGAGAATTATAGTCATGTCAAACCCGTTCGGCTAACGACCCTCCACCAGTCAAGCAAGCGGTGGGTGAGAGTGGACACCCATTAAGTTGCCATTTTATAGGCAACAACCTTATACCCACCTTATAGACCGACTTCGTGAATGAGGCGTACTAGCGGTAAGACTGACTTTACTCTTATACATATATATATTATTAACTTTTAATATTATAAAGTATAAGGGTTGAATTTTAACTTTTAAAATTCTAAGGGCTAACTTGGAATTAAAGTATTCATAAGAGAAAACTTTACAAATTCCAAAACTTGAGGGCAAGTTTTGAAACTATTCAAAATTAATTAATTCCATAACTTATATGTTTAAAGTAGTTTTAATCCAAAAACTCTTCAAGTTCCATAACTTGAGGACAAATTATGGAAGACTTTAAACTAATAAAGAATTAACTTTTTTCTTTATTTTATAACTTATGAAATTAATTAAGGTTACATTATTTTTTTATATTTATTTAATGAAGAGACTCTTGGTCCTCCATAACTTGAGGACAAATTATGGAGTCATAACTCCAATTAATTAGAACTAGACTCTTCATTTTTGTAACCTTTGCCAACTTTATGAGTTTTATGAGTCTTTAATGTGACTCTTCATGTAACTTGAGGATAAGTTACACAAACACATTTTATACTCAACTCTTAGATTAAAATGGATTGAAAACAACTATTTCATTCAACTTTTCTATTAATCTAAGAAACTCATAAGAACAAGATAATTCAAATCAAACTTTTTCATGTAATTAGTCTAACCTTTAAACTAATACAAAACATGAATCTATTGACAATTATCTTTGAAAATGGATTAGCATGAACATTACCACATCAAAAAACAAGTTTATAAATTCAAAAACAACTTAGGGTAATGTTCCTAGTCCATTTCTAGCCAAAAACCTCGAAAGTATGTTGTCTGGGGTCCAACTCGTTGAGTGCATGAACACAACTCGGCGAGTTGGATGCATTTTGCCTTGGACTCGTCGAGTCCCTTCATGGACTCGGCGAGTCTGCTGGGCTGACAACATCAATTTCGATTTTTCAGCTTCTATTGCAAGTATAACAAGAAAACAAGCCTAGGCTCTGATACCACTGTTGGGTTATGAGCATTCTAACACTCCTAAGTGTACATGCAACCCTAAATACCTTGGATCTATGTTTTCTCTATTATACATGCAAATATGAATATCCAAGGTATTATCCTAAACTAGCATACACAACTATCAATATAACAAGATAGAATACATACCTCTTTGATGGAGCTTGTCTTCATGAAGCTTGAGTGCCTAGTGCCCCAAGTGTGACACCTCAAATGGTTCACAATCATCAAAACACTTAGAATAACTTAGAGAGAATTCTACACTTCATGAAATTGGCTAGCCCTTTCTTTTTCTCACTAGTGGCTGATTTTCCTCAAGAATAAGATGCTTATATAGTTATACAATTAGGGTAAACCCTAATTGTTATGACTTTCCATTTCCTTGGATCCATGGGTTCAAATATACCATGGAGCATCCATGGAGCATCATATGGGTTTTGGCCCAACTAGATAATCCATGGAGCATTAGCCCACTATACAAATATGGATGATTTACACAATCAACCCATATATTTAATTAGTCTTGTTTTGATCACATAATTAATCCTAGATTAATTCTTGATCAATACTAATTAAATAATCTTATTATTCTTATTATTAATATACTAGAACTTATAATATATTAATAACCATAAGTGTCTTATTTCTCTCATTATAGTCTATCCAAGTGCATGATGGTATGCAACCCAAATGGACCATGCCGGGTCGGGTCAAGTCTTACCAATTATAGTTATGGACTTAGACATTAATCCAAGAAAGACTTCTGCAACTTTGCCATCAAAAGAAAGGAGAATGAGATCTCAAGCCCTAGGTTCTGGGCTCTGACTCTACAGCAACTCTTCAAAGAGCTTTCCAAACCTCTTCCATGTGTTGTGATTCCTCCGTAGGTATGCAGATCATTTGATACTGTTAAATCCTATAGAATTCCAGACCAATCTTCTTTTGGTCATCTCTGGAGGTTACCTCAACATATGTTGGATATTATTCCTTTTTATTCTCTTCACTCGAAAAAACATGTGGAGACTTCGACTGTGTTCGACCCAACACAGTCTGCCCAAGTCCCCATTAAGCCCATTTCAGAAGTGGCCAAGTCAACATCTTCTGGACCAAGGAAGACAAAGAAGTCCGCCAAGCGAAAAACTTCCCCTAGTAAGTCAAAGCCACAAAATAGAACCAAATTCGGCTCTTCCTCTCCACGAGAAGATGCTCATGACATTCAGGCTCACTATGGCAATCCGAACACCCCTCCTGCCCACTCATCTGAGGTACCCCTTAATGTTTCAATATCAAAAGCACACACACACGGGGAGTCTCCACATAATCCACCCTCACCTTCTCAAAAAAGTGATGTCGGTGTTGACCATAGTTCCTTGCACCCCCTGGAACACACCTACGTGTCACTTTTGATATCCCACTTGTTTTTACACGCACACACTCCAGAAACCATGTTCCGAACCCTAAGCATTCTGAAGCTGGAGTAGTCCGTCCAACTTCATATGCCTCAACTGGTATAATGCCCGAAAAGGGTACAGGACGACCCGAATTTAACGATCCTTTGTGGGAAGATTATGTGAACAGGGCACACTCCAGGCATCCGGAGCTAACCAGTACACAAGTGGAATCAACTCTCATCTCCATGAAGAAGAGAGCCATGCAAAGCAACCTACCCTACATCTCTCCTACTAACGAGTTGGTTGATCTCGAGTTCACATCCGAGGAAACTCCAAAGCTACCTCCTCAAGCTTCCAATCCTCTAACTTCGGAAGATGAGATTTCCAAAGAAGTGTTACTGACCACTGATGTTGCTAATGTTGTTGATGCCCCCATGGTTTCTTCAATTTAACTCCACTTGAAGCCATCCTCTGCAAAATCAACGTTTGATTTTGGATCCTCCTCCTCTACTCAGTATGAATCTGAATCAACTCACAAGCTTCATGATGATGCTTCCACTCGTCCCAATCCTTCTACGAATCCCAAGCCTCATAAGGAAAAGCCTCAGCATTCCAATTCTGACACTGTATCCTCAGCCAGTGATTATATCGATCCATTTTCTCTCTTTAAGATTCAAACAAATGCGTCTGATACCATGAAGAAAGTCTCCTCAATCGAATCTTCCATAACATATCTCAACACTAAATTGGATCAAAAGGTATCTGGACTTGATTCCAAGCTCGATGCTATCCTTCAGTCCTTATCCCAGCAGTTCGGACCTTAAGTTGCGGAAAGAGAAGCTCAATTAGATCAACTCATTTCTCTCCGGCTCAAGCACTCCATCGAAGAAGTTGATTCCAAGTATGATGCCTTCGTTGAACACTACCTGGAAACAATCACCACCATGCTAAAGTTCGATGATGACTTGGTGTCTACTACCAACGATTTTATTAAACATAACCATGTTCGGCATGAGAAGCAAATTCAAAGGTTGGAGAAGGAAATCAAGAAGAAGGACGAGATGAACCTCATAATTCAACAAGTCCTCATCAAGCTACTTCAATCCACTACGAACATCATTGACGTTTTGAATCAAAAGTTTGATGAGATGTTAGCCGTTCTTGGCCATATGTTGTATCATCTTGCTGCTTAAGCTCCCACTTTCGAAGCATATGATGCCCTTACTCATCAACTCAATACGGGCCTTCAAAAAGTATTCTCCAAATTTGAAGATTTGAAGGACTCTTTATTACTTGCACCGGTTCCAAAAACCATCGATGAAGGGGGGGGGGGGGGGAGGTCCTATCCAACCAAAGAAGCATTCCTCGGTTTTTCAACTCCGACATGAAGATTTGGATTCTGATGATGAAGTCTACACTGTTTTCGGACTTCTAGGAAACAAGTATGATGATGAAGAAGACAGTGATGAAGAGAAGTATGTGACAAAAGGAGTTCTTGGTCTCGAGGCTCTGAAGACGCTTTTTCTAAAGGTGATGACAGAGGAAGAAATGAGGATGTGGTCCGCAATCTCTTGGCCATCCTCTTTACCTGACATTCTACAAAGGGCTGTTCAAATGACCAAAGCAAAATCACTCCTCACAACTCAAGCCTTCCGAGCCACTCCTTCAATGCTTTCACCTATTTCGGCTCCAAAAATTGTTGCTATAGACCAGGGTTCTCCACTCCGAATCCCTGATGACATTCCGGAAGATCCTCTTCTGAACCCTAGTCCATAATATGTTGTGGATGAGAATATACAGTTCATCATGGTTGCATTAAAAAGAGACAAAGGAAAAATGTCAATGGCAGCCGAACAACAAGCCTTCCACTTTGGACATCCTCTCAAGCAAAAACAAGGATGGACTTGGGAGGAAATCAACAAGGCATTAGAGGAAAACATCCAGATCCAAGCTCTCAAGGATAATCCTAATTAGATGCGCGGAATTCTCCGTGATCATGAAATCATTCCCTTCATGTATTACGATGTTCCCACCATTGACTCCAAACAACTCGATCTTCCTCTCTCTCCATATAGAAAACACTACACCAAGTTTTCTCCTCTTCACCCTAATGACTATCCGGAAGTGATCCTCCGAACGGAACGTGAAAGGCTTGAAACATTCTACTCCAACAACGCACAACCTTTGAAGGAAGTTTGGACAAGGAAAATAATTACCAAAGTCTATGGATTTGCTAGAAAAATCCAAGTGAGTTCCAACTCAACTGCCAATTATTTCCATTTCACGTCTTTCAGAACAAGCTAACTTACCGGACCATCACTAATGAAGATTTCCCTTCGATGAATTCACACAACATTCTTTATTTGGCTGCTCACTTCTGAGGAATGCAGAACAATGATATCAGCATGGGTGCTTTCCATGCATGATGCTCTAAGCTTCCTCAAGGACTAGGTCGCGGAGTTTTACAGATGCGACTATGAGCTGGCCCATCTATACGGAACAGAAGACTTTGTTGCAAAAATCACCTTTGTTCTTCCAAAAGTTGAACTGCTTGAAGATGGTCCAATTGATGACCCGGTTCTAGGGTTTGTCTACACAACCAGGAAGACAAACAAGGACTTTTTTCGTATCCTTGACAAGCACCTAGTTCCGACCAAAGCCCTTCGGAAGTTCATCTCTCGTACAGCTAAGTCTAAAGCTCCGAAACAGTTCAAAGCAATGCTTATAAGCCAACTGGCCTGGTACATTGAAGTCAGAAAATTGTTGTTCAGAGCTTACACCTTCATCAAGGAAGAAGTTATATAACTGAATGGATTGCTAAGTTCACTTAGGGGAGATTTTTGGAACCTGAAAGTGAACCTCTAGCAATCCTAAGTCCATGTGATAATTTCGAAGTCAGCATCAGTTCTGAAGTGAAGAGTAGTCCAGAAGTTGTTCGGACCTAGAGAGAAGATGATAAGAAGTTCAGGAGTGAAGGCATTCCGGAATGGACATTATGTTCGGAATGTGTGTTGATCCGGAGAAGTTGTTTTGTCTCTTTATGTATTAATTACTTTTGTCTCTTTGCATGATTAGACATTTCATAGGACTTGGTATGTTTGTTAACTTGGACAATCAGAATGTTAGAATTATTCCTTTTATCTGGTCCTATGTATGTTTATTGGATTGTACCATGTTTCACTACTTCTATTTAAAGGATCTTTCAATGTAATGTTAAGAGATAGATCATTCACCCACTTTTGGCATTTATTAGGTTATTTCAACTCTCTTTCAAACATTCTTCTTGTTCTTTATTTATTAGCTTTACCTTAATCATTTATTCTCATTCCTCATTTATTACTTGATCATTTGTTGGATATATATTAACTTAGACTTGATTGGTCTATCCCGGCTTGACTAGAACATCTATTAGCAAGCAGACATTGATCTTAAGCATTTACTCATGGTTTGATTTTTCAAACCTTGTCCTTGTGCATCTGATCTATTTTGTTCTCTCAGAATCGCTTCACGTATTCAAATTGAAATGCTTCATGGACGCCTACAAAGGCTACCACCAGATACTCATAAGCGAGGAGGATGATGAGAAAACTGCCTTCTACATAGACCACGACATGTTCTCTTATAAGAAGATGTTTTTTGGGCTAAAAAATACTTGAGAAACATACCAATGGCTGGTAGACTCCATCTTTTCGAAATAGATAGGGCGCAATGGGGAAGTGTACGTAGATGACATGGTTATTAAAATCCCTAATGAGTCCATGTTGTTCAAAGATATAGAGGAAACCTTCAATACCTTTGAAAAGGTCCAGATGAAGCTAAACCTAGGCAAATGCACATTCAGGATCAAAGAGGGACAATTCCTAGGCTATTACATCACAAAGGAAGGAATACAGCCTAACCTGGCTAGGGGGGGGGGGAACTATTGTACACCAAATATCCACAAACCCTTCAAGATATGCAATGATTAAGTGGGAAGCTGGCAACACTAAGACATTTCATATTCATGTCAATCGAGAAAGCCATACTACTCTTCAAGAAACTTAAAGGATGTGTAGAAAAGAATAACTTCCAATGAACGACTGAGGTTGAAACCGCTCTACAAAACTAAAAGAAGCCCTACAAAATCTATCCATGCTAGCCAAACAATGCCAAGAGAACCCTCTCAATCTACCTATCAACATCTGCTGAAGCCATATTGTCACAACTAGCATTTTTGGCTAGGAAATTATGTCCTCATGAAAGCAATAACAATTGTGAGACTTGTGCTAACACATTTAAGAGTACAAAATCAGTTCCTAATGAGCCACGTAGTGTTAGAATCGAAATCTCTCCAAGTATGTGAAATCTCTCCAAGTATGTGAAATCTCTCCCAAATCTCTCCAAGTATGTGATATCTCTCCCAAATCTCTCTATGTACCTTCCTCAGTCGAAAACAACTCAAAACCAAAGAAGAAAACCCCAAAAAGGGCCCTCTTGGTCCGGAACCCCTTGGTCCTGAACCTCTTAGTCCGGATACCTTCTAAGGAACCGGGAAGGTTCTCACTTCGGAAGCCTTTGGGCAGCTCCGGATAGTTTCGCCTCGGATACCCCCTTCATCCGGGACTTTCTTCTACTTCAGAACTTTCTTCTGACTCCAGAAGGTAACCGTTGCTCTAGAACTTCATGAATCCACTTCAGAAGTTAAGATCTAATTTCAGAACTCGCCCAGTACCTCCAGAAATGCACCCGCTACCCACTTCGGACCCTCGCAAACTTAACTCTCCACTCCATAATTTGAGGTATAGCTTCGGAACTCACCAAGCATCTTCAGAATTCATGTTGTGGCTCCGAAATCTACTATATGACTCCAGAATTCACCTATTGGCTTTAGAATTTGGGCTATTTCGGACCAATTCTTCATTTTTAGGTATTTGGACATCGGGATTTCCCCCAAACTCGTGTTTTTTATAAATTAGACCCCTTAAACCCCTATTTTATGCCAAATATGATTATTTAAGTCATATCTACATAAAATAATAATTAAGATTTATAAAGGTATTATTTTTAATCAAGATAAAAATAGGCTAAGGATAAGGAGGTTTGACTTTGTGATTTGATATAATTCCTATTCCCCATGCAAATCATAGTAATCAAGGCATTATCCACCAAATATCAAAGCATGGACCACCAGATTCCCATGCACATGATTTTCCCTCCCTCGTCTTATGCCTTTACAGCAACTTTAGTAAATGAAAATTGGGCTTTACATTTTCTCTCACTTCTTTCATCTCCCCTCAAAAACTCTTCTCAAAAAGAAAGAACGAGGATCTTGTTGAAAGCAAAATTTCTCAAATTCTCCTAGGAGTTTTTGAAGACAACATTCCTCCTAGGGAAACTCCTCATCTCAACTAAAGGCCTAAGTTGGAATCTTCACTACATCATTCCAAATAACTCACCAACCAACTCAAGGTGAGCTTCATACCCCCTTTTCCTAGTTTTTATTGTTTTTGGGGGAGAGTACAAGTCAAAGTCTTCTGTAAATCATGATCTATTTGTTTATTGTGTATGCATGCCTTCTTACAGAAATTGTGTGTCATAACCTGCAGTCATGAATTTTCACAAATTATAACTTGACACTTTCCTTTTGACCAATATGGGTCTGAGCCGCAAATTTATAGAAAGGAAAGGCCATCTTTTTCAATTTCGATAATGTTGGTTCATTTTGATAAACGTCCAAAATGGCTTATTCTTTATATATATATATATATATATATATATATATATATATATATATATATATATAAACGAAACGGAACAAACCCAAGGCACCCAGTTAACAAGCACAATAAACGAGATGGAACGAAAACGATATTTCTATTCAATAAGTACGATAATCATTATTTATCTAACAAATAATGAATCTCAATGATTGCTAAAAAGGTTTTTAATATTCTAGTCAGACAGATCTCAAAAGTACCAAAATATAAAAATATTAGTGTACGCCTAAAATCCTATAAGGAGTTATAGCCAGAGTCTCCTGGAGGGAGAGCGGGAATTTGTGTATAGATCTATACGGGGTTGACACCCCACACCTTCGTTGTTCGCTACAGGTAGACTGGCCAGTCTAGGGTGATAGATGTCTTTATCAAATCAAGGGCGCCTGAGAAATGCCAAAGCAGGTTTCCATCATATCAGTATCGTTATAACGACTCACTAGAATATGTTATGTTATCTAGAAATTTATCCAATGAAAACCTAACAAATGAAATTGGCACATTGTGTTGACTACCCCCATGCATGTTAGTGATGGTCCGCATTCGTTGTGATGACTGTCCTTTTTCTCATTGTGTAGCATGTCCACAATCTCCATGTTGATTTCTTTCCCCTAACAAGCATTAGAGTCTTAATACTGCTATTTTACCAATAAGAACACATAGGATTTTCTAGGAACAACGTTTGTGAACAATTTTGAAAACGATAAACTAACACACACACATATGTAAGTATACACAATTGGAAATAGAATTTATGAATATTTTATAGCAGGAAATATATGATTTTCTGGGGAAACCATTTATACGATTTCAATAACGATAAACCAAAACGCATACTCAATTTACTCAATAAGAAAACATAAATTAAACTGTATTTCTCTGTCAGAAAATAGGGAATTTTCTAAAAACGATTGACTATTATTACTCAAAAGAATTGTTCTTGAACACAGCTTGCCTTTACAAATTACACTACATTCTTTAAAATCACTCCTTACAAGGATGAACCAAATTAACAACATGCACACATACACCCATGATTTTCTAAGCAAGGCTTCAAACGATTTCATAGAAAATATCGGATTTTCTGAAAGTACGATGAGAATGATTCTAAACAAGTGTAAAACTATTTTATACAAAAACGCTTATGAACTCACCAACTTTTTAGTTGATGCTTTTCAAAATGACTTGTATTCTTAGGGATCTAGTAAGCAGGTGAAATGATACACGGATGCAGGACTATTTAGCTATAATTTGGAATTTTTCTGCTTATGTCTTGTTTGTGTAACTCGAAGGATAATTTCAATGTGTAAACAATGTAAGTTTGTTATCTTAATGTATGATGTTTTGATTACTCTATTTCATGTATATTCAATTGTTATGATACTGCACAATGAAGTCACCTGCCTCCAGATGTTTCCGCCGTCTGGTCCGAAGGTGTGACACATATCCTTAGTCCTAACAGTTGAAAGGGAAGGAAAGCTACTTCCCATATACTTCATCAGTTGGGCACTATAAGGCCCAGAGATCAACTATCCCATTCTACAGAAGTTAGTGTCAGCACTTATCTACATAGCATGACACTTGAGATGCTATTTTTAAGCACATAAAATTGAATTACTAACCAACTTTCTAATCAAACAGATTCCTCTTAATCCGAAGAATTCAGGGCCACCAGCGAAGTGGTCTGTAGAATTAGGTGAGCACGACATCAACTACCATCCATATACTAGCGTAAAAGTCCAGCCCTAATCAGACTTTCTCTTAGAGATTCTAAGGGATCCAAAGATACAAACCCGAGATGGAAACTACAAAATGATGCCGATCGAGATCTTAGAGGAAACAAAGGCATGGACGTTGTATACAAATGGCACCTCTAGAAAAGAAGGGTTGGGGCAGGACTAATATTAAGAATCCTGAAAGTATAATATATCACTTATGCACTTCGCTTCGATTTCAACAAGTCAAATACGAAGCCCTAATGGCTGGCTTGAGATTAGACAACAGGTTTGGGGAAAAAAATGTAGAAACAATGATATATTCAATGGTGGCAGTGAACTAGGTCAATGGAGAATTTAAGATGAAAGACAGAAGAATGGAAAAACATATGAAGGCAGTCAAGGAGTTGACCAACACTTTTAAAAGGTTTTCGATAAAGTAGATCCCTTATAGAGACAACAGACGGGCGAACACTCTCACCAAGTTGGCATCGACACACTTCAATTTAGCTTACCCCCTTTAATTATTGTTATGCTTTTTAGAACTTAGTGTCCTGAATAAGGGTAAGGTGGTAGTATAGAGATAAATAAGTTGTTATATAGATGGTAATATCCAGATTGTATCTTCGTATAAATCTGTGTTATATGTTTTATTTGATAACTACTTGTATACTTACTAGTTAATATAAATGTACATTGAGTTGTTTTATGAATTAAAAATGAATTTCTTTTGTATACTTCATTACTTTGTATTAATTTATAGGGTGTTACATATCAGTTTTGAAAGAAAGAAAGTTTTTATGGATGTAAATAGAAATCAAATAATTGTGTCCCAAGTAGAGGGGTGAACAATAGTTAGTTATTATATTATATAGATTAATTTAGAGTTCTCTTTGTGAATAGTAGTTGGTTCGTATTGGTCCTTTTTTTCTATATTAATTGCGCCTGTGTGTTTTTTTAATTAACATTACAAATTTTAACCATTATCCGATCTACAATGATTTTGGAGCTATGACTTCAATAGGCATCGCCATCATTATCTGACACTACCAGGTTAAGTGATATTGCCATATTTATACACATTTCTAGGCAATATTTTAATACATTTTGATTAATATTTTGGTTATTTGCAAAGATAAATGGTACTTATAAGATTTAATTGTAATGTTCATCAAAATGATCAATCTTAAGGAATAAGGACCAAAAGCAAAAATGATCGGAACTTTGCAGGATTGGAGCTTAAAAGATGAAATTTTCAGCCAAAAGATAACCTCACGATGTGAGGAATCATATCTCATGATGTGATTGTTAAGTTTCCAGAAGATAAGCATCCGGAGGCCAGGAATCCATGTTCGATACTGATATTTATTGAGCTCACGACATGAGAAGCCTTGCCTCACAACGTGATAAAGGTAATTCTCAAAATCTATATAAATCCTTGGTACTTATGGTTTTAGGGAGACTTCCAGAAATTAAAAGGTTTAGAAGATGATTTCTGGAGGAGCTTAAGGTAGACAAATTGAGCATTAACATCCAAGGAAGAAGAAATGATCATAAACTTTTACCTTTAGTTGGTACATTCAAACATGTTTTTGTTTATTGAGTTTGTGTGTTTGAATTCAGCCATGAGTAGCTGAATCTATCTACTTCTGTTTAGCTAGATGAAACTTCAACTCATGGTTTTGTTTATTCATTATGGATTTTGCTAGTTGGTAAAATGCTTGTGTTTGAATGTTAATACCTAGCATGCTAATATTTGATACTTAAATTGCTTGAAATCAAGCTTCTGTGTAGCTTAGTGAATATTAGATTGCACGAACTTGATACCTAGTAATTTAGTGAAAGTTAAATTACTAGAGCCAGGATCGAACCAATCTTAGATAAGTAATTAAAGTTATTAAATTTGGTTTTGCCAGAGAACATATATTGTGACTATAATTGTGTGTGTTTAATCAATCTTACATAGCTCCATTCAATATTCATAATTGATTCTACGTTAAATTATATATTGTCACACCCCCAAACCGTGGATGGCGGAAACGTCTAGAGGGGGAGGACTTCATGTATAGTATCACAACAACAAGTATAATAGTGCTCAAAGTAACATAAATATAATTGAAAAAGTTACACAAAAGTATATGTTTACATGATTCAAATCAATTACATTATGATGACAAAATGAATTGCTTGATGATTTATCGTCCCATCCTCAAAACACTGTTGATTTCCTGATTCACTGAATTCCTGAGAATACAAGTAGTTTTGAAAAAGCGTCAACAATTAAGTTGGTGAGTTCATAATCTTTTTAGATAAAGAGTTTGGAAACCGTTCTTTGTAATGTGTGGTGTGTTACCAAGAAAAATCCAATATTTTCCTTATAAAAGTTATGTGGTCCTAAATGACGGGACCGAAAATGAACAAGTATTTGTCATACTTAAAGATATAAAAGTGGTTTTAAATTGGCGTAAAACCCTTTCTGATTTGAGAAAAATCCCATAATGAATGGTGTGTAGTATTAAATACCAGGGCTGAAAGTACACAATAATATCTATAATTATTGATATAAAAAGTGATTTTAAATCGACATAAAACCCCTTTTTGATTTATGAAAAATCCTCGTAAACTTTATGTGTTCTTAACTCCCTATGTGAGCTGTTATAACCATACTATAACTGAATGAACCTGCCACAACGTTTCTCAGGCATCACGAAACTGAAATGACATTTGTCACCCGTAGACCTGCAGGTCCTACTATAGCTAGTAGTAAGGTGTGGGGTGTCAAACCCAATATATATCTATACACAACTATCACGGTTTCCCTACAAGAGACTCTGGTTATAACTACCAGGAATTTGAACCCGTACTCTAGGAGTACTGAGAAGAATATCTCACAAGTTAAGTTAACAAGTTTACATGTAGTGTGCGTGAGTGTAAAACCTTTTTTTGTATGAATAAAACTTTCCGAAATGTGTTTGTTGTGTTAATGGAAACATAAACCATACCTATTATAGTTTATCAAAACGTTTAAATGTAATAGTTATAACTTTGTTTATTATGGTTAACTACTGTATTTGTGAAGGTAAAAGCCCTCTTCTTTATTGATATGTATATATACTTTTTCTAAAGTGAAGCAACATGCAATATAACAACTAATTAATTACCATACTTTTGAAGGTAAAAATACATTTGTTTTCTGATGTATGACTATATTCTAAGATAAAATGTCATCTATTTGCAAAAACATATATTCACATAAAGATATACACCTTGCTCAACATGTTACAAGGTGAAATGAAATTTATAGCATTTTTCTCTTTTTAACATTTTCTTTGGTTGTTCTTAAAAAAATTATAGAAAAATCATCAAAGGTCCAAATCAGAATTCGTAAATTCTAAGAGTTTGGGAAATGATTCTAGTTTGTTCCTAATTTTTATTATGAATTTTAATGACCTCCATCTTGTGTGAAAAAGTCCATAATCACAGACTGGTCCGGATTTGCTCTTGAAATGATAAGCAGTTTTGTAAAAATCGCAATAAATTGTAGAAAAATCGTAAGGAGATGTGCAAGTAGTCATTTTAAAGCTAAGAAGTTGAACTATTTGCACCTAACACAGTTTTGACAACTAAAATGCTTAAGTCGTCCAAAAGAGTCCGTGAATGGAGTCCAACTTTTCTAATGAAAGATGTTAGAAAAGTTTAGTTATGTTCTTGGTGTTTTAACTTGTATTCCCCCCCCCCCCTAAAAACTTAAGAATACATGAAAATTTAGGGGTATGAACTCACCTTATGTGATTTTGGTATATGAATGTTGGAGAAGGGAAGTGTTCAACTCAAGAACACTTGAAGATGCCTTGAAGATTTTTGAGAATCTAACATCAAAGTGATGGATTTTGTGTAAGAAATCGATGATTGGAGTAAAATGAAGTCTATTAATCACAAGGAGGATGAATTATACTTACCAAGAGTATAATAAAGCTTGATGATCAGCCTTGGAGTCTCGAAATAAAGAGAAAAAGTTTGAGAGAAAAGTGTTTGATCTTTTGGTGGAAATGAGAGAATGAATGAAGTGTGAGGAGAGAGGAGGGTTTTCTAACCCTTGACCAAGTGCGTGGCTGAAAAACGGTGGGAAAAGTACCAAGAAATGACTAGGTACGGGCTGATGGTGAATAGTGACATGGAGTGGGCATGGGAGTGGTTGCTTGTGTCACAAACTAAAGAAAAGTCAACACTCCACCTCTTGTACTTTACCCACTCTTCTTGGATAAGGTTTATCCCCAAAAACTTGATAAATTAATAAATGTGGGGCCTTATATGTTAAAATAAAGTTTTTGGTGAAAATCTCGCGTTAAAATAATTAAAAACAGGCCTAAAACGCAAAACTAGTTGAAAATCGGGTGAAAAGGAGCTTCCTGCAAGACCTCTCGGTCCTAGGCCGAGGTTCGGTCCTGAAGCTGCTGGGCCCGAAGGCGAAATAAAGCAAGAGTAGAAGGAAGCGAAATGGAGCTAAGGTAGAAGGAAGCGAAATGGAGCTAAGGTAGAAGGAAGCGAAATGGAGCGAAGGGTTCGGTCCCTGGTTGCGAGGTTTGGGCCCGAGACGACCTTCAGGTTCGGTTCGGAAGTTTCGTCTCTTAGTAGGTTCAATCCGAAGCGACCTTCGGTTTCGGTCCTCCTGGTTTTGGGTATGCTGTTGTTCGGTCCTCATATCTTCGGTTCCTATGGCTTTGGTTCTAAGAGGTTTCGCCCGTAGAGAGTGGATTTCGGGTCCTTAAGCCTATTTTACTCGTTTTTACCCCGTTTCAAGCCGTTTTTTACCCGGTTAAGGGTCGGGATGGCCTAAAAGACTATAAAAAGTTTAAGAAACGTTTGATAGAGATTTGGGAATACTTCTTAATCGATTTATTCTTGCGCTCCCAAGTGAACGTTGTTCCTCGGTTGACAGTCCAACGAACCTTCAGTAATGGGAAACAACTTGGTTTCATTCGCCTGACCTCTCGGTCTATGGTCACACTGGTTATTTCACGAAGGAGAGGTTCTTGTTGATCTCAATCTCGTCGAATGGGATACTAGAGCCCTTACGGAAAGGCACATTTTCATGATCGCGACATGGAGGGTAAAATGTATGTTACTGAGTTCGTGGGGTAGGTTGGACTTGTAACCATTTGGAGAAAAGTTTTCTATAAGTATGAAAATGTTTGTAAGTAATTGTAAACATTTGAAAACCCTAGAAAATCCCATATTTCCTACTAGAATAACAAGTAGTCTTCTACCAAGACCTAACTGTTTTGAAAGTAGCCTTCTACCAAGACCTGTCACACCCCAAAACCACGAACGGCGGAAACGTTCAGGGGTGGAGGACGTCATGTACAGTATCACAACAGTGTAATATAATAAACAAGCAACAACATCATCCATTGCAATATAAGTAAGGTTTTAATACATCTGTGTTCATTCATTGTAGTAAGACACCAAAAATATACAATCAAAATAAAAGACGAGACTTGTCTGCTCTGTTTTCTCAAAACCTGGCCTCCGTACCTGTCCACTGATGACATGAGAATACAAGTTATTTTGAAAGAGAGTATCAGCTTTAAAGCTGGTGAATTCATAAGTATTTAAGTGTTATTGCCTTGCTTACTGAAAACTGTTTTAAAGGTCATGCAAACCTTTAAATGTAAATATTGATGTAAGTATGAAAAACTCTAGAAAATCCCTTATTTTCTATCAGTGTGAGATGTAGTCTTCTATTAAGACCCGAATGTTTTGTTATGATAATGTAGTCTTCTACCAAGACCTGAATGTTTTGTTAGTAAAATGATAGTTTTTACTTTAATTGTTTAGTACTAAAGTACTTAGTCAAACTCATCGTTTATGTGAAAGTATCACAAAATAAAGTAAACAGGAAAATGTAATACTGTAAGTGTTGTCACTGGGTACTAGGACCAACACAACGTCGCGTTAAGCAAAAAATGCAACCTAATGAACATCCAAAGATTGTCCAGAAAAGTAATAATGTAAGTGTCATTACTGGGTACTAGGAGTAACACAACATCGCAATAAGAGAAAAGTATAACCTTATGAACAATCGAAGATTGTCCACTTGTCCTCTATAGCAGCAGGTGGGTGGAGGGGTTAGCCCCGGTTATCGATCTTCCTAGTATAAGTAGTAACCTTAGACCTCCGTAGATGGTCATCGACCACTGGTGCTAATCAGTGGGGTTCGGAATGGTAAGTCTCGCCTAGATATCCCATTAAACCGGGATAGGAAAGATAATTTACACAGAAAGTACTAATAAATTATCCTCGTAGTTCTAAGTACAAGTATCCAGGTAAGTGAAGACAGGATAATGCACCTATGTAACAGTGTTCATGTATGATATTCATGTAAGTGTGTTCATGTAATAGGTAAGTATATGTATATGTACTCATGTATCAGGTAATGTACTAGTATAGACTCATGAATGAACTGAATCTTGTGTGATTCCTTGTAATAGGAGTAATGTTTGATATCTTCAAATTATCCCTATGATAATTTACTGAACTATAATTGGTTGATCATGTAGGTTTATACACTCTTACTACTCAAGGGTGTGGGAAGAAAATGAAAGATGTAACTATAACATCAATACATATATAAGGATATAAGTGTATATGCATAGTTTAGTTCAAGAATGTAAAATGGTTTTGTAAGACATCTTATGGGTTTTGAACAATAATTAACTATGAATTGATGTCATTTTAATAAACATTTCAAAAAGTAAAACATTTGATAACAACGTATTTTTAAGATTTAAAACCATTTCATGCATCACATTTTGTAGTATGTGAAATCTGTTGAATGACAAACATAGTTATAAAATACATATCAATGATTTAATAACATGTTTGTTTCTACTTGTATTCCCCCCTTTAAATCATTTAAAATCATTTAAAACATTGTTAGGGGTATGAACTCACCTGTAGTTGGTGATTGGGATGAACTGAACAGTATAGGATTGCTAGGTGCCAAGTGAGGACTTGTACACACACTATGATCCTAATGAACATATAATCACACATATATGCACTCAATTAGTCTAAAATCACTAATTGATAATGTTAAGACATCCTAGACATAATAAACACTTTATATAAGTGTTTTAAGCCCTAAGGATTGCATCTAAGCTGTTGTGGGACAAGGTGTAACAGCCCGGAATTTCAGGTATTTCTTTAAATTATTTTTGGGGCATATTTAGGAGGGGACTCGCCGAGTTGTTGCCTGACTCGCCGAGTAGGACCACGGTCTTGGTCACAGATTCGCGACTGGACTCGACGAGTCCATTAGGGACTCGGCGAGTCGACGCTGTTCAGCTGAAACCCTAGCCGTTTTGATTTTGAATCGTATATAATGTCTTTAGGGCCGTCATGTCTTGTCTTTTGGCCGATCGAAGATAATTTAGGAGTCTGTGGGCATCTGGAGCAAGGGTGAGGGCTAGTGGAAGCTTGAAGAGGTTGTTAGACAAGGAGAGGCAAGGTGGTGATCAAAGGAGGTTCAAGGGGTCGAGTTCTGAAGGTTGGGGACACAGGGAGCACGTTTTCCAGGTAATCCTCGGATCATATCTGTAGCTTTTGCGTTGTATGCGAATCTAGGGTTTAGGAAACCCATTTAAGGATTTGATAGATTATAGTGTTGTTACAAGTGTTTAGACCCCTGTAATAGTATATGTGAAGGTCCAGGAAGCCCCATATCTACATATTATGGAATCATGCGAAGTACAGGAGGCAGTTGATTGATTGCATGGCGAGGACTCGCCGAGTCCAATGATCAGACTCGACGAGTAGCTTGAAGATTCACTAGGACTCGCCGAGTTGTTCTTCAGACTCGGCGAGTAGCTTGAAGACCTACTAGAACTCGTCGAGTCGTTCTTTAGACTCAGCGAGTGGAGTCGGGGTGTCTAGACTCGCCGAGTTGCCTTTGCACTCGACGAGTCCGGTCAAGTTGACCGTTGACCTGTATGTAATTCAGTAGGGTCAGTTGTCTTGTTTGATAAGATCATTAATAAAGGTATGTGGTATTATAGGGAGCCTGCAGATTCGCGGATCGAGTGCGAGTAGCTCGAAGGGTTTATAGCTTGCATACTACGAGGTGAGTCTTCTCACTATACTTCACCCGTAAGGGTTTCACTGCGTGACTGGAAGGTTGTATGTGTTATATTTATGCTATGTCTAGAGAGGTAGATGCTTTATATGTGATGTATGCTTATACGGGCCGGAAGGCGTGACTTTATGTGATAGAAAGAACGGTATGATGTATGACTTATGTGTTATGTGTGATATGGTATATGTGTTATGTTTTATACTATTATGGGCCGGAAGGCAAAATACTATGGGCCGGAAGGCAATGTAATAGGGGCCGGAAGGCGATATGTTATGGGACAGAAGGCAATTATGTTACGGGCCGGAAGGCAATGTTATGTGGACCGAAAGGTCCGGGCCGGAAGGCGTATGTGGGTAAGTCGTATACTGGGGAACTCACTAAGCATTTATGCTTACTAGTTGTGTTTATGTTTTTCAGGTAATAGTGATGAACGTGGGAAGGCGCCGGCGTGACACGTACACACTGCCATTGTTGAAGATCTTGAGGATTCGTTATTTATATTTTTGCAATAAACTTGGAATAAACTCTTTTGTCGAATAATGATGTTTTATTTTAAATGAAAAATTTATTTGAAAATTTGAACTGTTACAATTGGTATCAGAGCCTTGGTTTGAGGGATTCGGGTGTACTTTCGGGTGCAACTGAACTCAGACCAGGGATTTGAGGAAAAACCTTTTTAAAATAATAAGGACACAACATTTCATAAATGGTAAGGCGGTAAAACAAGAATGGAGCAGTGTGTACGATCAGCCAGCGCCCGAACGGTAAAGATCCCCAGAATACCTTACAATGTTATGTTATGCACTGAATTATGAATTGTTATGCATGCTAGAAGGCTAGGTATACATGATAGGACTAGAATTGCCTGTTTTGTGATGCCTTAGTCTAGGGAGATTGCTTATATGAGATATTTGGTAGCGTGCAAGTAGATAGTGCATACTAGAGGTAGAGTACTCATTATTCGGGATTTGGGGAGGAAGATTTGGGACGAATACTGATACGGTGTGGTCGGTAGTATTGGGCCCGTACTACCGAAGGCACCGGATCAGTGGAAGACCCAAGTAAGAATCCCTGGAAATCGGATACTGAGTAGGGCGCGTATCGAGTACAATTGTACTTGGTGGAGTCTCTGATGATTTTATGTTGTATTTCAGAGACATCATGGTCATCACACGCAATGGGGCGAGTTCGAGCGGTGCAAGTGACGAGGAGATTCGTCAGATTATTTAAGAAGAGGTAGCTACGGCGGTTCGGGCTGAGATCCCGGAGATGTTTGGGTCTATTAAGACCACCCTGATGGAGGAGTTTGAGGAGTGGTACGCCGCACTTACTGAAGCTGCAGTCGCTGGCGCTACCGCAGCTGTGGCTGCTACCAGGCCGCAAGGGGGTGATTCGTTGTTATTCAGGGAATTCAGCAACACGAAACCCCCTGAGTTCGATGGGACGCAGGATCCGATTGCAGCTATGAGGTGGATCGCCGACATTGAGGGGTGCTTCTATACTTGCTCATGCCCGGAGCACTTGAGGGTACGGTTCGCCTTGAACCAGCTCCGTCTGGGAGCGAAGGATTGGTGGAAGTTCGTGACGGCAAACTTCACTCAGGCGGAGATTTCAGCGGTAACATGGGAGAGGTTTACGAAGATGTTCAGGGACGAGTACGTTCCCCCGGTGGAGAGGGAGCGATTGATTCAGGAGTTCTTGACCCTTAAGCAGGGTACTGATTCCGTGGCGGTGATCACGCGGAAGTTTCATGAGAGGGCAATGTTCTGCCCCGAGCTGGTATCTACGGAGCAGTCGCGGATGAGCCGGTACTTGGGCGTTTTGAAGAGGGAGATCCGGGAGTTTGTGTCAAACTCCACCTATCGTACTTTCACTGAGCTTCAGGCGAACGCCAGGAAGCGCGAGATCGAGTTGGAGACTTAGGCGAGGGAGGAGGCTGAGTCTCGGCAGGTGGATCGGCGGCCGGCTCAGTCTCAGCCGGCAGCCAAGCGGACTAAGTTCGCTGATTCGAGGATGGGAGGTCCGAAGGGTCGCACTTGCGCGAAGTGCGGCAAGAGTCACGAGGGGGTGTGTCGAGCTGGTGGTTGCTACAAGTGTGGCAAGGAGGGACATATTGCCAGGGATTGCCCTAAGGGGTTTATGGTTTGCTTTCACTGCAACCAGACAGGCCATCGGAAGGCCGAGTGTCCGCAGCTTCGTCAGGGAGCTACACCTACTACTAGGACTACTGAGACCCGACCGGCGAAGGTCGAGGCCCCGAGGGCTCGCGGAAGAGCCTTTCAGCTGACTGCAGAGGAGGTCCGCGCTGCACCTGATGTCGTGGCAGGTATGTTATCATTCACGTATTTACTTAAAGGTCGAAA
Source organism: Lactuca saligna (assembly GCF_052625555.1). Classification (NCBI taxonomy): domain Eukaryota; kingdom Viridiplantae; phylum Streptophyta; class Magnoliopsida; order Asterales; family Asteraceae; genus Lactuca; species Lactuca saligna. The sequence goes on from NC_136418.1 coordinate 79,783,616, forward strand.
TGTTATGCTTATGTTAATGTATGTGTAGGTACTTTTCTTGTGAACTCTATGCCTGCTCTAGTGTTATTTGATTCGGGTGCGAGTAGATCGTTTGTATCGTTAGCCTTTAGTCAGCATATCGGCACTAGTCGTGAGCCGTTAAGTCGACCTTTGAGTGTTTCTATTGCGGCCGAGAGGGTGGTTTGTGCTACGGAGGTTCTTCGGGGGTGTGCGCTAGAGATCTTCGGGGTCGCATTCCCGATTGACCTAGTTCCTATTGCGATGGGGGACGTCTGTGTCATCGTAGGCATGGACTGGTTGAGCCGATTCAGCGCTGTCATCGACTGCGAGCGCCAGCTGGTGACTATACGAGACCCCAGTGGGGGAGTTCTTACGGTATACGGCGAGGGTACCCGTTCGGGATCAGCTTTTTGTTCGGCCGCTAGGGCGAGGCAATGTATACAGCGGGGATGTAACGGTTTTGTGGCGTATGTAATGGATACACGGGAGACTTCCGAGAGGCCGAAGACAGTGGAGGAGGTTCCAGTGGTGCGCGAGTTTCCAGATGTTTTTCCCGAGGATTTGCCGGGAGTACCTCCTGCGAGGCAAGTAGAGTTTGGTATCGATCTAGTTCCAGGGGCTGCGCCTATTGCGAAGGTGCCTTATCGTCTTGCACCTCCAGAGATGCAAGAGTTGTCCTCGCAACTTCAGGAGTTGTTGGGAAAGGGATTTATTCGGCCGAGTAGCTCGCCGTGGGGAGCACCGATTCTGTTCGTCAAGAAGAAGGATGGTTCACACCGGATGTGTATCGATTACCGGGAACTGAACAAGGTGACGGTTAAGAACCGATATCCGTTACCGAGGATCGATGATCCATTCGATCAGTTGCAAGGGGCATCTTGGTTTTCCAAGATTGATTTGAGATCAGGGTACCATCAGGTAAGAGTGCGGGATGAGGACGTCCAGAAGACAGCATTTAGGACGCGGTATGGGCATTACGAGTTCGTGGTGATGCCTTTTGGGCTCACCAATGCCCCAGCAGTGTTCATGGACCTCATGAACAGAGTATGCAGGCCGATGCTGGATCGGTCTGTGATTGTATTTATCGACGACATCCTGGTGTATTCGCGGTCTAGAGAGCAACATGAGGGACATTTGAGGGAGGTCCTTGAGGTGCTGAGGTCGGAGAAGCTATATGCAAAATTCTCCAAATGTGACTTCTGGTTACGGGAGGTCCAATTTCTGGGGCACGTTGTAAATCAGGCAGGGATATTGGTTGATCCGGCCAAGGTGGAAGCAGTGATGAGTTGGGAGGCACCGAAGTCACCTTCTGAGATCAGGAGTTTCCTTGGGTTGGCGGGGTACTATCGGAGGTTCATTAGGGACTTCTCCAAGATCGCGGTGCCGCTCACCAGATTGACCCGGAAGGGTGTTACATTTTCATGGGGACCCGAGCAGCAGACTTCCATCGAGACACTTCGTCAGAGACTGTGCGAAGCCCCAGTATTAGCTCTCCCAGAAGGGATGGAGGACTTTGTCGTATATTGCGACGCATCGATTTCGGGACTGGGTGCAGTGTTGATGCAGAGGGGCCATGTGATAGCCTATGCATCGAGGCAGCTGAAGCCTCACGAGGCGAGGTATCCCACGCATGACTTAGAGTTGGGGGCAGTAGTGTTCGCCCTCAAAATTTGGCGTCACTACCTGTACGGGGTTCGTTGTACCATATACACGGACCATAAGAGTTTGAAGTATTTGATGGATCAACCCAACCTAAATATGCGTCAGAGGAGATGGTTAGACGTGGTTAAGGATTAGGACTGTGAGATCCTATACCACCCAGGCAAGGCTAATGTGGTAGCCGATGCATTGAGTCGTAGGGCGGAGAGCACTCCATTGCGAGACGTATGTTTGAGATTGACGGTGATGACTCCGGTATTAGATGCTATTCGTGGGGCACAGGCCGAGGTTGTGAAATCTGGGATGCAGAAACAGGAGCGGGTCGTCGGGTTGATTTCATAGTTCGTTATGGATGGACGGAGACTTCTGATGTTTCAGGGTCGGATCTGGGTACCATTCGTGGGTGGTACGCGTGTTACTTTGATGGAGGAGGCACACAGATCGAAATTCTCGATCCATCCCGGTGCTACGAAAATGTATTTGGATTTGAGAAAGGAGTATTGGTGGCCTTGCATGAAGAGAGACGTCGCTTGGTTCGTTGAGAGGTGTTTGACCTGCCGTAGGGTTAAGGCCGAGCACCAGAGACCGCACGGTAAATTGCAACCCTTAGAGATTCCTGAGTGGAAGTAGGAACAGATCACGATGGATTTCATCACTAAATTGCCGAGAACTGCCAGGGGAGTCGATGCGATTTGGGTGATTGTGGATAGGCTAACAAAGAGTGCACACTTCCTTGCCATTAGCGAAAGTTCATCAGCAGAGAAGTTGGCAGAGTTATACGTGAGAGAGATAGTATCTTGGCATGGAGTGCCGACCTCGATTGTTTCAGACCGCGATGTACGTTTCACTTCCAGGTTCTGGAAGAAATTCCATGCGGAGTTGGGTACTAAACTGCATTTTAGTACCGCATACCATCCCCAGACCGACGGTCAGAGCGAGCGGACGATTCAGACATTGGAAGACATGCTTAGAGCGTGTGTGTTAGACTTCGGGGGTAGCTGGGATGCGCATCTGCCGTTGGCTGAGTTTTCCTACAACAACAGCCATCATTCGAGCATTGGTATGCCACCTTTTGAGTTGTTGTATGGTAGGAGGTGTCGGACTCCCATTTGCTGGGGAGAAGTGGGACAGAGAGTGATGGGCAGTACAGAGATCGTACTTCAGACGACCGAACAGATTCAACGGGTGAGGCAGAGGTTATTGACCGCCCCGAGCCGACAGAAGAGTTATGCGGACAGACGCCGGTCCGAGCTCGAATTCCAGGTTGGCGACTTTGTTCTCCTAAAGGTTTCTCCTTGGAAAGGAGTGATTCGGTTCAGAAAGAGGGGCAAATTGGGGCCCCGGTTCATAGGTCCATTTCGGGTAATTGCAAGGGTAGGTCGGGTAGCTTATCGGTTGGAGTTGCCAGCGGAGCTGAGTCAGATTCACAATACCTTTCACGTATCACAGTTGAGGAAGTGTATAGCCGATGAAGCGGCAGTGGTTCCGTTAGGGGATATTCAGGTGGATGCAAGCCTGAATTACGCTGAGAGACCAGTAGCTATCAGGGATCGGAAGATCAAGGTTCTACGGAACAAGGAGATACCCCTGGTGTTGGTTCAGTGGCAACATCGGAAGGGATCGGAGATGACTTGGGAGCCGCAAAGTGAAATGCGGGAGCAACATCCGGAGTTATTCACAGAATGAGACTTCGAGGGCGAAGTCTAGTTCTAGTGGGGGAGAGTTGTAACAGCCCGGAATTTCAGGTATTTCTTTAAATTATTTTTGGGGCATATTTAGGAGGGGACTCGCCGAGTAGGACCACGGTCTTGGTCACAGATTCGCGACTGGACTCGACGAGTCCATTAGGGACTCGGCGAGTCGACGCTGTTCAGCTGAAACCCTAGCCGTTTTGATTTTGAATCGTATATAATGTCTTTAGGGCCGTCATGTCTCGTCTTTTGGCCGATCGAAGATAATTTAGGAGTCTGTGGGCATCTGGAGCAAGGGTGAGGGCTAGTGGAAGCTTGAAGAGGTTGGTAGACAAGGAGAGGCAAGGTGGTGATCAAAGGAGGTTCAAGGGGTCGAGTTCTGAAGGTTGGGGACACAGGGAGCACGTTTTCCAGGTAATCCTCGGATCATATCTGTAGCTTTTGCGTTGTATGCGAATCTAGGGTTTAGGAAACCCATTTAAGGATTTGATAGATTATAGTGTTGTTACAAGTGTTTAGACCCCTGTAATAGTATATGTGAAGGTCCAGGAAGCCCCATATCTACATATTATGGAATCATGCGAAGTACAGGAGGCAGTTGATTGATTGCATGGCGAGGACTCGCCGAGTCTAAAGATCAGACTCGACGAGTAGCTTGAAGATTCACTAGGACTCGCCGAGTTGTTCTTCAGACTCGGCGAGTAGCTTGAAGACCTACTGGAACTCATCGAGTCGTTCTTTAGACTCGGCGAGTGGAGTCGGGGTGTCTAGACTCGCCGAGTTGCCTTTGCACTCGACGAGTCCGATCAAGTTGACCGTTGACCTGTATGTAATTCAGTAGGGTCAGTTGTCTTGTTTGATAAGATCATTAATAAAGGTATGTGGTATTATAGGGAGCCTGCAGATTAGCGGATCAAGTGCGAGTAGCTCGAAGGGTTTATAGCTTGCATACTACGAGGTGAGTCTTCTCACTATACTTCACCCGTAAGGGTTTGACTGCGTGACTGGAAGGTTGTATGTGTTATATTTATGCTATGTCTAGAGAGGTAGATGCTTTATATGTGATGTATGCTTATATGTGATGTATGCTTATACGGGCCGGAAGGCGTGACTTTATGTGATAGAAAGAACGGTATGATGTATGACTTATGTGTTATGTGTGATATGGTATATGTGTTATGTTTTATACTATTATGGGCCGGAAGGCAAAATACTATGGGCCGGAAGGCAATGTAATACGGGCCGGAAGGCGATATGTTATGGGCCGGAAGGCAATTATGTTATGGGCCGGAAGGCAATGTTATGTGGACCGAAAGGTCCGGGCCGGAAGGCGTATGTGGGTAAGTCGTATACTGGGGAACGCACTAAGCATTTATGCTTACTAGTTGTGTTTATGTTTTTCAGGTACTAGTGATGAACGTGGGAAGGCGCCGGCGTGACACGTACACACTGCCATTGTTGAAGATCTTGAGGATTCGTTATTTATATTTTTGCAATAAACTTGGAATAAACTCTTTTGTCGAATAATGATGTTTTATTTTAAATGAAAAATTTATTTGAAAATTTGAGCTGTTACACAAGGCACTTGTGTTTAGGGTTCCAAAGGACCCTATATGTGAGTTTACTCCCCATATACCATCACACATGGAGTTTACGGTTGTAAACACTTGAGTTTACGGCCGTAAACTCCCAACCATGGGGGTATTGTGTGTTTTGAAGTCCCAAATGATTCCTAGAATTATTCCAACTTGGTGGTTAAGTCCTTGGAAGGGTTTAAGGTCTAGAAATACTCCAATTAGGAGTTTACGACCCTAAGGCCATTTCCTTTGGAGTTTACGGCCGTAAACTCCATTGGAATGGTGTTCTTTTTGTTTTCAAGCCTCAAGCATAGGTGGTATAAGTTCTAGGCTTTTATTCCAAGCATATGAAGACATTAGGCACACTTTGGTGCCATTCTTTCATGTTTACGGCCCAAGAGCAAAGCCTTGGCCGTAAAATCACTTTGATAAGTTATTTTGATGTGCTTAAGGCCTTAGATTAAATGGGGACAAGTCTTGATAATAGTCTTAAAGCTTTATGTGCCTTAAAACACCATTTTGAGTTTAAAAAGGGAGTTTACGGCCTAAGGAACTCTTGGGCCGTGAACTCCCAAACTTGGGTGATTCTTGGTTGTTTTCTTGTCCCTAACACACATACATATGAGTCTAAGTCAGTTGCATAACACAAGGGTCAATCTAGGCTCGGCTTCGGGAGTTTACCGCCCAAGAACACCTTGGGGAGTAAACTCCTAGATCTAATGATTTAGCCATCTAAATCATGTTATAAGCACATAATAAGCTTTCTAACACTACTAGAATGAGTTACTCACGTTTTGGTATAAAAACCCGAAGATCCGTGAGAGAGAAAATGGCTTTTATTTAGTTGGAAATGTGAATAATGAATGAATTTGGTTCAAAATTCTATTTATAGTCTTGAGATATTTTTGGCAGAAAATATTTTTATTCCTGAAATGATCTCTAATATAATAGAGTATTGGAATAACAGTGTTGCACAAAACCCTAGTGCACCCACTCTTCTGATATTTCCTGAAGTGTAAACCCTGAATTACTCAAACTTACGCGAAAAGTCTGAAAATCAACTGTGACTGCTATAACTTCATTTGAAGTGATATAGTTTGTACAGAATGGAAATTTCGAGTTGTCACAAGACCCGACTGTTTTGAAAGTAGCCTTCTACCAAGACCCGACTCTACGACTATTATTATTCAAATCTAATCTACCTCATCGATTATGTGAATATGACGCATTGTAAAGGTATTAATAATACATTAACTGGAGTTTTATATCCTTTTGTAATTGTCATATATACAGTGTAAGTATTGTAGTATTTGTAATAAGTGACTACTTTTTGTACTAATTTGCCTTAATTGAGGGTTAAGGCATAATGTGATGGCTAGATCCCATACTAAACGATCCCCTGTCAAGGGATTTGGGCAACCAAACGCGACCGTTGCATGATTGCAAGCCGCGAACATCCACATTATTATGATCATGTATACCCAATATAAATATCACAATGCATTAGTGATTCATTGGTATAGTTAGATCCTAAAATTGTCCCATGCTATAGCACCTTGTTATGTCTGTTCTGTTATCGCGTATTGTATCATATTTATGTAAGTGTATTCCTGGAAGTGTATTCATGTAAGCATGTAATGTATTAGTATAGACTCATGAATGAACTGACTCTTGTGTGATTCTTTGTACTTGGAATAGTAAGTAGTATCTCCTAACTATTTTGTATTTAGCTTTCTACGCTTTCCGAAGCGTAGCAAGCCTTCCCAGGGTGAGATTTCTGAAAGAATTTGGCATTTCCCTTGGAATTCCAAAGGCTTCTTCTTCTAGCTTCTCTTCCCAGTCAAGGGCCACGCCCTTCTAGGTCAAAGTCGGAATAGGTTCCGTAATTCGCGAGGAGTTCTTAATGAACTTTCGACAGTAGGTCAACGACACCTAGAATTTGGCGGATCTCCTTAAGTGTGTTCGGTGCTGACAATTTTCTCAATGGTTTTGATTTTTTGGAGGGTCCTCCAGAATTCCCACATTACTAATAGTGTGTCTTAGGAATTCGACACTTCAATTCCGAAACTCGTATTTAGAGAACTTCGCATAGAGCTTTTCTGATCGTAATGTTTCCATGGTTTATCATAGATGTTCTTTATGATTTCCTTCTAACAACGAGAGTAGATAAGTAAGTCATTTATAAGGACAATGACGAAGTGATCTGAGTAAGAATGGCGTACCCTATTCATTAAGTTCATGAATACTACGCGCGTATTGGTCCTATCTGAGGGATATCACTACAGACTCGTAGCATCCACATCGAGTTTGGAAGATTGTCCTCAGGACATCCTTTACTGACATTCGTAATTGGTGATGTTCGAATCTTAAGTCCCTTTCTCAAAGGTACATCGTTCCTTGCGGTTGGTCAACCAATTCATCTATGCAAGGCAAAAGGTAATGATTTCTACTAGAGTCTTGTCGGGGTCTGCAACACGAGGACTTCCTAGGGGGTCACCCATCCTAGTACTACTCTCGCCCAAGCACACTTAACTACGGAGTTCTAATGGGATCCGATGCATTATTGTTGGTATGATCACACCCACTAAAGTCTATCTTCTCGAAGAATAAGACCGGAGCTCTTAAAGGTAAGGAGCTTGGTCTTCTCATTCCATTGTTGAGTAGTCGTTGAGCTATCCGGACAGTTCTTGTATATCCGTCGGTGTGAGACTGTAGGGCAATCTGGTTACAGAAGTCGTATTGGGTTCTAAGTTTGTTCGCATGATGATGCGATTACTCGTAGTCTTGGGAAGTCTCCGTTTAGAAGTTCACATTAGAAGTCATACATGGTTCATCAATCACAGTCTCGTGTATACGAGTCGTATATAATTAAGATTGAAAAGGTAGTCGAATAAATGATTCTTCTTTAAGCTCACATCCCAACGAGGAAAAGAAGTTAAAGTGGAATCATCAATTCTAAACCTGTAGAACCTTGATTATATACCACCCCTATGTATACCTTTTTCAACGATAGATCAACCGTATGGGTCTTTGGATTGACGTTGACATACTGTACGAGTGGTACTTTGGGTAGATTTGTTGAGGTTTCTTTCGGAAGGATAAGAAACATGCAGTACTCTATGCATGAGTACTTCGGAGTTCTGGAATGACGGTTTCGTTAAAATTGCGATTTTGGAGAGAGAGAGAGAGAGAGAGAGAGAGAGTGAGAGAGAGTGAGAGAGAGAGAGAGAGCGAGTGAGAGAGAGAGAGAGAGAGATGTGTTTGTACGAAACTGGTATTATATGGATCGAGTTGACTCAAGTCGTATGGTAGTATCGGACATACTTGGAAGTAAAGACATTGGTTTTGAACATAAGGGTGTTACAAGCAAAACACCACAGTGCAACTATTAACAGAGTTACAGTACTTTTAGAGTAACTACAGGAATGCTGCTGCGAACAAGGTATACTACAAAAAGGCATGTATACGCAGCACAAGAGTCCCTTAACTGCCAGGTTATCGCAAAAGATAAGACTCGAGTTGCACTAGTTTTAAACATGTTTTATGGTTCTGACACACGAAACTCCTTACATATATTAACGGGGGTCCAGAGTAGTTTCTCCTATGGCAGCGATCCTTAGTATCTTCCCGTTTGTGCTGGAGTTCTTTGTTATTGGACACTCCTTTTTGAGGTGTCCAGTGTCACCACATTGGTGACATATCTGGCTTGTACTAGCATTGGTAGTGGGAGTGAGGTGTCGAGTCAGAGTTACGTGGACACAGGTGTTTTCTTTGTTCATCCACTTTGAAACTTTCCTTTTATGGGGTCCGGTTTTACCACTACCATCGTGTGCAGGGCTGATGCCGATGTCAGGGACTTGAGAAATGGGTCGTGTCGGTGCTCCACAGCCACGGGCATGGTGTCCTACTTTGTAGCAATTGCGGCATTGCATTTCATTACACGCCTCGTTATGATGAAAGTTACACTTGTTACACTTCAGAGATTTTCCCTCGTATTGTCCGGTCGATGCTGAGACGGCGAAAGTTGTACTTGATGTTGTTGTATAGCAAGTCTCTGGGATTTCTTGCGCTCCTTTCATGCTTGGCGTTTTCGTTTTTTCTTCTCGGTTATGCGGCTTTGCAAGTCCATGACTGTTGCCATTTGTTGGCTTCTCAGATCGGTACAACAATTGGAATTGTCGACTCCTTTGCCAGCTTTGTTCGCGTTGCCAGAGTTGATGTGTGCGAGGAAAGCTGTTACCGCGGCTTGTAATGTGGCAGCGTCTATATGAAGAATAGGGATTTTGTTGCCCGGTTGGCTATTTCTGTATGACAACATGGCTCTGAAATACGAAAGAAAAGGAGTTGGTTATTTCTGTATGACAACATGGCTCTGAAATACGAAATAAAAGGAGTATGTTCTCGAAGGTTTGACCTACATCCCTATGATGCAATCCTAGTACGGAGTAGAACTATGTTCATAAAATAGTCTCAAAACGTTTGTCGTCCAACACGGGGCACCATCAGCTGGTGGATAACATGATCCAACCTTTGAAAGAGCATTGGGAATGATTCGTGAGTTAAACTACCCTAGTACAATGACTAGACTAGGGTGGGTTTCAGATAGACTCCAACAATAGTATAATGAAAGTGATTGAACAAAGAGTGACACGGAATTAGCCGACTGTCAATATCATTGATGTTTACAATGTAATAAGTCTGGGAAAATTGACCTTGTAGTAGGTCTTTCATCACATCCGGAGTAGAAAAGTCCTTGATAGTATAAAGGCCTAACCAAGAGTAGTTATAGTACAAGGTAGTCACATAGAAAAGTTCTACACAGAACACAAATATGAATACGGTTCTTTAAAACAAATAAGGGAAGTAAAGCATTTTCTACTGATGACGGTTACCCCTATGGTGAACCCTTAGTTTGGCTAGTTGACATTCCATATCAAGCAGGTATCTTTCGTACTCTCTGGCATACTTGAAGCTCTATGACTTTGGCTCGATTTTCAGCTAGGGTTTGCCGCAGGGTATCATGGTTCCTCTTAGATCTCTTATGTGGGTGTTGAAGGCGATTGGTGCGGATGGTATGCATTCTTGCATTGGCATCAACCTCTTTGATATGGGGGAGAGTCGTCCTTTGCTATATTTCGTTTCAGGAAACTCTACGGGTTAGGATTTGTAGAACTCTATCTGCTGAGCTCCCTTCGTTTACCTTGTAAAAGCTTCAGTCTCCATTAAACGGCATAGGTTGATCTTGCTCTTCACTCCATGTTTCCAAGCATTCTACCTAAGGAGGCGCCGAGCCATGAAAAGATGGACAAGGGTTAGGATTTGGAATGGTAGCTACCGGAGGGAGGTTCTCAACCTCAGGTTTGGAGTTATCGTCATCCAAAAGGTCTTCGGTATGGTGATCATTCAAAGGGATCAGATAATCATTCTCATGTTCTTCTCCAAACCATCCAGCATTGCCTTCGTTCGGAAGGTACGGTTTGCCGTGGGGATGGAGTCCAACCATGTTATCTATGCGAGAATCGGCGTAAGAAAATAATTATTAGATGAACTATCTAGATAATTATTAGATGATCTTTATCAGTTATGTCAATACTTGTGTAGTGTATACCAGTTATATGAAATCGAGGTAGGATAATCTTTCGAATAGGTGACCCTAACTCCAAATCCACAATCCAACGAGAACAGGAAGTAAAGCAAAGGTCACGGATTCTGAGTCTATAACGCCTACATTTCATATAACCTTAGCATATCCACTTAACAACTATTAACCTACTTGATAGAGACCTGTTTAGTTCTCATGTAAGTACTTCTAGTAACACAAAATACTCCCATAGTATTTTAAACTCATGTTTTGTTCTTATGTTCTCATTATGGTAGTGTTGGTATGTTTTTAGACTTGTCTCCATATCGCAACCATTCTTAGGCATGTGCTAATCACTCTTCGGACCAACATAGTTAATCAGGCTATGCCACTCCCAAGACTGATCATACATCCCCGAGCTTACTTGTGATATTCGATAATCATTACTTTTGTTTTGTTCTAAAACGATGCTGACCTTAGTATGTACACATGCATGTATACTTTTAACAAGAAACTATTTATTTCTAAAAGTATAGTTGTTTTGAAAACTTTAAATCAGAGACCTTAGTCCCAATGCATTTATAGTTTGTATATCTTATGTGGTTCGATATACTCAGTTCACTATAAACAATGCTCTGATAGCAATCTGTCACACCCCCAAACCGTGGATGGCGGAAACGTCCAGGGGCAGAGGACCTCATGTATAGTATCATAATAACGAGTATAATAGTGCTCAAAGTAAATACAACCATCATAAATATAATTGAAAAAGTTACACCAAAGTATATGTTTACATGATTCAAATTAATTACATTATGATGACAAAATGAACTGTTTGACGATTTATCGTCCCATCCTTAAAACGCTGTTGATTTCCTGATTCACTGAATTCCTGAGAATAAAAGTAGTTTTGAAAAAGTGTCAACAATTAAGTTGGTGAGTTCATAAGCTTTTTAGATAAAGAGTTTGGAAACCCTTCTTTGTAATGTGTGGTGTGTTACCAAGGAAAATCCAATATTTTCCTTATAAAAGTTATGTGGTCCTAAATGTCGGGACCGAAAATGAACAAGTATTTGTCATACTTAAAGATATAAAAGTGGTTTTAAATTGGCGTAAAACCCTTTCTGATTTGAGAAAAATCCCATAATGAATGGTGTGTAGTATTAAATAATAGGGCTAAAAGTACACAAGAATATCTGTAATTAATGATATAAAAAGTGATTTTAAATCGACATAAACCCCCTTTTTGATTTATGAAAAATCCCCGTAAACTTTATGTGTTGTTAACTCCCTATGTGAGCCGCTATAACCATACTATGACTGAATGAACCTGTCACGACGTTTCTCAGGCATCGTGAAACTGAAATGACATTTGTAACCCGTAAACCTGCAGGTCCTACTGTAGCTAGTAGTAAGGTGTGGGGTGTCAAATCTAATATAGATCTATATACAAGTATCACGTCCTCCCTACAAGAGACTTTGGTTATTACTACCACGAATGTTAACCCGTACTCTAGGAGTACTGAGACGAATATCTCACAATTTAAGTTAACAAGTTTAAGTGTAGTGTGCATGAGTCTAAAACCTTTTTCTGTATGAATAAAACCTTCCGAAATGTGTTTATTGTGTTAATGGAAACATAAACCAAACCTATTATAGTTTATCAAAACGTTTAAATGTAATAGTTATAACTTTTTTTATTATGGTTAACTACTGTATTTGTGAAGGTAAAATACCTCTTGTTTACCGATATGTATATATACTTTTCCTAAAGTGAAGCAACATGCAATATAACAACTAATTAATTAGCATACTTTTGAAGGTAAAAATACATTTGTTTTCTGATGTATGACTATATTCTAAGATAAAATGTCATCTATTTGCAAAAACATATTTTCACATAAAGATATAGACCTTGCTCAACATTTTACAACGTGAAATGAAATTTATAGCATTTTTCTGTTTAACATTTTCTTTGATTGTTCATAAAAAGTTTTAGAAAAATCATCAAATGTCCAAATCAGAATCCGTAAATTCTAAGAGTTTGGGAAATGAGTCTAGTTAGTTCCTAATTTTTATTATGAATTTTAATGACATCCATCTTGTGTGAAAAAGTCCATAATCACAGACTGGTCCGGATTTGCTCTTGAAATGATAGGCAGTTTTGTAAAAATCACAATAAATTGTAGAAAAATCGTATTGAGATGTGCAAGTAATCATTTTAAAGCTAAGAACTTGAAATATTTTCACCTAATACAGTTTTGAAAACTAAAATGTTTAAGTCGTCCAAAAGAGTTTGTGAATGGAGTCCAACTTTTCTGATGAAAGCTGTTAGAAAAGTTTAGTTATGTTCTTGGTGTTTTAACTTGTATTCCCCCCCCCCCTAAAAACTTGAGAAAACATGAAATGTAGGGGTATGAACTCATCTTATGTGATTTCAGTAGATGGATGTGATGGTTTTTGAGCATTCTAACACTTCCTAAGTGTACATGCAAACCTAATAACCTTGGATCTATGTTTGTCTAATTATCATGCAAAGTTGAATTCCAAGGCTATATTCCTATCTAGCATACATGGGGAATAATTTTAACTTGAATGATAGATAGAATAACTTACCTTGTTGTTGCTTGTGTTCCTTGAAACCTTATGAGCCTAGCACCCCAAGTGTGATGCCTCAAATGCTTCACACAACACCAAATGCTCTTGGAAAAACTTATGAGAGAACACACACTTATTGAAATCGGCCAAGCCCTCTTGTTTCCTTAGTGTAGCCGATTCTAGTGGAGAATGAGATCCTTATATAGTGTTGACACATCTAGGGTTACACCATGTAAACCCTAATGTGTCATGACTCTTCATTTCCATGACCCATGGGTTTGTAACTCCCATGGAGCATCCATGGAGCATCCTATGGGTGGAACCCAACTTGATAGTCCATGGAGCCTCTTAGCCCACTATACAAGATATGGATGATTTACATAATCAACCCATATAATTAATTAGTTATCTTTTGATCACTTAATTAATTCTAAATTAATTCTTGATCAAACTAATCAAATAATATTATTAATATATTATAACTTATAATATATTAATAATCTCCAAGTGTTATTTCTCTCATTTAGTCTATCTAATTGCATGGTGCCATGCAACCCAAATGGACCATGCCGGGTCGGGTCAAGTACATACCAGAAATAGTTATGGACCTAGACACCTTATCCAACAGTCTCCCACTTGGATAAGTCTAATAACTATTACTGCAAGTATGACTTCATGAACTGATCGGCAATCGTAGCTCTTTTCAAGGTTTCTCAGAACTGAGAAGATGATGGTACGCCATTTAAGATAAGTGATCATATATGTTCTAGAAATCAGCCGGACAAATACATGGAACAATGTCTTACTTAATGTCCAACAGTTTGTTTCCCGATTTTTCGATTTGTTTGACAAAGAACTTAATTGAACACATCAACTTAGTTCTGACCGGGCCCGGTACATGGGTCAAAACAAAATCATCGAGGGGCCTAGATTCAGCTTCTAATCCAAGAAGGAACAGATAAACTTCGACTCATATGTTTGTTCTACCACTCATTGAATTACACACAAGAGCACGATTTATAACATCGAGTTACCAATGCATTTTCATACAATCAATGCATAACCAACTTGTAAGTAACAAATCATATCTCTAGGTTGAAGACTTATATGATATTACCATCTCACGATCACTCGAGATAGAATTCCATGAAGTGATTCCAATGAGCGTGGGTTGAGTCCAATGCTCAGAACTTATGAGCACTCATGATTGTTGTAGCCTTGTCTAACACCTTAGACCTCTGCAACCAATCATGACAGTCTTGATTCATACCTACTTCCGACATATGACCGATTGTGGAGGTTTGAATAATATGTTATACCAAACAAAATTATTCTGGAAGTCAAAACATGCAAAAGAAATATAGTAAACGATTGACAAGAGATAGCAACACTTTACTCATAAATAAAACACCTTTTATTCATCATCTAATGTCAATTACACTTTACAAATTTCTAGGTCATCTAACTACTAAATCTAATATCATCCTTCAGCCCTATGCTCCGAGCATGCTGGAGATGCTTAACCTGAGTCAGTCCCTTCGTGAGGGGATCTGCTGGGTTCTCATCCGATGATACCCTCTTTGCCACGAGGAGTCCTTCTTCTATTCGATGTCTAATGAAATGGTATTTTTTGTTGATGTGTCTGGAACTCCCGTGATCCCTTGGTTCCTTGGCTAAGGCAACAATGCTTTCACTATCACTGGAAAATTTCCATTGGCTCTTTAATAGCTGGTACAACTCCAAGGTCTCCGATGAAGTTCTTTAGCCATATAGCCTCCTTTGCCGCCTCGCTCGCTGCAATATACTCTGAATCACAAGTGGAATCTACCACTGTCTCTTGCTTGGAACTCTTCCAAGAAATTGCTCCTCCATTTAGGGTAAAGACCCAGCCTGACTGAGAGCGGAAATTATCACTATCAGTCTGGAAGCTAGCATCACTATACCCTACAACTCTCAAGTCATCACTCCCACTGAGGGTAAGGACCCAGTCCTTAGTCCTTCGTAGGTACTTGAGAATATTCTTTACCGCAGTCCAGTGTGCCTTGCAAGGGTTCCCCTGAAACCTGCTAACCATGCTCAGGGCAAAGGCTACATCAGGTCGAGTACACGTCATAGCATACATGATCGAACCTACAGCCGAAGCATAAGGTACTCGACTCATTTCTGCTATCTCAGCCTCAGTGCTAGGGCTTTGTGTCTTACTCAACTTGGCGTTACTCTGGATAGGTAACTCTCCTTTCTTGGAGTCCTGCATGCTGAATCTCTTCAGCACCTTATCCAAGTAGGTACTCTGACTAAGTCCAATTAGTCTTTTACTCCGATCTCTCAAGATCCTTATCCCTAAAATATAGCCAGCTTCACCAAGGTCCTTCATAGCGAAACACTTCCCAAGCCAGGACTTTACTTCCTGCAGGATTGGAATGTCGTTTCCTATGAGTAGTATGTCATCCACATACAATACCAAAAAGCTAACTATACTCCCACTAGCCTTGACATACACACAAGATTCATCTTCACTCTTAGAAAAGCCAAATTCCTTGACCTTTTCATCAAAGCAAAGATTCCATCTGCGAGGTGCTTGCTTTAATCCATAGATGGATTTCTCAAGCTTACACACTCTATTAGGGTACTCGTTGCTGACAAAACCCTCTGGCTGACTCATGTAAACATATTCAGCCAACTTTCCATTAAGGAAAGCGGTTTTGACATCCATTTGCCAAATTTCATAATCATGAAATGCGGCTATGGCTAACAGAACCCGAATAGACTTAATCTTGGCTACCGGAGAAAAGGTCTCATCATAATCCACTCCAGGAATTTGAGAGAATCCTTTTGCAACCAGTCTAGCCTTATAAGTGTGTACTTTACCATCCATGTCGGTCTTCTTCTTGAAGACCCATTTGCACCCTACAGTCTTACGACCTGATACATTCTCAACCAAGTTCCAAACTTGATTGTCATACATGGATTGTATCTCGCTATCCATAGCCTCTTTCCATTTAGCAGACTCGGGGCCTATCATGGCTTCCTCGTAGCTGTTAGGGTCATCTTGACTTACTAGTGTCCCATCACTAATAAGTGTCTCACCTTCTGCAGTAATATGGAATCCATATTAATGCTCAGGTGCACTCCTAACTCTCATGGAACGTCTCAGAGGTACAGATTCCTCAATTGGCTCAACAGGAGTTTCCTCCTCAAGTTGAGGGCTAGAGTTTGAAGTTCCTTCACCACTTGACTCTTGAATTTCTTCAAGATCAATTTGCCTCCCACTGTCTCCTTGGCTTATAAACTCTCTTTCTCGAAAGACTCCTCTTCTTGCTATAAAGACCACATTGTCACTAGGTCTGTAGAAGAGGTAACCAAAGGATTGTTGTGGGTAGCCGATGAAAATACACCTCTCGCTTCGAGGTTCGATCTTATCATGAGTCTCGCGTCTCACGAAATCCTCGCAACCCCAAATCTTGATGTGGTCTAGTTTAGGTACTTTACCAGTCCACATCTCGTGAGGAGTTTTGGCAACTTTCTTTGTAGGGACTAGGTTAAGGATATGGGCGGCAGTCACTAAGGCATACCCCCAGAATGAGATTGGTAGCGAAGCTCGACTCATCATGGAACGAACCATGTCTAACAAGGTTCGATTACGCCTCTCAGCCACACCATTCAACTGCGGTGTCCTGGGAGGTGTCAATTGTGAGACAATCCCACATTCCCTTAGATAGTCGAGGAATTCTGAACTAAGATACTCACCACCTCGATCGGATCGAAGCATCTTAATGTTCCTGCCCAATTGATTCTTGACTTCCTGTTTAAATTCCTTAAACCTCTTGAAAGTCTCTAACTTAAGCTTGATTAAGTAGACATATCCATATCTACTGTAATCATCAGTAAAAGTCAAATAATAACGATTAGCATCCCATGTGGCATGTTTGAATGGTCCACACACATCCGTGTGTATAAGGTCCAACAAACCTTCACCCCTTTCACACGAGCCTGTGAAGGGTGACTTTGTCATTTTTCCAAGTAAGCATGATTTGCAACTATCATCTGACTTTAGGTCAAATGACTCCAAGACTCCATCCTTTTGGAGTTGGCCTATGCGTTTCTTGCTTATATGTCCAAGACGACAATGCCATAATGATGCTTTATCCAAGTTATTATTATTAGGAGAATCAATACCCAAAACATTATTTCCTGAGTTATCTACAATAGATACAGCTTCATACACACCATCACAAGGTAATGCATTAAAATAAAGAACATTATTAAAGAAAGCATTAATCGAACCAACTTCATTATCAAATGAAAAGGTGAAACCTTGTTTGTACAATGCATGAAAGGAAATAATATTTCTTGCCATTTATGGCAAATAACAACACTTATTCAAATCTAAATTTAACCCACTACTTAACGATAAAGTATAAACTCCAATTCTGGTGACAGGTGTAACTTTCCTATTCCCCATGATTAAGTTTATTCTTCCTTGCTCCACATTCTCACTTCTTCCTAGTCCCTGCAAGTCACAACAAATGTGAATACCACAACCGGTATCAAGGACCCAAGATTTCGAATGGCGTGAGTTATTAGAAATGATAGTGTAAATACCTGCATGGTTGGGTTTAACTTTCCCATCCTTCACATCTTGCTGGTATTTTGGGCAGTTCCGCTTCCAATGTGATTTTTCATGGCAATAGAAGCATTCAGCCTCTTTTGGGTCAGAAGAAGGAGTGACAAAACCTTTCTTGGTTCCACTTGAAGAAGAGCCACCAAGGGTCCTAACCTTGGTACCCTTCGAAGAACTCTTTCTCTTTTTCCCTCGACTTTTCCCGATTGCCAAAACCGGAGTGGAGTTTGGAGTAGGAGTGTTAACACCCGACTTCCCCTTAAGACCTCATTCTGCGGTCTTGAGAAGTCCTTGAAGTTTGCTGAGTGTGACCTCTTTCTTATTCATGTGATATGTCATGCAGAATTGATCATAGCACGATGGTAAGGAGCGCAAAATTATATCTATTGCAAGCTCCTCAGGGAAGTTCACATTAAGCTTCAGCAATCGATCCACATACCTTTGCATTTTCTGCATGTGGCTCGTGACGGAATCCCCGTCCTTCATCATGGTTGTTATCATGGAGCAGATGATTTCGTACCTCTCTTGTCGTGCACTTTGATGGTATCTTTCCATCAAATATTGGTGCATTTCATAAGGGTAGAAATCCTCATAGGACTTTTGGAGTTTTGCTGTCATTGTGGCCATCATGATGCATGCTACTTTCGTAGAATCCCTTTCATGTGCCTGAAAGTCAGCGATTTCCTGAGGAGTTGCAGTGGTCTCATCAATCTCCTTAAGCTCCTTGTCGAGGACATATTCTTTGTCCTCGTAGCGGGTAATCATCCTGATGTTTCTGATCCACTCATTGAAGTTGGATCCATAAAAAGTGACTTTCCCACACAAGCTCATAAGACTAAAGGAGCCATTAGGATTCGAGCCAGAAGCAGCATTGTTTGAAGACATCTGAAGGAAGAGTACAAGATTAGTTTAGATATTAGTAGAGTCCTTAATAAAACACCCAAATGTAATATTAAGGCTAGGATCCAATCACAATATATTATAACTTAGAAGAGGTATGCTGTAATCCAAGATATAACATATTTGAAAGGTAGGTGAATGACGATTCACCAATTTCCACCACGAAAACCGAAATATTAGATATTAGGTTTTATGATTGGTTCTTATAAATTCCTAGATTCTTTGAGATTCAATGAACTTTTCAAAGGCATGTTTCAATATCGAGTGTGCCCTCCAAGTTTTGTGACTGGGATACCGAGGATCACAAAACGAGGTGTGAAGTAACCATGCAAATCACTTGGTACCCTTAAAGTTTATCACTCAATCGATGTTCCGGTAAACCACACACGCTCCACCAATACTATAATAAACCTTAAGTCAGCCTTTACCTACCTTGTTAAGTCCAAGTTAGTGTGCCGGTTAACCACACAGGCTCCACCAATGACTTAGACAAAGTGTAAAGTGTAATTTCATGAATTAGCACCTTATTCACATTTTCCTAAAGTAACTAAGATTGGGAATTTAATAAAACATTTAGTTACTTTATAATATTCATCATACTTTGAATGAGAATTTATAAGTCCTTGTCTTACCCGTTCGGCTAACGACCCTCCACCAGTCAAGCAAGCGGTGGGTGAGAGTAGACATCCATTAAGTCACCATTTTATAGGCAACAACCTTATACCCACCTTATAGACCGGCTTCGTGAATGAGGCGTACTAGCGGTAAGACGACTTTGTTCTTATACATACATATATATATATATATATATATATATATATATATATAATATTATTAAATCATCATAATATAAGTATAAGGATTGAATTTTAACTTTTAAAATTCTAGGGGTTGGAACTAAAGTTTTAACTTAACTTTACTTGTTCCAAAACTTGAGGGCAAGTTTTGTAACTTTCAAAACTTTTCATTTCTTGTAACTTATGAGTTTAATAGAGTAATAAAATGAAGACTCTTCCTTTTCTAACTCTTGTGTTCTTTTAATGGTTTTAATTCAAGTGTGACTCTTGGTTTTCCATAACTTGAGGACAAGTTATGGACTCCATTAAAACACATTATGATCAAGAATTAATCTACCACATAGGTTACAAATAATTCCTATGATCATCTAAAACATTATAAGAACATGAATATGAACACATTCATAAATCAAAATTACACTTAAAACTTTGTAATTTTGATAACTAGTTGTTGTAAATGAATTAAAAAGAACATTACACCATCAAAACAAGTTTTCAATTACCAAAACAGTTTAGGGTAATGTTTCTAGTCCATTTCCAGCAACTAAAGTCGAAATTCTGCAACCTGTCGACCCTACTCGCCGAGTGCATGAACTTACTCGCCGAGTTGGTTGAAGATACACGTGAACTCGACGAGTCCCCCCTATAGACTCGACGAGTCCATTCGTAGACAGCAAGATTTTTCGACTTTTTTCAACTTTTAAGCACAAATAAAAAGCGAACAAGCCTAGGCTCTGATACCACAGATGGGTTTTGAGCATTCTAACACTTCCTAAGTGTACATGCAAACCTAATAACCTTGGATCTATGTTTGTCTAATTATCATGCAAAGTTGAATTCCAAGGCTATATTCCTATCTAGCATACATGGGGAATAATTTTAACTTGAATGATAGATAGAATAACTTACCTTATTGTTGCTTGTGTTCCTTGAAACCTTATGAGCCTAGCACCCCAAGTGTGATGCCTCAAATGCTTCACACAAAGCTCTTGGAAAAACTTATGAGAGAACACACACTTCTTGAATTCGGCCAAGCCCTCTTGTTTCCTTAGTGTAGCCCTAACGTGTCATGACTCTTCATTTCCATGACCCATGGGTTTGTAACTCCCATGGAGCATCCATGGAGCATCCTATGGGTGGAACCCAACATGATAGTCCATGGAGCCTCTTAGCCCACTATACAAGATATGGATGATTTACATAATCAACCCATATATTTAGTTAGTTATCTTTTGATCACTTAATTAATTCTAAATTAATTATTGATCAAACTAATCAAATAATATTATTAATATATTAGAACTTATAATATATTAATAATCTCCAAGTGTTATTTCTCTCATTTAGTCTATCCAATTGCATGGTGCCATGCAACCCAAATGGACCATGTCGGGTCGGGTCAAGTACATACTAGAAATAGTTATGGACTTAGACACCTTATCCAACAGGATGTTGGAGAAGGGAAGTGTTCAACTCAAGAACACTTGAAGATGCCTTGAAGATTTTCGAGAATCTAACATCAAAGTGATGGAGTTTGTGTAAGAAATCTATGATTGGAGTAGAATGAAGTGTATTAATCACAAGGAGGATGAATTATACTTACCAAGAGTATAATAAAGCTTGATGATTAGCCTTGGAGTCTCGAAATAGAGAGAAAAAGTTTGAGAGAAAAGTGTTTGACCTTTTGGTGGAAATTAGAGAATGAATGAAGTGTGAGGAGAGAGGAGGGTTTTCGAACCCTTGACCAAGTGTGTGGCTGAAAAAATGGTGGGAAAAGTACCAAGAAATGACTAGGTATGGGCTGATGGTGAATAGTGACATGGAGTGGGTATGGGAGTGGTCGCTTGTGTCATAAACTAAAGAAAAGTCAACACTCCACCTCTTGTACTTCACCCACTCTTCTTGGATAAGGTTTATCCCCCAAAACGTGATTAATTATCAAATATGGGGCCTTACATGTTAAAATAAAGTTTTGGGTGAAAATTTCGTGTTAAAATAATTAAAAACGGGCCTAAAACGCAAAACTAGTCGAAAATCGGGTGAAAAGGAGCTTCCTGTGAAACCTCTCAGTCCTAGGCCGAGGTTTGGTCCTGAAGTTGTTGGGCCCGAAGGCGAAATAAAGAGAGATTAGATGGAAGCGAAATGGAGCGAATGTCACACCCCCAAAACCGATGAACGGCGGAAACATTCTCGGGTGGAGGACGTCATGTACAGTATCACAACAATGTAGAGTAGTAAATAATCAACAACATCATCCATTGCATTAATAATATAATTTCATACAAGTGTGTTCTGTCAGGTTATATAGACACCAAAAATATACATCAAAAATAAAAGAGGAGTCTTGAACGAGCTCCGTCTTCTCAAAAGTCCGGCTCCGGTACCTGTATATTGGTGACCTGAGAATACAAGTTATATTGAAAGAGTTTATCAGCTTTAGAGCTAGTGAGTTCATAAGTATATTAGTGTCTGATTTTGTATGAAAGCATTTGTAATATGTTTTGTAAGATGTATTCTGTATGTTTGTAAAGGTTTTGTGTTTGTTTGATCTACTCTAGAAAACCCTATGTTTCCTACTAAAAAGTAGCCTTCTACCAAGGCATTTAGTGTCTGTGTTTGTATCTCTTGTAAAAGTGTGTATTTTCCCAATTTCAACTATCATTAACCAAAAATATAGTTTCTACATTACCGTGCATCGTGTGAATATCACAAAGTAAAATGTAAAGGGAAAATGTTTTAGTACTGTAACGTAGTTTTAAGTAAACTACCGCTATACTAATTACCTTAAGCCAGTTGTATATTTTAAGGTAACATGTGATCGGCCTGTATCTTGCTACCGACTCAATAGTAAAGTGACAATGTAAGATGCCACAAAAATGACGTTTGCCTCCCGTAGACTTGCAAGTCCCATTGTAGCGAGCAACAAGGTGTAGGATAGTCAATCCAGTACAATTCTATACACAAACTTATACGCTCCCCAATTAAGGAGATTCTGATACAAAAACAGTCATGGTAGGTAGTGCCATGCCCTGCTTAATGGCTCACATAATTGGGTTTATGTATATATAATGTATATGTAATGTATATGTGATGTATATGTGTGCTAGCTGTATTGTGCGTTCTTTCTCTATCTAGCCTGTATGTTTGTTTCTCGTCATAGTGTCTATTGTTTGTTTCTCCTCACTATGTTTCATGTTTGATTCTCATCATAGTATGTATTAACTCATGTATGAACTTGTCACGACATAAATTTTAAAACCAATTTTTCATTTTTACAAACATCAAAACATCGAGTAATAATTTAGATTCCAATGAAAACAATATTGTCACAACTGATTACAAAACAAAGGTAACAAAAATAGTTTCCCCCGAGTGTGTGTACGATCACGCCGACACCTTCCCACGGTCCTCGCTAGTACCTGAAACACATAACACAATAACTGTAAGCATAAATGCTTAGTGAGTTCCCCAAAATACAACCTACGCACATACGCCTTTCCGGGCTCTGACCTTCCGGTCCATGTGTCTCAGGGGACTTCCGTCCCGACTGGGTAAACCTTCTTGTCCTACCCACGTCAACCTTACGGTCCACATTACAACGCCTTCCGGCCCATAACATATTCGCCTTCCGGCCCATAACATAATGCCTTCCGTCCCATATCAAGCATATCATACATGGCACATATAACGATTAACTTATCACACATAATGTATATATCTCATATCATATCCGACCTTCTGGTCACACAGTCAAACCCTTCCGGGTACAGTATAGTGAGAAGACTGACCTCATATATCTCGATAACTTGCGAACCCTGGAAATCACTCGTGTTCGAACCCCCGAGCTACAATCCTCCTATAACATCATATATCTCTAATTAATACTTTTACCACTAAGGTTGACTATCCCTATCAAGTCAACACTGGTCAACTCTGGTCAATAGTCAATGGTCAAATTGATCGGACTCGGTGAGTGCACTAGAGCGACTCAACGAGTCTAAGCGTTTTCACCAACTCGCAAGGATTTCCCTTTGACACGTCAAGTACTCCCCTGACTTGACGAGTTCCACCTGGTCATGAATCGTAGGGCCACCGCGACTCAACTCGCCGAGTCGCAAGGACAACTCGGCGAGTTCCAGCTTGACTCAGTCCACCTATCAATCCCTCTCTAACTCCCCGTGACTCACTGAGTCAACCATAACTCGGCAGGACCACTCACTAAGTGGTTAAGGACAATCTTCATGCCACTTGTAGAGTCTGTTCTTTAGACTCGGCGAGTCCATGCCATGCATCGACTCAAACTTGCTTCTGAGGTCAGATCCGCTCCATAAACTCATAGATTTGGCCCTCCTAAGCTCATTTATCACGTAAAGTCATAGTCTTGGCCACCATGCAACACTTACTAGGTTCTTTTTGGAGAAATGACCAGTAATATGGCAACCCTAGTCTCCAACCTAAAAGGAAGGACATAAAGCATAGCATTTGGGACTTTCTGGACCTGGTAAGGTCCAGATCTAGGTACCATATCTCCATGGGACCTCTCACACTTCAATTACAAAGCAAATAAGGCATGAAGAAACCCTAGATTTGACCATATCAACATAAACACGGAAATAAGCTCTGAAAGATACCTCAAGAAGCTTCCCTTGGCAAAATGGAAGTAGATCCACGCTCCCAACTCTTCTAGCTTGACTTTCCGCCTTCATTTCTTGCAAAAACACACAAATTTGGTGAACAATAGCCTCTTATCTCACTCACAGGAACCCTTAGCTGCTTTGGTGCTCTCAAGGATCAAGGTGGCCGCAATGAAGGGCCATAAGGTCCTTTAAATAGAGCTTAGGACCGGAAAATTAGGGTTTCATCAAACAGCACGGACTCGCCGAGTCCATCCCTTGGACTCACCGAGTCCAGGCGTGAACCCGCGTCCAGAACTGCGACCCTACTCGGCGAGTTCGAGCTCCAACTCGCTGAGTCCCCTCACAAAATACCAAAAATATGCGAATAAAAGATACCTGGAAATTCGGGCTGTTACAATTCTCCACCACAAGAACTAGACTTCGCCCTCGAAGTCTCGCTCTGCAAATAGCTCCGGATGCTACTCACGCATCTCACGCTCCGACTCCCAAGCCATCTTTGAACCCTTCCGATGCTGCCACTGAACCAACACCAGGGGTACCTCCTTGTTCCTCAAAACTTTGATCTTCCGTTCTCTGATGGCCACTGGTCTCTCGGCATAATTCAGGCTTGCATCTACCTGAATATCCTTTAATGGAACCACTGCCGATTCTTCGGCTATACACTTCCTCAGCTGCGACACATGAAAAGTGTCGTGAATCTGCCCTAACTCTGCTAGAAAATCCAAATGGTAGGCTACCCGGCTTACCCTTGCGATCACACGGAAAGGACCAATGTATCGGGGCCCCAACTTGCCCCTCTTCCTAAATCGAATCACTCCTTTTCAAGGAGAGACCTTCAGGAGTACAAGATCGCCGACCTGAAACTCAAGCTCGGACCGGCATCTGTCTGCATAACTCTTCTGTCGGCTCTGAGAGGTGAACAACCTTTGCCTGACCTGTTGAATCTGCTCGGTCATCTGGAGTACAATCTCCGTGCTACCCATCACCCGCTGCCCCACCTCACCCCAACAGATGGGGGTGCGACACCTCCGCCCATACAACAGCTCAAAGGGTGGCATACCAATGCTTGAATGACGGTTGTTGTTATATGAAAACTCTGCTAAAGGCAGATAGGTGTCCCAACTCCCTCCGAAATCCAAAACACATGCTCGGAGCATATCCTCAAGCGTTTGAATTGTCCACTCACTCTGACCGTCTGTTTGGGGATGATATGCGGTACTAAAATGCAGTCTAGTACCCAACCCCTCATGGAACTTCTTCCAGAACCTGGAAGTGAAACACACATCACGATCAGAAACAATCGAGATCGGCACCCCATGCCGCGATACCACCTCCCTCACGTATAATTCCGCCAACTTCTCCACAGAAGAGCTCTCACTGACGGCCAGAAAATGAGTGCTCTTCGTCAATCTATCTATGATCACCCAAATTGCATCGACTCCCCTCACAGTCCGCAGCAATTTGGTGATAAAATCCATGGCAGTCTGTTCCCACTTCCATTTGGGAATATCTAGCGGCTGCAATTTACCGTGTGGTCACTGGTGCTCGGCCTTGACCTGCCGACAAGTCAAGCATCTCTCAACAAACCATGCAACATCCCTTTCTGGTTAACAAGATGCCCGAGGAACTGGACCTCTCGTAACCAGAAATCACATTTGGAGAATTTGGCATACAACCTCTCCGATCTCAATACCCCAAGAATCTCCCTCAAATGTTCCTCATGCTGATCCCTAGACCTCGAATACACCAAAATATCATCGATGAATACGATCACCGACCGATCCAGCATCGGCCGGCACACCTGGTTCATAAGATCCATGAACGCGGCCGGGGGATTGGTGAGCCCAAAAGGCATCACCACAAACTCATAATGTCCATAACGAGTTCCGAAAGCAGTCTTCTGGATATCTTCCTCTCGAACCCTCATCTGATGATACCCCGACCTCAAGTCAATCTTGGAGAACCAAGATGCCCCCTGCAACCGATCGAACAGATTGTTGATCCTAGGTAATGGATACCGGTTCTTAACCGTCAACTTGTTCAACTCCCAGTAATCGATACACATCCGGTGTGAACCATCCTTTTTCTTGACGAAGAAAATCGGTGCTCCCCAAGGTGAGCTACTCGGTCGAATGAATCCCTTTCCCAACAGCTCCTGAAGTTGCGAGGATAACTCCTGCATTTCCGATGGAGCGATACGATTAGGCGCCTTGGCGATGGACGCCGCTCCCAGAACCAAATCGATACAAAACTCCACTTGCCTCTCCGGAGGCACACCCGGTAACTCTTCGGGGAACACATCCGAAAACTCGCATACAACAGGAACGTCATCAATCTAATTGGGCCTCCCCGCGGCCACTCGAGTATCCATCAAATAGGCTATGAATCCATTGCAGCCCTGCTGCAAACTCTGCCTTGCCCTGGAAGCCGAACAAAACGCCGATCCACACCGAGTCCCTTCGCCATAAACCGTAAGCACTCCCCCACTAGGGTCTCGAATCGTCACCAGTTGTCTCTCGCAGTCGATGACTGCCCCAAACTTACTCAACCAGTCCATGCCCACGATAACGTAGACATCCCCCATAGCTATAGGAACCAAGTCTATAGGGAACTCGACCACAAAAATCTCGAGCACGCATCCTCGAATCACCTCAGTGGCGTATACCGCTTTCTCATTTGCTATAGAAACTCGCAGGGGTTGACTCATCACCTCCCGATCAATACCGATGTGCTAGCTAAAAGCCAACGATACAAAAGACCGACTCGCACCCGAGTCAAATAATACGAAAGCAGGTACAGAATTCACAAGAAAAGTACCTACGCATATCATAATATAAGCATAATATCTCAGTATAAAGGTAAATACATGAAAGAATACATACCGGCTACGACATCAGGCACCGCGCGGACCTCCTCCGCAGTCAACTGGAAAGCTCTCCCACTAGCCTTCGGAGCCTCGGCCTTCACTGGCCGAATCTCGGTAACCCTGGCAGCAGATCCCCTCTAATGGCTCTTCGAAGGGTACCAAGGCTCGGACCCTTGATGGCTCTTCTTCAAGTGGAACCAAGAAAGGTTTCATTACTCCTTCTTCTGACCCAAAAGAGGCTGAATGCTTCTATTGCCATGAAAAGGCTCATTGGAAGCGGAACTGCCCAAAATACCAGCAGGATGTGAAGGATGGGAAAGTTAAACCCAACCATGCAGGTATTTACACTATCATTTCTAATAGCTCACCCCATTCTAAATCTTTGGTCCTTGATACCGGTTGTGGTATTCATATTTATTGTGACTTGCAGGGACTAAGAAGAAGTGAGGATGTGGAGCAAGGAAGAATAAACTTGATCATGGGGAATAGGAAAGCTTCACCTGTCACCAAGATTGGAGTTTATACTTTATCGCTAAGTAGTGGGTTTAGTTTAGATTTGAATAAATGTTGTTACTTGCCAGGAATGGCAAGAAATATTATTTCCTTTCATGCTTTGTACAAACAAGGGTTTACCTTTTCGTTTAATAATGAAGTTGGTTCTATTGATGCTTTCTTTAATAATGTTCTTTATTTTAAAGCATTACCTTGTGATGGTGTGTATGAAGTTGTGTCTGTTGTAGATAACTTAGGAAATAATGTTTTGTGTATTGATTCTACTACTAATAATAACTTGGATAAAGCATCATTATGGCATTGTCGTCTTGGACATATAAGCAAGAAACGCATAGGCCAACTCCAAAAGGATGGAGTCTTGGAGTCATTTGACCTAAAGTCAGATGATAGTTGCGAATCATGCTTACTTGGAAAAATGACAAAGTCACCCTTCACAGGGTCGTGTGAAAGGGGTGAAGGTTTGTTGGACCTTATACACACGGATGTGTGTGGGCCATTCAAACATGCCACAAGGGATGCTAATCGTTATTATTTGACTTTTACTGATGATTACAGTAGATATGGATATGTCTACTTAATCAAGCATAAGTCAGAGACATTCAAGAAGTTTAAGGAATTTAAACAGGAAGTCGAGAATCAATTGGTCAGGAACATTAAGATGCTTCGATCCGATTGAGGTGGTGAGTATCTTAGTTCAGAGTTCCTTGACTATCTAAGGGAATGTGGGATTGTCTCACAATTGACACCTCCCAGGACACCGCAGTTGTATGGTGTGGCTGAGAGTTGTAATCGAACCTTGTTAGACATGGTTCGTTCCATGATGAGTCGAGCTTCGCTACCAATCTCATTATGGGGGTATGCCTTAGAGACTGCCGCCCATATTTTTTTAATCAAGTCCCTACAAAGAAAGTTGCCAAAACTCCTCACGAGATGTGGACTGGTAAAGTACCTAAACTAGACCACATCAAGATTTGGGGTTGCGAGGCTTTCGTGAGACGCGAGACTCATGATAAGCTAGAACCTCGAAGCGAGAGGTGTATTTTCATCGGCTACCCACAGCAATCCTTTGGTTACCTCTTCTACAGACCTAGTGACCATGTGGTCTTTGTAGCAAGAAGAGGATTCTTTCGAGAAAGAGAGTTTATAAGCCAAGGAGACAGTGGGAGGCAAATTGATCTTGAAGAAATTCAAGAGTCAAGTGGTGAAGGAACTTCAAACTCTAGCCCTCAACTTGAGGAGGAAACTCCTGTTGAGCTAATTGACGAATCTGTACCTCTGAGGCGTTCCACGAGAGTTAGGAGTGCACCTGAGCATTACTATGGATTCCATATTTCTGCGGAAGGTGAGACACTTATTAGTGATGCGACACTAGTAAGTCAAGATGACCCTAACAGCTACGAGGAAGCCATGGCGGGCCCCAAGTCTGCTAAATGGAAAGAGGCTATGGATAGCGAGATACAATCCATGTATGACAATCAAGTTTGGAACTTGGTTGAAAATGTACCAGGTCGTAAGACAGTGGGGTGCAAATGGGTCTTCAAGAAGAAGACCGACATGGATGGTAAAGTACACACTTATAAGGCTAGACTGGTTGCAAAGGGCTTCTCTTAAATTCCTGGAGTGGATTATGATGAGACCTTTTCTCCGGTAGCCAAGATTAAGTCTATTCGGGTTCTGTTAGCCATAGCTGCATTTCATGACTATGAAATATGGCAGATGGATGTCAAAACCGCTTTCCTTAATGGAAAATTGGCTGAAGATGTTTACATGAGTCAGCCAGAAGGTTTTGTCAGCAGCAAGTACCCTAATAGAGTGTGTAAGCTTGAGAAATCCATTTATGGATTAAAGCAAGCACCTCGCAGATGGAATCTTTGCTTTGATGAAAAGGTCAAGGAATTTAGCTTTTCTAGGAGTGAAGATGAATCTTGTGTGTATTTCAAGGCTAGTGGGAGTATAGTTAGCTTTTTGGTATTGTATGTGGATGACATACTACTCATAGGAAACGACATTCCAACCCTGCAGGAAGTAAAGTCCTGGCTTGGGAAGTGTTTCGCTATGAAGGACCTCGGTGAAGCTGCCTATATTTTAGGGATAAGGATCTTGAGAGATCGGAGTAAAAGACTAATTGGACTTAGTCAGAGTACCTACTTGGATACGGTGCTGAAGAGATTCAGCATGCAGGACTCCAAGAAAGGAGAGTTACCCATCCAGAGTAACGCCAAATTGAGTAAGACACAAAGCCCTAGCACTGAGGCTGAGATAGCAGAAATGAGTCTAGTACCTTATGCTTCGGCTGTAGGTTCGATCATGTATGCTATAACGTGTACTCGACCTGATGTAGCCTTTTCCTTGAGCATGGTTAGCAGGTTTCAGGGGAACCCTGGCAAGGCACACTGGACTGAGGTAAAGAATATTCTCAAGTACCTACGAAGGACTAAGGACTGGGTCCTTACCCTCGGTGGGAGTGATGACTTGAGAGTAGTAGGGTATAGTGATGCTAGCTTCCAGACTGATAGGGATAATTTCCGCTCTCAGTCGGGTTGGGTCTTTACCTTAAATGGAGGAGCAATTTCTTGGAAGAGTTCCAAGCAAGAGACAGTGGCAGATTCTACTTGTGAATCAGAGTATATTGCAGCTAGCGAGGCGGCAAAGGAGGCGATATGGCTGAAGAACTTCATTGGAGACCTTGGAGTTATACCAGCTATTAAAGAGCCAATGGAAATTTTCTGTGATAGTGAAAGTGCTGTTGCCTTAGCCAAGGAACCAAGGGATCACGGGAGATCCAGACACATCGACAGAAAATACCATTTCATCAAACATCGGATCGAAGAAGGACTCCTCGTGGCAAAGAGGGTATCATCCGATGAGAATCCGGCAGATCCCCTCACAAAGGGACTGACTCGGGTTAAGCATCTTCAGCATGCTCGGAGCATAGGGCTGAAGGATGATATTAGCTTTAGTAGTTAGATAACCTCGAAATTTGTAAAGTGTAATTGACATTTGATGATGAATAAAAATTGTTTTATTTATGAGTAAAGTGTTACTATCTCTTGTCGATCGTTTACTATATTTCTTTTGCATGTTTTGACTTCCAGAATAATTTTTGTTTGGTATAACATATTATTCAAACCTCCACAGTCAGTCATATGTCAGAAGTAGGTATGAATCAAGACTGTCATGTTTGGTTGTAGAGGTCTTGGACAAGGCTACAACAATCATGAGTGCTCATAAGTTCTGAGCATTGGACTCAACCCACGCTCACTGGAATCACTTCATGGAATTCTATCTCGAGTGATCGTGAGACGGTAATATCGTATAAGTCTTCAAACCTAGAGATATGATTTGTTACTTACAAGTTGGTTATGCATTGATTGTACGAAAACGCATTGGTAACTCGATGTTATAAATCGTGCTCTTGTGTGTAATTCAATGAGTGGTAGAACAAACATATGAGTCGAAGTTTATCTGTTCCTCTTGGATTAGAAGCTGATATCTGGGCCCCTCGATGATTTTGTTTTGACCCATGTACCGGGCCCGGTCAGAACTAAGTTGATGTGTTCAATTAAGTTCTTTGTCAAACAAATCGGAAATCGGGAAACAAACTGTTGGACAATAAGTAAGACATTGTTCCATGTATTTGTCCGACTGATATTTAGAACAGAGGATTATATGATCACTTATCTTAAATGGCGTACCATCATCTTCTCAGTTCCGAGAAACCTTGAAAAGAGCTACGATTGTCGATCGGTTCCTGAAGTCATACTCGCAGTAATAGTTATTAGACTTATCCAAGTGGGAGACTATTGGATAAGGTGTCTAAGTCCATAACTATTTCTGGTATGTACCTGACCCGACCCGGCATGGTCCATTTGGGTTGCATGGCACCATGCAATTGGATAGACTAAATGAGAGAAATAACACTTGGAGATTATTAATATATTATAAGTTCTAATATATTGATAATATTATTTGAGTAGTTTGATCAATAATTAATTTAGAATTAATTAAGTGGTCAAAAGAGAACTAATTAAATATATGGGTTGATTATGTAAATCATCCATATCTTGCATAGTGGGCTAAGAGGCTCCATGGATTATCAAGTTGGGTTCTACCCATAGGATGCTCCATGGATGCTCCATGGGAGTTACAAACCCATGGGTCATGGAAATGAAGAGTCATGACACATTAGGGTTTACATGGTGTAACCCTAGATGTGTCAACACTATATAAGGATCTCATTCTCCACCAAAATCGGCTACACTAAGAAAACAAGAGGGCTTGGCCGATTTCAAGAAGTGTGTGTTCTCTCATAAGTTTTTCCAAGAGCATTTGGTGTTGTGTGAAGCATTTGAAGCATCACACTTGGGGTGCTAGGCTCACAAGGTTTCAAGGAACACAAGCAACAACAAGGTAAGTTATTTTATCCTTCATTCAAGTTAAAATTGTTCCCCATGTATGCTAGATAGGAATATAGCCTTGGAATTCAATTTTGCATGATAATTAGACAAACATAGATCCAAGGTTATTAGGGTTGCATGTACACTTAGGAAGTGTTAGAATGCTCAAAACCCATCACTTACATGGGTTGCCCACTGACCCGGTGTCTTCAGTAGTACGGGCCCAATACTACCAACTACACCGCGTCAGCATTCACCCCAAGTCCTCCTCCCTAAACCTCGGATCCTGAGTACTCTATTCTTGCCATGCACTAGCTACCCACTCGCTCTCAAAGCACCTCATATAAGCAGGTTTCCCTAGACTAAGGCTTCACAAATCAGGCCACTCTAGTCCTAATATGAATACCTAGTCTACTAGCATGCGTATCATATCATATCATATCTCATAACACATATTGTAAGAGTATTTTGGGGATTTTACCGTTCGGGCGCTGGCTGACCGTACACACTCCTTCTTCTTTGGTTGTTTCAAAAATCACTTATCAAATTTTATTGATTTATTAATTAAAACTTTTCTCAAATCCCCGGTTTGAGTTCAGTTACGCCCGAAGGTGTACCCGAATCCCTCAAACCAAGGCTCTGATACCAACTTGTAACGACGTAAATTTTAAAACCAATTTTTCATTTTTACAAACATCAAGACATCGACTAATAATTTAGATTCCAATGTAAACAATATTGTCACGACCGATTACATAACAAAGGTCACAAAAATAGTTTTCTCCGAGTGTGTGTACGATCACGCCGGCGCCTTCCCACAGTCCTCGCTAGTACCTTAAACATATAACACAACAACTGTAAGCTTAAATGCTTAGTGATTTCCCCAAAATACAACCTACGCACATACACCTTTCTGGGCCCTGACCTTCCGGTCCATGTATCTCAGGGGACATCCATCCCGACTGGGTAAACCTTCCGGTCCTACCTACGTCAACCTTACGGTCCACATTACTACACCTTCCGGCCCGTAACATAATCGCCTTCCGGCCCATAACATAATGCCTTCCGGCCCATATCAAGCATATCATACATGGCACATATAACGATTAACTTATCACACATAATGCATATATCTCATATCATATTCGACCTTCCGGTCACACAGTCAAACCCTTCCGGGTACAGTATAGTGAGAAGACTCACCTCGTATATCGCGATAACTCGCGAACCCTGGAAATCACTCGTACTCGAACCCCCGAGCTATAATCCTCCTATAACATCATATATCTCTAATTAATACTTTTACCACTAAGGTTGACTATCCCTATCAAGGCAACACTGGTCAACTATGGTCAACAGTCAATGGTCAAATTGACCGGACTCGGCGAGTGCACTAGAGCGACTCGGCGCGTCTAAGCGTTTTCACCAACTCGCAAGGATTTCCCTTTGACACGTTGAGTACTCCACTGACTTGACGAGTTCCACCTGGTCATGAATCGTAAGGCCACCACGACTCAACTCACCGAGTCCCAAGGACAACTCAGCGAGTTCCAGCTTGACTCAATCCACCTATCAATCCCTCTCTAACTCCTCGTGACTCACTGAGTTAACCATAACTCGGCAGGACCACTCACTAAGTGGTTAAGGACAATCTTCATGCTACTCACCGATTCTGTTCTTCAGACTCGGCGAGTCCATGCCATGCATCGACTCAAACTTGCTTCTGAGGTCAGATCCGCTCCATAAACTCATAGATCTGGCCCTGCTAAGTTCACTTATCACGTAAAGTCACAGTCTTGGCCACCATGCAACACTTACAAATTTATTTTTGGAGAAATGACCACTAATATGGTAACCATAGCCTCCAACCCAAATGGAAGGACATAAAGCATAGCATTTGGGACTTTTCTGGACCTGCTAAGGTCCAGATCTAGGTACCATATCTCCATGGGACCTCTCACACTTCAATTACAAAGCAAATAAGGCAAGAAGAAACCCTAGATTTGACCATATCAACATAAACACGGAAATAAGCTTTGAAAGATACCTCAAGAAGCTTCCCTTGGCGAAATGGAAGTAGATCCCAGCTCCCAACTCTTCTAGATTGACTTTCCCCCTTCCTTTCTTGCAAAAACACACAAATTTGGTGAACAATAGCCTCTTATCTCACTTACAGGAACCCTTAGCTGCTTTGGTGCTCTCAAGGATCAAGGTGGCCGCAATGAAGGGCCATAAGGTCCTTTAAATAAAGCTTAGGACCGGAAAATTAGTGTTTCATCAAACAGCGCAGACTCGTCGAGTCCATCCCTTGGACTCGCCGAGTCCAGGCGCGAACCCGCGTCCAGAACCGCGACCCAACTCGGAGAGTTCGAGCTCCAACTCGCCAAGTCCTCTCACAAAATACCAAAAGTATGCGAATAAAAGATACCTGGAAATCCGGGCTATTACAGAATTGACTCATTGTATGTTTCATTGTTCTAGTAATAGTATCTTCCTAAGCTACCCCTATGGTAGCTTACTAGTAAAGTATGAACATGTCTGTATGCCCTTGCTACCCAAGGGCATGGATTTGGATGAAAGCAATAACCGTTTATATCTATATACATATACGTAATATATAACTAGGATTCAAACGACCTTCGGACAACTAACCTTGATACCCTAAGACCACATCAAACAAGAACAGGAAGCAGGGTAGACTAGTAGTCCTAAGTCCTTTCAATCCTACTTATATAACTATATTTATACAGATACACAGAATATAAGTTTAAAAGAGTTTAAGTAAAAGTATTTGACCATTTAAGGAGTTTGTAAGACAATTTGAGTTAAAACAGTTTGATAAATAGTTTGGAAAGTAAGTAAGCCATTTGCTTGGTAGTCATTAATCACATGTGATTGATATAATAAGTATAATTGTTCCACTTGTATTCCCCCCTCCCCCCCCCCCCCCTAAAAGCATTTAAAAACATTTCAAAGGTTATTTTAGGGGTATGAACTCACCTGTAGTGAGTGGTTCTGATGATAATGTTGGATCTTTTCCTAAGTATCAAGTGGTGACTTGAGTACGCACGCAAATCCTATTTAGCATATATTGGCACATATATGAATATAATTAGTGTTATGAACAACTAATTAACGAATTTGGACCACCTTAGGGACTAGTAAACACTTCTTTTGAAGTGTTATAACCATAAATGATTGTACGAAGGGTTAAAAGGCTATACAAGAGAGTGTATGGCCAAAATACACACTATATGTGTGTGTGCGGCCATGTGTGCAGCCAGGTGTGCTGCCAGCACATGTGTGCGGCCAGGTATGCGGCCTAGTGTGCTGCCAGAAAACATGGTGTTCTTGGTGAAAGATGTTACCTTTCCGGATGATACTTGAGAGGATTTTTGAGTCCTAGCTTTGCAAGAGAGTAGGAAATGATCAAAATGACCAAGGATAGTATATATATATATATATATGAGGGTGTGTGCGGTTGGAGGTGTGTGTGGTTGGCCTGTGTGCGGCTGGCTGGCCGCACACACCAGTTTTGGTGTGTTTGGCCCGTTTTTCCAATGCTACAACCAAACTAACCCATCCTCTGACACATAATTCAATTATACTAAGATTTAAGCACTCTTTTAGACCCAAAACTTCATTACAAAATAGCAAAACGAAGCTAACTTTGATATAAAAGAAGAATGTAAGCTAGAAATTTCGGGTTGTCACATCATCCCCTCCTTAGAAGGAATTTCGTCCCGTAATTAGAATTTAAACAATTACAAGCAATTAAGTAAAAAGATGAGGGTATTTTAGTTTCATCTGATCCTCTCATTCCTGAGTGAATTCAGGTCCTCGCTTGGCGTTCCAACGAACCTTCACTATTGGGATACGGCTTTGTTTCGTTTGCTTGACCTCTCGGTCCATGATCTCTACTGGTTCTTCCACGAAATTGAGGCTCTCGTTGATCTCGATCTCGTCGAGTGGGATTACAAGAGTCTAGTGGGACAGACACTTTTTCAAGTTCGATACGTGGAAGGTAGAATTTACGTTACTAAGTTCGATCGGTAGATTGAGTTTGTAAGCTACTGGGCCGATTCTGGCAAGAATCTCGAAAGGCCCAATGTATCTTGGATTTATCTTTCCATGCTTTCCAAAGTGTATCAAGCCCTTCCAGGGTGAGACCTTCAATAGAACACGGTCGCCCACCTGGAATTCCAACGGTTTTCTACGTTTATCAGCGTAGCTTTTCTGTCGGTCTCTAGAGGCTTTCAATCGTTCACGGATCTGAACGATCTTCTCCGTTGTTTCCCGTATGATCTTCGGACCTGTGAGATTGCTTTCAGGAACTCATCCTTTAGCTAATTGGGTATCACCCACCTCAGCCCAACACAGAGGGGATCTGCACTTGCGGCCATAGAGGGCCTCGAAGGGAGCAGCCTTTATGCTTGTGTGATAACTGTTGTTGTAGGAAAATTCAACAAGGGGTAAATGAGTATCCCATTCCTTCCCAAAGTCGATCACGCAGGCTTGCAACATATCTTCCAAGGTTTGAATAGTCCTCTCACTTTGTCCGTCTGTTTGCGGATGGTAGGTTGTACTCATGTCCAACCTAGTTCCTAGGGAATTCTGTAGCAACTGGCAGAAACTAGAAGTGAACCTACTATCTCTGTCTGAGATAATGGATATGGGAACACCGTGCAGTCATACTATCTCCCTAATGTAAGTTCTTGTAAGTTTCCCCGTCTTGTCTGTTTCTTTGATCGGCAGGAAGTGTGCAGACTTGGTCAATCTATCGACGATGACCCATATGGTATCAAGTCCAACCATTGTCTTGGGCAACATGGTAATGAAATCCATAGTGATCCGCTCCCACTTCCATTCCGGGATATCTGGCTGTTGTAGGAGGCCTGAGGGTTTCTATTATTTGACCTTGATCTTGGTGCAAGTAAGGCATTTACTTACGAAGGTAGCAATCTATGCTTTCATGTTAGGCCACCAGTATAACTTTTTAAGATCCATATACATGTTATATGAACCTAGGTGGATGGAATAACGAGTGTTGTGCGCCTCGTTCATGACCAAGTCTCTGAAACCACCTAGTTTCGAGGTCCAGATCCGGTCCATGAAATAATAAGCTCCGCCACCCTTAACCTCCAAGTTCTTATCCATTCCTCTCAGGGATTCACTCGCCATGTTTTCAGGCTTCAAAGCATCGAGTTGGGACGCCTGTATTTGTGTGGATAAGTGTGAATGGATAGTCATAGTCAATGATTTGACCCTACAACTAGACTATTCCTTCCGATTTAGGGCGTCCGCTACTACATTGGCCTTGCCGGGATGATAACGAATTTCGCATTCGTAGTCATTGAGTAGCTCGACCCACCGTCGTTGTCTCATGTTGAGCTCCTTGTGGTCAGAGATGTGTTGTAAGCTCTTGTGGTCTGTAAAGATAGTGCTCTTCGTACCGTACAAGTAGTGTCTCCAGATCTTCAGAGCAAACACAACTGCTCCTAGTTCAAGATCATGGGTCGTATAGTTGACCTCATGTGTCTTCAGCTGCCTCGAGGCATAGGCGATAACCTTACCTCGCTGTATCGAAACACATCCGAGTCCTTGATTCGATGCATCGCAATAGACCACGAAGTCTTCTATTCCTTCGGGAAGGGATAGTATTGGCGCGGTGCACAAGGCTCGTTTGAGCGTTTGAAACGCTCTTTCCTGTTTCTCTTCCCAGTCAAAGGATATGCCCTTCTGGGTAATTGTTGTAAGAGGCTTAGCTATACGGGAGAAGTTCTGAATAAACCTACGATAGTAGCCAGCGAGGCCTATAAATTGACGAATTTCTATAGGCATCTTCGGTGCTGACCAGCTCTCAATTGCTTTAATTTTGGAAGGGTCCACGTGTATTCCCTCTTCGCTAACCACGTGTCCTAAGAATTCGACTCGTCGAATCCAAAATTTGCATTTCAAGAACTTTGCGTAGAGCTTCTCCGAACGTAATGTTTCAAGGACTTGTCGCAGATGTTGACTATGCTCCTCCTTACTACGAGAGTAGATAAGTATGTCATCAATGAAAACGATGACGAACTAATCCAAGTAAGGACGACACACCGGATTCATTAAGTCCATGAATACTGCGGGCGCATTTGTTAATCCGAATGGCATCACTACGAATTCGTAGTGCCCATAACGAGTTCGGACGGTTGTCTTCGGAACATCCTCCCCTAGCACTCGTAATTGGTGATATCTGGATCTTAAGTCAATTTTTGAAAAGAAGTTCGCCCCGTGCAGTTGGTCAAACAAATCGTCGATCCTAGGTAATGGATAACGATTTTTCACCGTCAGTTTGTTGAGCTCCCTGTAGTCGATGCACATGCGAAACGATCTGTCTTTCTTCTTGACGAACAAGACTGGAGATCCCCAGAGTGAGAAGCTTGGTCTTATAAAGCCCTTGCTGAGCAGTTCGTTAAGTTGACCAGATAGTTCTTGCATCTCTGCAGACGCTAGACGATAGGGTGATTTGGCTACTGGGGTAGCCCCTGGAACTAAGTCGATTTGGAACTCGACTTGACGTTGCGGAGGTAATCCTGGGAGTTCTTCTGGAAAGATTTCAAGAAATCCGCGCACTACTGGGATGTTCTGAATGTCCTTCGTTTCTTCGCTCACATCGACCACATGAGCGAGGAATGCACGACATTCCTTTCGCAAGAAATTCTGAGCTTGGATGCTCGAGATGATACGAAGGTTCGTGCTGGGTTTGTCTCCATAAATTACTAAGGTTTTGCCAGACAGAAGATTGAGGCGAACAGCCTTTTCGTAACACATGATATCAACACGATGACGACTCAACCAATCCATGCCGATAATGATGTTGAAACTTTTAATTGAGACCGGCATGAGATCGATCGAAAATGAATGGCTATCTAAAGTTAGGGTACACCCTATGAATATGCTGCTAGTGCTTTCTGTCTTTCCATTAGCCATTTCTATAGTGAATGGTTCAATAAGTGCTCGTGATTTTTGCCTAAGTAAATGAGCAAATTTTTGGTTCACGAAACTCCTCTCCGCTCCACTATCAAATAGAATGCATGCATAAGAGTTATCGAGGAGGAACGTACCAGTGACCACTGTGGGGTCGGCAACCGCTTCCTCATGACCTATGGCCAGAACTCTTGCCGATCCACTGGTAAACCCTTCCTTCGGGCAGTTTCTTTTGAAGTGGCCTACCTCGCCACATCCGTAGCAAGTTTGGCCCACTCCAGCACCGGGGACTTGGGTGATTGGCCTCGCCTGAACTTTGCAGAAACGGGCAGTATGCCCCTTCCTGTTGCCGTTTACACACTGCATTTCCCGACAGGCTCCCACATTGTGACAACCCGAAATTTCCATTCTATACAAATAGTATCACTTCAATAGAAGTTATAACAGTCATATTCGATTTTCAGACTTTTCGTATAAGTTGGAGTAATTTAGGGTTTACACTTCAGTAAACATCAGGAGAGTGGATGCACTACGGTTTTGTGCAACACTGTTATTCCAATACTCGGATATATTAGAAATCAAATCCGGAATAAAAATATTTTCTGCCAAAATATTTCAGGACTATAAACAGTTTTCTAAACTAAATTAATTCATTATTCACATTTCCAACTAGAGAAAAGCCATTTTCTCTCTCACGGATCTTCGGGTTTTCATCCCAAATCGCCAGTCTACTTTCCTAGATGTGTTTTAATGCTTGTTATATGCTTAATAACATTGTTCACATGTCAAATATGTAAGATCCGGGAGTTCACCGCCCAAGAACGTTCTTGGGGAGTAAACTCCAAAACGAAGCCTAAAAGCTATCTAGTCCCGTTTCCTTGTTAGGTAGCTAGTTAAGGACATTGTGTAGAATCATTTGAGGCTAGAAATCAATCAAGAACACAAAGCTTATGGAGTTTACGGTCCAAGAGTTTCTTGGACCGTAAACACCAATTTCAAGGGGCTAAATGAGCCCTAAACACCCCTAAGGCTTTAAGACAATTACCCTCTAATACTTCTAGCTAATTTGGAGACTTAAACTCATCAAAATCATCCCTTAAAGGGAGTTTACGGCCAAGGAATATCTCTTGGGGCCATAAACTCCAAGTAAAGGCACAAAAGTGTGCCTAAAGTCCCCTTTAGCCTTAAACAAAAACCTAGAAGCTATCCTTTGTGTGCAAGAGGCTTAAAAGAATTAAAACAAACACCCCATAGGAGTTTACGTCCGTAAACTCTAGGGGTTATGGTCTTTAGGCCGTAAACTCCTCAAAGGAGCATTCTAGAGCCCTAAACTACCTAAAGGATTAA
This sequence comes from Lactuca saligna, assembly GCF_052625555.1. Taxonomy (NCBI): domain Eukaryota; kingdom Viridiplantae; phylum Streptophyta; class Magnoliopsida; order Asterales; family Asteraceae; genus Lactuca; species Lactuca saligna. The sequence goes on from NC_136418.1 coordinate 79,823,769, forward strand.
TCTACCAATGCTAGGCTTATTCTAGAATTCATTTAGCACACTTAAACACCCAAAACCACCAAGACAAGAGTTCACGGCCGCAAACTCCTTGTGTGGAGTTTATTGAGTGGTAAACTCTTATACAAGGTCCTTGGAAGCTTTTCAATCCTTTTTGCCTTGTCCCATATCGACTTAGATGCAACCCTTAGGACCTATAACACTTATACAAAGTGTTCACATGTTCCTAAGTGGCCCAACTTATTTCATTAAGTTATTAATTGGCTAATTAGTTATATATATATGCTCATTATATGATAACTAGGCTCGTGCGTGTGAACAAGTCTCAGTTTGCCACCTAGCATGGTACCCGATACTTCAATCCAATCCACTCACCACATGTAATATCATACCCCTTTAATTAACCTTTGAAATGCTTTTAAATGTTTTAAATACTTTATGGGGGGATACAAGTTAAATACATATAGTTATTACATCAATCACATGTGATTACATTAATCACATGCGATTGATAACTAGAAAACCAATGATTTTATCACTGTTCAAACTGTTTATCAAACTGTTTTACTTCAAAATGTTTTACAAACTCTTTTACTTATCAAATGCTTTTATTAAACTCTTTTTTACTTCTTATAAATTGCATGCCCATATATGTATAGATATATAAGAAATGTTTAAAGGGCTTAGGAAGGCCATCCGCCTTATTTCCTTTTTCTCGATTTGGATGTGGTCTGGTGGGATTTCGGGTAACCGTCCGAAGGTCTTTTCAATATTAATTATATATCAAATATACATGTATAGACATAAAAGTACTTCCATATTCATACTTATCAGTACATCATTAGTAAGTTACCATCGGGGTAACATAGGATCATACTACTACAATTTCTAGATAAATGAGTCAATTCATTCATGAGTTAATACTTATTACTATGAGTACTCATACAACTATACTAGAAGAGAACATATACAACTATACTAGAAAGAGAACATATATAACTATACTAGACAGAGAACATATACAACTATACTAGAGGAAGAACATATACAACTATACTAGAACATTTCATTTCATTACATATACAAGAATACGTTAACAATTGTGATCCACTGTATCGGAGCATGCCTTAATTGTCATGGCCGGAGTTGTAGCTAGAATTCTCTTGGAGGGAGAGCGTGAGTTTGCATATAGATCTATACTGGATTGACTATCCTACACCTTGCTGCTAGCTACAGCCGGACCTGCAGGTCTGCGGGTGCCAAACGTCATTCCGTTATTACGACCATTCGTATGTTGTTGTTACCAGTCGATAGTATGGTGCAATTTATCACATGATACCTTAATATAAATTCGGTTTAAGGTAGTTAGTACAGCAGTAGTTCCTATAATACAACACTATTGTACTACATTAATTAACTCTTTACACAATTAGTGATCTTTTCACTTAAACAATGTACAAACTATATTTTGAAAATGATAGTTACACATGAGTAAATTACACACTTTTACAACAAATGAGCATACAAAATAGTTAAGCCTTGGTAGAAGGCTACTTTAATAGAAAATATAGGTTTTTCTGAGAGATTCAAACTTTTACAAACACTTACAAACATTTACATACATTTTACAAACTTACACTTGATACATGTTCAAACGTTTTTGGATGACAAATACCGACACTAAAATACTTATGAACTCACCAGCTTAATGTTGATAAACTCTTTCAAAATAACTTGTATTCTCAGGTCATCAGTAGATAGGTACCGAGGCCAGCTTTTGAGAAGATGGAGCGCATCCAAGGCTCATCTTATTATTTTGATATACATTATTTTTGGTGTTTATACTGTACAGAACACGCTTGTATTAAAATTATATATTTAATGCAATGGATGATGTTGTTTGCCTATTTACATTTACTGTTTTGTGATACTTTACATGACGTCCTCCGCCCCAGAACGTTTCCGCCGTTCTTGGTTTTGGGGGTGTGACAGATTGGTATCAGAGCATTGTTTATAGTGAATCAAGTATATCAACCCATAAAAGATATACTAAACTATAAACCTATTTGGGATTAAAAACACTCTTACCAAGAGTCTATACTTTAAATACTAAGATATTTAATTAAGTATACTAGTCTGCATTCATACTAAAATTAGTGTCACAATGACAAGAACAATAGTATTACGATTGTTAAATATAACAAGTGAGCTCGGGGATATATGGTCAGTCCTGGGAATGGCATAGCCTGATCAACTATGCTGGTCCGAGGAGTGATTAGCATATACCCTAGAATGGTTGTGATGTGTTAACAAGTCTAAAAACTTACCAAAAATACCACAAGAAGATCAATAGAACCTAAACTTAAAATACTATAGGTGTATTTTGTACTTCTAGCTACATATATACTATATCTTTAGACCTCTCTTCTCGTGTAGATTGAAATGGCTGGATTCCATCACGGCGACCCGTACTTTCCAAATGAAGGAAACGCATGCTAGCTCGAAGCAGAGTCCGATGATGACCACCAAATTCCGTTGGATGATCATCAAGCTAAAGGATTCTCGGATGGATCAGACTCTGAGCCCGAAGTCAACAACCTACCTCCAGTAGGTCAAGCCCCAAACAACAACCCTCGACCAGCTTTTCCAGGTCCCACTCCCATGTGGGTATATAACTTGAATCGTTGGAGTGACGAACAGGGTCAACCCTTACCATACATTGGGGACTGAAGTTTTTACAACGTCGGAAAAGGTGGTTCTGCTGACCGAGCTCTGCCCGTCATTATTCGCAGAATAGCTCGTAATGTTGAGCAAGGTCGAGCAGCCATCGACCGGGTCGTGGAGATTGATGCCAACTCTGGTATCAACACAGTTCGCATCCGCCATCTCGAAGAAGACATGGAATGGACCCGGAGAACAAATGAAACCCTACAACAACATCTGGTTGCCTCTCAAGCAGAAGTCATGGAACTTCGAGCTCATCAAAGGGCTCATGAACGACACCTTCAAGAGGTGATCCGTCAAATGAGAGACCTCAGGGTTCTCCCAAGGAATACTCATCGCCATTAGATGATGTCTAGTACGTCATTATCTTTTGGATTAAGGATTAGCCTTTAACATCTGTACTCTAAGTAGCACTTATCTGTAAAATATTCCTAACTTCCAGTACTCTAATTAAGAATCTAAGAACTGTCAAACTTTTCGTATGGTATGATGTAAGACCTACTGTTAGGTCAATTTTCATTGAACTCGATACATCAGTAATACCAGTATTATTGACAACTACCTACTCTGTGGGAAGAATCTTTACACTTGTGTTTTCCTACAAATCTTCCTTGTTATGATCTCAAACACTCATTCAATTGATAGGCTATGGTTAGTTAGTCCATGTGTCACTCTCACCTTATTTACAAATTGATTCTTACCACTTTGCTCATCTTTATAAACTTATAGTTGAAAGATGCCTCCTCGCAAATCTCCCCGGAATAACCCTACACCTACACCACCTCCTCCAGCTTCGGTCATCGATACAGTAGCCCTAAATGTTGTTGTAGCTGCAGCAGTGGCAACTGCCATGGCACAGTATCACTCTACTAATGCCAGCAGAGGTGGAACCCCTGTAAACTCTATTCCGGTTGAAACTCCTGTGCACTCGAGAGAGTGCTCTTACAAGGATTTCACCAACTGCAAGCTGAAGTCCTTTCATGGGACCGGTGGAGTCATTTCTCTCTCGCAATGGTTCGAGAAGACTGAATCAGTCTTCGAAATTTGTTCATGCCCTGCTGCGAGCAAAGTCAAATATGCCGCATGCACCTTTGAAGGAATGGCCCTGATGTGGTGGAACGGCCACGTTAAAGCTCTAACTCTCATCGTAGCCAACGACATAGGCTAGGAAACGATGAAAGACCTCATGATTGATGAATACTGCCCGAGGGGCGAGATCCAGAAACTAGAGCAGGAGCTTTGGATCCTGACCATGAAGGGCACCAACATTGTTGCTTATACCGCCAGATTCAGCGAACTGGTGGCCCTCTGCCCTAATATGGTTCCCACTGAAGGGAAAAAGATCGAAAGGTACATATGGGGGCTAGTACCTCCGTATCAGGGGAATGTCCTATCATCAAACCCCGCTACCTTCGACAGTGCCAAGCGACTGGCACAGCGACTCATTGACCATGGAGTCAAAACCCCTGCAACCACAACAACCCTAGCCATCCCGGAACCCTCCAAACCCGCTGACATCAAGCGGAAATTCTGGGATGACAAGAAGAAGCAGCGAGCTGCCAAAAAGTAGCAAATTATGGCAGCGCATGCCGCGATAACCCCTGCTACTGCTACTGCTCTGATGAAGCAGTATGTTGGAAGTTTGCCTAAGTGCAACAAATGCAACTTCCACCACAACGGCCCCTGCCGTGAAATGCAGTGGTCTAACTGCAACAGGAAAGGACACATCGTTCATTTCTGTAAGTTCCCGGCACAACTGATCACACAAGTCCCCGGCTCTGGTGCGAGTCCGACCTGCTATGGATGTCGCGAAGCAGACCACTTTAAGAGGGACTGCCCCAAGGCGAAGAATGCTGGAGTAGCAGGGAGGGTACTAGCTATAGGCCACGGGGAAGCAGTTGCTGACCCGATAGTGGTGACTGGTACGTTCTTCCTCGATAACTCCTATGCATGCACTCAGTTCGATAGTGGAGCGGAGCGAAGCTTCGTGAACCATAAATTTGCTCGCATGCTTAAACAACGACCACATGCACTTAAAGAACAATTCACAGTAGAAATGGCTAATGGAAAAACAGAAAACACAAGTAGCATATACTTAGGATGTACCCTAACTCTAGATAACAATTCATTCCCAATCGATCTTATGTCGGTCTCAATTAACAGCTTCGACGTTATCAACGGTATGGATTGGTTGAGTCTTCATCGCGCCAACATCATGTGCTTCGAGAAAGCAGTCCGCCTAAACCTCCCGTCTAACGAGACACTTATCATCTACGGTGACAAACCCGGTGCGAGTCTTCACATTATATCAAGTATTCAAGCACAGAAATATATGTGCAAAGAATACCACGCATTCCTTGATCACGTTGTCGACACGAGCCTCGAAATGAAAGAACTAAAGAACATTCCAGTAGTGAGCGACTTCCCCGACATTTTCCCAGAAGAGCTACCTGGATTACCTCCGGAACGATAGGTCAAGTTCAGAATCGACTTAGTCCCAAGAGCTACCCCAGTAGCCAAGTCGCCCTACCGCTTAGCACCAGCAGAGATGCAGGAATTATCAGGTCAACTTAACGAACTGCTCAGCAAGGGCTTCATAAGACCAAGCTTCTCACCGTGGGGAGCACCAGTCTTGTTCGTTAAGAAGAAAGACGGATCATTCCGTATGTGTATCGACTACAGAGAACTCAACAAACTGACGGTCAAAAATCGTTACCCTCTGCCCCGCATAGACGGTCTATTTGACCAACTGCAAGAGGCGAGTTACTTCTCCAAAATTGATCTGAGATCCGGATATCAACAGTTACGAGTACCAGAGGAGGATGTTCCAAAGACAGCCTTCAGAACTCGTTACGGACACTACGAGTTCGTGGTAATGCCATTCGGATTAACCAATGCGCCCGCAGTTTTCATGGACCTGATGAACAGAGTATGTCGACCTTACTTGGATCAGTTCGTCATCGTTTTCATTGACGGCATCCTAATCTACTCCCGAAGTAAGGAAGAGCATGGCGATCACCTGCGACAAGTTTTAGGAACTTTACGAACGGAGAAACTCTATGCGAAGTTCTCGAAATGTGAATTTTGGATCCGAAGAGTCGAATTCTTAGGACACGTGGTAAGCGAAGAGGGAATCCACGTGGACCCATCCAAAATTAAAGCCATTGAGAACTGGTCAGCACCGAAGACGCCTACTGAAATTCGTCAATTTCTAGGCCTCACTGGCTACTACCGCAGATTCATTCAGAACTTCTCCCGAATAGCGAAACCTCTTACAACCCTGACCCAGAAAGGCATGGCCTTTGACTGGGAAGAGAAACAAGAGAGAGCATTCAAAACGCTCAAGCGAGCCTTGTGCACCGCGCCAATACTATCTCTCCCCGAAGGGATAGAGGACTTCGTAGTCTATTGCGATGCATCGAACCAAGGGCTCGGGTGTGTTCTGATGCAGCTAGGTAAGGTCATCGCCTATGCCTCGAGATAGTTGAAGACACACGAGGTTAACTACACGACCCACGATCTTGAATTGGGAGCAGTGGTGTTTGCTCTGAAGATCTGGAGACATTACTTGTATGGAACGAAAAGCACTATCTTTACCAACCACAAGAGTTTACAACACATTTTCGATCAAAAGGAGCTCAACATGAGACAACGACAAATGAAAAGCACTATCTTTACCGACCACAAGAGTTACAACACATTTTCGATCAAAAGGAGCTCAACATGAGACAACGACGGTGGGTCGAGCTACTCAGTGATTACGAATGTGATATTCGTTATCATCCGGGTAAAGCCAACGTAGTAGCTGACGCCCTAAGTCGGAAGGAATACTCTGGTCGCAGAGTCAAGTCATTGTCAATAACCATCCATTCACACTTGTCTAAACAAATTCAGGCGGCCCAACTTGAATCCATGAAACCTGAAAGTGTGACGAGTGAATCCCTCAGAGGACTGGACAAGAATTTAGAAGCCAAGGGTGACGGAGCCTTATATTTCATGGACCGGATCTGGACATCGAAACACGGTGGTTTCTGAGACTTGGTCATGACCGAGGCGCACAACACTCGGTATTCCGTCCACCTAGGTTCAGATAAGATGTATCTGGATCTTAAAAAGCTATACTGGTGGCCTAATATGAAAGCAGAGATTGCTACTTTCGTAAGTAAATGCCTTACTTGCGCAAAGGTTATGGTCGAGTACCAGAAGCCCTCCGGTTTACTGCAACAACTAGAGATTCCAGAATGGAAGTGGGAGCGGATCACTATGGATTTCATAACCAAGTTGCCCAAGACAACAGGTGGAGTTGATACCATATGGGTCATCGTCAATAGATTGACCAAGTCTGCACATTTCCTGCCTATCAAAGAAACCGATAAGATGGAGAAACTTACGAGAACATACATTAGGGAAATCGTACGGCTACATGGTGTGCCTATATCCATTATCTCCGATAGAGATAGTAGGTTCACCACAATATTCTAGCAATCACTACAACATTCCCTGGGAACAAGGCTAGACATGAGCACAGCCTACCATCCACAGACTGATGGACAGAGTGAGAGGACAATCCAGACTTTAGAAGATATGTTGTGTGCTTGTGTAGTTGAACTTGGAAAAGCATGGGATACCCATTTACCCCTCGTCGAATTTTCCTACAACAACAGTTATCACACGAGCATAAAGGCAGCACCATTTGAAGCCCTCTACGGCCGAAAGTGCAGATCCCCTCTGTGTTGGGCTGAGGTGGGTGATACCCAATTAGCCAGGGGGCAAGCTTCTGACAGTACTCTCACTGGTCCGGAGATCATTCGGGAAATGACAGAGAAAATCATTCAGATTCGTGAACGATTGAAAGCCTCTAGAGACCAACAGAAGAGCTACGTTGGTAAACGAAGAAAACCTTTGGAATTTCAGGTAGGAGACCGAGTCCTTCTCAAAGTGTCACCCTGGAAGGGCTTGATACGCTTCGGTAAGCGTAGGAAGCTTAATCCGAGGTACATAGGGCCTTTCGAGATTCTCGCAAGAGTTGGCCCCGTAGCTTACAAACTCGATCTACCTGACACACTCCGTAATGTACATTCTACATTCCACGTATATAACTTGAAAAAGTGTATGTCCGACGAGACTCTCGTAATCCCACTCGACGAGATCGAGATCAACGAGAGCCTCAAATTCGTGGAAGAACCTGTAGAGATCATGGACTGTGAGGTCAAGCAGACGAAACAAAGCCGTATCCCGATTGTGAAGGTTCGCTGGAACACCAAGCGAGGACCGGAATTCATTTGGAACGCGAGGATCAGATGAAACTGAAATACCCTCATCTTTTCGCTTAGTTATTTGTAACTTCTTAATTGTTTAAATTCTAATTTCGGGACGAAATTCCTTCTAACGAGGGGATGATGTGACAACCCCAAATTTCCATTCTATACAAACAGTGTCACTTCAATAGAAGTTATAACAGTCATATTTGATTTTAAAACTTTTCGTATAAGTTGGAGTAATTTAGGGTTTACACTTCAGTAAACATCAGGAGAGTGGATGCACTACGGTTTTGTGCAACACAGTTATTCCAACACTCGGATATATTAGAAATCAAATCCGTAATAAAAATATTTTCTGCCAAAATATTTCAGGAATATAAATAGTTTTCTAAACTATATTAATTCATTATTCACATTTCCAACTAGAGAAAACCCATTTTCTCTCTCACGGATCTTCGGGTTTTCATCCCAAATCGTCAGTCTACTTTCCTAGATGTGTTTTAATGCTTGTTATCTGCTTAATAACATTGTTTACATGTCAAATATGTAAGATCAGGGAGTTTACCGCCCAAGAACGTTCTTGGGGAGTAAACTCCAAAACGAAGCCTAAAGGCTATCTAGTCCTGTTTCCTTGTTAGGTAGCTAGTTAAGGACATTGTGTAGAATCATTTGAGGATAGAAATCAATCAAGAACACAAAGCTTTTGGAGTTTACGGACCAACAGTTTCTTTGACCATAAACACCAATTTCAAGGGGTTAAATGAGCCCTAAACACCCCTAAGGCTTTAAGACAATTACCCTCTAATACTTGTAGCTAATTTGGAGACTTAAACTCATCAAAATCATCCCTTAAAGAGAGTTTACGGCCAAGTAATATCTCTTGGGGCCGTAAACTCCAAGTAAAGGCACAAAAGTGTGCCTAAAGTCCCCTTTAGCCTTAAACAAAAACCTAGAAGCTATCCTTTGTGTGCAAGAGGCTTAAAAGAATTAAAACAAACACCCCATAGGAGTTTATGACCGTAAACTCTAGGGGTTATGGTCTTTAGGCCGTAAACTCCTCAAAGGAGCATTCTAGGGCCCTAAACTACCTAAAGGATTAATCTACCAATGCTAGGCTTATTCTAGAATTCATTTAGCACACTTAAACACCCAAAACCACCAAGACAAGAGTTCACGGCCGTAAACTCAAGGGTTTACGACTGTAAACTCCTTGTCTGGAGTTTATTGAGTGGTAAACTCTTATACAAGGTCCTTGGAAGCTTTTCAATCCTTTTTGCCTTGTCCCATATCGACTTAGATGCAACCCTTAGGACCTATAACACTTATACAAAGTGTTTACATGTTCCTAAGTGTACCAACTTATTTCATTAAGTTATTAATTGGCTAATTAGTTATATATATGCTCATTATATGATAACTAGGCTCGTGCGTGTGAACAAGTCTCCGTTTGCCACCTAGCACAGTACCCGATACTTCAATCCAATCCACTCACCACATGTGAGTTCATACCCCTTTAATTAACCTTTGAAATGCTTTTAAATGTTTTAAATAATTTATGATGGGATACAAGTTAAATACTTATAGTTATTACATCAATCACATGCGATTACATTAATCACATGCGATTAATAACTAGAAAACCAATGATTTTATCACTGTTCAAACTGTTTATCAAACTGTTTTACTTCAAAATGTTTTACAAACTCTTTTACTTATCAAATTCTTTTATTTAACTTTGTTTTACTTCTTATAAATTGCATGCCCATATATGTATAGATATATAAGAAATGTTTAAAGGGCTTAGGAAGGCCATCCGCCCTATTTCCTTTTTCTCGATTTGGATGTGGTCTGGTGGGATTTCGGGTAACCGTCCGAAGGTCGTTTCAATATTAATTATATATCAAATATACATGTATAGACATAAAAGTACTTCCATATTCATACTTATCAGTACATCATCAGTAAGTTACCATCGAGGTAACATAGGATTATACTACTACAATTTCTAGATAAATAAGTCAGTTCATTCATGAGTTAATACTTATTACTACGAGTACTCATACAGCTATACTAGAAAGAGAACATATACAACTATACTAGAAAGAGAACATATACAACTATACTAGACAGAGAACATATACAACTATATTAGAGGAAGAACATATACAACTATACTAGAACAGTTCATTTCATTACATATACAAGAATACGTTAACAATTGTGATCCACTATATCGGAGCATGCCTTAATTGTCATGGCCCAAGTTGTAGCCAGAATTCTCTTGGAGGGAGAGCGTGAGTTTGCGTATAGATCTATATTGAATTGACTATCCTACACGTTGCTGCTAGCTACAGCCGGACCTGCAGGTCTGCGGGTGCCAAACGTCATTCCGTTATTATGACCATTCGTATGTCGTTATTACCAGTCGATAGTATGGTGAAATTTATCACATGATACCTTAATATAAATCCGGTTTAAGGTAGTTAGTACAGCAATAGTTCCTATAATACAACACTACAGTACTACATTAATTTACTCTTTACACAATTAGTGATCTTTTCACTTAAACAATTATGTACATACTATATTTTGAAAATGATAGTTACACTTGAGTAAATTACACACTTTTACAACAAACGAGCATACAAAACAGTTAAGCCTTGGTAGAAGGCTACTTTAATAGAAAATATAGGTTTTTCTGAGAGATTCAAACTTTTACAAACACTTACAAACATTTACATACATTTTACAAACTTACACTTGATACATGTTCAAACGTTTTTGGATGACAAATACCTACACTAAAATACTTATGAACTCACCAACTTAATGCTGATAAACTCTTTCAAAATAACTTGTATTCTCAGGTCATCAGTAGACAGGTACCGAAGCCAGCTTTTGAGAAGATGGAGCGTATCCAAGGCTCATCTTATTATTTTGATATACATTACTTTTGGTGTCTATACAGTACAGAACACGCTTGTATTAAAATTATATATTTAATGCATTGGATGATGTTGTTTGCTTATTTACATTTACTGTGTTGTGATACTTTACATGACGTCCTCTGCCCCAGAACGTTTCCGCCGTTCTTGGTTTTGAGGTGTGACACACATGGTGGTAGTTACATTTGTTGTAGAGCGGTAGGCTTCCAGAATACTGCTTTAACGGAGTAGCAGCAGTGGCAGGTGCTGTCGCCGCATGTACTGCCACGACCGGCCTTTTCTTGGCAGCCTTATTCTTTTTCTTGTCATCCTAGAATTTCCGCTTGGACTTGGCGGTAGTTATTGTTGTTGCAGCCGGGGTACGAGCCCCATGGTCAATTAGTCGCTGTGCCAATCACTTGGCACTATCAAATGTAGCTGGATGTGAAGCTAATACATTTCCTTGGTATGGGGGCACCAGTCCCCATATGTAGCTCTCGATCTTCTTTCCCTCTGAAGGAATCATGTTGGGACAGAGGGCCGCCAGTTCACAGAACCTGGCGGTGTAGGCGACTACGTTGGAGCCATTCATGGTTAGGCCCTATAGTTCTTCCTCCAGCTTTTGGATCTTGCCCCTCGGGCAATACTCCTCTATCATGAGGTCTTTTAAAGATCCCTAACCCATATCATTTGCCAATATTAGAGATAGCGACTTAACATGGCTATTCCACCATGTTAGGGCTTTAGTTTCGAAGGTGCAAGCAGCGTACTTCACCTTACTATCCTCGGAACAAGAGCAGATTTCGAAAACCGATTCAGTTTTCTTGAACCATTGCGAGAGGGCAATGACTCCGCCCGTCCCATTGAAGGACAATGCTTTGCAGTTCATGAAGTCCTTATAGGAGCACTCTCTTGAGCGCACAGGGGCTTCAACTTGAACAGACTGTACAGGGGTTCCTCCTCCAGTGGAACCTGATGAATGGTATTGAGCCATGGCTGTAGCCACAGCTGCAGCTACAGCAGCATTCAAGGCTATCGTGTCGAACTGAGGAGTAGGTGGTTGAGGAGGTGGTGTTTCGTTATTAGGGTTTCTCATTGGATTTCTGCGAGGCGGCATCTTTGATCTATAAGTTTATGAAGATGCAAACATTGATAAGAATTTAATGGAAGAATTTATGAATTATGACTCGTGGACTAACTCTACATAGCCCAACAATACGATTTAATGTAGGTCTAGAACTAATAGATGATGACATTTGGATAATAATTTCCATAAGATTAGGTATCTGTCAATAATACTGGAATTGTAGATGTAACAAGTTTGGGAAAAACGGCCAATATAAAAAGGCCTTACATCAACCATAATGGAAATTTTTGACAGACTTCGACCTAATCAAGACCTATCGGGTCTAAGATTTACAAGGATAGGAAATTAGCCTAAAGTTTTTACATAACTAGGTTATATCCAAAAGAAAAGTTAATAAGATCCTATCGGCAACGAGAATCGTTAGGGTGAGTCCTTGAATCCGACAGAAGACGCTCGATGTCCCTTATATGCCTATTCGATCTTGCCTGCTAAGTTCGAAGTTCCCTGACTTCAGCTCGGGTTTCAACAAGCTCCCTCTGAAGCATTGCATTGTTGACCTGAGCCCTTTCCTGTGCAGACTCTAGTTGGCGAATGTGTACAGTGTTAACACCAGTGTTGGCATCAATCTCCAAGATTCGATTGATAGATGATTGCCCCATTATCGTGTTCCGAGACATCCTTTTAACCATGATGGGTAGGACCCTGTCAGCAGAACCCCCATCAGTGAGGTTGTAGAAACTTCTGTCTCCATTGTAGGGAATGGGTTGACCTTGTTCATGGCTCGCGGTATTCAAGTTTGTTGCCCACAGAGGTGTGGGTTCTTGAAATGCAGGTCGGGGATTGTTATTCGGGGCTTGGCCTACTTGAGGTAGGTTGTTAACTTCGGGTTCCGAGTTAGAACCATCAGAAAAGCCTTCAGCTTCATGATCATCCAAAGGAATCGGGTGATCATCTTGCAGTTCCTCTTCTAGCCATCCCGCATTGCCGTGGTTGGTGAAGTACGGGTCTCCAGGGATATGGAATCCAGCCATTTAAAATATGCGATAATAGGGATAAGGAAATAAGTAATAGACAAACTAACTAGATGGTTATTAGATGATCTTTATCAGTTACTCCAATACTTGTTTAGTGCATACCAGCTATATATACTCGTGATAGGATAGCCCTTCATATAAGTGAACCCTAACTTTAAGCCCACAATCAAACAAGAACAGGAAGTAAAGCAAAGATTTACAGATTCTTAGGCTATGACATCCTAGGTAAATATACCCGTAACGTATCCACTAAGCAACTATTTGCATACCAATAAAGATCTTTAATTCTCACATAAACGATTATTGTAACACAAAATACTCCTATAGTATTTTAAGTTTAGTGTTCTGTTCTACTGTTCTCGTTGTAGTAGTGTTGGTAAGTTTTTAGACTTGTTGCAACTTCAAAACCATCCTTAGGCACATGCTAATCACTCCTTGGATAATGTACTTGATCAGGCTACATCTTCCCAGGGTTGACCATGTCTCTAAGTCTACTTGTGCAGTCCAACAATCGTAATACTTTTGTGCTGTCCTAGTGACACTGATTTTAGTATGAATGCAAGCACGTATACTTAATTAAATATTTTATTATTTAAAAGTATAAACTCTTTATCAGAGTATTTTTATCCTGCTTGTGTTTATAGTTCGTATATCTTTTATGGGTTGATACACTCGATTCACTATAAACAATGCTCTGGTACCAATTTGTCACACCCCATAAACCGATGAACGGTGGTAACGTTCTGGGGTGGAGGACGTCAGGTACAGTATCACAACAATGTAGAGTAGTAAACAAGAAACAACATCATCCATTGCATTGATAATATAATTTCAGACAAGTGTGTTCTGTCAAGTTATATAGACACCAAAAATATACATCAAAAATAAAAGAGGAGTCTTGAACGAGCTCTACCTTCTCAAAAGTCCGGCTCGGGTACCTGTCTATTGGTGACCTGAGAATACAAGTTATTTTGAAAGAGTTTATCAGCTTTAGAGCTGGTGAGTTCATAAGTATATTGGTGTCTGAGTTTGTATGAAAGCATTTGTAAGATGTATTGTGTATGTTTGTAATGGTTTTGTGTTTGTTTGATCTACTCTAGAAAACCCTATATTTCCTACTAAAAGTAGCCTTCTACCAAGGCATCTAGTGTTTGTGTGTGTATCTCTTGTAAAAGTGTGTATTTTCCCAATTCCGACTATCATTAACCAAAATTATAGTTTCTACATTACCGTGAATCGTGTGAATATCACAAAGTAAAATGTAAAGGGAAAATGTTTTAGTACTGTAACGTAGTTTTAAGTAAACTACTGCTATACTAATTACCTTAAGCCAATTGTATATTTTAAGGTAACATGTGATCGGCCTGTATCTTGCTACCAACTCAATAGTAAAGTGACAATGTAAGATGCCACAAAAATGACGTTTGGCACCCGTAGACTTGCAAGTCCCACTGTAGCGAGCAGCAAGGTGTAGGATAGTCAATACAGTATAAATCTATACACAAACTCATACGCTCCCCAATTAAGGAGATTCTGATACAAAAATAGTCATGGCAGGTAGTGCCATGCCCTGCTTAATGGCTCACATAACTGTGTTTATGTATATATAATGTATACGTAATGTATATGTGATGTATATAGTTGTATTGTGCGTTCTTTCTCTATCTAGCCTGTATGTTTGTTTCTCGACATAGTGTTTATTGTTTATTTCTCCTCACTCTGTTTCATGTTTGATTCTCATCATAGTATGTATTGACTCATGTATGAACTGACTAATTGTATGTTTCATTGTTCTAGTAATAGTATCTTCCTAAACTACCCCTATGGTAGCTTACTATTAAAGTATGAACATGTCTGTATGCCCTTGCTACCCAAGGGCATGGATTTGGATGAAAGAAATAACCTTTTATATCTATATACATATACATAATATATAACTAGGATTCAAACAACCTTCGGATAACTAACCTTGATACCCTAAGACCACATTAAACAAGAACAGGAAGCAGGGTAGACTAGTAGTCCTAAGTCCTTTCAATCCTACTTATATAACTATATTTATACAGATACACTGAATATACGTTTAAAAGAGTTTAAGTAAAAGTATTTGACCATTTAAGGAGTTTGTAAGACAATTTGAGGTAAAACAGTTTGATAAATAGCTTGGAAAGTAAGTAAGCCATTTGCTTGGTAGTCATTAATCACAGGTGATTGATATAATAACTATAATTGTTCCACTTGTATTCCCCCCCCCCCCATAAAAGCATTTAAAAACATTTAAAAGGTTATTTTAGGGGTATGAACTCACCTATAGTGAGTGGTTCTGATGACAATGTTGGATCTGCTACTAAGTATCACGTGGTGACTTGAGTACACACGCGAATCCTATTTAGCATATATTGGCACATATATGAATATAATTAGTGTTATGAACAAGTAATTAACGAATTGGAACCACCTTAGGGAATAGTAAACACTTCTTTTGAAGTGTTATAACCATAAATGATTGTACGAAGGGTTAAAAGGCTATACAAGAGAGTGTATGGCCAAAATACACACTATATGTGTGTGTGCGGCCTGGTGTGCTGCTAGAAGTATGTGCTGCCAGAAAACATGGTGTTCTTGGTGTTCTTGGTGTTCTTGGTGTTCTTGGTGAAAGATGTTACCTTTCCGGATGATACTTGAGAGGATTTTTGAGTCCTAGCTTTGCAAGAGTGTAGGAAATGATCAAAATGACCAAGGATAGTATATATATATATATATATATATATATATATATATATATATATATATATATATATATATATATATATGAGGGTGTGTGCGGTTGGAGGTGTGTGTGGTTGGCCTGTCTGCGGCTGGCTGGCCGCACACACTAGTGTGCGGCCGCACACACCAGTTTTGGTGTGTTTGGCCCGTTTTTCCAATGCTACAACCAAACTAACCCATCCTCCGACACGTAATTCAATTATACTAAGCTTTAACCACTCTTTTAGACCCAAAACTTCATTATAAAATAGCAAAACAAAGCTAACTTTAATATAAAAGAAGAATGTAAGCTAGAAATTTCGGGTTGTCACAGCGAAGGTAGAAGGAAGAAAAATGGAGCGAAGGGTTCGGTCCCTGGTTGCGAGGTTTGGGCCCGAGAGGACCTTCGAGTTCGGCTCGGAAGTTTCGGCTCTTATCAGGTTCGGTCCGAAGGGACCTTCGGTTTCGGTCCTCCTGGTTTCGGGTCTACTACTATTCGGTCCTCATATCTTCGGTTCCTATGGCTTCGGTTCTAAGAGGGTTTGCCCCTAGAGAGTGGATTTCGGGTCCTTAAGCCTATTTTACTCATTTTTACCCCGTTTTAAGCTGTTTTTTACCCGATTAAGGGTCGGGATGGCCTGAAAGACTATAAAAAGTTTAAGAAACTTTTGAGAAAGATTTGGGAGAGATTTCACATACTTGGAGAGATTTGGGAGAGATTTAGCATAGAGAGAGATAGAGTGAAAACGATTGAGAGAGGTTTCGTATGTGATATTTGTGAGTGTCCGACTTCGCAACGCAAGGTCCGTAAACACCATTAAGCCATGTTTAAGGATCTTACACACTCCCGATGAGTATGCAACATTGTTTTATCGGTTTGGTTCATTACTTAATGCAGTTTTAGGTTAATGAAATCCAGATATACGAACTTTTCAACAGATGATTTCTCATTAGCATAGCGAGTTGTATAGCAATTACCTAATGTAAGCCCTTGTACCCAAGGGTTTATTGAGTCAACTAGTTTGACTTGTTGACTTTAGTTGACTTTAACTTAACTGGAAATTGATAGTTGTCACATATATCACCATGCATAGTTCTACATGAATTAGTTAAACATTAGTATATTTGGACATAAATTGCTAATAATATAATAATTGGTAACCAACATGAATTATCCATAATTAGTAAATAACCGTATTCATTTTATCTATATAGTGGAAACTATATCCAAAGCTTCCTGGGCAAAAGCATATATAGAGAAGAAGTACTGTCACACCCCCAAAGCAAGGATGGCGGAAACGTCCGGGGGTAGAGGACTTCATGTAGAGTATCACAACAATGAGTATAATAGTGCTCAAAGTAAATACAACCATCACAATATAATTTAAAACGTTACATCAAAGCACATGTTTACATGATTCACATCAATTACATTAAGATACAAAATGAACTGTTTGACGATTATTGTCCCATCCTCAAAACGTTGCTGATTTCTTGTTTTCACTGAATTCCTGAGAATACAAGTAGTTTTGAAAAGTGTCAACACAAAGGTTGGTGAGTTCATAAGAGATTTCGTTAGAAAAATAAACCGTTTTCCTTGTAAAAGCGTTAGAAAATGTATCCAGAAAATCTGATATTTTCTTTAAAATCTGTGTAATGTAGTCTTATGACCGAAGACCAAAATGTATAAGTAACCTTTCTTACTAATAGAAAATGTTATGTGTTTAAATGTACATGGACACGTTTGAATTAAATGAAATTTTCGTATGTTCTCATGTTTGTTAATATTTTATGTATATGTAGTCCTAAATCCGAGGACCGAGAAGAACAAGTATTGACTATACTTAAAGGTATAAATGTGGTTTCAAATGATGTGTAGTCATAACTACCAAAACCAAAAGTGTACAGTTATATCTGTACTCATTGAGATAAAAAGTGATTTTAAATCGACATAAAACTCATTTAGGTTTCATAAATAAAATCCCGTAAACTTATGGATTGCTATATCCCTATGTGAGTCGCTATAATCATACTATGACTATGTGAACCTGCCACGACGTTTCTCAAGCGTCGCGAAAACTGAAATGACATTTGTCACCCGTAGACCTGCAAGTCCCACTGTAGCTAGCAGCAAGGTGTGGGGTGTCAAACCCAATATAGATCTATATACAAGTATCGCGTTCTCCCTCCAGGAGATTTTGATTATATCTACCAGGAATTATATCCCGCACTCGGACGTACGGGGAGAGAGAGAGTCTCACAATATAGGTTAACAAGTTTACGTGAAATGTGTGTGAATATAAATCTTTTCTGTATGAATGTACCCTTTCTGTACGAGTGTGTTGTGTGATGTATCATAAACTATACCTATTATAGTTTATCTAAAACGTTTGTAATATGTATGAACTCTTTTATGGAAATGTATTAGTGTTATGAATTTATTAAACTATACTTTTTATAGTTTAATATACGTGTTCTAAAATAAATGAATAATATTTATTAGGAATGACTTAGTTTCAGTTCATGATGATAAACTAACAAAGAAACACATTCAATAATTAGAACTTATGATTATACACTTTGCTCAACATAATACAAAGTGTTATGATATTTACATGTTGTTGGCTAACTTTAGCCATTCTGCACTGTTTTGGAAAAATCATAGAAAAATCATAAGAAGTCGAAAACTAGATCCGTAAATTCTGAGAGTTCACAAAATGTGTCTAGTTTACTCATAATTTTTATCACGATTTGTAATGACCTCCAACTTGGGTGAAAAAGTCCATAATCATAGACTGGTCCGGATTGTTGTTTGAAATGATAGGCAGTTTTGTAAAAATCACCATAAATTGTAGAAAAATCGTATGGAGATGTGAAAGTAGTCATTTTAAAGATAAAAACTTGAACTAATTGGAACTTGTACAGTTTTGAAAACAATAATGTTTAAGATTCCCAAAACAGTCCGTGAATGGAGTTGAACTTTTCTGATGAAGGCTGTTAGAAAATTTTAGTTATGTTCTTGGTGTTTTAACTTGTATTCCCCCCTGAAAACTTGAGAAAACATGAAAATGTAGGGGTATGAACTCACCTTGAGTGATTTCAGTAGATAAGTGATGAAGAAGAGAAGTGTTCAACCCAAGAACACTTGAAGAATCAGTTGAAGATTCGAAGCTCTAACACAAATATGATGGAGTTTGTGTAAGATATCCATGATTTGAGTGGAAATAAGTGAGATAATCATAAGGAGAATGGATTATGTTTACCAAATGTGGAGGAAAAACCCAAGATCAGCCCTTGAATCTCGAATTTCTAGAGAGTGAAAGTGAGAGAGGAAAGAGTTTGATCTTCTTGGTGAAATGAGAGAAAATGAGAGAAGTGAGGAGAGAGGATGAATATTCAGCTCTCAAAAACGTGGGAAAGAGTGATAATTGAGTGGAAAGGACATTGATGTGACCTAGGTAAGGTGGGGAGGTGTGGCTGGTCATAGAGTGGGTGTGGGAGTGGTTGCTTGTGTCATAAGGTAAAGCAAAGTCAACACTCCACCTCTTTGTACTTTACCCACTTGCTTTTATTATTTAAATAAAGATTTTTTTGAAAATATGATTAAATTGTGAATATTTAGGGTTTATTATGTTAAAATATGATTTTCGGTGAAAATCCCTCATTAAAATAATTAAAAACGGGCCTTAAACGCAAAACTACACGAAAACCGGGAGAAAATGGGTTCCCAGCGAGACCTCTCGGTCCTAGGCCGAGGTTCGGTCCCTAGGCCAAGGTTTGGTCCATGCTGAGGACGGTAGCCGAAAACAAAGCAAAATAGGGGGAAACGAAGGGGGGCGAGGAGGCGAGAGGGGGCGAGGAAGCGAAGGGAAGGCTCGGTCCGGAGATGAGAGGCGAAGGTGTCAGAACCGAAATGAGTCGAATGAACAGTAGATGAACAGTACCTTCGGGTTCGGGTGCTTCTACGAGGTTCGGGCCTGCAAGGGTATTTCGGGTTCGGTTCCTCCTAGGCGAGGTTCGGCCCTGAGAGGACCTTCGGCTCAGGAGGGTTCGGGTCCTCCTTGCTCTCGGTCCCTAAGAGGACCATCGGGTCCTAAGAGACTTCGCCTCTTATAAGAGGGTTTCGGTTCCTAAGGTCCATTTTTCTCGTTTTTACCCCGTTTTAAGCCGTTTTTGACCCGGTTAAGGGTCGGAATGACCCGAATGATTCTAAAAACTTACGGGAAACTTTTGAGAGAGATTTGGGAGAGATTTCACATACTTGGAGAAATTTGGGAGAGATTTGACATTCTTGGAGACATTTCTCATACAAAGAGATATTTGAGAGAGGTTTCACATACTTGGAGAGATTTGGGAGAGATTTGATAATCTTGGAGAGATTTGGGAGAGATTTGACATTCTTGGAGAGATTTCTCATACAAAGAGATATTTGAGAGAGGTTTCACATACTTGGAGAGATTTGGGAGAGATTTGACATTCTTGGAGAGATTTCTCATACAAAGAGAGTTTTGGGAGAAGTTTCACATACTTAGAGAGATTTGGGAGAGATTTCACATACTTAGAGAGATTTCTCATACAAAGAGAGTTTTGGGAGAAATTTCACATACTTAGAGAGATTTCAAATAAAGAGAGATAGAGTGAAAACGATTGAGAGAGGTTTCAAGTGTGGCATTTGTGAGTGTCCGGCTTCGCAATGCAAGGTCCGTAAACACTGTTAAGCCTTGTTTAAGGATCTTACACACTCCCGATGAGTATGCAACATTGTTTTATCGGTTTGGCTAGCCACGTACCTTAGTTTTAGGTTAAGGATATCTAGATGTTCTCACTTTTTGATTTATGATCTCTCATTAGAATAGAGAGTTGTGTAGAAATTTCATAATGTAAATTCTAGTACCCAAGGGCAAATTGAGTCAAACGGTTTGACTTGTTGACTTTAGTTGACTTTGACTTGACCAAAATTTGACAGTTGTCACATCATCCCCCCGTTAGAGGGAATTTCATCCCGAAATTTTGAATTTAGGCAAAGAGTAGGTATGAATAATCGAGCCAAGAAGTGAGGATACTTCCTAATCGACTGACTATCGCGCTCCCATGTGACTCTAAGTCCTTGGTTAGTATTCCAGCGAACTTTCACTAATGGGAAGTGGCATTGTTTTGTCTGCTTGACCTCTCGGTCCATGGTCAATATGGTTCTTCCACGAAGGTGTGGCTCTTATGGAACTCGATCTCGTCGAGGGGAATTACAAGAGTCTCGTCGGATAGATACTTCCGTAAGTTCGGGACGTGTTGTGTAGAATGTACTTTACCAAGCTCGTGGGAGTAGATTGAAGTAGCGAGTTAAAGGGCAGATTCTGACAGAATCTCGAAAGGCATAATTATCTGGGGTATTGGCTTTCCATGTTTTCTGAAGCGTACTAAGCCTTCCTAGGGTGAGTGTTTCCAGAGGGATTTGGTCTGTTATGCTGGAGTTCTAAAGGTTTCTCCCTATTGCTTCTCTTCCCGTCACGGGTTGCCCCCTTTAAGGTCAAAGTTGGGAGGGGGTCCGTATTTTACGAGAAGTTCCAAAGGAACTAAGACGGTAGGTCAGCGAGACCCAGAATTTTGGCGTATTCCTGCTAACGCCTTCGGTGTTGACTGTTTCTCAACGGTTTTGATCAATTGAAAGGGTCCTTATGAATTTCCACCTTGATAATGATGTGTCTTGAGAATTGGACTCCTCAATTCCAAAACTCGTATCTAGAGAACTTCGGGTAATACTTCTCTGATCGTATTGCTTATGTGGTTTGTTGTAGCTGCTCTCCTTGGTTTCCTTCTTACTACGAGGGTAGATAAGTAAGTCATTTGTAATGACGATGATGAACTAATCCTAGAAAGAATGACATATCCTATTTATTACGTTCATGAATCCTACGAGTGGGTTTGATCCTATCCGAGGGTATCACTACGAACTTTCAGCATCCGCATCGAAATTGGAGGATTGTTCTCGAACATCCTTCTTCAATACTCATGACTGGTGATATTCAGATCTCAGGTTCAATTCCTGAAGGGTACCTCGTTCCTTGCGGTTTGTCGGCCTATTCGTCTATGCGAGGCAGATAGTAAAGTTTTCTATTGGAGATGTTGTCGGGGCCTCTGAAATCGATGGAATTATGAGCGATTTGTCTTTCTAATTTGAAGAATAAGACCAAAGCTTTTCAGGGTGAGAAGCTTGGTTCTTCAATTTCATTGTTGAGTAGTTCATCAGGTTTGACCTGACAGCTCTTGTAGCTTGGTAGGAAGCATGTGGATTTGGTTTACGCGACTAGGACTTTTTGAATGGTAGGACATTTACTCGTCCTTCTGGGCAACCTTAGCCTGAAGCTCATGGAAGGACTCATACCATATCTGTCCCAAACTTCTATGCTTGAATCTTGTCTGCTACATGCACGACATTCCCGAAGGTCTCCTGTATATCCATGTGATAAGGCTTCGGGAAGTATATCACTCCTCCGGTGCGTGTTTTGGAGTTCCACAGCAAGAGATGATGCAAAGGTCCGTGTTGGATGTTTATGAGAGACGATAGTTTCGATATTCAGGGGGTTAGGCGAAAGGCCCTTTTGTAGTTGTTTAATCGAGAAGATGAGGGTTATATCAATCAAAATTGGATAACGACAACAATATCTTTGTAGATAACATGAGATAAGTTGTATTCGAAAGAAGAGATCACTAGAGTGATAGAGTGTCCTGTATTTCTTTTCTGTGTGTTCCGTTTTGTTTGATGTTATGATTATTGTAGATGATTCATACCACAGTGTCTAGCACTGGTAGTGGGTGTGTTTTCGATGGCTAGTAATGATACTTAATATCATGATTCCTGACAAGTCTCCTTACGATCGAGCGGTATATGATTGTCGTATGTAAATTGATATCGTGAAATCGTCGAGTGGGTGACCCCACTCAACCCCTAATACTAGACATGGAATCGGAGTCAGGATGGAATTATCTGTTTCAAGACTTTAGTATTTTGATTTTAAATTAACCCCGATGTATGGACAAGGTCATCACAACTTACAGGTAATGATCCTAAGGTCACATATGAATGTCTTTGGTTTGATTTGTATGAGAGAGAAAATATTTTAGCTACTTTTTAGAAGGAAGGTTACTTTAGTAAGCGTACCAAATTCATTACAAACATATAGTACTTAAACATTTTGTCGTTGGGAACATTACAAAAGTCCTAACATGGTTCCCTTACTGCTCCTGTTGGTGTGTTCATCACATTCCTCCTGTTCCTTTGTCGTTCTTCTCAGTTGGACATTCTCTCTTGAAGTGTCCCGTTTCACCGCATAGGTAGCATACTGGGCCTACCTTGGTGCAGGTGATTGAAGGGAGGTGATGGGTCGGGGCCCTACAAAAACGGACGGTATGCCCTTTCCTGTTGCAGTTTTTACAGTGCATCTCCCGGCAAGCCCCATGGTGATGAAAGCCACATTGGTTGCACTTTGGGAGTGATCCCTCATATGGTCTGGCAGGCATTTGGGTGGCAAACCCCGTGGCTAGTGTCGAGGCATGTGTCATGACTGCTGTTGTAATGGTAGGGGCGGCCCTAGGTTGTTGTCTTTTAGTGTATCCTTGAGATTGGTGGCGCTCTTTCATGTCCCAAAACTTTCTCTTCTTGTTCGTAGGTTCGTGGCCTGAGGTATTTTCAATGGTAGGTACCCATTGGTGTCCCTGATTGTTACCATAATTTGTATTGTTAGTACCGCTTCCACCCCTGCTGACGTTGTTAGTATTGAAATGCACCATGACGGCTGCCACGGCTGCCGTGACTGCAGCTTGAAAAGTAGCAGCGTCTATCTGCAGTGTTCGCGCCTTGCTAGTTGGTTTGTTACCTCTTGGTGAAGACATAGCTCTGTTTCATGACGAACCTTGAGATTGGTGGCGCTCTTTCATGTCCCAAAACTTTCTCTTCTTGTTCGTAGGTTCGTGGCCTGAGGTATTTTCATTGGTAGGTACCCATTGGTGTCCCTGATTGTTACCATAATTTGTATTGTTAGTACCGCTTCTACCCCTGCTGACGTTGTTAGTATTGAAATGCACCATGATGGCTGCCACGGCTGCCGTGACTGCAGCTTGAAAAGTAGCAGCGTCTATCTGCAGTGTTGGCGCCTTGCTAGTTGGTTTGTTGCCTCTTGGTGAAGACATAGCTCTGTTTCATGACGAAAAACGACTTCGTTAGTGGAAATGATTGTCTTAAGTGCATCCTTACAATTTATATTTACGCATATAAATTTTTGCACATTACTATACTATTCTTAGTGTTTCTGCTAACGCTCTCGAGATGGAGTTATGGCAGTAGGTAGGAGTAGGTTTCATACGGACGTTAAGCTTTACTCCTCTTAGAATCATGTTTGTCCGAACACACTTGGCTAAGGAATTTTGATGGGATCCGGTGCATTAGTGCTGGAACGTTCGCACTCCATAGGTCTATGAAAAAAGAAACTTCTCAACAAATGTTTAAAGGTGAGACAATAATGAGTTTTTTTAGAATGGCTATATGTCGCGAGTTTTCTAACTAAGTTTATCTCATATCTATTTGTATCAAAGTTCGGTTGTTTAGGGTGTTCTGAAAACAATTTTAAAATGAGATTCTTTGTATAATAAACTCGTGTATTTTAGTAGCTCTGTATCCAAGTGAAACCTTATACTTGACCCAAGCTAGGTCCTTATCACGACCTATTGATGTATGCTTAGTTATATAATTAAGGCTAGATAGTCCTTCGAGTCTGTTAGGTACATCCTAAGCCCATCTTGTTAATATGACTTTAGTAATCATGGTTTCAGTGAAAATTTTGACCTCGATGCAGGTCTACTTCACATTTGTGCATGGGCGGGTTTTGATAGTAGATAGATTTCTCGATTAGTATGACCACTTAATTTGTAGTGTCGTGATTTTACTTACAATAGAGTAGCACCAGCGCATACTTATGAAGCTAATTTACCAGGTCTGGTGAGCGGCATGAACTCTACTTACGATGATCCATCCCTTGTGATGCCTGAGGCAAGGTCGATGCAATTTTGTAGCTTTGCCAATCAACGCTTGTCTACAATCATCCTTTCTTTGAATGTTGTGTGTCCTACCCTGTTACTCTCTTTCCTCTTCACGAGTGGCGATAAGGTCCTAAAAAGAGAGTTGGTATCGGGAATAGTAGTATAATTCTGAGTCACCGGTACATGAGATGGTGGAGTCTATAGTAGCGCGCAGTTTTCTGAACTCAGATTGTAGTCTTCCTGTTTTAATCCCCGATGATCGCGATCCGCCGGGTCTTTGCCGGCAGGGCTCTGTCCGTCAGTCCCCCGTGGTTGAGGTCATAGCACCCTCGTTGGTCTCCACATGGTGGTTGTTGTCATTGTTGTCGACATTCAACCCTAGATCACGATTGCCCAATGGGTCACAGGTTCATTATAGTCGAAACGGTTCACGGAACCCTTGTTATGCATGGAGGATTGATTACCTCCGGTCCCGCTTATGATTCTTCTCATAACCATTCACCATTCCTCGAGTTCAGATTAGGAAAGTAAGGGTCGTCCGGTAAATGGGATTTTGCTATGCCGTATTTGCGAGAATAGGAGTGGAGGAGATAAGTACTATGCGTCTAACTCTATTATCAATTACTTATAGGGGTTGATCCTTATTAGTTACTTCTATAATGACATAGTGCATACTAATTACATATAACAAGATACGATAGACCTATTATTAAGGATCTATTTAGTTTTCATATAAGTTATGATATTACAAAATACTCCTATAGTATTTTAAACTCATGTTCTATTCTAATGTTCTCATTGTGGTAGTGTTGGTAAGTTTTTACACTTATTGCCATATCACAACTATTATTGGGCATGTGCTAATCACTCCTCGGACCAGCATAGTTGATCAGGCTATGCCACTCCCAAGACTGACCATACATCCCCGAGCTTACCTATCATATTCAACAATCATTACTTTTGTTTTGTTCTAGAGTGGTGCTGACCTTAATGTGTATGTATGCATGTATACCTTTAATAAGAAACTATTTATTTCTAAAAGTATGGTTGTTTTGAAACTTTAAATCAGAGACTTAGTCCCAATGCATTTATAGTTTGTATATCTTATGTGGTTTGATATACTGAGTTCACTATAAACAATGCTCTGATACCAATCTGTCACACCCCCAAACCAAGGATGGCGGAAATGTCCGGGGGTGGAGGACTTCATGTAGAGTATCACAACAATGAGTATAATAGTGCTCAAAGTAAATACAACCATCACAATATAATTGAAAACGTTACATCAAAGCACATGTTTACATGATTCACATCAATTACATTATGATACAAAATGAACTGTTTGACGATTTATCGTCCCATCCTCAAAACTTTGTTGATTTCTTGTTTTCACTGAATTCCTGAGAATACAAGTAGTTTTGAAAAGTGTCAACACAAAGGTTGGTGAGTTCATAAGAGATTTCGTTAGAAAAGTAAACCGTTTTCCTTGTAAAAGCGTTAGAATATGTATCCAGAAAATCCGATATTTTCTTTAAAATCTGTGTAATGTAGTCTTATGACCGAAGACCAAAATGTATAAATAACCTTTCTTACTAATAGAAAATGTTATGTGTTTAAATGTACATGGACGCGTTTGAATTAAATGAAATTTCCGTATGTTCTCATGTTTGTTAATACTTTATGTATATGTAGTCCTAAATCCGAGGACCGAGAAGAACAAGTATTGACTATACTTAAAGGTATAAATGTGGTTTCAAATGATGTGTAGTCATAACTACCAAAACCAAAAGTGTACAGTTATATCTGTACTCATTGAGATAAAAAGTGATTTTAAATCGACATAAAACTCATTTAGGTTTCATAAATAAAATCCCGTAAACTTATGGATTGCTATATCCCTATGTGAGTCGCTATAATCATACTATGACTATGTGAACCTGCCACGACGTTTCTCAAGCGTCGCGAAAACTGAAATGACATTTGTCACCCGTAGACCTGCAAGTCCCACTGTAGCTAGCAGCAAGGTGTGGGGTGTCAAACCCAATATAGATCTATATACAAGTATCACGTTCTCCCTCCAGGAGATTTTGATTATATCTACCAGGAATTATATCCCGCACTCGGACGTACGGGGAGAGAGAGAGTCTCACAATATAGGTTAACAAGTTTACGTGAAATGTGTGTGAATATAAATCTTTTCTGTATGAATGTACCCTTTTTGTAAGAGTGTGTTGTGTGATGTATCATAATATGTATGAACTCTTTTATGGAAATGTATTAGTGTTATGAATTTATTAAACTATACTTTTTATAGTTTAATATACGTGTTCTAAAATAAATGAATAATATTTATTAGGAATGACTTAGTTTCAGTTCATGATGATAAACTAACAAAGAAACACATTCAATAATTAGAACTTATGATTATACACTTTGCTCAACATAATACAAAGTGTTATGATATTTACATGTTGTTGGCTAACTTTAGCCATTCTGCATTGTTTTGGAAAAATCATAGAAAAATCATACGAAGTCAAAAACTGGATCCGTATATTCTGAGAGTTCACAAAATGTGTCTAGTTTACTCATAATTTTTATCACGATTTGTAATGACCTCCAACTTGGGTGAAAAAGTCCATAATCACAGACTGGTCCGGATTGTTGTTTGAAATGATAGGCAGTTTTGTAAAAATCACCATAAATTGTAGAAACATCGTATGGAGATGTGCAAGTAGTCATTTTAAAGCTAAAAGCTTGAACTAATTGGACCTTGTACAGTTTTGAAAACAAAAATGTTTAAGATTCCCAAAACAGTCCGTGAATGGAGTTGAACTTTTCTGATGAAGGCTGTTAGAAAATTTTAGTTATGTTCTTGGTGTTTTAACTTGTATTCCCCCCTGAAAACTTGAGAAAACATGAAAATGTAGGGGTATGAACTCACCTTGAGTGATTTCAGTAGATAAGTGATGAAGAAGAGAAGTGTTCAACCCAAGAACACTTGAAGAATCAGTTGAAGATTCGAAGCTCTAACACAAATATGATGGAGTTTGTGTAAGATATCCATGATTTGAGTGGAAATAAGTGAGATAATCATAAGGAGAATGGATTATGCTTACCATATGTGGAGGAAAAACCCAAGATCAGCCCTTGAATCTCGAATTTCTAGAGAGAGAAAGTGAGAGAGGAAAGAGTTTGATCTTCTTGGTGAAATGAGAGCAAATGAGAGAAGTGAGGAGAGAGGATGAATATTTAGCTCTCAAAAATGTGGGAAAGAGTGATAATTGAGTGGAAAGGACATTGATGTGACCTAGGTAAGGTGAGGAGGTGTGGCTGGTCATAGAGTGGGTGTGGGAGTGGTTGCTTGTGTCATAAGGTAAAGCAAAGTCAACACTCCACCTCTTTGTACTTTACCCACTTGCTTTTATTATTTTAATAAAGATTTTTATGAAAATATGATTAAATTGTGAATATTTAGGGTTTATTATGTTAAAATATGATTTTGGGTGAAAATCCCTCGTTAAAATAATTAAAAACGGGCCTTAAACGCAAAACTACGCGAAAACCAGGAGAAAATGGGTTCCCAGCGAGACCTCTCGGTCCTAGGCCGAGGTTCGGTCCATGCTGAGGACGGTAGCCGGAAACGAAGCGAATTAGGGGGAAACGAAGGGGGGCGAGGAGGCGAGAGGGGGCGAGGAAGCGAAGGGAGGGCTCGGTCCGGAGATGAGAGGCGAAGGTCTCAGAACCGAAATGAGCCGAATGAACAGTAGATGAACAGTACCTTCGGATTCGGTTCCAGGAGCCTTCGGGTTTGGGTGTTTCTGCGAGGTTCGTGCCTGCAAGGGTCTTTCGGGTTCGGTTCCTTCTGGGCGAGGTTCGGCCCTGAGAGGACCTTCGGCTCAGGAGGGTTCGGGTCCTCCTTGCTCTCGGTCCCTAAGAGGACTTTCTGGTCCTAAGAGACTTCGACTCTTATAAGAGGGTTTCGGTTCCTAAGGTCCATTTTTCTCGTTTTTACCCCGTTTTATGCTGTTTTTGACCCGGTTAAGGGTCAGAATGACCCGAATGATTCTAAAAAGTTACGGGAAACTTTTGAGAGAGATTTGGGAGAGATTTCACATACTTGGAGAGATTTGGGAGAGATTTGACATTCTTGGAGAGATTTCTCATACACAGAGATATTTGAGAGAGGTTGTGACAACCGTCAAATTTCGGTCAAGTCAAAGTCAACTAAAGTCAGCAAGTCAAACCATTTGACTCAATTTTCCCATGAGTACTAAGATTCACATTAAGAAACTTCTACATAACTTCTATTCTAGTGAGAAATCATAAAACAAAAAGTGCGAACATCTAGATCTCCTTAACCTAAAACTGTAGTACGTGGCGAGCCAAACCGATAAAGCAATGATGCATACTCATCGGGAGTGTGTAAGATCCTTAAACAAGGCTTAACAGGGTTTACAAACCATGCATTGCGATGCCGGACACTCACAATTGTCACACATGGATCCTCTCTCAATCGTTTTCACTCTATCTCTCTCTATGTCAAATCTCTCCAAGAATGTCAAATCTCTCCCAAATCTCTCCAAGTATGTGAAAACTCTCGCAAATATCTTTGTGTATGAGAAATCTTTCCAAGAATGTCAAATCTCTCCCAAATCTCTCCAAGTATGTGAAATCTCTCTCAAATATCTCTCTGTATGAGAAATCTCTCCAAGAATGTCAAATCTCTCCCAAATCTCTCCAAGTATGTGAAATCTCTCTCAAATATCTCTCTGTATGAGAAATCTCTCCAAGAATGTCAAATCTCTCCCAAATCTCTCCAAGTATGTGAAAACTCTCGCAAATATCTTTGTGTATGAGAAATCTTTCCAAGAATGTCAAATCTCTCCCAAATCTCTCCAAGTGTGAGAAATCTCTCCCAAATCTCTCTCAAAAGTTTCCCGTAACTTGTTGGAATCATTCGGGTCATTCCGACCCTTAACCGAGTCAAAAACGGCTTAAAACGGGGTAAAAACGAGAAAAATGGACATTAGGAACCAAAACCTCTCGAGAAGAGAGAAGCCTCTTAGGACCCGAAGGTCCTCTTAGGGACCAAGAGCAAGGAGGAGCCGAACCCTCCTGAGCCGAAGGTCCTCTCAGGGCCGAACCTCGCCCAGGAGGAACCGAACCCGAGAGCAAGGAACCGAAACCGAACCGAAGGTATTGTTCACTAACCGAACCGAAGGTACTGTTCACTAACCGAACCGAAGGTACTGTTCACTACTGTTCACTACAGTCCGTTCGGTTCTGAGTTCTCGCCTTTCATCGCCGGACCGAACCCTCGCCTTCGCCTCTCACTTCCGGTTCGCGCCTTCTCGTTTCTCACCTCCTCGCCCCTTCGTTTCCCTCTTTTCGTTTCCGGCTACAAACCTCAGCATGGACCGAGTCTCGGCCTAGGGACCGAACCTCGGCCTAGGACCGAGAGGTCTCGCTGGGAACTCATTTTCTCCCGTTTTCGCGTAGTTTTGCGTTTAAGGCCCGTTTTTAATTATTTTAACGCGGGATTTTTACCCAAAATCATATTTTAACATAATAAACCCTAAATATTCACAATTTAGTCATATTTTCATAAAAATCTTTATTTAAATAATGAAAGCAAGTGGGTAAAGTACAAAGAGGTGGAGTGTTGACTTTGCTTTACCTTATGACACAAGCAACCACTCCCACACCCACTCTATGACCAGCCACACCTCCCCACCTTACCTAGGTCACATCAATGTCCTTTCCACTCAATTATCACTCTTTCCCACGTTTTTGAGAGCTGAATATTCATCCTCTCTCCTCACTTCTCTCATTTGCTCTCATTTCACAAGAAGATCAAACTCTTTCCTCTCTCACTTTCTCTCTCTAGAAATTCGAGATTCAAGGGCTGATCTTGAGTTTTTCCTCCACATTTGGTAAGCATAATCCATTCTCTTTATGATTATCTCACTTATTTCCACTCAAATCATGGATATCTTACACAAACTCCATTATATTTATGTTAGAGCTTCGAATCTTCAAGTGATTCTTCAAGTGTTCTTGGGTTGAACACTTCTCTTCTTCAACACTTATCTACTGAAATCACTCAAGGTGAGTTCATACCCCTACATTTTCATGTTTTCTCAAGTTTTCAGGGGGGGAATACAAGTTAAAACACTAAGAACATAACTAAAATTTTCTAACAGCCTTCATCAGAAAAGTTCAACTCCATTCACGGACTGTTTTGGGCATCTTAAACATTTTTGTTTTCAAAACTGTACAAGGTGAAAATAGTTCAAGTTTTTAGCTTTAAAATGGCTACTTGCACATCTCCATACGATTTTTCTACAATTTATGGTGATTTTTACAAAACTGTCTATCATTTCAAACAACAATCCGGACCAGTCTGTGATTTTGGACTTATTCACCCAGGTTGGAGGTCATTAAAAATCGTGATAAAAATTATGAGTAAACTAGACACATTTTGTGAACTCTCAGAATTTACGGATCTAGTTTTCGACTTCGTATGATTTTTCCAAAAACAGGGCAGAATGGCTAAAGTTAGCCAACAGCATGTAAATATCATAACACTTTATATTATGTTGAGCAAAGTGTATAATCATAAGTTCTAATATTTGAATGTGTTTCCTTGTTAGTTTATCATTATGAAATGAAACTAAGTCATTCATATTAAATATTATTCATTCATTTTAGAACACGTATTATTTAACTATAAAAAGTATAGTTTGATAAATTCATAACACTAATACATTCCCATAAAAGAGTTCATACATATTACATACATTTTAGATAAACTATAATAGGTATAGTTTATGATACATCACTCAACGCACTCGTACAAGAAGGGTACATTCATACAAGAAATATTTATATTCACACACATTTCACGTAAACTTGTTAACCTATATTGTGAGACTCTCTCTCTCTCTCCCCGTACGTCCGAGTGCGGGATATAATTCCTGGTAGTTATAATCAGAATCTCCTTGAGGGAGAACGTGATACTTGTATATAGATCTATATTGGGTTTGACACCCCACACCTTGCTGCTAGCTACAGTTGGACCTGCAGGTCTACGGGTGACAAATGTCATTTTATTTTTCGCGACACTGAGAACGTTGTGGCAGGTTCACATAGTCATAGTATGATTATAGCGACTCACATAGGGATATAACAATCCATAAGTTTACGGGATTTTATTTTTAAAATCTAAATGAGTTTTATGTCGATTTAAAATCACCTTTTTATCTCTATGAGTACAGATATTACTGTACACTTTTGGTTTTGGTAGTTACGACTACACATCATTTGAGACCACATTTATACTTTTAAGTATGGTCAATACTTGTTATTTCTCAGTCCTCTAATTTAGGACTATATATATAAAGTATTAACGAGCATGAGAACATACAGAAATTTCATTTAATTCAAATGCGTTCATGTCCATTTAAGTGCATAACATTTTCTATTAATAAGAAATGTTACTTATACATTTTGGTCTTCAGTCATAAGACTACATTACGCAGATTTTAAAGAAAATATCGGATTTTCTGGATACTCATTCTAACGATTTTACAAGGAAAACGATTTACTTTTCCAACGAAATCTCTTATGAACTCACCAACCTTTGTGTTGACACTTTTCAAAACTACTTGTATTCTCAGGAATTCAGTGAAAACAGGAAATCAACAACGTCCTGAGGATGGGACGATAAGTCGTCAAACAGTTCATTTTGTATTATAATGTAATTGATGTGAATCATGTAAACATGTGCTTTGATGTAACGTTTTCATTTATATTTGTGTTGGTTGTATTTACTTTGAGCACTATTATACTCATTGTTGTGATACTCTACATGAAGTCCTCCACCCCCGGACGTTTCCGCCATCCTTGGTTTGGGGGTGTGACAGAGGTTTCACATACTTGGAGAGATTTGGGAGAGATTTGACATTCTTGGAGAGATTTGGGAGAGATTTGACATTCTTGAAGAGATTTGGGAGAGATTTGACATTCTTGGAGAGATTTCTCATACAAAGAGAGTTTTGGGAGAAGTTTCACATACTTAGAGAGATTTGGGAGAGATTTCACATACTTAGAGAGATTTCTCATACAAAGAGAGTTTTGGGAGAGATTTCACATACTTAGAGAGATTTCAAATAGAGAGAGATAGAGTGAAAACGATTGAGAGAGGTTTCGAGTGTGGCATTTGTGAGTGTCTGGCTTCGCAATGCAAGGTCCGTAAACACTAGTAAGCCTTGTTTAAGGATCTTACACACTCCCGATGAGTATGCAACATTGTTTTATCGGTTCGGCTAGCCACGTACCACAGTTTTAGGTTAAGGAGATCTAGATGTTCGCACTTTTTGATTTATGATCTCTCATTAGAATAGAGAGTTGTGTAGAAATTTCATAATGTAAATTCTAGTACCCAAGGGCAAATTGAGTCAAACGGTTTGACTTGTTGACTTTAGTTGACTTTGACTTGACCGAAATTTGATAGTTGTCACAAGTACAAGGAATAATATCAACCTTATTATTATTTTTTCAGTTCAAATTTGCTTTCCAAAAACTAACTTTCTTCAACATCAGCTTCCAATTTTCATCAGGTATTGGGAAAGCTTAGGAAGAACGACAATAGACATGAACCTTGGTTGGTATGTTATTGGAAGTCATATAAGGTTTCTCCATTGATTTTGTTAATATTCCTTATCAAGTATCAGTTTCTCCATTGATTATTGCTTTATAGTTGGTAATTGTTTTTTGGAATTTTAAATAACATAATATATTTCTTGAAATTTTGCAGATTCCTTGGTATTGGTATGCTCTGTTACCATTTTTTGATATTCAGGCCAATTATGTTTATAGGTTTGCTTCTCTATCTCTTGCTTTTATTGGTGTTGTTGTAGCTCTATCAATCATCATCTTAATGGCTTTATGTGTTGGGTGATAAAAGTTATTCATAAATGAATTATCTTGAGCTCCACCTAAACATATTTAGTTGCACCACTAGATGGGAATAGGTTAAGAAGCTTACAAGCATGTTGGGAAAATCATCGCGAATATTTTTTCCTTTTTAAATTTGAACTTATATGATCATGGATTCCCCACATGAATTCATAAATTGATTCCAAATGGGTTATTTGTATTTAGGAATTGTTTAATGGGTTATTTGTATTCAGAAATCTAATGCATTTTTTTTATGTTTCCAAGATTGTTTATTTTGTTTTCGGGGTTTTCTTTTAAATTCAGAAACTTTTTCCAAATGGGTTATTTGTATAAAAGGGTCTTTAGTCTAGTGGTAAGGAGTGACACTCTCAAATGAGAGGTTATGAGTTCAAGTCTCGTTAGGAAACATATGTAGTTTTAGGAGTAGATTAGTTTGCTGGTAAAAAAAAATGTTATTTGTACATATGAAATATTTTATTTCATTTAGTAGGCACAAATGTCACTTAAAGTCTAAACAAGGTTTAGTTATGCATTTGCATCATGCCAAATAAAGGTGTCTTTAAAATGTTTTTAGACTATAAATATGATCTAAATGCCACTAAACTCTTAACATCTGAGTGTGGCAGAGTTGGTTTATTACGTGATGCTTTGACGATTGCAAAAAATAAGATGGCGGGAAGGGAAAAAAAGCCATCGAGAGGTTAACGATTGTGCTGAGAGTAATCGTACAGGAAAGAAGAGCATTACATCAACCATGTTCCTCTGATTTTGAAGGTAGGGCATTTTCGTTCCTTTTTTTTTTCAATTTAGTTAATTTCAGTTTACAAAAAAAGATTATAAAATAGTAAAAATATTTTTAAAAAATGGATTTAGGTATATATGGTATATTAAATGATTGAGAAGAGTAAATTTCATATTTCAATATATATTGGGTAAATTCTTTGTCATAAAGAGGTAACATAAGGGTCTTTTATTTCAAGTATTTTAGTTGAATGATGAATTTGGATATATTGTACCGAAATGTGAAGTTATAAAGATGAGACTCAAAACTATCTTATTTCTTACTGAGAATGCTCTGTTATGATAGTTCCTAATTCTTTGCTATAATGTTAGCCTTTTTTTAGTCAATGTTGACCGATTTAATAATGATAGTTACTTTATTTATATCCATTTATTTTTTAATCATCTTTACACAATTAGTTTTTTTAATGGTTTTGGTTGTTATTGAATAGCTCAGATAAGGTGAAATCTTGGGAATATATGTAAGTGAGTTTTAGGTTGTTATCACAATAAAATGTTTGTGATTATTATTTTGACACTATAGCTTCAATAGTTAAATGTAGTTAAAGAATGTTATTTTAGTGAATATTATTTGAAAATAAAGGTTCACAGTTAAAAGGTGTTGTTACTTTAGCAAAAGGTTCACAGAGGTGTTGTTACTTTGGCAAATATTGTTTGAGATTAGTAATGCAATGACATCAATACATAAATAAATAAAATATTTGTTTTAATATACATTTGCAAACACTCCATGATCAAAATAGTGCATAGATTTAAAAGCAAATAACATATTTGAGACAATGTATAGATCCATGTCTTTCAACCCTACAAAACAATATATTTTAGATAATGTATAGATCCATGCCTTCCAACCCTGCAAAAGGAGTAATTTTTAATGGTTTATTAGATAATAATATAAAGGATTTATCAAATTTACAACTTATTTATGTTAACTAATATAGTTATGTAAGTTTTAACTTTTTTTTGGTCAATTTGTATATAATTAAATGAAACTCTTACCATCTCGTGTGTATATAAATGATCGAATTTTATAACAACTTCAATAATAACGATATAAATTGATTAAAATGAATTTCCTTATATATTTGGACAAAAATTTGAAGCTTCACATAAACAATTCATTTAAAAAAAAAAGAGTAAAACCATCGATAAATGGTGCAACCACAAAATTTGTAATTTAGTATGTTGAATGTATACAAGTAGATTTTAAAATTGTTATAAAGATGCTTGTTTGTTTTTTCAGTATAGAATATACAGAGATCACATCACATTTATATTTTGATGGTGTTGTCCAACCAATCTCATCTCATTTCATCATCACCCCCAGGCCCCAAACCCCTCACCATCGGTTGAGCACTATGCAGAAATTCACACCCAATCCATAATCTTGAATTAAGAACCAAATCAATACTGCTTCAACTTACAAATTTCACTCGACAATGATGATAACCTCCTCTTCATCTTCGTCCAATTCCGCAGTAGCAGCAGCACCGTCGCCATTAATCCCGACAATCATTCTACTCCTACTATGTCTTCCTGGTCTCTTTTACTTAGCCCCACACATCCTCCCTCCACCGCCAACACCACCCATCTCCTTCCCCGAGGAACTTGAAGATCTTTCCCTTTTCCGGAGGGCCGCTGCCGTTGAATCAAACGCAAACAACCCATCTAGACCTAAATCCCATCTCGGATCCACCAATTCTAAACCCAAAATCGCCTTCCTCTTCCTCACAAACTCCGACCTTCACTTCGCCCCTTTATGGGAACGGTTCTTTAATGGCAACAAATCAAATCGTCATCTCTACTCTTTGTATGTTCACGCCGACCCAACTGTGAAGACCAAAATCAAAAGCCCTGGTGGGATTTTTTCTGAAGATCGATTCATTACTGCTAAGAAAACTCATCGTGGAACCGCCACTCTCGTCTCCGCCGCTCGTCGTCTCCTTGCCACCGCACTACTCGACGATCCTTCTAACGCGTTTTTCACGCTTATCTCCCAGCATTGCGTACCCCTTCACTCTTTCAACTTCTTTTACGATACCCTTTTCGAAGTTAAATCGCATCAAATAGCCGAATTGCGACATTTGAAGTACAAAAGCTTCATCGAGATAATTTCCAAAGATCCCAATATTTTGGACAGGTACAATGCCAGAGGGAAAGGCGTGATGGTTCCCGAAGTTCCATTTAATAAATTTCGAATGGGTTCACAGTTCTTTACGCTGACGCGGAGGCACGCACTGCTTGTGGTCAGTGATCGGCGGCTATGGAAGAAATTCAAGCTGAATTGTCTGAGGCCGCAATCGTGTTACCCTGAAGAGCATTATTTTCCAACATTGTTGTCCATGGAGGATCCAGAAGGGTGTACTGGATATACACTGACTCGTGTGAATTGGACTGATAGTGTTAATGGACACCCACATACATATTACCCGCCGGAGGTGTCGCCTGAGCTCATCTACAAGCTACGACAATCTAATTTCTCAAACTCTTACATGTTTGCAAGAAAGTTCTCACGGGATTGCTTGCAGCCATTGATGAACATGGCCACGGAAGTCATTTTCCGGGACTGAATTCTTTTGAGTTTTCTGGTAATCCCCTAACATTTCTATTTGATCTTCTATACTTAAATGTGGTTAAACAGCTATAACTGGGAATGCACTGGTAGATTATTTCATGGGAGTTGTTGATCAAACATGATAGATTTGCTATATGTGCTGATAGAAAGTGACACTTTTAGGTGTGATTGCCGTATGCTTATGTTCTTTAGTGGGACTCATTTGTCTCTTCTCTTTGTTTAGCATCATCACTTTCTGGGGTTAGGCAATGAATAAAATACATTAATATGAAGTAAAGTTCTAAACGAAAGGCCAATTTTTGGTCCCTAGTAATTAATATAGGTGTCTGTTTGCTAGGCTTTGCTTGCTTAAATTGTTTGAATTTTCAAGATAGCTTAACCTCTTGGTTTACTCACATTAGGTTGGCATTTTGTGCGTGGGTGTTTAAAGAGAAAAGAAGTTCTTATATTTGATATAATAGTGGTAGTTTAAGGTATACTATTAAAATAAAACATTTATGCTTATAAAATAGGGAGGCGGATGATTTGATTGTTGTTACAAATCTCATTTTGTAATGGGAAATTTTGAGAAAGAAACTATGGTTGAAAACATCCCCTTTGGAAGATATGCCAAATACTGAAAAATGTGTCTACCCATAGATTAGAATATGGGTAAAGATAGTCAGCAGTTTGAACTAATAGCTGCACCACGTAAAAAAATAAAAAGCATGATAAAACATTGTGCAAAATGCAGGTAACCTATTTATCAATTTAGCCACTTGACTATTCTCTAGGGATAAATTATTATACTTTTCTGACTGTTTTCAAGTCATAAATCATTTTTATTAGTTACCAGGTTTTTTGAAAAGGACAAAATACAGAAAGCACAACATACTTTCACCAATTTATCGATTTAGTCATTAAATTCTTATTAGTTTTTATAATTATCATAATATGATAACAAGTTTGGTAGCTAAATTGATAAAATGGTGAAAATGCGGTATGCATCTATTTATTTTGCCATTATATATATTTCTCTGTACTGATTAAAAAGTTATACTTTTGTCGGTTTGAAAATACAATTTTCCTCAGTTACCCTGAGCTGAAAAAAAGTGAAAAATATAAAAAAGCACAACTCTCTCACCAATCTATCAGTTGAGTCAATGAAGTATCATTTTTTATGTTATACAGAAGATAGTTAAGTAGCTAAATCGATAAAACTTTAGAAGCGCGATGTGTTTATCTATATTCCGTCCAATATGTTTTTTAGTTTATATCACTTAGTTATGTGAACCATAAGATAACTTCTTTCTCTGACTCGTTACTTACACATAAATATAAATATAAACATAAATCTAAACACAAACACAACTGCATCCTCAACTTTTTAGGATCTTCGAATTCTGGTACCCATACAAAATTGGGAGCAACAAGTGACCTAACTTGTTAGAATTTTGTATCAGGAAGATAACTCTACTAACCCTATGCTAGAAAACTGAGTTTAAAGATGACAAAATAGTTTGAGTTATAAGTATTCTGGCTAAGTATGTTACACTTGAGATGTTCACTATTTCTTCTTGTATTCACAGCCATACACCCAAGTGCTACTGGAAACTGTAAAAAAAAAGGCTAGTTAAAGGTATTCATGCCTAAAACTCAAAAGTTAAAAACCAGCACAAATGCTCAAGCAAGAAGAAAAAGAAGAAGAAGAAGAGGTGTTGACAGAAGACAATGAGCAAACAAAGATGTGGGGTTTGGAGTGTGTAACATAAGCTAATCATCCTCTGCTAGTACTAATTACTTGGAGGTCGGTGTAGTCCTTGAGTGGATTTTTTATTTTATTTTTTACTTTTACTTAACTTGTACTCCGTTTCTCCTAAGTTTTCTTACTTTTACCTTCCATGTTTCTTATGTAATTCTATTTCTTTGACAAAATTTTGAAGTTAAGTTACCTATTTGTTCATTGTATATGTTGTAAATAGTTTGATTTGTTTATCTTGTTATTTTGTATGGAGTGCTTTTTTGTCTTTTTTCTTTTTACAGATAATAGCAAAATGTAAGAAGTACACTACATTGTCTATATTGGTAGCGAAACGTAAATACATTGCTATTATGTGTAAAAGAATATCTATAACTAGGTTCCTATTATTTGTAAAAGATTACAAGTATGTTGCGATTATAAGTAAAACACATTGCAATTATGAGTAAGCAATAAAATATAGAGCTATTATGAGTAAAAAAATGTAGGTATGTTGCTATTATGGGTAAATAAAATGTTAGTGTGTTGTTACTAGTATGGGTTAATTATATTATACTACCCATATTGGTGGCACAAGTAAAATACGTTGCTATTTCCTACATTTTGCCTTTTTTCCCTTTATCTCTTCCATGTTTCATACATGTGTTTCTACATTCCATTTCTTTCACAAACTTTTGCAGTAAAGCTACCTATTAGTTCACTACATATGCTCCCAATAGTTCACGACTTTAATTATCTTTGTTAATTTCTGTGGGTAATTTGATTTAACAAAGTATGGTATGGGATTTCTATTTTTTCGTTGGGCAAAATAAGAGGATATAACAATGGGGTTTAGTCTTTTTACCAATATTTACCTGTAATAGCAATGTACTTTCCGTACTTCCATTTTTTTTTTTTCTGATAGTAGCAATATGTGACATAATAACAATGTTTTTCAGACTTGTTTTTGAAATTTCATAAATTTATTTTTCTTGTTCGGACGAGTCAGTAATATGTTGTTTTTTTTTTTAATGAAAATAAAAATACCTTAATATGACATGAAGTTAGTTTGGAATGACCAATTCTGGATGAAGCTATCGTTTTCTCAAAATACAAAAACTTAGATAAAGTTGTCGTTTTCTCAAAATACAAAAGCTTGGTTGTTCATATTTATAAGAATAGCAACTTTATAGTTGTTCAAGGTAATTTTTGGCATTTGTGACCATTTAACCATTTTTGGACGTGTATAAATAGACGTTGATTGTTTTGTTAAAACATAAGTTATATATATATATATATATATATATATATATATATATATATATATATATATATATATATATATATATATATATATATATATATATATATATATATATATATATATATATATATA
Organism: Lactuca saligna; assembly: GCF_052625555.1. Lineage (NCBI taxonomy): Eukaryota > Viridiplantae > Streptophyta > Magnoliopsida > Asterales > Asteraceae > Lactuca > Lactuca saligna. The sequence continues at coordinate 79,864,024 of NC_136418.1, forward strand.
CACACTTAATTTGGGGGAGTCTTACCTACATTGGTTTTCCTTTCTACTTTTCTCACAAAACTTCCTTTTGTTTAACTTTAGCCCGTTTATTTTGTTTTTTTTTTCATTTGTGCCTGCCCTTACTTTTTCGCTGGCTCCCTCGAACCGGCTTCCCTTTTGATTTTGGCGGTTCCACCACCTTGCTGATCGTCTTCATCGTCCAATGAAATCAAGCGGTTTTGTAAAACATATCATCAAGAACGTCGACCTTCCGTCTCATCTTCTTTTGTATCTTCTTTTGTGCTCACCGGCTCTCATCTTCTTGAACCACCACTATTCCCTCTTAGAGAATTACAGGGAAGGCGATCCAGGAAAGCACCCTAAACTCATAGGGTGAAACCGAGGAAGCTTTCAAAATTTCTAGGGCTCTTCTCCTCCGCTTTATCTACTTCTCAGATTCGACTTCCCATCGATTTGCTAGCATCGATTTAGGGATTATTGTTTCAGGTATGTGACCGGTTTGAACTATCTGTTAATTTATCCCTCTTTTCTTTTTCAATTTCAATTAATTTTTCGTTGGAATCATTGGACCGTTCCTCGATTTTGCGTGAGCAATTTGTTCTTTGGTTTACTGTAGCATCAATGAAATTAGAATTTTTTTGGTTTCGATTTTTATTGTTCTTGATATTCTTAATTGTCACACCCCCGAACCGTCAGAAAAACAACAGCGGAAAGGTCCGGGGGCATCGACGTCATACGTAGTATCACAACAATCGTATCATAGCAATCAAAGTAAACACAACCATTACATTACATTATGAATATTTACATTTGTTTGAAAACATAGTTTGTACATAATATTATATAACAAAAGATAAAGACGAGACTCCAAAATGCTCCATCTTCTCCAAAAGCTGGCTAGGTACCTGTCTATCATTGTCTTGAGAATACAAACGGTTTTGAAAACGTATCAGCATAAAGCTGGTGAGTTCATAAGCATGTTTTTGTATTGAAAACTAGTCACTGAATTTGTATAAATGTTTTCTTTCCATTATAAGTAAATATCGTTTGTATCGAAAACCGTTGTTATCAAGATCTTAAATGTGTACTCATGATTACCAAGAAAGTCCAATATTTTCTAACATGTTTGTTGGTTTCTGTATGTAAAGTACGTTCTGTTTGAAATGATGGGTTTTGTACATAAGAACATTCCTAAGTGTGCATACAAACCCTAATGCTTGGATCTAGGTTTCTCTATTAAACATGCTTTGAATCCAAGGCTTCTAATGACTTATTAGGTGTAAGAACAACACAAAATCAGATCTAGAAACATACCTTTGATTCTCTTGTTTGATCTTGTTGTCTTGGAGCTCTAGAGTCACAATTGTCACTCCTCTAATGGCTTACAAACACCAACTAGCAAAGAGGATGATTTGAGAGAGAGGAGAGGGGATGGAATTCGACCAGAGTATCCTTACTTTGGAAGATGTGTCTAATTCTCTATCCCATAGGGTCTATTTATACTTGCAGACTCCTTAAGGGTTACAACTTAAACCCTAGTTGGATAACTATTACTCAAAGCAATCCAAATCCTTCCAAGATAATGCCTTGGACGAATTTAGGACTTATCCTAGCCTAGAATTCATCCAACCCTTTATCCAATAAGGATTTACAGTCTAAAGTTTAACTATCAAGCAATTGATAGTTTATACCCTCTTATTTAATTAATCTCCTTAAGTCACCAAATTAATACTAATTAATCTATGACTTATATTAATCAAATAACTATATTATTATTCCATATTAATAATATCTATTCTCTCATAATAAATCATCCTACCAAGTTGCTATGGTGAAGGCAACCCAAAAGGACCATGCACAATTGAGTCAAATACTTGCCTAATATAGTTGCAGCCTTAGACACTATTCCAACAGTCTCCCACTTAGATAAGTCTAGTAACTATATGCGCATGTACATTCCGATTCGCAATCGTAGCTCTCAAAGATGCTGCCAAACTCTGATCTAATCAATCTTGTCCTTCAGATAAGGGATCGTACAGTCCTCTGTTAGATATCATGCTGACAATACTATGGAAAAGTTAGTCTAGCATTTGGTTTCTCGATTTCCGATTTATTTGACATAGAACTTAATCGAACACATCAATTTAGTTTTGACCGGGCCCGACACATAAGTCAAATCAAATCATCGAGCGGCCGAGATATCACTTTTTCCTTCTTAGGATAAAAGTTACAGATAAACTTCGACTTATATGCATTTACTTATTCATTAACCAACTACACACAACAATGTGTTTTATAACATCGAGTTACCAATGCGTTTTCGCATTATCAATGTACAATCAATTAACCAATAACAAACCATATATCTAGGTTTTAAGACTATATGATATTATCGTCTTGCGATCACCCATTTACTATCACATTCCATAAGGTGATTCCAGTAAGCGCGAGTTTGTTCCAACGCTCAAACCTAGTTCATAAGCACTCATGAATGTTGCAACAATCTTTTGCTATGTCTAACACCATTTAGACACTCTACACACCTATTCATGACAATCTTCATTCATATCTACTTCCGACATATGAACGATTGTGGACAATTTGAACAATTCGATTATTCTTAATAAACTCAATTATTCTGGAAGTCAAAACATGCAAAGTGAAACAATAGTTAAACAATTAACATATGACAGTAACATTACTTATAAATAAAACTCCTTTATTTATTCATCAAATGTTAATTACATTTATCTATTACACGTTTCTAATACTATCTAATCTATGCTAATATCATCCTTCAGCCCAATACTCCTAGCATGCTGCAAATGCTTAACCCTACTCAGTCCCTTCGTAAGCGGATCTGTTGGGTTATCTTCCGATGATATTCTCTTCACTACGAGTTGTCCTTCTTCTACACGATGTCTAATAAAGTGATATTTTATGTCGATATGTCGTGATCTACCATGATCTCTCGGTTCCTTGGTCAAGGCAACCGCTCCCTCATTATCACAGAAAATCTCCATGGGCTCCTTTATGGCAGGTACAACTCCAAGATCACTAATGAAGTTCTTTAGCCATATTGCCTCCTTCGACACTTTGCTCGCTGCGATGTACTCTGATTCGCATGTTGAATCAGCTACGGTTTCCTGCTTAGAACTCTTCCAAGTAACTGCTCCTCCATTCAGGGTAAAGACCCAGCCCGACTGCGAACGGTAGTTATCCCTGTCAGTTTGAAAACTGGCGTCACTATACCCTCGCACCTTCAAGTCATCACTCCCTCCAAGGACTAAGAACCATTCCTTCGTCCTCCGAAGGTACTTAAGGATATTCTTCACCGCAACTCAATGGGCTCTGCCTGGATTCCCTTGATATCTACTAACCATTCTCAAAGCAAAGGCTACATCAGGGCGAGTACAAGTCATAGTGTACATGATTGAGCCTACTGCGGAAGCATATGGAACTCGACTCATTTAAGCTATCTCGACTTCGGTACTCGGGCTTTGAGTCTTACTCAACTTGGCATTGCTTTGTATCAGTAATTCTCCCTTCTTCGAGTTTTCCATACTAAAACGTTTTAGTACCTTCTCTAAGTAAGTGTTCTGACTAAGTCCTATTAGTCTCTTACTTCTTTCTCTTACTATCCTTATTCCCAAAATATAGGAAGCCTCTCCAAGGTCCTTCATAGCGAAGCACTTCCCGAGCCAGGACTTTACTTCCTGCAGAGTCGGGACGTCGTTTCCTATGAGTAATATGTCATCGACATATAGAACGAGAAAGCTTACTACACTCCCACTGGCTTTAACATATATACACCATTCATCTTCGCTTCGTACAAATCCAAACTCTTTGACTTTCTCATCAAAGAAAAGATTCCACCTGCGAGACGCTTGCTTTAGTCCATAAATGGACTTCTCAAGCCTACACACTCTATTCGGATGCTACGGATCCAAAAACCCCTCTGGCTGAGCCATGTAAACATCCTCAGCCAACTTTTCGTTAAGGAAAGTGGTCTTGACATCCATTTGCCAAATCTCATAATCATGAAATGCGGCAATAGCTAGCATCACTCTAATAGATTTTATCTTCGCAACTGGTGAGAAGGTCTCTTCATAGTCAACTCCAGGAGTTTGAGTAAAGCTGTTCGCAACTAATCGCGCTTTATACGTGTGTACCTTTCCATCCATGTCGGTCTTCTTCTTGAAGATCCATTTGCACCCAACGGTCTTACGTCCAGGCACATTATCAACCAAATTCCAAACTTGGTTATCATACATGGATTGGATCTCGCTATCCATTACCTCTTTCCATTTCGCAGACTCCGGGCCTGCCATGGCTTCCTTAAAGCTATTAGGTTCATCAAGATTTATTAGTGTACTATCACTAATATACGTGTCCCCTTCGGTAGTAATATGAAAACCATATAACTGGGGTTGAAACATAACTCTTTCGGAACGTCTAAGAGGTAATGATATGTCAATCAGTTCAACCGGAGTTTCCTCCTCGAGTTGAGTGCCAGCGGTTGAGGTTCCTTCATCTATCGATTCTTGAATCTCTTCAAGATCGATTTGCCTCCCACTGTCTCCTTGGCTTATGAGTTCTCGCTTTCAGAAAACTCCTCTTCTCGCAACAAAGACAACATTGTCCTTCGGTCTATAGAAGAGATATCCAAAGGATTTCTGCGGGTAGCCGATGAAAATATATCGCTCACTACGAGGTTCGAGCTTGTCATGAGTATCCCGTCTTACGAAAGCCTCGTAACCCCAAACCTTGATATGTGCTAACGAAGGAGCTTTCCCCGTCCACATCTCGTGAGGTGTTTTCGCAACCTTCTTAGTAGGGACTCGGTTAAGGATATGGGCGGCAGTCTCTAAGGCATACCCCCAAAAAGAGATAGATAGCAAAGCACGACTCATCATAGAGCGAACCATGTCCAACAAGGTTCAATTACGCCTTTCTGCCACACCATTCAATTGTGGTGTCCTTGGTGGCGTCAATTGTGAAACTATTCCACACTCCTTGAGATAATCGTGGAATTCAAGACTTAGACTCTCCTCCTCGTTCGGATCGAAACATCTTGATCTTCCTGCCCAATTAATTCTCCACTTCATTCTTGAACTCTTTGAACTTTTCAAAAGTTTCTAACTTTTGCTTGATTAAGTAGATATACTACTATAGTCATCGGTAAAAGTCACATAGAAGCGGTTACCATACTTCGTGGTAGATCTAAGCAGTCCACACACATCGGTATGTATGAGGTCCAATAGACCCTCACCTCTTTCGCACGTACCAGTGAAGGGTGACTTAGTCATCTTTCCAAGTAAACAAGACTCGCATGTGTCATCTTCCCTAAGGTCGAATGACTCTAACACTCCATCCTTTTGGAGTTGGGCTATGCGTTTCTTGTTGACATGTCCAAGGCGACAATGCCATAAGGATGCCTTATCCATACTATTGGAAGAATCCAAGTACAAAACATCATTTCCTAAGTTATCAACAATCATAACAGTTTCATAAATTCCATTACATGGTATAGCTTCAAAGTAAAAGACACCATTTAGATAAGCTAAAATAGAACCATTCTCATTATTAAAAGAAAATCTAAAACCTTGTCTAAACAAACCATGAAAAGAAATGATGTTTCTAGCCATTTCTGGCGAATAGCAACAATTGTTCAAATCTAAAGATAAACTATTCCTAAGCACTAAAGAATACACTCCAATCTTGGTCACAGACGATGATCTTTTGTTCCCCATGATTAGATTTATTCTTCCATGCTCCACGTCTCTACTTCTTCTTAGTCCCTACACATTAGAACAAATGTGGTAACCACAACCGGTATCAAGAACACAAGAAGTATTGTGGGAATCATTAGATTTAATTGTATATATACCTGCGAAAGATGGCTTGATCTTTCCTTCCTTGATGGATTGCAGGTATTCCGGACAGCTTCTCTTCAAATGTCCTATCTTGTGGCAGTGGTGGCACTCTGCCTCCTTCGGGTTGGAGCAGGGCTTAGTGAGATCAACTTTGGTCCCACTAGAAGAGGCACCATCTCAGGCTTTCACCTTGCGATGGTTCTTTGACGAAGCCTTCCTCTTCTTTCTCTTTCCTTGTCCAGTTGCCAAGGCAGGAGCAGCGGGCGGATTGGGAGTTGGTGCAACAAACTTGTCCTTGAAGTTGCTCTCAACGACCCTCAAGAGACCTTGGAGTTTGCTTAGGGTGACCTCTTCTTTGTTCATGTGATAGGTCATCCTAAATGGATTGTAGCTCGGAGGCAAAGAGTGAAGCACCATGTCGATCGCCAAGTCTTCCCCAAAGTCGACATTTAACTTGCGAAGGCGGTCGACATACCTTTGCATATTTTGCAAGTGCACGGTAAGAGACTCTCCATGACCCATCTTAGCGGAAATCATGTTCGTGAAAATCTCATAACGCTCTTGTCTCGCGTTTTGATGGTATCTCTCCAATAAGTCTTGGTGCATTTCGTACGGATACATGTCCTCGTAGGACTTTTGGAATTCGGAGTTCATAGTCGCAATCATGATGCAATGTACTTTCATTGCATCACGCTCGTTAGTTTCGAAAGCGGTGATTTCGGCGGGAGTAGCAATTTCGGGGTTGATTTTCTCGAGCTTCTCATCGAAGACATACTCCTTATCCTCATAGCGAGAAATCGTGCGAATGTATCTTATCCATTCGCTAAAGTTCGTTCCATCAAAGGTGACCTTTTCACAAAGGCTCATCAAAGTGAAAGAACTCGCAGCAGCGTTGTTGGCGTTCGACATCTATAATAGAAAGGACAAAGATAGATTAGAATGTGAATCCCTAATATTCACCCAATAAGAAATTAGGGCTAGGATCCAACAACAATATTTACACATTAGAAAAGGGATGCCGTAATCTAACATGCAAAAAATTTGAAGGTAAGTGAATGACGATTCACTAATTCTCCACCATGAAAAACATAACTTTAAGTACTAAATGTATTGAGAATTCCTAGATTCGAATGAGATTCATTGAAACTTTTCAATGGCATGTTTAAATCTCGATATACCCCTCTTGTTTGTGATTGGGATACCGAGGATCACAAAGCGGGTAGGAATTACCATGCAAATTAACATGGTGCCTTCATTGTAATGATCACCTATTCGATGTGCCGGTAAACCACACACGCTCCATCGAACTATGATAAACAATGAATCACCCTTTGCCACCTTCGCTTAGAACCAATTAGTGTGCCGGTAAACCACACACGCTCCACTAACTTCTTAGCAAGGTGCAAAGTATAATTTCATGGGATTGCATCAATTCACTTTTCCTAAAGTAACTAATATTGGGAAATTTTAATAAAACATGTAGTTACATTGTATTTCTTATTATAATTTTAATGAGAGGATGAGGTTGCCCTATCCTACCCGTTCGGCTAACGACCCTCCACCGATCAAGCGAGCGGTGGGTGTGAGTGTACACCCATTAAGCGCCATTTTATAGGCCACAACCTTATACCCACCTTATACACCGGCTTCGTGAATCAGGCCTACTAACGGTAAGACTAGCTTTTAAGTTATATATATATATATATATATATATATATATATATATATATATATATATATATATATATATATATTAATCTTGTAATATTATATTAGTATAGGGTTGCATTTTAAACTTGTAAAATTCTAGGGTTTTGTAACAACCCGAAGTTGTTCATCGCCAAACCCGTTCTACCCGAAAAATTCGCCGTTATCAAATTCGTTCCGTGTTCACTTTGGGTTAAATTATTTAAACTTATATGTTTATTATAATTTAATGAGTGTCCAAACCCCTTAGGAACTCATGTAATTAGCCCAAAATATTTATTTCATAAGTTTTAAAAATGTCCTCGCCGGGTGACGGAAACTTAATCGGGTGCGACCAAAAGCCTCGTTTAATGTCAGTATCGGGTAGAATTCCACCGTGTCCAAGTTTTAGGACCTATATAAACGTGTTTAAGCACACATTTGAAGCTTTTTCTTCCTCTCTCTACTCTCTCTCTAACCTCTCTCCTAAATCCAAGTTTAAGGGTCCAAAACTCAAATTTAAGGCCTCAAATCTCTAAGGTACTTTCCCTAGCTTGTTATGTAACCTCCCTAGCCTTCAAATTCGAGTTCAAAGCATGGATTAAGACCACATTCATGAGTTTACGGCCATGGAGCCACCTTGGGACGTAAACTAATATATAATGGGTTTTGGAGCACAAAAACCCTTCCTAAACACAATTGAACCTTAGATATGGCTATATGACTTCATGGAATGGACTTATAACATTTAAAATATGGATTTTGAGACAGTTGAAGGAGTTTATGGCCAAGGCACATGCTTGGTCCGTAAACTCATGTATATTAAACCCTTCCAAAACCTCAACAAGACCTGGATATGACTTCTAGAATAAGTGTTTTAGCCTTGGAACACATTAAACATGATTTTTGGGGGACTTATATGAGTTTACGGCCAAGAATTGTGCTTGGGCCATAAACTCTGTGAAACATGGTGCAAATTCATTTCTAAGGTGTTAGAAAGCCATCCAACACCACCAAAAGCCTTGGAATAAATCATAGGACCAACCAAAAATAGTTTGGGGACCTTAAACACATTATTTGAAGGATAATTGAGACTTTACGGCCAAGACTTGTGCTTGGGCCGTAAACCCTTCATTTTGGGGTGTAAACTCCTCCAAAGGTGTTAGAAATGCCACTTTAACACCCCTAAAGCCTTAGAATAATTTTTAGAAGTGTTACAAACAAGTTTTTGGCTTTAAAACATAATGAATCCCTCTCTAGGAGATTTTACGGCCATGAAGGGGGTCTCATGGGCCATAAACTCCAAAAATCCCTTCAAATCATCAAGCAAATGCATGTAAGGCTTAGGAATAAATCTAGCAATCACATGTGATTAGTTTGGAATCCAAAAACACAATTTTTCATGAGTATTTAGGAGATTACGGCCAGGAGACCATCCTAGGCTGTAAACTCCCATAAATGTGTCATTTGATGTTAAAAATCCATTCCAAGACTTTGATCCAAACCTAGAAAAATTCCCCTAAGTGTTTGAAGTCCAATTTGCACCATAAACCACCCACCATGAGTTTACGACCGTAAACTCATGGGGAATGGGTGTTTAGGCCGTAAACATCATTTAGAAGTTTACTCTTGGGGAGTAAACTCATTTCCTAAGTCCCTCGCATCATTACATGTCCTTAAACGCCACCCGGGTCCCTCCAAACACTTGTATCGGGGTGTTTTCGCGACTAGAAGTAATTGTCCCTAACAAATAATCAATCTAAGTCCTAATTAGATACAAAAGTGTATCTTTACATTATAATTAGGGACCTCATGCTTTTGCAAGCCCCGGACCAAAGTTTAGCACCTGAAATCGTCACATTTCTTGTCCGGTGAGTTCATACCCCTACGCCCTTTTCCGTGTTTTTCAATGTTTTCAGGGGGGAATACAAGCAAATTATAACTGTCTTCAAATCATAATATTGATATGTTTCATATATATCTAACAAACTTATAAACTCGTTTACTCCTTATGTATTATGCTGAGCATAAAGAATGATTTATCAATTACAACAAAATGTATTTTAGTTAAGAAAATAACCCAACTAATCAAATTATTATGGGAATAATTTGGGTTCTTTACTGTTCGTTTTATCATGTACTGATATCTATATAAAGTTATTAGATAAACTATGTCTGATTCAGTTTATCTCCGTATCATTTGAATGTATTGTCAGATAGTTTCATTGTATGTATCTATATTCGATGTATTACGTTTCATAATCTTCTGTATGTTGATATCGTATGAGAACCCTATGAATAGTTTAGTACTAGTTTGTGAGATAGTCACTACCCTTTATGGATGATCAGTAAATCCTCCCCGGAAGTGTAACCAGAGTCTCCTGGAGGGAGAGCGAGTAATTTGTGAATAGATCTATTCGGGACTGACAATCCCACACCTTAACTGCTACCTACAGTTAGGCGGGCACGCCTGGGGTGACAAATTTCTTGATATGATTCGACGTCTAACTAGCGTCAAGGAGGTCTCATTGTCGTATTAGCATGGTTACCCGACTCACAACATGTATTAATATAAGTTTATTCACAGCTTGGGTTTTAAAATCTATATCTCGTTCGGGATAATGATCCCATGGTTTTATCAAACTATTTTGTATCTAGTCCGGGATAGTGATCCCATGGTTTTCAAATATATTTCTTAGTATATCAAACTATCTTGTAATTAGTTCAGGATGTTAGTCCCAAGGTTATCAAACTACTTTCAATATACAATTCGTGTATATTATGGTATTTCATATCTAATTCGGGATATTTGCCCCATGATTTTTAACTATATCTTATACGGGATAGTAATCCCATGGTTTTGAATCTATAACTATTACGGGATAATAATCCCATGGTTTACACCTATATCTTGTCCGGGATAGTGATCCCATGGTTTTCAATCTATATTTATTTCGGGATAGTAATCCCATGATTTCAATCTATATCAAGTACGGGATGATAATACCATGGTCTAAATCTATATCTTGTCTGGGATAGTAATCCCATGGTTCCCAATCTATATTTTCATATATATCAAATTATCTTGTGTCTAGTCCGGGATGGTAGTCCCATGGTCTTAAATCTGTATTTTCATATGTATCAAACTATCTTATATCTCATTCGGGATAGTGATCCCAAGATTTTCAAGATATAGTTTTGTGTATTAAACTATACTTTGTGATATACAACTAGTCTTACAATTAGGAAAATATGGGATTTTCCTGGGGTAAAATACAACACGTAATCGAATTGGTAAGAAATGATAACTAAACTAACTTTACATAAGAAAATATGGGATTTTCTTGGATAACAAACCTTTTCGGAAAACTAAAGGAAACCGATACAGTTTCATAAAATAAAACCGCTTATGAACTCACCAGCTTTATGCTGATTTTCAAACCGCTTGTATTCTCAGGTCCAAGTTAGACAGGTACCCGGTGATATCTTTTGGTGAAGACGGAGTGCTCAGAAGACTCGTCTCAACTTTTGTTAAAATGATGCATATGTATATCTTGTATAACTTTACTTTTGAAACAAATGTAAACTTTCATATATATATATATATATATATATATATATATATATATATATATGTAATGTAATGGTTGTTTACTGTGATTACTATGTACATTGGATTTGATACACAATGTGGAGTACCCCCCGGAAATGTTTCTGCCTTTGATTTTCGGGGTGTGATAGATTGGTATCAGAGCCCTTGTTTATAGTGACCGGAGTATACCAAACCTTACATGGTATAAAACTATAAACACTAAAGGGCCTCAGTGCTCTGAATTAAAAGTATCTTTAAAACTATAAGTATTTTCAAAAGTATACAAGTATACCTAACCGTCGAAATCCGTAACTACAAGTAGAACAAAACATAAGTAAATGGGTTTTGTACACTGCAGTTAAACCTGGGCAGTTATGTAGTCATGTCTAGGACCAATATAGCCTGGCCAACTATATTCATTCGAGACATGGCCAACATGTGCTTGGGAGTGACTGTGGTACTCAGCATGCCTAAAACTTACCTAATATCCCAAACAACGAATCGTCGCTGCAGCGAACCATGAAATACTATGGGAGTATTTCTCGGGCCGATCCTTGGTAGAAAGTCCTCGTATACGCGTTGTTCCTTGACCATTCCTCTAGCGATAAAATGTTCTGTCTTGATAACTCTTTCCTGCTTTATCGCTAAGTGTAATGCTATATTTGTCTTGATGAGATATCCCCTGTTCCATATCTCTTGATTCAATTTCAGAGGACTTATGATCCTCTCTTTCCTGATCTTTTTAGATCAAGATGCCTCCAAGAAAGAGACCCAGCTCGAAGAACAACGACAATCCTCCTCCGCCACCACCTTCTCCTCAATTTGATCTCGCATCACTTCAGACAGTTCTGACTGCTGCAATGGTGGAAGCCATGTCACAAATGAATCCCGGTGGCTCCGGAGGTGGTCCCCAACCCTAAAACCTAGAAGATAGCCAGGAACACCGAAGAGGGGGTTCCTATAAAGGCTTCGTGAACGCGAAAGCCACATCCTTCGATGGCACTGGAGGTGTCATTTCCCTAACTCGATGGTTCGAGAAAATCAAATCAATCTTCGAAATATGTGCCTGTTCGGAGTCTGACAAAGTAAAGTTCGCCGCCTGCACCTTCCTTGATAAAGCCCTGACTTGGTGGAATGGCCGAGTCAAATCTTTAACTTTACCTGTAGCAAATGCCATGGGTTGGGAAGCTATGAAGGAGCTTCTGCTTGCAGAGTATTGCCCTCGGGGCGAAATACATAAGCTAGAACACGAACTCTGGAACCTTAAGATGATGGGTTCCAACATAGCCGCTTATACCTCAAGATTCGATGACCTGGCATTACTCTGTCCGAGAATGGTTACCCCGGAGAGTAAAAAGATCAAGAGATTCATCTGGGGATTGACCCAACCAACAAAAGGGAATGTCTTGGCTACGAAGCCAGACACCTACGACAGCGCTAAATGTCTTGCGAAAATCTTGATCGATCATGAAGACAACTCTAATGAGGAAGCTACTACCCCCGAGCCAGTCACCAGTGGAGACGGAAGCAAAAAGAAATCTTGGAACAAGCGGAAGGCCCCGAGTACGCAAGGGTCTTCTAAGAAACAATAAACAATAGCAGTCCATGCTGCTACTGCCCCTGTTGCTATTTTAGCTGTCGGTTCCACGACCCAAACTCCTGCCAGTGGATACACTGGTACCCTCCCTTAGTGTAGTAAGTGCAACTACCATCACCGTATCCCTGGTCCATGTCACGAAAGGATCTGTGACAACTGTGGCAAAAAGGGCCATCTTGCTCGAACCTGCAGAAAACCAGCCAAATCAGCGAACCAATCATCCGGAGCGGGAATCAGTCCATCCTGCTACAATTGTGCCGAAGCAGGTCACTTCAAAAGGAATTGCCCCAAAGCAGCTACAACCACTGATCCCTTTGTCGCCGCAGGTATACTTCTCTTTGATAATGCTTATACCTGCAATTCTTTTCGATTTTAGTACTAAAAGGGAAACCTGTTATCTATCTATTCGAACATTTTCTAAGCTCAATCCTTCGTTTGTAATCGAAATATGTATCATCGAGACAACTAACCAATGAGATAGAGAACACTAACTTCGTACCTATATATTGAATCCTCAGTCCGGAGGATTATTCTGTTCCATTCGATTGAAAAGGGGGAACACTTTTCACGAAAATGCTTTGATGCTATGTTTAACATGAAATAACTGAGCCTCATTCATGTTGTTATATTGGTTTCGAAAGGGTCGCCTGTCTAGATCTTTTCCCCGACCCGACTCTCATGATCTTTGGCATCAAACCTTCATATTGTTTCATACTTTAAAAGTTCGAAAAGTTTTTCCTGATATGAATTATCACACATCCCTCGTTTTCGTGATCATTGGGAAACGGGAAGTTAGCAGCTCTTTCTTCTAAATGTCTATCCCGAAGGATTCCCGGGAATTTCTTTCGAACGTCTAATTTAGTCCCACCTCATACCTTTCGAGATCTTCGTAGAATTCGATTATGCAATCTTCAGATTTTGGATGCCTTCAGAGCTTGGTAACATCTATCCAGTACATCATGCCTCGAATCCTTAGAACCATCAACCCAACGAAACCCTAGTGATTTCCTTGAGGAAACCGAAGTCGTTCAGGGTTGGAACCTCCATGGGAGAATCAATTAAGATCATAGATTGAGAGAGAGTCAAGGTACGAAACAAAGACACATTCCGATAAGTGAGAATTCACTAGAACGCCCAACAGAGACCCGATTCCACTTGAGAAAGCGAAGATCCGAAGTAACAAATCCATTCGTGTCTCATTTCAAATTCATGATCTATATCTTATTCTTTGAATTTCGGGACGAAATTCCTTCTAACGGGGGGATAATGTAACAACCCTAAGTTGTTCATTGCCAAAACCCGTTCTACCCGAAAAATTCGCCGTTATCAAATTCGTTCCGTGTTCACTTTGGGTTAAATTATTTAAACTTATATGTTTATTATAATTTAATGAGTGTCCAAACCCCTTAGGAACTCATGTAATTAGCCCAAAATATTTATTTCATAAGTTTTAAAAACGTCCCTGCCGGGTGACGGAAACTTAATCGGGTGCGACCAAAAGCCTCGTTTAATGTCAGTATCGGGTAGAATTCCACCGTGTCCAAGTTTTAGGACCTATATAAACGTGTTTAAGCACCCATTTGGAGCTTTTTCTTCCTCTCTCTACTCTCTCTCTAACCTCTCTCCTAAATCCAAGTTTAAGGGTCCAAAACTCAAATTTAAGGCCTCAAATCTCTAAGGTACTTTCCCTAGCTTGTTATGTAACCTCCCTAGCCTTCAAATTCGAGTTCAAAGCATGGATTAAGAACACATTCATGATTTTACGGCCATGGAGCCATCTTGGGCCGTAAACTCATATATAATGGGTTTTGGAGCACAAAAACCCTTCCTAAACACAATTGAACCTTAGATATGGCTATATGACTTCATGGAATGGACTTATAACATTTAAAATATGGATTTTGAGACATTTGAAGGAGTTTACGGCCAAGGCACATGCTTGGGCCGTAAACTCATGTATATGGGGTTTTCATGACCTTAAACCCTTCCAAAACCTCAACAAGACCTGGATATGACTTCTAGAATAAGTGTTTTAGCCTTGTAACACTTTAAACATGATTTTTGGGGGACTTATATGAGTTTACAGCCAAGACTTGTGCTTGGGCCATAAACTCCATGAAACATGGTGCAAATTCATTTCTAAGGTGTTAAAAAGCCATCCAACACCACCAAAAGCCTTGGAATAAATCATAGGACCAACCAAAAATAGTTTGGGGACCTTAAACACATTATTTGAAGGATAATTGAGACTTTACGGCCAAGACTTGTGCTTGGGCCGTAAACCCTTCATTTTGGGGTGTAAACTCCTCCAAAGGTGTTAGAAATGCCACTTTAACACCCCTAAAGCCTTAGAATAATTTTTAGAAGTGTTACAAACAAGTTTTTGGCTTTAAAACATAATGAATCCCTCTCTAGGATATTTTACGGCCATGAAGGGGGTCTCATGGGCCATAAACTCCAAAAATCCCTTCAAATCATCAAGCAAATGCATGTAAGGCTTAGGAATAAATCTAGCAATCACATGTGATTAGTTTGGAATCCAAAAACACAATTTTTCATGAGTATTTAGGAGATTACGGCCAGGAGACCATCCTAGGCCGTAAACTCCACTAAATGTGTCATTTGATGTTAAAAATCCATTCCAAGACTTTGATCGAAACCTAGAAAAATTCCCCTAAGTGTTTGAAGTCCAATTTGCACCATAAACCACCCACCATGAGTTTACGGCTGTAAACTCATGGGGAATGGGTGTTTCGGCCGTAAACATCATTTAGAAGTTTACTCTTGGGGAGTAAACTCATTTCCTAAGTCCCTCGCATCATTACATGTCCTTAAACGCCACCCGGGTCCCTCCAAATACTTGTATCGGGGTGTTTTCGCGACTAGAAGTAATTGTCCCTAACAAATAATCAATCTAAGTCCTAATTAGATACAAATGTGTATCTTTACATTATACATAGGGACCTCGTGCGTTTGCAAGCCCCGGACCAAAGTTTAGCACCTGAAATCGTCACATTTCTCGTCCGGTGAGTGCATACCCCTACGCCCTTTTCCGTGTTTTTCAATGTTTTCAGGGGGGGAATACAAGCAAATTATAACTATCTTCAAATCATAATATTGATATGTTTCAAATATATCTGACAAACTTATAAAGTCTTTTACTCGTTATGTATTATGCTGAGCATAATGAATGATTTATCAATTACAACTAAATGTATTTTAGTTAAGAAAATAATCAAACTAATCAAATTATTATGGGAATAATTTGGGGTTCTTTACTGTTCGTTTTATCATGTACTGATATCTATATAAAGTTATTAGATACACTATGTCTGATTCAGTTTATCTCTGTATCATTTGAATGTATTGTCAGATAGTTTCATTGTATGTATTTATATTCGCTGTATTACGTTTCATAATGTTCTGTATGTTGATATCGTATGAGAACCCTGTGAATAGTTTAGTACTAGTTTGTGAGATAGTCACTACCCTTTATGGATGATCAGTAAATCCTCCCCGGAAGTGTAACCAGAGTCTCCTGGAGGGAGAGCGAGGAATTTGTGAATAGATCTATTAGGGACTGACAATCCCACACCTTAACTGCTAGCTACAGTTAGGTGGGCACGCCTGGGGTGACAAATTTCTGGATATCATTCGACATCTGACTAGCGTCAAGGAGGTCTCGTTGTCGTATTAGCATGGTTACCCGACTCACAACATGTATTAATATAAGTTTATTCACAGCTTGGGTTTTAGAATCTATATCTCGTTCGGGATAATGATCCCATGGTTTTATCGAACTATTTTGTATCTAGTCCGGGATAGTGATCCCATGGTTTTCAAATATATTTCTTAGTATATCAAACTATCTTGTAATTAGTTCGGGATGTTAGTCCCAAGGTTATCAAGCTACTTTCAATCTACAATTCGTGTATATTATGGTATTTCATATCTAATTCGGGATGTTTGCCCCATGATTTTTAACTATATCTTATACGGGATAGTAATCCCATGGTTTTGAATCTATAACTATTACGGGATAATAATCCCATGGTTTACACCTATATCTTGTTCGGGATAGTGATCCCATGGTTTTCAATCTATATTTATTTCGGGATAGTAATCCCATGATTTCAATCTATATCAAGTACGGGATGATAATCCCATGGTCTAAATCTATATCTTGTCTGGGATAGTAATCCCATGGTTCCGAATATATATTTTCATATATATCAAATTATCTTGTGTCTAGTCCGGGATGGTAGTCCCATGGTCTTAAATCTGTATTTTCATATGTATCAAACTATCTTATATCTCATTCGGGATAGTGATCCCAAGATTTTCAAGATATAGTTTTGTGTATTAAACTATACTTTGTGATATACAACTAGTCTTACAATTAGGAAAATATGGGATTTTCCTGGGGTAAAATACAACACGTAATCGAATTGGTAAGAAATGATAACTAAACTAACTTTACATAAGAAAATATGGGATTTTCTTGGATAACAAACCTTTTCGGAAAACTAAAGGAAACCGATACATTTTCATAAAACAAAACCGCTTATGAACTCACCAGCTTTATGCTGATTTTCAAACCGCTTATATTCTCAGGTCCAAGTTAGACAGGTACCCGATGATATCTTTTGGTGAAGACGGAGTGCTTAGAAGACTCGTCTCAACTTTTGTTAAAATGATGCATTTGTATATCTTGTATAACTTTACTTTTGAAACTAATGTAAACTTTCATATAGATATATATGTAATGTAATGGTTGTTTACTGTGATTACTATGTACATTGGATTTGATACACAATGTGGAGTCCACCCCGGAAATGTTTCCGCCTTTGATTTTCGGGGTGTGACAGGTTTGAAATTTGAATTGTCTAAATTAAACTTTTAATCACAAAACATAAATTTCAACACTTGAGGACTAGTTTTAAATATTTAAAACATAAAGGATCAAATAACAAATAATCTAAATCACATAATTATCCATATTTAATTAATAATTATCATATAAGGAAATCAAATATTTTATTAATTGATAATTGTCTTCAATTAGATCAAAAATATAGTTATATATATATATATATATCACAAAATCGGATTAGGGTTGATCTAATATGATTAAGATAAGTTTCCATAAGATAAATATGAAAAAAATCCCGTTTTTGGCTAATCCTGACGCTCGGACTCGCCGAGTACCCACACTGAACTCGCCGAGTCAGGCCAACTCACCGAGTCCATGACTCAGAAACATAAAAAATCGATTTTTTCAGTTAAGATTCAAACATTCAAGCATCAATTTAATAGAAACCAATCAAGGCTCTGATACCACTAATGGGTTTTGTACATAAGAACATTCCTAAGTGCGCATACAAACCCTAATGCTTGGATCTACGTTTCTCTATTAAACATGATTTGAAAGAAATAGTTGTAATTTTAAGGTATGAACTCACAGTTTAACGTAGGATCCGAATGTTCGATTGGTTAAGAACGTCGAATGTCAACCGATGTTTTGTACGCGAGTGGACCTTATTAACATATATTGCAGATATATGTATTAGATTGAGCATTCTGTGATAAATCATGATGGAAAACCACCCTAAAGACTTGGGACACTAGAACTAAGTGTTGGATCCTTATATGATCAAGTAAGGGAGGTGTATGGCCACAAAATCACAGATTTGATGTGTATGCAGCCAGGGAGTGTGGCTAGACTGTGTGTGCGGCTACACACAGGAGTGGGCGGCCGTACAGAGGGTGTGTGTGGCCATACACAGGAGTGTGCGGCTGTATACTCCTCATTTGTACCCGAAATTTCGATTTTTGAGGTGTTCAGGTGCTAAAACCAAGTCTAACTAGTAAATGGAGGCCAAACTCTTCACTTTGGAGAGTTTTAGTGTGTGTGCGGCCACCTTATGAAGGTGTGCGGCTGCACTCCTTCAAAGGATGAAGAACATGAAGAGTTTTAGGCTTAGGTTTAGGTGTTTTACCTGAATAACCAGCTAGATGATGGAGTTATTCACGTTTTTAAGTCCCTTAGAGTGTTCTTGTATGATTTTTTAGAGAGAGAAAGTAGAGAAAGAAAGTAGCGTGCAGCCAAAGGAGAAAAAGTGAATGAAAGGGGGTCCTCTCCTATATACAGGGTCGGGTGTATGGTTGGGTGTGTGTGTGTGGCTGGGTGTGTGGGTGGCTGGCCACACTCGGGTGTGCGACCGCACACACCTTCTTTGGTGTGATTGGCTCGATTTTGTGATGCTAACACTTCCTAACCCTTCCTAAGACTTATATCTAGGTTATACTAAGCCGAAAGCACTCATATGGACCCACAACTTCGCTAAAAGATGATAAATTCGAGTTAAATATTGATTTACGGATCAATTGTACAGGATGAAAGTTTTGGGTTCTCACATTAATATAGGTTTTGGTTCTAGTTTTGTTTTTTCACAAGATTATGTGAGAGTTTCCTCTATCCGTCCGTTTCTTTCTACTTCTCTGTGACAACCCGATATTTCGGTTCTATGTAATGACTTAAAAGTCAAGTATTGTAACCACTTTTGAAAATAATGAAATTAACTTTGAAAATAAAATATACAAAAGTCTTTATTTTGGTTACCTACTACTTTAGATATCATTAAACCGTGAGCTTACATCAAAAAGATCATCCAATTCTGACTTTGTATGAGGAAGTTATGATTTTTCCAAGTTCGGTATAGCGGTAGACAGCTAAAAACTCGAAACAAAGATCGAGAGACTTTTGGCCGGAATGACCTAAATGAGAATCGAAGGTTTCAACAATGGTATTTCAATGGTAAAAAGTCTGGCAAAAACAGACATCAGATAAAGGAGTTATGGATTTCTAACGAACTTTTCTTACCCCGACATTTTAATAATAAATAATAAAAATAATTTCAAAATTTGCCAACAGAGTCTAAACGAAAGTTGTAAAGCATAGTCTCACCTACGCGTGGATATAAAGAACGTCGAAAACGGAGTTCGTATAAAGAAGATATGAATTTTTGAAGTTTATTAAGTAATAAAAATATAAAATTTAATCAAAATTCGGTATTATCCAAAGAGGGAGTCACCGACCCAATCCAAGTTACGCCCAAAGCCCCAGTGTCCATACTCAAGTCCCGAAGGTCATTTGTGCTCCCGAGATTCCTAAGAATCCCGAGAAAATCCGCTTTCTCGAGTCAAAGTTCTGCTCGGTTTTCATCTCACTTTCTTCGATCTTTCAAGTGAGTTCATGCCCCTATAAACTACGTTTTTAAATGTTTTATAAATGCTTTTTATACAATATTAAGGGGGGGGGGGGGAATGCAAGTAAAACACGTGGTTATTATCGTGTGTAAGTTAATGATTCACTATATAAACTTTTTATCTAAGTAATCATATGTGATTTATAAACTACTACATGAGTATTCTCGTATGAAATATATATACTTTCAAAGACACCTTGTCTTGTGGAAATAAAGCGTATATATATATATATATATATATATATATATATATATATATATATACAAATCAAATGCTCTATTTTACATTAGGTATATGTGAACAGTTAAGTCATTTTACATGTTATACCTTACATAAAGAGTGAGCATTACACTAGGGTTTAGTATATGAATGAAACACACTTTGAAAAACTATAGTATGTATAGTTTACAAGGAAATCACGAACATTTACATACTAGGTACACTACATCAAAGAAGATATTTTCATATACAAGAACAAATGGACATTTTCATATGTAAATCTGTTTATACTAAATTTTGTGAGACATTTCACGTACTTTCGAGTATGCATTTTAAGTCCTGTATTATATACCATAATCCATTGTAGGGGGAGAGTGATACTTGTGTATAGATCTATACGGGATTGAAAATCCCACACCTAAGCTGTTAGCTACAACTAGGCCGGCAGGCCTGGGGTGACAAACGTCATAACTTTCTCACGCCTGAAGAATGTTGATATAGGCATCCTGTTCAGATAGCATGGTTATAAGACTCACATGGAGTATTAAAAACACACTGATTTACGGGATTTTTCAAATGCCTTAACGATTTGCACATAAAACTACTATTTTAGGCATGAAAAAACACTATTGCACAACACTTTTGGAACAAATCAAACAATCATCTACTATGTAGAAAATATGAGATTTTCTTGGAACATTTAACGTGAACAAAACATTTTCATTCTTTTTCATATAAACATTCTCACTAAATACTTATGAATTCACCAACTTAAATGTTGATCTACTCTTTCAAAACCACTTGTATTTCTCAGGGATTCAATAATACAGGTAAACCGCAACTTTTGAAGAAGGGACGCTGCGGCGTTAGTTTAATTTCATTTTAAAAACATCATGTTGTAATTTATTTTGAAGCAAGTACCTTTCAACAATGTAAACTTTTAAATTATATATGTGATGGTTGTATTGCTTTCTTTACTATGTATTCAATTGTTACGATACTACATGAAGTCATCCACCCTCGAACGATTCCGCCATTCTGGTTTGGGGGTGTGACATTCTCCTCCTTCAAACTAAAATTTTACATTGTTCTTCTCTCTAATCCTATGATATGGTTTGATATATGGAAAGACACATCTTTTCTGCTCGCAAGGTGGATTGTTACTTCAGTTCCTCTCAAGTAATTTGGTTGATTTTAATGTTTCTCAAATTCCCCTAACCAACTTTATCATAAAGTTGTGAAATTGTTATATTGTGGTAATTTTCTGTTTATTTGGATTTTAGCTTTGTTATTAGAATAGGAATTCAATTATGGAATATAACTTTATGTTATTTGACCTTTTTTGGTTTTGAACACCAATTGCTCGACAAAAATCCTGAACGAAAAATCTGGTCAGCAGTGTTTCTACTTGGTAAAGTTAAATCAAATCTATAGTTATGGTTTCAGTCCTATTTACTTAATCAAATGGTATGTTCCATCCCTTGCCTTCAAGAGGTATAGGAGGGTCATCAGATTGATGTACTTATTTGGTGGAACTTTCAATTTTTTTTAGATTGATCCTCTGTATGGTTATTTTCCTTTGCAAATGAATTGAGTTGTTGCAGTCTTTTCGAAGAATTTTGTAGAGATTATAAATTGTAAAAGTCGAAATAGTTGTTTCTTTTGTTTCGCATGTTAGTTATTTTACTAAGTCACATTTTGTGCGAAATGTATTGCTCTAGACTTAGTATATTTTTTGTACACTCAGGTTTCCTATAAATAGGGACTGAGGATAGAAGTATGAGGGTACTTTTTCTCTCTGCTTTTGTAATCAGTTTCTTCATCAATATAAGATCTAATTAATATTTACATCTTGTTTTCATACTTTTCATTCATACAAATCATTATTGCATTCTAAATCTCGATAACAATTCTCTTCAATTGGTATCAGATCAAGAATTCAAACTGCATTGATCTGATTTTCGTTTTAGAATCATTTGCTTTTTAAGTAGTAACATTACTCAAAATTTTCCGCGCTTTTTGATTCTGAAAATCTCTTTTGATCTTCAGGTTTGAATCGATTATGCATTTGAATTGTTTAGTCGAGTGATCGATTAGCAATTGGTGATCAATTCGCTTGATCAATTCACTGTTACATCAAGTTTTTCAAGCTTTCTAAAATTTTCTCGTGTTCATCAATGTCAAACTTCAACATGAACACCATTACTTCTTTCTCTCACTTACTTGGTTCTTCAACCAAAATTCCGTTGTTAATTCCTGAATACTATAATCAATGGGCTGATAGGATTGAGGATTACTTAAATGGAATTAATGAAGAACTTTGGAATTGTATCAAAGGAACAGTTCAAGCTCCTGCAAATGTTCAACCAATTGGACAATCTGCTACAACAGCTGAAGTTGTTGAACAACAAAACCGCTTGAAGAAGAATGAAAAGAGATGCATGAGGGAACTAAGAGGTGCTTTGCCTCCTGTGATTTACAATTACATTCGTAGTTGTAAAAAAAGGATATTTGGATTACCTTGAAAGAGAAGTATCAAGGTAGCGAAAAGACGAAGATCAACTCTGTGAAGCAATGTCTTGTTGAATTTAAGGAATTCAGACAAAAGGATGCTGAAACTCTCGAAAACTACTATGATCGTTTGAATGAGCTTGTTTATCACTGCAATAGGTATGGAATCACAAGGTCTCTCATGGAATTCAATCTAACATTCATCATGGGACTTCGTAAGGAATGGCGAAGTGTGAGTACGATGATAAAGAATCAACAAAGTTTTGATACAACCAGCTTGAATGATCTCTAAAACCAGCTGAAAACACACGAAAGTGAAGTTTCAGAAATGTTTGAAGAATCAAAACAAAGTCTAGGAGGTCCTTTGGCTTTTGTTTCAAAGGTTTCAGAGGGTGATACTAATGAAACAGATGGTTCAGACAATGAAGGATTCTTAGTGAACTCTGATGATGAAGCTGTTGCATTCTACTCAAACAGTAGAGTTAAGAAATTTTTCAAAAATCCTTTCAATCCAAAAGGAAAGTCAAATGATGCGAAGAGTGGTGTCGCAAAAGCTGGAGGTGAGGAGAAGAAGAAGTTGGAAAAAAATGAAGAAAAGAAAAAAGATGCGAAGGATATGAAGAAGTTAAAAGGTGATTCAGGAATTTATTGTCACTACTGCAATGGTGCAAATCACTTCGCAACTGATTGCATGTTGAGAAAGAAAGAGGAGAAGAAGAGCAAAATTAAAGATGAAGCCTACTATTATGAAAAGCTCGAAGAAGTGCGTGCGAAGGCGAAAGGAATGTCATTAGTTGCAAGAGGAGAGTCTGATGAAGAAGAGAGTGGAACATATCAGATCTGGTCTTCAGGATCTGATGATGATGAAATAAGGCATCCAACTCATGGTGCAATGTTCGCAAGCTTTGAAGACAATTGCGAAGAGAATGTTGCAGGACGATGCTTTGTGTCCAAATCCTCAGACAAATCTCCAATGACCACCAAGGTACGTGCTATTCTTGAATCTTTTAATATTCCTTTATTTGCTTATGATGCTGAAATTACTTCATTTGTTGATACTGTGCCTTATTTTGATTCTGTTATTGTGTCTGCTAGTACTGAAGCTCAAAATTTAAATATGCAACTAGTTGAGACACGGAGAGAATTATAAATAAAACGAAGCAGAGTAGACAAACTTGAATTGCAGATAAAAAATGTAGATTTTGATAGGGACAAACTTGAAAATGAAGTTAGGTTGTTACTAGCACAAAGAAATATCTACTGTAATTCTGCTAAGCGTTTGTATGCAAAATTAACTGCTTTACATCATTCATCTGAAATTAGCACTAAACAACATAGGAAACTTTTACCTTTTCTTGAATATGAACGTGAAAAAGTTGATGTTGTTTCTTATGATTGCGAAAACACAATTGCACAATTTGACAAAATACCTGATGATAGATTCGCATATGGTATTGTTAAAATTGATGAATTCTTGAATGCTGATGAGTTGGTTAGTATTGTTAATGAAAGTGTAACGACGTAAATTTTAAAACCAAATTTTCATTTTTGTAAAATCAAAACATCGATTAATATTTCAAATTCAAACGTGAACAATATTGTCATAACAAAAATACATCCCAATGATCATAAAATAGTTTTTCCTCGACAATGTGTACGATCATGCCGGCGCCTTCCCACGGTCATCGCTAGTACCTGAAACACATAACACAACAACTGTAAGCATAAATGCTTAGTGAGTTCCCTAGAATACAACTTACGCACATACACCTTTCCAGGCCCTGATCTTCCGGTCCATGTGTCTCAGGGGACTTCCATCCCGACTAGGTAAACCTTCCGGTCCTACCCACGTCAACCTTACGGTCCACATCACCACGCCTTCCAGCCCATAACATATTCGCCTTCCGGCCCATAACATAATGCCTCCAGGCCCATATCAAGCATATCATACATGGAACATATAACGATTAACATATCACACACAATACATATATCTCATAACATATCCGACCTTCCAATCACACAGTCAAACCCTTTCGGGTACAGTATGGTGAGAAAACTCACCTCGTGGAAAGTCTAAGATCTCGCGTCCTCGCTATCACCGAATCCCAACGATGACTCTACCTCGCCTAAACAAAAGAATATCATTTAATAGTTAAAGACTTCCACCACTAAAACTTTACCCCTTATCATCATTCCTCAGAGAGTAAAAGACCATTTTACCCTTCCTTGACCTAAAGTCCTCATGTTGAGCAAAACCCTAAAAGTCAACAAAAGTCAACCCTGAGAGTACGCGGGGCGTACATCGCCAATCCCCTGGATCGGGGTCTCCACCCAGTATGCTGCGCGTACTGGAAGTTACGCTCAACATAACCATCAGAGTCCAACACTCTTCATTTCTGGTCTTAATCGATGAAGCCATTACTCCATCTTCTAGATCCCACTCTTTTAGTGCGTCTAAACCCATAAAGTCGAGACCTTTAAGCCTTGCCATGGCTGTAAAGGCTCCAACATCCCATAACAACATTCTATTCCAACTCAAGGACCTAGATCTCATGCATGGTGCAATATCCACGTCCAAGATGCCATTTCTATGAGTCTACAACTCCAATAGATCATAAATATGACGTATCTAAGCTTATGGAGGCCATTTGCACAAAAAGTCTCCACCTTTGGGACTTAAACCCTAGAAAATGATACTTTAAGCATACAACATGAACCAAGTGACAAGATCCGAACTTTTTACCTGATAGTGAAGCTTTAACCCTTGTAAAGCTCAGATCTACACTTAAGCACCACTTCTAGCCTTTCCAATGAGCTCTTCTTCTCCTTTGCAACCTTGGAATGGCACCACCAAGCTTAGAATACACACACAAAGGCTTAAGAACGAAGGCACACACTATTTAGGGTTTCACTCTGAGGGATGGTGGCTAAGAAGTCCAGCCACACATTCCTTTTATAGCCCTCCAAAGAGATTAAGGTTTTTAGATCTGGGCAAGTTATGCCATGCGTAACCTTGGGTACGCCCAACGTACCTGAGGGGGAACGCGTCCAAATGAGGCACGCGTGTACGCGTAGCGTACACCTTGTACGCCCAGCGTACTCGCCTACCATGAAAACCCTAAATTAACAACTTAACCAAGATGCAAGGCCAAAAGAAGAATACATGGATTTTGGGCTGTTACAGAAAGTTTGACAAAGAGTGAAAAAGTGAAAATCTTAATGAAAACCGAAATCTCATCTCTTGTTTCACAACTCAATTATGCTGATGTCAATGACAATTCAGATAATGTGAGTGAAATCAGTGAGATTGAAGAGGAAGAAGAGGTTGATTGTTCTAAATTGTCAATCATTAATATCACATCTAAGATCAAAGGTAAAGAAATTATAGTTGATTCAGTAGTAAAGAATGAAAATGATCAACGCTCTACTTCGCAACATAGTGACTTTGATAAAGTGGAAGTTGAAAGCTGGAAGTCTGTTGACATTGATAAAGAAAATGAAGAAGTGAAGGATTTGCATGACATAACTCAACGAGTTGTTATTGATCAAGTGTTTGGTGATACAAAAGATTTTGACAAAATTCTTAGTGACAAAGGTGCACATTATTTGGAAACTAACACTATGGTTTATCCAAATTTTACATGCACAGATAACACAATTTTTCCAAATCAAGTTTTTGTCACAACTAGGAATGTTGAGAATATTAAACATGAATTCAACAAAATGGTTGAAAATGATAATCAAAGGTCAACTACTGAAGGTTTCTTTGCAAATCAAAATAAGTAGAAAATAATTTGACTCAAAATTCTTATGTTTTTTAAGGTAAAAAATCATCACAAAAATGGGTGGTTAAATGTGAAAAAGAAAACAAAGTTTTTGAAAAAGATGAAAAACCAAAAATGGAAGTGAAACTAAATTCTCATGAATTTAAATTGATGGTTGGAGAGTATTCAACAGAAAATAATGTTTCAAAAAGAAAAGCAAGAAAAGCAATCTTTTGGCAAGTTGTGTCAAATGATAAATCAAAAGTTGAAAAAGCACAAATTTCAAAGAAAAAATCATCAAAATTTCAAAAGGATACAAGTTTTCACAAACCAATATATTCTGTTGACAAAATTCCAATGAAAAATAATGATAAATTTGTTCGGAAATATGACAACATTAGAAAATTTTGAGACTTCGCAAAAATTTGTGAATGATCCATAAGTTTCACAATGTTGGCAAATTAATGAATAATTCATCAACTTTGAATGTCAAAACTTAAGAAAAACCATAATTTCCACCTAAACAACCAAATTTTCCAAATCCTTCGATCTCAAAACCAACCAAAGTTTCTTATACAAGAGAAAAATCTGATGTTTATACGATCAACCATTGGCTTCAAGGGAAAGGAAAACAATATCAAAATGGGAAGTTCTCAGAGCAACAGATAAAGACTACATTTGACAAGTTTGTGAATAACTCTTCTACTGGTAGTTCATCATCTCATGATTCGCAAGTTCAAGTACAAAAATGGAAACCAATTATCAAAGTTGCGAATGTTGTGAAGGATGAGATGAAAATCAATGGAAATCCAAAATTGTTGAATAACTATATTTCAATATCTAGATCTAATGATGTTGATTTAATGGATAGTGTTTCAGATAAAGTGAAAACATGGTTTTTAAATTCAAAGAATTTGTTCAAAACTACAAATGATGGACCCAATAAGTTTTGGGTTCCTAAATTTTTTCAATAAATGCAGGTAATGTGTGACGAGCAATATGATGCGAAATGGTACATTGATAGTGGTTGCTCTCGTCACATGACTGGAAGAAAGGAAAACTTGCGAGATTATAGAAGCTTGGAGAATGTTGGAGTAGTCAAATTTGGAAATAATCACAAGTGTCAAGTGAAAGGATATGGAAAAGTCACAAATGGACAATTCACAGTTAACAGGGTTGCTTATGTTGAAGGTCTTCAACATAACTTGATTAGTGTTTTGCAACTTGTTGTGGGTACTGGAAATCAGGTTGTGTTTAACGAAGAAGAAAGTATCATTTCAAATGCGAAGACAAATGAAGTACTTCTCAAATCCAAAAGATATGGTGATATGTTTACACTGGACATCAAACCAATCGTGCCCAAACCTGTTGTATGTTTACTAACAAAGGCATCTAATGATGTTAGCTGGCTTTGGCATCGAAGATTGTCGCATTTGAACATTCGCAACATTAACAAAATTGTCACTGAAGATTTAGTTAGAGGTTTACCTATACTAAAATTTGACAATGATACTTTGTGTGCAACTTGCGAACAAGGAAAACAACATAGAAAAGATAATCCGATTGTGATAGATTCAAAAATTGTGGAACCATTGGAACTTCTTCACATTGACATATGTGGACCTTCAACTCTTGGTACAATCAATAAAAAGCGGTACATTTTAGTTATTGTTGATGCTTTTTCTCGGTTCACATGGGTATTTTTTTCTCAGGTTAAAATCTGAAGTTGCTCAGACATTGATTGATTTTATCAAAAAGGTTGAGATTAGTCTTAAAAAGAATGTTCGCAAAATTAAAAGTGATAATAGTTCTGAGTTTAAAAATTAAACACTGGACTCTTTTCTCACAGACAAAGGCATTTCGCATAATTTCTCCTCACCATATACTCCACAACAGAATGGTGTTGTTGAAAGAAGAAATAGGTCTTTATGCGAAGCAACCAGAACCATGTTAACATATGCGAACTTACCTCAATATCTTTGGGTTGAAGCAGTATCAACTGCATGTTTTACTCAGAATCGGTCATTCATTCATCGTAGATTCAATGTCACTCCATATGAAATACTCAACAATCGAAACCTAATGTCAAATTTTTCCATGTTTTTGGTTGCAGGTGTTTTATAATGAATTTAAAAGATAATTTGACCAAGTTTCAAGCTAAAGCTGATGAAGGCATATTCTTAGGATATTCACAAAATTCAATTGCATACAGGGTGTTAAACAAGAGAACAAGAAAAGTTGAAGAAACTTTCAACTTAACTTTTGATGATTACTATCTTAAACAAACGGATAGTAAATTTGAACATAAATCAATTCTTCTTGATTTAGATACTTAGATTGAAAATTCAGAAATAAATGATTTTGATTATGACTTAATTTTTGGAACTCCTGACAGGGCAATACATGCGGAAGTTAATGCTCCTGATAATCAAACATCAGAATCCTCAAAATATAATGATGATTCAACAATCACTACAACATCGATATCTTGCGAAAGTGTGCTTGAAGTTGGTATAGTGGAAGAGCAAACTTTCGAGGGGGAGAAAGAAAATATTAATCATCAAGCTGAGGGGGAGCATTCGCAAAATCAATAGGAATATCATTTTGAGGGGGAGCATGATGAAACAGAGACAATTAATCTTAATGAAAATGATGAATTTCATGAATTAAATGATAATTTTTCTGTTGCAGGATCTGAAAATGAAGATATGTACGAAGATGTACCATTGGAATTTAATCCTGATTTTCCACCACTTGAGAAATGGACAAGAAATCATCCCAAAGAACAGGTGATTGGAAATCTACAAGATGGTGTGTTGACAAGAGCTCAAATTCGTTCGAAAAATGAAGTACTGAATGCGAACCAAGAATTGTGTATGTTTAATGTTTTTTTTTAGAAAATAGAGCCAAAGACAGTAAAGAATGCTATGGAACACTCAGATTGGGTTGTTGCTATGCAATCTGAACTGGCTGAATTTGAACGAAACAAGGTTTGGAGATTAATTCCTAAACCTTCTGATGTTTCAATTATTGGATTAAAATGGATCTTTAAAAATAAAACCGACAAAGATGGCAATATTATTCGAAATAAAGCTAGACTAGTGGTTAAAGGCTATTCGCAACAAGAAGGAATAGACTATGAAGAAACATTTGCTCCTGTTGCAAGACTCGAAGCAGTTCGCATATCTTTAGCTTATGCAGCTCACAAAGACTTTGACTTTTCAAATGGATGTTAAGTGCGCATTTTTAAATGGAGAACTTGAGGAAACGGTTTATTTTGAACAACCACCAGGATTTGTAAATGAAGAACATCCTGATCATGTCTACATTTTAGAAAAAGCAATTTATGGGTTAAAACAAGAACCAAGAGCCTGGTACGCAACACTTACCAATTTTTTTTGAAACAATCTAAATTTAAAGAAGGATCAGTTGATCCCACATTATTTCGCAAGAAAGTTGGGAATCATCTTATGCTTGTTCAAATTTATGTTGATGATATTATTTGACTCAACTGATCCAACATTGTCTACTGTATTTGAAAATCTCATGAAAAGTAAATTTGAGATGAGCATGATGGGAAAAATTAACAATTTTCTTGGTTTGAATATAAGACAGAATAGGGATGGAATTTTGATCAACCAAGAAAAATATACAAATAATTTGCTTGAAAAGTTTGGAATGACAAATAGTACGAAGCTTAAAGTACCAATGGCAGTGGGAATAAGACTAACTCCTTCGTTAGATACTCCTGCTGTTGATTTAACACTTTATCGAAACATGATAGGGTCTTTATTGTATTTAACTGCAAGTAGACCTGATATTATGTTTTCTGTGTGTAATTGTGCTAGGTATCAAGCTAATCCTAGAGAACCTCATTTAACTGCAGTGAAAAATATTTTTTGCTATCTTAAAGGAACAATTTCGTTAGGACTTTGGTATCCTACGAAATCGGGATTTTTCATTCAAGCTTTTTCAGATTCTGATCTTGGAGGATGTTCTTTGGATAGAAAAAGTACAAGTGGTGGATGTCAACTATTAGATGGAAAATTGGTGAGTTGGCAGTCAAAGAAGCAAACTTGTGTTGCTATATTAACTGCTGAGGCTGAATATATTTCAGCTGTTGCTTGCACTTCGCAAATCATTTGGATTCAAAGTCAATTACGTGATTATGCAATAAACATGAAAAAGATTCCCTTGTATTGTGATTCTCAAAGTGCAATTCGCATTTGTCATAATCCAATACAACACTCAAAGACAAAACACATAGCTCTTAGATTTCATTTTATCAAAGATCATGTGGAAGATGGGAATATTGAAATACATTTTGTTAAAACCACTGAACAATTTGCTGATATTTTTACTAAACCTCTTGATGAAAAATCTTTTGTAAGAATTTTAGCAGGTTTGGGGATGATCGATGTGAATTCAGTTTCAAAATGTCAAGAATGGAAGGTACATTTAGCAGCTCCGAGTCAGAATTGTTCAGTAGTTACTGTGCATTTCAGAGGCTTCGCGTGGCTTCACATCCGTACAACTGGTAACTAAGATTCAATTGTTTTTGTGAAAAACTTGAAAAATCAATTTTTTTTTGTTTTGTTCTTATTTTCGAAAATCCAAAAATCCAAAAAGATTTTATTTTGTTATGTTTTTATTTTTTTTCTTTTCGAAAAATTCAAAAGGCACATTTTTTTTTTTTTTTTTTTTTTTAACTTTGTTCTTTAAGTATTGTGTGTTTTTAGTTTAGTTTAGAGCTTAACGCGAAGAGGTCATGCTTGTATGTTTCTATGGGAAGGTACTATTTTTTTTCAACTTTGTACTAGTTAGGATGTCCCTAGAAGCATGCTGCAGCATGTTGTCTCAAGCCTCATATGACTCAATATGTATGAAACGAACGCCTTAATGAAATTATCACATGAAAATTTCTTCCCAATAAGGCTTATATTCACATTAGTCAAAAGAGCTACCTTACTCTTCTCAAATGAGTTAAGAGTTTTCTGTTTTGTCCACACATAACAGAGGTACATTCGATCTTATAACCAATATTTTTCATCATAAATTTCTTAACACAAATCACACACAAAGACGTATGTCCGAGAGGTCTCTTATCAAACCCATCGAGACCTAGATATACAAACATTCTGTGTTAAGGATCTGACATCATGAGTTCGTGATGAAGGTGAAACCCAAACATCTTTCAACTTAAGGAATTGACGGGGAACATTGTTCCAGATATTAACGAAACTTTTGTTTCAGTACCAAAATTCAAAACTCCAAATCATATTCAATTCGCATGCGTGGTCTTGATCAAACATTCACAACCCACGATGTTTGTTACCCAACAAGACCCAATATAACAAATTTTTTTTTTGAATATGATTTCAGTGTGAGTTTCATTCGCATATCCTAGTCATGATAAACATTTTCAAAAGCCATCTTGTCACTGACTACATTGGTCATACAAGTAATTTCAGTTACAATTTCTCACCTTATGTTAAGGTTGATATGTAATGAAATTTTAAACCAACCCAACATTAAATTTTCAAAAGAAGCCCTTTGATACTTATCAAAAAGTATTCGATTGTAATTCATGGGAACATACACAAGTTGTTGATCATCTCTCTTGATGATTAACGAAGTAACCTTTGCCTGGGGTTTAACTGATTTCGTGTCAAATTCCATTTTTGACATCACGATAATCCAAAAAAAAATTATCTTGATTCTTATCTTATTTCTTTGGAACACTACACTCACGAAATCCTTGAGGTTCTAAGTAATACCAACTTAGACTGAAGAATTCGCAAGTCTGGCATATGACTTCACTTTTCATCCAAAAAGTGAAAGAGCCTTGCCTCCATGCAAAGGGTTCTAACGGTTACAATTCAACAACAGGAATATTGACAGGCTGTGTATACATGACGAATGGTATTGTGCGTGGTTTTCAAGGTGATCTAACATTTGCTTTTTCACACATGGCTAACTTTTTGCAGTAATGATCTGATATTCAAGGTGCCACGTTGGATCTCATTAAATGCATCCTGCTTCAAATTCAAATCAATCAGGATTATGTATAAAAGGGGATTCAAGAAGGTGTTATACGGTTACGCGATCAAACACAAAAATTTCCAAATTCTCTGATTCTTTATCTTCTTCAAACCCTAACAATGGTTGCTACTCAATCCAACACAGACGAAGTTCTTTCACAATCACTAATGAAGATTCAAAGCACAAACTACCTTGTTGATCCTAAAGTCTCATCTTACCCAGAAGAATTAAAGATGTTGATTGTTGCATTGAAAAGATCACCTTTAGCAACCGCAATGTTCAGTTCTTTTCCGGTCCCGATGACATGGTTGTCCATGGCAGCATCAACAACATCTTACAACTATGTCATTGATGTTATTACCTTCAACATGATGAACAATAAGAGGGTTCATCTGAACAAGAAGATGTTCATTGATTTCTTGAACATTCCTAATAAACCTCCGTTCTTTAAACCCATAAATTCCTAAATTATCTTCATGTTCAATGAGATGGGTCATCAACCTACTCTTGAAAAGATTAGTGATTTCAGAAAATCAAGTTTACCCTGCATGTGGAACTTTCTCTTTGGAATTTTTCTAAGGTGTTTAACAGGGAGGACTGTTGGTCTAGACAGGGGTCAGATGGAAGTTTATGCAATGGTGATGGGTCTGTACTATGATGTGAGTGTTGATTTTGGAACTCAATTGTGGTAGGAGTTCATCCAAAGTCTTGAAAACTAAAATGTTGAGAAGGGGATTTCGTGTGCCAGGTACTGGAGTCTAATTCTTGAGAAGGTGTATGAAAAAGAAGGTATCCAAATTCCTGAGGGTGGAGAGATTGCAGAATTTTCATTATATCAATTCCCCAAAGGTTTTGAAGATGATGAAAATATCTTCACTAGTGTAGCTCGCATTCCGGATGCGATGCTTCGCAAAGTACACTCAACTCATAAACTTTTGGTTCGATATATGCAAATTTTTGATCCAGCTGTACAAACTGGACTTTTACTGGAAGTTACTGGAGAATCCTCAAAGAAGAAGAAGAAAACACAAAAGAAAGAAACACTTCAGTCTTCTAAAGTCTCACAAGCTGAAGAGGTTGAGAATAAAGAACTTTCTACAAAACCAAAGGAGATTATTCCCTCAAAATATGGGGTATTAAAGAAGCTTTCCAAAACTTCTTCTCCTAATATTCTCAAGACAGAGGTCAGTAGTAAGGTGGTCGTGTTTCGTGATGTTCCAGCTCCGGCTTCTCCTAGCTCAAAGCGCAAAAGAGCTCAAGACGTTGTGAAGCATATAAAACAAACACTTTCCAAGAAACTCAAGTTAATCATTTTCAATGAATCCTCCGATGAAGAAGTTGTTCCAGAGACTCGACCTGTGGTAACTGTTTCCATTCCTCCTACTTCGCAAATTTCTACCACAACATCTATTCCAATCGAAGTAGTCACTACCACATCCACACCACTAGAAGTTACACAAACTTCAGTTCAAGAGGAAGATCTTATTTTTGATAATGTTGTTAACGTATCTAATACGGAGACAATTATCAAAAGTATTCAACTCACAGAGCATATTACTTCATTACCACAATTTCCTTTACCAAATACACAAACACTCCCATCATCTATATTTGATCATCCTTTAAACAATCCTTTCACCACATTGTTTCCATCTCAATCCCCTGAAACACCACAACCTATACCTTCATAAGCTCAGTCTGATGAAGAAACCGAAGGAGGAGGTTTTGGAGGAATGTTTGAAGCGATTCACTTTGATTCAGAGGAGGAGGAAATTCCTGATCATATGCTTATGTCAGGTAAGCAGTTTAAAATACTGAATCGCAAATTAAATGCCATTATTCAATCTCAAGCAGATGCTGGTACAAAGTCGTCTATCTCTGGCTTGGAGGTTGAATCGATGATTAAAGCTGCAGAGAAGCGTCTCATTGTGAAAGTTGATGACAATGACAAAAATAATGAGCTTCGCATTCAAGCTCAAGGAAAATCTTTTGATGCTATTATCAAGGAATTGAAAAGTGTTACAATATGTCAAACCCCGAAAACCGAAGGCGGAAACATTTCCGGGGTTGACTCCACGTTGATTATCAAATCCAATGCACATAGTAAGTAAAGTAAAACAACCGTTACATTACATAAGAAAAGCTTTAGAGTTTTTTCAAAAGTAAAGTTTGTACAGTTGTGATACATAATATAAATATGAACAAAATCAAACGGGTCTTCTGAGTACTCCGTCTTCAAGCAAAAAGGATCTTCGGGTACCTGTTCTAATGTTTACCTGAGAACACAAGCGGTTTGAAAATCAGCATAATGCTGGTGAGTTCATAAGCGGTTTTGTTTGTGAAAATGTTCAAGTTTCCTTTCTGTTTCTGAAATGTTATGCACACCAAGAAAATCCCATATGTTCTTAAAAAGGTTTGTTATTGTTTGTCAACATGTAAAGTAGAATTGTACACTGAAAACATGTTTACTTTTGTGAGAATGTATAGTTGGGTTATCGGAATTGACATACTGTTCTGGTTATGTACCAATGTATTCCTAGGAAAGTCCCATACTTTCCTGATTTGTATGTTATCAATTGTAAAAGATGTAAAGTAAGGTTATCTGATTTGTTCCCTTTTCTGGTTATGTAATGTTTTCCCCAGGAAAGTTCCGTACTTTCCTGAATGTTGGTTACCATATGTAAATGATGTATTCTTGTTAGACCTGGTTATGTACAAGGTTTCCCAGGAAAGTCCCATACTTTCGTAGATGTTAGTTACTATATGTAAAAGATGTTTTCCGAATACGTAGTTATGTTCAATGTTTCCCCAGGAAAGTCCCATACTTTCCTGAATGCTGGTTTCCAATGTGAAAGATGTATACTAGAGAACTGGTTATCTTGTGAATTGTACAAGGTTGTTCATTATTACCATAAGTAAATCTCTGTTATCCTAATTGCGAGTTCCATAAACATACAATGGACTAAACCTGTGGCAATAAGTAGTACACATACTTATGACTTTCCTCACCTTTGAACCAATTCGGTTCGGTTGTAGCGAGCAGCCAGGTGTGGGGTAGTCAACCCCGTATAGATCTATACACTCAAGTCACGCTCTCTAAATCCTAGAGATTCTGGTTACGGGTGTAGTCCTCCACTCACGTATATCTGTGGAGTGTTCGCCGAGGACGTGTCTCCAATCATACAGGATTAACAAATTTACTAGTAATAATATGATAGTCCTCCACTCGCGTATATATGTGGAGTGTTACCGAGGATAAAATAGTGTACAGGTATTATGTTCAAATGTTCTAATGTCATGCTTTTAACTGATAAAATATGGAAAGCCATTTGTGAAATATATGTAAACATAACAGTTTAAAAGTCATTTCACAAATATATGTTATGTGGTCTGTATGTTCAAACGGTTATCAGTTGTAATAATCAGTGTTAAAAGCATATAAAACGTGAAATACACATATGAAAACATGTTTTTGAGTACAAGTAATCCCTTGTACATTGCTTTCCCCCCCCCCCCCATTGAAAACAGTGAAAATAGTGAAAAAGGGTAGGGGTATGAACTCACCAGACTCGGGAATGCGACGTTTTCGGACAGTAGACGTTGGTTCGGGGTTTGATTACTCGCGATGTCCCTATGTAAAATGAAATAATGTCCATATATATATATATATATATATATATATATATATATATATATATATATATATATATACAATTAGGGATACATTCACTAATTATATGGAACATTACACTCCGATGAGGTTAAACACCTCAAAACAAGCGTTTGGAGTGACCCGGGTGACATCTTCGGACGTGTATTGGCACTAGGGACTTGGGACTTGAGTTTACTCCCCAAGAGTAAACATTTAAGGGAGTTTTGCAGCAACAAAACACACACATACATGAGTTTACGGCCGTAAACTCATGTTGGTGTGATTTTGAGTGTTTAATGGCTTGATTGGACTTGGGGATTGTTGGAATAACTTACTAAAATGCTTTGGAATGGTTTGAATGAATTAATACCACTTAAAAGGGAGTTTACGGCCCTAAACTTGGAGTTTATGGCCCTAAACTTGGAGTTTACGGCCATAAACTCTACTATGATCAAGGATAATTGATTTGAGGTATAAGGGACAATCACATGTGATTCTAGTTAATTTTCCAAGCATTGTTATCAATTTTGGGCACCATATAATATACTTTTAGGAGTTTACGGCCCAGAAGCATGTTCTATGGCCGTAAACTCTCCTATGTTCTTGAATAATTAATTTTTGACACTTAAAACAATCACATGTGATTCTAGAAATTTATCCAAGCCTTTGGGGTGGTTTAAGGGCATCATTTGACACACTTATAGGATTTTGCAGCCCAGGAGATGTTCTATGGCCGTAAAATCACATATGTAGGGTATTTGATATGTTTAAGGTCCCCAAACTATTTTTAGATGGTTCTAGGATTTACTACAAGGCTATTGGTTAAGTTTCAAGGCATTTTAACATGTAAAAATGAGTTTATCCCCATGTTTGATGAGTTTATGGCCCAAGCACATGCCTTGACCATAAAATCTTGTTTGGCCCTTAAAATGTATGTTTAATGTGTTCCAAGTCCAGATTTGCAAGCCTCAAGGTCATATCTAAGTCCCAACTATGATTTGGAAGGGTTAAATAGCTCAAAAACCCCTTTATTGTGTGTTTACGGCCAAGCTTATTCCTTGGCCGTAAACACATGTTCCAAGTCCTAAATCTCATTTTGAACTCGGATTTGAAGGCCTAAGAGGTTGAATAACAAGCTAGGAAGGTTACCTCTATGATTTGGAGCCTTAATTCTTTTATTTTGGACCTTAATTTAGAGTGAGGAGAGAGGTTAGAGAGAGTAGTGAGATGAAGGCAAAAGCTTCAAATGAAGGCTTAGAAGAGTTTATATAGTGTCTAAGTTTTAGACACGGTGGAATTCTACCCGATGCCGGCGTTATATGAGGCTTTTGGTTGTACCCGATTGAGCTGCCGTAACCCGATACGGTAAATTCTAGAAATATTCCGATCACTAATATGGGGCGTTAAAATGATTTCTAAATGTATTAAGACTCCCATTAAGTCATTTTAGATACGTACAAGTTAATGACTTAATTAAATAGGAAAAATCAGAATCGAATTTAAAAACGACGATTGGTTGCTTGAATTGAACTACGAAAGAGTTACAAGAGATGGCACGAAATTTCGGGTTGTTACATTTTCCCCTAGTTAAAGGGAATTTTGTCCTGAAATTCAAAGTTTAAAACACAAGACAAGATACAAATCATGGATCTGGAAAGAGTTGTGGATACTTCTGTTTCATTGAATCTTCCCACTCCCAAGTGAATTCCGATCCCCGCTTGGCATTCCAGCGAACCTTTACTAACGGGATGCGACTTTGCTTTGTACGTTTGACTTCTCGATCCATGATTTCGATCGGTTCCTCCACAAATTTGAGGTTTTCATTGATCTCGATCTCGTCTATGGGAATCGTTAGGGTTTCATCGGATAGGCACTTTTTGAGATTTGAAACATGGAAGACGGGATGAATGTTACTGAGTTCATGAGGTAAACGAAGTTTATAGGCAACTGGACCGATCCGGGAAAGGATCTTGAAGGGTGCAATGTATCTAGGGTTAAGTTTCCCACGCTTACCAAAGCGTACAGTGCCTTTCCAGGGCGAGAGCTTCAACAGGACACGGTCTCCAACCTGGAATTCTAGTGGTTTCCGATGATTATCAGTGTAACTCTTTTGGCGATCACATGAAGCTTTCAATCGGTTACGGATTTGAATGATCTTTTTGGTGGTTTCACAGATGATTTCTGGACCAGGGAGAGCACTGTCGGGGACTCGACTCCTAGCTAACTGTGTATTCCCCACCTCGGCTCATCACATAGGGGATCTGCACTTACGACCGTATAGGGCTTCAAACGGAGCAACCCTAATGCTGGTGTGGTAATTGTTGTTGTATGAGAATTCGATCAAGGATAGATGTGTGTCCCATGACTTTCCAAAGTCAATAACACATGCCCTAAGCATGTCCTCCATGGTTTGGATTGTTCTCTCACTCTGTCCATCGGTCCGAGGATGATATGTCGTGCTCATATCTAGTTTGATTCCAAGGGCTTTCTGAAGGGATTGTTAGAATCTGGAGGTAAACCTGCTATCTCGATCAGAGATAATGGATACAGGTACACCGTGTAGACGTACTACATCCTGGATGTAGATTCGCGCAAGTCTTTCCATCTTGTACGATTCTTTGATCGGAATGAAATGAGCGGATGTTATCAAACGATCGATAATTACCCAAATGGTATCGTACCCACTAGAACACTTGGGCAGTTTGGTGATGAAATCCATGGTAATCATCTCCCATTTTCATTCGGGGATCTCAGGCTGTTGGAGCAAACCCGAGGGTTTCTAGTGTTCAACTTTGACTTTGGCGCAAGTCAGACACTTGCCCACGAATGTAGCTATCTCAGCTTTCATGTTTGGCCACCAGTATTGCTTCTTGAGATCCAGGTACATCTTGTCCGAACCTGGGTGAATGGAGTATTTGGTTTTATGTGCCTCCTCCACGACAATCTCCCTGAATCCTCCGGACTTTGGAATCCAGATCCGATCCATGAGACAATAGACTCCGTCATCTCTGATCTCAAGTTTCTTTTCCATTCCTCTCAAGGTTTTGATCAACACATTCTCAGGTTTGAGTGCTTCTAACTAGCTCCTTGGATTTGCATGGGTAACTTGGAATGGATAGTCATCGTCTGATTCTTCACTTTGTGGCCTGCACTTTCCTTTCAGCTAAGGGCATCTACTACCACATTGGCCTTGTCGGGGTGGTAACGGATTTCACACTCATAATCACTGAGTAGTTCTACCCATCGTCGTTGCCTCATGTTCAAGTCTTTCTGGTCAAAGACGTGCTGCAGGCTCTTGTGATCAGTGAAGATCGTGCACTTTGTTCCGTAGAGATAATGTCTCCAAATCTTTAATGCAAAGACTACAGCTCCTAGCTCCAAGTCATGTGTGGTATAGTTGACCTCGTGTGCTTTCAACTGTATTGAGGCATAAGCAATCACCTTTCCTCTTTGCATAAGCACATAGCCTAAACATTGATTAGATGCATTGTAGTAGACAATGAAGTCCTCTGTCCCTTCGGGCAGGGACAGAACAGGCGCGCTGCATAAGGCTATCTTCAACGTTTGGAATGCAGTTTCTTGTTTATCACTCCAACAAAAGGGTACACCTTTCTATGTTAGAGTGGTTAAAGGTTTGGCGATCCTGGAAAAATTCTGAATGAATCTCCAATAGTAACCGGCGAGACCCAAGAATTGACGAATTTCTATAGGTGTCTTCGGTGCCGACCAATTCTCTATCGCTTTAATCTTGGAAGGATCCACGTGTATTCCCTCCTTGCTTACCATGTGACCGAGGAAAATTACCTTCCGTATCCAGAATTAACACTTGGAGAATTTCGCGTATAGCTTTTCGGATCTAAGGGTCTCCAACACTAACCTCAAGTGTTGCTTGTGGTCTTCTTCGCTTCGGGAGTAGACGAGGATGTCGTTAATGAACACGGTGACGAACTTGTCTAAGAAGGGACGACAAACCCGGTTCATCAGATCCATGAACACATCCGGTGCATTGGTTAGAGCGAAGGGCATCACTACGAACTCGTAGTGTCCATACCGAGTCCTAAAAGTTGTTTTGGAAACATCATTCTACTGAACTCGTAACTGATGGTACCCTGACCGAAGGTCTATCTTTGAGAAGTAGCTGATTCCCTGGAGTTGATCGAAGAGGTCATCTATTCGCGGAAGAGGATATCGGTTCTTAACGGTCAACTTGTTCAGCTCATGGTAGTCGATACACATCCGAATGGATCCATCTTTCTTCTTGACAAACAATACCGGAGCTCCCCAAGCTGAGGAACTCGGTCTAATGAATCCTATACTGAGCAACTCATTGAGTTGACTGGATAACTCCTGCATTTCTGCTGGAGCTAAGCGATATGGAGACTTTGCTACGGGGGTAGCTCCAGGAATTAGGTCAATACGGAATTCGACCTGACGCTCGGGAGGAATTCTTGGAAGCTCTTCGGGAAACACATCTGGAAAGTTGCAGACTTCGGGGATGCTCACGAGGTCTTTAACTTCCTTTTTCTCGTTGATCACATGGGCTAAGAATGCAATGCACTCCTTTCGTAGGAGCTTTCGAGTTTTGATGCAGGAAATGATATGAAGATTGGAATTGGGTTTATCGCCATAGATTACGAGAGTTTGATCCGAGGGAAGGTTGAGACGGATGGCTTTTTTCGTAACAAAGGATATCAGCATGATTGGGACTCAACCAATCCATGCCAATGATAACATCAAATCTCTTAATGGAAACGAACATGAGATCTTTAGGAAATGAGTGATCATTTAGGGTAAGCATACAACCTATGAATACATCGTTAGCGCTTTCTTTCTCACCGTTAGCCATCTCGAAAGTAAATGTTTCAGTTAGTGGTTGGGGATTACGTTTTAGATTAGGTTTGAATGCATGACTAACAAAACTCCTTTCAGCACCTGAATCGAAAAGAATACTAGCATATGAGTTGTCGAGAAGGAACGTACCCGAAACAACAGTGGGATCGGCGACTGCTTCCTCCTGTCCCATGGTTAGAACCCTTCCGGTGTTAGCAACAGTTGATTTCTTAGGATAGTTCCTTTTAAATTGCCCAACTTCTCCACAGTTGTAGCAGGCTTGACTAACACCTGCTCCAGATGATTGGTTGACTGATTGGGTAGGAGTTTTGCAGAATCGAACTGTGTGCCCTTTCTTACCATAGTTGGTACAGGATAGTTCTCATCAGGGACCAGGATTGTGATGGTATTTGCACTTGTCACACAGAGGAAGATTACCAGCATATCTACTGGTAGGAGTTGGAGTTGTGGATCCCACAACAGAGACAACAACAACAGGGGTAGTAGCAGCATGGACTGCTACAGTTTGCTGTTTCTTGGAAGATCCTTGAGAAGATTGACCCTTCTTCTTCTTCCAGAATTTTCTCTTTTCACTACTCCTTTGAGTCGGCTCAGAAGTGGTAGTGATTTCATTAACATCATCGTTGTGATCAATCAGAGTTTGAGCTAAAGTCTTGGCACTATCATAGGTATCCGGACGAGCAGCCAAAACATGACTCTTTGTCAGTTGGGATAACCCCCAAATGAACCTTTCGATCTTTTTGTTTTCAGGAGTGACTAATCCCGGGCAGAGAAGTGCGAGATCATCGAATCGGGAAGTGTATGCAGCAATGTCGGAACCTTTCATCTTCAGGTTCCAGAGCTTGTGCTCTAGTTTCTGCATTTCACCATAGGGGCAGTACTTGGCTATGAGGAGTTCTTTCATGGCTTCCCAGCCCATGGAATTGGCTACGGGTAGGGTCAGAGATTTGACTCGGCCATTCCACCAAGTCAAGGCCTTATCGACGAAAGTACAGGCTGCGAACTTGATCTTATCAGATTCCGCGCAAGCACCTATTTCGAAGATGGATTCGATTTTCTCGAACCATCGGGACAAGGAAATGACACCTCCAGCGCCATTGAATGATGTTGGTTTCGCGTTCATGAAATCCTTATAGGAACCCCCTTTTTGGTGTCCCTGGCTAACTTCGGGTTTTTGGGATTGAGGACCACTTCCTGAACCACCAGGGTTCATTTGTGACATGGCTGCCACCATTGCAGCAGTCAGGACCATCTGGAGTGATGCAAGGTCAAATTGGGGAGGAGGTGGTGGTGAAGAAGGATTGTTGTTGTTCTTTGAGCTGGGTCTCTTTCTGGGAGGAATCTTTGTCACACCCCTGAACCAGACGGCGGAAACGTCCGAGGGCTATCGTGACTAAATTGAATACCATCACAATGCATATACATGAAACATAACATTATACATTACCAACATTTGGAATGATACAACTCGTAGCGTTTACATCCATTACATTGTTCCAAAACATGACATTCTCAAAAATAACTATTTGATACTAAATTAACCCACAACAAAACGTCTTAGAGTACAATTCATCCTCCACTTTATCTGATACCTGAGAATACAAGTATTTTGAAAAACGTCAACATATGAAATGTTGGTGAGTTCATAAGTAATGTTTGAAATCCAATGTTTGTAATGTTTTGAGAAACACCAGAAAATCCGATATTTTCTGAAAATAGTAAAGTCAAAAATGTGTGAAGATCCATAGGTATGCTTGTTTGTTTCTATACTTGTAAAAATTGTTCATTTAAAATTTGTGTGCATTCCGAATCCGTATGTATTGAAATACCCTAGGAAAACCCGATGTTTTCCTAATTCGTACATTGAAACAATTGCAATGTGTGAAGTTATCGGTACCAGGCGACGTTGGATTATTGTTGAGCATGATTATTTGCTACAAACACACGTTACACAAACGACTAGTCTATAGCGATACTAACGATCCCGTAGGCATCGTCCATACTAATCACATTCTGCAACCGCCCTGACTACGTGTAGTCCCACACCCGAAGAGAACGAGGACACGAAGGCCTCAGTAACTCCATTAGCCGGTTGGGGATAAAAGGTACGAGGGGTCCCAAACCCGCCTCGCATGAAAATGTAGACTTTACTAGCAATACCAAAGGACCCTTGGGGACCAGTAGTATACAAGCCATTGAAAGTCCTTTTACGTTATGTCGGGTCGGTAAAACCCAACACTTCGTAAGAGAGAGGTCTTCGGGCCTTAAGATCAGGTCATTGGGCTAGCTAGGCTCAACGAACAAGATTTTACACTTTTGGGGCCCAAAGGTGGTGCGTAGACGTTTGTGCACACTCGCATGTATAGTGACTTCCCAATCGTTATTAGTTATTGATCGTAGTGTCGTTATGTCATAGTGTCGTCGTGTTAGTAGTTTCGGATTTTTATTGGTTCGAGACCGAACCAATTCGTTTAACAACGACTTTTGGTGTTGTAATGTATTGTATTTTGTCGATAGTCGTGGTACCATCATTTGGTCAAATTGCATGTATTGAACTAGCCTTGAGAATTTTCTGTTTTCAGCCCCTCCTTGTTTGTAAAATTTACTTTTTCAACCCTTTATTTAAATACTTTACGGTTTGGTACTTAAATCAATTTTCTTGACATTTTAATACCAAAAATTATTGAAATAAGTATTTTCCAGCATATTTTTCATAGAAAATAGCTTAAGTCCCTGAATTTCAGTTTTTCTCGGTTATAACCTTCTTTTTCGAAAGTTTGAAAATTTTGGCCCAACTTGAAATTTTTTTGCAAGTTTAGTCCCTTTGAAATTGAAAAAGCATTTTAAACCTTTGAAAAGGACTTGGAACACTTATAGTCCACTATTTTACAGAAAAATACAGTTCTGGCCCTCCAAAACAGAAAATCTCGCATAATGGGCCTCATTGGGCCTAAAATGTCATTTTTAGCCCATTAAGCTTGAAATTTATGTTTTTAATCCTCTAAATGAGTATATTTCCAGAAATTGCTTTATTGAAACTATTTTGACATAGTTCAACCATCAGAATTCGTGATTTGTCAATTTAGGCCCTTAAAGTTTGTATTTTTCGCATTTTAAGTCCAAAAATGGT
The DNA here is from genome assembly GCF_052625555.1 of Lactuca saligna. Lineage (NCBI taxonomy): Eukaryota > Viridiplantae > Streptophyta > Magnoliopsida > Asterales > Asteraceae > Lactuca > Lactuca saligna. Next base: position 79,908,216 of record NC_136418.1, read on the forward strand.
GTTTTTAGCCCAAAGAAATTGTTACTAAACCATTTAGCCATTTTTCTAGAAATACTTTGTATGTAGAAATATAATTGATGCTAGAGTCTTTTAACAAAAGGTATATCTCGGTTTTGAGGGGTTTTATGGCTAGATCCAACATTATAACACACAAAAGGCACACATATAAGCATGGAATCATACAAAGCATACAAAATACATATAGATCTACACTTTCACTTGTATTCCCCCCCCCCCCAAAAAAAAAAAACTCATGAAAACCGAAAATAGGGGGTATGAAGCTCACCTTGTTTGAAGCTTTCGGTTTTTGGAAGAAAAGATGGAAGAAAATGAAGTGATTTTCGGCCTTAGCACCTTTCCTTGGTAGATCTCGAGTTTGGTGACTTCTAAGGTGCATGATCACAAGTTGGAATAGATTTAGAAGAGGTTTTTGATAGAGTAAAGTAGCTAGATCATGGATATAAGTAAAAACTTACCTAAAATGATGATTAACTTGCAAGATCCTCTTGAAAGCTCCTAAATTTCGAGATTCTTGGAGTGGGGAGGAAGGAGTGTTCTTGAGTGATCTAGAGAGAATGGGATGGATTTTTGTGAGTGTGTGTGTGTTGTGTTCGGCCGAGAGTGAGAGGGAGGAGAGAAGAGAGTGATTTTTGAAGTGATATGCATGGAAGAATGAGATGAGTTGCATGGATATCCAATAGGTAATAATGATGTGGCACACAAGTCAACTCTTCCATCCTCTTGGGCTTGTGCATTGGGCCGAGATTTTTGGAAGGGAAAGGGAAAATTTGGGCCTTTCCCTTAAGCCCACTATTAGAGTTAATCTTGGGTATGTTTTAAGTCTAAAGAAATGTGGTAGGATTTTTATATTTTTATTGGACTAGTTTAGGTTATTCATGTATCAAGGCTTTTAATTCGTTTCATTCTAGGTCCAACATAGCCCAAAAATGTTGAAACAAATAGATGTGGGTCCAATTAGAGTCCATTTAAGAGTTCTAAACCCAAGATAGTCAAATTGGAAGTTTATTGGTCTATTAGGCCCAATAAGGAAGTTCTAGTCCAAAGTGGACCTAAGTAAGAACTTCTAGGGTTTCCAATTGCTTGTTGACCATTTGAAATGATCGTATGGTGTATTTGATTGAAATTTTGTTGTTACAATCATGGGTGTTACACATGTTCTTAAGCTTTTGATTCACTTTAGCTTGAGTGTATAGTTTACAAGACACAAAATTTCCAGTTGTGACAATCTTGATCTAATAAGATCAAGAAAGAGAGAGGATGGTAAGTCCTCTACATTGAATCGATAGATATGGCAGTTATATGATCCGAATAAGCGATAAAGCAGGAAAGAGTTATCAAAACAGATAATTTATCGCTAAGAATGATCACATAACACCTCTCGAATGAGGATTTCTACAGAGGATTGGCTCGAGAAATACTCCCATAGTATTTCATGAATTGATTACGACAATAATTCGATGTTTGGGATATTATGGTAAGTTTTAGGCATCCCCGCACACCATAGTCACTCCCAAGCACATGTTGGCCGTGTCTCGAATGAATATAGTTGGCCAGGCTATATTGACCCTAGACATGACTACATAACTGCCCAGGTTTAATCGTAGCACACAACACCTAATTACTTATGTTCCGTTCTACTTGTGGTTACGGATCGTGACGATTGGGTATACTTTTATACTTTTGAAAATACTTGTAGTTTGATGATACTATTAATTCAGAGCACTTAGGCCCTTTAGTGTTTATAGTTTTATACCATGTACGGTTTGGTATACTTTATTCACTATAAACAAGGGCTCTAATACCAATCTGTCACACCCCAAAAACCGAAGGCGGAATCATTTCCGAGGTTGACTCCACGTTGAGTATCAAATCCAATGCACATAGTAAGTAAAGTAAAACAACCATTACATTATATAAGAAAAGTTTTACAGTTGTTTCGAAAGTAAAGTTTGTACAATTGTGATACATAATATATATACGAACAAAATGAAACGGGTCTTCTGAGTACTCCGTCTTCAAGCAAAAAGGATCTTCAGGTACCTATTCTAATGCTGACCTGAGAACACAAGCGGTTTGAAAATCAGCATAACGTTGGTGAGTTCATAAGCGGTTTTGTTTGTGAAAATGTTCAAGTATCCTTTCTGTTTCTGAAATGTTATGCACACCAAGAAAATCCCATATTTTCTTAAAAAGGTTTGTTATTGTTTGTCAACATGTAAAGTAGAATTGTACACTGAAAACATGTTTACTTTTGTGAGAATGTATAGTTGGGTTATCTGAATTTACATACTGTTCTGGTTATGTACCAATGTATTCCCAGGAAAGTCCCATACTTTCCTGATTTGTATGTTATCAATTGTAAAAGATGTAAAGTAAGGTTATCTGATTTGTTCCCTTTTCTGGTTATGTAATGTTTTCCCCAGGAAAGTCCTGTACTTTCCTGAATGTTGGTTACCATATGTAAATGATGTACTCTTGTTAGACCTGGTTATGTACAAGGTTTCCCAAGAAAGTCCCATACTTTCCTGGATGTTAGACACTATATGTAAAAGATATTTTCTGAATACGTAGTTATGTTCAATGTTTCCCCAGGAAAGTCCCATACTTTCCTGAATGTTGGTTTCCAATGTGAAAGATGTATACTAGAGAACTGGTTATCTGGTGAATTGTATAAGCTTGTTCATTATTACCATAATTAAATCTTTGTTATCCTAATTACGAGTTTCATAACCATACAATGGACTAAACCTGTGGCAATAAGTAGTCCACATACTTATGACTTTCGTCAACCTTGAACCAATTTGGTTCGGCGGTAGCTAGCAGCCAGGTGTGGGGTAGTCAGCCCCGTATAGATCTATACACTCAAGTCATGCTCTCTAAATCCTACAGATTCTGGTTACGGGTGTAGTCCTCCATTCGCGTATCTCTGTGGAGTGTTCGCCGAGGACGTGTCTCCAATCATACAGGATTAACAAATTTACTAGTAATAATATGATAGTCCTCCACTCAACTCACGTATATATGTGGAGTGTTACCGAGGATAAAACAGTGTACAGGTATTATGTTCTAATGTTCTAATGTCATGCTTTTAACTGATAAAATATGGGAAGCCATTTGTGAAATATATGTAAACATAACAGTTTAAAACTCATTTCACAAATATATGTTACGTGATCTGTATGTTCAAACGGTTATCAGTTGTAATAATCAGTGTTAAAAGCATATAAAATGTGAAATACACATATGAAAACATGTTTTTGAGTACAAGTAATCCCTTGTACATTGCTTCCCCCCCCCCCCTTGAAAACAGTGAAAACAGTGAAAAAGGGTAGGGTATGAACTCACCAGACTCGGGAATGCGACGTTTTCGGACAGTAGACATTGGTTCGGGGTTTGATTACTCGCGATGTCCCTATGTAAAATAAAATAATGTCCATATATATACAATTAGGGATATATTCACTAATTATATGGAACATTACACTCCGACGAGGTTAAACACCTCAAAACAAGCGTTTGGAGTGACCCGGGTGACATCTTCAGACGTGTATTGGCACTAGGGACTTGGGACTTGAGTTTACTCCACAAGAGTAAACATTTAAGGGAGTTTACAGCTACAAAACAAACACATACATGAGTTTACGACGGTAAACTCATGTTGGTCTGATTTTGAGTGTTTAATGGCTTGATTGGACTTGGGGATTGTTGGAATGACTTACTAAAATGCCTTGGAATGGTTTGAATGAATTAATACCACTTAAAAGGTAGTTTACGGCCCTAAACTTGGATTTTACGGCCGTAAACTCTACTATGATCAAGGATAATTGATTTGAGGTATAAGGGACAATCACATGTGATTCTAGTTAATTTTCCAGGCATTGTTATCAATTTTGGGCACCATATGACATACTTTTAGGAGTTTACGGCCCAGAAGAATGTTCTATGGCCCTAAACTCTCCTATGTTCTTGAATAATTAATTTTTGACACTTAAAACAATCACATGTGATTCTAGAAATTTATCCAAGCCTTTGGGGTGGTTGAAGGGCATCATTTGACACACTTATAGGAGTTTACGACCCAGGAGATGTTCAATGGCCGTAAACTCACATATGTAGGGTATTTGATATGTTTAAGGTCCCCAAACTATTTTTAGATGGTTCTAAGATTTACCACAAGGCTATTGGTTAAGTTTCAAGGCATTTTAACATGTAAAAATGAGTTTATCCCCATGTTTGAGGAGTTTACGGCCCAAGCACATGCCTTGGCCGTAAACTCTTGTTTGTCCCTTAAAATGTATGTTTAATGTGTTCCAAGTCCAGATTTGCAAGCCTCAAGGTCATAACTAAGTCGCAACTATGATTTGGGAGGGTTAAATGGCTCAAAAACCCCTTTATTGTGTGTTTACGGCCCAAGCTTATTCCTTGGCCGTAAACACATGTTCCAGGTCCTAAATCTCATTTTGAACTCGGATTTGAAGGCCTAAGAGGTTGAATAACAAGCTAGGAAGGTTACCTCTATGATTTGGAGCCTTAATTCTTTGATTTTGGACCTTAATTTAGAGTGAGGGGAGAAGTTAGAGAGAGAGTAGTGAGATGAAGGCAAAAGCTTCAAATGAAGGCTTAGAAGAGTTTATATAGTGTCTAAGTTTTGGACACGGTGGAATTCTACCCAATGCCGGCGTTAGACGAGGCTTTTGGTCGTACCCGATTGAGTTGTCGTAACCCGATACGGTAAATTCTAGAAATATTCTGATCACTAATATGGGGCATTAAAATGATTTCTAAATGTATTAAGACACCCATTAAGTCATTTTAGATACGTACAAGTTAATGACTTAATTAAACAGGAAAAATCAGAATTGAATTTGGAAACGACGATTGGTTGCTTGAATTGAACTACGAAAGAGTTACAAGAGATGGCACGAAATTTCGTGTTGTTACACAAAAGAACATCATGCTCTTTTTGTACAAGATGTCAAAAAGGTCATGGAAGATGTTAACTTCAAGATCGAGGAGTTAAAGGCTGAAATTGGAAAAGAAATTCAGGACCTTCATTCGCAAAATACAGAGGTTCAAAAACGTGTTGATATTATAGTTGGAGCAGTGACTAAGCTTGCCACTGATTATCAACCGTCTGCTCAACTGATCGAAGACAAGCATCAAGGGAATAAGGAGCAGTTTTCGAAATTAATTCAGTTGGCTACAAAATTACAAAGCTGTGTTTCGCAAACTTCTCAACAAACGATTCTTACTCCATATTTTTTAACTCTCAAAGTTAATACTCTGGAGCAAGCCATTCAAAAAGCGTTGGCCCCGATTACCAACTTTAGTTCTCTACTGAGACATCCCCATTTTCACGGCCAGAAAAGACCGATTTTGTTTATGCTTTATAAAAATCAGAGTACTTCTTTCCATAAAAATGTTGCGGAATTTGTTCCTAGAAAAATACGATAAACACGTTATCAAAACATGTTCTAAGAATCGTATTTTTGTTTATGTTAAAACTTTTGGGATGTCATCGTCAATATAGAAACATAAGCATAAACGAAACTTACATTTATTTACACTAGTGATATACATCTCTTTAATCTCTCAGTGTAACGTGACTTCATATCAATACCTGTGATGTAAATAAACTGAGTGGGCCAGGTTGGGAAACCTGGTGAGTACATAGGGTTTTCAACCCACAATAATATAAATTATTATGTTTAAATATTTAAGCAATCAATCCAATTACCCATCCCCATTCTCTTCTTTATTCTACTCTAAGAATTCAACTATTCCTCATTTATTTATTCCTAAGGGTTATCCTAAGGAATAGGCACGAAATCCATCGTTACCAAGGTTTACTCAACGGGTACTAAATCCATAGTTCCCAAGGTTTATCTCGTTTATTGACAGTGTCATTTCCGAGACTCTTCTCGCAATACAGGTCAATGGGTTTTATCTCGTTTATCGATGGTATCGTTTCCGAGACTCTACTGGCAATACATGTCGAAAGTACACCTGGTGAATAAACAGTTCAAAACACCTACAGGTTGCGAGCCTGCTAGTGTCCAGTGAACTGTCTAGAATAGTCCGTGGTTGTCATCCACACTCTACTGGATGACGGGGCCATCAATTGGGAAAAAGACTTCTCTCATCGTTCACCTCTTAGCCTTACCTCATGGTCTATATTACCTCTTCCTCATTTTATTTTTGTCACACAGAAACTATTTCATCTACCCATGTTTTATCCCAACATATTTGTAGATATAAAATACATATACAATTTAAATCATTTAAAACATGTATAAAATTGTTCACCCAACATAGATAGCAAGTATTCGGATAATATGCACACATAGCACGTAATTTATATAAAATACTTCATATCTATGTGTAAGCTGAAAGTAACTATGCACTCCCCTGAGAAGGTGGTGACTCGGTACTCAGACAGCGCTTCGTTTACTTTAAAATAATTTCCTTTGAAGAAACCTAGTAATATCATCACTAGATTTTAGTCTAATATTACCGTGACTAATTATTATTATTATTATTATTATTATTATTATTATTATTATTATTATTATTATTATTATTATTATTATTATTATTATTATTATTATATTATAAGCGTTTAAATAATACTTTCCAACCACTATGTACAAACAGGGGCCAGACATAAAACACCGGAGGGCAGGACCATTTTGGTGTATAGTACTTCTGAAAATCAAAAACCCTATGCGGCCCTTTAAACTAGATTCCTTGTACCGCGAGTAGTTAAAAAGATATTTAAACGACACTTATATAAGTCATAATAATAGCTCAAATAATTATTATAAATTTATAATAACAATACTAATTTTAAATATAAACTATATTTAAAATAGGGTAAGCATAACTTACTTACAAGGGGATTTTAGCTAGGAGTCGGACTCTACAAGGGCAGAACTTCGTCGCTGAATCTTTCTAAGAAAGATTCGTGCAGCGCTTCAGCGCTCACCTTACTATACTAAAACTACAGAAAGAGAAGTCTAATCATGAGGGAATGAAATGCTTAGGGGATAAGGAGAGAAAGACTCTTGAATCAAGATAATAGTGCAAAATATGAGAGCCCAAGCCTCTTATTTATATTAATTGAATTTACAAAAACTATCCTCAATAATTACTTAATGACCTTATAGTTATATAAACAACTAAACACCCCTTCATAATATTATTTTAAATAGATTTAACGATATTTGCACTAAACTAATGTCGAAAGAACTCAACATTAGTCTTATAATGACCGGATCGTCGATTCCTTTCTAATGATATATACATATGTATATATATATGTGTACGTATATATGATTTATACTTTATTTTAATACGTAAATATTCTATTATAATTTGTAACTCATTCATACAAACTCTGTTTTTGACGTTATTTATATCCACGCGTAGGTGGAGACGTACTCTACAACTTTCGTTTAGACTCCGTCGGCTAATTTTGACTTTATTTTTTAAAGTTATATTTTTAACACGCCGGTACAGGATTGATCCGTTAAAATCTCATAACTTCTTTATCCGATGTCCATTCTTTTTATCGTTACGCTACTAATAAAGAGATCTTCGATTCTCGTTTAGGTTGTGTCGGCTAAAAACTGCTCGATCTAATACTCGAACTTCGGGTTGTACACCGCTAAGCCGAAACTTTGAAAAATCATAACTTCCTCATAAGAAGTCAGATTTGGGCGTTCTTTTTATGGACGCTCTCAGGTTAACATATTCTACGACTTTCATTTAGATTACTAGGGCTAAAAGAAGCTCTATCATAAATTCACTATTTACGTCTCTCGGTGCCGTACCGGTTTTGCGGTAAAAGTTCGACAAGCGATAACTTGTTCGTTATAACTTGGATTTCGATGTTCTTTATATGTACGGAAACCTTGTAACATATACTAAAACTTGGTTGAGATTATTTATTATTAATAATCTTTTGTCGAAAAGTCGTTTTCAACCCCTATTGCCTCTAAATGGACTAGCCCGGATCTACGGGAGTTACAATTATCTCCCCCTTAGGATGATTACGTCTCAGAATCATCAACGAGATAGGATTGTATAATGACTCCATACGTTATTTCTTCATCCTAGGTAATAACTGTAACTTCTATGTCGCTTTGAACGAGTATATAACTCTTGGACTCCTTGACTGCAGGCGGTGCTCGGTCTTGCACCTGCTCGTTGGACTTTCAATCATGACCTTCGTGTCACAACCTCATTCTTTATCAGAGACTCCTTCTTCTTCTTAACAAAATTAGGATAAGTTAATTTGATTACTACAATTGACCGATGTGTCATATTCTAATGACCTATCATTGTATGTAGTAATGCTTAGACTCAGGTATCTTAGAGTCAAATTCCGGAATGGAATATGCCTTCCTTCATCGTCTAATGTGATATAATCACATTTTAACATGTAGCATTTCTAGCTACCAACTTCTTTAACAACGAGCGTGATACTTCTATTGATCGCTTTGATTTCAATCGTTTGGTTTAAGTCGGACGCTACATCAAATTGGTTCTGTGAACCACGTAACCTACTCATCGTAGTCGGACTCAATGTGATATGACCACAAGGGTCGGGATAACAACAATCTTCTTAGTCATTACCGAAACAATGGTAATGACATACTTGAATAAAACAAAATCAATTACTAGTTTCTTGGTAACCTTGTGACTTTCCCTGATCCAAGTGTGAGTCTTGTGCTTCCGGTAGTATAGGCCTCTACTACCATTCACACCTACTCATACTTGTCCCAAGTATTGTCTCGCAGTCTCCAAGTCACCATACAAGAAAATCACATAAAAACTTAACACATAAAATATCAAAATGAAGGTTTTATATTATTCCTTGAAACGATTACATGGGTGTTCAAGTTCACCCTAGATTATGCCTCTAATAGGCTACACCATATGACACTATCTACATGGCTTCTTCATAACTTGATTTCCACATATCCATCCTCACTCCTGATTCCTTGCATCATCAGTTGCTTCGTCTAGGATCATATGGAATGCCCTTGCCTTTGGTTTTGGCGGAATGTTTGGTTTTGTAGCCCCTTCTCTCTTTGGGCAGTCTTGCTTGAAGTGTCCTTCTTCACCAGACTTAAAGCAGAATTCTCCTTAGTTGTGTATTCGCTAGCATAATGACCAGTCTTCCCACATTTAAAGCAGGTCATCTCTTTAGAGCATTTCCCGATGTGCTTCTTTCTGCACTTGTCACACCATCGCATTCCTTCTTCAGACTTCGAGAATTTTCTCTTCTCGCTGGACCTTGAAGATCCTTCAAACTTTCTCTTCTCGCCAACCTCCATCTTGTTGGCGGCTCTTCCCTTGATCATATCCTTAACAAACTTGGCAGCCCAGATAGTTGCCTCCAGAGTAGGTGCTTGACGCACTGGCACCGCGTACTCCCATGTAAGTCCTTTTGTGTACTTGTCGATTTTCGTCAGCTCATCTGGAACAAGACGCAAGGCGAACTCCATCTTCTCTTTGAAGTTGTTGGTGTATTCATCAATAGACATGCTTACTTTCTTCAAGGTAAGGAATTGGTTTTCTAGCTCAAGCAAATTTTGGGATGAGCAGTACTTACGTTTGAATTGCACCAAAAACTCTACCCATGTCAGTTGCAGGGGCTCATTGGGGCTTAGAGTCTTCCCCAGAGTGTTCCACCAATGAATCGCGCCTCCTCTGAACTGGCGTACTGCTACCGTTATTTGTAGTTTGCCTCTGCAACCAGACGTCATGAAAGCTAACTCCATCTCTGAGATCCAATCCATGACCCCGATCGGATCTTCCTTTCCAGTGAAAGTCGATGGCTTGCAGGTCTGAAAATCCTTGTACTTGCATCCATTCCTCTCGACTTCGTCATCTTGATTGTTCCTTCTAATCACCAGTGGATAAGCTTGACCAACGGTCCTACTGTCGTAACCTTCCTCAGACTGCCCTTCATTCAGCTCGGGCTGCTCAATAGGCATCGTAAGTTCCTCTCGAGCTTGTTGAAGTAAACACCTTGTTTCCTACATTTGACGATCCAACATCACCTGGATCATCGCTTGCACTCCGGCCATCGTTATTAGCTCCGCAGTGACTAACACAATCGGTATCTGCTCAATCACCGGGGGCTGATCTCGGTTCCCATTTGCATTCACGTTTCCGCTACGGGTCATTACCATCTTGATCTATACACCGAACAAGGTGAATCTAGATCTTTATTTAGGATTGACGTTTAAATCATCCTTATCACCCGAAACATTTATATGCTAGTTCTAATATCGTAGTTAAACGCTTAGAATCCTAAACATATAAGGTTTCCAGATCCGGTCGGCAATAGACCATAGATCCGAATAAATAACAGCATATCAGGCACAAGCATTTAGCACATAAAAGCATTTTAGGCACAATCCCTAAAATAATCTAGTGCTCACACCTCACAATCATCGCTTAGCATTATAAGTTTAAGTCTAGAAATAAATCCATATTCCTAGTTCGCTTAAACTAATGCTCTGATACCAACTGTGACATCCACATTTTCACGGCCAGAAAAGGCCGATTCTGTTTATGCTTTATAAAAATCAGAGTACTTTTTTTCATAAAAATGTTGTGGAATTTGTTCCCAGAAAAATATGATAAACACGTTATCAAAATATTTTCGAAGAAATGTATTTTTATTTATGTTAAAACGTTTGGGATGTCATCATCAATACACAAACATAAGCATAAAAGGAACTTAAATTTATTTACACTAGTGATCTACATCTCTTTAATCTCTCAGTGTAATGTGACTTCATATCAATACTTGTGATGTAAATAAACTGAGTGGGTCAGGTTGAGAAACCTGGTGAGTACATAGGGTTTTCATCCCACAATAATATAAATTATTATGTTTAAATATTTAAGCAATCAATCCAATTACCCATCCCCATTCTCTTCTTTATTCTACTCTAAGAATTCAGCTATTCCTCATTTATTTATTCCTAAGGGATACCCTAAGGAATAGGCACGAAATCCATCGTTGCCAAGGTTTACTCAACGGGCACTAAATCCATAGTTCCCAAGGATTATCTCGTTTATTGACAGTATCGTTTCCGAGACTCCTCTTGCAATACAGGTCAATAGGTTTTATCTCGTTTATCGATGGTATCGTTTCCGAGACTCTACTCGCAATACATGTCGATGGGTTTTTAGAGTACACCTGGTGAATACACAGTTCAAAACATCAACAGGTTGCGAGCCTGCTAGTGTCCAGTGGACTGTCTAGAATAGTCCGTGGTTGTCATCCATACTCTGCTCGATGACGGGGCCATCAATTGGGAAAAAGGCTTCTCTCATGGTTCACCTCTCACTCGTACCTCATGGTCTATATTACCTCTTCCTCATTTTATTTTTGTCACACAGAAACTATTTCATCACCCATGTTTTATACTAACATATTTGTAGTTATAAAATACATATACAGTTTAAATCATTTAAAACATGTATAAAATCGTTCACTCAACATAGATAGCAAGTATTTGGATAATATGCACACATAGCACGTAATTTAGATAAAATACTTCATATCTATGTTTAAGCTGAAAGTAACTATCCACTCACCTGAGAAGGTGGTGACTGGTACTCAGACAGCGCTTCGTTTACTTTAAAATAATTTCCTTCGACGAAACCTAGTATTATCACCACTAGATTTTAGTCTAATATTACCGTGACTAATTATTAGTCTTATTATTATTATTATTATATAACCGTTTAAACAATAGTTTCCAACCACTATGTACTAACAGGGGCCAGACATAAAACACCGGAGGGCAGGACCATTTTGGCGTATAACACTTCTGAAATCCAACAACCCTATACGACCCTATAAACCAGATTCCCCGTACCGCGAGTAGTTAAAAAGATATTTTAACGACACTTATATATGTCATAATAATAGCTCAAATATTTATTATAAATTTATAATAACAATACTAATTTTAAATATAAACTATATGTAAAATAGGGTAAGCATAACTTACTTACAAGGGGATTTTAGCTAGGAGTCGGACTCTACAAGGGCAAAACTTCGTCGCTGAATCTTTCTAAGAAAGATTCGTTCAGCGCTTCAGCGCTCACCTCACTATACTAAGGCTACAGAAAGAGAAGTCTAATCACGAGGGACCAAAATGCTCGGAGGATAAGGAGAGAAAGTCTCTTGAATAAAGATAATAGTGCAAGAAATATGAGAGCCCAAGCCTCTTATTTATAATAATTGAATTTACAAAAACTATCCTCCATAATTACTTAATGACCTTATAGTTATATAAACAACTAAACACCCCTTCATAATTCTATTTTAAATAGATTTAACGATATTTGCACTAAACTAATCTCGAAAGAACTCAACATTAGTCTTATAATGACCGCATCGTCGATACCTTTCTAATGATATATACATATGTATATATATGTGTACATATATATGATTTATACTTTATTTTAATACGTAAATATGCTATTATAATTTGTAACTCGTTCATACGAACTCCTTTTTTGACGTTATTTATATCCACGCGTAGGTGGAGACGTACTATACAACTTTCGTTTAGACCCCGTCGGCTAATTTTGACTTTATTTTTAAAGTTATATTTTTAACACGCCGGGACAGGATTGGTAAGTTAAAATCTCATAACTTCTTTATCCGATGTCCATTTTCGTCTGTCTTTTTATCGTTACGCTACTAATAAAGAGATCTTCGATTCTCGTTTAGGTTGTGTCGGCTAAAATCCGCTCGATCTAATACTCGAACTTCGGGCTGTACACCGCTAAGCCGAAACTTTGAAAAATCATAACTTCCTCATAAGAAGTCAGATTTGGGCGTTCTTTTTATGGACGCTCTCAGGTTAACATATTCTGTGACTTTCATTTAGATTACCAAGGATAAAAGAAGCTCTATCATAAATTCACTATTTACGTCTCCCGGTGCCGTGCCGGTTTTGTCGTAAAACTTCGACGGGCCATAACTTCTTCGTTATAACTCGGATTTCGATGCTCTTTATACGTACGGAAACCTTGTAACATATACTAAAACTTGGTTGAGATCATTTATTCTTAATAATATTTTGTAGAAAAGTTGTTTTCGACCCCTATTGCCTCTAAATTGACTAGCCCGGATCTACGGGCGTTACATCTACTGCTGAAGAATGCCCCACCTACTTTCACAGGGGTGCAAGAGGGAGAAATAAAAGGGAGTAAAGTTGAAGATGAGAAGGCTGTCGGGAAGGTCTATTCTACTTAGCTCAAAACAACTTTTCCAATAATCATGAAACAATTTCTTCAACAACAGTAACAACAAGGCCAATTCTCAAGGGAATTGTTATAGGGTCAACTGAAGGATGTAGCTCAAGTGCGAAACCTCAAAATGTGGATGTTGGAAAAGGCAAAGTGATATTTATTGAAAAATCAAAAGAAGAAAAGAAAGCTGAAGCTGAAGCTGAAATGGAAAAATTAAGGCAAGTACAGAGCATCATGACACAAAGAGCAAATGACCCACCAACAATGAACAAGGGTGATCCTGCGAAGTTATACTCATATGAAACTATCGAATCTAAAGTCGATGGAAGTCATTTTTATGAATTTGAGAAAAAGCCAAGAAGAAGTTACGATATTGCAAATTGAGACAGGTGCCAACTTGACTTTCCGATAAATGAGATGATGTTCCTGACAACGCAGTACAAGATCAGTGAAAAATTCAAAGATGCTGATGAATACATTTCGATGAAAATAAGATTTCATGAGGTACTTGCGAAGGATTAGGATGAGGTGTGATCTTTGATGAAAATTAAAAAGGTGCTAACAATCAAGAAGGATGAACTGTTCGAGAACATGCTTCAAAATTTCAGATATTTTGTTGTTCGAGCAGATAACAAGTCTGTTGATTTTACAATAGCTAACTTTACATTAATGAATATGAATGATCTTATTCAAGTGGCTCTGATCTAGAAGGAAATGGAAGAGAACAAATTCAACGGATATGATACTGTCACACCCCAAAACCAAGAACGGCGGAAACGTTCCGGGGTGGAGGACATCATGTGAAGTATCATAACAGTGTAAAGTAGTAAACAAGCAACAACATCATCCATTGCTTTAAATGGTAAAGTTTTAATACGTGTGTGTTCCTTCATAATGTACAACAATAAACATGAATAATCAAAATATGACGAGTCTTGACTGTGCTCCGTCTTCTCAAGGCCTGGACATCGTACCTGTCTAATTGGTGACCTAATATGACAACCCAAAATTTGCATTATGTACAAACAATATCACTTCAATAGAAGTTATAGCAGTCAAAGTTGATTTTCGGAGTTTTTGTGTAAGTTTGAGTAAATCAGGGTTTTCACTTCAGGAAATATCAGGAGAGTGGGTGCACTAGGGTTTTGTGCAACACTGTTATTCCATTACTCTAGGACATTAGATTTCATTCCAGGAATAAAAATATTTTCTGCCAAAATATTTCAGGACTATAAATAGTTTTCTGAACCAAATTTATTCATTATTCACATTTCCAACTAGAGAAAAGCCATTTTCTCTCTGACGGATCTTCGTGTTTTTATACCAAAATGTGAGTAACTCTTTATAGTAATGTTAGAAAGGTTTATATGTGTTTATAACATGATTTAGAAGGCTAAATCATGAGATCTAGGAGTTTACACCCCAAGGTGTTCTTGGGCGGTAAACTCCCGAAACGAAGCCAAAACTGACCCTTGCGTTATGATAAAGCCTTAGACTCATATGTATACATGTTAGGGACAAGAAAACAACCAAAAATCCACCCAAGTTTGGGAGTTTAAGGCCCTAAATTATCATAGGCCGTAAACTCCAAATTTAAACCCAAAATGGTACTTTTAAGGCTCCTAAAGTCTTAGAGAATTACCTAGACTTGTTCCCATTAAATCTAGGACATTAAACACATCAAAGAACACAAAGGAAGGAGAGTTTACGGCCCAAGTGTATCTTAGGCCATAAACTCCATTTAAATGGACAAAAGGGTGTTTTAATGACACCTAAAGCCCTAAGCCTTTACAAAGAATTGTTACACACTTAATGGAAGGACCAAACCACATCAAAATCACTTAACCAAGTGAGTTTACGGCCAAGCCATGGTTCTTGGGCCGTAAGCTCCTAAAAAGGGCACTAAGGTGTGCCTAATGCCTTCACATGTTAGGAATAAAAGTCTAGAACATATCCCGCAAGTGCAAGAGGCTTGAAAGCAACAATAACCCACATTTCTTAGAGTTTACGGCCGTAAACTCTAAGGGGAATGGCCTTGAGGTTGTAAACTCCTAATCGGAGTACTTCTAGACCTTAAACCCTTCCAAGGACTTAACCACTAAGTTAGAACAATTCTAGAAAGCATTTGGGACTTCAAAACACACCAAACACACATGTTTGGGAGTTTACGACCGTAAACTCAAGAGTTTACAACCGTAAACTCCATGTGTGTTAGTATATGAGGAGTAAACTCAATTATAGGGTCCTTTGGAAACCCTAAACACAAATACCCTGTCCCACAATAGCTTAGATGCAATCCTTATGGCTTAAAACACTTATATAAAGTGTTTATTATGCCTAGGATGTCTTAAACATTATCAATTAGTCATTTGAGTCTAATTGAGTACATATATGTGTGATTATATGTTCATTAGGATCGTAGTGTGTGCACAAGTCCTCGCTTGACACCTAGCAATCCGATACCGTTCATTACATTCCAATCACCAACTACAGGTGAGTTCATACCCCTAATCAATGTTTTAAATGATTTTAAATGCTTTAAAGGGGGGGGGGGAATACAAGTAGAAACAAACATGTTATTAAATCATTGTTATGTATTTTATAACTGTGTTTGTCATTTAACAGATTTCAGATACTACAAAATGTGATGCATGAAATGGTTTTAAATCTTAAAAATGCATTGTTATCAATTGTTTTACCTTTGAAATGTATATCAAAAATGACTTCAAGTCATTGTTAATTATTGTTTCAAAACCCATGAGATGTCTTATAAAACCATTTTAGATTATTAAACTAAACTATGCATGTACACTTATGTTCTTATATATGTATTGATGTTATAGTTTACAGTTTTCGTTTAGTTTCTCACACCCTCGAGTAGTAAGAGTGTATAAACCTACTTGAACAACCAATTACCTTCCAGCAAACTATCATAGGGATAATATGGAGATATCAAACATAATTCCTATTACAAGGAATCACACAAGAGTCAGTTCATTCATGAGTCTATACCAGTACATTACTTGATACATGAGTACCTTTACATTTGATTACATGATACATGGGTACATTTACATATACTTACCTGATACATGGATACCATACATGAATACTGTTACTTAGATACATTATCCTGTACTCACTTACATGGATACTTGTACCTAGAGTTATTAGGAAGATTTATTCGTACCTTCTGTGTAAATTTTCCTGCCTATCCCAGTTCACTGGGATGTCTATACGGGACTAACCATTCCGGAACCAAACTGTTAGGAACACTGGGTGATGAACATCTACGGATGTCTAAGGTTGTTTCTGATATTAGAGGTCAGTTACGGAACTAACCATTCCTCCATCTCCTGTTGCAACAGAGGATGAGATGAAACTCTTCGGACGATCATTAGGTTAAAGTTTTTATGGGATTAACCCCCCCTCCACCCTGCTGCTGCTACAGAGGGTGAGTGGACAATCTTCGGATGTTCATCGGGTATATACCTTTTCGCTTCGGCGATGTCGTGATAATGCTGGTCACCTAGGGTTAACACTTACATGATTATATTTTTCCTATTTACTTTATTTTGTGATACTTTCACATAAACGAGGAGTTAGACTAAGTACTCTAGTACTAGTCAATAGAAAGGAAAAGCTATCATATTACTTACAAAACATTCGGGTCTTGGTAGAAGACTACCTAGTCATTACAAAACATTCGGGTCTTGGTAGAAGACTAGACTTCATACGTACAGAACATTCGAGTCTTGGTAGAAGACCACCTAGTCATTACAAAACATTCGGGTCTTGGTAGAATACTACACTTCATACGTACATAACATTCGAGTCTTGGTAGAAGACTACCTAGTCATTACAAAACATTCGGGTCTTGGTAGAAGACTACACTTCATACGTACAGAACATTCGGGTCTTGGTAGAAGACTACCTAGTCATTACAAAACATTCGGGTCTTGGTAGAAGACTACACTTCATACGTACATAACATTCGAGTCTTGGTAGAAGACTACCTAGTCATTACAAAACATTCGGGTCTTGGTAGAAGACTACACTTCATACGTACAGAACATTCGGGTCTTGGTAGAAGACTACCTAGTCAATACAAAACATTTGGGTCTTGGTAGAAGACTACACTTCATACGTACAGAACATTCGGGTCTTGGTAGAAGACTACCTAGTCATTACAAAACATTCGGGTCTTGGTAGAAGCTACCTAGTCATTACAAAACATTCGGGTCTTGGTAGAAGACTACACTTCATACGTACAGAACATTCGGGTCTTGGTAGAAGACTACCTAGCCATTACAAAACATTCGGGTCTTGGTAGAAGACTACACTTCATACGTACAGAACATTCGGGTCTTGGTAGAAGACTACATTTCATACTTATAGAAAATAAGGGTTTTTCTAGGGTTTTTCATACTTACATCTACATTTTGCATTTAACAATTTACATGGCCTTCATAACAGCTTTTCACAAACAAGACAATAACACTTAAATAGTTATGAATTCACCAGCTTTAAAGCTGATACTCGCTTTCAAAATAACTTGTATTCTCAGCTCATCAGTAGACAGGTACAGAGGCCAGGTTTTGAGAAGATGGAGCAGTCAAGTCTCGTCTTTTATTTTGATTGTATATTTTGGTGTCTTACTACAATAAAAGAACACACATGTATCAAAACTTTACTTATAATGCAATGGATGATGTTGTTGCTTGTTTACTTATATTACACTATTGTGATACTGTACATGACGTCCTCTGCCCCAGAACGTTTCCGCCGTTCCTGGTTTTGGGGTGTGACAGATTGGTATCAGAGCATTGTTTATAGTGAATATAGTATATCAACCCATAAAAGATATACTAACTATAAATACATAAGGGATTAAAAATACTCTGACTAAGAGTTTATACTTTAAATAATAAAATATTTAAGTAAGTATACGTGTTGCATTCATACTAAAATCAGTGTCACTAGGACAATACAAAAGAATTACGATTGTTGGACAACACAAGTGGGCTTAGAGACATATGGTCAAAACTGGGAAGATATAGCCTGATCACCTATATTATCCGAGAGTTGACTAGCATGTGCCTAAGTTTAAGTGTGTGGTTGCAACAATGCCAAAATCTTACCAACCCTACCACAATGAGAACAATAGAACATAACATTAAAATTAAAATACTATATGAGCATTTGTTGTTACTATAAGTACTATATACTTGAGAACTAAAACGAGATCTTCATTTCTAAGTTGATAGTTGCTAAGTGGATACACTAAGGCTACATGTAATTAGGATGTTATAGACTTAGAATCAATGATAATTTTGCCTTACCCCTATTCTGTGTGAATTTGGAAATAAGGTCACTTATTCGAAGGTCTATCCTGTTTAGATTACACATAGCTGGTATGCACTTCACAGATAGCAATGTAACTAATGAAGGTTTTCTAAATAATTATCTAGATAGTTCATCTAATAATTATCCTCTAACCCTAAATTCTCGCATAGAAGCCATAATTGGACTCCATCCCCTCGACAAACCAGTATCTTCCGAATGAAGTCATAGCTGGTTGGTTTGGAGAATAACCATAGAATGATCATCCTTTTCCCCTTGAATGATCACCATGACGAAGACTTTTCATATGATGCTAACTCCGAACCAAAAGTTGAGAACCTACCCCGAGCATCTCCCTTTCTAATTCCTAACCCTCGTCCGACTTTTTGTGGCCCGACCCCGAGTAAGTGGAATGCATGGAAACGAGGAGCCAAGGACAAGATCAGTCTATGCCAATCAATGGCGACCGAAGCTTTTTACGACATGAGCAATGGGGGCTCAACAGATAGAGTCTTGCCAATCTTGGTCCGTAGAGTGGCCCGAAATGAGATTCATGGCAGGACAACCCTACATCAGATTACAGAAGTAGTCTCCTATGCTAGAATGCATACCCTTCACCCCATTATTCTAGAAGATGCTCACGGGAAATCAGAAAGAAACCATGAAACCCTGCTGCAAGCACTGGCCGAATCACGAGCCAAAGTCATGGATCTTGGAGTACGCCTTAGGGTGTACGAAAGACACTTACTTGTTATGGAAAGTCAACTGGTTGAACTGAGAGTTCACCAGGAGGATGACCGTCGCCAGTAGTAGACGCTTTACTTTATTTCCCTTATAAAAAGGAATCGTGTTTTCTGTCTATGCCCGATGTGGAATTTTCTATGAAATTATCTGGTACTGTAAGTACTTTAGTTAGGTCTTTATGCTGTCAGAACTATCTTCTCCTTATATGATGTGAGACCTTTACAAGGTCATTTTCTAGAATCCTTACATCGTGAACATCAAAGATATTGACAGCCGACTAACTTCTGTGTCATTCTTCATTTAAGTACTCTTATCATTCTTTCATTAGAGTATAGCTGATTCATTCTTTAGTCAAGTCATTGGACTATAGTGATTTATCTTCGGAGACATTTCCAAATCTCTTTCAGTGGTTGGACCTTGTTATTCACCAACCCACGATACCTCAACTCGAACAACAAACGTATTGAGACCATTCTACGAACTTATTTCCACCCGTTACTAGGACTGAATCATAGGGATGTAGGTCAACCATTCATAAACACACTTCTACTCAGTACTAGGACTACATTGTAGAGATGTAGGTCAAACCTTCGCGATCATAATTCCCTTTCCGTGTTAGGACTGCCTCATAGGGATGTAGAATCATGTCGCCAAATAAAGATGATCAGCCCATCAACCAACCACCAACTCTTCAGATTGATGCAGCTACCTTTCAAGCTGCAGTCACAGCTGCCGTGTCAGCCATTCTGACCCACCTGAACGCTAACAACGTAAGTGTTAGCGGGATTACTAACAATCATCCCAATCCAAGTAACAGACGAAAGTCTACTACCAACCACCACCGCAGGAGAGTCTACTCTAGACCCACGTTAATGTGATTTAGGTGTTTCGTTGTAACATATTTATGAACCATCCCAAAACTAGTGCAACCAGAGTCTTATATTTTGCGGGATTCCGTCCGTTTAAGGATACTCGTGCTGCATATACTTGTCTTTTGTAGTATACCTTGTTTCGCAGCAATAGTCTTGTAATAAATCCTAAGTACAGTAACTTGTTAATGGTTGCACTTTTGTGTTTTGTCTGTAATGCCTTATGTTCAAATCTAATGTCTTTAGTTCCCATATGTTTCCGACATTATCATATGACTCGATTCAATTCGATCCTCGCAATACCACCTTCATAAGTACGTTTCCTTAGCAGTAAACGTCATTTTAGCGAAACCGTCACATCAGAACACCGAAGTACTCATGCCATGAGTACCTCTTAGTTACTTTTGTTCCGAAGAAATCCCTGAAGTACCACTTGTACATTACGTCAAGTTTAATACAAGGATTCATGCGATTGATCTATCACTAAGGAGGGTATACATAAGAGTGATATATAATCAAGATTTTACAGGTTTAGAATCGATGATTCCACTTTAAATTCTTTTTCCCCGATGGGATATGAGCTTATAGAAGAATCAATTATTCGACTACCTTTTCAACCTTAATTATATAAGACTAGTATACACGAAATGGTGAGTGTGAACCAAGTATGAATTCTAATATGAACTTCAGGACGGAGAACTACTTAAGCCTACGAGTAATTGCATCGTCATGCGAACAAACTTAGAACCCAGTACGACTCCCGTAAACATATCACCCTATAGTCTAAACACCCACGGAGATAGAAGGACAGTCCGGAAAACTTAGTGAACTACACATAAATAGAATTAGAAGACTAGGTTTCTCACCCTAGAGAACCTCGGTCATATTCTTCTAGAGATCGATGCATCGCATTGTATGTACCTCGGTTATCGAGGACTCCGTCGAGATTTTTCATTTGAAATCGTTATCTCTGCCGCGCGTAGACAAAATGGTTGAGCAAACGCAAAGAAAGAAACTACTTCCAGGAATGAATCTGGGATCCGAATATCACCAGTTCGAGTGTTAGGGAAGGAAGTCCTAAAGACTACCCTCCGAACTTGATACGGACACTTCGAGCCCGTAGTGATACCCCTCAAATAGGACCAATACGCCCATAGTATTCATGAGCTAAATGAGTGGAGTACGCCTTTCTTACTGGGATCAGTTCGTCATTTCTCCATATAATGACTACTTATCTACCCTCATAGTAAGAAAGAACCCATAGAAACATTACCCTCGGAGACACTCTTCACAAAGTTCTCTGAACAAGAGTTTTGGAATTTAGAGACAAATTTCCTGAGACACACTATTGGTGTTATGGAAATTCTTGAGCACTCTGTCAAATTATCCAAAACCGTTGGAAATTGTCGGCAACGTAGACACCGATTGGAAGTTCGCCAGATTCTAGGTCTTACAGACCTACTATCATAGTCCATTCGGAACTCCCCGCAAACTTTAGGAACCCTTTCGACTTTGACCCAGCAAGGGATGGCCCTTGACTAGGAAGTAAGCGGGAGAAAGAACCTTTGTAATTCCAAGTGAGAGACTAAATTCTTTAGGAAAACTCAATCTGGGAACAGCTTAAATACGCTTCGTAAAGTGTGGAAGGCTAAATCCAATATAGTTAGGACCTCCGAGATTCTTACCAGAATCAGTCCTGCATCTCACAAACTAGACCTACTCCGCGAACTCAGTAACGTACATTTTCCCCTTCGCGTCTCGAACTTGAAACAGTATCTTTCCGTTAGGACTTTCGTAAGCCCTCTCAATGAGATAGGGATTTGCGAGATCCTTGCCTTCATATATGAATCGTAGTGACCCTCGACCGAGTGGTCAAGCGGATGAAGCAACTCCGTCGCCCATTAGTGAAGGTTCGTTGGAATACCAACCGAGAACCCAATTTCACTTAGGAGCGCGTGAACCAATCGATTAGGAAGTACACATAAAAAACTCGAACATTCGTACCTATTTCCTTGCCTAAATTCTAATTTCGGGACGAAATTCCTTCTAACGGGGGGATGATGTGACAACCCGAAATTTCCATTCTGTACAAACAATATCACTTCAATAGAAGTTATAGCAGTCAAAGTTGATTTTCGGACTTTTTGCGTAAGTTTGAGTAAATCAGGGTTTTCACTTCAGGAAATATCAGGAGAGTTGGTGCACTAGGGTTTTGTGCAACACTGTTATTCCATTACTCTAGGACATTAGAGTTCATTCCAGGAATAAAAATATTTTCTGCCAAAATATTTCAGGACTATAAATAGTTTTCTGAACCAAATTTATTCATTATTCACATTTCCAACTAGAGAAAAGCCATTTTCTCTCTGACGGATCTTCGTGTTTTTATACCAAAACGTGAGTAACTCTTTATAGTAATGTTAGAAGGATTTATATGTGTTTATAACATGATTTAGAAGGCTAAATCATGAGATCTAGGAGTTTACACCCCAAGGTGTTCTTGGGCGGTAAACTCCCGAAACGAAGCCAAAACTGACCCTTGCGTTATGATAAAGCCTTAGACTCATATGTATAAATTTTAGGGACAAGAAAACAACCAAAAATCCACCCAAGTTTGGGTGTTTACGGCCCTAGATTATCATAGGCCGTAAACTCCAAATTCAAACCCTAAATGGTACTTTTAAGGCTCCTAAAGGCTTAGACAATTACCTAGACTTGTTCCCATTAAATCTAGGACATTAAACACATCAAAGAACACAAACAAAGGAGGGTTTACAGCCCAAGTGTATCTTAGGCCGTAAACTCCATTTAAATGGACAAAAGGGTGTTTTAATGACACCTAAAGCCCTAAGCCTTTACAAAGAATTGTTACACACTTAATGGAAGGACCAAACCACATCAAAATCACTTAACCAAGTGAGTTTACGGCCAAGACATGGTTCTTGGGCCGTAAACTCCTAAAAAGGGCACTAAGGTGTGCCTAATGCCTTCACATGTTAGGAGTAAAAGTCTAGAACATATCCCACAAGTGCAAGAGGCTTGAAAGCAACAATAACCCACATTTCTAAGAGTTTACGGCCATAAACTCTTTGGGGAATGGCCTTGAGTCCGTAAACTCCTAATCGGAGTACTTCTAGACCTTAAACCCTTCCAAGGACTTAACCACTAAGTTAGAACAATTCTAGAAAGCATTTGGGACTTCAAAACACACTAAACACACATGTTTGGGAGTTTACGGCCGTAAACTCAAGAGTTTACAACCGTAAACTCCATGTGTGTTAGTATATGAGGAGTAAACTCAATTATAGGGTCCTTTGGAAACCCTAAACACAAATAACCTGTCCCACAATAGCTTAGATGCAATCCTTATGACTTAAAACACTTATATAAAGTGTTTATTATGCCTAGGATGTCTTAAACATTATCAATTAGTCATTTGAGTCTAATTGAGTACATATATGTGTGATTATATGTTCATTAGGATCGTAGTGTGTGCACAAGTCCTCACTTGACACCTAGCAATCCGATACCGTTCATTACATTCCAATCACCAACTACAGGTGAGTTCATACCCCTAATCAATGTTTTAAATGATTTTAAATGCTTTAAAGGGGGGGGGGGGGGAATACAAGTAGAAACAAACATGTTATTAAATCATTGTTATGTATTTTATAATTGTGTTTGTCATTTAACAGATTTCACATACTACAAAATGTGATGCATGAAATGGTTTTAAATCTTAAAAACGCATTGTTATCAATTGTTTTACCTTTGAAATGTATATCAAAAATGACTTCAAGTCATTGTTAATTATTGTTTCAAAACTCAT
This sequence comes from Lactuca saligna, assembly GCF_052625555.1. Classification (NCBI taxonomy): domain Eukaryota; kingdom Viridiplantae; phylum Streptophyta; class Magnoliopsida; order Asterales; family Asteraceae; genus Lactuca; species Lactuca saligna. The sequence continues at coordinate 79,932,318 of NC_136418.1, forward strand.
AAGATGTCTTATAAAACCATTTTACATTATTAAACTAAACTATGCATGTACACTTATGTTCTTATATATGTATTGATGTTATAGTTTACAGTTTTCATTTAGTTTCTCACACCCTTGAGTAGTAAGAGTGTATAAACCTACTTGAACAACCAATTACCTTCCAGCAAACTATCATAGGGATAATACGGAGATATCAAACATAATTCCTATTACAAGGAATCACACAAGAGTCAGTTCATTCATGTGTCTATACCAGTACATTACCTGATAAATGAGTACCTTTACATTTGATTACATGATACATGCGTACATTTACATATACTTACATGATACATGAATACCATACATGAATACTGTTACTTAGATACATTATCTTGTACTCACTTACGTGGATACTTGTACCTAGAGTTATTAGGAAGATTTATTCGTACCTTCTGTGTAAATTTTCCTGCCTATCCCAGTTCAAAGGGATGTCTATACGAGACTAACCATTCCGGAACCCAGCTATTAGCAACACTAGGTGATGAACATCTATGGATGTCTAAGGTTGTTTCTGATATTAGAGGTCAGTTACGGAACTAACCATTCCTCCATCTCCTGTTGCAACAGAGGATGAGATGAAACTCTTCGGACGATCATTAGGTTAACGTTTTTATGGGATTAACCCCCCCTCCACCCTGCTGCTGCTACAGAGGGTGAGTGGACAATCTTCGGATGTTCATCGGGTATATAACTTTTCGCTTCGGCGATGTCGTGATAATCCTGGTCACCCAGGGTTAACACTTACATGATTATATTTTTCCTATTTACTTTATTTTGTGATACTTTCACATAAACGAGGAGTTAGACTAAGTACTCTAGTACTAGTCAATCAAAAGGAAAAGCTATCATATTACTTACAAAACATTCAGGTCTTGGTAGAAGACTACCTAGTCATTACAAAACATTCGGGTGTTGGTAGAAGACTACACTTCATACGTACAGAACATTCGAGTCTTGGTAGAAGACTACCTAGTCATTACAAAACATTCGGGTCTTGGTAGAAGACTACACTTCATACGTACAAAACATTCGAGTCTTGGTAGAAGACTACCTAGTCATTACAAAACATTCGGGTCTTGGTAGAAGACTACACTTCATACGTACAGAACATTCGGGTCTTGGTAGAAGACTACCTAGTCATTACAAAACATTCGGGTCTTGGTAGAAGACTACACTTCATACGTACAGAACATTCGAGTCTTGGTAGAAGACTACCTAGTCATTACAAAACATTCGGGTCTTGGTAGAAGACTACACTTCATACGTACAGAACATTCGGGTCTTAGTAGAAGACTACCTAGTCGTTACAAAACATTCGGGTCTTGGTAGAAGACTACACTTCATACGTACAGAACATTCGGGTCTTGGTAGAAGACTACCTAGTCATTACAAAACATTCGGGTCTTGGTAGAAGCTACCTAGTCATTACAAAACATTCGGGTCTTGGTAGAAGACTACACTTCATACGTACAGAACATTCGGGTCTTGGTAGAAGACTACCTAGCCATTACAAAACATTCGGGTGTGGGTAGAAGACTACATTTCATAATTGTAGAGAATAAGTGTTTTTCTAGGGTTTTTCATACTTACATCCACATTTTTCATTTAACAATTTACATGGCCTTCATAACAGCTTTTCACAAACAAGACAATAACACTTAAATACTTATGAATTCACCAGCTTTAAAGCTGATACTCGCTTGCAAAATAACTTGTATTCTCAGGTCATCAGTAGTCAGGTATGGAGGCCAGGTTTTGAGAAGACGGAGCAGTCAAGTCTCATCTTTTATTTTGATTGTATATTTTGGTGTCTTACTACAATAAAAGAACACACATGTATCAAAATTATACTTATAATGCAATGGATGATGTTGTTGCTTGTTTACTTATATTACACTGTTGTGATACTGTACATGACGTCCTTCGCCCCAGAACGTTTCCGCCGTTCCTGGTTTTGGGGTGTGACACCTAAGAATACAAGTTATTTTCAAAGAGAGTATCAGCTTTAAAGATGGTGAATTAATAAGTATTTAGGTGTTATTGCCCTGTTTTGAAATGCTGTTAAGAATGTCGTTTAAATCCTTAAATAGAACAGTTGATATAAGTATGAAAGGTGGTCTTCTACCAAGACCCGAATGTTCTATAAGTAAAATGGTAGTTTTTCCTTTCTAATGACTAGTACTAAAAGTACGTAGTCTAACTCATCGTTTATGTGAATATATCACAAAATAAAGTAAAATAGGAAAATAATATGATAGTCTTCTACCAAGACCTAAATGTTATGTAAGTAAAATGATAGTTTTTCCTTTCTAATGACTAGTACTAAAAGTACGTAGTCTAACTCATCGTTTATGTGAATATATCACAAAATAAAGTAAAATAGGAAATAATATGATAGTCTTCTACCAAGACCTAAATGTTATGTAAGTAAAATGATAGTTTTTCCTTTCTAATGACTAGTACTAAAAGTACGTAGTCTAACTCACCGTTTATGTGAATATATCACAAAAGAAAGTAAAATAGGAAAATAATATGATAGTCTTCTACCATGACCTAAATGTTGTGTAAGTAAAATGATAGTTTTTCCTTTCTATCGACTAGTACTAAAGTACTTAGTCTAACCCAGTGTTGCTAATAGCTGGGTGCCGGAATGGTTAGTCCCATATAGACATCCCATTGAATAGGGATAGGTAGGAAACTTTACACAGAAGGTACGAATAAATCATCCTAATAACTCTAGGTACAAGTATCCAGGTAAGTGAATACAGGATAATGTATCTAAGTAACAGTATTCATGGAAGCGTATTCAGATAAATGTAGCTATGTAAACGTACTCATGTATCATGTAATCCTAGGTAATTATACTCATGTATCATATAAGGTACTGGTATAGACTCAGGAATGAACTGACTCTTGTGTGATTCCTTGTAATACGAATAATGTTTTGTTTCTTCTAACTATCCCTATGATAATTAACTGGAAAGTAATTGGTTGTTCAAGTAGATTTATACACCCTCGATACACCAGGGTGTGGGAAACTGAACGAAGGATGGAAACTATAACATCAATACATATATATATGAACATATGCGTATAAGTGTAGTTTTGCTCAAGAAGGTAAAAATAATGGTTTTGCAAGATATCTAGGAGTTTTGAACAATAATTAAGAGTGACTTGATGTCATTTCAATAAACATTTCAAAACTAATACTTTTGTTAACAAGGTATTTTAAGATAGAAAACCGTTTCATGGGTCACCTTTTGAAGTATGTGAAATCTACTGAGTGAAAACACACTTATAAAATACATAACATTGATTTAATAACATACTGTTTTCTACGTGTATTCCCCCCTCCCCCCATTAAAGCATTTAAAATCATTTAAAATATTGATTAAGGGGTATGAACTCACCTGTAGATGGTGATTTGGATGAACTGGACGGTGTAGGATTGTTAGGTGTCAAGTGAGGACTTGTACACACAGTACGATCCTAATGAACATATAATCACACACATATATGCACTCAATTAGTCTTAAATTACTAATTGATAATGTTAAGACATCCTAGACATAATAAACACTTTATATAAGTGTTTTAAGCCCTAAGGATTGCATCTAAGTTAATGTGGGACAAGGCACTTGTGTTTAGGGTTCCAAAGGACCCCATATATGAGTTTACTCTCCATATACCATCACACATGGAGTTCACGGTTGTAAACTCTTGAGTTTACGGCCGTGAACTCACCATCTTGGTGATATTTTGTGTTTTGAAGTCCCAAATGATCCCTAGAATTATTCCAACTTGGTGGTTAAATTCTTGGAAGGGTTTAAGGCATAGAAACACCCCTTTGAGGAGTTTACGTCCCTAAGGCCATTTGCCTTAGAGTTTGCGGCTGTAAACTCTTAAGGATGGGTGTTTTTGATGCTTTCAAGTCTCTTGCACAAGTGGTATAGGTTCTAGACTTTATTCCAAGCATATGAAGGCCTTTGACACACTTTGGTGCCCTTTAATCATGTTTACGACCCAAGAACCATGTCATGGTCGTAAAATCACTTTGGAAGGTGTTTTTGATGGTTTAATGTCCTTGATTTATGTAGGAGTAATTCCTAGTAATTGTCTAAGGCATTAGGTGCTTTAAAAGCACTCTTTTGTCCAAGTTTTTGGAGTTCACGGTCCAAGATCCTCTTGGGACGTGAACTCGCATACATATGTGTTTCTTTGATGTTTTCATGTCCCAGATACTCTTATAAACAAGCCTAAGGCAATAGTATATCACAAGGGAAAGGCTAGGCATTGTTTCGGGAGTTTACTGCCCAAGAACACCTTGGGGAGTGACTCCTAAACCTAGTGATTTAGCTATGAAATCTATGTTATGAACACATTTAAAGCTATATAACACTACTAGATAGGGGTACTCACAATTTGGGATAAAAACCCGAGGATCCGTGAGAGAGAAAATGGCTTTTCTGTAGTTGGAAATGCGAATAATGAATGAATTTGGTTCAAAATTCTATTTATAGTCATGAGATATTTTTGGCAGAAAATATTTTTGTTCCTGAAATGATCTCTAATATAATAGAGTGTTGGAATAAAAGTGTTGCACAAAACTCTAGTGCATCCACTCTCCTGATATCTCCTTAAGTGTAAATCGTGAAAAACTCTAACTTATACCCAAAGTTTGGAATTTCCATGTAACTGTTCTAACTTCTATTGGTTTGATATGGATTGTTCAGAATAAAATTTTCGGGTTGTCACATCATCCCCCTGTTAATGGGAATTTCATCCCGAAATTAGAATTTAGGCAAGGAAGTAGGTAAACGTGATCGAGTTGTTAGGTGAAAACTTCCTAATCGATTTGCTCTCACGCTCCCCAGTGAAATCGGGTTCTCAGTTGGGATTCCAACGAACCTTCACTAATGGGCGACAATGTTGCTTCTTCCACTTGACCACTCGGTCGAGGGTCACTATCGTTCTAATACGAAGGTAAGGATTTCGTAAATCTCGATCTTGTCGAGAGGGCATACGAAAGTCCTAATGGAAAGATATTGTTTCGGGTTCGAGACGCGAAGGAGAAAATGTACGTTACTGAGTTCGCAGAGTAGGTCTAGTTTGTGAGATGCAAGACCAATTCTGGTAAGAATCTCGGAGGTCCTAACAATATTGGATTTTGATTTCCATGCTTTACGAAGCGTATTAAGCCATTCCCAGAGTGAGGTTTCTTAAAGAATTTTGTCTCTCACTTGGAATTCCAAAGGTTCTTTCTCTCGCTTACTTCCCAGTCAAGGCCATCCCTTGCTGGGTCAAAGTCGAAAGGGTTTCTGAAGTTTGCGGGGAGTTCTGAATGGACTATGATATTAGGTCTGTAAGACCTAGAATTTGGCGAATTTTCCGTCGGTGACTACGGTGCCGAAAAATTCCTCACGGTTTCGGATAATATGACAGAGTACTTCCAGAATTTCCACATCACTAATAGTGTGTCACTGGAAATTTGACTCTTAATTCCAAAACTCTTGCTCAGAGAACTTTGCGAAAAGTATCTCCGAGGGTAATGTTTCTATGGGTTCTTTCTTACTACGAGGGTATATAAGTAAGTCATTACATGGTGAAATGACGAACTGATCACAGTAAGAAGGCGTACTCCACTCATTTAGCTCATGAATACTATGGGCGTATTGGTCCTATCCGAGGGGTATCACTATGGACTCGAAGTGTCCGTATCGAGTTCGGAGGGTAGTCTTTAGGACATCCTTTCCTAACACTCGAACTGGTGATATTTGGATCTCAGGTCCATTTCTGAAAGTAACACTTTCTCTGTGGTTGCTCAATTAGTTCGTCTATGTGAGGTAGAGACAACGATTTCTAAAGGAAATCTTAATGAAGTCTTCGATCGTCAAGGTACATAAGATGCACTCCGTCCCCTTCTGGTAATAATAAGACCGGAGCTCTCAAGGGTGAGAAGCTTGGTCTTCTAATTCTATTGTTGAGTTGTTTGTTGTGTTGTCCGGACTGTTCTTGTATCTTCCGTAGGTGTTTCGACTATAGGCGATCTGCTTACAAGAGTCATACTGGGTTTTAAGATTGTTCCTATGCCAATGCAATTACTTGTACTCCTGGACAGTCTCCGTCCTGAAGTTCATATTAGAATTCATACGTGATTCAATGATCACAATTTCGTGTATACGAGTCGTATATAATTAAGATTGAAAAGGTAGTCGAATGACTGATTCTTCCTTAATCTCACATCCCATCGAGGGAAAAGAAGTTAAAGTGGAATCATCAATTCTAAACTTGTAGAACATTGATTATATATCACTCTCATGTATACATTCTTCAGTGATAGATCAACCGTATGAATCCTGGAATTGAACTTGACGTACTGCACGAGCAATAATGTGGGGATTCCTTCGGAAAGGAAAAGAACTATAAGGTACTCCTTGTATGAGTACTTCGGTGTTTTGATATGACGGCTTCGCTAAAAGACGATTTCTGAGAAAGAGATGTACTTATGAAGCTGGTATTGCGAGGATCAAATTTACTCGAGTCGTATGATAAAGTCAGAAATATATGGACACTAAACACATTAGGTTTGAACATAAGGCGTTACAGACAAAAACACAATAGTGCAACCATTAACAGAGTTATTGTACTTTTAGATTTACTACAAGAATATTTCTGCGAACAAGGTATGCTACAAAAGACAAGTACACGCAGCACGAGCATCCCTAAATGGACGGGATCCCACAAAAGATAAGACTCGGGTTGCCCTAGTTTTGGGATGGTTCATAAGTATGTTACAACGAAACACCTAAATTACATTAACGTGGGTCCGGAGTAGACTCTCCTGCGGTGGTGGTCGGTAGTAGACTTTCGTCTGTGCCAGCAATTTTGTAGTGACCTACTTTGCCACAATAGTAGCAAACCTGGTTCCCACTGGTGTTTGGCACTTGAGCGTCCTGAGCTGTTAACGTCCTGTAGAAACGGGCTGTATGCCCTTTTCTGTTGCAGTGTGAGCACTGCATCTCCCTATAAGGTCCATGGTGGTGAAAACTGCATTTAATGCATTTTAGGAGATTTCCAGCATAAAGCTTGGCTGGTTTAGGGACAATTAGGATGCCCGAAGGGATGGTAGTTGGAGGTGCTGATGTCGTGGCTGTGAAGGTTGTTACTGGTGGTTGTTTCCTGTTTGCCCTTCGAAGCGACTTGTCCTTAGGTTTGTTGCAAGACTTCCGTTTGTTACTTGGATTGGAATGATTGTTAACAATCCTGCTAACACTTGCGTTGTTAGCATTCAGATGGGTCAGAATAGCTGACACGGCAGCCGAGACTGCAGCTTGAAAGGTAGCTGCATAAATCTGAAGAGTTGGTGGTTGGTTAATGGGTTGATTATTTTTCTTCGGCGACATGATTCTGTTACACCGAAAGAAAATAAATCTTGTGAGCGAAAATGGTTGAACCTAGACGTAGTTCGGTCCCTCATGAAAAGAATAGAAGTATGTTTTCTAACGTTCGACCTACATCCCTATGATGCAGTCCTAGCACGGAATGGAAGTATGTACATGAAGGTTTGACCTACATCCCTATGATGGAGTCCTAGCAAAGATCGGAAGCAAGTTCATACAATGTCTCAAGATGTTTGTTGTTCTAGTCGAGATATCGCTGGTTGGCGAATAACGTGATCCAACCATTACAAGAGACTTGGAGATGTCTCCGGAATTAAATTGCTATAGTTCAATGACTTGACTAGAGCATGATTCAAATAGACTCTAATGAAAGTATGATAAGAGTATTCGAATATAGAACGACACAGAAGTTAGTTGACTGTCAATATCTTTGATATTCATGACGTACAAGTTCAGGAAAACGACCTTGTAAAAAGGTCTTACATCATATCCAGAGAAGATAGTTCCTGAGAGTATAAAGACCTAACTAAAGTACTTACAGTACAAGATAGTTTCATAGAGAATGCCACATCGGGCATAGACAGGAACATGATTCCTTTCTAACAAGGAATATAAAGTAAAGTATCTACTACTAGCGACGGGCATCCCTCTGGTGAACTCTCAGTTCAGCCAGTTCGCCTTCCACATCAAGTAGGTGTCTTTCGTACACTCTGGCGTACTCGAAGTTCTATGACTTCGGCTCGTGATTTAGCTAGTGCTTGCAGCAGGGTTTCATGGTCTCTCTCAGACCTCTCACGAGCATGTTCAAGGTGACTGGTGTGAAGCATATGCATTCCTCCATTTGTATCAACTTATGTGATACGTTGTAGAGCTGTCCTGCCCTGAATTTCGTTTCGAGCAACTCTTCAGATCAGAATTGGCATGATTCTGTCTGCTGAGCCACCATTGCTCAGCTCATAGAAGCTTCAGTCACCATTATATGGCATGGGCTGATCTTGTCCTTGGCTCCATGTTTCCAAACATTCCACCCACTCAAGCGTCGGGCCATGAAAAGCCGGACGAGGGTTAGGAATTGGAAAGGGAGCTGCCTAGGGTAGGTCCTCAACCTCGGGTTCAGAGATGGCATCGTCTGAAAGGTCGTCAGCATGGTGATCATTTAGAGGGATTGGATGATCATCATATGGTTCTTCTCCAAACCATCCAGCAATCACTTCGTTCGAAAGGAACAGGTTGTCGTGGGGATGGAATCCAGCCGTGTTATTGTTGGAATAGTGTCTATGGCTGCAACTATATTAGGCAAGTATTTGACCCGATTGTGCATGGTCCCTTTGGGTTGCCTTCACCATAGCAACTTGGTAGGATGATTTATTATGAGAGAATAGATATTATTAATATATTATGAGAATAATATAAGGAATAATAATATAGTTATTTGATTAATATAAGTCATAGATTAATTAGTATTAATTTGGTGACTTAAAGAGATTAATTAAGTAAGAGGGTATAAACTGTCAATTGTTTGATAGTTACACTTTAGACTATAAATCCTTATGGGAGATAGGGTGGACGATTTATAGGGCTAGGATAAGCCTTAAAATCGTCCAAAGGATATCTAAGGTAAGGATATGGATTAACTTAAAGTCTAAGTTATCCAACTAGGGTTTAAGCTGTAACCCTTAAGGAGTCTACAAATATAAATAGACCCTATGGCTGAGGGAATTCGAAAATGATCTAAGGTAGAGAACCCCTGGCCGAATTTCACCTCTCTCCTCTCTCTCAAATCATCCTCTTTGCTAGTTGGTGTTTGTAAGCCATTAGAGGAGTGACAATTGTGACTCTAGAGCTCCAAGACAACAAGATCAAACAAGAGAATCAAAGGTATGTTTCTAGATCTGATTTTGTGTTGTTCTTACACCTAATAAGTCATTAGAAGTCTTGGATTCAAAGCATGTTTAATAGAGAAACCTAGATCCAAGCATTAGGGTTTGTATGCGCACTTAGGAATGTTCTTATGTACAAAACCCATCAGTGGTATCAGAGCCTTGATTGGTTTCTATTAAATTGATGCTTGAATGTATGAATCTTAACTGAAAAATTCGATTTTATGTTTCTGATTCATGGACTCAGCGAGTCCCATAGTGGACTGGGCGAGTTGGCCTGACTCGGCGAGTCCAGTATGGGTACTTGGCGAGTCCGAGCGTCAGGATTAGCCTAAAACAGTATTTTTTCATATTTATCTTATGGAAACTTACCTTAATCATATTAGATCAACCCTAATCCGATTTTATGATATATATGATTATATTTTTGATCTAATTGAAGATAATTATCAATTAATAAAATATTTGATTTCCTTATATGATAATTATTAATCAAATATGGATAATTATGTGATTTAGATTATTTGTTATTTGATCCTTTATGTTTTAAATGTTTAAAACTAGTCCTCAAGTTTTGAAATTTATGTTTTGTGATTAAAAGTTTAATTTAGACAATTTAAATTTCAAACCCTAAAATTTTACAAGTTTAAAATACAACCCTATACTAACATAATATTACAAGATTAATATATATATATATATATATATATATATATATATATATATATATATATATATATATATATGTATAACTTAAATGCTAGTCTTACCGTTAGTAGGCCTCATTCATGAAACCGGTCTATAAGCTGGGTATAAGGTTGCGGCGTATAAAATGACGCTTAATGGGTGTACACTCACACCCACCACTCTCTTGATTACTGGAGGGTCGTTAGCCGAACGGGTAGGATAGGGCAACCTCATCCTCTCTTTAAAAGTATAATAAGAAATACAAAGTAACTACATGTTTTCTTAAAATTTCCCAATGTTAGTTACTTTAGGAAAAGTGAATTGATGCAATCCCATGAAATTACACTTTGCACCCTGCTAAGAAGTTAGTAGAGTGTGTGTGGTTTACCGGTACACTAATTGGTTCTAAGCGAAGGTGGCAAAGGGTGATTCATTGTTTATCATAGTTCGATGGAGCGTGTGTGGTTTACCGGCACATCGAATAGGTGATTGTTACAATGAAGGAACCATGTGAATTTGCATGGTAATTCACACCCGCTTTGTGATCCTCGGTATCCCAATCACAAACAAGAGGGGCATATCGAGATTTAAACATGCCATTGAAAAGTTTCAATGAATCTCATCCGAACCTAGGAATTCTCAATACATTTAGGACTTAAAGTTATGTTTTTCATGGTGGAGAATTAGTGAATCGTCGTTCACTTACCTTCAAATTGTTTGGATGTTAGATTACGGCATCCCTTTTCTAATGTGTAAATATTGTTGTTGTATCCTAGCCCTAATTTTCTTATTGGGTGAATATTAGGGATTCATATTCTAATCTATCTTTTTCCTTTCTATTTATAGATGTCGAACACCAACAATGCTACTGCGAGTTCTTTCACTTTGATGAGCCCTTGTCAAAAGGTCACCTTTGATGGAATGAACTTTAGCGAATGGATAAGATACATTCGCATGATTGCTCTCTATGAGGATAAGGAGTTTGTCCTCGATGAGAAGCTCGAGAGAATCAACCCCGAAATTGCTACTCCCGCCGAAATCACCGCTTTCGAAACTCACGAGCGTGATGCAACGAAAGTGCATTGCATCATGATCGCGACTATGAACTCCGAATTCCAAAGGTCCTACAAGGACATGTATCCGTATGAAATGCATCAAGACTTATTGGAGAGATACCATCAAAATGCAAGACAAGAGCGTTATGAGATTTTCACGAACATGATTTCCGCTAAGATGGGTCATGGAGAGTCTCTTACCGTGCACTTGAAAAAGATGCAAAGGTATGTCGACCGCCTTCGCAAGTTAAATGTTCACTTTGGGGAAGACTTGGCGATCGACATGGTGCTTCACTCTTTGCCTCCGAGCTACAATCAATTTAGGATGACCTATCACATGAACAAAGAAGAGGTCACCCTAAGCAAACTCCAAGGTCTCTTGAGGGTCGCTGAGAGAAACTTCAAGGACAAGTCTGTTACACCAACTCCTAATCTGCCCGCTGCTCCTATCTTGGCAATTGGACAAGAAAAGGGAAAGAATAGGAAGGCTTCATCAAAGAACCATCGCAAGGTGAAAGCCCGAGATGGTTCCTCTTCTAGTGGGACCAAAGTTGATCCCGCTAAGACCTGCTCCAACCCGAAGGAGGCAGAGTGCCACCACTGCCACAAGATAGGACATTGGAAGAGAAGCTGCCCAGAATACCTGCAAACCATCAAGGAAGGAAAGATCAAGCCATCTTTCGCAGGTATATATATACAATTAAATCTAATGATTCCCACAATACTTCTTTGGTTCTTGATACCGGTTGTGGTTACCACATTTGTTCTAATGTGCAGGGACTAAGAAGAAGTAAAGACGTGGAACATGGAAGAATAAATCTAATCATGGGGAACAGAAGATTGTCACCTGTGACCAAGATTGGAGTGTATTCTTTAGTGCTTAGGAATAGTTTATCTTTAGATTTGAATAATTGTTGCTATTCGCCAGAAATGGCTAGAAACATCATTTGTTATCTTGGTTTGTTTAGACAAGGTTTTAGATTTTCTTTTAATAATGAGAATGGTTCTATTTTAGCTTATCTAAATGGTGTCTTTTACTTTGAAGCTATACCATGTAATGGAATTTATAAACTGTTATGATTGTTGATAACTTAGGAAATGATCTTTTGTACTTGGATTCTTCCAATAGTATGGATAAGGCATACTTATGGCATTGTCGTCTTGGACATGTCAACAAGAAACACATAGCCCAACTCCAAAAGGATGGAGTGTTGGAGTCATTCGACCTTAGGGAAGATGATACATGCGAGTCTTGTTTACTTGGAAAGATGACTAAGTCACCCTTCGCTGGTACGTGCAAAAGGGGTGATGGTCTATTGGACCTCATACATACCGATGTGTGTGGACTGTTTAGATATACCACGAAGGATGGTAACCGCTTCTACGTGACTTTTACCGATGACTATAGTAGATATGGGTATATCTACTTGATCAAGCAAAAGTCAGAAACTTTTGAAAAGTTCAAAGAGTTTAAGAATGAAGTGGAGAATCAGTTGGGCAGGAAGATCAAGATGCTTCGATCCGATCGAGGAGGAGAGTACCTAAGTCTTGAATTCCACGATTATCTCAAGGAGTGTGGAATAGTTTCACAATTGACGCCACCTAGGACACCACAATTGAATGGTGTGGCAGAAAGGCGTAATCGAACCTTGTTGGACATGGTTCGCTCTATGATGAGTCGTGCTTCACTATCTATCTCTTTCTGGGGGTATGCTTTAGAGACTATCGCCCATATCCCTAACCGAGTCCCTACTAAGAAGGTTGCCAAAACACCTCACGAGATGTGGACGGGGAAATCTCCTTCGTTAGCACATATCAAGGTTTGGGGTTGCGAGGCTTTCGTAAGACGAGATACTCATGACAAGCTCGAACCTCGTAGTGAGCGATGTATTTTCATCGGCTACCCGCAGAAATCCTTTGGATATCTCTTCTATAGACCGAAGGACAATGTTGTCTTTGTTGCGAGGAGAGGAGTTTTCCGAGAGCGAGAACTCATAATCCAAGGAGACAGTGGGAGGCAAATCGATCTTGAAGAGATTCATGAGTCGATAGATGAAGGAACCTCAACCACTGGCACTCAACCTGAGGAGGAAACTCCGGTTGAACCGATTGACATATCATTACCTCTTAGACGTTCCGAAAGAGTTGGGTTTCAACCCCAGTTGTATTGTTTTCATATTACTACCGAAGGGGACACGTATATTAGTGATAGTATACTAATAAATCTTGATGAACCTAATAGCTATGAGGAAGCCATGGTAGGCCCGGAGTCTGCGATATGGAAAGAGGCAACGGATAGCGAGATCTAATCCATGTATGATAATCAAGTTTGGAATTTGGTTGATAATGTGCCCGGACGTAAGACCGTTGGGTGGAAATGGACCTTCAAGAAGAAGACCGATGTGGATGGAAAAGTACACACATATAAAGCACGATTGGTTGTGAAGGGCTTTACTCAAACTCCCAGAGTTAACTATGAAGAGACCTTCTCACCAGTTGCGAAGATAAAATCTATTAGAGTGATGTTGGCTATTGCTGCATTTCATGATTATGAGATATGGCAAATGGATGTCAATACCGCTTTCCTTAACGGGAAGTTGGCTGAGGATGTTTACATGGCTCTGCCAGAGGGGTTTGTGGATCCGAAGCATCCGAATAGAGTGTGTAAGCTTGAGAAGTCCATTTATGGACTAAAGCAAGCGTCTCGAAGATGGAATCTTTGCTTCGATGAGAAAGTCAAAGAGTTTGGATTTGTGCGAAGCGAAGATGAATTGTGTGTATATGTCAAAGCCAGTGGGAGTGTATTAAGCTTCGTCGTTCTATATGTTGATGACATATTACTCATAGGAAACGACGTCCCGACTCTGCAGGAGGTTAAGTCCTGGCTCGGGAAGTGCTTCACTATGAAGGACCTTGGAGAGGCTTCCTATATTTTGAAAATAAGGATAGTAAGAGAAAGAAGTAAGAGACTAATAGGACGTAGTCAGAACACTTACTTAGAGAAGGTACTAAAACATTTTAGTATGGAAAACTCGAAGAAGGGAGAATTACCGATACAAAGCAATGCCAAGTTGAGTAAGACTCAAAGTCCCAGTACCGAAGCTGAGATAGCTGAAATGAGCCGAGTTCCATACGCTTCCGCAGTTGGCTCAATCATGTACGCTATGACTTGTACTCGCCCTGATGTAGCCTTTGCTTTGAGCATGGTTAGTAGATATCAAGGAAATCCTGGCAGAGCTCATTGGGTTGCGGTGAAGAATATCCTTAAGTACCTTCGGAGGATGAAGGAATGGTTCTTAGTCCTTGGAGGGAGTGATGACTTGAAGGTGCGAGGGTATAGTGATGCCAGTTTTCAGACCGACAGGGACAGCTACCGTTCGCAGTCGGGCTGGGTCTTTACCCTAAATGGAGGAGCAGTAACTTGGAAGAGTTCCAAGCAGGAAACCGTAGCTGATTCGATGTGCGAATCAGAGTACATTGCAGCGAGCGAAGCGTCGAAGGAGGCAATATGGCTAAAGAACTTCATTGGTGATCTTAGAGTTGTACCTGCCATAAAGGAGCCCATGGAGATTTTTTGTGATAATGAAGGTGCGGTTGCCTTGACCAAGGAACCGAGAGATCATGGTAGATCATGACATATTGACAGAAAATATCACTTTATTAGACATCGTGTAGAAGAAGGGCAACTCGTAGTGAAGAGGATATCATCAGAAGATAATCCAGCAGATCCGCTTACGAAGGGACTGAGTAGGGTTAAGCACTTGCAGCATGCTAGGAGTATTGGGCTGAAGGATGATATTAGCATAGATTAGATAGTATTAGAAACGTGTAATAGATAAATGTAATTAACATTTGATGATTAAATAAAGGAGTTTTATTTATAAGTAATGTTACTGTCTTATGTTAATTGTTTAACTATTGTTTCACTTTGCATGTTTTGACTTCCAGAATAATTGAGTTTATTAAGAATAATCGAATTATTCAAATAGACCACAATCATTCATATGTCGGAAGTAGATATGAATGAAGATTGTCATGAATAGGTGTGTAGAGTGTCTAAATGGTGTTAGACATAGCAAAAGATTGATTCACGTTCATGAGTGCTTATGAACTAGGTTTGAGCATTGGAACAAACTCGCGCTTGCTGGAATCACCTTATGGAATGTGATAGTAAATGGGTGATCGCAAGACGATAATATCATATAGTCTTAAAACCTAGATATATGGTTTGTTATTGGTTAATTGATTGTACATTGATAATGCTAAAACGCATTGGTAATTCGATGTTATAAAATGCATTGTTGTGTGTAGTATGCATATAAGTCGAAGTTTATCTGTAACTTTTATCCTAAGAAGGAAAAAGTGATATCTCGGCCGCTCGATGATTTGATTTGACTTATGCGCCGGGCCCGGTCAGAACTAAATTGATGTGTTCGATTAAGTTCTATGTCAAATAAATCGGAAATCAAGAAACCAAATGCTAGACTAACTATTCCATAGTATTGTCAGCATGATATATGACAGACGACTTTACGATCCCTTATCTGAAGGACAAGATTGATTAGATCAGAGTTTGACAGCGTCTTTGAGAGCTACGATTGCAAATCGGAATGTACCTGCGAATATAGTTACTAGACTTATCCAAGTGGGAGACTGTTGGAATAGTGTCTAAGGCTGCAACTATATTAGGCAAGTATATGACCCGATTGTGCATGGTCCTTTTGGGTTGCCTTCACCATAGCAACTTGGTAGGATGATTTATTATGAGAGAATAGATATTATTAATATATTATGAGAATAATATAAGGAATAATAATATAGTTATTTGATTAATATAAGTCATAGATTAATTAGTATAAACTGTCAATTGTTTGATAATTACACTTTAGACTGTAAATCCTTATGGGAGATAGGGTGGACGATTTCTAGGGCTAGGATAAGCCTTAAAATCGTCCAAAGGATATCTAACATAAGGATATGGATTAACTTAAAGTCTAAGTTATCCAACTAGGGTTTAAGGTGTAACCCTTAAAGAGTCTACAAGTATAAATAGACCCTATGGCTGAGGGAATTCAAAAATGATCTAAGGTAAAGAACCACTGGCCGAATTTCACCTCTCTCCTCTCTCTAAAATCATCCTCTTTGCTAGTTGGTGTTTGTAAGCCATTAGAGGAGTGACAATTGTGACTCTAGAGCTCCAAGACAACAAGATCAACCAAGAGAATCAAAGGTATATTTCTAGATCTAATTTTGTGTTGTTCTTACACCTAATAAGTCATTAGAAGTCCTGGATTCAAAGCACGTTTAATAGAGAAACCTAGATCCAAGCATTAGGGTTTGTATGCGCACTTAGGAATGTTCTTATGTATAAAACCCATCAGTTATCTACGCAAGAATTAGGGTAAAAAAATAATTATTAGACGAACTATCTAGATAATTATCTAGGAAATCTTCATTAGTTCCATCGCTATTTGTAAAGTGCATATCACTTATATGTAATCAACATAGGATAGGCCTTCGAATAAGTGACCTCAACTCCAAATTCACAAGGAATAGGGGTAAAGCAAAAATTTCACCGATTCTAAGTCTATAACATCCTAGTTACACATAACTTTAGCATATCCACTTAGCAATTACTAACTTAGGAATGAAGATTCCATTTTAGTTCTCAAGTATAAAGTACTTATAGTAACACAAAACACCCCTATGGTATTTTAGACTTGGGTTCTGTTATAATGTTATCATTGTGGTAATGTTGGTATGTTTTTAGACTTGTTTCCATATCACAACAATTCTTGGGCATGTGCTAATAACTCCTTGGAACAACATAGTTGATCAGGCTATGCCACTCCCAAGACTGACCATACATCCTCAAGCTTACCTGTGATATTCAAAAATCTCAATACTTTTGTTCTTGGCATTGTGACACGGATTTTAGTACGAATGCAAGCATGTATACTTGTTAAATGTTTTATTATTTAAAAGTATAAACTCTTAGACAGAGTGTTTTAATCACAATGTGTTTATAGTTAGTATATCTTTTATGGGTTGATATACTTAATTCACTATAAATAATGCTCTGATACCAATCTGTCACACCCCAAAACCAAGAATGGCGGAAACTTTGCGGGGTGGAGGACGTCATGTGTGTAACAACCTAAAATTTCTGCATCATTTTAATGTAACTCTTTCGCGCAACCGATCGTCATTCCGATTTCCAATTTTCGATTTCTCCGTTTAATTAAGTCATTAATTAGGACACATTTAAAATGACTTAATGGGTGTCTTAATACATTTAGAAATCAATTTAACACCCAACTTTAGCGATCGGAATAATTCTAGAATTTACCGTATCGGGTTACGGTAACTCAATCGGGTACGACCAAAAACCCCGTCTAACACTGGTATTGGGTAAAAATTCCACCGTGTCCAAAACTTAAACGCTATATAAACGTGTTTAAGACTTCATTTGAAGCCTTTGGCCAATTTCTCACTAAACTCTTACAACCTCTCTCCTCAAGCTAGAATTAAGGTCCAAATCACAAGTTTAAGGCTTCAAATCTTTAAGGTAACCTCCCTAACATGTTATTCAACACCTTTAGCCTTCAAATTGAGGAATTAATCGAGTTTTAGGGCCAAGAACATGAGTTTACGGCCAAGGAACAAGCTTGGGCCGTAAACTCCATTTAATGGGGTTTTAAGCCCTTAAACTCCTTCCTAAAGTCAATTGGACTTTAGATATGGCTATGGGACTTCAAGATATGGACTTAGAACATTTAAAACTATGATTTTAAGCCATTTAAAGGAGTTTACGGCCAAGGCATAAGCTTAGGCCGTAAACTCAAGTAAAAGGGGTTTTTCATGCCCTAAAACCCTTCCAAATCAATCCTATGGCTTAGGTATGAATTGTAGGACCTTGGTTTTAGCATTTGGATACTTGAAACATGAATTTTGTGGGACTTATGTGAGTTTACGGCCAAGGATAGTGGTTGGGCCGTAAACTCCCCAAAATGTGAGATAAACCCAATTCTAAAGTGTTAGAAAGCCATCCAACACCACCAAAAGACTTGGAATAAATCAATGGACCAACCAAAAATGCTTTAAGGGTCTAAAACACATCATTTGTGGGACTTATAAGAGTTTATGGCTAAGGCTTGTTCTTGGGCAGTAAACTCCAAAACTTTTGGTGTTAGAATGCAAACTAAACACCCCTAAAGCCTTTAGATGAATTTTAGAAGCCCTTCTATACAAGTTTTAGACCTTGAAACACTTTGTATGACCCTACATTAGAGTTTACAGCCATGAGGAGGGTCTCATGGGCCATAAACTCCATAACACCCCTCAAATGTCACATAAAAATCATACTAGGTCTTGGAATAATCTTATGAATCACATGTGATTTGTTTTAACAACATTTGACACCCATTTCATGAAGATTAACGAGTTTACGGCCAGGAACCTATACTGGGGCGTAAACTCCCATAAAATAAGCATTTTGATGATTTAAATTCAGTCCAAGTGTTCCAAGACAATTTAGAAAATCCATTCTAGCAACCTCTAGGTCCATTTGAGCGCTTAAACCCTCAAAACCACACCAACATGAGTTTACAGCCGTAAACTCATGTGTGAGTGTGTTTCATGGTTGTAAACTCATGTACATGTTTACTTATGGAGAGTAAACTCATGTCCCGAGTCCCTAGTGCCATTACAAGTCCGAAGATGTCACCCGGGTCACTCCAAACGCTCGTTTTGAGGTGTTTAACCTCATTGGAGTGTAATGTTCCATATGATTAGTGAATGTATCTCTAATTGTATATATATGGACATTATATCATTTTACATAGGGTCATCGCGAGTAATCAAACCCCGAACCGACGTCTAGCATTCAAAACCGACACGTTTCCGAGTCCGGTGAGTTCATACCCCTACCCTTTTTCACTGTTTTCACTGTTTTCTGGGGGGGAACACAAGCAAAGTACAAGGGAATTCTTGTACTCAAAACATGTTTTCAAATGTGTATTTCACATTTCGTATGATTTTATAACTGATTACCACAACTGATAACAGATCGAACATACAGATTACGTAACATATATTTGTGAAATAAGTCTTTAAACTAGTATGTTTTACATGTATTTCACAAATGGTTTTCCACATTTTTATCAGTTAAAAGCATGACATTAAAACATCTGAATATAATACCTGTACACTGTTTTGTCCTCGGTAACACTCCACGCACATACGCGAGTGGAGGACTTTCATATTATTACTAGTAAATTTGTTATTCCGGTACGATTGGAGACACGTCCTCGGAGAACACTCCACCTGGAATACGCGAGTGGAGGACTACACCCATAACCAGAATCTCTGGTATTTAGAGAGCGTGACTTGAGTGTATAGATCTATACGGGGCTGACTACCCCACACATGGCTGCTAGCTACAGCCGAACAGAAATGGTTCAAGGGTGACGAAAGTCATAAGTATGTGGACGACTTATTGCCACATGTGGACTACTTATTGCCACAAGTTTCAGTCTATTGTATGGTTATGGAACTCGCAATTAGGATAACAGAGATTTACTTACAGTAATAATGGATTTCTTTATTCATCGTTTACATCTTTTACTTACTATAACTAACATTCAGGAAGGTACGGGACCTTCCTGGGGAAAACATGGAATCTAATCACGATTACATCTTTTACATCTTTCACATCGTTTACATAAGATACATATATGCAGGAAAGCATGGGGCTTTCCTGGGTAACACTTACATAACTAGAAAGAGTCACAGAATGGATAACATTACATCTTTTACAATTTGTAACATACAATAAGGAAAGTATGGGACTTTCCTGGTAACACATGATAAGTAAACAGAACAGTTTAACCAGTCAGATAACCAACTATACATTTTCACATGAGTAAACATGTTTTCAGTGTACAAACTTACTATACTTTACATTTGTGAAACAATAACCAACTTTTAAGAAAATACGGGATTTTCTTGGTGTACATAACATTTCAGAAACAGAAAGGAAACCGATACATTTTCGTAAAACAAAACCGATTATGAACTCACCAGCTTTATGCTGATTTTCAAACCACTTGTGTTCTCAGGTCAGCGTTAGAACAGGTAACCGAAGATCCTTTTGCATGAAGACGGTGTACATGAAGACCCGTTACATTTTGTCTATATATGCTATGTATCACAATTGTACAAACTTTACTTTTGAAACAACTGTAAAACTGTTATTATGTAATGTAATGCTTGTTTTACTTTGCTTACTATGTACATTGGATTTAATATTCAACACGGTAGTCAACCCCGGAAATGTATTCCGCCTTCGGTTTTCGGGGTGTGACAGATTGGTATCAGAGCCCTTGTTTATAGTGAATAAAGTATACCAAACCTTACATGGTATAAAACTATAAACACTAGAGGGCCTAAGTGCTCTGAATTAAAAGTATCTTCAAACTACAAGTATTTTCAAAAGTATACAAGTATACCAAACCGTCGCCATCCTTAACCACAAGTAGAACAGAACATAAGTAAATGGGTGTTGTGTACTACGGTTAAACCTGGGCAGTTATGTAGTCGTGTCTAGGGTCAATATGGCCTAGCCAACTATATTCATTCGAGACACGGCCAACATGTGTTTGGGAGTGGTTGTAGTATGTGGCATGCCTAAAACTTACCCTAATATCCCAACATCGAATCATTATCGTAAACAATTCATGAAATACTATGGGAGTATTTCTCGATTCCAATCATCTGTAGTAATCCTCATTCGAGTAGTTTTCTGTGATTACTCTTAGCGATAAATTATCTGTTCGATAACTCTTTCCTGCTTTATCGCTTACTCGAATCATATAACTGTCATGCCTATCGATTCAATGTAGAGGACTTACCATCCTCTTTTCCTTGATCTTATTAGATCAAGATGCCTCCCCGAAAGAGACCTAGCTCAAAGAACAACGACAATCCTTCTTCGCCGCCACCTCCTCCCCAGTTTGACTTAGCATCAGTTCAGACAATGATGACAGCTGCAATGGTAGCAGCTATGTCACAAATGAACCCTAGTGGTTCAGGTGGTGGTACTCAATCTCAAAACCTTGAGGGTAGCCAGGGACACCAAAGAGGGGGTTCCTATAAGGATTTCATGAATACGAAACCAACATCCTTTAATGGCGCTGGAGGTGTCATTTCTTTATCTCGATGGTTCGAGAAAATCGAGTCCATCTTTGAAATCTGTACTTGTGCGGAATCCGATAAAGTCAAATTTGCAGCCTGTACCTTCGCGGATAAAGCTTTGACTTGGTGGAATGGCCAAGTCAAATCTCTAACCTTACCCACAGCCAATGCCATGGGCTGGGAAGCCATGAAGGAACTTGTCATTGCTGAATACTGCCCCCGTGGTGAAATGCAGAAATTAGAGCACGAGCTTTGGAACCTGAAGATGAAAGGTTCCAACATTGCTGCATATACTTCCCGATTTGATGATCTTGCACTTCTCTGCCCGGGATTAGTCACTCCTGAAAACAAAAAGATCGAAAGGTTTGTTTGGGGATTATCTCAACCAATAAAGAGTCATGTTCTGGCTGCTCGTCCGGATACCTACGATAGTGCCAAGACCTTAGCACAAATTCTGATTGATCACAACGACGATGTCAAGGAAATCACTACCACTTCTGAGCCGACTCAAAGGAGTGGTGAAAAGAGGAAATTCTGGAAGAAGAAGAAGGGTCAATCTTCTCAAGGATCATCTAAGAAACAACATACGGTAGCAGTCAATGCTGCTACTGCTACTCCTATGGTTGCTGTTTCTGCCATGGGATCCACTGCCTCAACTCCTACCAGTAAATATGCTGGTAACCTCCCTCTGTGTGACAAGTGTAAATACCATCATCATCCTGGTCCTTGTCGAGAATTGTTTTGCACCAACTGTGGTAAGAAAGGGCACACAGTTCGATACTGCAGAACTCCTACCCAATCAGCTAATCAATCATCGGGAGCAGGTGTTAGTCAAGCCTGCTACAACTATGGTGGATTCGGGCACTTTAAAAGGGATTGTCCCAAGAAGTCAACTGCTGGTAACACTGGAAGGGTCCTAACCATGGGACGGGAGGAAGCAGTTGCTGATCCCACTGTTGTTTCGGGTACGTTCCTTCTCGACAATTCACATGCTAGTATTCTTTTCGATTCGGGTGCTGAAAGGAGTTTTGTTAGTCATGCATTCAAACATAATCTAAAACCAAATCCTCAACCACTAACTGAAATGTTTACCGTCGAGATGGCTAATGGTGAGAAAGAAAGCGCAATCGACGTATTCATAGGTTGTACGCTTACCCTAAATGATCACTCATTTCCTATAGACCTCATGCCCATTTCCATTAAGAGCTTTGATGTTATCATTGGCATGGATTGGTTGAGTCCCAATCATGCTGACATTCTTTGTTACGAAAAAGCTATCCGTCTCAATCTTCCTTCGAATCAAACTCTCATAATCTATGGCGATAAACCCAGTTCCAACCTTCATATCATTTCTTGCATCAAAGCTCGAAAGCTCCTTCGAAAGGAGTGTGTTGCATTCTTAGCTCATGTGATCAACGAGAAACAAGAAGTTAGAGACCTCGCGAGCATTCCTGAAGTCTATAACTTTCCCGATGTGTTTCCCGAAGAACTTCCAGGAATTCCTCCCGAACGTCAGGTCGAGTTCCGTATTGACCTAATTCCTGGAGCTACTCCCGTAGCAAAATCCCCGTATCGCTTAGCTCCCGCAGAAATGCAGGAGTTATCCAATCAACTCAATGAGTTGCTTAGTAAAGGATTCATTAGGCCAAGTTCCTCACCCTGGGGAGCTCCGATTCTGTTTGTCAAAAAGAAAGATGGATCCTTTCGGATGTGTATCGACTATCGTGAGCTGAACAAGTTAACCGTTAAGAACCGATATCCTCTTCCAAGAATAGACGACCTCTTCGATCAACTCCAGGGAGCCAGTTACTTCTCTAAGATAGACCTTCGGTCGGGGTACCATCAGTTATGAGTCCAGGAGAATGATGTTCCCAAGACAGCTTTTAGGACTCGGTATGGACACTACGAGTTTGTAGTGATGCCCTTCGGTCTAACCAATGCACCTGCTGTGTTCATGGACCTGATGAACCGGGTGTGCCGTCCCTTCCTAGACAAATTCGTTATCGTGTTCATTGATGACATCCTCGTCTACTCCCGAAGTGAAGAAGACCATAAACAGCACCTAAGGCTAGTGTTAGAAACTCTTAGATCCGAAAAGCTTTACGCAAAATTTTCCAAATGTGAATTCTGGTTACGGAAGGTAACTTTCCTCGGTCACGTAGCAAGCGAGGAGGGTATTCATGTAGATCCTTCCAAGATTAAAGCGATAGAGAGTTGGTCGGCACCGAAAACGCCCACGGAAATTCGTCAATTCTTGGGTCTAGCCGGCTACTATTGACGATTCATTCAGAACTTTTCCAAAATCGCCAAACTTTTAACCGCTCTAACACAGAAAGGTGTACCCTTTTGTTGGAGTGATAAGCAAGAAACTGCATTCCAAACGTTGAAGAGAGCCTTATGCAGCGCGCCTGTCCTGTCTCTGCCCGAAGGGACAGAGGACTTCGTTGTCTACTGCGATGCGTCTAATCAAGGATTAGGCTGTGTGCTTATGCAAAGAGGAAAGGTGATTGCCTATGCCTCTAGACAGCTGAAAGCACACGAAGTCAACTATACCACACACGACTTGGAGCTAGGAGCAGTAGTCTTCGCATTGAAGATTTGGAGACATTATCTCTACGGGACCAAGTGCACAATCTTCACTGATCACAAGAGTCTGCAGCACATCTTTAATCAAAAAGACTTAAACATGAGGCAACGACGATGGGTAGAATTACTCAGTGACTATGAGTGTGAAATCCGTTACCACCCCGACAAGGCCAATGCGGTAGCAGATGTCCTTAGCCGAAAGGATAGTACAAGCCACAAAGCGAAGAACCAGACGATGACCATCCATTCCAACTTACCTACGCAAATCCGAGAAGCTTAGTATGCAGCCCTCAAACCTGAAAACGTGTCAGATGAAAGCTTGAGAGGAATGGAAAAGAAACTTGAGATCAGAGGTGACGGAGTTCACTGTTTCATGAATCGAATCTGGATTCCCAAATCCGGTGGATTCAGGGAAATAGTCATGGAGGAAGCACATAGAACCAAATACTCTGTTCACCCGGGTCCAGACAAGATTTATCTGGATCTCAAGAAACAATACTGGTGGCCAAACATGAAAGCTGATATAGCTACATTTGTGGGCAAGTGTCTGACTTGCGCCAAAGTCAAAGTCGAACATCAGAAACCTTCAGGTCTGCTCCAACAACCCGAGATTCCCGAGTGGAAATGGGAGATGATTACCATGGACTTCATCACCAAATTACCCAAGTGTTTTAGTGGGTACGATACCATATGGGTAATTATAGATCGCTTGACAAAATCCGCTCACTTCATCCCAATCAAAGAATCATACAAAATGGAGAGACTCGCGCGAATCTACATTCATGAGGTAGTACGTCTACACGGTATACCTGTATCCATTATCTCTGATCGAGATAGTAGGTTTACCTCCAGATTCTGGCAATCTCTTCAGAAAGCCCTTGGAACCAAACTAGATATGAGCACGGCGTATCATCCTCAGACCGATGGACAGAGTGAGAGAACAATCCAAACCCTGGAGGACATGCTTCGGGCATGTGTCATTGACTTTGGAAAGTCGTGGGATACACACCTATCCTTGATTGAGTTCTCATACAACAACAGTTACCACACCAGCATTAGGGCTGCTCCGTTCGAAGCCCTATACGGTCGTAAGTGCAGATCCCCTCTGTGCTGGGCCGAGGTGGGGGATACACAGTTAGCCAGGAGTCGAGTCCCCGACAGTGCTCTTACTGGTCCTGAAATCATCCGCGAAACCACCGAAAAGATCATTCAAATCCGTAACCGATTGAAAGCCTCACGTGATCGTCAGAAAAGTTACGCTGATAATCGTCGGAAACCACTAGAATTCCAGGTTGGAGACCGTGTCCTGTTAAAAGTCTCGCCCTGGAAAGGCACTGTAAGCTTTGGAAAGCGTGGGAAACTTAATTCGAGGTATATTGGACCCTTTGAGATCCTCTCCAGGATTGGTCTAGTTGCCTATAAACTTCGTTTACCTCACGAACTCAGTAACATTCATCCTGTCTTTCATGTTTCAAATCTTAAAAAGTGCCTATCCGATGAAACCCTAACAATTCCCTTAGACGAGATCGAGATCAATGAAAACCTCAACTTTGTGGAGGAACCGATCGAAATCATGGATCGAGAAGTCAAACGTACAAAACAAAGTCGCATCCCGTTAGTGAAGGTTCGCTGGAATGCCAAGCGGGGACCGGAATTCACTTGGGAACGGGAAGACTCAATGAAACAGAAGTATCCACAACTATTTTCTTATCCATGATTTGTATCTTGTCTTATGTTCTAAACTTGAATTTCGGGACGAAATTCCCTCTAACGGGGGAATAATGTAACAACCCGAAATTTCTGCATCATTTTAATGTAACTCTTTCGCGCAACCGATCGTCATTCCGATTTCCAATTTCCGATTTCTCCGTTTAATTATGTCATTAATTAGGACACATTTAAAATGACTTAATGGGTGTCTTAATACATTTAGAAATCAATTTAACACCCAACTTTAGCGATCGGAATAATTCTAGAATTTACCGTATCGGGTTACGGTAACTCAATCGGGTACGACCAAAAACCCCGTCTAACGCCGGTATCGGGTAAAATTCCACCGTGTCCAAAACTTAAACGCTATATAAACATGTTTAAGACTTCATTTGAAGCCTTTGGCCAATTTCTCACTAAACTCTTACAACCTCTCTCCTCAAGCTAGAATTAAGGTCCAAATCACAAGTTTAAGGCTTCAAATCTTTAAGGTAACCTCCCTAACATGTTATTCAACACCTTTAGCCTTCAAATTGAGGAATTAGTCGAGTTTTAGGGCCAAGAACATGAGTTTACGGCCAAGGAACAAGCTTGGGCCGTAAACTCCATTTAATGGGGTTTTAAGCCCTTAAACTCCTTCCTAAACTCAATTGGACTTTAGATATGGCTATGGGACTTCAAGATATGGACTTAGAACATTTAAAACTATGATTTTAAGCCATTTAAAGGAGTTTACGGCCAAGGCATAAGCTTAGGCCGTAAACTCAAGTAAAAGGGGTTTTTCATGCCCTAAAACCCTTCCAAATCACTCCTATGGCTTAGATATGAATTGTAGGACCTTGGTTTTAGCATTTGGATACTTGAAACATGAATTTTGTGGGACTTATGTGAGTTTACGGCCAAGGATAGTGGTTGGGCCGTAAACTCCCCAAAATGTGACATAAACCCAATTCTAAAGTGTTAAAAAGCCATCCAACACCACCAAAAGACTTGGAATAAATCAAGGGACCAACCAAAAATGCTTTAAGGGTCTAAAACACATCATTTGTGGGACTTATAATGGTTTACGGCCAAGGCTTGTTCTTGGGCCGTAAACTCCAAAACTTTTGGTGTTAGAATGCAAACTAAACACCCCTAAAGCCTTTAGATGAATTTTAGAAGCCCTTCTATACAAGTTTTAGACCTTGAAACACTTTGTATGACCCTACATTAGAGTTTACGGCCATGAGGAGGGTCTCATGGGCTGTAAACTCCATAACACCCCTCAAATGTCACATAAAAATCATACTAGGTCTTGGAATAATCTTATGAATCACATGTGATTTATTTTAACAACATTTGACACCCATTTCATGAAGATTAAGGAGTTTACGGCCAGGAGCCTATACTGGGCCGTAAACTCCCATAAAATAAGCATTTTGATGATTTAAATTCAGTCCAAGTGTTCCAAGACAATTTAGAAAATCCATTCTAGCAACCTCTAGGTCCATTTGAGCCCTTAAACCCTCAAAACCACACCAACATGAGTTTACGGCCGTAAACTCATGTGTGAGTGTGTTTCATGGTTGTAAACTCATGTACATGTTTACTTATGGAGAGTAAACTCATGTCCCAAGTCCCTAGTGCCATTACAAGTCCGAAGATGTCACCCGGGTCATTCCAAACGCTCGTTTTGAGGTGTTTAACCTCATTCGAGTGTAATGTTCCATATGATTAGTGAATGTATCTCTAATTGTATATATATGGACATTATATCATTTTACATAGGGTCATCGCGAGTAATCAAACCCCGAACCGACGTCTAGCATTCAAAACCGACACGTTTCCGAGTCCGGTGAGTTCATACCCCTACCCTTTTTCACTGTTTTCACTATTTTCAGGGGGGGGGGGGGAACACAAGCAAAGTACAAGGGAATTCTTGTACTCAAAACATGTTTTCAAATGTGTATTTCACATTTCGTATGCTTTTATAACTGATTACCACAACTGATAACAGATCGAACATACAGATTACGTAACATATATTTGTGAAATAAGTCTTTAAACTAGTATGTTTTACATGTATTTCACAAATGGTTTTCCACATTTTTATCAGTTAAAAGCATGACATTAAAACATTTGAATATAATACCTGTACACTGTTTTGTCCTCGGTAACACTCCACGCACATACGCGAGTGGAGGACTTTCATATTATTACTAGTAAATTTGTTATTCCGGTACGATTGGAGACACGTCCTCGGAGAACACTCCACCTGGAATACGCGAGTGGAGGACTACACCCATAACCAGAATCTCTGGTATTTAGAGAGCGTGACTTGAGTGTATAGATCTATACGGGGCTGACTACCCCACACCTGGCTGCTAGCTACAGTCGAACCGAAATGGTTCAAGGGTGACGAAAGTCATAAGTATGTGGACGACTTATTGCCACATGTGGACTACTTATTGCCACAGGTTTAAGTCTATTGTATGGTTATGGAACTCGCAATTAGGATAACAGAGATTTACTTACAGTAATAATGGATTTCTTTATTCATCGTTTACATCGTTTACATCTTTTACTTACTGTAACTAACATTCAGGAAGGTACGGGACCTTCCTGGGGAAAACATGGAATCTAATCACAATTACATCTTTTGCATCTTTCACATCGTTTACATAAGATACATACATGCAGGAAAGCATGGGGCTTTCCTGGGTAACACTTACATAACTAAAAAGAGTCACAGAATGGATAACATTACATCTTTTACAATTTGTAACATACAATACGGAAAGTATGGGACTTTCCTGGTAACACATGATAAGTAAATAGAACAGTTTAACCAGTCAGATAACCAACTATACATTTTCACATGAGTAAACATGTTTTCAGTGTACAAACTTACTATACTTTACATTTGTGAAACAATAACCAACTTTTAAGAAAATACGGGATTTTCTTGGTGTACATAACATTTCAGAAACAGAAAGGAAACCGATACATTTTTGTAAAACAAAACCGCTTATGAACTCACCAGCTTTATGCTGATTTTCAAACAGCTTGTGTTCTCAGGTCAACGTTAGAACAGGTAACCGAAGATCCTTTTGCATGAAGACGGTGTACATGAAGACCCGTTACATTTTGTCTATATATGCTATGTATCACAATTGTACAAACTTTACTTTTGAAACAACTGTAAAACTGTTATTATGTAATGTAATGCTTGTTTTACTTTGCTTACTATGTACATTGGATTTGATATTCAACACGGTAGTCAACCCCGTAAATGTATTCCGCCTTCGGTTTTCGGGGTGTGACAATGTGAAGTATCATAACAGTGTAAAGTAGTAAACAAGCAACAACATCATACATTGCATTAAATGGTAAAGTTTTAATACATGTGTGTTCTTTCATAATGTACAACAATAAAAATGAATAATCAAAATATGACTAGTCCTGACAGTGCTCCGTCTTCTCAAGGCCTGGACATCGTACCTGTCTAACTGGTGACCTGAGATTACAAGTTATTTTGAAAGAGAGTATCAGCTTTAAAGCTGGTGAATTCATATGTATTTAGGTGTTATTGCCCTGTTTTGGAATGCTGTTAATAATGTCGTTTAAATCCTTAAATAGAACAGTTGATATAAGTATGAAAGGTGGTCTTCTACCAAGACCCGAATGTTCTGTAAGTAAAATGGTAGTTTTTCCTTTCTAATGACTAGTACTAAAAGTACGTAGTCTAACTCATCGTTTATGTGAATATATCACAAAATAAAGGAAAATAGGAAAATAATATGATAGTCTTCTACCAAGAACTAAATGCTATGTAAGTAAAATGATAGTTTTTCCTTTCTAATGACTAGTACTAAAAGTACGTAATCTAACTCATCGTTTATGTGAATATATCACAAAATAAAGTAAAATAGGAAAATAATATGATAGTCTTCTACCAAGACCTAAATGTTATGTAAGTAAAATGATATTTTTTCCTTTCTAATGACTAGTACTAAAAGTATGTAGTCTAACTCATCGTTTATGTGAATATATCACAAAATAAAGTAAAATAGGAAAATAATATGATAGTCTTTTACCAAGACCTAAATGTTATGTAAGTAAAATGATAGTTTTACCTTTCTATTGACTAGTACTAAAGTACTTAGTCTAACTCATCATTTATGTGAAAGTATAACAAAATAAAGTAAATAGGAAAAACAATAATCATGTAAGTGTTATCCCTGGGTGACCAGGATTAACACAACATCGCCGAAGCGAAAGGTATACCCTATAAACATCCGAAGATTTTCCCCTCACCCTCTGTAGCGGCAGCAGGGTGGAGGGAGGGTTAGTCCCATAATAGCGAATCATCCGAAGATTTTCATTTCATCGTCTGTTGCAACAGTAGATGGAGGAATGGTTAGTTCCGTGGCCGACTCCTAATATAAGCGTTAACCTAATGATCATCTGAAGATTTTCATCTATTCCTCTGTTGCAACAGTAGACGGAGGAATGGTTAGTTCCGTAACTGACTCCTAATATCAGAAACAACCTTAGACATCCATAGATGTTCATTACCCAGTGTTGCTAACAGCTGGGTGCTGGAATGGTTAGTCCCGTATAGACATCCCATTGAACAGGGATAGGTAGGAAAATTTATACAGAAGGTACGAATAAATCTTCCTAATAACTCTAGGTACAAGTATCCAGGTAAGTGAATACAGGATAATGTATCTAAGTAACAGTATTCATGTAAGCGTATTCAGATAAATGTAGCTATGTAAACGTACTCATGTATCATGTAATCCTAGGTAATTGTACTCATGTATCATATAAGGTACTGGTATAGACTCAGGAATGAACTGACTCTTGTGTGATTCCTTGTAATACGAATAATGTTTTGTTTCTTCTAACTATCCCTATAATAATTAACTGGAAAGTAATTGGTTGTTCAAGTAGATTTATACACCCTCGATACACCAGGGTGTGGGAAACTGAACGAAGGATGGAAACTATAACATCAATACATATATAAGAACATATGCGTATAAGTGTAGTTTTGCTCAAGAAGGTAAAAATAATGGTTTTGCAAGATATCTAGGAGTTTTGAACAATAATTAAGAGTGACTTGATGTCATTTCAATAAACATTTTAAAACTAATACTTTTGTTAACAAGGTATTTTATGATAGAAAACCATTTCATGTGTCACCTTTTGAAGTATGTGAAATCTACTGAGTGAAAACATAGTTATAAAATACATAACATTGATTTAATAACATACTGTTTTCTACTTGTATCCCCCCCATTAAAGCATTTAAAATCATTTAAAATATTGATTAAGAGGTATAAACTCACCTGTAGATGGTGATTTCGATGAACTGGATGGTGTAGGATTGTTAGGTGTCAAGTGAGGACTTGTACACATAGTACGATCCTAATGAACATATAATCACACACATATATGCACTCAATTAGTCTTAAATTACAAATTGATAATGTTAAGACATCCTAGACATAATAAACACTTTATATAAGTTTTTTAAGCCCTAAGGATTGCATCTAAGTTAATATGGGACAAGGCACTTGTGTTTAGGGTTCCAAAGGACCCCATATATGAGTTTACTCTCCATATACCATCACACATGGAGTTCGCGGTTGTAAACTCTTGAGTTTACGGCCGTGAACTCACCATCTTGGTGATATTTTGTGTTTTGAAGTCCCAAATGATCCCTAGAATTATTCCAACTTGGTGGTTAAATTCTTGGAAGGGTATAAGGCATATAAATATCCCTTTGAGGAGTTTACGGCCCTAAGGCCATTTCCCTTAGAGTTTGCGGCTGTAAACTCTAAAGGATGGGTGTTTTTTATGCTTTCAAGTCTCTTGCACAAGTGGTATAGGTTCTAGACTTTTATTCCAAGCATATGAAGGCCTTTGACACACTTTGGTGCCCTTTAATCATGTTTACGACCCAAGAACCATGTCATGGCCGTAAACTCACTTTGGAAGGTGTTTTTGATGGTTTAATGTCCTTGATTTATGTAGGAGTAATTCTTAGTAATTGTCTATGGCTTTAGGTGCTTTAAAAGCACTCTTTTGTCCATGTTTTTGGAGTTCATGGTCCAAGATCCTCTTGGGCCGTGAACTCCCATACATATGTGTTTCTTTGATGTTTTCATGTCCCAAATACTCTTATAAACAAGCCTAAGGCAATAGTATATCGCAAGGGAAAGGCTAGGCATTGTTTCGGGAGTTTACCACCCAAGAACACCTTGGGGAGTAAACTCCTAAACCTAGTGATTTAGCCATGAAATCTATGTTATGAACACATTTAAAGCTATATAACACTACTAGATAGGGGTACTCACGATTTGGGATAAAAACCCGAGGATCCGTGAGAGAGAAAATGGCTTTTCTCTAGTTGGAAATGCGAATAATGAATGAATTTGGTTCAGAATTCTATTTATAGTCCTGAGATATTTTTGGCAGAAAATATTTTGATCTCTAATATAATAGAGTGTTGGAATAAAAGTGTTGCACAAAACTCTAGTGCATCCACTCTCCTGATATCTCCTTAAGTGTAAATCGTGAAAAACTCTAACTTATACCCAAAGTTTGGAATTTCTCTGTAACTGTTCTAACTTCTATTGGTTTGATATGGTTTGTTCATAATGAAATTTTCGGGTTGTCACAGATATAAACGTGTTCAAGTTTGGTTTTGCACATATCAAGAAATTCATAGATAACTACTATGATTGCTTGGCGTTAACGAATGAACAACTTGCATCTGTTCGGGGAAAACAAGTGATAGTTCCTTGGGAGTCTACTTTATCTCAAACAGAATTGAGAAAATATTCAGATGGAGAGATATGCCTTAAACCTTTTGGCATGGTTTTCGCAGGGAAGGATACGAAGGGGAAGCCAAATAAATTTTTGTTCAAAGTCTCAAAAATTGAAAGATATACAACTTCGCAATATACGAATTTCATAGTTCGTATGAATAATTTCTCGAAGAAAAATGAAGGAGATAGGAAGGAGCTCAAAAAGATTATTTTATGGTATTCAGAAATCAGAAGAACAATTAACTCAGCTATTCAACGTCTATCAGACTGAATAGTTTCGACTGTTTACAAAGGGGGAGATTGTAGAGATTATAAATTGTAAAAGTCGAAATAGTTTTTTCTTTTGTTTCGCATGTTAGTTATTTTACTAAGTCACATTTTGTGCAAAATGTATTGCTCTAGACTTAGTATATTTTTTGTACACTCAACTTTCCTATAAATAGGGACTGAGGATAGAAGTATAAGGATACTTTTTCTCTCTACTTATTGTAATCAGTTTCTTCATCAATATAAGATCTAATTAATATTTACATCTTGTGTGCATACTTTTCATTCATACAAATCATGATTGCATTCTAAATGTCGATAACAATTCCCTTCAAATTTGTTCATCTATATGTGGTTTTGTTGAATCATTGAGTATTGGTCATTCATGGAAGGACATGTAGAGCCAAAATTGAAAATTAGAAAAATCTTGCTATTTGAAAGTAAAAGAAGTCATTATTTAGTATTTGCACATTTATTCTAAAAAATGTTTCATAATACGTTTGTATTTTTTTCGTTGGTATTTATGTTTCGGGTTGGTATTGTTTTGAAGGTTTTCGACAACTTCGTTTGAAGTTAAGAACCGAGACTGGTATGGACCTGACATGTCAACTGAATTAATAGGTAAACAACAATCAGGTTACTTTGAAGTTGAAAATCGAAAGGTACAATCCAGGCTCTATATCTTCATGTAATAGCTTTTTTTTATAAATATTATTTTCCTTTTCTGGTGCTATACTACAGTTGAATCCCGATTATTTATTTTTTGTCATTTATGACATAGAAGTTGCATACTGAGAGGTGGTTTATGTAATTTTTATCATTAATTTACTTAATAGAAGCATCAGCCAACTTGGACTTAGTTTTTATTTTATATTTTTTATTTAAATGTTTCTATTTTATCAAATTGTCGTGTATAT
Source organism: Lactuca saligna (assembly GCF_052625555.1). Taxonomy (NCBI): domain Eukaryota; kingdom Viridiplantae; phylum Streptophyta; class Magnoliopsida; order Asterales; family Asteraceae; genus Lactuca; species Lactuca saligna. The sequence continues at coordinate 79,965,877 of NC_136418.1, forward strand.
TTGACCAAAACATCATGTAAATGTTTATATTTGACAAAAGCATCATGTAAATGTTTTTATTTGATTAAATTGATCTTCTAAATCGTCTTTTGTTAATTGTAGAGGTTGTTTTTTGATCAACATGCATCGTCTTCTGCAAGTGTTTTTTGTTTCAATCCTCTAAATAAGCCTGGTACAAATATTTATCCAATTATATCAGTATCCAAATTATCAAATTTCCCTTTAAGTTGCTGATAGTGATGCTCTTCTTTTCTCTTTACATAACAGCTTTATTAAAGCGTCCCACAACACCTCCAAATATTGAGTATTAAACAACTGATTCTAAAAATGTATCGAAGATAACAAGGACATTTGGATGGTGAAGGTTCATTAGTGTTGAGGTAAGACATGTATAACCAAAGTTTTTATTAAATCCATGGAAGTGCTTTTTAATCTAATAATTCTGATGTAATAATGATGAATTTTATCCTTATTTTATAGAAAATATGGTAGTTGCATCAAGTTCCATATTGACTTTTACATACATAGGTTAGCCAGTTAGGCTCACATGTTACAAAATGAGATAAATAATGGTCATGGTTGTTGATAAATGGAAAAATAATAGATGATTTCTCTTTCCTGATGCTAAAAAATCTTACCATTATAATTCAAATTTGATATCAACTACAAAAATTAGATTTTATATCTTCCAATTATTATTTTTTTTCCTGTGTTCTTAACAAATTTATGTTGCAGGGCAAGATTGCGTTTGCAAAAATTCATACAAAATGAATTTCCTTATCACATTCAAGTTATCTTTATGGCATGATATTGTAAGTACATTGAGTTTATGTATAAAAGTACATTGCATTTAAAAGAATTCATTATACTTAGGGGTGGGTGGAAGAAATCAGCTTAATTCGAGTCTTCCATTTTCTTGAAAATGACTAAATTACCCCCATTATTGACTTTGAGATGAGTAAAAAAGGCAAATTATGAAATATTTGTATCATTCTATTTTCACTTCCGACCTTTTATATGTACTTCGTTGAGATGTTGAGTTTGGTGTTAAGTCAGTTTCTTCTTCGATTCTGTTTAATGTGTCGTTTCCTGGTGGTTATGAATAACTTCTTAATGAGGTTGGAATGTAGGATTTCAACAATAGTGCTTAAAATTTGTTTGTTCTTTTGACATAGATTCATGACAACAACAAAGTATCTAAAAATTTGAAGTTAAACTTTGTGATTAATAGGCAAAAGAAGCAACTTAAATAGCTTTGAAGGATGGAATACAGTTGATGGTTAGTTAGTTCATTAATTATTCTTATTATAGATGGAAGATGCAAAAAAATTAAATGTCAATATTTTCTATGGAGTTTATACCTCACAACTTTCAACCACAATAGATTGAATTTCCAACAACTGGACTGGAATCAGTGCCAACTTTTTTCTTATCCAAGGAAATATGCAAATGAAAAATGGCTACAAAAACCAGAATAGTATGTAAATAAACAATCTATGTAATACTAATATCAGTTTTCACATTGTTATATATATGACAATTTTCATCAGTTATTTCACCTTCCACTTTCACTCCCAGAAAAACTGAAACAATGAAGTCCAACCTACAAAAATATCATCAAGGAGCTCCCAGAGGAGTACGCACACATCTTACTTTCTTTCGCATTAACAACTATATGCGAATCCGTATGATATTTTGCTAATCTTTTGGTAGCATCAATAGATGTTATGATGTTTCTATGTAATTATTCGTGATCATAAATAAGTTGGTATTATATCTTTTTTTTGTCCTTTATGTTTTATTATTTAAATCCTTATTCAATCAACAGAAACATTCTCATAAACAATATTAAAAACTTGATAACCAAAATTTAGGAACATTCACTCTCTAGAAAAGAATAAATATGATAACATAAAAATCATAAAAAAATTTACAGAAAAAATAAATTTAATGAATGATTCACTAATATTAGATGATGAATGGTTATAACGATTGACCAAAAAATCGTAATACCAACTGAACCCCGCAACGCGGGGGCAACTCTTTCCTAGTTTTAATGAAAACCTGGTCCCTCAAAGACAAGTAAAATAAAGATTGAACAAAAATATTATTTATTCTTCGGTATACACATGTTCAATTAGCAATAACAAGAAAGCCAAATTGTTTATATTCTGAGCTAATTTGAGTTTGAACCAGCTTTACACCCTAAAAATCATTTAGGTAATAATTTTTTTTTAATAATATACACTACATATCCCATAAATTTTGGGCCCTGGAGACGTGGGCCCTGGGCGGTCGCCTGGGTTGCCCACCGTCTGGATAGGCTCTGATTAGTTAGTCATTTCATAATTAGTTGGTTAGTTCCTTGCTTTGTATATAATTCATATATTAGCTTCCTTGTAACTAAATTCATTCAATGAGAAATCAATCAAACATTTCTCTCATCAAATCCTTCAATTTGTAATTACAGGGGCATGTCCTTTTATCTGAAAGATCTTTATGTCTAAGAGTCATTATAGAATGATATTTGCTAATGACATGTGATCTTATAGGGTCTCACCTTATAACAAATTATGACTAATTGATTATTTATTAGATTAATTTAATTATTAACAAAATATTATCGAAACTTGTATTTAATTGGAGAATTATTATTTTATGAAAAATAATATTTTAACAACTAGTTGGGAAATTATTATTTCTTGGAAATAAAAATAAAAGAGAACAAAATTAGTTATATTCATATGGAAAGAATATATATATATATATATATATATATATATATATATATATATATATATATATAAGTAGGTTCATGCGAATATATATATATATATATATATATATATATATATATATATATATATATATATATATATATATATATATATCATGTACATTTATTTGGGCACTTTGAGTAACCATCTAGTTGGAACGTGTAACTACTAGTTAGTAAGAAAGAGTCAAACACACTCTTGGCCCATAGCTCCTTCATGAAAGTCATAGGTGTGTATTTGGATGTGAGATTTGCTTGCTTCACTTGCATTTTACATCTCATACCTTCTTACATAATCATACTTCCTTACTTAATGAGAGATGGTCCTTTCTTACATGTAAAGTAGTATATAAAGAAGAGTAAGGGATAAAAAGTAGCTAATTTTTTTTTCTCACAATTATCTTCTTTTTATCTCACAAAACCGTGAGCATCCTTGCTCCATTCCGTCTCCTCTTTAGCAAAATCTTGTGTAGAGTTTGAGTGCTTTTGAGTTGCTTCTCCTTAAGACCTATTTGGTATATGTCTTAAGGCTTAAGAAAAACTTATATACAAGTGAAGACTAGCATCTTTTGTAGTTTACTCTTGCTTGGTGGATACTTCTAGAGAAGCTCTACTTTGAGTTGTTTCTCATCTTCATCAACTTCCAACCTCCCGAGAGGAATCAAATTCTTCAAAGGTTATTTTTAACATTCTTCATCTAGGTAATTTATAATTTTGACCCTTAGTATGAATTTTATTTGCAAAATTGGTCTTATGGCTCTTTAAGTGGAAAACCATGGTTGCCTAGTATGCTGAGCGTACTCCTGGTATGCTGGGTGTACATGGCTGATGGCCGAAACCTAATTTTTAGGGCTTGGACCCTATTTAAGCATCATTAACTCCCAAGACCTCTTCCTCTCACCAACCTCCCTTGCCCACTTCATCCCTTATAAACCCTAATCCATGTTTATGTTGTTTTAAGCTTATTTTTGGTGTTTGGTGTCCAATCTTGAAGGAAGGAAGCCACTGGAAAGCAAGGAAGGAACTCCAAGCTTTATAGATCTAAGTCTTACACTCCTTGAACAACCTCCTGAAGGTATAAAGGTCTAAACTTGATGAGTATATCTCTAGATCTTGCTAGTTTTAGAAGTTATGTACTTTTAGTCCCATATTCTTGGTCTAAGTGAGTATGGATTACTCCAGACATAATGAGTTGTCGTTTTGGATGTTTTAGAGTGTATTGGGTTATAAAAATGGAATCTTGATTGTTCATATCCCCCCATGCATGCTCTTTAGTGGTATACAACCTTGTGTTAAGTTAGGATTTTGGTGTTCAGCACTTAATAGCCATTTGGAAATTTTATGATTTGGAACGTTATTTAGGACTAGATCTAGGCCTTGGACGAAAGGACATAAGATAATAAGCAATTAATGAGAAATTTTCCATCTGACTGAGTACGGTGGCCATACTTTTGAGTACGCTGCACATACTCCATGTAACATCCCAAACTTCAGAAGTATATTTTAGGGGACTTATGTGTAAATTAAGGAGTCTAATCAACGAGTAGGTATGCCTACTCGTCGAGTTGGAGCGGGTTTTGGCCATGTGTTAAGTGACCAACTCGCCGAGTCGGCGGCTGAACTCGACGAGCTGGTGTTGGGAAGAGAAAACCCTAATTTTAGGGTTTGAACCCTATTTAAAGGACCTTAAGTCCTTACCTCAGCCCCCTTATCACCCCTTAACGTCCAGAAGTAGCCCTAACCAATCCAAACCCCCATTTTGAGTGTGTGAAGGAGGGAAAGTGTGTTTTGAAGCAATTGCAAGAAGAAGGCTTGGAGTTTAAGAAGATCATAGAGGAGTTGGTGGGTTCGATTTCTCTGCTCAGTGGCATTAGTTTGAAGGTAGCAAGTCGTTACCTTGAGCTTGTTACATCTAGATATATTCATGGATGAGATTTAGGGCTACTTAGCATGTTTAGGATCCATTTCGGGTTTTGAGTCTAGATCTTAGGTTGCAACTTCAGATCTAGACTTGTCTTGGTCCATGAAATCATAAAGTATCAGCCCTTTAGCTTATTTGTGAGCATTCTTGCCATGAAACTTCTCCCGAGCTTGTATTGAGCCAAAATCACCTTGCATACATGTAAAGTTTGCACCTTTACGTGAGAAACATGCCCTAGAAGGTTGGATCTATAGTTTGGAACAATTGGTTAGCTCAAAATCATTGGATTATAGATTAGGGCAAAGGAACTCAGTGATTCGGGCTGCCCGATTCGGCAAGTCACATTAGGGTTACAAGTCTCGAGTTGTGATTCAACTCGGCGAGTCTAGGAGATTACTCGATGAGTCTTCTGGGGTTTCCCCGACTTTTGGACATGTTTGGACTCGACGAGTTTCCTAGAAACTCGGTGAGTCAATGAGGGTTTCATGACTCTGTGAGTTTTGGAAGAACTCAACAAGTCAGTATAGTGCACTCGGCGAGTAAGATGGACTGTTGACCTCAACTGTTGACTTTGACTTTAACCAAGAGTGTAACATCCCAAAAATCGTGACCAAAAATTTCTTTTAAATAATTACTCACCCATAAATATTAAAACATTTAAATCATACTACAAGGGTTTTATGACAAATCAGTGTATCTTTTCAAAACACTTATTCATTTTATCAGAGTAAACATCCCAGGCTAAACTTATTGGTGTGTTCTATGAGATCATCCCGAGCCCTTGCCTCCGCTACAAGAAGTACCTGAAACCAAAACTGAAAACTGTAAGAACGAAACTTAGTGAGTTCCCCAACCTAGCAATACCATACATATCTATTGATCCAAACATGCCATATATAACCATGAGCACATAATCACATATTGGGCCCCCTCCTGCTGCATTGGGCCTCGCCCGCCATCGAACCCCATCCTTCATCAGGCCCCGCCTGTCATCAGGTCCCACTTGGCATTGAGCCCCACTCGGTATAGATATTTGTTTCCCTTAGGCCTTTCCTGTCTCTAAGCCTCGACCGCCATACACATAAATACGATCAAATAACATACTGAAACATACATAAACATTTCCTATCCATACCCTGATCTAATGTCTTGCCTACTTGGGCCCCGCCCCTAGTCTGCAACTGAAGTAGTGGAACCCCGTACACACTCCTACTAGTTGTGAGATACGGGCCCCCGCCCACACTCACATCCTTCCTACTACGGGCCTCACCCCTGATATGCTAATATCGAGATATGGAACCCCATCCATACTCAGCTAGTGATGAGATATGGGCCCTCGCCCACACTCACCTCCCTACCAAGCACATACAAGTATCCTGAAGACAACAAGTATAAACTAACGTACTACATAAAAATATTCCTCGGGATTACCTCGACATCGGACCCTTGGCTTGGAGAATTCCTATTATCTAATGTAATTCAGCCTTACCCCCGACATCGGACCCTCAGTCCAGAACCTATCATACTGACACATGAAAGAATCACAAAGACCTCTAGCATCATAACACTCCTTGGGCCTCGCCCGACATCGGGTCGTAACCCGGAACATATATCAATAAGTGCTAGGGCTAACCCCCAGGTCTTCCTTCTATATATAAGCATAAACATGTGACAACCCGAAACTTCTATCTTGTATAATTGGTCAATTCTATCAATGTTAAGCTTGATTCTATCACCTTTTAGCACCGTTTAAGGTTTTGTGAAAGTGTTCTAAGCCTAGTACAATCAAAGTTTGGGTTCTAGGTCGAAATATTCCAAGTCATAGCACAACATTCGGGCCAAACACCCCTCTAGGAGGAGTATACAGTCGTACACATGGGTGTATACCCACCCCATGGCCGCACACTTGGGGTGGTGGGTTACCCACCTCTATATATATGAGGAGACCTCCTTTCCTTCACTCTTTTCTTCTTTTGGCTGCACACCACTACTTTCTCTCTTTAGATTCTTCAATCGGGAACCCTTCAAAGGCTTCAAAAAATGTAAGTAATTCATCCCCTAACTTGTTATACTTGAAAGACCACTTGATTCTTCATGTTTCAACACTTGTTCTTCATCTCTTGAAGGTGTATGGCCACACAACTTCATAATGGTGGCCGTACACACGTTAAAGGCTCTCAAATGTGAGAGTTTGGCCCCTATCTTCTAGTTGGACATGATCTTAGCCTTAATGCACCTAAAAGTCGACAACTTGGGCATGAAAATGAAGACTGTACGGCCGCACACCCCTCTATACAGCCACACACACCTTTGTATGGCCGCACACACACCTTAGGGCCATACACTCACTTTGATGATCATTTATGGCCTTAAACTTGCAATACAACTAAGCATGGGACCTAGAACACTTCCTGGCTACTAGTTAGGACCTTGAAAACACCCCAAAAACACACCTCTTCATGAGTGTATGGCCGTACACTCATGTCCGTACACCATCACCGTACACACCTCTTGGGTGGCCGTACACCTCCCTCATTCGGTCACATGTGGTTTTGACACTTAGTTCAAGTATCTCCAGATCCTTAGGGTGGTTTCTTATCATGTCTAGTTGTGAAATACCCTAATTTGAATCATATATGTGTCAATACATGTTAATAGGATCCAATTATGTTCAAGGCTTCGTTTGACACTCGACATTCATATCGATCTTCATACAAATCACTCGCTCTAGGTGAGCTCATACCCCAATATTTTTTCCAAATTTTTAATGCTTTCAGGGTGGGAATACAAGTAAAGCACAAGTAATCTTGTGTTTAAAAATATGATTTGGTTTATTATATTATTCTATCATTAACAAACATTGAGCATAAATGTGATATCCCCAAAATCACGGCCAGAAAAGACCGGTTTGTTTATGCTTTGTTTAAAAATCAGAGTAACATTTTAAAATAAAAGTGTTGCGGAATTTGTCCCAGAACAAAATATGATAAAGATTTATCAAAAGCATTTCCATAGAAATGTATTTCATTAAAAGACTCGAGATGTCATGTTCGTACAGATCAAAAGCATAAATAGTACAATACAAGCCTTACTACATTATTTCATATCTACAGGCCTATATCCGTAATCCCTCGTCCAAACATCATATTTATGCTCAAGCGCCACTACCTGTAATACATAAAACTGAGTGGGTCAGGCTTGGGAGCCTGGTGAGCACATAGGGTTTTTAACCCACAATAAATAAGTTTATTAATTTCATCAATCAACAATAACCCGATTACCCGTTCCCATTATCCCCACTTTACGTCCCTAAACACCTATCATAAGAGACCTAGCCTAAGGATCATCATCGGGATGGACACTACTGCTAAGGGGATTCCTCAACAATAGATGTCCTAAAGGCAACCAGGTGGGGGATGGAGTACATATGGTGAGCACACAGTTCAAATAAACACCTACACGTTGCGAGCCTACTAGTGTTCCACTGGACTGTCTAGAATAATCCGTGGTCGTCATCTATACTCCGCTAGATGAATGGATCATCAATAACATCTATAAAACGACCTCTCATTATTTTATTTTGTCACACAACAACTATTACATCTACCCATGTTTTTCCCAACACATTTTGTAAATATAAAATACATATACTGTATAAATCTTTGAAAACATGTATAAAACGTTCATGCAACATAGATAGCAAGTATTCAGATATTATGTACACATAGCACGTAATTTCTATAAAATACTTCATATCTATGTGTAAGCTGAAAGTAACTATGCACTCACCTGAAAGGTGGTGACGCAACACTCGAACAGCGCTTCCATACTCTCACAATGATTTTCCTTCGATAAAACCTAGTATCGATGCCACTAGGGTTTAGTCTAATGATAACCACAAAAAATTAACTTTCTGACTATTATTATTATTATATAAGCGTTAATAACACTCAATATAACTCATAATAATAGCCCAAATAATTATTTTAAGGACCTAATAACATTCCTATATTAAAACATAAGCTAAACTAAAGATAGGTTAGGCGTAGCTCACTTACAGCGGGTTTTCTAGAAAATCGGGCTTCGCTGGAGCAGCATTCCCGAGCCGAAAGACCCTTTTTCTCAGGACTCCGGGAGCCTCGGGGCTTCCTTCGGGTGCTAGGGGGTTTACCTAGGCTTTTAGGGGGGTTAGGGGGCTTAGAGAGAGAGTTTAGAGAGAGAAAGAAAAGGGTTGAGGGGTGAGGAAATGAGGGAACCCGAAACCTCTATTTATAGGGGAGAAATCTGATGGACTCGCCGAGTAGGGGGGACCTACTCGCCAACTTGGTCCATGTGGTGGCCTTCTGGTGGTGCCACGTGTCCAATTCTGGTGGTGCCACGTCACCCCGATCGCGTATCAGCCTTCAAACGTAGAAAAATTATAACTTTCACATACGAGCTCCGTTTTTGACGTTCTTTATATCCACGCGTAGGTAAAATCAAGATCTACAACTTTTGTTTAGACTCCGTCAGCTAATTCTCGACCGATCTCAAATTTAGCAGTAGGAGGCGTTTAGACTGTTAAATGACCGCGAAGAATTCATAACTCCTTCATACGGACTCCGTTTTTGTCTGTCTTTTTACCGTTGAGTTCCTATTAATGAGATATTCAACTCTCATTTAGGTCGCGTAAGCCAAAAACCACTCGAACTAAAATTCGAGTTTCGGTTCGTGTGCTACTAAGCTGAATCTTAGAAAAATCATAACTTCTTCATACGAAGTCAGATTTGGGCGTTCTTTTTATCGGTGTTCTTAGTTTAACATATTATATGACTTTTGTTTAGATTGCTAAGGCTAAAAAGTCTTCTATAGTAAATTCATTATTTACGTCTCCCGGTGCCGTGCCGGTTTTGCCGTAAAACTTCGGCGGGCCATAACTTCTTCGTTATAGCTCGGATTTCGGCATTCTTTATATGTACGGAAACCTTGAGACATATTCTACAACTTTATGTAGAGATATCGGGATTATCTCACACTTTAATTTTGATGCTCATTTTTATTCTTTATTAGTTATACATTTATAATTAAATAATAAACACATAAACACACATAATTCACATAATACTAAATATTTCATCTTTATTACTTCAAAAAGAGTTAGAAGAGTTGACCTAGACTATTATATTGACAAAAATGCTTAGCCCTGAAACCCGGGCGTTACAATTCTCTCCCCCTTAGGATGATTCCGTCCCGGAATCATGCATCAGCAAACAGATGTGCGACTCATCATATTATCCTTTGTTTCCCAAGTAAGATTTGGCCCATTCGAATGTTTCCATCGGACTAGCACTAAGTCGACCATCTTGTGTCGTAACTTCTTAGTCTTACGCTCAACAATTGCCTCGGGCTCTTCGATCAGCCTTTTATTCTCATCCATCCTTAACTCTGAGATTGGAATTATGTCGGGAACATCTCCCGTGAATTTCCTCAAATAACACACATGGAAGGTGTTATGAATACCATTGAGTTCTTCGGGCAATTCCAGCTTGTAATCTTGGTTCCCGATCTTCTGAAGAACTTTGAACGGTCCAATAAACCTTGGACTCAACTTTCCTCGTTTCCCAAATCATATAAGTCCCTTCCACGGTGAGACTTTAAGCAAAACCGAATCCCCAACTTCAAAGGTTATCGGTCGTCTTTTCTTGTTAGCATAGCTCTTCTAACGATCCTGAGCTGCTAACATTCTTTCCCTAATCATCTTCAACTTCTCAGCAGTCTCATGGACTATCTCGGGGCCCATAAACTGCTTATATCCGGCTTCTAGCCAACAAGATGGTGTAGGACACTTCTTTCCATACAAGGCTTGATAAGCTGCCATCTTGATGCTCGAGTGAAAACTATTACTGTAGGAAAATTCTACCAGAGGTAAGTGCTCATCCCAATTCCCTTGGAATTCGAGGGTACATGCTCTCAGCATATCTTCTAGTGTCTCAATCATTCTTTCGCTCTGACCATCGGTTTGCGGATGGTAAGCAGTACTCAAACATAATTTCGTACCTAATTCCTCTTGTAGACTCCTCCAAAACCTCGACGTGAAACGACTATCACGATCAGATACAATTGTAAGAGGGACACCGTGAAGTCTTACAATTTCCTTCACGTAAGCATTTGCGAGCTTATCCATAGACCACTTCTCGTTGGCTGCTATGAAGTGTGCACTCTTGGTGAAACGATCCATGACTACCCAAATCATGTCGTGTCCGTTCTTCGTTCTGGGCAGTTTAGTCACAAAATCCATGGTGATGTCTTCCCATTTACCCATGGGTACAGGTAAGGGTTCTAAACTCCCATACGGTTTTTGATGTTGTGCCTTAACCCTCGCACATGTTATGCACTCGGCCACATACTTCGCAACATCGAGCTTCATCGTCCACCACCAGTAGTAGGGTTTTAGGTCCCTATACATTTTAGTGCTACCGGGATGAATCGAGTACATGGTCTTGTGTGCTTCTTCCATTAGAAGATCTCTTATTCCTCTCGTCTTAGGTACCCAGATTCGATCTTGGAATACCTTTAGTCCTCGACTGTTTGTACCGAACACTAACGTTTTTCCCAAACGTTTTTCCCAAACGTTCTTCCTTTCTGTCATTATTCTCTAAGGCTTCTTCTTTAGCTTTCCTGATACTTTCCACAATCATCGAGACGACTTCAATTCTTAACGCTCTTGGCCTTTTCCTTTCAAGATTGACTTTCCGACTGAGAGCATCAGCAACAATATTTGCTTTACCTGGGTGGTAAAGTATCTCACAGTCTTAGTCCTTGAGAAGTTCTAGGCAGCGTCGTTGCCTGATGTTCAACTCCTTCTGATTAAATAGATACTGGAGACTCTTATGATCAGTGAAGAGCTTGCACTTCGTGCCATAGAGGTAATGCTCCATATTTTTAAGGCAAATACTACCACTACCAACTCCAGATCATGAGTGGGGTAGTTCTTTTCGTGCTCTTTCAATTGTCGGGATGCGTATGCTATCACCTTTTCTCTTTGGGTCAGAACACAACCCAACCCGACTCCAGATGCATCACTATAAACCACGAAATCTTTGACTCCATCGGGTAGAGAAAGTATCGGTGCTTCACATAACTTCTTCTTTAGTTTCTCGAATGCCTCATCGTGTTTCTCACTCCATGTATACGTAGCTCCTTTATGGGTCAAAGCTGTTAATGGAGCAGCTATCGAAGAAAAGCCTTGGATAAATCGTCGGTAATATCCGGCTAATCCTAGAAAGCTTCGAATCTCCGTGGGACTCTTCGTACGTTCCCACTTCATTACAGCCTCGATCTTGGCGGGGTCAACCATTATTCCATGGCCCAAGAATTGGACTTCCCGTATCCAAAAGTCGTATTTGGAGAACTTTGCAAAAAGCTTCTCTTTCTTTAACACCTCCAACACTTCTCGTAGATGCTTGCCATGCTCCTCCTGGCTTTTCGAGTAGATGAGAATGTCGTCGATGAATACTATCACAGATTTATCGAGGAATGGTTTACAAACCCTATTCATCAAATCCATGAATGTTGCGGGAGCATGGGTTAGTCCGAATGACATAACCAAGAACTCGTAGTGTCCATATCTTGTTCTGAATGCAGTCTTCTCAATATCCTGCTCTCTCACCTTCAGCTGATGATATCCTGACCTAAGATCGATCTTTGAGAAGTAGCTTGAACCTTGCAGCTGATTGAGTAGGTTATCAATCCTCAGCAATGGATACTTGTTCTTCAGCGTTGCCTTATTCAGCTCTCAGTAGTCTATGCACATCCTCATGCTTCCATCCTTCTTCTTCACGAATAACACCGGAGCTCCCCAAGGTGATGAACTAGGTCGAATGAATCTGCTGTCCAACAGCTCCTGAAGTTGCGTCATGAGCTCCTTCATCTCCGTCGGTGCTAATCGGTAAGCTGCCTTTGCTATCGGTGTTGTTTTTGGTAATAAGTCTTTACGAAACTCCACTTGCCTGTCAGGTGGTAATCTGGGAAGATCTTTGGGAAAGACTTCCGGATAATCGAACACAACCAGTATATTCTGCACCTCTTTCTTTTCCTTCTTAGCATCGATTACGAATGCCAAGTATGATGCACATCCTTTGGTCAAACATTTCCTGGCTTTCATCAGGGAGATGATTCAAGAATTCACTCTGCGTTTGTCCCCGTACACCATAAATGATTCCTTTTCGGGTGGGTTTATCCTAACTATCTTCTTTCGGCATAATATCTTGGCATCATTGGCGCTAAGCCAATCCATACTCAAAACGATGTCGAAACCTTTTAACTCTATGGGTAATAGTTCCTCATGGAATTCGTTTCCGTTTAGTTCAATGACGATGTTCCTAATACGATTACTAACAGGTACGAATTTTCCACTGGCAACTTCTACAATCAGGGCATTATCAAGTTTTTCTACAGGCAATGATAATTTTCCACCAAATTTATGCGACACAAAGAGTAGTTGGCTCCAGAATGAAATAGTATATTTGCAGGCAAACCATTTACAAGAAAGGTACCTGAACCGACATCTACTGCCTCCTTCGCAGCCTCGAGCATTATTTTGAAGGCTCTCGCCTTCAGCTTTGGTGGTATGTTGGGCCTTCCCGCATCTTTCTTCTTTCGGCAATCCTTAGCAATATGCCCTTCTTCACGACACTCGTAGCACACCTTCTTGTTGGTGGTGCACTCATTGGCATAGTGCCCCGTTTTCCCACACTTGTAGCAGGTTACTTCATCGCCACATTTTCCTGAGTGCTTCTTCTTGCACTTCTCGCACCATTTAAATTCGTTTCCTCCCCCGAATTTTTTTGAACCGAACTTGCTCTTCTTTTTGTTGGGTTTAACAGACCCTTCAAATTTCCTCTTCTCGCCATCCTTGATTTTGCTGGCAGCTCTTCCCTTAATCATGTCTTCCACAGACTTGGCAGCCCAGATAGCTGCCTCCAAAGTAGGTTCCTGACGTACTGGCACCGCGTACTCCCATGGAAGTCCCTTTGCGTACTTATCAATTTTTGTCAGCTCATCCGGAACAAGACGCAAGGCAAACTCCATCTTTTCTGTGAAGTTGTTCGTGTATTCATCGATTGACATGCCTCCCTTCTTCAGGGTTAGAAACTGGTTCTCTAACTCTAGCAGGTTTTGAGCTGAGCAGTACTTTCGTTTGAATTGTACCAAAAATTCTGCCCATGTCAGTTGTAGGAGCTTGTTGGGGCTTAAAGTCTTCCCCAAGGTATTCCACCAATGTATAGCACTTCCTCGAAACTGACGCACTGCAAACGTGGTCTGTAGCTTTCCTCTGCAACCGCATGTCATGAAAGCTAACTCCATCTCCGAGATCCAATCCATGACCCCGATTGGATCTTCCTTTCCCGTGAAATTCGATGGCTTACAAGTCAGAAAATCCTTGTACTTGCATCCATTCCTCTCGACTTCGACACCCTAGTTGTTTTGTTGAACTATTGGTGGGTTGGCTTAACCAACAGTCCCACTGTAGTTTCCCTCCTCAGTCTGCCCTTCGTTCCACTCGGGCTGTTCGATCTGAATAGTTGCTCCCTCTCGATTTTGTTGGAGCAAGAGTCTGGTTTCCTCCATTTGACGATCCAACATCACCTGGATCATCGCTTGCACTCCGACCATCGTTATTGGCTCAGCAGCGGCTACCACAACCGGTATTTGTTCAATTACTGGGGGTTGGTTTCTGTTCCCATTTGCATTCACGTTTCTGATACGGGTCCTTGCCATCTTGATCTATACACCGAATAAGGTGAATTTAGATCTTTATTTAGGACTGATGTTCAAATCATCCTTATCTCTTTCGAAACGTTTACATGCTAGTTCTAATATCGTACTCGTACATTTAGAATCCTAAACACATAAGGTTTCCAGATCCGGTCGGCAACAGATCATCGATCCAAACAATTAACAACATATCAGGCACAAAGTATTTAGCACATCAAAAGCATTTTAGGCATAATTCCTAAAATAAGCTAGTGCTCACACCTCACAATCATCGCTTAGCATTCTAAGTTTAAGTCTAGAAATCCTAAAAATTCCTAGTTTGCTTAAACTAATGCTCTAATACCAACTGTGACATCCCCAAAATCACGGCTAAAAAAGACCAGTTTGTTTATTCTTTGTTTAAAAATCAGAGTAACATTTTAAAATAAAAGTGTTGCGGAATTTGTCCCAGAACAAAATATGATAAAGATTTATCAAAAGCATTTCCGTAGAAATGTATTTCATTAAAAGACTCGGGATGTCATGTTCGTACAGATCAAAAGCATAAACAGTACAATACAAGCCTTACTACATTATTTCATATCTACAGGCCTATATCCGTAATCCCTCATCCAAACATCATATCTATGCTCAAGCGCCACTACCTGTAATACATAAAACTGAGTGGGTCAGGCTTGGGAGCCTGGTGAGCACATAGGGTTTTCAACCCACAATAAATAAGTTTATTAATTTCATCAATCAACAATAACCCGATTACCCGTTCCCATTATCCTCACTTTACGTCCCTAAACACCTATCATAAGGGACCTAGCCTAAGGATCATTATCGGGACGGACACTACTACTAAGGGGATTCCTCAGCAATAGATGTCCTAAAGGCAACCATGTGGGGGATGGAGTACATCTGGTGAGCACACAGTACAAATAAACACATAGTTCAAATAAACACCTATAGGTTGCGAGCCTGCTAGTGTTCCACTGGACTGTCTAGAATAGTCTGTGGTCGTCATCTATACTCCGCTAGATGACTGGATCATCAATAACATCTATAACGAGGCCTCTCATTATTTTATTTTGTCACGCACAACAACTATTACATCTACCCATGTTTTTCCCAACACATTTTATAGATATAAAATACATATACAGTTTAAATCTTTGAAAACATGTATAAAACGTTCATCCAACATAGATAGCAAGTATTCAGATATTATGTACACATAGCACGTAATTTATATAAAATACTTCATATCTATGTGTAAGCTGAAAGTAACTATGCACTCACCTGAAAGGTGGTGACTCAGCACTCGGACAGTGCTTCGATACTCTCACAACGATTTTCCTTCGATAAAACCTAGTATCGATGCCACTAGGGTTTGTTGGGTTATGAGCATTCTAACACTCCTAAGTGTACATGCAACCCTAAATACCTTGGATCTATGTTTTCTCTATTATACATGCAAATATGAACATCCAAGGTATTATCCTAATCTAGCATACAAAATAATGGATATAACAAGATAGAATACATACCTCTTTGATAGTGCTTGTCTTCATGAAGCTTGAGTGCCTAGTGCCCCAAGTGTGACACCTCAAATGGTTCACACAACACCATAAGCACTTGGAATAACTTAGAGAGAAATTAGAACACTTCATGAAATCGTCTAGCCCTCATACACATACATAGTGTCGATTTCTTGAGCCATGGGTTTCTTTTATATGGTGGCTATTAGGGTTACACCATGTAACTCATGACTTTACCCATTCCTTATGCTCCATGGATTTTAACCTCCATGGAGTATCCATGGGTCACCCCATGGACTTAGTCCAACATAAGGAATCTTGGATCACAAGACCACATATATAAGAATGAATGATTTACACAATCAACCCATATATTTAATTAGTCTCCTTTTGATCACTTAATTAATTCCAAATTAATTCTTGATCAATACTAATTAAATAACGTTATTAATATATTAGAACTTATAATATATTAGCAAACCTTAAGTGTTATTTCTCTCATTTTAGTCTATCCAAGTGCATGATGCCATGCAACCCAAATGGACCATGCCGGGTCGGGTCAAGTTTTACCAATTATAGTTATGGACTTAGACATTAATCCAACAGTCTCCCACTTGGATAAGTCTAAAACTATTATTGCAAGTATGACTTCAAAACCCGACTAGCAATCGTAGCTCTCAAAATCTTCTGTCGAACTCTGATCTTGTAGATGAACTCTGACCTTTGTCAATGACTTGTCCATTAGATAAGGGATCATATATTCCTCCATTCTAGATATCATATGGACTGAGACATGGATTATAATCATTCTCTCTGTCCATTAGTTGTTTCCCGATTTCCGATTTATGATGACTGACTAATTGAACAAATCAAATCAGTCCTGGCCCGGCCGAGCACTTCCATTTGTCATCATCAAATCATCGAGGGGCCCACAGATATCGCTTTTATCCCGAAGGTAAAAGGAATGGATAAACTTCGACTCATATGGCTTGTTCTACTACTTGTTGAATCATACACAAAGACACGTTTTATAACATCGAGTTACCAATGCGTTTCATGTAATCAATGTACTATCAACTCATAGTAACAACTCATATCTCTAGGTTTGAAGAATATAAGATATTATCGTCTCATGATCACTCGTGATAAAACCCATGAAGTGATTCCAATGAGCGCGGGTTGAATCCAATACTCAGAACTTATGAGCACTCATGAGTGTTGTAGCCCTTTGTCCAACAACTTAGACCTCTACAAGCTAACCCATGACAGTCTTAATTCATATCTACTTCCAACATATGACTGACTGTGGATGGTTTGAATAACTTAGTCATTCCGGAAGAATAACCTAGTTTATTCGGGAAGTCAAAACATGCAAAGTGAAACACAATAATAATTGAATCCAATATGGTCTCAGAACTTATGAATATAAATAAAACACCTTTTATTTATCACCATATGATTACACATTATTCATTGTATACTGTTTCAGCTATCAACATTATTCTTGAATTTAAAACAATAGTTGTCCCATGCTCCAAGCATGCACACTATGTTTTCTAAACACTAGTCATGCCATACACCAAGTATGCATACTATGTTTTCTATGATCTTTACTTTGTGAACTAGATCAATTGAACATAACTTCAATGATTCTCTTTTCACACTCCCAAATCCTTACTGCAAATGCAAGAATTCCAAATTCATGTCATTTACTGAAATCTGTTAGATTCTAAACTTATATGCATCGATCCTCTTGTAATGATTATGCACAAAGTCAGAAAGACTTAACAACAATCATTACAGAGCATTCTAAAGGAGATCAAGTCCTTGGAACCATCCTTCTTGCATTAAGTTTCCTTAATCTTACACAGATTGAAAATTCTAACTTTGAAACATTTCCAGATTCCATTTCGACTATCACTTATGAACAAGAGTTGCCTCCTTACAAATTATGTCAATATGGTCCTTCCAGAATTATCACTATACTTCTAATTGTCCTTGAGCAACCAATCTTTGGTAAACCTTAGATTGTCCTCGACAATTGTTTAATCATTTTAGTCATATCCAGTTCTAAACCTTTTCCCTTCTTAATGCCCTAGGCATTTGGAAAATTTTAGAAAGGATGAATATAGCACATGTAATCGATCCTATATCCGAAGCATATGGGACATGATTCATGATGTCTCACATAAAGACTAAACCAGTCTTTTGCTATAACATTTCCATTTCAATTTTCCAAGTTCTCATAATTCAGATTATGAAAAGGGATGCCGTAATCATAATCGAATTTAAGAACACAAATAATGGACCCATATACAGAATTTCCTTATGTTGAGCCATTCCAACATGAAATTCATATATATCCTTGACTAAATGATTAAAACCTCACGATCTAAGCTTATAGATTTGAGATGAAGTATAATTTCCTCTCCCTTAATTATAGCAAAACAACTTTTTCCCAATTGAAACCTTTTGTTTTCTATAATTAACATTGTTAGCTTGCAATACTTATCGTAATTATCATGCTCCCACTAACATGATGATTATTAGCATAACACTGATGCTCCCACTAGCTTTGACATGTACTCAGAAATTAGCTGGACTTCTAGAAATCAATACTTTATTGACTTTCTTACCAAAGTTCAGATTTTTGATACTGGATTGTTTTGATAGAACTTTATCAAAATCATGCACCTTCCCTTAGATAGCTCATGGGTGTGTCAAAACAATTTTAAGAACTATGAAAAGGGATGCCGTAATCATTGTCTTGATCGTTTTGACCTTTGCCATTTCTCACAAGTCCAAGTTAGTGTGCCGGTAAACCACACACGCTCCACTAACGACTTTGAGAATGCAAATATCACAATTGCTATCTAACTAAAATCTACTTAGTGAAAGTGTTTCCTCACCATCATTTTCATGAATCGGAGAGAAACTTTATGACACTTAGATTTAATGGTGTATGAGTTCTTATCCATGTGAATTGTCAAAACCATAGTCACAAGACAAGGATAATGACAAATCCAAACTCATATGGACTGAACTCAATCTTAATTTCTTGCCACCTGGTAGCTCAAGGGCCTACCATTGCTTCCAAGTTGTTGTGCAACACATTGAGAACTCTAAGAACTCATATGCAAAGACAACTTTAACTGGGATGGGCACAGAATATGTCAACACGATAGATTATAAACCTTAAGTGGTGTGCTAGTGAAGAACTTTAGGTTTTATTCTTGATTAGTTCTTGAGAATTTCAAGACCTTTAAGACTCCCACTGTCCTCTTGACCTATAAGACTCCCTTGTCAAACATCCAAGAGATAGTGCGGATTCTAATCAAGACAAACACTTCACACAATTGGCCTTAGTTGGTCTTTGTTTTATCCAAAACATCACAACTTACCAATTTCAAATGTACAAGAGTAGAAAACTTTTACTCTTACATTTGCTAAGTATTCTTAAACCTTCTTTAAGACATGTCACTCATATTACAATCTTGGAGTATGACTCTAAGACTTGTATTGGAACGAAGTATGACTCATCTTCTTGATTTAACCATTTCAACAATTCAAGATCCCTTCTTCTTAGTCATAAGAATGCACTAAGACTTCCTTAGAGAACTAATTTTGATATGGTTTTTAATCATTAAGATGATCACAAAACTGATACTAAAGTACTCTCCCATCTTTTCAGATTTGAGAAACTTTTATCCTTCTGCCTAACTTGATTCTTCTTATCCGCTCTGCCATGCATTGGAACCTTTTCTAATGTCTCGGAGTTACACTTAACCTTGTAAGTATAATCATATTTACTGAGCTTTAGTAAACTATGACGAATAGCCTTACATCTTTTGTGGTGGACTTAATCAGTGCACATGACTATGTACTCAATCCCTTAGTCCATTACTTGACTCACACATCCATGTGAACAAGTAATTAGTCTTAATTTTTCCAATACTTGAAAGTTCTCATTCATCATGCTATACAACTTGCATGATTCCAAGTCTCGGTCCAATTGAGACTTTGGATGATGAGAGTCTTTCCTTATTTGGTAAATTTAGACATTACCACAAATGAAGGAATCAATTTCATATTTCCACTCTTGCTATTAATGGAATCATATAAGCAACAATATTTTTTTTCAAATGCCATTGTAAGGATATTTAAAATAAATAAAATCAAAAATTTCCTTTTATTTTAAAACTATGCGGAAAAACTTATCCTTACAATCCATATGAAAACTTGTTGTTATCTATTCCTAAGCAATATCTCATAACTCCTAAGAAGTAGCTCAAGAATCCGATTTTCAAACTACGCGATAGAAATCCATCTACGCGATCAGATTCAGCATATTCTTTCTTTAAGTTCCTTTACTTTTCTTTGATTCTTAAAACATTACCATGTTACCCAGTCACATCATGTATCAGGAATCTGAAAATAGAAACTTAACAGAGTTAGATTAGTGGACTTTTACCTGAAGTAGAGTCAATCTTATTGACTTTAACATCCTTAGGTAAATTAGGCAGCTTCGCAACTAATGACCCTTACTTTGGCAAATTAAACATATGGACCCTTTGATAATGGTACACGAGACTATCACAGGCTTAGACTTTTCTCTTTACCATTTGGTCAACCGAGTTGACTATGGTCGATCCCTTTCCATTGGGAAGAGAATGCTTTTCCTGTATTTCCAGTGTCACCATTGTCAATGTCCATAAGTTTCAGGAAGTTGATCTTAACAATAGATAAGATCATTAAGGGTCTTGTCATAGTCTATTTCATAGGTGTTCCAAAGGAACTCACTATGTGACTTAGAAAGTGATTGAACCACCAACTTTCTCAAGACTTTGACACCCAACACTCCCGGCTTGTCAATATGTGACTACATCTCCAAGATGTGACCACACCAAGACCTTGCCTTGCCAATAGGGCTCGAGTGACTTTAAACTTTTAAAGAACTTGTGGGGTAGGGAGAATAATTGGAGGAGGAGAAAGAAGTATGATTTCCATGGGACATCATCTTCATTTAGGAAAGCTTGTTTCAAGAGATTTGGGAAGATCATAAATGTCTAAAACAGACATGTTTTGGGAGATATTCAAGATAGTTGATTTAAAGTCCTTAATATGACACCCAATATGAAATATTAAGGCTAGGACCCAACAAACTATTTTATAACTTAGAAGAGGTATGCCGTAATCCAAGCTATAAAACAATTTGAAGGTAGGTGAATGACGATTCACCAATTTCTACCAAGATAAACGAATGTATTATTAGGTTTTAATTGGATTTGAAATTCCTAGATCTTTTGAGATTCATTGAACTGTTCAATGGCATGTTTCAATCTCGAGTGTGCCCTTCAGGTTTTGTGACTGGGATGCTGAGGATCACAAAACAAGGTGTGAAGTAACCATGCAAATTACTGGGTACCCTTAAATGTTTATCCCTCAATCGATGTGCCGGTTAACCACACACGCTCCATCGATACTATGATAAACATTAAGTTACCATTTGCCTACCTTGTTAAATACGAGTTAGTGTGCCGGTTAACCACACACGCTCCACTAACCGACTTAAACAAAGTGCAAAGTGTAATTTCATGGATTAGCACCTTATTCACATTTTCCTAAGTAACTAAGATTGGGTATTATTAAGAGTTTAGTTACTTAGTATTTATCATTAATACTTTTAATGAAGGGAGAATTATACTCATGTCAAACCCGTTCGGCTAACGACCCTCCACCAGTCAAGCAAGCGGTGGGTGAGAGTGGACACCCATTAAGTTGCCATTTTATAGGCAACAACCTTATACCCACCTTATAGACCGGCTTCGTGAATGAGGCGTACTAGCGGTAAGACCGACTTTACTCTTATACATATATATATATATATATATATATATTATTAACTTATAATATTATAAAGTATAAGGGTTGAATTTTAACTTTTAAAATTCTAGGGGCTAACTTGGAATTAAAGTATTCATAAGAGAAAACTTTACAAATTCCAAAACTTGAGGGCAAGTTTTGAAACTATTCAAAACTAATTAGTTCCATAACTTATGTATTTAAAGTAGTTTTAATCCAAAAACTCTTCAAGTTCCATAACTTGTGGAAAAATTATGGAAGACTTTAAACTAATAAAGATTTAACCTTTTCTTTATTTTATAACTTATGGAATTAATTAACGTTACATATTTTATTTATTTATTTATTAATGAAGTGACTCTTGAACCTCCATAACTTAAGGACAAGACTCTTCATCTTTTGTAACCATTGCCAACTTTTATGAGTTTTATGAGTCTTTAATGTGACTCTTCATGTAACTTGAGGATAAGTTACACAAACACATTTTATACTCAACTCTTAGATTAAAATGGATTGAAAAACAACAATTTCAATTAACTTTTCTATTAATCTAAGCAACTCATAAGAACAAGATAATTCAAATCAAACTTTTTCATGTAATTAGTCTAACCTTTAAACTAATACAAAACATGAATCTATTGACAATTATCTTTGAAAATGGATTAGCATGAACATTACCACATTAAAAAACAAGTTTATAAGTTCAAAACAACTTAGGGTAATGTTCCTAGTCCATTTCTAGCCAAAAACCTCGAAGATATGCTGTCTGGGGTCCAACTCGTCGAGTGCATGAACACAACTCGGCGAGTTGGATGCACTTTGCCTTGGACTCGTCGAGTCCCTTCATGGACTCGGCGAGTCAGCTGGGCTGACAGCATCAAAACTCGATTTTTCAGCTTCTATTGCAGGTATAACAAGAAAACAAGCCTAGTCTCTGATACCACTGTTGGGTTATGAGCATTCTAACACTCCTAAGTGTACATGCAACCCTAAATACCTTGGATCTATGTTTTCTCTATTATACATGCAAATATGAACATCCAAGGTATTATCCTAATCTAGCATACAAAATAATGGATATAACAAGATAGAATACATACCTCTTTGATAGTGCTTCTCTTCATGAAGCTTGAGTGCCTAGTGCCCCAAGTGTGACACCTCAAATGGTTCACACAACACCATAAGCACTTGGAATAACTTAGAGAGAAATTAGAACACTTCATGAAATCGTCTAGCCCTCATACACATACATAGTGTCGATTTCAGCCATGGGTTTCTTTTATATGGTGGCTATTAGGGTTACACCATGTAACTCATGACTTTACCCATTCCTTATGCTCCATGGATTTTAACCTCCATGGAGTATCCATGGGTCACCCCATGGACTTAGTCTAACATAAGGAATCTTGGATCACAAGCCCACATATATAAGAATGAATGATTTACACAATCAACCCATATATTTAATTAGTCTCCTTTTGATCACTTAATTAATTCCAAATTAATTCTTGATCAATACTAATTAAATAACCTTATTAATATATTAGAACTTATAATATATTAGCAAACCTTAAGTGTTATTTCTCTCATTTTAGTCTATCCAAGTGCATGATGCCATGCAACCCAAATGGACCATGCCGGGTCGGGTCAAGTTTTACCAATTATAGTTATGGACATTGACATTAATCCAACAGGGTTTACACTAATGACAACCGCAACAAATTAATTGTCTGACTATTATTATTATTATTATATAAGCGTTAATAACACTCAATATGACTCATAATAATAGCCCAAATAATTATTTTAAGGACCAAATAACATTCCTATATTAAAACATAAGCTAAACTAAAGATAGGTTAGGTGTAGCTCACTTACAACGAGTTTTCTCGAAAACCGGGCTTCGCTGGATCAGCGTTCCTGAGCCGAAAGACCCTTTTTCTCGGGACTCCGGGAGCCTCCGGGCTTCCTTCGGGTGCTAGGGGGTTTACCTAGGCTTTTAGGGGGGTTAGGGGGCTTAGAGAGAGAGTTTAGAGAGAGAAAGAAGAGGGTTGATGGGTGAGGAAATGAGGGAACCCGACACCTCTGTTTATAGGGGAGAAATCTGATGGACTCGCCGAGTAGGGGGGACCTACTCGCCGACTTGGTCCATGTGGTGGCCTTCTGGTGGTGCCACGTGTCCAATTCTGGTGGTGCCACGTCATCCCCCTATAGCGTATTAGCCTTCAAACTTAGAAAAATCATAACTTTTGCATACGAGCTCCGTTTTCGACGTTCTTTATATGCACGCGTAGTTAAAATCAAGATCTACAACTTTCGTTTAGACTCCGTCAGCTAATTCTCGACCGATCTCTAATTTAACAGTAGGAGGCGTTTAGACTGTTAAATGACCGCGAAGAATTCATAACTCCTTCATATGGACTCCGTTTTTTTCTGTCTTTTTACCGTTGAGTTCCTATTAATGAGATCTTCAACTCTCATTTAGGTTACGTAAGCCAAAAACCGCTCGAACTAAAATTCGAGTTTCGGGTCGTGCACTGCTAAGCCGAATCTTAGAAAAATCATAACTTCTTCAAACGAAGTCAGATTTGGGCATTCCTTTTATCGATGTTCTTAGTTTAACATATTCTATGAATTTTGTTTAGATTGCTAATGCTAAAAAGTCTTCTATCATAAATTCACTATTTACGTCTCCGGTGCCGTGCCGGTTTTGCCGTAAAACTTCGGCGGACCATAACTTCTTCGTTATAGCTCAGATTTTGGAATTCTTTGTATGTACAGAAACCTTGAGACGTATTCTACAACTTTATTTAGAGATATCAGGATTATCTCACATTTTAATTTTGACGCTCATTTTTATTCTTTATTAATTATACATTTATAATTAAATATTAACACGTAAACACACATAATTCACATAATACTAAATATTTCATCTTTATTACTTCAAAAAGAGTTACAAGAGTTGACCTAGACTATTATATTGACAAAAATGATTTGCCCTGAAACCCGGGCGTTACAATAAAACCTACTAAACATGGTAGACATCATTACTACTAGACTTGAAACCAGCTTACAAAACATGTTAGAATACAAACATTGCAAAAACAAGTTTTTCGAACAAAAAGGAAACGAACTTATGAATTATAAAATAAAAGATATTATTTTATAGGGATTCATTTTAATGACAAAAAGGGTTTTCATAGTATTATTAGTGAATTCGTTGAGAGAATTACAGTGTGAGACGCCTTGTAACTAGAGTCTCTTGGAGGGAGAGCATGAGTTTGTGTATAGATCTACATAGGAGTGAAAATCCCGCACCTGAACTGCTAGCTACAATTAGGCAGGCATGCTTGGGGTGACAAATGTCATTTTTCACGACGTCCGAGTACGTCACAATGTTGATCGTCCATAGTATGGTTATAAGAATCCACAGGTGAAACAACGACTCGTTCACGTAATAATATACCTAACAAACAGTCAACAAGGTTAGTAACTATGTGATGACTTAGTATGTACATTAGGGTAATATGAAATTAACACCCGACTTGCAGTGGGATGTGTGATTTCCACCTCATTCATTGTTCCTTGGTTGGTTGTGGGCTTAGGGTAGAATCACCCAATCAACTGTTTGTTCGATCTAGATTTCTATAACTCGTACGTATTAAGTGATCGCAGGAGGGTATTAACAACACTTACAGGATACATAACAACACTTTATCATCTAGTTTTATTTACGTAATAAGACTACTATACAAAGGTTTTCATACAATGGTTTCCAAATAGAACAATGCTTAAACAACATAGGTATGGTAGATACTTGCATACCACAATTTGGAACAAGTAATTCAATAAGGCACACTTAGGGAAAATATAGGATTTTCCACGGTAAACATCGGTATTTTACAAATAGTTGGTTCTTTATTCAACTAAAAAACATTCATTATTAACTCCATGACTCCTTATACTATGCAACCAGGTTATGTATGAAGGATACTTGATAGACTGTGGAATGTATGGTTTCCGCCTCATTCCCTGTTCCTTGTATGGTTATGGGTTTAGGGCAGATCCACCCAATTAGCTATCTATCCGATATTGGTTTATACATAACTAGTATGAACTAAGAAGTCATAGAAGGAATGTGTTAATCATACTTTACAGAAGAAAATATTGGATTTTCTTGAGGAACACTTTCAACCGACATCAAAGAATCAATACAGTTAACTTTGTAAGTATCTAGTGAATACTTTAAGATTATATACATAACGATCCGACAACCAGTGGAATGTCTGTCCTCCGCTTCATTTCCTATTCCTTGTTTGGTTGTGGGCTTGGGGTAGAACCACACAATCGATTGATTGTCCGGTTTGGATTATATATGATTTGTATACACTAAGTACTAGCAGGAGGAACTAGTAAGAATCATTTGTACTTAACATACATTATATATCAGAAAACGTAAGGTTTTCAGGAGACGTATAGAGTAGTTTTCGAAAAGAATAAAGAATTGTTTTCTAAAACAAAACGCTTATGAACTCACCAGTTTTATGCTGATACTCTTTCATAACCTACTTGTATTCTCAGGACATTAGTAGACAGGTACATGCATCGGGTTCAAGAAGATGGAGCATAGTAGTTTCGAGTATTAACTTGTTATTTACTTTTGGTTTCAATCATGTATAATTCATATGCAATGTAAACATATTACTATTAATACAATGGTTGTTGTTGCTTTGATTACTATTATTCAATTGTTGTGATACTACGTATGACGTCCTCCATCCCTGAAAGTTTCCGCCACTTGGGTTTGGGGGTGTGACAGATTGGTACCAGAGCATTATTTATAGTGAACTTAGTATATCAACAAGTAAAAGATATACAACTATAAATACAATGGGGCCAGAGTGCTCTGAATAAAAGTGTCCTTTTGAAAATATAAGTATTTTACAAGAAGTATACTAATAAGCATACATACTAGGAACAAGTATCACAATAAGATCAAATAAGAATAAAACAAACAAAAGTATTTATATGTTGGACACTACAGTCAAACCTGAGCAATTATGTAATCATATCTGGAATAAATAGAACATGATCAACTATATTTATTTAAGATATAACCAACATGTGTTGGGAGTGATGGTGATGTTTCCATGAGTCTAAAACTTACCTAGCTCCATATACAAAAGATTACTAGAACAAAACATAAAGATAAAATACTATAGGAGTATTCTAGGCACTATAAAAAACTTACATAAGAACTAAAAGACCTATGCTGGCAGGTCTATAGTTGCGAAGTGCATGCTTCCAGGGTTATATATAATTGGTATCTTATAAACTTAGAATTGGTTATCTACGCTCTATTACCTGTTCCTTCTTTGGTTGTCGTTTCAGAGTAGAAAGTGGTGGAGATCAGTGATAGAAATCGAAGCATGATCTACAGTGAATAGGAAAACCATAAGAAAGCCCATAAATAACAAACCCTCACAGCTGAATTTAAGACCATCATAACCAGGACATGAAACCCCTCCCGAGGCGTGCAATGTGGAAAAGTATCATATACGTCGTAATAATACATAACTAATTAATGTGGCCTAGTGAGTCAGTGGTTACACTACTCATACTATGTGTTAGGTTTATTGCCTTTATCATATTAACTAGTAATAGTAAACCAGATTCCATAACTTCACTTAGAGGGTAGTCACTATCAAATTCATAAGTCTATGATTGCATAGACCTTTGTTATGAATTAATTCAAACATCAGAACATAAAACACTCAAAACTAAGATAACTTCGATTCATAATACACTCGATTTGTAACCACTAATGACTTATCCTCGTTTCGTCTTTTAACCTTTTGGTAGCAAGATGCCACCGAAGAAGTCAAACAAAAACAAAAACAACACATCATTGCCGCCTACTCAGTACGCCCTGGTTGTCTTTCAGGCGGCACTGTCAGCCGCAGTGACAACAGTCATGACTCAAATCAATGCAAGTAGTACCAATGGATCGGGTAGTGGTACCAGCAACACTAACCACGAACGCACAAAGGAGTGCTCATATAAAGACTTCATGATCTGTGAACCCTAATCCTTCGATGGAAGTGGGGGATTCATCTCCCTGATATGATGGTTCAAGAAGACAAATTTGATTTTCGAGTTATGCGCGTGCCTAGAAGGGAGTAAAGTGAAGTTTGCTGCATGCACCTTCTTTGACAAAGCCCTTACCTGGTGGAATAGCCATGTCAAGTCGTTAACTCTTCCAATAGAAAACGTAATGGGTTAGGAAAATCTAAAGGAGATGATGCTGGAAGAGTACTATCTAAGGGGTGAAATAAAGACACTAAAGCATGAGCTATGGAATCTCACCATGTCAGGATCGATGCCTACACTGATAGATTCAGTGACTTAGTTGCACTATACCTGGGAATGGTTACCTCGGAGAGAAGGAAGGTAGAGAGATACATTTGGGGACTACCTTCACCAATCCAAGGAAACGTATTGGTAGCAAAACCTCTTATGTTCGATAGCGCCAAACTCTTGGCTCGAACATTGGTGGACTACAGAATCCGTCAAGGCATAATGGAACTCGTTACCGAGTCAATCAAAGGAGGTGATGAGACAAAAAAGCCTGGAAGCGGGAAGAAAAGACAATCAACATAAGAACCCTCCGAAAGACAACAAACATACACAACCTATACTGCCACGACCCCAGCCACTGCAGCACCCAACAATTGTTATGCTAGAACCCTTCCTAAATGCAATAAGTGCAACTTCCATCATATCGGAAGGTGTCGGAAGTTGTATTGAAAGAACTGCCTCAGAAGGGGACACACCATCCGCTTTTGTAGGGCACTGGCACGACCAATCTCTCAGGGTCCATTTGAGGAAATGAGTCAGACCCGCCATGAATGTCTATGTGACAACCAGAAATTTTCTATCTGGTACAGTTAAACACTTCATCGAAAGTTAAACTCATTCCTGCTATCATTTAACACAATTTGGAGTTTGTTTGAGCGTTCTGAGCCTTGTACACTTAAGGGATAAGTGTCGGGGTTTATCTGTTGAAGATATAGCATAAAGAACTAGCCTTAAACATCTTGAAAAGGACTTCACGACCACCACAATGGAGTTTACATCCGTAAACTCCATGTAGGACATAAAATCCCCTTATATGATCAAGTGAAAGGCATTTGTTCATTCCTTTCTTTCCCTAGGCTGATTTCCTCCCAAATCCTCTCAACTATCATCCCGATCTTTAAAACTCATAAGTTTCTTGCCCTAACTAGTTGATATCTTACTTCATCTAGTGATCTTACACGATTCCATCTGTGAAATCATTCCATTTGTGTAGATCTTCAAGTGTTCTTAGTTTCACCAAGAACTCCAAGAACACAAACTAGTGTTCTTGGCCAAAACTAACCATTCAAGCTCCTAGATCGTAAGTAATCTTGTTCTAACTCGTTGTATAGTAGTTTTAACATGTTTAGGCCTTAGAAACATCAAGAATCGAGGGTTGAATGAGAGTTTACAGTCAAGGATCTCCCAAGGCCGTAAACTCCCTTTAAGGGTGCCTTGATGCCCTCTTGTCCCCCCTAATGACTAGAACTTAGCCTAGAGCCAACCACCAATGAGCTAGTGACATGAAACTTCGATTTAGTACTTCTTACCATGAGTTTACAGCTGTAAACTCATGGGGAAGTGGTCCCCAGGCCGTAAACACAAGTTGAGGTCAATTCTTGGACCTTAAACTCACTTAGCCTCTTGCTTAGCGTTGAAACACTTAACCACTTAAGATATCATAGCTTTAAGCCTCAAATGGAGACACTTTAGAGAGTTTACGGCCAGGAGTAAACTCCCGTAGGCCGTAAACTCCATTAAGTATGGTCCATAAACTCAATAACAATGCCTTGCACTCCTTTGTTGCAACCCAATGGCCTCCTAACACTTTGATCAAAGTGTTTTCCACACATTACGGTGTTTATACTTGTCTAGTTAGTGTTATAATCACTAATTGTATATATACATATGTCTTTATATGTTATAAGGATCATTGTGTGTGTTCAAGTCTTCACTTGATACCAAGCACTTGTCCGACACTTCCATACGATCCACTCACTAAAGGTGAGTTCATACCCCTTAATTAACGTTTTAAATGTTTATAAATGCTTTTATGGGGGGGGGGGGGAATACAAGTTGAATCATGCTAGTTATTATATCAATCACATGTGATTAATAACTAGCATACAAATGGATTTACTACACTTTTAGCTGTTTTACCAAACATATTACTTCAAATGAATTTCTCAAACGTTTATACATGTTAAAGCTCTTTATCAAACTATCTTACATACTGTATGTTTCCTTTCATACTTTGTTACAATTGTGTTTCAAACAAAGGTTTTTCTTATACTTAAAACTGTCTTATCAAACAAACTACTTTCAAATCGTTTTATAAACTGACATCAATTCATCATTTCTTAGTTATTAAACTTTTCAAAGGTTTTATAAAACTTCTTTTATACTTTTATATTATCAAATGCATGCCTATGTATGTATAGTTATATAAGTAATGTTTAAAGGACTTACGACGGCTAGCTCGCTTTAATTCCTTTTCCTCGTTTGGATGTGGCCTTAGGGCATCAGTTATTTGTCTGGATGTCGTCTATATATTAGTTATATATCATGTATACATATATAGGCATAAAAGTTACATCAGTCAGTTCAGTACCTTTGGGTAGCAAAGGCATACTTTCAGTTATACACGTACATTACTAGTAACTATAATAGGTATAGATAGGAGATACTACTTACTATTCCAAGTACAAGGAATCACACAAGAGTTAGTTCATTCATGAGTCTATACTAATACATTACATACTATATGAAGAGATACTATTACATAGATACAATACATGATAACATAAGAGAACACACAATAAAAAGAAATAGGGAGGAAGATACAATACACGATAACAGAACAAGCATAATAAGGTGCTATAGCATGGAGCAATTACAGGATCTAGCTATACCAATGAATCACTAACGCATTGTTCTAAATAAAAGGTGATATTTATATTGGGTATACATGATCATATAATCTTAATGTCGATGTTCACGACCTGCAATCATTATAGAGGTCGAGTTTGGTTCCCAGAATCTGATGTCAGGGAGAGTGTTTAGTATGGGATCTAGCAATCACATTATTCCTTAACACTCAATTTAAGGCAATTAGTACAATAATAGTCACTTTATACAATACTACAGTACTTACACTTTACAAACGACAAATACAAAATGATACAATTTTAGATTATATTTGATATAAATATACAATTTTGCTTATTACCATTAACTCATTCACATAAACGCTGAGGTAGACTATAGTTTTATAATAATAGTTATATATGGAAAAACTATCACATTTACAGTGATGCATACTTTGAAAATAGTTGGGTCTTGGTAGAAGAGTACTTTTCATACTTGTAAGAAATATGAGATTTTCTAGGGTTTTCAAGCGTTTACAATTACTTACAAACATTTTCATTGATACAAAATTTCTTCAAACATTTACAAGTCCTTTCTTTACAGTTTTACAAATCAAAGACACATAAATACTTATGAATTCACCAGCTTTATTGCTGATACTCGCTTTCAAAATAACTTGTATTCTCAGGTCACAAATAGACAGGTACGACGACCAGGTTTTATGAAGACAGAGCAGTTAAGACTCGTCTTTTGTTTTTGGTTATTCATTATGTTGTTTTAAAATATGAAAGAACACACTTGTAATTAAAATTATACTATTAATGCAATGGATGATGGTGTTGCTTGTTTACTACTTTGCATTGTTGTGATACTTTACATGACGTCCACCGCCCCAAAACTTTCTGCCGTTCTCGGTTTTGGGGTGTGATAGATTGGTATTAGAGCATTGTTTATAGTGAATTGAGTATATCAACCCATAAAAGATATACATACTATAAATACAGTGGGATTAAAAATACTCTGACCAAGAGTTTATACTTTTAAATAATAAAATATTTAACTAAGTATACATACCTGCATTGTAACGCCCACGTTTCCAGGCTAGGCATTATTGTTGATGTAATAGTCTAGGTTAACCTTTGTAACTCTTTAGGAAGTATTAATGATGAAATATTTGAGCATTATGTGAATTATGTGATTTACGTGTTTGTTTTCTTAATTATTATAATTTAATGAATTAAGAATAAAATAAGGGTCAAAATTAAAGTGTGAGATAATCCTGATATCTTTGCATGAACACATAGTGATTGAAGCAAGGATTCCGGAGATATAAAGAATGTCGAAATCCGAGTTATAACGAAGAAGTTATGACCTATCGAAGTTTCGCGATAGAATCGGCGACGCTAAATGACGTAAAAAGTGAAATTTACGTTAGAGCGATATTTAACCTTAGTGATCTAAACGAGAGTCGTAGAGTTCGTTAAACTGAGAGTGCGCATAAAAAGAACGCCCAAATCTGACTTCGTATGAGGAAGTTATGATTTTCCGAAGTTTCGACTTAGCAGTATGCAGCCTGAATACTCGATTTGAGATCGAGCGTTGTTTAGTCTAAACAATCTAAACAAGAATCGAAGATCTCGTTAATAGTAGTAAAACGATAAAAAGACAGGAAAAAACGGACGTCAACGGAGTTTTCCTGCCCCGGCTTAGTAAAAAATAATAATAATAATAAACTCAAAATTAGCAGATGAATTCTAAACGAAAGCTATAGAGTGTAGTCTCACCTACGCGTGGATATAAAGAATGTCGAAAATGGAGTTCGTATGAGGAAGATATGAATTTCGGAAGTTTTATAAATAATTAAAATATATATATTTCATTAAGAATTTCGGATAATATCCGAAGGAGTCACTGATCCTATCCAAACTACGCCCATCGTAGAGTTGTACGTCCAACGTACAGCTAAGCATGACCTGCCTCGTACTTGAGTGCTCCGAAGTACGTAAGCAGTGACGATCCGAAGCGTACGCTCCGCGTAGCTGAGCGTTACGCCCAGCGTAATGCGAGGCTTCTACCCCTATATAAAGGATGCGAAGGCAGCCGACCATTTTGCTCCTTTTCTCTTCTCTCTGTCCCATTTTATCTCGTTTTTCATGCAAGAAATATCCCGAAGCCCCGGTATCATTCCCAAGACCCGAAGCAAGTCCCGAAGCCCCGAAGATGCCGAGAAGTAAAATTTCCGAGTCAAAGCTCTGCCCGCGAGGAGCCCGGTTTCTGTGAAGATCTTCCAGATTTGCCGAAGAATACTACTTCTACAAGCCGTAGTGTTGTCCGATCATCTTCTGATAAAGTAAGTGTGTAGTCACTTTTTCTAACGCATAATTATTAAGTATTTTATACGAAATACATGTTATGTGTATATTTTGTTGTTATATGTGTGAATTTATATTCACTTTCTTCTATCTCATAGATATGAATTATTCTCTATGAAATTTGTGTTATGTGTATGTGTCTCATCTCTTGTTTGGATTATGTATTGAATGAGAATGCTATACATGTTTTAAACTATGTATAAAAAGATAAATTTTATCTACTAATATGTTGGGTTGAACATGGGTAGATAGTTGTGTGATAAACAGATGAGAGGCCTCGATGTTGTTTTTGATTCAGTCATCTAGCGGAGTTTAGATGACGACCACAGACTTTTCTAGACAATCCTGTGGAACGCTAGCAGGTTCGCCACTTGTAGGTGTTAATGAACTTGGGTGTTCATTCAATGTACTCCATCCCCCTCATGGTTGCCTTATTTAACACATATTGCTGGGAAACCCCCGAATGCAGGTGTTGTCGCCCCGATGAAATATTCTTAGACTGGGTCCCTTGTTTTAGTTGTCTTAGGGACGTAAAGTGAGATTAACAGGAATGGGTAATTGGGTTATTGTTTGATGAAAATTAATTTAATTATTTATTGTGGGTTGAAAACCCTATATGCTCACCAGGCTATTAAGCCTGACCTACTCAGTTTCTTTGTATTACAGGTAGTGGCACCAGAGCATACGGATGATTCGTCAGGATATTTTGGATTATAGACATGTTGTTGTAAATAACTGTTCTAAGGTTTGTATTGAAATGTTTATGCTTTTGGTCTATTTATCGGAACATGACATCCCAAGTATTGTAATATAATGAAAAATACATTTCTTTAAGAAATGCTTTGGTAAATCTTATTTTTATCATATTTCATTTTGGGAGCAAATTCTGCAACTCTTTTAATCAAAGGATTACTCTGAAATTATTTTAAAAGCATAAATTAAACCGGTCTTTTCTAGCTGTGATTTTGGAGATGTCACAGTTGGTATCAGAGCATTAGTTTAAGCAAACTAGGTATTTGTAGGATTTCTAGACTTAAACTTAGAATGCTAAGTGAAATTTTAAGATGTGTGTCTGTTATATTTTAGACACGAGTAGTAGTTTTTTTTAGTAAAATTGCCTAAAATGGTTTTATGTGCTAAATGTTACATGTTTGCCATATATGATATTATTTGTTCGGATCCATGGTCTGTTGCCGACCGGATCTGGAAACCTTATGTGTGTAGGATTCTAAGCGTATGTCTACGATATTAGAACTAGCATGTAAACGTTTTGGAGTGATAAGGATGATTTGAATATCCATCGTGAATGAGGATCTATTTTCACCTTATTCGGTGTATAGATCAAAAATGGTGAGAACGAGGAGTGGAGTTGGAAATGCAGATGAAAACAGGAATCAACCACTAGTGATTGAGCAAATACCTATTATAGCAGCAGCACCTGAGCCAATGACTCTGGCTGGTGTGCAAATGATGATTCAAACTATGTTGGATCGCCAAATGGAAGAAATGAGGCGTCTGCTTCGACAGAATCGTGAAGAACTGTCAATTCTTGTGGAAGACCCCGAAGTTAATGGAGGGCATTCTGAAGGAGAGAACTTTAGTAGGATAATTGGTCAAGACAACCCACCGATAGCTCGACAAAACAACCAAGGTGGAGGACATAATGGATTGGGATGCAACTACAAGGACTTTTTGACTTGCAAACCATCGACCTTCACTGGAAAGGAGGACCCGATCGGAGTGATGGATTGGATCTCCGAAATGGAGTTAGCCTTCTTGACTTGTGGTTGTAGAGGCAAGTTGCAGACTACCTTCACAATGCATCAGTTCCGAGGTGTAGCTGTTCGTTGGTGGAACACTCTATGGAAGACTTTAAGCCCTAATGAGCCACTGCAATTATCATGGGCAGAGTTCTTGGCGTAGTTCAAGCGCAAGTTCTGCTCCGCTCAAATTCTGTTGGAGTTGGAGAACAAGTTTTTGACATTGACGAAAGGCAGCATTTCAGTTGACGATTACACTAATGCTTTCACAGACAAGATGGAGTTTGCTTTTCGCATTGTTCCAGATGAGCTGAAAAAGGTTGACCAATATGCAAAAGGACTCCCATGGGAGTACACGGTGCCAGTGCGTGAGGCACCTACTCTAGAGGCAACTATTTGGGCTGCCAAGTCTGTTGAGGACATGATCAAGGGAAGAACTGCCAACAAGGTTGAAGTTGGCGAAAAGAGAAAATTTGAAGGAACTTCAGGTTCCAGTAAGAAAAGTAAAATTTTGAAGACTACTTCGAAGAAGTTTGTTGGAAAAGGAGGCAAAGCTAAATGGTGCAAGAAGTGTAAGAAAAAGCACTTTATGAGATGTAGTGAGGAGGTGACTTGCTACAACTGTGGAAAAACAAGGCATTATGCCAACGAGTGTTCGTCCAACAAGAGGATGTGCTTTGGTTGTAATGAGCAAGGGCACATTTTGAAAGACTGTCCGAAGAAGAAGGAGGCAGCTAACCCCAACATTCCACCAAAGCCGAAGGCGAGTGCATTTCAGATGACACTTGAGGTTATGAAGGATGAAGCTGATGTCGCTTCAGGTACCTTTCTCGTAAACGAATTACCTACTCAAATTTTGTTTGACTCTGGAGCAAATTACTCCTTTATTTCATAGAGTTTGGTAGAAAAATAGCTTTTCCTATTGATAGACTAGATAATGCTTTATTAGTCGAAGTTGCTAGTGGCAAGTTTGTACCTGTTAGCCATCGCATGAAAAATATCTTCATTGACTTGAATGGGAATAAGTTCCACGAGGAATTATTGCCTATAGAACTAAATGGTTTCGACATCGTTCTCGGAATGGATTGGCTTAACGCCAATGATGCCAAAATATTATGCAGAAAGAAGATAGTAAAAGTAAACCCATCAGGGAAAGAGTCATTTTTGGTGTACGGGGACAAACGTCGAGTAAATTCTGGAATCATTTCTCTATTGAAAGCCAAAAAGTGTTTGATCAAGGGATGTTCATCATATTTAGCATTCGTGATCGATGCTAAGAAGGAAAAGAAGGTGATGCAAAATATTCCAGTGGTGTGTGATTATCCGGAAGTATTTCCCGAAGATCTTCGTGGATTACCACCTGATAGACAAGTGGAGTTCATAATAGACTTGTTACTAGGAACCACGCCAATAGCAAAAGCACCGTACCGATTAGCACCAACGAAGATGAAGAAGCTGATGATGCAACTTCAGGAGTTATTGGACAAAGGTTTCATTAGACCTAGTTCATCGCCCTGGGGAGCTCCGGTGTTATTCGTAAAGAAGAATGACGGGAACACGAGAATGTGCATTGATTACAGAGAGCTGAATAAAGCAACGATAAAGAATAGATATCCGTTGTCAAGGATTGATGACCTGTTCGATCAGATGTAAGGCTCAAGCTATTTTTCAAAGATCGATCATAGGTAAGGATATCATCAGTTGAAGGTAAGAGAACAAGATATCGAGAAGATTGCATTCAGAACTAGATATGGACACTATGAGTTCTTGGTTATGTCGTTTGGACTAACCAATGCTCCAGCAGCATTCATGGGTTTAATGAATCGGGTTTGTAATCCATTCCTTGATAAATATGTGATAGTTTTCATATATGACATTGTCATACCCCAAAACCGGAATGGCGGAAACGTTCTGGGGTGGATGACGTCATGTCAAGTATCACAACATATGCAGTATAGTAATCAAAGTACAACAACCATTGCATTAATAGTAACAATTTTACATAGTTTACATTGCATAGAAACATCAAAGTAATACAGAAACTAATATAGATGCAGCTTGGTTCTAGGCTGGCTTCACAAAAGCTCCCGGGATGTACATGTCTATTGTGGACCTGAGAATACACGTTAATTTGAAAGCGAGTATCAGCATTTTTATAAATGCTGGTGAGTTCATAAGTATTTAGTGTCATTTATGTAAGTAAACATTTTATTCAAAATAACTTTAAGATAATTAGTAGTTTAGAATCTACAGTGTATTAGTGTCGTTTCCAGAAAATCCTATATTTTCTAAATAAAAGGAGTCTTCTACCAAGACTCAACGGAGTTATGTTTTAAAGAGTAAATTTCCTTGAAATAATATCATTACCAAAATACAGTATTTGGTTTTTAAAGAAAGTAGGAGAATATCATGAGTAAAAACATTATGGAAAATAACATATGCCTCAGCAGAGAATACTACTGACTAAGCCAAAAGAAATCATAGACTCTAGGAGTGTATCAAATGAATGATACGCCTGGCTCAGTCTAACAAAAGGGAACACAGACCCCAGACGGTATCAAATGTACAATACGTCTAGCAAGGTCTAAAACAAAGAAGCACAAACCCCAGACAGTATTAAATAAAAGATACAGCTAGTAAGGTCTAAAACAAAGAAACACAGACCCCAGACATTGTCAAATGAAAGTGTGACAACCCAAAATTTCCATTCTATTCAAACAGTATCACTTCAATAGAAGTTATAACAGTCATAGTCGATTTTCAGACTTTTCGTATAAGTTGGAGTAATTTAGGGTTTACACTTCATTAAACATCAGGAGAGTGGATGCGCTACGGTTTTGTGCAACACTGTTATTACAACACTCGGATATATTAGAAATCATTTCCGGAATAAAAATATTTTCTATCAAAATATTTCAGGACTATAAATAGATTTCTGAACTAAATTCATTCATTATTCACTTTTCCAACTAGAGAAAAGCCACTTTCTCTCTCACGGATCTTCGGGTTTTCATCCCAAATCGTGAGTCTACTTTTCTAAATGTGTTTTAATGCTTGTTATAAGCTTTATAACATTGTTTATATGACAAATTTGTAAGATCCGGGAGTTTACCGCCCAAGAACGTTCTTGGGAAGTAAACTCCAAAACGAAGCCTAAAGGCTATCTAGTCCCATTTCCTTGTTAGGTAACTAGTTAAGGACATTATGTATGATCATTAGAGGCTAGAACACAATCAAGAACACATAGTTTAAGGAGTTCACGGCCCAAGAAAGTCTTAGGCCGTAAACTCCAATTTCAAGGGAAAAAATGTGCCCTAAACACCCCTAATGCTTTAAGACAATTACCCTCTAATGCTTGTAGCTAATTTGGAGACCAAGACACATCAAAATCATCCCTAAAAGGGAGTTTACAGCCATGAAATACTCTTGGGCCGTAAACTCCAAGTAAAGGCACAAAAGTGTGCCTAAAGTCCCCTTTATCCTTAAACAAAAGTCTAGAAATTATCCTTTGTGTGCAAGAGGCTTGAATGAATTAAAACACCCACCCCATAGGAGTTTACGGCAATAAACTCTAGGGGATATGGTCTTTTGGCCGTAAACTCCTCAAAGGAGCATTCTAGGGCCTTAAACTACTTCAAGGATTAATCTACCAATGCTAGGCTTATTCTAGAATTCATTTAGCACACTTAAACACCCAAAACAACCAAGACAAGAGTTCACGATCGTAAACTCAAGGGTTTACGACCGTAAACTCCTTGTGTGGAGTTTATTGAGTAGTAAACTCTTATACAAGGCCCTTGGAAGCATTAAACCCTTTAGCCTTGTCCCAAAGCAACATAGAAGCAACCCTTAGGACCTATAACACTTATACAAAGTGTTTACATGTTCCTAAGTGTACCAACTTATTTCATTAAGTTATTAATTGGCTAATTCGCTATTTATATGATAACTAGGCTCGTGCGTGTGAACAGGTCTCTGTTTGCCACCTAGCACAACACCCGTTACTTCAATCCAATCCACTCATCACAAGTGAGTTCATACCCCTTAAATTAACCTTTGAAATGCTTTTAAATGTTTTAAATACTTTATGGGGGGGGAATACAAGTTAAACACTTACATTTATTACATCAATCACATGTGATTACATTAATCACATGTGATTAATAACTAGAAAACCAATGATTTTATCACTGTTCAAACTGTTTCACTTCAAAATGTTTTACAAACTCTTTTACTTATCAAATGCTTTTATTAAAATTTGTTTTACTTCTTATAAATTGCATGCCCATATACGTATAGATATATAAGAAATGTTTAAAGGGCTTAGGAAGGCTATCCACCCTATTTCCTTTTCGCGCATTGAGATGTGGTCTGGTGGGATTTCGGGTAGTCATTCGAAGGTCGTTTCAATATTAGTTATATATTAAATATACATATATAGACATAAAAGTACTTCCATATTCATATTTATCAGTACACCATCAGTAAGTTACCATCGGGGTAACATAGGATCATACTACTACAATTTCTAGATAAATGAGTCAGTTCATTCATGAGTTAATACTTATTACTACGAGTACCTATACAAAAATACTTGAAAGAGAAGATATACAACTATACTAGAAAGAGAACATATACAACTATACTAGACAGAGAACATTTACAACTATACTAGAGGAAGAACATATACAACTTTACTAGAACAGTTCATTTGATTACATATACAAGAATACGTTAACAATTGTGATCCACTATATTGGAGCATGCCTTAATTGACATGGCCCGAGTTGTAGCCAGAATTCTCTTGGAGGGAGAGAGTGAGTTTGCGTATAGATCTATACTGGATTGACTATCCTACACCTTGCTGCTAGCTACAGCCGGACCTGCAGGTCTGCGGGTGCCAAACGTCATTCCGTCATTACGACCATTCGTATGTCATTGTTACCAGTCGATATTATGGTGCAATTTATCACATGATACCTTAATATAAATCCAGTTTAAGGTAGTTAGTACAGCAGTAGTTCCTATAATACAAAACTACAGTACTACAATGATTTACCCATTACATATTTTAGTGATAACCTCACTTAAACATTAATGTACAAACTATATTTTGTTAAATGATAGTTACACTTGGGAAATTACACACTTTTACAACAAACGAGCATACAAAACAGTTAAGCCTTGGTAGAAGGCTACTTTAATAGAAAATATAGGTTTTTCTGAGAGATTCAAACTTTTACAAACACTTACAAACCTTTACATACATTTTAAAAACTTATACTTGATACATGTTCAAACATTTTTGGATGACAAATACCGACACTAAAATACTTATGAACTCACCAGCTTAATCCTGATAAACTCTTTCAAAATAACTTGTATTCTTAGGTCATCAGTAGACAGGTACCGAGGCCAGCTTTTGAGAAGATGGAGCGCATTCAAGACTCATCTTATTATTTTGATATACATTATTTTTGGTGTATATACTGTACAGAACACGTTTGTATTAAAATTATATATTTAATGCAATGGATGATGTTGTTTGCTGATTTACATTTACTGTGTTGTAATACTTTACATGACGTCCTATGCCCAGAACGTTTCCGCCGTTCTTGGTTTTGGGGTGTGAAAGATTGGTATCAAGGCATTGTTTATAGTGAATCAAGTATATCAACCCATAAAAGATATGCTAAACTATAAACCCATTTGGGATTAAAACACTCTGACCAAGAGTCTATACTTTAAATACTAAGATATTTAATTAAGTATACTAGTTTGCATTCATACTAAAATCAGTGTCACAATGACAAGAACAAAAGTATTACGATTGTTAAATATCACAGGTAAGCTCGGGGATATATGGTCAATCCTTGGAATGGCATAGCCTGATCAACTATGCTGGTTCGAGGAGTGATTAGCATATGTCCTAGAATGGTTGTGATGTGTTAACAAGTCTAAATACTTACCAACAATAACACAAGAAGATCAATAGAACCTAAAATTAAAATACTATAGGTGTATTTTGTACTTCTAGTTACATATATACTATATCTTTATACCTCTCTTCTCGCGTAGATTGAAATGGCTGGATTCCATCACGGCGACCCGTACTTTCCAAATGAAGGCAAGGCAGGATGGAACGAAGCAGAGTCTGATGATGAGCACCAAATTCCGTTGGATGATCATCAAGTTGAAGGCTTCTCGGATGGATTAGACTCTGAGCCCGAAGTCAACAACCTACCTCCAGTAGGTCAAGCCCCGAACAATAACCCTCGACCTGCTTTTCCAGGTCCCACTCCCTTGTGGGTAGATAACTTGAATCGCTGGAGTGACGAACAGGGTCAACCCTTACCATACATTGGGGACCGAAGCTCTTACAACGTCAGCGAAGGTGGTTCTGCTGACCGAGCAATGCCCGTCATAATCCGCAGAATAGCTCGTAATGTTGAGCAAGGTCGAGCAGCCATCAACCGGGTCGTGGAGATTGATGCCAACTCTGGTGTCAACACAGTCCGCATTCGCCGTCTCGAAGAAGACATGGAACGGACCCGGAGAACCAATGAAACCCTACTAAAACATCTGGTTGCCTTTCAAGCCGAGGTCATGGAAATTCGAGCTCGTCAAAGGGCTCATGAACGACACCTTCAAGAGGTGGTCCGTCAAATGAGAGACCTTAGGGTTCCCCGGAGGAATACTCATCACCGTTTGATGATGTCTAGTACATCATTATCTTTTTGGTTAAGGTTTAGCCTTTAACATCTATGCTCTAAGTAGCACTTATCTGTAAAATATTCCTAACTTTCAGTACTCCAATTAGGAATCTAAGAACTGTCAAACTTTCCGGATGGTATTGTTGGATAAGGTGTCTAAGTCCATAACTATTTCTGGTATGTACTTGACCCGACCCGGCATGGTCCATTTGGGTTGCATGGCACCATGCAATTGGATAGACTAAATGAGAGAAATAACACTTAGAGATTATTAATATATTATAAGTTCTAATATATTAATAATATTATTTGATTAGTTTGATCAAGAATTAATTTAGAATTAATTAAGTGATCAAAAGATAACTAATTAAATATATGGGTTGATTATGTAAATCATCCATATCTTGTATAGTGGGCTAAAAGGCTCCATGGACTATCAAGTTGGGTTCCACCCATAGGATGCTCCATGGATGCTCCATGGGAGTTACAAACCCATGGGTTATGGAAATGAAGAGTCATGACACATTAGGGTTTAACCCTAGGTGTGTCAACACTATATAAGTAACATGATCTCCTCCCAAAATTGGCTACACTAAGAATCAAGAGGGCTTGGCCGATTTTGAGAAGTGAGTATTCTCTCATAAGTTCTTCCAAGAGCATTTGGTGTTGTGTGAAGCATTTGAGGCATCACACTTGGGGTGCTAGGCTCACAAGGTTTCAAGGAACACAAGCAACTACAAGGTAAGTTATTCTATCTATACTTTATGTTAAAATTGTTCCCCATGTATGCTAGATAGGAATATAACCTTGGAACTCAACTTTGCATGACAAATTAGACAAACATAGATCCAAGGTTATTAGGGTTGCATGTACACTTAGGAAGTGTTAGAATGCTCAAAACCCATCAGTGGTATCAGAGCCTAGGCTTGTTTGTTCTTATTTGTGCTTAAAAGTTGAAAACAGAATCGGAAATTTGGTGTCTGTGAATGGACTCGTCGAGTCTATAGGGGGGACTCGTCGAGTCCATGAGTATCTTCAACCAACTCGGCAAGTCATGTTCATGCACTCGGCGAGTAGGGTCGAATGAGTGCAGAATTTCGATTCAGTTGCTGGAAATGAATTAGAAACATTACCCTAAACTATTTTGGTAATTGAAAACCTGTTTTTGGTGGTGTAATGTCTTTGCTAATTCATTTACAACAACTAGTTATCAAAATTACAAAGTTTTATGTAATTTTTGATTGTGTTCATATTCATGTTCTTGTTCTTATGATGTTTTAGATGATCATAGGAATTATTTGTAACCTATTTGGTAGTTTAATTCTTGATCATAATGTGTTTTAATGGAGTCCATAACTTATCCTTAAGTTATGGAAAACCAAGAGTCACACTTGAGTTAAAACCATTAAGAAA
The DNA here is from genome assembly GCF_052625555.1 of Lactuca saligna. Classification (NCBI taxonomy): domain Eukaryota; kingdom Viridiplantae; phylum Streptophyta; class Magnoliopsida; order Asterales; family Asteraceae; genus Lactuca; species Lactuca saligna. Next base: position 80,008,961 of record NC_136418.1, read on the forward strand.
ACACAAGAGTTATAAAAATGAAGAGTCTTCATTTTATTACTCTATTAAACTCATAAGTTACAAGAAATGAAAAGTTTTGAAAGTTACAAAACTTGCCCTCAAGTTTTGGAACAAGTAAAGTTAAGTTAAAACTTTAGTTCCAACCCCTAGAATTTTAAAAGTTAAAATTCAACCCTTATACTTATATTATGATGATTTAATAATTATATATATATATATATATATATATATATATATATATATATATGTATAAGAACAAAGTCGTCTTACCACTAGTACGCCTCATTCACGAAGCCGGTCTATAAGGTGGGTATAAGGTTGTTGCCTATAAAATGGTGACTTAATGGGTGAACATTCTCACCCACCGCTTGCTTGACTGGTGGAGGGTCGTTAGCCGAACGGGTAAGACAAGGTCTTATAAATTCTCATTCAAAGTATGATGAATATAATAAAGTAACTAAATGTTTATTAAATTCCCAATCTTAGTTACTTTAGGAAAAATGTGAATAAGGTGCTAATCCATGAAATTACACTTTACACTTTGTCTAAGTCGTTGGTGGAGCGTGTGTGGTTAACCGGCACACTAACTTGGACTTAACAAGGTAGGTAAAGGGTGACTTAAGGTTTATTATAGTATCGGTGGAGCGTGTGTGGTTTACCGGCACATCAATTGAGTGATAAACTTTAAGTATACCAAGTGATTTGCATGGTTACTTCACACCTCGTTTTGTGATCCTCGGCATCCCAGTCACAAAACCTGGAGGGCACTCCCGAGATTAAAACATGCCTTTGAAAAGTTCATTGGATCTCAAAGAATCTAGGAATTTCTAAAACCAATAAAAACTAAATATTTAATATTTCGGTTTTCGTGGTGGAAATTGGTGAATCGTCATTCACCTACCTTTTAAATATGGTATAGCTTAGATTACGGCATACCTCTTCTAAGTTATATTATATTGTGATTGGATCCTAGCCTTAATATTACATTTGGGTGTTTAATTAAGGACTCTCTTAAATCTAAACTAAACTTGTTCTTCTTTTTCAGATGTCTTCAAATAATGCTTCTGGCTCGAATCCTAATGGCTCCTTTACTCTTATGAGTCTGTGTGGGAAAGTCACCTTTGATGGATCCAACTTCAATAAGTGGATCAGAAACATCAGGATGATTACCCGCTACGAGGACAAAGAATATGTCCTTGACAAGGAGCTTAAGGAAATTGACGAGTCCACTGCAACTCCCTAGGAGATCGCTGCCTTTAATACTCATGAAAGAGATGCAACCAAGGTGGCTTGCATCATGTTAGCCACCATGACAGCTGAACTCCAAAAGTCTTATGAAGATTTCTACCCTTATGAAATGCACCAAGATTTGATGGAAAGATACCATCAAAGTGCACGACAAGAGAGGTACGAAGTCATCTGCTCCATGATAACAACCATGATGAAGGACGGAGAGTCCGTCACGAGCCACATGCAGAAAATGCAAAGGTATGTGGATCGTCTACTGAAGCTCAATGTGAACTTCCCTGAGGAGCTTGCAATAGATATCATTTTGCACTCCTTACCATCGTGCTATGATCTATTCCGCATGACATATCACATGAACAAGGCAGAGGTCGCCCTCAGCAAACTTCAGGGACTTCTCAAGACCGCAGAAACAGGTCTTAAGGGAAAGTCGGTTGCTATCACTCCTACTCCAGACTCAACTCCGGTCTTGGCAATCGGGCAAAGTCGAGGGAGGAAGAGAAAGAGATCTTCAAAGGGTACCAAGGCTCGGACCCTTGATGGCTCTTCTTCAAGTGGAACCAAGAAAGGTTTCATTACTCCTTCTTCTGACCCAAAAGAGGCTGAATGCTTCTATTGCCATGAAAAAGCTCATTGGAAGCGAAACTGCCCAAAGTACCAGCAGGATGTAAAGGATGGGAAAGTCAAACCCAACCATGCAGGTATTTACACTATCATTTCTAATAACTCACCCTATTCGAAATCTTGGGTCCTTGATACAGGTTGCGGTATTCATATTTGTTGTGACTTGCAGGGACTAGGAAGAAGTGAGAATGTGGAGCCAGGAAGAATAAACTTAATCATGGGGAATAGGAAAGTTACACCTGTCACCAAGATTGGAGTTTATACTTTATCGCTAAGTAGTGGGTTAAATTTAGATTTGAATAAATGCTGTTATTCGCCAGAAATGGCAAGCAATATTATTTCCTTTCATGCATTGTACAAACAAGGTTTCACCTTTTCGTTTGATAATGAAGTTGGTTTGATTAATGCTTTCTTTAATAATGTACTTTATTTTAAAGCATTACCTTGTGATGGTGTGTATGAAGCTGTATCTATTGTAGATAACTTAGGAAATAATGTTTTGTGTATTGATTCTACTAAGAATAATAACATGGATAAAGCATCATTATGGCATTGTCGTCTTGGACATATAAGCAAGAAACGCATAGGCCAACTCCAAAAGGATGGAGTCTTGGAGTCGTTTGACCTAAAGTCAAATGATAGTTGCGAATCATGCTTACTTGGAAAAATGACAAAGTCACCCTTCACAGGCTCGTGTGATAGGGGTGAAGGTTTGTTGGACCTTATACACACGGATGTGTGTGGACCGTTCAAACATGCCACAAGGGATGCTAATCATTATTATTTGACTTTTACCGATGATTACAGTAGATATGGATATGTCTACTTAATCAAGCATAAGTCAGAGACTTTCGAGAAGTTTAAGGAATTTAAACAGGAAGTCGAGAATCAATTGGGCAGGAACATTAAGATGCTTCGATCCGATCGAGGTGGTGAGTATCTTAGTTCAGAGTTCCTCGACTATCTAAAGGAATGTGGGATTATCTCACAATTGACACCTCCCAGGACACCGCAGTTGAATGGTGTGGCTGAGAGGCGTAATCGAACCTTGTTGGACATGGTTCGTTCCATGATGAGTCGAGCTTCGCTACCAATCTCATTCTGGGGGTATGTCTTAGAGACTGCCGCCCATATCCTTAATCTAGTCCCTACAAAGAAAGTTGCCAAAACTCCTCACGAGATGTGGACTGGTAAAGTACCTAAACTAGACCACATCAAGATTTGGGGCTGCGAGGCTTTCGTGAGACGCGAGACTCATGATAAGCTCGAACCCCGAAGTGAGAGGTGTATTTTCATCGGCTACCCACAGCAATCCTTTGGTTACCTCTTCTACAGACCTAGTGACAATGTGGTCTTTGTAGCAAGAAGAGGATTCTTTCGAGAAAGAGAGTTTATAAGCCAAGGAGACAGTGGGAGGCAAGTTGATCTTGAAGAAATTCAAGAGTCAAGTGGTGAAGGAACTTTAAACTCTAGCCCTCAACTTGAGGAGGAAACTCCTGTTGAGCCAATTGACGAATCTGTACCTCTGAGGCGTTCCACGAGAGTTAGGAGTGCACCTGAGCATTACTATGGATTCCATATTACTGTAGAAGGTGAGACACTTATTAGTGATGAGACACTAGTAAGTCAAGATGACCCTAACAACTACGAGGAAGCCATGGCAGGCCCCGAGTCTGCTAAATGGAAAGAGGCTATGGATAGCGAGATACAATCCATGTATGACAATCAAGTTTGGAACTTGGTTGAGAATGTACCAGGTCGAAAGACTGCAGGGTGCAAATGGGTCTTCAAGAAGAAGACCGACATGGATGGTAAAGTACCCACTTATAAGGCTATACTGGTTGCAAAGGGCTTCTATCAAATTCCTGGAGTGGACTATAATGAGACCTTTTCTCCGGTAGCCAAGATTAAGTCTATTCGGGTTCTGTTAGCCATAGCCGCATTTCATGACTATGAAATTTGGCAAATGGATGTCAAAACCGCTTTCCTTAATGGGAAGTTGGCTGAAGATGTTTACATGAGTCAGCCAGAGGGTTTTGTCAGCAACGAGTACCCTAATAGAGTGTGTAAGCTTGAGAAATCCATTTATGGATTAAAGCAAGCACCTCGCAGATGGAATCTTTGCTTTGATGAAAAGGTCAAGGAATTTGGCTTTTCTAGGAGTGAAGATGAATCTTGTGTATATGTCAAGGCTAGTGGGAGTATAGTTAGCTTTTTGGTATTGTATGTGGATGACATACTACTCATAGGAAACGACATTCCAACCCTGCAGGAAGTAAAATCCTGGCTTGGAAAGTGTTTCGCTATGAAGGACCTTGGTGAAGCTGCCTATATTTTGGGGATAAGGATCTTGAGAGATCGGAGTAAAAGACTAATTGGACTTAGTCAAAGTACCTACTTGGAGAAGATTCTGAAGAGATTCAGAATGCAAGACTCCAAGAAAGGAGAGTTGCCCATCCAGAGTAACGCCAAACTGAGTAAGACACAAAGCCCTAGCACTGAGGCTGAGATAGCAGAAATGAGTCGAATACCTTATGCTTCGGCTGTAGGTTCGATCATGTATGCTATGACGTGTACTCGACCTGATGTAGCCTTTGCCTTGAGCATGGTTAGCAGGTTTCAGGGGAACCCTGGCAAGACACACTGGATTGCGGTAAAGAATATTCTCAAGTACCTACGAAGGACTAAGGACTGGGTTCTTACCCTCGGTGGGAGTGATGACTTGAGAGTTGTAGGGTATAGTGATGCTAGCTTCCAGACTGATAGGGATAACTTCCGCTCTCAGTCGGGCTGGGTCTTTACCCTAAATGGAGGAGCAATTTCTTGGAAGAGTTCCAAGCAAGAGACAGTGGCAGATTCTACTTGTAAATCAGAGTATATTGCAGCTAGCGAAGCGGCAAAGGAGGCGTTATGGCTGAGGAACTTCATTGGAGACCTTGGATTTGTACCAGCTATTAAATAGCCAATGGAAATTTTCTGTGATAGTGAAAGTGTTGTTGCCTTAGCCAAGGAACCAAGGGATCACGGGAGATCCAGACACATCGACAGAAAATACCATTTCATCAGACATCGGATCGAAGAAGGACTCCTCGTGGAAAAGAGGGTATCATCAGATGAGAATCCGGCAGATCCCCTCACGAAGGGACTGACTCGGGTTAAGCATCTCCAGCATGCTCGGAGCATAGGGCTGAAGGATGATATTAGATTTAGTAGTTAGATAACCTCGAAATTTGTAAAGTGTAATTGACATTTGATGATGAATAAAAGTGTTTTATTTATGAGTAAAGTGTTACTATCTCTTGTCGATCGTTTACTATATTTCTTTTGAATGTTTTGACTTCCAGAATAATTTTGTTTGGTATAACATATTATTCAAACCTCCACAGTCGGTCATATGTCGGAAGTAGGTATGAATCAAGACTGTCATGTTTGGTTGTAGAGGTCTGGGACAAGGCTACAACAATCATGAGTGCTCATAAGTTCTGAGCATTGGACTCAACCCACGCTCACTGGAATCACTTCATGGAATTCTATCTCGAGTGATCGTGAGACGGTAATATCATATAAGTCTTTAAACCTAGAGATATGATTTGTTACTTACAAGTTGGTTATGCATTGATTGTACGAAAATCGCATTGGTAACTCGATGTTATAAAATCGTGCTCTTGTGTGTAATTCAATGAGTAGTAGAACAAACATATGAGTCGAAGTTTATCTGTTCCTTCTTGGATTAGAAGCTGATATCTGGGCCCCTCGATGATTTTGTTTTGACCTATGTACCAGGCCCGGTCAGAACTAAATTGATGTGTTCAATGAAGTTCTTTGTCAAACAAATCGGAAATCGGGAAACAAATGTTGGACAATAAGTAAGACATTGTTCCATGTATTTGTCCGACTGATATCTAGAACAGAGGATTATATGATCACTTATCTTAAATGGCGTACCATCATTTTCTCAGTTTCGAGAAACCTTGTAAAGAGCTACGATTACCGATCGGTTCCTGAAGTCATACTTGCAGTAATAGTTATTAGACTTATCCAAGTGGGAGACTGTTGGATAAGGTGTCTAAGTCCATAACTATTTCTGGTATGTACTTGACCCGACCCGGCATGGTCCATTTGGGTTGCATGGTACCATGCAATTGGATAGACTAAATGAGAGAAATAACACTTGGAGATTATTAATATATTATAAGTTCTAATATATTAATAATATTATTTGATTACTTTGATCAAGAATTAATTTAGAATTAATTAAGTGATCAAAAGATAACTAATTAAATATATGGGTTGATTATGTAAATCATCCATATCTTGTATAGTGGGCTAAAAGGCTCCATGGACTATCAAGTTGGGTTCCACCCAAAGGATGCTCCATGGGAGTTACAAACCCATGGGTCATGGAAATGAAGAGTCATGACACATTAGGGTTTAACCCTAGGTGTGTCAACACTATATAAGTAACATGATCTCCTCCCAAAATTGGCTACACTAAGAATCAAGAGGGCTTGGCCGATTTTGAGAAGTGAGTATTCTCTCATAAGTTCTTCCAAGAGCATTTGGTGTTGTGTGAAGCATTTGAGGCATCACACTTGGGGTGCTAGGCTCACAAGGTTTCAAGGAACACAAGCAACTACAAGGTAAGTTATTCTATCTATACTTTATGTTAAAATTGTTCCCCATGTATGCTAGATAGGAATATAACCTTGGAACTCAACTTTGCATGACAAATTAGACAAACATAGATCCAAGGTTATTAGGGTTGCATGTACACTTAGCAAGTGTTAGAATGCTCAAAACCCATCAGGTATGATGTAAGACCTACTGTTAGGTCAATTTTCATTGAACTCGTTACATCAGTAATACCAGTATTATTAACAACTGTGACATCCCCAAAATCTCGGCCAAAAAAGACCGATTTCATTTATGCTTTTTAAAATAATTTTCAGAGTAAATCCTTTTAATTTTAAAAGAGATGCGGAATTTTTTCCCAAAAACAAAACATGATAAAATAGATATTTATCAAAACATTTCATAAAGAAATATGATTTCATTTCATAATCAAAAGTTGGGATGTCATATTCCGATACAGATCATAAACCATAAACGATAGCATTACAAGTCATTCAACAAATATATACATATATAGACTTGTAAAGAAAACAACTTGATGTTCGCCCATCTTAAGCTCTTGCGCCACTTCCTGTAAAATAAATCAACTGAGTGGGTCAGGCTTGGGAGCCTGGTGAGCATATAGGGTTTTCAACCCACAATAATTATATTTAATTTCAACAATCAACAATAAACCCGATTACCCATTCCCGTTATCCTCACCTTACGTTCCTAAAAATAACGTCTATTATAAGGAACCTATTTTAGGATTTTTCATCAGGACGGACATCACTGCAGAGGGGCTTCCTCAACAATAAGTGTCCTAAAGGCAACCATGTGGGGGATAAAGTACACCGGTGAACACGTCGTTCACAACACCTACAGGTAATGAGCCTGCTAGTGTTCCACAGGACAGTCTAGAATAGTTCGTGGTCGTCATCCATACTCTGCTGAATGACTAGAATAACACCAATAACACCGAGGCCTCTCATCTGTTTATTACACACCAATTATCTACCCATGTTCTACCCAACATATTAGTAGATAAAAATATACATTTTTATACATAGTTTAAAAACATGTATAACATGCTTTAAGCAATACATATTCCACATAACAGATGAGGCATACACACATAACACGTATTTCATAGAGAATACATCAGATCTATAAGATAGAAGAGAGTGAATATACACTCACACGTATAACAACCAAATATATACACCTAACATGTATTTTATATGAAATACTTCATAATATTGCGTTGGAAAGAAAATAACTACACACTAACTTGATCAGAAGATGATCGGGCAGCACTACGGCTTGCAGAAGAGGTGTTTCTCCGTAGATCTGGAAGATCTTCACAAAACCGGGCTTCTCACGGGCAGCGTTTCGGCTCGGGAATAACGCTCTTCGGGATCCTTGGGGCTTCGGATCTTGCTTCGGGGCTCGGGAATATTACCGGGGCTTCAGGGTATGATTGGCACGCAAATCGAGGCAAAAATTAGAGAGAGGGAAGAGTTTGAACAAGAGAAAATGGCTGGATTCGAGTTCTATTTATAGGCTGCTGGGTCTGGGATTACGCGGGGCGTAATCTCAAATTACGCGGGGCGTACTCATTACGCGGGTCGTACTCGGGTTATGCGGGGCGTACTTTGACGTCACTACATGCGTCGACTGGTGGCACTCGAGTATCGGTCAGACAAGTTGCAACCGACTGAGTACGCGGGGCGTACTCAAATTACGCGGGGCGTAATTGACTTGTCGAACTTCTAAATTTGGTAACTTTCGCATACGAGCTCCGTTTTCGACGTTCTTTATATCCACGCGAAGGTCAGACCATACTCTACAACTTTCATTTAGACTCCGTCGGCTAATTTTGACTTTTATTTTTATTATTTATTTTTAGAAGGCCGAGACAGAAAAACTTCGTTATAAATTCATAACTTCTTCGTCTGACGTCCATTCTCGCCTAACTTGTCATCGTTTCGCTACTAACAACGACATATTCGATTCTCATTTAGATTGTTTCGGCTAAAAACCGCTCGATCTCAAATCGAGTATTCGGGCTGCATACCGCCATGTCGAAACTTCAGAAAACCATAACTTCCTCATACGAAGTCAGATTTGGGCGTTCCCTTTATGCACGCTCCCGGTTTAACGAAATCTACGACTTTCGTTTAGATTGCTAAGGCTAAATATCGCTCTATCTTAAATTCATATTTTACGTCACTCGGCATCGTGCCGGTTCTATCTCGAAACTTCGACAGGTCATAACTTCTTCGTTATAACTCGGATTTTGGCATTCCTTATATCTCCGGAATCCTTGTTTCAACCACTACAACTTTATGCAAAGATATCGGGCTTATCTCACACTTTAATTTTGATGCTTATTTTATTCTTAATTCATTAAATTATAAAAATTAAGAAAATACACACATAAATCACATAATTCAAATAATTCACAAATAATACATTCTTATTATTTCAAGTTGAGTTACAAGGTTAACCTAGACTATTACATTGCTAAAAATGGAAAACCTAGAAACACGGGCGTTACAACAACTACCTACTCTGTGGGAAGAATCTTTACACTTGTGTATTCCTACAAATCTTCCTGGTTATGATCTCAAAAACTCATTCAATTGTTGGGCTATGGTCAATTAGTCCATGTGTCACTCTCACCTTACTTACAAATTGATTCTTACCACTTTTCTTGTCTTTATAAACTTATAGCTGAAAGATGCCTCCTCGCAAATCTCCCCGGAATAACCCTACACCTACACCGCCTCCTCCACATCCGGTCATCGATAGAGCAGCCGTAAATGCTGCCGTAGCTGGAGCAGTGGCAACTGCCATGGCACAGTATCACTCTACTGATGCCAGCAGAGGTGGAACCCCTGTAAACTCTATTCTGGTTGAAACTCCTGTGCGCTCGAGAGAGTGCTCATACAAGGATTTCACCAACTACAAGCCGAAGTCCTTTCATGGGACCGGCGGAGTCATTGCTCTCTCGCAATGGTTCGAGAAGACTGAATCAGTCTTCAAAATTTGTTCATGCCCTGCTGCGAGCAAAGTCAAATATGCCGCATGCACCTTTGAAGGAAAGGCCCTGACGTGGTGGAACGGCCACGTTAAAGCTCTAACTCTCGTTGTAGCCAACGACATAGGATGGGAAACGATGAAACACCTCATGATTGAGGAATACTGCTCGAGGGGTGAGATCCAGAAACTAGAGCAGGAGCTTTGGAGCCTGACCATCAAGGGCACCAACATTGTTGCTTATATCGCCAGATTCAACAAACTGGTGGCCCTCTGCCCTAATATGGTTCCCACTGAAGGGGAAAACATCGAAAGGTACATATGGGGGCTAGTACCTCCATATCAGGGGAACGTCCTATCATCAAACCCTGCTACCTTCGACAGTGCCAAGCGACTGACAGAGCGACTCATTGACCATGGTGTCAAAACCCCTGCAACCACAACAAACCTAGCCATCCCAGAACCCTCCAAACCCGTTGACATCAAGCGGAAGTTCTGGGATGACAAGAAGAAGCAGCGAGTTACCAAAAAGCAGCAAATTGTGGCACTGCATGACGCGATAACCCCTGCTACTACTACTGCTACTGCTCCGATGAAGCAGTATGCTGGAGGTTTTCCAAAGTGCAACAAATGCAACTTCCACCACAATGGCCCCTGTCGTGAAATGCAGTGCTCTAACTGCAACAGGAATGGACACACCGTCCGTTTCTGTAAGTTCCCGACACAACCAATCACCCAAGTCCCCGACTCTAGCGCGAGCCTGACTTGCTATGGATGTGGCGAGGCAGGCCACTTTAAGAGGGACTGCCCCAAAGCGAGAAATGATGGAGGGGCAGGGAGGGTACTAGCTATAGGCCACGGGGAAGCAGTTGCTGACCTGACATTAGTGATGGTACGTTCCTCCTTTATAACTCCTATGCATGCATTCTGTTCGATAGTGGAGCGGAGCAAAGCTTCGTAAACCATAAATTTGCTCGCATGCTTAAGCAACAACCACATGCACTTAAGGAACAATTCACAGTAGAAATGACTAATGGGAAAACTGAAAGTACAAATAGCATATACTTAGGTTGTATCCTAACTCTAGATAACCATTCATTCCCAATCGACCTCATGCCGGTCTCAATAAAAAGCTTCGACGTTATTATCAGCATGGATTGGTTAAGTCTTCATCGCGCTGACATCATGTGCTACGAGAAAGCAGTCCGTCTAAACCTCCCATCTAACGAAACTCTTATGGTCTACGGTGACAAACCGGGTGCGAGTCTTCACATTATATCAAGTATTCAAGAACATAAATATATGCGCAAAGAATACCACGCATTCCTTGCTCACGTCGTCGACACGAACCTCGAAACGAAAGAACTAAAGAAAATCCCAGTAGTGAGAGACTTCCCCGACATTTTCCCAGAAGAACTACCTGGATTACCTCCGCAACGACAAGTCAAGTTTAGAATCGACTTAGTCCCAGGAGCTACCCCAGTAGCCAAGTCGCCCTACCGCTTAGCACCAGTAGAGATGCAGGAATTATCTGGTCAACTTAACGAACTGCTCAGCAAGGGCTTCATAAGTCCAAGCTTCTCACCTTGGGGAGCACCGGTCTTGTTCGTTAAGAAGAAAGATGGATCATTCCGTATGTGTATCGACTACAGAGAACTCAACAAACTGACGGTCAAAAATCGTTACCCTCTGCCTCGCATAGACGATCTATTTGACCAACTGCAAGGGGCAAGTTACTTCTCCAAAATTGATCTGAGATCCGGATATCACCAGTTACGAGTACTAGAGGAGGATATTCCAGAGACAGCCTTCCGAACTCGTTACGGACACTATGAGTTCGTGGTGATGCCATTCGGATTGACCAATGCGCCCACAATTTTCATGGACCTGATGAACAGAGTATGTCGACCTTACTTGGATCAGTTCGTCATCTTTTTCATTGATGACATCCTGACCTGTTCCCGAAGTAAGGAAGAGCATGGCGATCACCTGCGACAAGTTTTAGGAACTTTACGAATGGAGAAACTCTATGCGAAGTTCTCGAAATGTGAATTTTGGATCCGAAGAGTCGAATTCTTAGGACACGTAGTAAGCGAAGAGGGAATCCACGTGGACCCATCCAAAATTAAAGCCATTCAGAACTCGTCAGCACCGAAGATGCCTACTGAAATTCGTCAATTTCTAGGCCTCGCTGGCTACTACCGCAGATTCATTCAGAACTTCTCCCGAATAGCGAAACCTCTTACAACCCTGACCCAGAAAGGCGTGGCCTTTGACTGGGAAGAGAAACAAGAGAGAGCGTTCCAAACGCTCAAGCGAGCCTTGTGCACCGCGCCAACACTATATCTCCCTGAAGGGATAGAGGACTTCATAGTCTATTGCGATGCATCGAACCAAGGGCTCGGGTGTGTTCGGATGCAGCGAGGTAAGGTCATCGCCTACGCCTCCAGATAGTTGAAGACACACGAGGTTAACTACAGACCCATGATCTTGAACTGGGAGCAGTGGTGTTTGCTCTGAAGATCTGGAGACATTACTTGTATGGAACGAAAAGCACTATCTTTACCGACCACAAGAGTTTACAACACATATTCGATTAGAAGGAGCTCAACACGAGACAACGACGGTGGGTCGAGTTACTTAGTGATTACGAATGCGATATTCGTTATCATCCGGGTAAAGCCAACGTAGTAGCAGACGTCCTAAGTCGGAAGGAATATTCTGGTTGCAGGGTCAAGTCATTGTCGATAACCATCCATTCACACTTGTCTAAACAAATTCAGGCGGCCCAACTTCAATCCATGAAACCTGAAAATGTGACGAGTGAATCCCTCAGAGGAATGGACAAGAATTTAGAAGCCAAGGGTGACGGAGCCTTATATTTTATGGACCGGATCTGGACACCGAAACACGGTGGTTTCCGAGACTTGGTCATGACCGAGGCGCACAACACTAGGTTCAGATAAGATGTATCTAGATCTTAAAAAGCTATACTGGTGGCCTAATATGAAAGCATAGATTGATACCTTCGTAAGTAAATGCCTTACTTGCGCAAAGATTAAGTTTGAGTACCAGAAGCCATCCGGTTTACTGCAACAACCAGAGATTCCAGAATGGAAGTGGGAGCGGATCACTATGGATTTCATAACCAAGTTGCCCAAGACAACGGGTGGACTTGATACCATATGGGTCATCGTCGATAGATTGACCAAGTCTGCACACTTCCTGCCTATCAAAGAAACCGACAAGATGGAGAAACTTACGAGAACATACATTAGGGAAATCGTACGGCTACATGGTGTGCCTATATCCATTATCTCCGATAGAGATAGTAGGTTCACCTCAAGATTCTGGCAATCACTACAACATTCCCTGGGAATAAGCCTAGACATGAGCACAGCCTACCATCCACAGACCGACGGATAGAGTGAGAGGACAATCTAGACTTTAGAAGATATGTTGCGTGCTTGTGTAATTGACTTTGGAAAAGCGTGGGATACCCATTTACCCGTCGTTGAATTTTTCTACAACAACAGTTATCACACGAGCATAAAGGCAACACCATTTGAAGCCCTCTACGGCCGAAAGTGCAGATCCCCTCTGTGTTGGGCTGAGGTGGGTGATACCCAATTAGCCAGGGGGAAAGCTTCTGATAGTACTCTCACCGGTCTGGAGATCATTCGGGAAACGAAAGAGAAAATCGTTCAGATCCGTGAACGATTGAAATCCTCTAGAGACCGACAGAAGAGGTACGCTGATAAGCGAAGAAAACCTTTGGAATTTCAGGTGGGAGACCGATTCCTTCACAAAGTCTCACCCTGGAAGGGCTTGATACGCTTCGGTAAGCATGGGAAGCTTAATCCGAGGTACATAGGGCCTTTTGAGATTCTCGCAAGAGTCGGCCCCGTAGCTTACAAACTCGATCTACCTGACACACTTCGTAACGTACATTCTACATTCCACGTATCTAACTTGAAAAAGTGTATGTCCGACGAGACTCTCGTAATCCCACTCGACGAGATCGAGATCAACGAGAGCCTCAACTTCGTGGAAGAACCTGTAGAGATCATGGACTGCGAGGTCAAGCAGACGAAACAAAGCTGTATCCCTATCGTGAAGGTTCGTTGGAACGCCAAGCAAGGACCGGAATTCACTTGGGAACGTGAGGAACAGATGAAACTGAAATACCCTCATCTTTTCGCTTTGTTATTTGTAACTTCATATTTGCTTAAATTCTAATTTCGGGACGAAATTCCTTCTAACAGGGGGATGATGTGACAACCCGAAATTTCCATTCTATACAAATAGTATCACTTCAATAGAAGTTATAACAGTCATAGTCGATTTTCAGACTTTTCGTATAAGTTGGAGTAATTTAGGGTATACACTTCAGTAAACATCAGGACAGTGGATGCACTACGGTTTTGTGCAACACTGTTATTCCAACACTCGGATGTATTAGAAATCATTTCTGGAATAAAAATATTTTCTGTCAAAATATTTCAGGACTATAAATAGATTTCTGAGCTAAATTCATTCATTATTCACTTTTCCAACTAGAGAAAAGCCACTTTCTCTCTCACGGATCTTCGGGTTTTCATCTTAAATCATGAGTCTACTTTCCTAAATGTGTTTTAATGCTTGTTATAAGCTTTATAACATTGTTTATATGACAAATTTGTAAGATTCGGGAGTTTACCGCCCAAGAACGTTCTTGGGGAGTAAACTCCAAAACAAAGTCTAAAGGCTATCTAGTCCCATTTCCTTGTTAGGTAACTAGTTAAGGACATTATTTATGATCATTAGAGGCTAGAACACAATCAAGAACACATAGTTTAAGGAGTTCACAGCCCAAGAAAGTCTTAGGCCGTAAACTCCAATTTGAAGGGACAAAATGTGCCCTAAACACCCCTAATGCTTTAAGACAATTACCCTCTAATGCTTGTAGCTAATTTGGAGACCAAGACACATCAAAATCATCCCTAAAAGGGAGTTTATGGCCATGAAATACTCTTGGGCCGTAAACTCCAAGTAAAGGCACAAAAGTGTGCCTAAAGTCCGCTTTATCCTTAAACAAAAGTCTAGAAATTATCCTTTGTGTGCAAGAGGCTTGAATGAATTAAAACACCCACCCCATAGGAGTTTACGGCCGTAAACTTTAGGGGATATGGTCTTTTGGCCGTAAACTCCTCAAAGGAGCATTCTAGGGCCTTAAACTACTTCAAGGATTAATCTACCAATGCTAGGCTTATTCTAGAATTCATTTAGCACACTTAAACACCCAAAACAACCAAGACAAGAGTTCACGGCCGTAAACTCAAGGGTTTACGACCGTAAACTCCTTGTGTGGAGTTTATTGAGTAGTAAACTCTTATACAAGGCCCTTGGAAGCATTAAACCCTTTAGCCTTGTCCCAAAGCAACATAGAAGCAACCCTTAGGACCTATAAGACTTATACAAAGTGTTTACATGTTCCTAAGTGTCCTAACTTATTTCATTAAGTTATTAATTGGCTAATTCGCTATATATATGATCATTATATGATAACTAGGCTCGTGCGTGTGAACAAGTCTCTGTTTGCCACCTAGCACAACACCTGTTACTTCAATCCAATCCACTCATCACAAGTGAGTTCATACCCCTTAAATTAACCTTTGAAATGCTTTTAAATGTTTTAAATACTTTATGGGGGGGAATACAAGTTAAACACTTACAGTTATTACATCAATCACATGTGATTACATTAATCACATGTGATTAATAACTAGAAAACCAATGATTTTATCACTGTTCAAACTGTTTCACTTCAAAATGTTTTACAAACTCTTTTACTTATCAAATGATTTTATTAAAATTTGTTTTACTTCTTATAAATTGTATGCCCATATATGTATAGATATATAAGAAATGTTTAAAGGGCTTAGGAAGGCTGTCCACCCTATTTCCTTTTCGCGCATTGAGATGTGGTCTGGTGGGATTTTGGGTAGTCATCCGAAGGTCGTTTCAATATTAGTTATATATTAAATATACATATATAGACATAAAAGTACTTCCATATTCATACTTATCAGTACACCATCAGTAAGTTACCATCGGGGTAACATAGGATCATACTACTACAATTTCTAGATAAATGAGTCAGTTCATTCATGAGTTAATACTTATTACTACGAGTACCTATACAAAAATACTAGAAAGAGAACATATACAACTATACTAGAAAGAGAACATATACAACTATACTAGATAGAGAACATATACAACTATACTAGAGGAAGAACATATACAACTTTACTAGAATAGTTCATTTGATTACATATACAAGAATACGTTAACAATTGTGATCCACTATATCGGAGCATGCCTTAATTGACATGGCCCGAGTTGTAGCCAGAATTCTCTTGGATGGAGAGAGTGAGTTTGCGTATAGATCTATACTGGATTGACTATCCTACACCTTGCTGCTAGCTACAGTCGGACCTGCAGGTCTGCGGGTGCCAAACGTCATTCCGTCATTACGACCATTCGTATGTCATTGTTACCAGTCGATATTATGGTGAAATTTATCACATGATACCTTAATATAAATCCGGTTTAAGGTAGTTAGTATAGTAGTAGTTCCTATAATACAAAACTACAGTACTACAATGATTTACCCATTACATATTTTAGTGATAACCTCACTTAAACATTAATGTACAAACTATATTTTGTTAAATGATAGTTACACTTGGGAAATTACACACTTTTACAACAAACGAGCATACAAAATAGTTAAGCCTTGGTAGAAGGCTACTTTAATAGAAAATATAGGTTTTTCTGAGAGATTCAAACTTTTACAAACACTTACAAACCTTTACATACATTTTAAAAACTTATACTTGATACATGTTCAAACATTTTTGGATGACAAATACCGACACTAAAATACTTATGAACTCACCAGCTTAATCCTGATAAACTCTTTCAAAATAACTTGTATTCTTAGGTCATCAGTAGACAGGTACCGACGCCAGCTTTTGAGAAGATGGAGCGCATTCAAGACT
The DNA here is from genome assembly GCF_052625555.1 of Lactuca saligna. Taxonomy (NCBI): domain Eukaryota; kingdom Viridiplantae; phylum Streptophyta; class Magnoliopsida; order Asterales; family Asteraceae; genus Lactuca; species Lactuca saligna. The sequence goes on from NC_136418.1 coordinate 80,025,529, forward strand.
CATCTTATTATTTTGATATACATTATTTTTGGTGTCTATACTGTACAGAACACGTTTGTATTAAAATTATATATTTAATGCAATGAATGATGTTGTTTGCTTATTTACATTTACTGTGTTGTAATACTTTACATGACGTCCTATGCCCAGAACGTTTCCGCCGTTCTTGGTTTTGGGGTGTGAAAGAAAGATACAGCTAGCAAGGTCTAAAACAGTGAAACACAAACCCCAGATAGTATCAAATGAAAGATACAGCTAGCAAGGTCTAGAAACAAAAAGGGAAATCCTAAGTGGGTTGTTTCAAGAATACAATGTTAAATTCTCGTTACCTTAAGGCCATGAATTATAAGGTAAACATGGAGATACTCATAACCATACTGATTGACACTCGATTACTTGACGCCTTGCAAGCGTTGGAATAAATATGACATTTGTCACCCCTTGGCTTGGTAGGCCGTGGACTGTAGCCAGCAGTCAGGGTGCGGGAGCATCAGTCTCGTATAGATCTATACTCACAATGCCCGCTCTCCCTACAGGAGACTCTGGTTACCAACTCGACAATGGGGAGATCCATGTCTTGACGATGCATCTCATATTCGGAATTCTATTAGAGGCGCTGGAGAAATGATATAGATTCATGTATGAACTGACTCATGTGGAAATTCTCGTACTAGAAAGAGTGAATAGAACCTCCTAACTATTCCTATAATAGTTACTAGTGTCTCTAATCTATGAATGATGAATGGAAGGATGTCCTTGCTACTCAAGGGAAATGAACTGGCCGATGTATACGTTTATGTCTATACGTGTATACATGATATATAACTAATGTTTAGACGACCTTCGGACGGATATCTGATACCCACGAGACCACATCCCAACGAGGAAAATGAAATAGGGCGAACTAGCCTTCCCAAGTCTTTTAAACACTATTTATATAAGTATACAAGTACATGCATGCATTTAACGAAGCAGAAGTATATAAGTATAGAAGAACACTTTGGTAAAACGTTTGGAAAACCTTTAAAAATAAGAATTCACGACTTGATATAGTTATGTAAAACAAGCCTTGAAAAACCGTTCATAAACACGTTTTGACTATAATTTGATAACACAATTTAAGTAAAGAAAACCTTTGTTTAAAACACTGTTGTAACTGGTTTAGAAGTAAAACATACATCACGACAGATAATTTGAGAAAAGATTTAAACAAGTAAAGATATTTTGGAAAAACCATCTATAGTATCATACTCGGTAAAAGAACTGAAAGTGTAATAAATCCTTGTGCATGCGGGTTATTAATCACATATGATTGATATTATAACTAGCATGTTTTAACTTGTATTCCCCCCCCCCCTCCCCCATAAAAGCATGTAAAAACATTTAAAAGGTTAATTCAGGGGTATGAACTCACCTGTTGTAAGTGGATCGAACAAAAGTGCCGGTTGGGTGCTCGTTGTCAAGTAAAGACTTGAACACACTTAGTGACCTATTAACATATGATAACATATGTTTACATACAATTAGTAAATATAACACTAATGTGCGGAAAAACACTTTGGTTAAGTGCCAGGAGGCTATTGGGTTGCAAATAAGGGAGTGTATGGCCTAGTTAGGGAGTTTACTCTTCAAGAGTGAACTCTTTAAAGAGTTTACGGCCCTAAGACCATATCCCCATGAGTTTACGGCTGTAAACTCATGGTGCGGGTGTTCTAGGATGCTTTATCTCACTCATAGAATTAGGCCAGGTCCAAATAATAGGCATATGAAGGGGTTTATGGCTCTAAATGGACCATTTAAGGAGTTTACATCCCTAAACAAGGAGTTTACGGTCGTAAGCTCTTATTTTTTCATTCCTTTGGTGTATTAAGGTCCTAAATGGTAGAGAATAAAGTTCTATGCATTTTTCCAAGTCAAATGAAGAAGTTAGGGCATCATTTGGCCTGCTTTTGGGAGTTTACGGCCAATGGACCAATCCTAGGGGGGTTTATGGCCATAAACTCCTAAATCCTTGGTTTAATTGATGTTTAATGCCTTTAACTCAATGGGGGTTGCTTCTAGACATTATCCCAGGCCATATGAGGTGTTTGAGGGCAATTCTAACACCCTAAAGGGTGTTCACAGCCTATGAAGAGTGGTTTACGGTCCAAGAGTGTTCTTGGGCCGTAAAATCATGTTAATTCTCCAAAATGCAAGGTTTTGGTGTTCTAAGCTCGAAGGTGTAAGTCCACAAGTCATATCTAAGCCCTAGGGGTAGTTTAAAGGGGTTTTGGGGCTTCAAAACCCCACTTATGGGTGTTCACGGTCCAAGAGTGTTCTTGGTCCGTAAACACATGAATTTATTTGATGTCTTAAACATGAATCTGCATGTTAACTAAGCTACACAACAAGTTAGGATAGATTACTTACTAGTTTGGGGCTCGGAATGGGCGTTTTCGATCGAAAACGGGTTGTAGAGAGAGTGCAATGCCCCGTTCTTAAAGTATTTGTGTATGAGTCCCTGAGATTTAAAAGAAAGGGTGATGTTGGTCCTTTTAGGGGAAAAGTGAAAAAAAAAAAAAAAGATCATGCTGGGTACGTCCAGCATAAGTTGGACGTACGCCCAACGTAGTGGAGGAAAGAAACGCATGTGTTTGGGTGAGTACGCCCATCGTACTAGAGGTACGCCCAACGTACTCTCAGAATCCCCAAAAACCTAATTTTAAGGCAACCATTATATAAAGAACATAAAGGCTTCCTCCTTAGCCTCCATAATCACTCTCTTAACCTCAGATACCCTAAGATAGCCGTCCCACCTCCTTGGTTGGGTGTGTTATGTCATGGAAAGCTTGGATTAGCAAAGGAGAGCATAAAGGAAGAAAGGAGAAGTTGTCAAAGAAGGAGAGGAACGATTGGAGCTTACAGATTTGGAAAGATATCATCCTTTGGAGCCTATTTGAGGTATAAAGCTTCTTGCTTGACATTCATATTGTGTAGATCTATGTATTGTGAAGCTTTGACATCAATCTAGTCCCAAAAGACCTCATCTTGCTGCATGTTTCGAGTTGGTCAAGATTATTTGTCCTTTCAGACCTTAGGAGGGGTCTTGAGTGAGAAAAAAGATGTCCCAAGGGTTGTGGTTGTCCCATATGTGAGATAAGTAGGTCTTAATGGAGCTTTATGGACGTCCCAAGTGATACAGTTTGAGACTTTATGAATTCTAATCATATTTGGCCTAAGGATCTGAAGTTTGGGATTAAGAGCTTAAACCATTAAGTCGTTATGTGATGTTGTTGAGCAGTGAGGTTACGCCCGTGTAACCTATGAGTACGCCCAGCGTAACGGGCCAGTGTCCCGACCCCATGTTGCGAACTTTGTTGTACGCCTAGCGTACCAAGAAGAGTACGCCCAACATACTCCCCATGTTGGATTTCCATTTTGGGCCTTAAGTTTGGGCTGTTATTTGGGCTACTAGGTTTATGGGCCATGTCTTGATATTATGGATAAAATACTTTGGGCCTAATGATTATTTTGGACGTTGGATCTAGGTCCATTTGGTGAAGTGGGCCCAATTTGGTAAATTGGGCCCATACTGGGCTTTGTAGAAGATTTGGACTTTGGGCTTGGCCCAATAAGTGGATGTATGTTTGGTCTAAGGATTATTTTTTGTGGATGGCTAGTTCGGGACTTTCGGTGAGTCGGTAATTCATGAATCTGCTTCTTCAGTTCAGAGTTTCGGCAATCGCGAGGTGAGTTATCCTCACTATATCAACAGGGTCTAAGGCACCAAGGCCAGCCCTTTATCGGATTGAGATTCGGGTATTTGTTGTGTAACAACCCGAAATTTATATCCTTAATTGTAACCCTTTTCGCGACTCGTTCCGATCACCCAATCGTCGTTTCCGATTTCGTTTCCGTTTCCGACCTTTTATTAAGTCATTAATGTGAATATTATTTTATGACTTAATAAGTGTCTTATTACCCTTAGAACTCAATCTAACGTCTCATATTAATGATCGGAACATTTTTAGAACCAACCATACCGGGTTACGGCAAATTGGCCGGATGCGACCAAAAGCCTCATCTAACGCCGGTATCGGGTAGAATTCTACCATGTCCTGAACTTGGACACTTTTTAAAGTGACTCAAGTCTCCATTTTGAAGCTTTTGCTCCATTTTACAATTATCACTCCAACCTCTCTCCTCAAACTAGATTTTAGGGTCAAAATCTCAAGTTTAAGGCTTCAAATCACCAAGGTACCTTCCCTAACTTGTTATGCAACATCTTTAGCCCTCAAATTCGAGTTCAAACCATGGAATAGGACCATTTACATGAGTTTATGGACCTAGAACAGTCCTAGGCCGTAAACTCACATAAAAGGGGTTTTTGGAGCAACAAAACCCTTCCAAACCTCAATTGGACCTTGTATATGGCTAAATGGCTTCAAGATATGGACCCTAAACAATTAAAACATGAAATTTGTGAAGTTTGAAGGAGTTTACAGCCAAGGATCATTCTTGGGCCGTAAACTCATTAAACTAGGGTTTTCAAGCCCTTAAACCCCTCCAAACCACTCCTTTGTCTTAGTTATGAATTATAGAACATAGATCTTTGCATTTGGACACTTGAAACACAATTTTTGGGGGACTAACATCAGTTTACGGCCAAGGCTTCTGCTTGGGCTGTAAACTCGATGAAAAATGGTGTAAATCCAATTCTAGGGTGTTTGAAATCCATCCAACACCACCAAAAGCCTTGGAATAAATCAAAGGACCAACCAAAAATAGTTTTAAGGCTTTACAAACATCAAAATCCCACATTTGAGAGTTTACGGCCATAGAACATGTCTCATGGCCGTAAACTCATAAAAAGGTGTCAAATGGTGCCTTAAACTCATTTCTAGGCTTGTGGGAATTTTTAGAATCACATGTGATTGATTTTAACACTTTAAATACACTAAATCTTGGAGATTTGAGAGTTTACGGCCAAAGACCCCATGCCTAGGCCATAAACTCCCTTTTGTATTGTAAATGATGTTTTTAATTCAATCCAAGCCTTAAGAAAAATTAATCCAAAGATTTCCAAGTGTCCATATCCATTTATGACTCAATTTTGCCCATATTTGACCCCACCATGAGTTTACGGCCGTAAACTCATGGGGAATGGGTCTTGTGGCCGTAAACTCCCTTAAGGGGGTGTCCCTTTGAAGTCTCAACTCATTTCCTAAGTCCCTCACATCGTGCATGTCCCTAAACGCCACCTGGGTCCCTCCAAACACTTGTATCGGAGTGTTATCGCGACTTGAAGCATTTGTCCCTATCCAACAATCAATCTAAGTCCTAATTAGATACAAATGTGTATCTTTACCTTATAAATAGGAACCTCGTGTGTTTACAAGTCCCGGATCAACTCTTAGCATCCAAACCGTCTCATATCTCGTCCGGTGAGTTCATACCCCTACCCTTTTTCAATGGTTTTTCAATGTTTTCAGGGGGGAATACAAGCAAAAGTACAAGTATATCTTGTACTCAATCACATGATTTCAATTAAATGGTTTCATAATTGTACACTTTAAGAATTGAAAACCTTTTAAACAAACCGTTTTAACTTGCAGAGTTGTTTGTTTTAACTGGATTTTCAATTCTTATTATACACTGTTATATTGTGTACTTGGTAATTGATTGTTCACATTTAAACTGATAGAATACATAAACCATTATAATGTCTGTAATAAAACACTAAGGTTCGAGTGTAAAAGAAAGACTCCATTAGAAAACATGAAACATCTATATGACCTTAACAATACACCTAGGCTCGAGTGTGATAGATAAATACCATCATAACACACAAATCACTGTAATGTCCTTAATAATACACCTAGGATTGAGTGTAAAGGACCATAATCATTAAATAACACCTAGGTTCGAGTGTAATGTCCTTAATAATACACCTAGGGTCGAGTGTAAAAGGACAACCATCATTAAATAACACCTAGACTCGAGTGTAATGTCCTTAATAAAACGCCTAGGTTCGAGTGTAAAGGATAGGTACGTAGAATATAGTCAGTTGTAAATACTACTTTCCTAGTCAAAAAGTAAAGAGTAATCTTAATGATTGGAGACACGTCCTTGTAACACTTCCATGGCACGAGATAGTGGAGGACTAACCCTATAACCAGAATCTCCGTTCGTAGGAGAGCGTGGCTTGAGTGTATAGATCTATACGAGACTGACAATCCCACACCTGGCTGCTAGCTACAGCCGAACCAAAAGGTTCAAGGGTGACGAGAGTCATAAAAAGGATATTGACCATGGTTCGAGTCATATCTAGTCTGAGTATGGTTAAGGACTCGCAATCTAGATTATTAACGTTTCAGATTCATTTACTAGCTTTATGTACGTAGTAAAGCTAATGTACATTTAGGGATTGCAGATACACACACAGTCAGGAAAACATGGGGTTTTCCTGGGAAGAACACTGAACATAACCATAACCAGTAAAGATACACACACAGTCAGGGAAACATGGGGTTTTCCTGGGGAGAACACTAAACATAAATAAAACTAGTAAAGATATACGCACAGTCAGGGAAACATGGGGTTTTCCTGGGAAGGACACCGAACATAGTCAGAAACTAGTAACAGTTCACACACACAGTCAGGAGAACATGGGGTTCTTCCTGAGTAATAGTAGTATGAAATTAGAGAAGTGTAATAAGTTAAACAATTGAATTACATTTCACAAGAACAATCATGTTTTAATTAAACATCGTTTACTTGACTTTCGGATTTGGAAACTAACTTTACATAAGAAAATATGGGATTTTCTTGGATAACTACTTTTCAGAAAAACAAAGGAACTCGTACATTTTCAGAAAAACTAACCGCTTATGAACTCACCAGCTTTATGCTGATTTTCAAATCGCTTGTATTCTCAGGTCCGAGTTAGACAGGTACCCGAAGATCCTTTTGTGTGAAGACGGAGTTCTCAGAAGACTCATTTTGTATTGTTCATATATACTATGTATCACAATTGTACAAACTTTACTTTTGAAACAACTGTAAAACTTTATTATGTAATGTAATGGTTGTTTTACTTTACTTACTATGTGCATTGGATTTGATACTCAACGTGGAGTCAACCCCGGAAATGTTTCCGCCTTCGGTTTTCGGGGTGTGACATGTTGTTATGTTATTGCTTTGATATGTTTTCATCCTGGTAGCTAGGATGGTATATGTTAGAGAACTGGTTAAGATCGGTATCCTGATATGTAGGGTGATGCTATGCTAGTGACCGGTTAGGTCGGTATCCTGGTTAGGATGATGATATGTTATGTGATCTGTTTGATCAGCTTGTTGACTGTGAACTGTTATATGATTATATGTTTATGTGTACATGGCTGTTTGGACTGGAGTTGGGTTGAGGCGGGTCCTGCTTTGTGCTATAGGCCAAGATAGCCAAGGCGGACCGGTTGCCCCAAGGCCCATCGAGCGGTCCGAATAGGCTGTAGGCCCCACGAGGGCGGACCAGACGTGCCGAGGCTTGGGGAGTGGACCAGGCCGACTAAAGGCCCGATGCGGGCGGACCATTCATACTATAGACTCAGAGAGTGGACCAGGTGGGTTGAAGGCCCGGTGCGGGCGGACCAACCACACAGCAGACTCGAGGGACATGACTACACTCGGAGGGTGGACCCGGTGGACTGAAGGCCCGATACGACGGACCAATCACACAGTAGACCCGATATGCATGGCTGTTCATTGATTTGTTATGATATAACATGTTATGTGTTTATGGTATAAGTGGTTGGTATCTTTGGGGTATCTCACTAAGCTTTCAGGGCTTACAGTTGTGGTTTTATGTTTTTCAGGTTCTTCAGGAGACCGTGGCAAGGCAAACGCGTGATCGTACCGCTCCTCATGTTTATGTTGTGATGTGATTTTGGGAATACTCTAAATTAATTGTATTGAAAACCTTTTTGTAATAATTTAATGAAATCAGGTTGTTTTTGAAAAGTTTAAATTGGTTGGAATTTTTCGGTCGTTACAAGTTGGTATCAGAGCCTTGGTTTGAATGAATCGGAGGAACATTCGTGTGAATCCAGTCTCAAATCACCGAGAGTTTTTTTTTTAAAAGAAAATTTAAAATGGTTTTCAAAATGAGTAAAATGAGGATGCGGAGGTACGATCAGCCGGAGCCAGTAAGTAATCCCAAAATACCATACATGATAATTGTTTTGAGCTTTGATAGAACAACATGCTAGTAATAGGCCAGGGATCTTCAGGATTTCATGATAATGGTGCCTGTTTTATGATGCCTGCTAGCCTATGAATTCTTCTGTGAGAGATTTCCAGTGTTCCTCTAAGAGTGAGGGTTGTGTTCTTGTTATGTTGTTTCACTAGGGTGTTGTGGTAGTACTTCATAAAAATATGGGTAGGTGTGGAAGGTAGTATGGTCCCGTACTACTGAAAGCACAGGACCCATATGCGTATCAGGGAAACCATGACCTCTAGGGTTGGGTTGAGGGTTGGTTCCCGGGTTAGTGGGAAGTGTCTGAGATTTTGTGGGGTTTTTTTTCAGTATGGAGATTCCGATGCATGCTGGGAGTGGATCCGGGTCAGGATCGGGAGTAGGAGAGGGAGTTCCGGGTAGGCTAGTACCGCCCGAGGTTATTGGTCAGATGAGCACAAGCGAGTTAAATGCGAGGATTCATGAGATCCTACATGATGAGGTTGTTGCGTTGTTCCGGGCCGAGCTGCCAGAACTGTATGGGTCGATCAAGACCGCCATGGTAGAGTATTTTGATGAGCGCTATGCGGATCTCACTGAGACGGCTGTCGCGGCAGCTACAGCGGCTGTAGCAGCGGCAGGGGGAAAAGCCGGTCGAGGTTTTCAGTATCAAAACTTCGATAATACGAAGCCTCGTACATTTGATGGAGTTCAGGACCCGATTGTTGCTATGAGATGGTTATCGGACGTGGAGGGGTGTTTCTTCACGTGTTCATGCCCTACTGATCAGAGGGTGAGGTGTGCTCTGAACCTGTTGAGGCTCGCGGCTAAGGATTGGTGGAGATTGACCACGGGGTCATATTCGGATGCACAGAGGGTTGTAGTTTCATGCGATTAGTTCATAGAAATGTTCCACACTCGTTATGTTCCGCAGGTTGAGAGAGAGAGAGAGAGAGAGAGAGACAGAGATTGGCTCAGGAGTTCCTTGAGCTGAAGTAGGGTTTGGAGTTGGTGACTGAGATCACCAGGATGTTCACTGAGAGGGCGATGTTTTGCCCTGAGTTCACTTCGGAGCAGGCTCAGATGTCCCGATATCTGAGTATGCTCAAGAGATATATCAGATAGTTTGTCTCTATGCAGAGGTGCGAGACTTTGTTGGAATTGCAGGAGGCTGCCAGGCAACGTGAGTTAGAGATTGAGTTGCACTTGCGTAAGCTGAGGCAGGCTCCAGTGTAGTCGCAGCCGGCGCCGAAACGGTCCAAGACCGTTGATTCCAGGGTGGGAGATCAGAGCAACCACGCTTGTCGGAAGTGTGGGAGGGGTCATACCGGAGTTTGTAGGTCCGGTGGTGCATGCCACAAGTGCGGGAAGGAGGGGCACTATACGAGGCATTGTTGGCAATCAGCACCGCTTCGGGATCTAAGGATTCGTTATCATTGTCATCAGGTTGGGAACTTGAGGGTCAACTGTCCACAACTTGCTGCGGGACTGGTGCAGGCTCCAGCATCGGCCACTTTGAGGATCACGGGTGGAGATCAGGGTGGAGCGGAGCCCCCGAGGGCTCAGGGTCGTGCTTTTCAGCTTACAGCAGAAGAGGTCAGAGCAGTGTCAGATTCAGCTGCGGGTATGTTCCTTTCTTAATATCTTTTTATCTTGTGATTATTGTGGGGTATTTTTTTTATCTTCTAGTCTCGTTGTGTGGTCTTCGGTTTTATTTTCGTTGTTCTTCGAGGGTTGGCATGGTTATTGGTTTAGTATTGGGAATTTCATTAGTTATCGTTCATGGGTGTTATTAGTGGAAATCTGGCGTCTGGTTTGAATATTCGGTAGCATCTGCATTCTGAGGAGTGGTTACATGTACATTGAGTTTCTTTTGAGCTCCAGATAATCAGTGATTGATATGGGATTTTGTGAAGATTGCTAGTGCTAGTGGGAATCAGTTCGCGTGCAAGAGATTGTGTTGTGGAAGGTTGTTGAGGGAGGATTGGAAAATTCTCCGGAATATCGATGAGCATATGAGGCTGTTAGCTGTTTAGGATTAGTGTTTATGTCAGCCGAGAGCGTAGGCTGGTATGAATAAGTGGCAGGCATGTGGGGCGGGATGCAAACCAAGGATATTTGATTGTAGAAAGCCTGGGATCAGGCCGGATTTGAGTATCTGTGATGGAGATAGAGTTCGGAACCCCTAGAGGGCTAGAACAGTATGCATGGGAGGATTTCCCAGAGAGATAACTAGAAATGATGAATGCTAGTTGAGCGGTCTGGATAGACTTAAGGCCGGTAGGTGTACCAGTCAGGCCGAAGGCTCGGAGGACGGTCCAGCCAGACTGAAGGCCCTGGAGGGCGGTCCAGATTGGATGAAGGTTCTGGGAGTGGTCCAGATTGGCTGAAGGCCTGGTAAGGTGGTCCAGTCATGCTGAAGACTCTGCAGGTGTTGTTAGATCGGTTTGAGGAAATGGGTTGAGTATGTGGCGATGTGTTAGCATTAGAAGGTCTGGCCTCGGGTATTGATCTTGATTAGTGGAGATGGTGCATGGACTCGAGAGTCCTTGTGAGAAGATTCAGAGCATGTGTGTTGCATGGATAGCGGTTATGCTATAAGGGAGTGGTGTAGCGTTGGGCGAGCACCGTGGCACTTGTCGCAGTGACAAGGCGGCCAAGTGGATTTCCTTGGTAAAGAAAGAGACAGGAATGTAGCTCCGAGAGGGAGTGTAAATTCACGGAAGTGAAAGCAGCAACGCAAAGTTATGATAGGAGTGGTCCAATTATGGTCATTCAGCAGCGTAATTGCGGCAGTGGTATGGGATCACATCCGGATTGGATGTCTGCTAAGGTCACAGAAGCTATTCCGCGGGTGTAGAGCCAAGAGGCTCGGAAGGGATGCAGGGATGGAGTCTTGACTCCCAGTTTGATTCTGATCAAGGAATTGTGTATGTAATGGTGGTTCATCCTGGGGGATGTTTGGAGGTGTCATCAGTGTGACGGGTTTTCCCAACCCGAGAGTGCTAGGGTTAGTTCAGCATGTGCATGCGATTGCAAGAGGAGAACTCATGGGAGTTGCTATGAGGCTGAAGAATGTGTCACTCTGTCAGCATGGGATGGATAGAGTTGGATTCGGATCGGGAACCCGGTGGTTCAGGGTTATATCTATCTCATAAGAGTCAAGTGATTGTTGTGATCAGGAATGAGAAAAGTGCCATGGAGTGGTACTCGGTTGATAAGTGTGGAGCCTGATAGGTGTGGTTATCCGAGGGTAAAGCCGGTGGCCGGCTTGAGACGGTGGTCAGGACACCGCAAGAAAGGAGAAAATGAGTTTCAGGTTTTGATGGTTGTGTCTCGAGGAATCTGGTCTGGTTAATGCCAAGTGGTGTGTTGCGGGAGAAGTTCTAGAGTCGAGTTGCAGCAGGCTTCAAGGGCGAAGCCTAATTTAAATGGGGGAGAATTTTAACACCCCGTTCTTAAAGTATTTGTGTATGAGTCCCTGAGATTTAAGAGAAAGGGTGATGTTGGTCCTTTTAAGAGAAAGTCAAAAAAAAAGGATCATGCTGGGTACGCCCAGCGTAAGCTAGACGTACGCCCAGCATAGTGGAGGAAAGAAACGCGGGTGTTTGGGTGAGTACGCCCAGCGTACTAGAGGTACGCCCAGCGTACTCTCAGAATCCCCAAAACCCTAATTTTAAGGCAACCACTATATAAATAACATAGATGATTCCTCCTTACCCTCCATAATCACTCTCTTAACCTCAGAAACCCTAAGATAGCCGTCCCACCTCCTTGGTTGGGTGTGTTTGGTCTTGGAAAGCTTGGATTAGCAAAGGAGAGCATAAAAGAAGAAAGGAGAAGTTGTCAAAGAAGGAGAGGAACGATTGGAGCTTATAGATTTTGAAAGATATCATCCTTTGGAGCCTATTTGAGGTATAAAGCTTCTTGCTTGACATTCATATTGTGTAGATCTATGTATTGTGAAGCTTTTACATCATTCTTGTCCTAAAATTCCTCATCTTGTTGCATGTTTCGAGTTGGTCAAGATTATTTGTCCTTTCAGACCTTAGGAGGGGTCTTGAATGAGAAAAATGAGGTCCCAAGGGCTGTGGTTGTTCCATATGTGAGATAAGTAGGTCTTAGTGGATTAAGAGATTGGATTAAGAGCTTTATGGACGTCCCAAGTGATAAAGTTTGAGACTTTATGAATTCTAATCATATTTGGCCTAAGGATCTGAAGTTTGGGCTTAAGAGCTTAAACCATTAAGTCGTTATGTGATGTTGTTGAGCAGAGAGGTTACGCCCGCGTAACCTGTGAGTACGCCCAGCGTAACGGGCCAGTGTCCCGACCCCATGTTTCGAACTTTGCTGTACGCCTAGCGTACCAAGAAGAGTACACCCAGCATACTCCCCATGTTGGATTTCCATTTTGGGCCTTAAGTTTAGGCTGTTATTTGGGCTACTAGGTTAATGGGCCATGTCTGGACATTATGGATAAAATACTTTGGGCCTAATGATTATTTTGGACCTTGGATCTAGGTCCATTTGGTGAGGTGGGCCCAATTTGGTAAATTGGGCCAATACTGGGCTTTGTAGAAGATTTGGACTTTGGCCTTGGCCCAATATGTAACGTCATAAATTCCAAAAATATTCATTTTTACAATCATCAAAACCTTGAGTAATAAGTTTAGGTTCCAATGTAACAATTTAGTCACGACCTATTACATAACAAAAGATCACAAAATGGTTTTCCCGAGTGTGTGTACGATCACGTCGGCGCCTTCCCACTGTCCTCGCTAGTACCTGAAACACATAACACAACAACTGTAAGCATAAATGCTTAGTGAGTTCCCCAAAATACAACCTACACACGTACGCCTTTCCAGGCCTTGACCTTCCGGTCCATGTGTCTCAAGGGACTTCCGTCCCGACTGGGTAAACCTTCCGGTCCTACCCACGTCAACCTTACAGTCCATATGACCACGCCTTCCGGCCCATAACATGTTGCCTTCCAGCCCAAATCAAGCATATCATACATGGCACATATCTCATATCATATTCCACCTTCCGGTCACACAGTCAAACCCTTCCGGGTACAGTATAGTGAGAAGACTCACCTTGTATGTCTCGCTAATCGTGAACCCTGGAATCACTCGTGCTCGAACCCTCGAGCTGTAATCCTCCTATGATATCATGAATCTATAATTATTACTTGTACCACTAAGGTTGACCATCCATATCAAGTCAACACAGGTTGACTTGGTCAACAGTCTTTGGTCAATTGGACCGGACTCGGCGAGTGCACTATAGTGACTCGGCGAGTCTACGCGTTTTAACCATCTCGCAAGGATTTTCCCTATGACTCGTCGAGTACTCTCCCGACTCGACGAGTTCCACCTGGGCCTGAATCACGGGGCCACCGCGACTCAACTCGCCGAGTCGCAAGGACAACTCGACGAGTCCCAAATTGACTCGGTCCACCTGTCAAAACCTTTCTAACTCTCTGCGACTCACTGAGTCACCCACAACTCGGTCAGGACTACACACTGGGTGGTCTCAAGGACAATCTTCAAGCGACTCGTCGAGTCTGTTCTTCAGACTCGGCGAGTCCATGCCATGCACCAGCTAAAACTGGCTTTTGCGGTCAGATCCGTTCCATACACACATAGATATGGCCTTCCCAAGCTTATTTATCACGTAAAGTCTCAGTCTTGGTCGCCATGCAACGCATACAAGGCTCATTTTGGAGAAATAACCTCTAATATGGCAACCCTAGCTTCTAACTCAAAAGAATGGACATAAAGCTTGTCATATGGGGCCTCCTGGACCTGCTAAGGTCCAGATCTAGGTTCCATATCTCCATGGGACCTTTCATACTTCCAATTTAAGCCAAATAAGGCAAGAAGAAACCCTAGATTTGACACATCAACCCAAAATACGAAGTTTAGCTCTGAAAGTTACCTCAAGAAGGTTCCCTTGATGAAATAGAAGCAGATGCAAGCTCCCCAACTGTTCAAGCTTGATCTTCTCCCTCCTTTCTTGCAATAATACACAAAATGATGAACAAATGGCCTCCTAACACACTCACAAGGGCTCACAGTCGTATGGGTGCTCTTAGGGTTCATAGTGGCCACAAATGAAGGCCATAAGGTCCTTTAAATAGGGCTTAGGACCGGGAAATTAGGGTTTCATTAAACAGCGCGGACTCGCCGAGTCCATCCCTTGGACTCGCCGAGTCCGGACGCGAACCTCCGCCCAAAACCGCGACCCGACTCGGCGAGTTCGACCTCCAACTCGCCGAGTCCCCTCACAAAATATCAAAAATATGAAAGTAAAGATACCTGGGGATCCGGGTTGTTACAATTCTCCCCCACTAGAATAAGACTTCGCCCTCGAAGTCCCGCTAGGCAAATAGCTCCAGATGCTGCTCCCGCATCTCACGTTCTGGCTCCTAGGTCATCTCTGATCCCTTCCGATGCTGCCACTGAACCAATACCAGGGGTACTTCCTTGTTCCTCAAAAACTTGATCTTCCGATCTCTGATGGCTACTAGTCTTTCAGCATAATTCAGGCTTGCATCCACCTGAATATCCCCTAATGGAACCACCGCCGATTCGTCGGCTATACACTTCCTCAACTGCGACACATGGAAAGTGTCGTGAATCTGTCCCAACTCTACTGGTAGGTCTAAACGGTAGGCTACCTGGCCCACCCTCACGATCACACGGAAAGGACCAATATATCGGGGCCCCAACTTGCACCTCTTCCTGAACCGAATCACTCCTTTACAAGGATAGACCTTCAGGAGTACAAGATCACC
Source organism: Lactuca saligna (assembly GCF_052625555.1). NCBI lineage: Eukaryota > Viridiplantae > Streptophyta > Magnoliopsida > Asterales > Asteraceae > Lactuca > Lactuca saligna. The sequence continues at coordinate 80,040,540 of NC_136418.1, forward strand.
AACTTGAATTTCAAGCTCGGACCGTTGTCTGTCTGCATAACTCTTCTCTCGGCTCTGAGCGGTCAACAACCTCTGCCTGACCAGCTGAATTTGCTCAGTCATCTGAAGCACGATCTCCGTGCTACCCATAACCTGCTGTCCCACCTCACTCCAACAGATGGGGGTGCGACACCTCCGCCCATACAACAGCTCAAAGGGCGGCATACCAATGCTCGAATGATGGCTGTTGTTATACGAGAACTCTGCTAAAGGTAGATAGGTGTCCCAACTCCCTCCGAAGTCCAACACACATGCCCGAAGCATGTCCTCAAGTGTCTGAATCGTCTGCTCACTCTGACCGTCTGTCTGGGGATGATATGCAGTACTAAAATGTAACCTAGTACCCAACTCCTCATGGAACTTCTTCCAGAACCTGGAAGTGAAACGCACGTCACAGTCCGAAATAATCGAGATCGGCACCCCATGCCGAGATACTACTTCCCTCACATATAACTCGGCCAACTTCTCCGCAGAAGAGCTCTCGCTAATGGCTAGAAAATGAGCGCTCTTCGTCAGCCGATCCACGATTACCCAAATCGCATCGACTCCCCTCGTCGTTCGCGGTAACTTGGTAATGAAATCCATAGAGATTTGTTCCCACTTCTATTCGGGAATCTCTAACGGTTGCAACTTACCGTGCGGTCGCCGGTGCTCGGCCTTGACCCGCCGACAAGTCAAGCACCTCTCGACAAACCAAGCAACATCCCTTTTCATACAGGGCCACCAGTACTCCTTCTTGAGATCCAAATACATTTTCGTAGCACAAGGATGAATCGAGATTTTCGATCGATGTGCTTCCTCCATCAAAATATTGCGCGCACCGCCCACAAACGGCACCCAAATCCGACCCTGAAAAGTCATAAGCCCTCGACCATCCGTAACAAATCCTGATACCTGACCTACAACCCGCTCCTTCTTCTGATGTTCTGGCTTTGCAGCCTCCACCTGAGCTCCTCGAATAATATCCAGAATCGGGGTCAATACCGTCAGTATCATACAAATATCTCGGATCGGGGCGCTATCCATCCTATGGCTCAACGCGTCGGCTACCACATTAGCCTTGCCCGGGTGGTACAGGATCTCACAATCGTAATCCTTCACCACATCCAACCACCTTCACTGTCGCATATTCAGATTGGGCTGATCCATCAAGTACTTCAAGCTCTTATGGTCCGTGTATATTGTACACCGAACCCCATACAAATAGTGTCGCCAGATCTTGAGGGCAAACACCACCGCCCCCAATTCCAGGTCGTGCGTGGGATATCTCGACTCATGAGGCTTTAACTGTCTCGAAGCGTACACTATCACATGAACCCTCTACATAAGCACCGCCCCCAAGCCCGATATAGAGGCATCACAGTATACCACAAAATCCTACATCCCTTCCGGGAGTGCAAGCACTGGAGCCTCGCACAATTTCTGACGAAGCGTCTCGAATGAGGACTGCTGCTCCGGTCCCCATGAAAACGTAACACCCTTTCGGGTCATCCTAGTAAGTAGCACAGTGATCTTGGAGAAATCCTTGATAAACCTGCTATAATATCCAGCCAAACCCAGAAAACTCCTGATCTCGGTGGGCGATCTCGGCACCTCCCACCTCAACACCGCCTCAATCTTGGCCAGGTCGACCAATATCCCTTTCTGGTTAACAAGATGCCCGAGGAACTGGACCTCTCATAACCAGAAAACACACTTGGAGAACTTGGCATACAGTCTCTCCGATCTCAAAACCTAAAGAATCTCCCTCAAATGTTCCTCATGTTGATCCCTAGTCCTTGAATACACCAAAATATCATCGATGAATACGATCACCGACCAATCCAGCATCGGTCGGCACACCCGGTTCATGAGATCCATGAATGCGGCCAGGCCATTGGTGAGCCCAAAAGGCATCACCACAAACTCATAATGTACGTAACGAGTCGTGAAAGCAGTCTTTTGGATATCTTCCTCGCGAACCCTCATCTGATGATATCCCGACCTCAAGTCAATCTTGGAAAACCAAGATGCCCCCTGCAACTGATCGAACAGATCGTCGATCCTAGGTAACGGATATGGGTTCTTAACCGTCAACTTGTTCAACTCCCGATAATCGATACACATCCGGTGTGAACCATCCTTTTTCTTGACGAACAAAATCGACGCCCCCCAAGGCGAGCTACTCGGTCGAATGAATCCCTTTCCCAACAACTCTTGAAGTTGCTAGGATAATTCCTGCATTTCCGGCGGAGCGAGATGATAAGGCGCCTTGGCGATGGGTGTCGCTCCCGGAACCAAATCGATACGAAACTCCACTTGCCTCTCCGGAGGCACACCCGGTAACTCTTCGGGGAACACATCTGAAAACTCGCATACAACCGGAACGTCATCAATTGAATTGGGCCTCGGCACGGTCACACGAGTATCCATCACATAGGCTATGAATCCATCACAGCCCTGCTGCAAACTCTGCCTTGCCCTGGCAGCCGAACAAAACACCGACCCACACCGGGTCCCCTCGCCATAAACCGTGAGCACTCCCCCACTAGGGTCTCGAATCATCACCAGCTGTCTCTCGCAGTCAATGACTGCTCCAAACTTACTCAACCAATCCATGCCCACGATAACGCAGACATCCTCCATAGCTATAGGGACCAAGTCTATAGGAAACTCGATCCCAAAAATCTCGAGCACGCATCCTCGAATCACCTCGGTGGCGTATACCGCTTTCTCATTTGCTATAGCAACTCGCAGGGTTCGACTCATCACCTCCCGATCGATACCGATGTGCTGACTAAAAGCCAACGAAACAAAAGACCGAATCGCACCCGAGTCAAAGAATACCAAAGCAGGCACATGATTCACAAGAAAAGTACCTAAGCATATAATAATATAAGCACAATATCTTAGTATAAATGTAAATACATGAAAGAATACATACTGGCCACGACATCAGGCGCCGCGTGGACCTCCTCCACAGTCAACTGGAAAGCTCTCCCACGAGCCTTCGGAGCCTCGGCCTTCACTGGCCGAACCTCGGGAACCCTAGCAGCAGGCGTAGATCCCTGGCAAAGCTGGGGGCACTCGGCCTTCCGATGGCCAGTCTGGTAGCAATGAAAGAAAACCATGAATCCCTTGGGGCAATCTCTAGCAATGTGCCCCTCCTTGCCACACTTGTAGCAAGCACCCGATCGACATGCCCCCTCGTGACCCTTGCCGCACTTCCCGCAAGTGTGGCTCTTCTGACCTCCGGATCTCGAATCAGCGGACTTGATCTGCTTGGCTGCCGGCTGAGACTGAGCCGGCCGCCGATCCACCCATTGAGACTCGGCCTCCTCCCTGGCCTGGGTCTCCAAATCGATCTCACGCTTCCTGGCATTCGCCTGAAGCTCAACAAAAGTCTGATATGACGAGTTTGATACGAACTCCCGGATATCCCTCCTCAGCACTCCCAAATACCGACTCATCCGAGCCTGCTCCGTGGACACCTGCTCGGGGCAGAACATCGCCCTCTCATGAAATTTCCGCGTGATCACCGTAATAGAATCATTACCCTGCTTGAGGGTCAAGAACTCCTGAACCAACTGTTCCCTCTCCACCGGGGGAACATACTCGTCTCTAAACATATCATTAAACCTCTCCCAAGTCACAGCTGAGACCTCTGCCAGAGTGAAGTTCGCCGTCACGAACTTCCACCAATCCTTTGCTCCCAAACGGAGCTGGTTCAGGGCGAACCGAACCCTCAGATGCTCCGGACATGAACAAGTATAGAAGCATCCCTCAATATCAGCAATCCATCTCATCGCAGCAATCGGATCCTGCGTCCCGTCAAACTCTGGTGACTTCGTGTTGCTGAACTCTCAGAATAGCAACGAGTCATCCCCCTGTGGTCTGGCAGCGGTCACAGCTGCGGTAGCTGCAGCGGCGGCAGCCTCAGTCAACGCGGCGTACCGCTCATCAAATGTCTCCATCAGCATGGTCTTAATAGACCCAAACATCTCTGGAATCTCGGCCCGGATCCCTGCAGCTACCTACTCATGAATCATCTGACGAAGCTCCTCATCAATCACACCACTCGTACCAAGTCAGTGTCGTGGTCCAACCATGATGTCTCTGAAATACAACATAAAAATATCAGAGACTTTATCGGGCATAATCGCACTCGATAACGCAGTCCTACTCAGTCTCCGATACCCAGGGATTCTTACTTGGGCTGCCCACTGACCCGGTGTCCTTGGTAGTACAGGCCCAATACTACCAATTACACTGTGTCGGTATTCACCCCAAGTCCTCCTCCCCAAACCCCGAATCATGAGTACTCTATTCTTGTCATACACTAGTTACCCACTCGCTCTCAAGCACCTCATAGAAGCAGGTTTCCCAAGACTAAGGCTTCACAAAATCAGGCCACTCTAGTCCTAATATGTATACCTAGTCTACTAGCATGCGTATGATATCATATCATATCTCATAACACATATTGTAAGAGTATTTTGGGGATTTTAACGTTCGGGCGCTGGCTAACCGTACACACTCTTTCTTCTTTGGTTGTCTCAAAATCACTTATCAAATTTTTATTGATTTATTAATTAAAATTTTCTCAAATCCCCAGTTTGAGTTCAGTTACGCCCGAAGGCGCACCCGAATCCCTCAAACCAAGGCTCTGATACCAACTTGTAACGTCATAAATTCCAAAACCAAAAGTTTTCATTTTTACAATCATCAAAAACTTGAGTAATAAGTTTAGGTTCCAGTTTAACAATTTAGTCACGACCGATTACATAACAAAAGATCACAAAATGGTTTTCCCGAGTGTGTGTACGATCACGCTGGCGCCTTCCCACGGTCCTCGCTACTACCTGAAACACATAACACAACAACTGTAAGCATAAATGCTTAGTGAGTTCCCCAAAATACAACCTACGCACGTACGCCTTTCCAGGCCTTGACCTTCCGGTCTATGTGTCTCAGGGGACTTCCGTCCCGACTGGGTAAACCTTCCGGTCCTACCACGTCAACCTTACAGTCCATATGACCACGCCTTCCGGCCCATAACATGTTGCCTTCTGGCCCAAGTCAAGCATATCATACATGGCATATATAACGAATAACTTAACACACATAAGGCATATATCTCATATCATATTCGACATTACGGTCACACAGTCAAACCCTTCTGGGTACAGTATAGTGAGAAGACTCACCTTGTATGTCTCGTTAATCGTGAACCCTGGAATCACTCGTGCTCGAACCCTCGAGCTGTAATCCTCCTATGATATCATGAATCTATAATTATTACTTGTACCACTAAGGTTGACCATCCATATCAAGTCAACACAGGTTGACTTGGTCAACAGTCTTTGGTCAATTGGACCGGACTCGGCGAGTGCACTATAGTGACTCGGCGAGTCTACGCGTTTTAACCAACTCGCAAGGATTTTCCCTTTGACTCGTCGAGTACTCCCCCGAGTCGACGAGTTCCACCTGGGCCTGAATCACGGGGCCACCGCGACTCAACTCGCCGACTCGCAAGGATAACTCGACGAGTCCCAACTTGACTCGGTCCACCTGTCAAAACCTTTCTAACTCTCTGCGACTCAGTGAGTCACCCACAACTCGGTCAAGACTACACACTGGGTGGTCTCAAGGACAATCTTCAAGCGACTCGTCGAGTCTGTTCTTCAGACTCGGCGAGTCCATGCCATGCACCAGCTAAAACTAGCTTTTGCGGTCAGATCCGTTCCATACACACATAGATCTGGCCTTCCCAAGCTTATTTATCACGTAAAGTCTCAGTCTTGGTAGCCATGCAATGCATACAAGGCTCATTTTGGATAAATAACCTCTAATATGGCAACCCTAGCTTCTAACTCAAAAGAATGGACATAAAGATTGTCATATGGGGCCTCCTGGACCTGCTAAGGTCTAGATCTAGGTTCCATATCTCCATGGGACCTTTCATACTTCCAATTTAAGCCAAATAAGGCAAGAAGAAACCCTAGATTTGACACATCAACCCAAAATACGAAGTTTCGCTCTAAAAGTTACCTCAAGAAGGTTCCCTTGATGAAATAGAAGCAGATCCAAGCTCCCCAACTCTTTAAGCTTGATCTTCTCCCTCCTTTCTTGCAATAATACACAAAATGATGAACAAATGGCCTCCTAACACACTCACAAGGGCTCACAGTCGTATGGGTGCTCTTAGGGTTCAAGGTGGCCACAAATGAAGGCCATAAGGTCCTTTAAATAGGGCTTAGGACCGGGAAATTAGGGTTTCATTAAACAGCACAGACTCGTCGAGTCCATCCCTTGGACTCGCCGAGTCCGAACACGAACCTCCACCCAAAACCGCGACCCGACTCGGTGAGTTCGACCTAGAACTCGCCGAGTCCCCTCACAAAATATCAAAAATATGAAAGTAAAGATACCTGGGGATCCGGGCTGTTACACAATAAGTGGATGTATGTTTGGTCTAATGATTATTTTTTGTGGATGGCTAGTTCAGGACTTTCGGTGAGTCGGTAATTCAGGAATCTGCTTCTTCAGTTCAGAGTTTCGGCAATCACGAGGTGAGTTATCCTCACTATGTCAACAGGGTCTAAGGCACCAAGGTCGGCCCTTTATCGGATTGAGATCTGGGTATTTGTTGTTTTGTTATTGCTTTGATATTTTTTCATCCTGGTAGCTAGGATGGTATATATTAGAGACCTGTTAAGATCGGTATCCTGATATGTAGGGTGATGTTATGCTAGTGACCGGTTAGGTCGGTATCCTGGTTAGGATGATGATATGTTATGTAATATGTTTGATTAGCTTGTTGACTGTGAACTGTTATATGATTGTATGTTTATGTGCACATGGTTGTTTGGACTGGAGTTGGGTTGAGGCGGGTCTTGCTTTGTGTTGTAGGTCAAGATAGCCAAGGCGGACCGGTTGCCCCAAGGCCCAGCGAGCGGTCCAAATAGGCTGTAGGCCCCACGAGGGCGGACCAGACGTGCCGAGGCTCGGGGAGTGGACCAGGCCGACTGAAGGCCCGATGCGGGCGGACAAGTCATACTGTAGACTCAGAGAGTGGACCTGGTGGGTTGAAGGCTCGGTGCAGGCAGACCAACCACACTACAGACTCGAGGGACATGACCAGACTCAGAGAGCGGACCCGGTGGACTGAAGGCCCGATACGGCGGACCAGTCACACAGTAGACCCGATATGCATCGTTGTTCAGTGATTTGTTATGATATAACATGTTATGTGTTTATGGTATAAGTGGTTGGTATCTTGGGGGTATCTCACTAAGCTTTCGGGCTTACAGTTGTGGTTTTATGTTTTTCAGGTTCTTCAGGAGACCGTGGCAAGGAAAAGGTGTGATCGTACCGCTTCTCATGTTTATGTTGTGATGTGATTATGGGAATACTCTAAATTAATTTTATTGAAAACCTTTTTGTAATAATTTAATGAAATTGGGTTGTTTTTGAAAAGTTTAAATTGGTTGGAATTTTTCGGTCGTTACAGAGAGAGTGTTTAGAGAGAGATAGTGGTAAGAGTGTGAATGGAGTCCACTCCCCTTATATAATGGTTGAGCTTCTAGCTTAGTGGGAATCTACCCGATACTGATGTTAAACGGGGCTTTTGGTCGCACCCGATTAAATGGTCGTATTTTTACTTGGTTGAAACTAAAACTTTTCAAGGGATTAATGAGGGTGTTTCTAATTTGTTTCAACCCTTACTAAGTCATTTAAAAAGTCCCAAATAATTTAACCAGTCCAAAAGGTTAACGGACAGTTTAATAAAGCGAGGCTTATTAACGGAAGGAGGGGTTAAAAATGACGGAATAAATTTCAGGTTATCACATCATCCCCCCGTTAGAGGGAATTTCGTCTCAAAATTCAGGTTTAGGGAAGGAAGTAATCATAAAAAATCGGGTAGAGGTATGAGGGTACTTCCTATTCGGTTGGTCCTCGCACTCCCAAGTGAACTCTGGCCTGTGCTTGACATTCCAACAAACCTTCACCTATGGGATGCGGATTCCGTCTCGTGTAGTTAGCGATTTCCTACAGGTTCATCTATGAAGTTAGGGTTCTCAATGGTTTCTATCCAGATGAGTGGGATACCAAGAGTGGCATCGGGCAAACACTTATCAATTCTAAGAAGTGGATAGATACGGGGTGAAACTTATGGAGTTTCCGAAAGTAGTAGTGGTATGACGAGGGTTGGACCAATTTTGTGAGGAATCTCGGATGGTCCTAAGCTCTCGGAAGGGTAGAGATTTTTAGTACTTAGAACATAGTGTACTTCTATGGCGAGATCATCATGGGCGTGATCGCCATTTCGAAGTTCCAAACGTTCTCTCATACTGGGGATGTAGTCCTTCAGGTTGGTACTTAGGAAACTCGGGTTGTCCTTGAGTTTGTGTTTCCTACTGATTGGCTTTTAGAGGTTTTCTAGATCATCGGATGGATTTCATGTCTACAGGTATCTGTTTGCTGCAGGGTGGCTATCTCAATCTTGTGCAAAATGAACCTGCACTTATGATTCTCGAGATGTTTCTAACGGAAACTCTCAGGGTCGGGGAGATAGGATTTCACCAGAAAAGTGCTTGGAAAGTTTTTAAACTTTACATTATCATCTATTTAGCGCTTTCACAATATGATTTCTACCGGGAAAGTATCATGCTATTACTTGCCTTGTTGTTTCATGAATAGCAGGCTATGCTCAGGGCTAACTCAATCCTTAGAGATTTTTTGAAGTGTTGGACTATCTCGGGAGGTGGTTCTACCATTTATGTGCCAGATAGTATTCTTGGAACACCTATTAGTCCAGTGAATCTCTATGACATGTCCTATTCTCAAAGGCGTTGGTTTATTTTAGTTGCAGAAAGCGCGTGCTCTTGTATAACCCATCGACTAACACCTAGACTGGTGTCAAGTCTATAATCTCTTCGGGGTCTGGGTTATAAGGCTTAACACAACCTACTTTTGCACTTTAATCAAGTATTCTTGGCTGTGGAGGTTATCTTGTGGTTCTTGGCATTCTAGTGTTCGCTTCGGAGAATGCAGTCTATCGTCTACAGGGCAACAGTGACTTCCTCCACGTAAGAATGCGGAGTGTCTTAGGCACTACTCGTTGGTAACGGGGTGGACGAAGTGCCTGAGTAGTGCGAGCATCTTCTGCAACTACTCTTCCGAAGGTTCTGAGTTTTCTCGGTCTAGGTCAAATCTAGTGAGTATGGGGTTCCATCACTTGGAACTTCTAATCTTCTCATCCACTTTTCTCAGAATTTAACTTATCGCAGCTTCTAAAGTTCTGAGATATTCGCTGAGATGCTTAATTCGGGGGATTAAGTGTGAATGGATGGTCGTAGTCAATGTCCTTGACTCTTACGAATCAGATTTCTTTACTAACTGAGGGTGTTAGCTACTACGTTCGCCTAACCGGGATGACAACAAATTTCGGATTGGTGGTCATTATAGTAGCTCATCCCGCATTGGTTCTCTTGAATATAGTTCCTATTCTATGGAATAGGATAAAGGGTTTTACTATGAGGTTCGGGGTAGAGCTCATACATGGCTTAACCACTAATACTTAGTTTATGCAAGCCGCGTATAATTGAGGTCGGCAGGATGCTCAGTTGTGCGAATCCACCCCATACCCACAACCCAACGAGGATCAGGGAGTGGGGAGGAAGAACACATCTTAAATCTTTTTTATCTCAATTATACACTACCCTTATGCATATACTCACATATAGTGGTCAGTCCCATGAGTTCTATCTTCTTGATTCACGAACCTGATTGCGAGGTGCGAAGGGTCTTTCTGGGGGATCTACGGAGAAGGTTTCGGGTGGTTATCATCTTTTAGAATATATGTAGTGTCTTTTGCTTCGGTTTCTATCTGTCTAAGAAGGGTTGGTTTGTTGGATTAATGTGTAAGTCCATAACTATAATTGGTAAGACTTGACCCGACCCGGCATGGTTCATTTGGGTTGCAAGGGATCATGCACTTAGATAGACTATAATGAGAGAAATAAGACACTTATGGTTATTAATATGTTATAAGTTCTAGTATATTAATAATAAGAATAATAAGATTATTTAATTAGTATTGATCAAGAATTAATCTAGGATTAATTAAGTGATCAAAAGAAGACTAATTAAATATATGGGTTGATTGTGTAAATCATCCATACTTGTATAGTGGGCTAATGCTCCCTGGATTATCTAGTTGGAACAAAACCCATATGATGCTCCATGGATGCTCCATGGTTTATTTGAACCCATGGATCCATGGAAATGGAAAGTCATGACAATTAGGGTTTACCCTAATTGTAACACTATATAAACATCTTATTCTTGATCAAAATCGGCCACTAGAGAGAGTAAGAAAGGGCTAGCCAATTTTCATGAAGTGTAGATTTCTCTCAAGTTATTCCAAGTGTATTTGGTGTTGTGTGAACCATTTGAGGTGTCACACTTGGGGCACTAGGCACTCAAGCTTCATGAAGACATTCTACATCAAAGAGGTATGTATTCTATCTTGTTATATTGCTAGTTTTGTATGCTAGATTAGGATAATACCTTGGATGTTCATATTTTCTTGTATAATAGAGAAAACATAGATCCAAGGTATTTAGGGTTGCATGTACACCTAGGAGTGTTAGAATGCTCATAACCAACATTGGTATCAGAGCCTAGGCTTGTTTTCTTGTTATACTTGCAAATGGAGCTGAAAAATCGAGTTTTGATGCTGTCTGCCCAGCAGACTCGCCGAGTCCATGAATGGACTCGCTGAGTCCAAGGCAAAAAGCATCCAACTCACCGAGTTGGTTCATGCACTCGACGAGTTGGACGCCCAGACAGCATAAATTCGACTTTTTTGGCTGGAATTGGACTAGGAACATTACCATAAGATGTTTTTGAAATTATAAACTTGTTTTTGATGTGGTAATGTTCATGCTAATCCAATTTCAAAGATAATTGTCAATAGATTCATGTTTTGTATTAGTTTAAGGTTTAGACTAATTATATGAAAAAGTTTGATTTGAGTTATCTTGTTCTTATGAGTTGCTTAGATTAATAGAAAAGTTGAGTGAAAAAGTTGTTTTCAATCCAAATTAATCTAAGAGTTGATTCTAAAATGTGTTTTTGTAACTTGTCCTCAAGTTATATGAAAAGTCACATTTAAGTTTCATAAAACTCATAAAAGTTGGCAAAAGTTACAAAATGAAGAATCTAGTTCTAATTAATTGGTGTTATGACTCCATAATTTGTCCTCAAGTTATCGAGGACCAAGAGTCTCTTCATTAAGTAATAAATAAATAAAAGTGTAACCTGAATTAATTCCATAAGTTATAAAATAAAGAAAAGTTAATTTTTTTATTAGTTTAAAGTCTTCCATAACTTGTCCTCAAGTTATGGAACTTGAAGAGTTTTTGGATTAAAACTACTTTAAACACACAAGTTATGGAATTAATTAGTTTTGAATAGTTTCAAAACTTGCCCTCAAGTTGTGGAATTTGTAAAGTTTTCTCTTATGAATACTTTAATTCCAAGTTAGCCCTTAGAATTTTAAAAGTTAAAATTCAACCCTTATACTTTATAATATTATAAGATAATATATATATATATATATATATATATATATATATATATATATATGTATATATATATATATATGTATGTATGTATATGTATATGTATAAGAGTAAAGTCAGTCTTACCGCTAGTACGCCTCATTCACGAAGCCGATCTATAAGGTGGGTATAAGGTTGTTGCCTATAAAATGGCAACTTAATGGGTGTCCACTCTCACCCACCGCTTGCTTGACTGGTGGAGGGTCGTTAGCTGAACGGGCTTGACATGACTAGTATTCTCCCTTCATTAAAAGTATTAATGATAAATACTAAGAAACTAAACTCTTATAAATACCCAATCTAGTTACTTAGGAAAATGTGCATAAGGTGCTAATCCATGAAATTACACTTTGCACTTTGTTTAAGTCGGTTAGTGGAGCGTGTGTGGTTAACCGGCACACTAAATCGTATTTAACAAGGTAGGCAAAGGGTAACTTAATGTTTATCATATTATCGATGGAGCGTGTGTGGTTAACCGGCACATCGATTGAGGGGTAAACACTTAAGGGTACCAAGTAATTTGCATGGTTACTTCACACCTTGTTTTGTGATCCTCGGCATCCCAGTCACAAAACCTGAAGGGCACACTCGAGATTGAAACATGCCATTGAACAGTTCAATGAATCTCAAAGATCTAGGAGTTTCAAAACCAATTAAAACCTAATTACTATTTCGTTTTTCATGGTGGAAATTGGTGAATCGTCATTCACATACCTTCAAATATTTTATAGCTTGGATTATGGCATCCCTCTTCTAAGTTATAAAATAGTTTGTTGGGTCCTAGCCTTAATATTTCAGATTGGGTGTCATATTTAGGACTTTAGATCAACTATCTTGAATATCTCCCAAAACATGTCTGGTTTAGACATTTATGATCTTCCCAAATCTCTTGAAACAAGCTTTCCTAAATGAAGATGATGTCCCTTGGAAATCATACTTCTTTCACCTCCTCCAATTATTCTCCCTAACCCACAAGCTCTTGAAAAGTTTAAGGTCACTCGACCCCTATTAGCAAGTAAAGTTCTAGGTGTGGTCACGTCTTGGAGATGTAGTAACATATTGACAAGTCGGGAGAGTTGGGTGTCAAAGTCTTGAGAAAGTTGGTGGTTCAATCACTTTCTAAGTCACATAGTGAGTTCTTTTGGAACACCTATGAAACAGACTATGACAAGACCCTTAATGATATTATCTATTTGTTAAGATCAACTTCCTCAAAACTTGATCGACATTCACAATAGTGACACAGGAAATCCAGAAAAGCATTCTCTTCCCAAGGAAATGGATTGACCATAGTCAAGTAGGTTGACCAAATGGTAAAGAGAAAAGGCTAAGTCTATGATAGTCCCATGTTTCATTACCAAAGGGTCCATATGTTTATATTGCCAAATGAAGGGGCATTAGTTGCGAAGCTGCCAAATTTACCTAAGGATGTTAAAGTCAATAAGTTTGACTCTACTTCAGGTAAAGTCCACTATCTAACTCTGCTAAGTTTCTATTCTGAGATTCTTATTACATGATGTGACTGGGTCACATGTTGATGTTTTAAGAATCAAAGAAAAGTGAAGGAACTTAAAGAAAGAATATGCTGAATCTGATCGCATAGGTGGATTTCTATCGCGTACTTTGAAGATCGGATTCTTGAGCTACTTCTTAGAAGTTATGAGATATTGCATAGGAATATATAACAACAAGTTTTCATATGGATTGTAAGGATAAGTTTTTCCGCAAAGTTTTAAAATAAAAGAAAATTTTTGATTTTATTTTTTTTAAAATATCCTTACAATGGCATTTGAGGAAAAAATGTTGCTTATATGATTCCATTAATAGCAAGAGTGGAAATATGAAATTGATTCCTTCATTTGTGGTAATGTCTAAATTTACCAAATAAGGAAAGATTCTCATCACCCAAGTCTCAATTGGACCGGAACTTGGAATCATGCAAGTTGTATAGCATGATGAATGAGAACTTTCAAGTATTGGAAAATTAAGACTAATTACTTGTTCACATGGATGTGTGAGTCAAGTAAAGGACTAAGGGATCGAGTACACATTCTTGTGCACTGGTCAAGTCCACCACAAAAGATCAATAAGATTATTCATCATAATTTACTAAAGTTCAGTAAATATGGTTATACTTACAAGCTTAAGTGTAATTCTGAGACATTGGAGAAAGGTTCCAATGTAAGGCATAGCGAATAAGAAGAATCAAATTAGGCAGAAGGATAGAAGTTTCTCAAATCTGAAAAGATGGGAGAGTACTTTCGTATCAGTTTTTATGATCATCTTAATGATTTAGATACCATATCACAATTCATCCTCTAAGTGCTTTCTTATAGCTAAGAAGAGGAACTATGAATTGTTGAAGTGGTTAAATCAAGAAGATGATTCATACTTTGTTCCAAAAAAACAATTCTTAGAGTCATACTCCAAGATTGTAACTTGAGTGATATGTCTCAAAGAAGGTTTAAAACACTTGTGAAATGTAAGAGTAAAAGTTTTCTACTCTTGTACATTTGAAATTGGTAAGTTGTGATGTTTTGGATAAAACAAAGACCAACTTAGGCTAATTGTGTGAAGTGTTTGTCTTGGTTAGAATCCACACTATCTCTTGGATGTTTGACAAGGGAGTCTTATAGGTCAAGAGGACAGTGGGAGTCTTAAAGGTCTTGAAAGTCTCAAGAACTAATCAAGAATAGAACCTGAAGTTCTTCACTAGCACACGACTTGAGGTTTATAACCTATCGTGTTGACATATTCTGTGCCCATTCCAGTTAAAGTTGGCTTTGCATATGAGTTCTTAGAGTTCTCAATGGTTTGCACAACAACTTGGAAGCAATGGCAGGCCCTTGAGCTGCCAGGTGGAAAGAAGTTAAGATTGAGTTCAGTCCATATGAGTTTGGATTTGTCATTATCCTCGTCTCGTAACTATGGTTTTGACGATTCACATGGATAAGAACACATACACCATTAAATCTAAGTGTCATAAGGTTTCTCTCCGATTAATGAAAATGATGATGAGGAAACACTTTCACTAAGTAGATTTTAGATAGATAGCAATTGTGATATTTGCATTCTCAAAGTCATTAGTGGAGCGTGTGTGGTTTACCGGTACACTAACCTGGACTTGTGAGAAGTGACAAAAAGGTCTAACCATTATGATTACGGAATCCCTCTTCATAATTGTTTAGACACACAAGTGTGCTATCTAAGGGAAGGTGTATGATTTTGATAAAGTTTTATCAAAATAATCTAGTATCAGAAATCTGAACTTTGGTAAGAAAGTCAGCTGATTTCTTAGTACATGTCAAAGCTAGTGGAAGCATAAGTGTTATGCTAATAAGCATCATGTTAGTGGGAGCATGATAATTATGATAAGTATTGCAAGTTAGCAATGTTAATTATAGAAAACAAAAGGTTTCAATTGGGAAAAGGTTGTCTTGCTATAATTAAAGGAGAGGAAATTATACTTCATCTCAAATCTATAAGATTAGATCATGAGGCTTTAATCATTTAGTCAAGGATATATATATGAATGTCATGTTGGAATGGCTCAACATAAGGAAATTCTGTATATGGGTCCATTATTTGCGTTCTTAAATTCGATTATGATTACGACATCCCTTTTCATAATCTGAATTATGAGAACTTGGCAAATAGAAATGGAAATGTTATAGCAAAAGACTGGGATAGTCTTTATGTGAGACATCATGAATCGTGTCCCATATGCTTCGGATATAGGATCGATTACATGTGCTATATTCATCCTTTCTAAAATTTTCCAAATGCTTGGGGCATTAAGAAGGGAAAAGGTTTAGAACTGGATATGACTAAAAGGATTAAACAATTGTCGAGGACAATCTATGGTTTACCAAAGATTGCTTGCTCAAGGACAGTTGGAAGTATAGTGATAATTCTGGAAGGACCATATTGACATAATCTGTAAGGAGGCAACTCTTGTTCAGAAGTGATAAGTCAAAATGGAATCTGGAAATGTTTCAAAGTCAAAAATTTCAATCTGTGTACGATTAAGGAAACTTAATTCAAGAAGGATGTTTCCAAGGAGTTGATCTCCTTTGGAATGCTCTGTAATGTTTGTTGTCAAGTCTTTATGACTTTGTGCATAATCATTACAAGAGGATCAATGCATATAAGTTTAGAATCTAACAGATTTCAACAAGTGGCATGAATTTGGAATTCTTGTATTTGCAATAAGGATTTGGGACTATGAAAAGAGGATCATTAGAGTTATGTTCAGTTGATCTACTTCACAAAGTGAAGATCATTGAAAAACATAGTATGCATACTTGGTGTATGGCATGACTAGTGTTTAGAAAACATAGTGTACATGCTTGGAGCATGGGACAACTATTGTTTTAAATTCAAGAATAAAGTTGTTAGCTGAAACAGTATACAATGAATAATGTGTAATCATATGGTGATAAATAAAAGGTGTTTTATTTATGTTCATAGGTTTTGATACCATATTGGATTCAATTATTATTGTGTTTCACTTTGCATGTTTTGACTTCCAAAATAAACTGGGTTATCCTTCCGGAATGACTAAGTTATTCAAACCATCAACAGTAGGTCATATGTTGGAAGTAGATATGAATTAAGATTGTCATGGGTTGGCTTGTAGAGGTCTAAGGTGTTGGACAAAGGGCTACAACACTCATGAGTGCTCATAATTTCTGAGTATTGGATTCAACCCGCGCTCATTGGAATCACTTCATGGATTTTATCACGAGTGATCATGAGACGATAATATCTTATATTCTTCAAACCTAGAGATATGAGTTGTTACTATGAGTTGATAATACATTGATTGCACAAAAACGCATTGGTAACTCGATGTTATAAAACGTGCCTTTGTGTATGATTCAACAAGTAGTAGAACAATCCATATGAGTCGAAATTTATCCATTCCTTTTACCTTCGGGATAAAAGCGATATCTGTGGGCCCCTCGATGATTTGATGATGACAAATGGAAGTGCTCGGCCGGGCCAGGACTGATTTGATTTGTTCAATTAGTCAGTCGTCATAAATCAGAAATCGGGAAACAACAAATGGACAGAGAGAATGATTACAATCCATGTCTCAGTCCATATGATATCTAGAATGGAGGAATATATGATCCCTTATCTAATGGACAAGTCATTGACAAAGGTCAGAGTTCATCGACAAGGTCAAAGTTCGACAGAAGCTTTTGAGAGCTACGATTGTCGGTCGGTTCTTGAAATCATACGCAATAATAGTGTTAGACTTATCCAAGTGGGAGACTGTTGGATTAATATCTAAGTCCATAACTATAATTGGTAAGACTTGACCTGACCCGACATGGTCCATTTGGGTTGCATGGCATCATGCACTTGGATAGCCTATAATGAGAGAAATAAGACACTTACGGTTATTAATATATTATAAGTTCTAGTATATTAATAACAAGAATAATCAGATTATTTAATTAGTATTGATCAAGAATTAATCTAGGATTAATTAAGTGATCAAAAGAAGACTAATTAAATATATGGGTTGATTGTGTAAATCATCCATACTTGTATAGTGGGCTAATGCTCCATGGATTATCTAGTTGGGCCAAAACCCATATGATGCTCCATGGATGCTCCATGGTGTATTTGAACCCATGGATCCAAGGAAATGGAAAGTCATGACAATCAGGGTTTACCCTAATTGTAACACTATATAAACATCTTATTCTTGATCAAAACCGGCCACTAGAGAGAGTAAGAAAGGGCTAGCCGACTTTCATGAAGTGTAGATTTCTCTCAAGTTATTCCAAGTGTATTTGGTGTTGTGTGAACCATTTGAGGTGTCACACTTGGGGCACTAGGCACTCAAGCTTCATGAAGACATTCTACATCAAAGAGGTATGTATTCTATCTTGTTATATTGCTAGTTTTGTATGCTAGATTAGGATAATACCTTGGATGTTCATATTTGCTTGTATAATAGAGAAAACATAGATCCAAGGTATTTAGGATTGCATGTACACTTAGGAGTGTTAGAATGCTCATAACCCAATAGGTAACAGCGCGCAGTACCCTTCTCCTGGGTACTTCGGAAGGTTTGAAATAAGAGTGACAACTGACGGATCGCATTAGTCTTTATTATTTTTATTATGTTTAGGTTCGGAAGAACCTTTATTTGCCGAAATGGATATGGTGAAAGTTCTTTTTACACAGCACTGGGGAGTTACACACAGTTGCACTAAGTCGAACCATGATTGATAGAGGCATCGAAGTTGGCATACATCGACATGACATAGAATGAGGATCCATAGGGTCATGTCTTCAATGGGCACACCAGTTCTTGGCGTATCGGTTTTCGTCATGTGTATCACTATCGTGGATACTTGGACCGATAGAGTCGACGCGGAACTATAGAGGGTCCTTAGTGTTTCTGAATAGGGTACCTTTCAAGAATGGATTCTCACGAGGCCTTTCTATAATCGCCTAACATATACTAATCATGTATAATTTAAGGTGGGGAGGACTGTTGACTGAGCGACTCCGCCTTAAATCCACAACCATACGAGGAACACGAAATGAGGCGGCATTCACTCACTCTAGGTCTATCCTTCTCAATTATACATGGCCGTAATGTATATATCTCGCCATTATAGTTTTACCTGATGAGATTTTAAATTTTATAACTGTGCTGCGACTTTCGCCTTAACGGGGAAGTATTTACATTTAGAATTAGCCTTTTTTAATGTTTTCAGTTAGTTATCTGAGATTGAGAGACGTACCAAAAATCTATCGGGTTCCTTGATGCTTCTCCCCACGCATTAGAGTTAGACTCCTCCTGTGTCCTTGTCTTTTCTTTCCGTTAGGAAATCTTGATTTAGGTGCCCAATCTCACCACATTGGTGGCATACTGGATTGATCATCACATTGTAGTTGATGTAATAAACTCAATTGGGGCTCTGCAGATGCGACCGGTATGCCCCTTCTTGTTGCACTGTGACAACTGTCAATTCAGGTCATTCTTGGACTCATGCATATTTATAATAACCATTCATGCACAACATGCCATGACCTAGTAGTATAAATTAGGTCAAAAATCTTGCATAAACTAGGATCCAACTAAGGTCTAGGACTAATATACTTGATACTTACAATTCTAGTAAGTTGCTTAGCTACAATAGGAAATGCCAATACTATAATTAGAATAAGCTTCAAACTTTGTTATAATTGAAATAGGGTATAAAACTCTAAAAATAAATTAAAACACTCTAATTATACTTCAACATGTTGTTGAATATCAATCAATGTTCCAAAAACTCTAAACAGCCAAAAATCCAAATTTATAAATCTTAAAGCTTAAAAACTTTATAAAATTTGGCTATAAACTTTCTAATATCAAATTTTATTAATCAAATTATGGATTATACCAATGAAATAGAAATATAAATTACAAGTATTAATCATAATTTATTAGTTAAAAACAAGATTTTTAAATAAATCAAAAATTGCTTAAAGAATCACTTTTATAAAAATTAGATTTTTATAAAAATTAGATTTTTATAAAAATTAAGGAGGGATTTTTTATAAAAATTTGAATTTAGGAGAGAGGAGGCTTTAATGCCTCAAAAATCTGGCCATCTCCCCTCTCCCCATGCACTCTCTTCCCAAAACTCATGATTAAACTCAAACCCACACTCCACCTCTTCTCTCTTCACTCTTCTCACTTCACTCTCTTCACACACTTCACCCTCTTCCTCTCTCTCTCTAAACTCACGAAATTTCTCTCATTTCTCTGCCAAATTTCAAGACTTTGAAGACCTTGAAGTGTTCTTACTTCTCTCAAGATCATAACCAAGGTAAACAACATCATCTTCTTCCATAGTTTGATGATTCTACTTCTTTTCCTTCTTAGTTTTCTCTTCTTTTAGGATTCTATGCCTTTCCATGGCTAGAAATCTTTATTCTCCCCTTGTGGTTTGTAGATTCTCACCATAACACAATGCATGTGTTTGAAATGGTGAAAATCCGGGATCAAACCCATGCAAGGAGTGAAAAAGATGCACATATGATCATGTGACATCAAAACATAATATTTCATGTTCTTCTCCATTTCTTGTGTGTTCATGCATGAACGAAAGCATTAAACCATTTCTAGTACATCTTGGATGCTCATTCATTCCATGCATGTGTTAGAAATCGGGCCTTACCAAGGACATGCATGATGTTCTTATTGACATACCCTAAAAATGCACACAAGCAAACATGCAATCTGCCAGATTATTTTGTTCGACTTTGAACAGTCATAACTCAGTCATTTTTTAACCAAATCATGATATTCTTTTTGTATTGGTTAGTTCCACGAGTTAACTTTCAAACCCAACTGGTCTTATTGTAAAATATTAAATATCCGATTTTTGGCAGATTTTACAAAAAGGTTGCGCATACAGCTCTTTTTCTGTGATCACTATTTTTATCTTGCTTAAACAATGGTCTTAAACCCAACCATAAATCTTAGAAAAAATACCTTAGAAACTTAACATATCTAGTGAGTTATGGTTGAAATTTCGTGGCTTAAAACCTCACTGAATGGGCTACAAAAATTCATGAACCTCAGCCACATCTACACTTCATGCATTATTGCATGCAACTTTTCTTAAATTGTTTGGAATCATTACCCTCATTTCTCTTCTGAATACATTCTTAACATTTTTACTTTTGAAAGCCCTTGCATGCATGAGATAATCTGGAAAATTTCAAGAGCTTTTGTTATTTATTTGATTTATTAGAATTATTGCTAAAACCAAGGGCATAAATCATATAAAATACTTCCAGAGGTCAATAAATCCTAAATAAATTCATGGATGATACTTATGGGGAATAATGACCCCTCACAAATTTCAGCAATTTTTGTTACTGTTTCATATGATTTCTAATTTTCTTTTATTTAGGACATGATAAATTACAAAACCACTTTTTAGGATGTGAAAATTGTATCTAACAATTTTCGCATACCTTACTTGTGATGGGTGACTCAAGAAAATAATTTCAAGATTTTTCATCATGTCTAGCTATTTTTCCCAATTTTTGGTAATTATAATGGCTTAAAAATGGGAAAAATAGTTCTGATTATCCAAAATTCATGAAAATTTGCCAGGATATCATATTATATAGTAGGAGGTTACATAAAAATTTTGAATATTTTTCTCCACTGTAAACTATTTTTCCCTTATTTTCTAAAGTTAATTGCACTAAAATTCACTTAAATATACATAAATACCCAAAACCAGTTTATACATTATGAAAACCACTTTTGATATTTTTCCCAAGATATTTATACTGTAAATGATGTTACAAAAATTTATGGTAATTTATTTTAACTGTTTAATAATATTTCTTTAATTAATGACTATTTAAAGGAATAAAACAAGGAAAAATACAAATAACCACTGAAAAATATATTTTATATTTTTCCCAGCCTATTTATGTATAATAACAATTAAATAAAAAGTTTGGGTAATTTTGGAAACTGTTTACTATTTATTTCAATTTTTATTGAAATAAATGCTCAAAAATTATAAAATATAATTAAACAGCTTGGAAATCCATTTTTATAATTTTCCCAGCTTAGTATTGTGTATTAACAGTTAAATAAAAAGTTTGAGAATTTTTATCCCTCGAATACTATTTTTCGTGAATTTATGTTGTTATTGAGACTTAAAATTTGGAAAATTAACCTTCCAAGGTTGTAATTAATCGCACGACTTGTAAAATTTCAATACATCAGAAAAAGTGTAACAAAATGATATAAATCCAATACTAAAACATAAATTGGCATTTCCCTATATGTAGAGTTTAGTATATTAGCATTAGATATCGACATGGAAACTCACTAGTGCGTGTGTTTGGTGTCGTAGGATCCCGGTAGTAAGACGTTGGTGCATCCCGAAGTACCGCTTGTGTCTACACAAAACATCGTGAGTATTCACGCACTCCCCTATTTTCGTTTTTATGTTTTGGGGTGGAAAAGCATGTCCAGAAAAACTATTGTTTGCATGTTGTACTTAAATTGAATTGTATCAAACATGATTGCTATTGTATTGCTATGTTTCTTTATGTATGTCTATGCAACACGGAACATGAGAACTTATCGTACAAAGGCCCTTCCCTTATCTCTAACCATTAACTCTTTGAGCCAATGGTCGTTATGGATAGCGCTATTAGGAATTGACAACTCCTCACTCGCCCGAATCGCTGGAGTGCATGATACCATATTCATCTATGGAACGATAAGCATAGATCTCGATAGGGCTTCAGTCATAGGTTTGGTTGAGACTCATTGTTTGCTCATACACATACAAACTCGTTTCTCGTTATAGCAATAAACTTGTATTCATTAATAGCAATCAACTTGTTTATCATTGAAGCAATGTACTTGTATTTACGAAAAGCCTTATTGTACGCTCGATTTTATAAACTTGTGATACTCACCAACTATTTTCATAGTTGACGCTCGTTTTACATGCTTTTTCAGGAAATAATTAGTAAGTGGATGTAAAGATTCATCATCATAGAGCATGCTGCATCGTGTTGAAGCTATTATGAAGCTATATTTTGAACAATGTTATTTTGAAAAACTTGTATTTTGTTCTTTTGAAGCTATGGGTTGTAAACTTTTAAATACTGCTATGGTGATGTATCTTTATCTTTTGCAATGAAACCGTTATCGCTGTCATACCTTGCGTTTCCGCTTTAGCGGGGTGTGACATGCACCTAGCACAAGAGAGTTCTCGACAGATACCATGATGATGGTAGCTACACTTGCTGCAGTGGGGAAGGTTTTCTAGGTATGGTCTTCTTGAAGTCGGGATGGAAGGGTTGGCAGGGGTATTGACTGTCTCAGTTCGTTGCCCCTCGGAAGGTCCTTGAGATGAGGTACTTCCCTCCTCATTCTTGAACTTTCTCTTCATTGGATTTGGTTGAGGTTCTTGGGTGGTTGGGTACACAGAGGTTGGTTGCTGTTGTCCATTACCTGGATCGGAATTCCCGATTGGGCTCTTGCTAAAATTGGTGTTGTTAGCATTCAGTTGAGCCATGACAGCTGCTACGGCTGCCAAGACTACAGCCTAGAACGTAGCTTCATCGAATAAGAGAGTCGGTTTCTTGCCAACGGATGGGTTACACTTCTTCAGAGGCATGGTTTTCCAACACGGAAAGGAACACAAGCGGATGAGAGATGATGGTTAACCCTTAGACGTATCTATCCTTATTATATTAGGCATAAATGTTTCCCGCACCTCAGATATTGGTTGTCTAAGTGTTGACCTACATCCCTATGATGTAGTCTGGGTATTCAAGGTAGGGGTTTGAGTATCTGAAAAGCCATAAGATGGGAGTCGTTCCTACTAAGTTACCTTTATGCTGGGAAAGGTTCACTCTCCGGCTTAGCAAGATTTGAGAACAGTTCGGAATGAAGACTACGGGAAAAAGGTTCATGAAGACTTATGGCTACACACTCTCAATAGAGGTGTTGGGTTCCACTTTAATCGTATTACTGACGACGGGAAAAGGCGATTTTCCTAACACCTAGCATGAGTAGTGTAATCACTAGCTCACTAAATTGTATTATTTTATGAGTGTATTAGCGTGACGAACACGAGAAAATGACACTTCTTGGGTTCCATGTATTGGCTCCCTCTGTCTACCTCGTATCTTTGACTCGGATCGGTGTTGGTTTCCTTCGAGTAGTTACCTAGGGTTCTCTTCTCCTATAGACATATTGTATTTCTACTCCATCTTACTTCCGATTCCGACTCTGGGTGTCATCACTTCATGATGGATGACTGGAAATCTAGGAAGTTTAGGCGATTTCCCACCAGTGTCCCTAAAAGATATAGGCACTTGGTGGTTTCAATAGTCTCGTCTTGGTTCATTTATTTCCAAACTGGAAATCTTCTCAATGATCTTCTCCTGGATCTGAATCAACTCTTCTATCGAGCACTGAAGTTGATAGGGTTTTTTACAAGGTTCGTGCAAGAATGGAAATGTCTAAAGAATCCTAAGAGATTATTAACATTTCACTGGGTGATCCATATTGAGTCCTGCTACAATTACATAGGGTACACAAATCATATATAGCTTAGATCCGATAGGCCTTCGAATATGTGATACTACTTTATATCCACATCCCAACGAGGAAAAGGAAGTAGAGAAAAACCACACATTCTCAGTCTATGGGATCCTTATTATATATAACCTTGGAAGTGTACCCTTTGTAATCATAGGTATATCAATAAGGGATCTTTTTAGTTCTTCACACAAGGTTATCCATGGATCCTAAAATACCCCTATGGTATTTTAATTTCTTGTTTGGTTTTTAACGTCTAAATATGATTATGGGATTAATGTGAGTCTTTTAGTATTCCAAAATACTCCCATAGTATTTTTAAACTTTATGTTTGGCTCTAGCATTCATAGTTGGTAAGTTTCAGACTCGTTGCAACACCACTATCACTCCCAAGCACACGTTCATCGCATCTCAAATAAATGTAGTTGATCAGGTTACATTTATTCCAGCTTATGATTACATAACTGCCTAGGTTTGACGGTAATGTTCAACATCCGAAGACTTTTATTCTTGTTCTTCTTGTGATACTTGTGTTCGAGTGTTTAGATTATGGATGTTCTTATACTTTGGTAAAATATGGTTATATTTTAAAGTATAATTTTTTATGTCAGAGTGTTTTATCCCTATGTATTTATAGGTTGTATATCTTTTATGAATTGATATACTTAGCTCACTCTAAACAATGCTCTGATACCAATCTGTCATACCCCAAAACCGGAACGGCGGAAACGTTCTAGGGTGGATGACGTCATGTGAAGTATCACAACATATGCAGTATAGTAATCAAAGTAAAACAACCATTGCATGAATAGTAATAATTTTACATAGCTTACATTGCATAGAAACATCAAAGTAATACAGAAACTAATATAGATGCAGCTTGGTTCTAGGCTGGCTTCACGAAAGCTCCCGTGATGTACCTGTCTATTGCGGACCTGAGAATACAAGTTTATTTGAAAGCGAGCATCAACATTTTTATAAATGTTGGTGAGTTCATAAGTATTTAGTGTCATTTATGTAAGTAAACATTTTATTCAAAATAACTTTAAGATTAATAGTAGTTTAGAATCTACAGTGTATTAGTGTCCTTTCCAGAAAATCATATATTTTCTAAATAAAAGCAGTCTTCTACCAAGACTCAACGGAGTTATGTTTTAAAGAGTAAATTTCCCTGAAATACTATCATTACCAAAATACGGTATTTGATTTTTAAAGAAAGTAGGAGAATATCACGAGTAAAAATATTAAGGAAAATAACATATGCCTCAGCAGAGAATACTGCTGACTAAGGCAAAAGAAATCATAGACTCCAGGAGAGTATCAAATGAATGATACACCTGGCTCAGTCTAACAAAAGGGAACACAGACCCCAAACGGTATCAAATGTACGATATGGCTAGCAAGGTCTAAAACAAAGAAGCACAGACCGCAGACAATATCAAATGAAGGATATAGTTGGTAAGGTCTAAAACAAAGAAACACAGACCCCAAAAACACAGACGCCAGACAGTATCAAATGAAAGATACATCTAGCAAGGTCTAAAACAGTGAAACACAGACCCCAGACAGTATCAAATGAAAGATACAGCTAGCAAAGTCTAAAAACAAAAAGGGAAATCATAAGTGGGTTATTTCAAGAATACAATGTTAAATTCTCGTTACCTTAAGGCCATGAATTATAAGGTAAACATGGAGATACTCGTAACCATACTGATTGACACTCGAGTACTTGACGCCCTGCAAGCGTTGGAATAATATATGACATTTGTCACCCCTTGGCTTGGTAGGTCGTGGACTGTATCTAGCAGTCAGGGTGCAGGAGCGTCAATCCCGTATAGATCTATACACACAATGCCCGCTCTCCCTACAGGAGACTCTGGTTACCAACTCGACAACGGGGAGATCCGTGTCTTGAAGATGCATCTCATATTTTGAATTCTATTAGAGGCGCTGGAGAAATGATATAGACTCACGTATGAACTGACTCCTGTGGAAATTCTCATACTAGAAAGAGTGAATAGAACCTCCTAACTATTCCTATAATAGTTACTAGTGTCTCTGATCAATGAATGATGAATGGAAGGATGTCCTTGCTACCCAAGGGAAATGAACTGGTCGATATATACCTTTATGTCTATACGTGTATACATGATATATAACTACTGTTTAGACGACCTTCGGACGGATATCCGATACCCACCAGACCACATCCCAACGAGGAAAATGAAATAGGGAGAACTAGCCTTCCTAAGTCTTTTAAACACTATTTATATAACTATACAAGTAGATTCATGCATTTAACGAAGCAGAAGTATATAAGTATAGAAGAACACTTTGGTAAAACTTTTGGAAAACCTTTAAAAATAAGAATTCACGACTTGATATAGTTATGTAAAACAAGCCTTGAAAAACCGTTCATAAACATGTTTTGACTATAATTTGATAACACAATTTAAGTAAAGAAAACCTTTGTTTAAAACACTACTGTAACTGGTTTAGAAGTAAAACATACAGCACGAGAGATAATTTGAGAAAAGATTTAAACAAGTAAAGATGTTTTGGAAAAACCATCTATAGTATCACACTCGGTAAAACAACTGAAAGTGTAATAAATCCTTGTGCATGCAGGTTATTAATCACATATGATTGATATTATAACTAGCATGTTTTTGTTGGATAAGGTGTCTAAGTCCATAACTATTTATGGTATGTACTTGACCCGACCTGGCATGGTCCATTTGGGTTGCATGGCACCATGCAATTGGATAGACTAAATGAGAGAAATAACACTTGGAGATTATTAATATATTATAAGTTCTAATATATTAATAATATTATTTGATTAGTTTGATCAAGAACTAATTTAGAATTAATTATGTGATCAAAAGATAACTAATTAAATATATGGGTTGATTATGTAAATCATCCATATCTTGTATAGTGGGCTAAGAGGCTCCATGGATTATCAAGTTGGGTTCCACCCATAGGATGCTCCATGGGAGTTACAAACCTATGGGTCATGGAAATGAAGAGTCGTGACACATTAGGGTTTAACCCTAGATGTGTCAACACTATATAAGAAACATGTTCTCCACCAAAATCGGATACACTAAGGAAACAAGAGGGCTTGGCCAATTTCAAGAAGTGTGTGTTCTCTCATAAGTTCTTCCAAGAGCATTTGGTGTTGTGTGAAGCATTAGAGGCATCACACTTGGGGTGCTAGGCTCACAAGGTTTCAAGGAACACAAACAACAACAAGGTAAGTTATTCTATCTATTATTCAAGTTAAAATTGTTCCCCATGTATGCTAGATAGGAATATAACCTTGGAATTCAACTTTGCATGATAATTAGACAAACATAGATCCAAAGTTATTAGGGTTGCATGTACACTTAGGAAGTGTTAGAATGCTCAAAACCCATCAGTGGTATCAGAGCCTAGGCTTGTTTGTTTTTTATTTGTGCTTCAAAATTGAAAAAAAAGTCGAAAATCTTGCTGTCTACGAGTGGACTCGTCGAGTCTATAGGGGGGACTCGGCCAGTTCACGTGTATCATCAACCAACTCGGTGAGTAAATTCATGCACTCGGCGAGTAGGATCGACTGATTGCAGAATTTCGATTTTAGTTGCTGGAAATGGACTAGAAACATTACCCTAAACTGTTTTGGTACTTGAAAACTTGTTTTGATGGTGTAATGTTCTTTCTAATTCATTCACAACAACTAGTTATCAAAATTACAAAGTTTTAAATGTAATTTTTGATTGTGTTCATATTCATGTTGTTGTTCTTATGATGTTTTAGATGATCATAGGAATTATTTGTAACCTATGTGGTAGATTAATTCTTGATCATAATGTGCTTTAATGGAGTCCATAA
Organism: Lactuca saligna; assembly: GCF_052625555.1. NCBI lineage: Eukaryota > Viridiplantae > Streptophyta > Magnoliopsida > Asterales > Asteraceae > Lactuca > Lactuca saligna. The sequence goes on from NC_136418.1 coordinate 80,068,176, forward strand.
CTTGTCCTCAAGTTATGGAAAACCAAGAGTTACACTTGAATTAAAACCATTAAAAGAACACAAGAGTTAGAAAAATGAAGAGTCTTCATTTTATTACTCTATTAAACTCATAAGTTACAAGAAATGAAAAGTTTTGAAAGTTACAAAACTTGCCCTCAAGTTTTGGAACAAGTAAAGTTAAGTTAAAACCTTAGTTCCAACCCCTAGAATTTTAAAAGTTAAAATTCAACCCTTATACTTATATTATGATGATTTAATAATTATATATATATATATATATATATATATATATATATATATGTATAAGAATAAAGTCGTCTTACCGCTAGTACGCCTCATTCACGAAGCCGGTCTATAAGGTGGGTATAAAGTTGTTCCCTATAAAATGGTGACTTAATGGGTGTCTACTCTCACCCACCGCTTGCTTGACTGGTAGAGGGTCGTTAGCCGAACGGGTAAGACAAGGACTTATAAATTCTCATTTAAAGTATGATGAATATTATAAAGTAACTAAATGTTTTATTAAATTCCCAATCTTAGTTACTTTAGGAAAATGTGAATAAGATGCTAATCCATGAAATTACACTTTACACTTTGTCTAAGTCGTTGGTGGAGCGTGTGTGGTTAACCGGCACACTAACTTGGACTTAACTGTTGGGTTATGAGCATTCTAACACTCCTAAGTGTACATGCAACCCTAAATACCTTGGATCTATGTTTTCTCTATTATACATGCAAATATGAACATCCAAGGTATTATCCTAATCTAGCATACAAAATAATGGATATAACAAGATAGAATACATACCTCTTTGATAGTGCTTGTCTTCATGAAGCTTGAGTGCTTAGTGCCCCAAGTGTGACACCTCAAATGGCTCACACAACACCATAAGCACTTGGAATAACTTAGAGAGAAAATAGAACACTTCATGAAATCGTCTAGCCCTCAAACACACACATAGTGTTAGTGTAACGATTTCTTGAGCCATGGGTTGCTTTTATATGGTGGCTATTAGGGTTACACCATGTAACTCATGACTTTACCCATTCCTTATGCTCCATGGATTTTAACCTCCATGGAGTATCCATGGGTCACCCCATGGACTTAGTCCAACATAAGGAATCTTGGATCACAAGCCCACATATATAAGAATGAATGATTTACACAATCAACCCATATATTTAATTAGTCTTCTTTTGATCACTTAATTAATTCTAGATTAATTCTTGATCAATACTAATTAAATAATCTCATTATTCTTATTATTAATATACTAGAACTTATAATATATTAATAACCGTAAGTGTCTTATTTCTCTCATTATAGTCTATCCAAGTGCATGATGCCATGCAACCCAAATGGACCATGCCGGGTCGGGTCAAGTCTTACCAATTATAGTTATGGACTTAGACATTAATCCAACAGTCTCCCAATTGGATAAGTCTAAAACTATTATTGCGTATGACTTCAGGAACCAACTAGCAATCGTAGCTCTCAAAAGCTTCTGTCGAACTCTGACCTTGTAGATGAACTCTGATCTTTGTCAATGACTTGTCCATTAGATAAGGGATCATATATTCCTCCATTCTAGATATGATATAGACTGAGACATGGATTATAATCATTCTCTCTGTCCATTTGTTGTTTCCCGATTTCCGATTTATGACGACTGACTAATTGAACAAATCAAATCAGTCCTGGCCCGGCCGAGCACTTCCATTTGTCATCATCAAATCATCGAGGGGCCCACAGATATCGCTTTTATCCCGAAGGTAAAAGGAATGGATAAACTTCGACTCATATGGCTTGTTCTACTACTTATTGAATCATACACAAAGACACGTTTTATAACATCGAGTTACCAATGCGTTTCGTGCAATCAATGTACAACCAACTCATAGTAACAACTCATATCTCTAGGTTTGAAGAATATAAGATATTATCGTCTCATGATCACTCGTGATAAAATCCATGAAGTGATTCCAATGAGCGCGGGTTGAATCCAATACTCAGAACTTATGAGCACTCATGAGTGTTGTAGCCCTTTGTCCAACAACTTAGACCTCTACAAGCCAACCCATGACAGTCTTAATTCATATCTACTCTCAACATATGACCGACTGTGGATGGTTTGAATAACTTAGTCATTCCGGAAGAATAGCCTAGTTTATTCGGGAAGTCAAAACATGCAAAGTGAAACACAATAATAATTGAATCCAATATGGTCTCAGAACTAATGAATATAAATAAAACACTTTTTATTTATCACCATATGATTACACATTATTTATTGTATATTGTTTCAGCTATCAACATTATTCTTGAATTTAAAACAATAGTTGTCCCATGCTCCAAGCATGCACACTATGTTTTCTAAACACTAGTCATGCCATACACCAAGTATGCATACTATGTTTGTCTATGATCTTTACTTTGTGAACTGGATCAATTGAACATAACTTCAATGATTCTTTTTTCACAATCCTTACTGCAAATGCAAGAATTCCAAATTCATGTCATTTACTGAAATCTGTTAGATTCTAAACTTATATGCATCGATCCTCTTGTAATGATTATGCACAAAGTCAGAAAGACTTAACAACAATCATTACAGAGCATTCCAAAGGAGATCAAGTCCTTGGAACCATCCTTCTTGCATTAAGTTTCCTTAATCTTACACAGATTGAAAATTCTAACTTTGAAACATTTCCAGATTCCATTTCGACTATCACTTCTGAACAAAAGTTTCCTCCTTACAGATTATGTCAATATGGTCCTTCCAGAATTATCACTATACTTCCAATTGTCCTTGAGAAACCAATCTTTGGTAAACCTTAGATTGTCCTCGACAATTGTTTAATCCTTTTTAGTCATATCCAGTTCTAAACCTTTTCCATTCTTAACGCCCCAGGCATTTGGAAAATTTTAGAAAGGATGAATATAGCACATGTAGTCGGTCCTATATCCGAAGCATATGGGACACAATTCATGATGTCTCACATAAAGACTAAACCAGTCTTTTGCTATAACATTTCCATTTCAATTTGCCAAGTTCTCATAATTCAGATTATGAAAAGGGATGCTGTAATCATAATCGAATTTAAGAACGCAAATAATGGACCCATATACAGAATTTCCTTATGTTGAGCCATTCCAACATGAAATTCATATATATCCTTGACTAAATGATTAAAACCTCATGATCTAAGCTTATAGATTTGAGATGAAGTATAATTTCCTCTCCCTTAATTATAGCAAAACAACTTTTTTCAATTGAAACCTTTTGTTTTCTATAATTAACATTGCTAGCTTGCAATACTTATCGTAATTATCATGCTCCCACTAACATGATGATTATTAGCATAACACTTATGCTCCCACTAGCTTTGACATGTACTCAGAAAGCTCGACTTCTAGAAATCAATACTTTATTGACTTCCGACCAAAGTTCAGATTTCTGATACTAGATTGTTTTTGATAAGACTTTATCAAAAACATACACCTTCCTTAGATAGCTTATGGGTGTGTCAAAACAATTTTAAGAACTATGAAAAGGGATGCCGTAATCATAGTCTTGATCGTTTTGACCTTTGCCATTTCTCACAAGTCCAAGTTAGTGTGCCGGTAAACCACACACGCTCCACTAACGACTTTGAGATCACAATTGCTATCCAGCTAAAATCTACTTAGTGGAAGTGTTTCCTCACCATCATTTTCATGAATCAGATAGAAACCTTATGACACTTAGATTTATTGGTGTATGAGTTCCTACCCATATGAATTTGTCAAAACCATAATCACAAGACAAGGATAATGACAAATCCAAAACCATATGGATTGAACTCAATCTTAATTTCTTGCCACCTGGCAGCTCAAGGGCCTACCATTGCTTCCAAGTTGTTGTGCAACACATTGAGAACTCTAAGAACTCATATGCAAAGCCAACTTTAACTAGAATGAGCACAGAATATGTCAACACAATAGGTTATAAACCTCAAGTCGTGTGCTAGTGAAGAACTTCAGGTTTCATTCTTGATTAGTTCTTGAGAATTTCAAGACCTTTAAGACTCCCACTATCCTCTTGACCTATAAGACTCCCTTGTCAAACATCCAAGAGGTAGTGCGGATTCTAATCAAGACAAACACTTCACACAATTGGCCTTAGTTGGTCTTTGTTTTATCCAAAACATCACAACTTACCAATTTCAAATGTACAAGAGTAGAAAACTTTTACTCTTACATTTGATAAGTGTTTTAAACCTTCTTAAAGACATATCACTCAAGTTACAATCTTGGAGTATGACTCTAAGACTTGTATTGGAACGAAGTATGACTCATCTTCTTGATTTAACCATTTCAACAATTCAAGATCCCTTCTTCTTAGTCATAAGAATGAACTAAGACTTCCTTAGAGAACTAATTTTGATATGGTTTCTTAATCATTAAGATGATCACAAAACTGATACTAAAGTACTCTCCCATCTTTTCAGATTTGAGAAACTTTTATCTTTCTGCCTAACTTGATTCTTCTTATCCGCTCTGCCATGCATTGGAACCTTTTCCAATGTCTCAGAGTTACACTTAAGCTTGTAAGTATAATCATATTTACTGAGCTTTAGTAAACCATGACGAATAGCTTTACATCTTTTGTGGTGGACTTAATCGGTGCACATGACTATGTACTCGATCCCTTAGTCCATTACTTGACTCACACATCCATGTGAACAAGTAATTAGTCTTAATTTTTCCAATACTTGAAAGTTCTCATTCATCATGCTATACAACTTGCATGATTCCAAGTCCCGGTCCAATTGAGACTTGGGTGATGAGAATGTTTCCTTTATTTGATAAATTTAGACATTACCACAAATGAAAGAATCAATTTCATATTTCCACTCTTGCTATTAATGGAATCATATAAGCAACAATTTTTCCTCAAATGCCATTGTAAGGATATTTTTAAAATAAATAAAATCAAAATTTTCCTTTTATTTTAAAACTATGCGGAAAAACTTATCCTTACAACCCATATGAAAAACTTGTTGTTATCTATTCCTTAGCAATATCTTATAACTCCTAAGAAGTAGCTCAAGAATCCGATCTTCAAACTACGCGATAGAAATCCATCTATGCGATCAGATTCAGCATATTCTTTCTTTAAGTTCCTTTACTTTTCTTTGATTCTTAAAACATCACCATGTGACCCAGTCACATCATGTATAAGGAATCTCAGAATAGAAACTTAACAGAGTTAGAGTAGTGGACTTTTACCAGAAGTAGAGTCAATCTTATTGACTTTAACATCCTTAGGTAAATTAGGCAGCTTCGCAACTAATGACCCTTACTTTGGCAATATAAACATATGGACCCTTTGATAATGGTACACAGGACTATTACAGACTTAGTTTTTCTCTTTACCATTTGTTCAACCAAATTGACTATGGCCGATCCCTTTCCATTGGGAAGAGAATGTTTTTTTCTGTATTTCCAGTGTCACCATTGTCAATGTCCATAAAGTTTCAGGAAGTTGATCTTAACAATAGATAAGATCGTTAAGGGTCTTGTCATAGTCTATTTCATAGGTGTTCCAAAAGAACTCACTATGTGACTTAGAAGGTGATTGAACCACCAACTTTCTCAAGACTTTGACACCCAACTCTCCCGGCTTGTCAATATGTGACTACATCTCCAAGATGTGATCACACCTAGACCTTGCCTTGCCATTAGGGCTCGAGTGACTTTAAACTTTTAAAGAACTTGTGGGATAGGGAGAATAATTGGAGGAGGAGTATGAAATCCATGGGACATCATCTTCAATTGGAAAGCTTGTTTCAAGAGATTTGGGAAGATCATAAATGTCTAATCCAGACATGTTATGGGAGATATTCAAGATAGTTGATCTTTGAGTCCTTAATATGACACCCAATATGAAAATATTAAGGCTAGGACCCAACAAACTATTTTATAACTTAGAAGAGGTATGTCGTAATCCAAGCTATAAAACAATTTGAAGGTAGGTGAATGACGATTCACCAATTTCCACCAAGATAAACGAAATGTATTATTAGGTTTTAATTGGTTTTGAAACTCCTAGATCTTTTGAGATTCATTGAACTGTTCAATGGCATGTTTCAATCTCGAGTGTGCCCTTCAGGTTTTGTGACTGGGATGCCGAGGATCACAAAACAAGGTGTGAAGTAACCATGCAAATTACTTGGTGCCCTTAAGTGTTTACCCGTCAATCGATGTGCCGGTTAACCACACACGCTCCATCGATACTATGATAAACATTAAGTCACCCTTCGCCTACCTTGTTAAATACGAGTTAGTGTGCCGGTTAACCACACACGCTCCACTAACCGACTTAGACAAAGTGCAAAGTGTAATTTCATGGATTAGCACCTTATTCACATTTTCCTAAGTAACTAAGATTGGGAATTATTAAGAGTTTAGTTACTTAGTATTTATCATTAATACTTTTAATGAAGGGAGAATTATAGTCATGTCAAACCCGTTCGGCTAACGACCCTCCACCAGTCAAGCAAGCGGTGGGTGAGAGTGAACACCCATTAAGTTGCCATTTTATAGGCAACAACCTTATACCCACCTTATAGACCGGCTTCGTGAATGAGGCGTACTAGCGGTAAGACCGACTTTTCTCTTATACATATAAATATTATTAACTTATAATATTATAAAGTATAAGGGTTGAATTTTAACTTTTAAAATTCTAAGGGCTAACTTGGAATTAAAGTATTCATAAGAGAAAACTTTACAAATTCCAAAACTTGAGGGCAAGTTTTGAAACTATTCAAAACTAATTAATTCCATAACTTATGTATTTAAAGTAGTTTTAATCCAAAAACTCTTCAAGTTCCATAACTTGTGGACAAATTATGGAAGACTTTAAACTAATAAACAATTAATCTTTTCTTTATTTTATAACTTATAGAATTAATTAAGGTTACATATTATATTTATTTATTTATTAATGAAGTGACTCTTGAACCTCCATAACTTAAGGACAAGACTCTTCATCTTTTGTAACCATTGCCAACTTTTATGAGTTTTATGAGTCTTTAATGTGACTCTTCATGTAACTTGAGGATAAGTTACAAAAACACATTTTATACTCAACTCTTAGATTAAAATGGATTGAAAACAAATTTTCACTCAACTTTTCTATTAATCTAAGCAACTCATAAGAACAAGATAATTCAAATCAAACTTTTTCATGTAATTAGTCTAACCTTTAAACTAATACAAAACATGAATCTATTGACAATTATCTTGAAAATGGATTAGCATGAACATTACCACATTTAAAAACAAGTTTATAAGTTCAAAACAACTTAGGGTAATGTTCCTAGTCCATTTCTAGCCAAAAACCTCGAAAATATGCTGTCTGGGGTCCAACTCGTCGAGTGCATGAACACAACTCGACGAGTTGGATGCATTTTGCCTTGGACTCGTCGAGTCCCTTCATGGACTCGGCGAGTCTGCTGGGCTGACAGCAACAAAACTCGATTTTTCAGCTTCTATTGCAAGTATAACAAGAAAACAAGCCCAGGCTCTGATACCACTGTTGGGTTATGAGCATTCTAACACTCCTAAGTGTACATGCAACCCTAAATACCTTGGATCTATGTTTTCTCTATTATACATGCAAATATGAACATCCAAGGTATTATCCTAATCTAGCATACAAAATAATGGATATAACAAGATAGAATACATACCTCTTTGATAGTGCTTGTCTTCATGAAGCTTGAGTGCTTAGTGCCCCAAGTGTGACACCTCAAATGGTTCACACAACACCATAAGCACTTGGAATAACTTAGAGAGAAAATAGAACACTTCATGAAATCGTCTAGCCCTCATACACACACATAGTGTTAGTGTAACGATTTCTTGAGCCCTGGGTTTCTTTTATATGGTGGCTATTAGGGTTACACCATGTAACTCATGACTTTACCCATTCCTTATGCTCCATGGATTTTAACCTCCATGGAGTATCCATGGGTCACCCCATGGACTTAGTCCAACATAAGGAATCTTGGATCACAAGCCCACATATATAAGAATGAATGATTTACACAATCAACCCATATATTTAATTAGTCTTCTTTTGATCACTTAATTAATTCTAGATTAATTCTTGATCAATACTAATTAAATAATCTCATTATTCTTATTATTAATATACTAGAACTTATAATATATTAATAACCGTAAGTGTCTTATTTCTCTCATTATAGTCTATCCAAGTGCATGATGCCATGCAACCCAAATGGACCATGCCGGGTCGGGTCAAGTCTTACCAATTATAGTTATGGACTTAGACATTAATCCAACATTAACAAGGTAGGTAAAGGGTGACTTAAGGTTTATTATAGTATCGGTGGAGCGTGTGTGGTTTACCGGCACATCGATTGAGTGATAAACTTTAAGGGTACCAAGTGATTTGCATGGTTACTTCACACCTCGTTTTGTGATCCTCGGTATCCCAGTCACAAAACTTGGAGGGCACTCTCGAGATTGGAACATGCCTTTGAAAAGTTCATTGAATCTCAAAGAATCTAGGAATTTCTAAGAACCAATCATAAAACCTACTATCTAGTATTTCGGTTTTCGTGGTGGAAATTGGTGAATCGTCATTCACCTATCTTTCAAATATGGTATAGCTTAGATTACAGCATACCTCTTCTAAGTTATATTATATTGTGATTGGATCCTAGCCTTAATATTACATTTGGGTGTTTTATTAAGGACTCTCTTAAATCTATACTAAACTTGTTCTCCTCTTTTAGATGTCTTCAAATAATGCTTCTGGCTCGAATCCTAATGGCTCCTATACTCTTATGAGTTTGTGTGGAAAGTCACCTTTGATGGATCCAACTTCAATGAATGGATCAGAAACATTAGGATGATTACCCGCTACGAGGACAAAGAATATGTCCTTGACAAGGAGCTTAAGGAGATTGATGAGACCACTGCAACTCCTCAGGAGATCGCTGACTTTCAGGCACATGAAAGGGATGCTACGAAAGTAGCATGCATCATGATGGCCACAATGACAGCAGAACTCTAAAAGTCCTATGAGGATTTCTACCCTTATGAAATGCACCAAGATTTGATGGAAAGATACCATCAAAGTGCACGACAAGAGAGGTACAAAATCATCTGCTCCATGATAACAACCATGATGAAGGACGGGGATTCTGTCACGAGCCACATGCAGAAAATGCAAAGGTATGTGGATCGATTGCTGAAGCATAATGTGAACTTCCCGGAGGAGCTTGCAATAGATATAATTTTGCGCTCCTTACCATCGTGCTATGATCAATTCCGCATGACATATCACATGAATAAGGAAGAGGTCACACTCAGCAAACTTCAGGGACTTCTCAAGACTGCAGAATCAGGTCTTAAGGGGAAGTCGGTTGCTATCACTCCTACTCCAAACTCAACTCCGGTTTTGGCAGTCGGGAAAAGTCGAGGGAGGAAGAGAAAGAGATCTTCAAAGGGTACCAAGGCTCGGACCCTTAATGGCTCTTCTTCAAGTGGAACCAAGAAAGGTTTCATTACTCCTTCTTCTGACCCAAAAGAGGCTGAATGCTTCTATTGCCATGAAAAAGCTCATTGGAAGCGAAACTGCCCAAAGTACCAGCAGGATGTGAAGGATGGGAAAGTCAAACCCAACCATGCAGGTATTTACACTATCATTTCTAATAACTCACCCCATTCTAATTCTTGGGTCCTTGATACCGGTTGTGGTATTCATATTTGTTGTGACTTGCAGGGACTAAGAAGAAGTGAGAATGTGGAGCAAGGAAGAATAAACTTGATCATGGGGAACAGGAAAGCTTCACCTGTCACCAAGATTGGAGTTTATACTTTATCGCTAAGTAGTGGGTTTAGTTTAGATTTGAATAAATGTTGTTACTCGCCAGGAATGGCAAGAAATATTATTTCCTTTCATGCATTGTACAAACAAGGTTTCACCTTTTCATTTGATAATGAAGTTGGTTTTATTAATGCTTTCTTTAATAATGTTCTTTATGTTAAAGCATTACCTTGTGATGGTGTGTATGAAGCTGTATATGTTGTAGATAACTCAGGAAATAATGTTTTGTGTATTGATTCTCCTAATAATAATAATAACATGGATAAAGCATCATTATGGCATTGTCGTCTTGGACATATAAGCAAGAAACGCATAGGCCAACTCCAAAAGGATGGAGTCTTGGAACCGTTTGACCTAAAGTCAGATGATAGTTGCGAATCATGCTTACTTGGAAAAATGACAAAGTCACCCTTCACAGGCTCATGTGAAAGAGGTGAAGGTTTGTTGGACCTTATACACACGGATGTGTGTGGTCCATTTAAACATGCCACAAGGGATGCTAATCGTTATTATTTGACTTTTACTGATGATTACAGTAGATATGGATATGTCTACTTAATCAAACATAAATCGGAGACTTTCGAGAAGTTTAAAGTATTTAAACAGGAAGTCGAGAATCAATTGGGCAGGAACATTAAGATGCTTCGATCCGATCGAGGTGGTGAGTATCTTAGTTCAGAGTTCCTCGACTATCTAAGGGGATGTGGGATTGTCTCACAATTGACACCTCCCAGGACACCGCAGTTGAATGGTGTGGCTGAGAGGCGTAATCGAACCTTGTTGGACATGGTTCGTTCCATGATGAATCGAGCTTCGCTACCAATCTCATTCTTGGGGTATGCCTTAGAGACTGCCGCCCATATCCTTAATCTAGTCCCTACAAAGAAAGTTGTCAAAACTCCTCACGAGATGTGGACTGGTAAAGTACCTAAACTAGACCACATCAAGATTTGGGGTTGCAAGGCTTTCGTGAGACACGAGACTCATGATAAGCTCGAACCTCGAAGCGAGAGGTGTATTTTCATCGGCTACCCATAGTAATCCTTTGGTTACCTCTTCTACAGACCTAGTGACAATGTGGTCTTTGTAGAAAGAAGAGGAGTCTTTCAAGAAAGAGAGTTTATAAGCCAAGGAGACAGTGGGAGGCAACTTGATCTTGAAGAAATTCAAGAGTCAAGTGGTGATGGAACTTCAAACTCTAGCCCTCAACTTGAGGACGAAACTCCTGTTGAGCCAATTGATGAATCTGTGCCTCTGAGGCGTTCCACGAGAGTTAGGAGTACACATGAGCATTACTATGGATTCCATATTACTGCAGAAGGTGAGACACTTATTAGTGATGGGACACTAGTAAGTCAAGATGACCCTAACAACTACGAGGAAGCCATGGCAGGCCCCGAGTCTGCTAAATGGAAAGAGGCTATTTATAGCGAGATACAGTCCATGTATGACAATCAAATTTGGAACTTGGTTGAGAATGTACCAGGTCGTAAGACTGTAGGGTGCAAATGGGTCTTCAAGAAGAATACCAACATGGATGGTAAAGTACACACTTATAAGGCTAGACTGGTTGTAAAGGGCTTCTCTCAAATTCCTGGAGTGGATTATGATGAGACCTTTTCTCTGGTAGCCAAGATTGAGTCTATTCGGGTTCTGTTAGCCATAGCCGCATTTCATGACTATGAAATTTGGCAAATGGATGTCAAAACCACTTTCCTTAATGGAAAGTTGGCTGAAGATGTTTACATGAGTCAGCCAGAGGGTTTTGTCAGCAACGAGTACCCTAATAGAGTGTCTAAGCTTGAGAAATCCATCTATGGATTAAAGCAAGCACCTCGCAGATGGAATCATTGCTTTGATGAAAAGGTCAAGGAATTTGGCTTTTCTAGGAGTGAAGATGAATCTTGTGTGTATGTCAAGGCTAGTGGGAGTATAGTTAGCTTTTTGGTATTGTATGTGGATGACATACTACTCATAGGAAACGACATTCCAACTCTGCAGGAAGTAAAGTCCTGGCTTGGAAAGGGTTTCGCTATGAAGGACCTTGGTGAAGCTGCCTATATTTTAGGGATAAGGATCTTGAGAGATCGGAGTAAAAGACTAATTGGACTTAGTCAGAGTACCTACTTGGATAAGGTGCTGAAAAGATTCAGCATGCAAGACTCCAAGAAAGGAGAGTTGCCCATCCAGAGTAACGCCAAACTGAGTAAGACACAAAGCCCTAGCACTGAGGCTGAGATAGCACAAATGAGTCGAGTACCTTATGCTTCGGCTGTAGGATCGATCATGTATGCTATGATGTGTACTCGACCTGATGTAGCTTTTGCCCTGAGCATGGTTAGCAGGTTTCAGGGGAACCCTAGCAAGGCACACTGGACTGCGGTAAAGAATATTCTCAAGTACCTACGAAGGACTAAGGACTGGGTCCTTACCCTCGGTGGGAGTGATGACTTGAGAGTTGTAGGGTATAGTGATGCTAGCTTCCAGACTGATAGGGATAACTTCCGCTCTCAGTCGGGCTGGGTCTTTACCCTAAATGGAGGAGCAATTTCTTGGAAGAGTTCCAAGCAAGAGACAGTGGCAGATTCTACTTGTGAATCAGAGTATATTGCAACTAGCGAGGCGACAAAGGAGGCGTTATGGTTTAGGAACTTCACTGGAGACCTTGGAGTTGTACCAGCTATTAAAGAGCCAATGGAAATTTTCTGTGATAGTGAAAGTGTTGTTGCCTTAGCCAAGGAACCAAGGGATCATGGGAGATCCAGACACATCGATAGAAAATACCATTTCATCAAACATCGGATCGAAGAAGGACTCCTCGTGGCAAAGAGGGTATCATCAGATGACAATCCGGCAGATCCCCTCACGAAGGGACTGACTCGGGTTAAGCATCTCCAGCATGCTCGGAGCATAGGGCTGAAGGATGATATTAGATTTAGTAGTTAGATAACCTCGAAATTTGTAAAGTGTAATTGACATTAGATGATGAATAAAAAGTATTTTATTTATGAGTAAAGTGTTGCTATCTCTTGTCGATCGTTTACTATATTTCTTTTGCATGTTTTGACTTCCAGAATAATTTTTGTTTGGTATAACATATTATTCAAACCTCCACAGTCGGTCATATGTCGGAAGTAGGTATGAATCAAGACTGTCATGTTTGGTTGTAGAGGTCTTGGACAAGGCTACAGCAATCAAGAGTGTTCATAAGTTCTGAGCATTGGACTCAACCCACGCTCACTGGAATCACTTCATGGAATTCTATCTCGAGTGATCGTGAGACGGTAATATCGTATAAGTCCTCAAACCTAGAGATATGATTTGTTACTTACAAGTTGGTTATGCATTGATTGTACGAAAAACGCATTGGTAACTCGATGTTATAAATCGTGCTCTTGTGTGTAATTCAATGAGTGGTAGAACAAACATATGAGTCAAAGTTTATCTGTTCCTTCTTGGATTAGAAGCTGATATCTAGGCCCCTCGATGATTTTGTTTTGACCTATGTGCCGGGCCCGATCAGAACTAAGTTGATGTGTTCAATAAAGTTCTTTGTCAAACAAATCGGAAATCGGGAAACAAATTGTTGGACAATAAGTAAGACATTGTTCCGTGTATTTGTCCGACTGATATCTAGAACAGAGGATTATATGATCACTTATCTTAAATGGCGTATCATCATCTTCTCAGTTCCGAGAAACCTTGAAAAGAGCTACGATTGCTGATCGGTTCCTGAAGTCATACTTGCAGTAATAGTTATTAGAATTATCCAAGTGGGAGACTGTTGGATAAGGTGTCTAAGTCCATAACTATTTCTGGTATGTACTTGACCCGACCCGGCATGGTCCATTTGGGTTGCATGGCACCATGCAATTGGATAGACTAAATGAGAGAAATAACACTTGGAGATTATTAATATATTATAAGTTCTAATATATTAATAATATTATTTGATTAGTTTGATCAAGAATTAATTTAGAATTAATTATGTGATCAAAAGATAACTAATTAAATATATGGGTTGATTATGTAAATCATCCATATCTTGTATAGTGGGCTAAGAGGCTCCATGGATTATCAAGTTGGGTTCCACCCATAGGATGCTCCATGGATGCTCCATGGGAGTTACAAACCCATGGGTCATGGAAATGAAGAGTCATGACACATTAGGGTTTAACCCTAGATGTGTCAACACTATATAAGAAACATGTTCTCCACCAAAATTGGATACACTAAGGAAACAAGAGGGCTTGGCCGATTTCAAGAAGTGTGTGTTCTCTCATAAGTTCTTCCAAGATCATTTGGTGTTGTGTGAAGCATTTGAGGCATCACACTTGGGGTGCTAGGCTCACAAGGTTTCAAGGAACACAAACAACAACACGGTAAGTTATTCTATCTATTATTCAAGTTAAAATTGTTCCCCATGTATGCTAGATAGGAATATAACCTTGGAATTCAACTTTGCATGATAATTAGACAAACATAGATCCAAGGTTATTAGGGTTGCATGTACACTTATGAAGTGTTAGAATGCTCAAAACCCATTAGTTTTAACTTGTATTCCCCCCCCCCCTAAAAGCATGTAAAAACATTTAAAAGGTTAATTTAGGGGTATGGACTTGATGGGTTTCATACAAACAATCCTATGTGTATATGCAACCCTAGAGTTGGATCTTTGTTTTCACTATTAGTTATACAACTTTATGAACACAAAAAGAAACCTAGCATGCTAGTACTATTTTTGAAATTCACCAAGAAGATAAGAATACATACCTTTCTTTGTTATATAGTAATAACAACTCAAATCCTCCTTGTAATGGCTTTAGAAAGCTTAGAGTCACAAGTGTCACTCCTCTAATGGCTCACAAAAACCAAGAGCAAGAGGATGAAGAATGATAAGAGAGGAGGCACCCAAAAACGTTTGGAAACCCTAAGGAAACTCTTGGCTACGTTTTTGGTGCTATAGGGATCCTTAAATAATGAGGTTATTAGGGTTATCTAACAAGGAAACCCTAATTTGACTGCTTAAGCCCTAAGCAACCCATGGACTCCCTCCTTAGAGGTCTAGGACGATTTCTAATGGGTTTCCCCATAGAATTCGTCTACCCCTCTAATATGGAGTCCATTAGCCCAATATTCAACTATCATCCGATTGATAGTTCTAGTCCCTTAAGTTTAATTAATGTCTTTTAGCCATAAAATTAATTCTTAATTAATTATTGACTAATATTAATTAACCAATATGATTTCTCCTTTAATATATTATTCTCATAATATATTAATAAGTCATAATTAATCCTCTCCATAATTCATCCTATCAAGTTGTTTTGGTGAAGGCAACCCAAAAGGACCATGCACTATCGGGTCAAGTACATACCAAAATAGTTATGAACTTAGACACTAATCCAACAGTCTCCCACTTGGATAAGTCTAATAACTATTATGCATATGACTTCAGATCCTGATCAGCAATCGTAGCTTTCAAAAGCCGCTGTCAACTCTAATCTTATCAGATACGCGTCTTTTAGATAAGAGATCATATATTCCTCCATTCTATATATCGTATAGACTAAGACGTGGATTTAAATCATTCTCTCTGTCTATGTGTTGTTTCACAATTTCCGATTTACAACGACTGACAATAGACTACAATTAAACACATCAAATTAGTCCCAGCTTGGCCAAGTGCTTAGGTGTCATCACTAAATCATCGAGGGGCCCACAGATATCGCTTTCATCCCACTTTGGATAAAAGGAACGGATAAACTTTGATTTAATGCTTGCTTCCACTGAATCACCGAATCACACACAACAATATGTTTTATGACACCAAGTTACTGGTGCGTTTACATATTATCAAAGCGTAGGGTTATGAAATCACTGTTAGTTGTGTGCGAGCGTCGAATCAACGAACTGGGAACAAAGACCCTCGAGTTGTTGTACGTGACACTTAACGGAATCCTAATAACAATTAAATACATATACGTATCTAAATAAGCGATTTCGTAAGATAAAGTGTTAGAAAAACACTTGCTGTTAGTTAAGGAATGTTACCGGGACTTGATTGAATCGAGGAAAGCGGGTTTTTAGTCTAATGCGCCACTTAGGGAGTGTTTACAACCGTGAAACGGGGTTTACGGCCGTGAAGCGAGTTTACAACTGTGAACTATTTACGGCCATGAATTACCTCTCGAAGGGTGTACGGCCTTTGATGGTGTACGACCGTGAACTGGTTTACGATCAATGAAGATTTGCAGACTTTAAGGGTGTACGGTCGTCCACTTATGAACAAGGATGCTAGATTCATTGAAAACGTGTTTTAGATGCTCCTAAACAACCTCTAGAAGTGTTTCCTGATGATTTTCCGGGAGAAATGAGGTGCTTTTGGTGTTTATGGTCACGAGTTTAGAGAGAGAAGGAGATAGTTTCCGGCCAGAAAAGTCTAAATAAAGGGTATGGACTAGTATTTACGAGGGATTTTCATGGTCGGCGGTGGGGTCTACATGGCACCAACTGTAAACGAGTGTACGGCCGTACACGGGTTTACGACCGTAAACTCATTTAGGCCAAAAACATTTTACTTTTTCAAGGAACTGTGGGGTTTTTCGTGTGATTTTCGTTCTGACTCGTATATAAAATTTAATTATACAAAACTAGTTGATTTTCTAACCAAGAAGTTTGACGGAAGCTCAATAAAATTCAAATTTTGTTAACGGGGAATCGGTTAAAGTACACAGAAAAACTATTCATGTTGTCACAGTAGCAGCATGAACTGCCACTACTTGTTATTTCTTGGAGAGCTCCTATGAAGACTAACCCTTACGCTAGTTCCAAAACTTTTTCTTCCCACCACTCGCCTTTGGTGGTTTGGGGACGGCTACCACTACATCAAGATCAACCCCGTGATTTATGAGAGTCTGCGTCACACACTTGACACTGTCGAATGTGAGTGGTTTAGCAGCCAAAACATTTCCTTGTGTTGGGGCGTCAATCCCCAAATGTACCTCTCCTTTTTCTTGTTTTCCATGCTGACCATCCCCGAACGTAGAAGAGCCAGATCGAAGAATTTAGTTATATAAGTAGCAATGTCGGAACCCTTCATCTTCAGGTTCCAAAGCTTGTACTCAGCAAACATTAATTCTTTTAAACTCTCCCAACCCATGACATTGGTTAACGATAGAGTTAGAGATTTGACCCGACTATTCCACCAAGTCAATGCTCTATCGGTGAAGGTGCAGGCGGTAAACTTCACCTTGCTTGCCTCCGGGCACGCACAGATCTTGGAATTTGATTAGATTTTTTTGAACCATTGAGTTAGGGCAATGACACCTCCATTGCCATCAAAGGACTTGGGATTCGCATTCATAAAATCTGTATATGAACACTCCTTCTGGTGTCCTTGACTACCATCAAGATTTTGGGGATGGGTACCACTTCCTGATCTTCTAGAGACACCATGATTTATTTGTGCCATCGCGACAGCCACAACGGCTATAACTGCTTCCTGGGACATGGCAGGATCGAATTGAGGAGGTGTTGGCGGAGGAGGATCTGTTGGGGGATTGTTGCTCTTTCTTTTGGGTCTCTTCCTGGGAGGCATCTTTCTCTAAAAGATACAAGGAGAAAATGACGATAAGTCTTCTATATTGATCAAGAATTGGACATTTTCGAGCAAGATATATCTTAATCCTACAGCGATAATAGAGACCTCCAATAAAGGTTTACTAACATAAACAAGGAATTGCATGTCTTTCATTTGTGAGGATTTGTACTACTTGTACCATATAATATGTTTAGTTTGAGAATTTAATACACGGTTTTACATATACAGGCACACAAACTATTATAAGTGTAACATCCGGATTTTACCAGGTATCTTGTAAATTTAATTTTGTTGAATTGTGAGGGGGACTCGGGGAGTTGGAGCTCAGACTCGCCGAGTAGGGACGCGGAATTGGACAATGGATCGCGCCTGGACTCGGCGAGTCTACGCTGTGTAGAGAAACCCTAAAATCCTGGGCTTGAGGCCTATTTAAAGGGCCTTATGGCCATCATCTATGCTCACCCAACCCTTAGAGAGAGACCCTTGTGTTCTTGAGTGATTATGGAGAGAGAGGAGCATTTCTTGACCTTGTGTGTGCCATTTAGCAAAGAAGAAGGAGATTCTAGGCAAGAGGAAGCAAAGGAGGATGCTCTTTCGTGGATTTGGAGCTTAGATCATCAATCTAGAGGTATGATTTCGGTCCATATTCTGTTTGATGAAGCATTATGCGATTTAGGGCTTATTATGGTCATTTATGGGATGATTTGATGCCCAATGGTTCCCTCCTTGTGTTGAGGTTATGGATCTGGATCCATAGAGGTCCAGAGAGCCTCACTCATCAAGCTTTATGTATAACAATGGAGTCTAGGACCTTGTGTTGTGGTATTTGAGTCAAAAACATCATATATATGGTCATATAGAGGTTGTATGTGCATCAAGATTGTAACTTTACGTGCTAAATGAGCTTGAAGGGACTGGATCTATGGATTAATGGACTGGATCTGACCTTATGAGCAAGATTGAGTCATTGCATGGCACGGACTCGCCGAGTCTGAAGAACAGACTCGGCGAGTAGCATGAATGTTGCCCAACCACACAGTGAGTGGTCTTGCCGAGTTGGGGAGGGTGGACTCAGTGAGTCAAGGGGTAGTCAGAATGGACCGGTGGACTGAGTCAAACTGGACTCGCCGAGTTGTTCTTGAGACTCGGCGAGTTGAGTCGTGGTGGCCCCACAACTCATGCCAGGCGTAACTCGTCGAGTTGAGTGAATGCTCGACGCGTCAAGGGAGGATTCCAGGGAAATTGGTGTATACGCTCAGACTCGCCGAGTCGCTATAGCGCACTCGCCGAGTCCAGTCAAAGTTGACCGTTGACCGTTGACCAGCGTTGACCTAAATTGACTTGTTATAGTGTGGTCAACCCTAGTTGGGAAAGTGTTAAGTAGGGATGTATTGTGCTATAGGGGGACTACAGCTCGGCAGATCGAGTGATTAGCGATTTCAGGTTTACGATTTACCGAGACACACGAGGTGAGTCTTCTTACTATACTTTACCTTGAGTAGGTAACCAGAGTTATGTGATAGAGTATTTGTATGCTATGTATGTTATGTACTGCATTATTTCTATGTGATTTATGTGGTGCATGTCTATTAGAGCTAGAACCTGAGGGTTCACAGAGTTTGGGTGCACGGACCCACAGAGTTATAGCCTCGAGTGGCTAATATGTGTTATGTGTGGTATTTTGGGGAACTCACTAAGCCTTGTGCTTACAGTGTTTGATGTTATTGTTTCAGGTACTAGTGACGACCGCGGGAAGGCGCCGGCTTGATCCGTACACACACACGTTCGAAGCTTGATATTATGATCTTGGGATTTTGTGTTGTCTTGTTTGGATAATTAAAATGGTTGTTTTTATGAATATTGATGGAATTATGTTTTATAAAAAATTGAAAATTTTGTTTTGAAATTTACGGTGTTACAACTTGGTATCAGAGCCTTGGTTTGAGGGATTCGGGTACACCTTCGGGGGTATTTGAACTCAAACTGAGGAACTGAATAGATATTTTCAAAATAAAACCAAATCTTCTAAGAGTAAAAGATTTTCCAGGAAGAAACGTGTGTACGATCAGTCAGCGCCCGAACGGTGAATTCCCAAAATACCTTTATATTACGTGATAATTATTATTAATATGATGTGTTTGTATGCTAGAGTAGGCTAGGTATTGCTAATAGGACTAGAGTGGCCTGTTTTGTGATGCCTTAGCCTAGGGAGGGGTGAGCTGCTATGAGATGCTGAGAGTAATTAGGTAGCAGCTAGGGCTTTGTGTGAGATCTGTTACAAAGTGATTTAAGTATAATAGAGTACTTGGGGATTGGGATCCGAAGAGGAAGATTTGGGGTGTGTATTGTGACGGTGCGAGCAGTAGTATTCGGCCTGTACTACTGAAAGCACCGGTGCGGTACACAGTCCAAATAAGAATCTTGGGATACCCAGAATCAAGGAGGGGTGGATTGTCGAATGTAAGGGTGTTCGAGTGAATTCTAATTATTGCATGTTGTATTTCAGAGGTTGATCATGGTGAGGACACGTCACATGCCGGAGGATGCTGGAGCTAGTGATGAGGAGATTCGACAGATCATTCATGAGGAGATGGCTGCGGTCATCAGAGCTGAGATACCAGAGATGTTCGGGTCTATTAAGACCGCGTTGATTGAGACATTTGACGAGCGCTATGCCGCTCTTTCTGAGGCTACTGTTGCAGCGGCTACCGCAGCGATCGCTGCGGCAAGACCCCATAGAGGTGATGCGTCATTGTTTAGGGAGTTCAGCAACACCAAACCACCAGAGTTTGATGGTACGCAGGATCCGGTGGCAGCTATGAGGTGGATATCTGATATGGAGGGATGCTTCTTCACTTGCTCGTCCCCTGAGCATTTGAAGGTTCGGTTCGCGCTGAACCAGCTTCGCTTGGGAGCGAAGGACTGGTGGAAGTTTGTGACGGCGCACTTCACACCTACTGAGCTTTCGGCAGTGACCTGGGAGAGGTTCACTACCATGTTTCAAGATGAGTACGTTCCTCAGGTGGAGAGGGAGCGTCTGGCACAGGAGTTTCTGACCCTCAAGCAGGGTACTGAGTCAGTTACAGCGATTTCGAGGATGTTTCATGAGAGGGTGATGTTCTGCCCTGAGCACGTGTCCACCGAGCAGGCACGTATGAGCCGTTACCTGAGCATTCTGAGATGGGATATTCGGGAGTTCGCTGCGAACTCCTCCTATCGGACATTTTCTAAGCTTCAGGCAAATGCTTGGAAGAGGGAGATTGAGCTTGAGACTCAGGCCAGGGAGGAGGCGGAGTCTCTAGGGAGGGATCGGCGGCCGGCACAGTCCCAGCCGGCAGCCAAGCGGGCCAAGCCCGCTGATCCCAGACCCGGGAGCCAGAAGGGCCGCACTTCTGGGAAGTGCGGCAAGGGTCACGATGGAGTCTGTCGAGCAGGGTCTTGCTACAAGTGTGGCAAGGAGGGGCATATGGCCAAGGACTGCCCCAAGGGGTTTGCAGTGTGCTTCCACTGCAACCAGACCGGACACCGGAAGGCAGAGTGTCCGATGTTGCGCGGAGCATCTCAGGGGTCTGCTCCCGCCGCCATCAGAGCTACAGAGAGTCGGCCCGTGAAGGCCGAGGCACCGAGGGCTCGAGGGAGAGCCTTTCAGCTGACTGCGGAAGAGGTCCGCGCTGCACCCGACGTTGTGGCTGGTACGTTTCCTTTCTATTATTTAATTATGGGGTTGAGATATTATGCTTATATTATGCTATGCATAGGTACCTTCCTTGTGAACTCTGTACCTGCTTTAGTGTTATTTGACTCGGGTGCGAGTCGATCTTTTGTATCTTTGACATTTAGTCAGCATATCAGTGTTAGTCGTGGGGCACTGAGTCGGCCCCTGCGGGTTTCCATAGCCGCCGACAGAGTGATTTGTGCCACGGAGGTCCTCCGGGGATGTGTATTGGAGATTTTTGGGGTTGAGTTCCCAATCGACCTGATTCCTATTGCAATGGGTGATGTCTGTGTTATAGTGGGCATGGACTGGTTGAGCCGATTCGGTGCGGTTATCGATTGCGAGCGTCAGCTGGTGACTATACGAGATCCTAGTGGGGGAGTTCTTTCAGTTTACGGCGAGGGTACACGTTCTGGATCAGCCTTTTGTTCGGCTGCTAGGGCGAGGCAGTGTTTACAGCAGGGCTGTAAGGGTTTTGTGGCGTATGTGATGGATACGCGAGTGATCTCCGAAAGACCGAGTTCATTGGATGAAGTTCCGGTGGTGCGTGAGTTTCCAGACGTTTTTCCCGAAGAGTTACCAGGTGTGCCTCCCGTGAGGCAAGTGGAGTTCGGTATCGATTTGGTTCCGGGAGCCGCACCTATCGCTAAGGTGCCGTATTGCCTTGCGCCTCCAGAGATGCAAGAGTTATCCTCGCAGCTTCAGGAGCAGCTGGGGAAGGGGTTTATTCGGCCGAGTAGCTCGCCGTGGGGAGCACCCATCCTGTTTGTGAAGAAGAAAGATGGCTCGCATCGCATGTGTATTGATTACCGGGAATTGAATAAGCTGACGGTCAAGAACCGTTACCCGTTGCCGAGGATCGACGATTTATTCGATCAGTTACAGGGAGCATCTTGGTTCTCCAAGATTGATTTGAGGTCGGGCTATCATCAGGTGAGAGTGCGGGACGAGGACATCCAGAAGACAGCATTCAGGACGCGTTATGGGCATTATGAGTTTGTGGTGATGCCTTTTGGGCTCACCAAAGCCCCGACTGTGTTCATGGACCTCATGAACAGGGTATGTCGGCCGATGTTGGATCGGTCGGTGATTGTGTTCATTGATGATATTCTGGTATATTCGAGATCTAGAGAGCAACACGAGGAGCATTTGAGGGAGGTTCTTGGAGTTTTGAGATCGGAGAAACTTTATGCAAAGTTTTCCAAGTGCGATCTCTGGTTGCGGGAGGTCCAGTTTCTGGGACACCTCGTTAACCAGAAAGGGATATTGGTCGATCCGGCCAAGGTTGACGTAGTGATGAGGTAGGAGGTGCCAAGATCACCTTCTGAGATCCGGAGTATCCTTGGGTTGGCAGGGTATTATCGGAGGTTTATTAAGGATTTCTCCAAGATTGCAGTTCCACTCACCAGATTGACCCGGAAGGGTGTTGCATTTTTATGGGGTCCCGAGCAGCAGACCTCCTTTGAGACGCTTCGCCAGAGGTTGTGTGAAGCTCCGATATTAGCTCTTCCGGAAGGGATGGAAGGTTTTGTGGTATTCTGTGATGCATCGATTTTAGGACTGGGAGCGGTGCTGATGCAGAAGGGACATGTGATAGCATATGCATCGAGGCAGTTGAAGCCTCACGAGACGAGGTACCCCACACATGATTTGGAGTTGGGGGCAGTGGTGTTCGCCCTCAAGATTTGGCGGCACTACTTGTATGGGGTTCGTTGTACGATTTACACGGACCATAAGAGCTTGAAGTACTTGATGGATCAGCCTAACCTCAATATGCGGCAAAGGAGGTGGTTAGATGTGGTCAAGGATTATGATTGCGAGATCTTGTACCACCCGGGCAAGGCTAATGTGGTAGCCGACGCGTTGAGTCGCAGGGCGGAGAGTACTCCACTGCGAAATGTATGTTTGAGATTGACCGTGATAGCTCCAGTTCTGGACGCCATTCGTGGGGCACAGGCCGAGGCTGTGCGTCCGGAGATGCAGAAGAGAGAGCGGGTTGTTGGGTTGGTTTCTGAGTTTGTATCGGATAGTCGAGGGCTTATGACTTATCAGGGCCGGATCTGGGTACCGTTTGTGGGCGGTACGCGTACTACATTGATGGAGGAGGCTCATAGATCGAAATTCTCAATCCATCCCGGGGCTACAAAGATGTATTTGGACTTAAGAAAGGAGTATTGGTGGCCTTGTATGAAGAGGGATGTCGCATGGTTTGTCTAGAGGTGTTT
Source organism: Lactuca saligna (assembly GCF_052625555.1). NCBI lineage: Eukaryota > Viridiplantae > Streptophyta > Magnoliopsida > Asterales > Asteraceae > Lactuca > Lactuca saligna. The sequence continues at coordinate 80,091,627 of NC_136418.1, forward strand.
GACCTGTCAAAGGGTAAAGGCCGAACACCAGAGACCGCATGGCAAGTTGCAGCCATTGGAGGTTCCCGAGTGGAAATGGGAACATATCACTATGGATTTCATCACCAAATTGCCGAGGACTGCCAGAGGAGTCGATGTAATTTGGGTGATTGTGGATAGGTTGACAAAGAGCGCTCACTTTCTTGCCATTGGTGAGAGTTCTTCGGTGGAGAAATCGGCGGAGATTTATGTGAGGGAGGTTGTATCTCGGCATGGGGTGCCGATCTCGATTGTTTCAGACCGCGATGTGCGTTTCACTTCCCGGTTCTGGAAAGAAATTTCATGAGGAGTTGGGTACTAAGCTGCATTTTAGTACCGCATCTCACCCCCAGACCGACGGCCAGAGTGAGCGGACGATTCAGACACTTGAGGACATGCTTCGAGCATGTGTATTGGACTTCGGGGGTAGTTGGGATACGTATTTGCCCTTGGCAGAGTTTTCCTACAATAACAGCCATCATTCGAGCATCGGTATGCCGCCCTTTGAGTTGTTGTATGGTAGGAGGTGTCGGACTCCCATTTGTTGGCGAGAGGTTGGGCAAAGGGTAATGGGCAGTACAGAGATCGTGAATCAGACGACAGAGCAGATTCAGCTGGTCAGACAGAGGTTATTGACCGCTCAGAGCCGACAAAAGAGTTATGCGGATAGACGCTGGTCCGAGCTGGAATTCCAGGTCGGCGACTTCGTTCTCCTGAAGGTTTCTCCTTGGAAAGGAGTGATCCGGTTCAGGAAGAGGGGCAAATTGGGGCCCCGGTTTATAGGTCCATTTCGTGTGATTGCAAGGGTAGGCCGGGTAGCCTATCGGCTGGAGTTACCAGCAGAGTTGGGGCAGATTCGCAACACTTTTCATGTATCGCAGTTGAGGAAATGTATAGCCGATGAGTCGGCAGTGGTTCCATTAGAGGATATTCAGGTAGATGCAAGCCTGAATTATGCTGAGAGACCAGTGGCCATTAGGGATCGGAAGATCAAGATTTTGAGGAACAAGGAGGTACCTTTGGTATTGATTCAGTGGCAACATCGGAGGGGATCAGAAATGACCTGGGAGCCGGAATGTATGATGCAGAAGCAGCATCCGGAGCTGTTTTAGAGCGAGACTTCGAGGGCGAAGTCTAGTTCTAGTGGGGGAGAGTTGTAACATCCAGATTTTACCAGGTATCTTGTAAATTTAATTTTGTTGAACTGTGAGGGGGACTCGGCGAGTTGGAGCTCAGACTCGCCGAGTAGGGACGCGGAATTGGACAATGGATCGCGCCTGGACTCGACGAGTCCAGGATATGGACTCGGCGAGTCTGCGCTGTGTAGAGAAACCCTAAAATCCCGGGCTTGAGGCCTATTTAAAGGGCCTTATGGCCGTCATCTGTGCTCACCCAACCCTTAGAGAGAGACCCTTGTGTTCTTGAGTGATTGTGGAGAGAGAGGAGCATTTCTTGACCTTGTGTGTGCCATTTAGCAAAGAAGAAGGAGATTCTAGGCAAGAGGAAGCAAAGCAGGATGCTATTTCGTGGATTTGGAGCTTAGATCATCAATCTAGAGGTATGATTTCGGTCCATATTCTGTTTGATGAAGCATTATGCGATTTAGGGCTTATTATGGTCATTTATGGGATGATTTGATGCCCAATGGTTCCCTCCTTGTGTTGAGGTTATGGATCTGGATCCATAGAGGTCCAGAGAGCCTCACTCATCAAGCTTTATGTATAACAATGGAGTCTAGGACCTTGTGTTGTGGTATTTGAGTCAAAAACATCATATATGGTCATATAGAGGTTGTATGTGCATCAAGATTGTAACTTTACGTGCTAAATGAGCTTGAAGGGACTGGATCTATGGATTAATGGACTGGATCTGACCTTATGAGCAAGATTGAGTCATTGCATGGCACGGACTCGCCGAGTCTGAAGAACAGACTCGGCGAGTAGCATGAATGTTGCCCAACCACACAGTGAGTGGTCTTGCCGAGTTGGGGAGGGTGGACTCAGTGAGTCAAGGGGGAGTCAGAATGGACCGGTGGACTGAGTCAAACTGGACTCGCCGAGTTGTTCTTGAGACTCGGTGAGTTGAGTCGTGGTGGCCCCACAACTCATGCCAGGTGTAACTCGTCGAGTTGAGTGAATGCTCGACGCGTCAAGGGAGGATTCCAGGGAAATTGGTGTATACGCTCAGACTCGCCGAGTCGCTATAGCGCACTCGCCGAGTCCGGTCAAAGTTGACCGTTGACCGTTGACCAGCGTTAACCTAAATTGACTTGTTATAGTGTGGTCAACCCTAGTTGGGAAAGTGTTAAGTAGGGATGTATTGTGCTATAGGGGGACTACAGCTCGGCAGATCGAGTGATTAGCGATTTCAGGTTTACGATTTACCGAGACACACGAGGTGAGTCTTCTCACTATACTTTACCTTGAGTAGGTAACCAGAGTTATGTGATAGAGTATTTGTATGCTGTGTATGTTATGTACTGCATTATTTCTATGTAATTTATGTGGTGCATGTCTATCAGAGCTAGAACCTGAGGGTTCACAGAGTTTGGGTGCACAGACCCACAGAGTTATAGCCTCGAGTGGCTAATATGTGTTATGTGTGGTATTTTGGGGAACTCACTAAGCCTTGTGCTTACAGTGTTTGATATTATTGTTTCAGGTACTAGTGACGACCGCGGGAAGGCGCCGGCTTGATCCGTACACACACACGTTCGGAGCTTGATATTATGATCTTGGGATTTTGTATTGTCTTGTTTGGATAATTAAAATGGTTGTTTTTATGAATATTGATGGAATTATGTTTTATAAAAAAATGAAAATTTTGTTTTGAAATTTACGGTGTTACAATAAGTATTTAATTTTAGGGAACGAAAGTATCTGTTTATAAACTTATCTGTTATTTATGAAAAGGGTTTTCTAATTATTACTTGTAAAGTCATTAATCTAGTTTGAGACACACGTATTTGGGTGCTTATACATGTACTAGTTTGAAAACCACTTTAAATTCTCTTTTGAAAACTCCCCTTGATTTGAGACTGGATTCACACGAATGTTCCTCTAATTCACTCAAACCAAGACTCTGATACTAACTTGTAACCACCAAAAATTTCAACAAAATTTAAACTGTTCAAAAACAACCCATTTTAATAATGTTATTACACAAAGGCTTTCAATACATTTATTATCAGAGTATTCCCAGAACCATGTCATAAACATAAGCACGAGGAGCGGTACGATCACGCCTTCGCCTTGCCACAGTCTCCTGAAGAACCTGAAAAACATTAAACCACAACTGTAAGCCAGAAAGCTTAGTGAGATACCCCCAAAATACCAACCACATATACACCCTTCCAAGCTACGACCTTCCGGTCCAATTCATAATGCCTTCCGGCCCATAACATAGTGCCTTCCGGCCCATAACAAAAATAGCATACATAACATAACAGAACATAGAACAGTCATGCATATCGGTTCTACTGTGTGACTGGTCCGCCGTATCGGGCCTTCAGTCCACCAAGTCCATCCTCCGAGTCTAGTCATGTCCCTCGAGTCTGCAGTGTGGTTGGTCCGCCCGCATTAGGCCTTCAACTCACCTGTTCCACTCTCTGAGTCTACAGTATGACTGGTCCGCCCGCATCAGGCCTTCAGTCGGCCTGGTCCACTCTCCGAGCCTCAGCATGTCTGGTCCGCCCTCATGGGGCCTGCAGCCTATCCGGACCGCTCACTGGGCTTTCAGAACAACCGGTCCGCCCTGGGTATCTTGGCCTACAGCACAAAGCAGGACCGCCTCAACCCAACTCCAGTCCAAACAACCATGTGCACATAACATACAATCATATACCAGTTCATAGTCAACAAGCCGATCAAGCAGATCACATAACATATCATTACGCTAACCAGGATACCGACCTAACCGGTCACTAGCATAGCATCACCCTACATATCAGGAAACCGACTTTAACCAGGTCTCTAACATATACCATCCTAGCTACCAGGATGCAGAGATATCAAAGCAATAACATAACAACAAATATCCGGATCTCAATCTGATAAAGGGCCGGCCTTGGTGCCTTAGACCCTATCGATTTAGTGAGGATAACTCACCTCGTGAATGTCGATACTCTGAACTGAAGAAGCAGGCTCTCAAATCACCAACTCACCGCAAATCCCGAACTAACCATCATAGCAAAATAAACATTAGGCAAATCATATATCCACTTATCGGGCCAAGACCAAAGTGCAAATCTTATACAAAGTCCAATATTGGCCCAATTTACCAAATTGGGCCCACCTCACCAAATGGGCCTCGATCCAATGTCCATAACAATAATTGGGCCCAAAATACTCTATCCATAAATTCTCAGACTTGGCCCAATAACCAACTACCCACAAATGGCCCAAACTCAAAGGCCCAATATTAAGATCCAATCAGGGGGAGTACACTGGGCGTACTCTCTTTGGTACGCTGGGTGTACTGCAAAGTTCACAAAAAGGAATCGGGGGACTAGCCTGCTACGCGCTGCGTAATCACGTGTTACGCGGGGCGTAACTGCTCTACTAATAAAATCATTATAACTTCTTAATGGCTTAAGCTATTAAGCCCAAACTTCAGATCCCTAGGCCAAATATGATTAGAATTCATAAAGTCTCAAACTTTATCACCTGGGACGTCCATAAGCTCTTAATGATAAAGACCTATATATCTCACACATGGAACAACTACAGCCCTTGGGACCTAATTTTTCTCACTTAAGACCTCTCCAAAGGTCTGAAAGGACAGATAATCTTGACCAACTCGAAACACACAACAAGGTGAGGACTTTTGGGACAAGAATGGTGTCAAAGCTTCACAATACATAGACCTACACAATATGAATGTCAAGCAAGAAGCTTTATACCTCAAACAAGCTCGAAAGGATGGTATCTCTTCAGATCTACAAGCTCCAATCGTTCCTCTTCTTCTTTAACAACTTCTCCTTTCTCCTTCTAGCCTTTCTTTTGCCAAAATGATCCTTCCAAGGTCAAACACACCCAACAATGGAGGAATATGGGTTTTCTAAGGTTTCTGAGGTTAAGGATGAGCTTAAGGAGGCTAGGGTATGAACCAACATGTTCCTTATCTAGTGGTGGCTCTTAAATAAGGGTTTGGGGTTTCTGAGAGTACGCTGGGCGTACTTCTAGTACGCTAGGCGTACTCACCCGGCCACCCCGCAATCTTTCCTCCCTTTACGCTGGGAGTACCCAGCCAAACTTCAAAATACATGCATGCGATCCATTCATGGGACCGTTTCCACTTATTCCACAAAGAGCTATAAACAATAATCATCTTCCAAACGCTGAAACTCCTCTACTCTAACCCGCTCCCAAATAACTTTACATTCATACGAGGGTGATGAGAAGCCCAATGCCTCTAACAACATACACCAGCCCGAAACCTTCTTGGATGAAACCTATTTCCCGAAACAGGACCAGAATTACCCTTCCTCTTAAATCTCAGGGACTCATAATTAAACGCTTTAAGAACGGGGAGTTACAATTCTCCCCCACTTAAATTAGGCTTCGTCCTCGAAGCCTGCGACAACTCCACTCTGAAACTACCCCTGCAATGCACCGCCTGGCATTCACCGGACCAGGCTACTCAAGACTCGACCATCGAAATCCGAAACCCAACTTTACCTTTTTTGCTGACAGGATGACACATGCTTCAGCCTCAGAGCAACTCCCACGAGTTCTCCACCGTAATCTCGTAACCACACTGAACTGGCTCTAGTGTCCTCTGATTAGGAAAAACCCGATACACTGGTGACACATGCATACATCCTTCCGGATAAATTTTCCACCACATAAAACAAAGTCTAACTGGGAATCCGAGATTCCACCCATGCATTCCTGCTGAGCCTCAGCAACCATCCAAACCGAATGTGATCCCATACAACTGCCACCATCATGCTATTCAATGACCATAATTGGACCACTTCCATCATAAACCTGCGATGGTACTTCCACTTCCGCAAATATACACTCCCTTATAGCATAACCGCTATCCACGCAACACACATGTCCTGAATCTGCCCGCAAGGACTCTCGAGTCCAAGCACTACCTCTACCAATCAAGATCAATACCCGGGGCCAAACCTTCTAATGCTAACACATCACAACATACTCAACCCATTTCCTCAAACCGATCAAATAATACCTGCAGAGTCCTCAGCATGATTGGACCACCTTACCAGGCCTTCAACCAATCTGGACCACTCTCAAAACCTTCAGCCAATCTGGACCGCCCTCCAGGGCCTTCATTCTGGTTGGACCGTCCCCCCCCCCCCCCCCCCGAGCCTTTGGCCTGAATGGTACGCCTACCGGCCTTCAGTCTATTCGGACCGCTCGACTAACATTCATCACTCCGAGTTATCTCTCCGGGAAATCCTCCCATGCATACTGTTCTAGCCCTCTAGGGGTTTCGATCTCTATCTCCATCATACATACTCGATCCCGGCCTGATCCTAGGCCCTCCACAATCAATGCCATAGGTCTGTATCCTGCCCCGCACGCCTGCTACTCACCCATACCAGCCTGCTCTCGGCTGACAGAAATACCGCTAAATCCCAAGCAGCTAAACAACCTATCAAGCCTATCGACCATCCAGAGAATTTCCAATTCTCCCCTACTTAGGGCACTACCTATCAACCACCGGTCGCTATCACTGATCTCCCAAAACAACCTTGCACAAAACACAACACTCACACGTGGACTGATTCCCACTAGCACTAGCAACCTTCACAAAATCACATTTCCACACTGATCATCCCGCTCGAAAGAAACTCAATCTTCAGCTAACCACTCCTCAGACTGCAGATGCTACCCAACATTCAAACCAACGCCATATTTCCACTAATAACCCTCATGAATGATAACCAACGAAAACTAGAAACACTAACCCATAACCATACCAAACCCTCAAGGAACAACGGATACCAAAACGAAAACCACACAACGAGACTAGCAGATAATAATACTCCATAACAATCACAAGATATCAAGATATCAAGAAAGGAACATACCCGCAGCTGCATCCGGAAATGCTCTCACCTCCTCTGCTGAAATTTGAAAAGCACGACCCTGAGCCCTTGGGGACTCCGCTCCCCCCTGACCTCGTCCTGTGATCCTCAAAGTGGCCGGTGTTGGAGCCTGCACCGGTCCTGCAGCAAGCTGTGGGTAGTTGACCCTCAAATGCCCAACATGTGACAATGATAACAAATCCTCAAATCCTGAACCGGCGCTGACTGCCGACAATCCCTCGCATAGTGCCCCTCCTTTCCGCACTTGTGGCATGCACCACCGGACCGACAAACTCCGGTGTAACCCCTCCCACACTTCCCACAAGCGTCGTTTCTTTGATCTCCCACCCTAAAATCAACGGTCTTAGACCGTTTCGGCACCGGCTGTGTCTGCACCGAAGCTTGCCTCAGCTCACGCAACTGCCACTCAATCTCTAACCCACACTGCTTGGTGGACTCCTGCAACTCCAACAAAGTCTCACACCTCTACGCGGACACAAACTGTCTGATATCTCTCTTTAGCATACTCATATATCGGGACAGCTGAGCCTGCTCCGAAGCGAACTCAGGGCAAAACATCGCTCTCTTAGTAAACATCCTGGTGATCTCCGTCACCGCCTCCGAATCCTACTTCAGCTCAAGGAACTCCTGAGCCAACCTCTCCCGCTCAACCTGCAGAACATAACGAGTGTTGAACATCTCTCTGAACTGATCCCATGAAACTGTAGCCCTCTGCGCATCCGAGTATGGCCCCGTTGTCAATCTCCACCAATCCTCTGCCCCGAGCCTTAACAGGTTCAGAGCACACCTCACCCTCTGATCAGCAGGGCATGAACACATGAAGAAACACCCCTCCACATCCGATAACCATCTCATAGCAACGATCAGATTCTGAACTCCATCAAAGGTAGGAGGCTTCGTATTATCGAAGTCCTGATACTGAAAACCTCTACCAGCTCCTCCCCTTGCCGCGGTAGCCGTCTCAGTGAGAGCAGCATAGCGCTCATCAAAATACTCCAACATGGTGGTCTTGATCGACCCAAACAGTTTTGGCAGCTCGGCCCGGAACAACGTACCAACCTCATCATGCAGGATCTCATGAATCCTCGCATCCAACTCGCATGTGATCATCTGACCGATAACCTCGGGGGGTACTGACACACCCGGAACTCCCTCTCCTGCTCCTGATTCTAACCCAAATCCACTCCCAACATGCCTCGAAATCTCCATACTAAAAATAAACCACAAAATCTCAGACACTTCCCACTATCCCGGGAACCAACTCTCAACCCAACCCTAGAGGTCATGGTTTCCCTGATACACATATGGGTCCTGTGCTTTCAGCAGTACGGGCCGATACTACCTTCCACACCTACCCATATTTGTATGAAGTACTACCACAATACCCTAGTGACAAATATACATAGAAAGCGCTCAATCCTCACTCTTAGAGGAACACTGGAAATCTCACACAGAGGAAAACCCTAGGCTAGAAGGCATCATAAAACAGGCAACATTATCATGAAATCCTAAAGATCCCTAGCCTAGTTCTAACATGCTGTTCTATCAAAGCTCGAAAACAAATATCATGTATGGTATTTTGGGGTTACTTACTAGCTCTGGCTGATCGTACCTCCGCGTCCTCTTTTTACTTAATTTGAAAACCATTTTAAATTCTCTTTTGAAAACTCCCCTTGATTTGAGACTGGATTCACACGAATGTTCCTCTAATTCACTCAAACCAAGACTCTGATACTAACTTGTAACGACCAAAAATTTCAACAAAATTTAAACTGTTCAAAAACAACCCATTTTAATAATGTTATTACACAAAGGCTTTCAATACATTTATTATCAGAGTATTCCCAGAACCATGTCATAAACATAAGCACGAGCAGCAGTACGATCACGCCTTCGCCTTGCCACGGTCTCCTGAAGAACCTGAAAAACATTAAACCACAACTGTAAGCCAGAAAGCTTAGTGAGATACCCCCAAAATACCAACCACATATACGCCCTTCCAAGCTACGACCTTCCGGTCCAATTCATAATGTCTTCCGGCCCATAACATAGTGCTTTCCGGCCCATAACAAAAATAGCATACATAACATAACATAATATAGAACAGTCATGCATATCGGGCCTACTGTGTGACTGGTCTGTCGTATCGGGCCTTCAGTCCACTAGGTCCATCCTCCGAGTCTAGTCATGTCCCTCGAGTATGCAGTGTGGTTGGTCCGTCCGCACCAGGCCTTCAACTCACCTGGTCCACTCTCTGAGTCTATAGTATGACTGGTCCGCCCGCATCGGGCCTTCAGTCGGCCTGGTCCACTCTTCGAGCCTCAGCACGTTTGGTCCGCCCTCGTGGGGCCTACAGCCTATCCGGACCGCTCGTTGGGCCTTCAGAACAACCGGGCCGCCTTGGGTATCTTGGCCTACAGCACAAAGCAAGACCGCCTCAACCCAACTCCAGCCTAAACAACAATGTGCACATAACATACAATCATATAATAGTTCATATTCAACAAGCCGATCAAGCAGATCACATAACATATCATTACCCTAACTAGGATACCGAGCTAACTGGTCACTAGCATAGCATCACCCTACATATCAGGAAACCGACTTTAACCAGGTCTCTAACATATACCATCCTAGCTACCAGGATGCAAACATATCAAAGCAATAACATAACAACAAATATCCGGATCTCATTCCGATAAAGGGCCGGCCTTGGTGCCTTAGACCCTATCGATTTAGTGAGGACAACTCACCTCGTGAATGTCGATACTCTGAACTGAAGAAGCAGGCTCTCAAATCACCAACTCACCGCAAATCCCGAACTAACCATCATAGCAAAATAAACATTAGGCCAATCATACATCCACTTATCGGGCCAAGACCAAAGTCCAAATCTTATACAAAGTCCAATATTGGCCCAATTTACCAAATTGGGCCCACCTCACCAAATGGGCCTAGATCCAATATCCATAACAATAATTAGGCCCAACATACTCTATCCATAAATTCACAGACTTGGCCCAACAACCAACTACCCACAAACGGCCCAAACTCAAAGGCCCAATATTAAGATCCAATCAGGGGGAGTACGTTGGGCGTACTCTCTCTGGTACGCTGGGCGTATTGCAAAGTTCACAAAAAGGAAGCAGGGCGTAACTGCTCTACTCATAAAATCATTATAACTTCTTAATGGCTTAAGCTATTAAGCCCAAACTTCAGATCCCTAGGCCAAATATGATTAGAATTCATAAAGTCTCAAACTTTATCACTTGGGACGTCCATAAGCTCTTAATCCAAGGTCTTAATCCATTAAGACCTATATATCTCACACATGGAACAACTACAACCCTTGGGACCTCATTTTTCTCACTCAAGACCTCTCCAAAGGTCTGAACGGACAGATAATCTTGACCAACTTGAAACATGCAACAAGGTGAGGACTTTTCGGACAAGAATGGTGTCAAAGCTTCACAATACATATATCTACACAATATGAATGTCAAGAAACAAGCTTTATACCTCAAACAAGCTCCAAAGGATGGTATCTCTTCAGATCTACAAGCTCCAATCGTTCCTCTTCTTCTTTAACAACTTCTCCTTTCTCCTTCTAGCCTTTCTTTTGCCAAAATGAGCTTTCCAAGGTCAAACACACCCAACAATGGAGGAATACGGGTTTTCTAAGGTTTATGAGGTTAAGGATGAGCTTAAGGAGGCTAGGGTATGAACCAACATGTTCCTTATATAGTGGTGGCTCTTAAATTAGGGTTTGGGGTTTCTGAGAGTACGTTGGGCATACTCACCAGCCACCCAGCAATCTTTCCTCCCTTTACGCTGGGTGTACGTCCATCTTACGCTCGGCATACCCAGACAAACTTCAAAATACATGCATGCCATGCATGCATGGGACCTTTTCCACTTATTCCACAAAGAGCTATAAATAATAATCATCTTCCAAACGCTGCAACTCCTCTACTCTAACCCGCTCCCGAATAACTTTATATTCATACAAGGGTGACGAGAAGCCCAATGCTTCTAACAACATACACCAGCCCGAAACCTTCTCGGATGAAACCCATTTCCCGAAAAACGACCAGAATTACCCTTCCTATTAAATCTCAGGGACTCATAATTAAACACTTTAAGAACGGGTGTTACATTATAGCTCAAAGAACCAACCTCAAACACCTTTACAAGGAGTTCACGGACACCACATGGGAGTTTACGGTCGTAAACTCCATGTGGGCCATAAACTCCACCTTATATGATGAATTGTTAGCCATTTGCTCATTCCTTCCCTTCCTTTAGCTAAAATCCTCTCAAGTATCATCCCGATCTTCATCCCCGATCTTCAAATCTTGTAAGTTTCTTGTCATAACTAGTTGATATCTTACATGAACAAGTGATCTTACATGATTTCATTTGTCAAATCAATCCATTTTGTAGATCTTCAAGTTTCACAAAGAACACACACTAGTGTTCTTGGCCAAAACCGACCATTCAAGCTCCTAGATCGTAAGTACTCTTGTTCTAACTCATTGTACACTAGCTTTAACATGTTTAGGGCATAGAAAACACAAAGAAACACTAGATTAAAGGAGTTTACGGCCAAGACATGTTCGTGGGCCGTAAACCCCTATAAATGGTGCAAAAATGGCAGCCTAGTCCCTTACCAAGCCTTGGATCTTAGTCTAGAACCTTACACCATCGAACTAGGGACCTTAAGAAATGAAATCGTACTTCATACCATGAGTTTACGACCGTAAACTCATGGGGAAGTGGTCCCCAGGCCGTAAACACATCAAACGGTCATTCTTGGACCTTAAAGTCACCTAGCCTCTTGTTTAAGCCTTGGAACACTTAACCACTTAAGACATAATAGCTTTAAGCCTCATTTGGAGACCCATTTGAGAGTTTATGGCTAGGAGTAAACTCCTCTGGGCTGTAAACTCCAATAAGTATGGTCCATTGACCATAAACTCACTTACAATGCCTTGCACTCCTTTGTTGCAACCCAATGGCCTCCGAACACTTTGACAAAAGTGTTTTCCACACATTAGGATGTTTATAATTGTCTAATTAGTGTTTTAATCACTTATTGTATATATACATATGTATTTATATGTTATTAGGATCATTGTGTTTGTTCAAGTCTTCAGTTGACACCAAGAACTTGTCCGACACCTCCATCAGATCCATTAATTGCAGGTGAGAACATACCCCTTAATTAACCTTATAAATGTTTTTAAATGTTTATAAATGCTTTATGGGGGAATACAAGTTGAATCATGCTAGTTATTATATCAATCACATGTGATTAATAACTAACATACAAATGGATTTATTATACGTTTAGTTGTTTTACCAAACATATCACATCAAATGACTTTCTTAAATGTTTTTACATGCTTAAAACTCTTTATCAAATTGTCTTATCAGACAAACTACTTTCAAATCGTTTTATAGATTGACATCAAGTCATCATTTCTTAGTTATTAAACCTTTCAAAGGTTTTACAAAACTTCTTTTAGACTTTTATATTGTCAAATGCATGCCTATATATGTATAGTTATATAAGTAATGTTTAAAAGACTTAGGACAACTAGCTCGCTTTATTTCCTTTTCCTCGTTGGGATGTGGCCTTAAAGCCCCGGTTATTTGTCCGAATGTCATCTATATATTAGTTATACATCATTTATACATACATACATATATATATATATATATGTATATACATACATAAAAGTTCCATCAGTCAGCTTAGTACCTTTGGGTAGCAAAGGCATACTTTTGGTTATACACGTACATTAATAGTAACTATAATAGGTATAGTTAGGAGATATTACTTACCATTCCAAGTACAAGGAATCACACAATAGTCAGTTCATTCATGAGTTTATACTAATACATTACATACTATATGAAGAGATACGTTTACGTAAATACGTTTAGATAGATATGTTTACATAGATACGTTTACATAGATATGTTTACCTAGATATCTTTACAGAGATACACTTACATCAATACGTTTACATAAATACGTTAATAGAGATACGCTTACATGAATACGTTTACATAAATACGTTTACATTAATACGTTTAATAGATAATGTTTATAGAATCTGTTACAAACGTTTCGGGACTTACCATTCCACACCCAAGGCTGTTAGCTACAGTAGGGAAAATGCTCATCGACGGGTGTCTACGGTTGTACTGTTCGGCGAGTTTCCACGCCGTGAATATCCTAGTACAAAAGGATACAGTTTTAGTTATTATATTATTTTCCTTGCTTTACTTTGTGACACATTCACATGAACGACGAGGTAGCCAGGTAGGATATATTTGATATAGATAGACTATTTTCCTTATTACCTTTATATTGTGACTCATACGCGTAAACGATGAGGTAGACTATAGTTTTATAATAATAGTTAAATAGGGAAAAAAATGTCACATTTACAGTGATGCTTATTTACAAAACATTCGGGTCTTGGTAGAAGACTACTTTCAAAACAGTCGGGTCTTGGTAGAAGGCTACTTTCAAAACAGTCGGGTCTTGGTAGACGACTACTTTTATACTAGTACGAAATATGAGATTTTCTAGGGTTTTCAAACGCTTATGATTAATTACAAACATGTTCATTAATACAAACTTTTCTTCAAACATTTACAAGTCGTTCTTTACAGTTTTACAAATCAAAGACACATTAACACTTATGAATTCACCAGCTTTATTGCTGATACTCACTTTCAAAATTACTTGTATTCTCAGGTAACATATAGACAGGTACGACGACCAGGTTTTTTGAAGACGGAGCAGGCAAAACTCGCCTTTCATTTTGAACATTCATTATGTTGTTTTATACTATGAAAGAACACACATGTATTTAAAACTATACTATTAATGCAATGGATGATGTTGTTTCTTGTTTACTACTTTGCATTGTTGTGATACATTACATGACGTCCTCTACCCCAGAACATTTTCGCCGTTCTCGGTTTTGGAGTGTGACAGATTGGTATCAGGGCATTGTTTATAGTGAATTGAGTATATCATCCAATAAAAGATATACTAACTATAAATACAATGGGATTAAAAATACTCTGACCAAGAGTTTATACTTTTAAATAATAAAATATTTAACTAAGTATACATACCCGCATTCTTACTAAAATCCATGTCACAATGACAAGAAAAAAAGTATTATGATTGTTGAATATCACAAGTAAGCTCGGGTGTGACAACCCGAAATTTTCTATCCGGTACAGTCAAACACCTCATAGAAAGTCTTGAAACACTTAACCACTTAAGTTATAATAGTTTTAAGCCTCATTTGGTGACCCAATTGAGAGTTTACGGCCAGGAGTAAACTCCCCTAGGCCGTAAACTCCAACAAGCATGGTCCATTGACCATAAACTCCCGTATAACGCCTTGCAGTCCTTTGTTGCAACCCAATGGCCTCCTAACACTTTGACCAAAGTGTTTTCCTCACATTAGGATGGTTATACATAGTTAATTAGTGTTATAATCACTAATTATGTATATATATATATATATATATATACATATGTCTGATGGGTTTTGAGCATTCTAACACTTCCTAAGTGTACATGCAACCCTAATAACCTTGGATCTATGTTCGTCTAATTATCATGCAAAGTTGAATTCCAAGGTTATATTCCTATCTAGCATACATGGGGAACAATTTTAACTTGAATAGTAGATAGAATAACTTACCTTGTTGTTGTTTGTGTTCCTTGAAACCTTGTGAGCCTAGCACCCCAAGTGTGATGCCTCAAATGCTTCACACAACACCAAATGCTCTTGGAAGAACTTATGAGAGAACACACACTTCTTGAAATCGGCCAAGCCCTCTTGTTTTTCTTGGTGTCACCGATTTTGGTGGAGAACATGTTTCTTATATAGTGTTGACACATCTAGGGTTAAACCCTAATGTGTCACGACTCTTCATTTCCATGACCCATGGGTTTGTAACTCCCATGGAGCATCCATGGAGCATCCTATGGGTGGAACCCAACTTGATAATCCATGGAGCCTCTTAGCCCACTATACAAGATATGGATGATTTACATAATCAACCCATATATTTAATTAGTTATCTTTTGATCACATAATTAATTCTAAATTAATTCTTGATCAAACTAATCAAATAATATTATTAATATATTAGAACTTATAATATATTAATAATCTCCAAGTGTTATTTCTCTCATTTAGTCTATCCAATTGCCTGGTGCCATGCAACCCAAATGGACCATGCCGGGTCAGGTCAAGTACATACCAGAAATAGTTATGGACTTAGACACCTTATCCAACAGTCTCCCACTTGGATAAGTCTAATAACTATTACTGCAAGTATGACTTCAGGAACCGATCGGAATTCGTAGCTCTTTTCAAGGTTTCTCGGAACTGAGAAGATGATGATACGCCATTTAAGATAAGTGATCATATAATCCTCTGTTCTAGATATCAGTCGGACAAATACATGGAACAATGACTTACTTATTGTCCAACAGTTTGTTTCCCGATTTCCGATTTTTTTGACAAAGAACTTCATTGAATACATCAACTTAGTTCTGACCGGGCCCGGCACATAGGTCAAAACAAAATCATCGAGGGGCCCAGATATCAGCTTCTAATCCAAGAAGGAACAGATAAACTTCGACTCATATGTTTGTTCTACCACTCATTGAATTACACACAAGAGCGCGATTTATAACATCGAGTTACCAATGCGTTTTTTGTACAATCAATGCATAACCAACTTGTAAGTAACAAATCATATCTCTAGGTTTGAAGAGTTATACGATATTACCGTCTCACAGTCACTTGAGATAGAATTCCATGAAGTGATTCCAGTGAGCGTGGGTTGAGTCCAATGCTCAGAACTTATGAGCACTCATGATTGTTGTAGCCTTGTCCAAGACCTCTACAACCAAACATGACAGTCTTGATTCATACCTACTTCCGACATATGACCGACTGTGGAGGTTTGAATAATATGTTATACCAAACAAAAATTATTTTGGAAGTCAAAACATGCAAAAGAAATATAGTAAACGATCGACAAGAGATAGCAACACTTTACTCATAAATAAAATCCATTTTATTCATCATCTAATGTCAATTACACTTTACAAATTTCGAGGTTATCTAACTACTAAATCTAATATCATCCTTCAGCCCTATGCTCCGAGCATGCTGGAGATGCTTAACCCGAGTCAGTCCCTTCGTGAGGGGATCTGCTGGATTCTCAACTGATGATACCCTCTTTGCCACGAGGAGTCCTTCTTCGATCCGATGCCTGATGAAATGGTATTTTCTGTCGATGTGTCTGGATCTCCCGTGATCCCTTGGTTCCTTGGCTAAGGCAACAGCACTTTCACTATCACAGAAAATTTCCATTGGCTCTTTAATAGCAATATACTCTGATTCACAAGTAGAATCTGCCACTGTCTCTTGCTTGGAAATCTTCCAAGAAATTGATCCTCCATTTAGGGTAAAGACCCAGCCCGACTGAGAGCGGAAATTATCCCTATCAGTCTGGAAGCTAGCATCACTATACCCTACAACTCTCAAGTCATCACTCCCACCGAGGGTAAGGACCCAGTCCTTAGTCCTTCGTAGGTACTTGAGAATATTCTTTACCGCAGTCCAGTGTGCCTTGCCAGGGTTCCCCTGAAGCCTGCTAACCATGCTCAGGGAAAAAGCTACATCAGGTCGAGTACACGTCATAGCATACATGATCGATCCTACAGCCGAAGCATAAGGTACTCGACTCATTTGTGCTATCTCAGCCTCAGTGCTAGGGCTTTGTGTCTTACTCAGTTTGGCGTTACTCTGGATGGGCAACTCTCCTTTCTTGGAGTCTTGCATTCTGAATCTCTTCAGCACCTTATCCAAGTAGGTACTTTGACTAAGTCCAATTAGTCTTTTACTCCGATCTCTCAAGATCCTTATCCCTAAAATGTAGGCAGCTTCACCAAGGTCCTTCATAGCGAAACACTTTCCAAGCCAGGACTTTACTTCCTGCAGGGTTGGAATGTCGTTTCCTATGAGTAGTATGTCATCCACATACAATACCAAAAAGCTAACTATACTCCCACTAGCCTTCACATACACACAAGCTTCATCTTCACTCCTAGAAAAGCCAAATTCCTTGACCTTTTCATCAAAGCAAAGATTCCATCTGCGAGGTGCTTGCTTTAATCCATAGATGGATTTCTCAAGCTTACACACTCTATTAGGGTACTCGTTGCTGACAAAACCCTCTGGCTGACTCATGTAAACATCTTCAGCCAACTTTCAATTAAGGAAAGCGGTTTTGACATCCATTTGCCAAATTTCATAGTCATGAAATGTGGCTATGGCTAACAAAACCCGAATAGACTTAATCTTGGCTACCGGAGAAAAGGTCTCATTATAGTCCACTCCAGGAATTTGAGAGAAGCCCTTTGCAACCAGTCTAGCCTTATAAGTGTGTACTTTACCATCCATGTCGGTCTTCTTCTTGAAGACCCATTTGCACCCTACAGTCTTACAACCTGGTACATTCTCAACCAAGTTCCAAACTTGATTGTCATACATGGATTGTATCTCGCTATTCATAGCCTCTTTCCATTTAGCAGACTCGGGGTCTACCATGGCTTCCTCGTAGCTGTTAGGGTCATCTTGACTTACTAGTGTCCCATCACTAATAAGTGTCTCACCTTCTGCAGTAATATGGTATCCATAGTAATGCTCAGGTGCACTTCTAACTCTCGTGGAACGCCTCAGAGGCACAGATTCGTCAATTGGCTCAACAGGAGTTTCCTCCTCAAGTTGAGGGCTAGAGTTTGAAGTTCCATCACCACTTGACTCTTGAATTTCTTCAAGATCAATTTGCCTCCCACTGTCTCCTTGGCTTATAAACTCTCTTTCTCGAAAGACTCCTCTTCTTGCTACAAAGACCACATTATCACTAGGTCTGTAGAAGAGGTAACCAAAGGATTGATGTGGGTAGCCGATGAAAATACACCTCTCGCTTCGAGGTTCGAGCTTATCATGAGTCTCGCATCTCACGAAAGCCTCGCAACCCCAAATCTTGATGTGGTCTAGATTAGGTACTTTACCAGTCCACATCTCGTGAGGAGTTTTGGCAACTTTCTTTGTAGGGACTAGATTAAGGATATGGTCGGCAGTCTCTAAAGCATACCCCCAGAATGAGATTGGTAGCGAAGCTCGACTCATCATGGAACGAACCATGTCCAACAAGGTTCGATTACGCCTCTCAGCCACACCATTCAACTGTGGTGTCCTGGGAGGTGTCAATTGTGAGACAATCCCACATTCCCTTAGATAGTCAAGAAATTCTGAACTAAGATACTCACCACCTCGATCGGATCGAAGCATCTTAATGTTCCTGCCCAATTGATTCTCGACTTCCTGTTTAAATTCCTTAAACTTCTCGAAAGTCTCTGACTTATGCTTGATTAAGTAAACATATCCATATCTACTGTAATCATCAGTAAAAGTCAAATAATAATGATTAGCATCCCTTGTGGCATGTTTAAATGGTCCACACACATCCGTGTGTATAAGGTCCAACAAACCTTCACCTCTTTCACACGAGCCTGTGAAGGGTGACTTTGTCATTTTTCCAAGTAAGTATGATTTGCAACTATCATCTGACTTTAGGTCAAACGGTTCCAAGACTCCATCCTTTTGGAGTTGGCCTATGCGTTTCTTGCTTATATGTCCAAGACGACAATGCCATAATGATGCTTTATCCAAGTTATTATTATTAGTAGAATCAATACACAAAACATTATTTCCTAAGTTATCTACAACAGACACAGCTTCATACACACCATCACAAGGTAATGCTTTAAAATAAAGAACATTATTAAAGAAAGCATTAATCGAACCAACTTCATTATCAAATGAAAAGGTGAAACCTTGTTTGTACAATGCATGAAAGGAAATAATATTTCTTGCCATTCCTAGCGAGTAACAACATTTATTCAAATCTAAACTAAACCCACTACTTAGCCATAAAGTATAAACTCCAATCTTGGTGACAGGTGAAGCTTTCCTGTTCCCCATGATCAAGTTTATTCTTCCTTGCTTCACATTCTCACTTCTTCTTAGTCCCTGCAAGTCACAACAAATATGAATACCACAACCGGTATCAAGGACCCAAGAATTAGAATGGGGTGAGTTATTAGAAATGATAGTGTAAATACCAGCATGGTTGGGTTTGACTTTCCCATCCATCACATCCTCCTGGTACTTTGGGCAGTTTCGCTTCCAATGAGCTTTTTCATGGCAATAGAAGCATTCAGCCTCTTTTGGGTCAGAAGAAGGAGTAATGAAACCTTTCTTGGTTCCACTTGAAGAAGAGCCATTAAGGGTCCGAGCCTTGGTACCCTTTGAAGATCTCTTTCTCTTCCTTCCTCGACTTTTCCCGACTGCCAAAACCGGAGTTGAGTTTGGAGTAGGAGTGATAGCAACCGACTTCCCCTTAAGACCTGATTCTGCAGTCTTGAGAAGTCCCTGAAGTTTGCTGAGTGTGACCTCTTCCTTATTCATGTGATATGTCATGCGGAATTGATCATAGCACGATGGTAAGGAGCGCAAAATTATATCTATTGCAAGCTCCTCCGGGAAGTTCACATTATGCTTCAGCAATCGATCCACATACCTTTGCATTTTCTGCATGTGGCTCGTGACGGAATCCCCGTCCTTCATCATGGTTGTTATCATGGAGCAGATGATTTCATACCTCTCTTGTCGTGCACTTTGATGGTATCTTTCCATCAAATCTTGGTGCATTTCATAAGGGTAGAAATCCTCATAGGACTTTTGGAGTTCTGCTTTCATTATGGCCATCATGATGCATGCTACTTTCGTAGCATCCCTTTCATGTGCCTAAAAGTCAGCGATCTCCTGAGGAGTTGCAGTGGTCTCATCAATCTCCTTAAGCTCCTTGTCAAGGACATATTCTTTGTCCTCGTAGCGGGTAATCATCCTAATGTTTCTGATCCATTCATTGAAGTTGGATCCATCAAAGGTGACTTTCCCACACAAACTCATAAGAGTATAGGAGCCATTAGGATTCGAGCCAGAAGCATTATTTGAAGACATCTGAAAGAGGAGAACAAGTTTAGTATAGATTTAAGAGAGTCCTTAATAAAACACCCAAATGTAATATTAAGGCTAGGATCCAATCACAATATAATATAACTTAGAAGAGGTATGCTGTAATCTAAGCTATACCATATTTGAAAGATAGGTGAATGACGATTCACCAATTTCCACCACGAAAACCGAAATACTAGATAGTAGGTTTTATGATTGGTTCTTAGAAATTCCTAGATTCTTTGAGATTCAATGAACTTTTCAAAGGCATGTTTCAATCTCGAGAGTGCCCTCCAAGTTTTGTGACTGGGATACCGAGGATCACAAAACGAGGTGTGAAGTAACCATGCAAATCACTTGGTACCCTTAAAGTTTATCACTCAATCGATGTGCCGGTAAACCACACACGCTCCACCGATACTATAATAAACCTTAAGTCACCCTTTACCTACCTTGTTAAGTCCAAGTTAGTGTGCCGGTTAACCACACACGCTCCACCAACGACTTAGACAAAGTGTAAAGTGTAATTTCATGGATTAGCACCTTATTCACATTTTCCTAAAGTAACTAAGATTGGGAATTTAATAAAACATTTAGTTACTTTATAATATTCATCATACTTTGAATGAGAATTTATAAGTCCTTGTCTTACCCGTTCGGCTAACGACCCTCCACCAATCAAGCAAGCGGTGGGTGAGAGTAGACACCCATTAAGTCACCATTTTATAGGCAACAACCTTATACCCACCTTATAGACCGGCTTCGTGAATGAGGTGTACTAGCGGTAAGACGACTTTATTCTTATACATATATATATAATTATTAAATCATCATAATATAAGTATAAGGGTTGAATTTTAACTTTTAAAATTCTAGGGGTTGGAACTAAAATTTTAACTTAACTTTACTTGTTCCAAAACTTGAGGGCAAGTTTTGTAACTTTCAAAACTTTTCATTTCTTGTAACTTATGAGTTTAATAGAGTAATAAAATGAAGACTCTTCATTTTTCTAACTCTTGTGTTCTTTTTAATGGTTTTAATTCAAGTGTGACTCTTGGTTTTTCCATAACTTGAGGACAAGTTATGGACTCCATTAAAACACATTATGATCAAGAATTAATCTACCACATAGGTTACAAATAATTCCTATGATCATCTAAAACATCATAAGAATAAGAACATGAATATGAACGCGATCAAAAATTACATTTAAAACTTTGTAATTTTGATAACTAGTTGTTGTGAATGAATTAGAAAGAACATTACACCATCAAAACAAGTTTTCAAGTACCAAAACAGTTTAGGGTAATGTTTCTAGTCCATTTCCAACAACTAAAATCGAAATTCTGCAATCAGTCGATCCTACTCGCCGAGTGCATGAATTTACTCGCCGAGTTGGTTGAAGATACACGTGAACTCGCCGAGTCCCCCCTATAGACTCGACGAGTCCACTCGTAGACAGCAATATTTTTCGACTTTTTTTCAACTTTTAAGCACAAATAAAAAACAAACAAGCCTAGGCTCTGATACCACTGATGGGTTTTGAGCATTCTAACACTTCCTAAGTGTACATGCAACCCTAATAACCTTGGATCTATGTTTGTCTAATTATCATGAAAAGTTGAATTCCAAGGTTATATTCCTATCTAGCATACATGGGGAACAATTTTAACTTGAATAGTAGATAGAATAACTTACCTTGTTGTTGTTTGTGTTCCTTGAAACCTTGTGAGCCTAGCACCCCAAGTGTGATGCCTCAAATGCTTCACACAACACCAAATGCTCTTGGAAGAACTTATGAGAGAACACACACTTCTTGAAATCGGCCAAGCCCTCTTGTTTCCTTAGTGTATCCGATTTTGGTGGAGAACATGTTTCTTATATAGTGTTAACACATCTAGGGTTAAACCCTAATGTGTCATGACTCTTCATTTCCATGACCCATGGGTTTGTAACTCCCATGGAGCATCCTATGGGTGGAACCCAACTTGATAATACATGGAGCCTCTTAGCCCACTATACAAGATATGGATGATTTACATAATTAACCCATATATTTAATTAGTTATCTTTTGATCACATAATTAATTCTAAATTAATTCTTGATCAAACTAATCAAATAATATTATTAATATATTAGAACTTATAATATATTAATAATCTCCAAGTGTTATTTCTCTCATTTAGTCTATCCAATTGCATGGTGCCACGCAACCCAAATGGACCATGCCGGGTCGGGTCAAGTACATACCAAATATAGTTATGGACTTAGACACCTTATCCAACAATGTCTTCATATGTTATTAGGATCATTGTGTGTGTCTAAGTCTTCACTTGACACCAAGCATTTGTCCGACACTTCCATCCAATCCGCTCACTGCAGGTGAGTTCATACCCCTTAATTAATCTTTTAAATGTTTTTAAATGTTTATAAATGCTTTATGGGGGGATACAGGTTGAAACATGTTTAGTTATTATATCAATCACATTTGATTAATAACTAGCATGCAAATCGATTTACTATACGTGAATTGTTTTACCAAGAGGATTTCTTCAAGTTACTTTCTTAAACGTTTTTTATGTTTAAAACTTTTTAGAAAACTGTCTTACATGCTATAAGTTTCCTTTCAAACTATGTTACAAATGCGTTTTCCAACAAAGGTTTTCCTATTACTTAAACTATCTTATCAAACAAAATACTTTCAAATTGTTTTATAAACTGACATCAAGTCATCGTTTCTTAGTATTAAACTTTTCAAAGGTTTTACAAAACTTCTTTTATGCTTTTATATTGTAAAATTCATGTCTAGATATGTATAGTTATATAAATAATGTCTAAAGGACTTAGGACGACTAGCTCGCTTTATTTCCTTTTCCTCGTTGGGATGTGGCCTTAGGGCGTCGGTTGCTCGTCCAAATGTCGTCTAAATATTAATTATATATCATGTATACATATATAGGTATAAAGGTTCCCTGAGTCAGTTTAGTACCTTTGGGTAGCAAAGGTATACTTCCGGTTATACTCATACGTCATTAGTAACTATAATAGGTGTAGTTAGGAGATACTATTTACCATTCCAAGTACAAGGAATCACATAAGAGTCAGTTCATTTATGAGACATTACTTATTATATTGAGAACATATACAACTATACTAGAATGAGAACATATACAACTATACTAGAATGAGAACATATACAACTATACTAGAATCAGAACATATACAACTATACTAGAAAGAGAACATATACAATGATACTATGATGAGTAACTAATACATTACATGTTACATGAATACATTTACATAGATACGCTTACATGAATACGTTTACATGATTACACTTACATAGATACGCCTACACGAATACGCTTACGATACACGATAATAGAGCTAACATAACATGGTGCTATAGCATGGAACAAGTTCAGGATCTAACTATACCAATGTATCACTCTGCATTGTGATTATTAGAGTGGGTATACATGATCATAGTAATGTGGATGTTCACGGCTTGTAGAAATTCAGGTTCGTGTTTGGTTCCCAAAATCTCATGATAGAAAGCGTATAGTATGGGTTCTAGCCATCACATTATGCCTTAACCCTCAATTAAGGCAAGTTAGTACAAAGTAGTCACTTATTGAAAATACTACAGTACTTACACTTTTCACACGACAATTGAAAACGGATTAAAAATCTGGGTAATATATTATTAATACCTTTACCATGTGCCACATTCACATAATCGATGAGGTAGAAAATAATATTAATAGGCGTACAGTCTAGTCTTGGTAGAAGGCTACTTTCAAAACAGTTAGGTCTTGGTAGAATACTACTTTTTCTACTAGTAGGAATCCTAGGGATTTGCTAGGGTGTTCAAACATTTTTAACTACTTTCAAACATTTCATACTTATACAAACTTTTCTCCAAATGTTTACAAGTCTTTACTTTCCAGCTTTACAAATCAAAGACACATTAATACTTATGAATACATCAGCTTTATTGCTGATACTCGCTTTCAAAATAACTTCTATTCTCAGGTCACAAATAGATAGGTACAACAACCAAGTTTTGTGAAGGCGAAGAAATCAAGACTCCGATTTTATTTTGATTATTTATTATGTTGTCTTATACTTTGAAAGAACACACTTGTAATTAAAATTGTACTATTAATGTAATGGATGATGTTGTTGCTTGTTTACTACTTTACATTGTTGTGATACATTACATGACGTCCTCCGCCCCAGAACGTTTCCGTTGTTCTCGGTTTTAGGGTGTGATATCGGGGATGTATGGTCAGTCTTGGGAGTGGCATATCCTGATCAACTATGTTGGTCCGAGGAGTGATTAGCACATGCCCAAGAATGGTTGTGATGTGGCAACAAGTCTAAAAACTTACCAACATTACCACAATGAGAACATTATAACATAACCTAAGTCTAAAATACTATAGTTACTATAATTATTTACTTGAGAACTAAAAAGATCATCATTACTAAGTCGATAGTTGCTAAGTAGATACACCAAGGTTATATGTAACTAGGATGTCATAGACTTAGAATCTGTGAAATTTTTGCTTTACCCCTATTCCTTTTGAATTTGGAGTTAAGGTCACTTATTCGAAGGCCTATCCTATTTTGATTACATATAATTGATATGTACTTTACAAATAGTGATGTAACTAATGAAGATTATCTAATAATTATATAGATAGTTTGTCTAATAATTATTTTCTTACCCCAATTCTCGCGTAGATAACATGGTTGGACTCCATCCCCACGAGAATCCATACCTTCCGAACGAAGGCAATGCTGGATGGTTTGGAGAAGAACCCGAGAATGATAATCCAATCCCTTCGAATGATCACCATGCTGAAGACTTTTTGAATGATGATAACTCCGAACCCGAGGTTGATAACCTACCTCCGATAGCTCCCATTCCAAATCCTAAGCCTCGTCCAACTTTTCATGGCCCGACGCCTCCTTGGGTCGAATGCTTGTAAACATGGAGTGCAGAGCAAGATCAGCCTATGTCGTTTAATGGAGACCAAAGCTTCTACAACATAAACGAAGGAGCTCATGTCACACCCCAAAACATGAACATCGGAATCGTTCGGGGGTGGAGGACGTGATGTATAGTATCACAACAATGAAAAGTAGTAAACAAGAAACAACATCATCCATTACATTAATAATATAATTTCATACAAGTGTGTTTAGTCAAGTTATATAGACACCAAAAGTACATCAAAATAAAAGAGGAGTCTTGAACAATCTCCATCTTCTCAAAGACCTAGCACCGGTACCTATCTACTGGTGACCTGAGAATACAAGTTATTTTGAAAGCGAGTATCAACTTTAAAGCTGGTGAGATCATAACTATATTAGTGTCTTAGTTTGTATGAAAGCATTTGTAAGATGTTTGTAAGATGTAATGTATAAGTTTTGTAAAGTTTGTACTTGTTTGAACACTCCTAGAAAACCCTATGTTTCCTACTAAAAGTAGCCTTCTACCAAGGCATCTAGTAACTGTGTGTGTCTCTTGAAAGAGTGTGTATTTTCCCAAATCCGACTATCATTAACCAAAAATATAGTTTTTACATTACCGTGCATCGTGTGAATGTTCACGAAGTGAATGTAATGGAAGAATTATTATAGTAGTGTAGTATTGTATTAAGTAACTAATACCGTACTAACTACCTTAAACCAATTGTTATTTAAAGTACCATGTGATCGGTCTGTACCCTGCTACTGACTCAATAGTAAAACGATGATGTAAGACGACGTAAGAAATGACATTTGGCACCCGTAGACTCGCAAGTCCCACTGTAGCGAGCAGCAAGGTGTAGGATAGTCAATCCAGTATAGATCTATATGCAAACTCATACGCTCCCTAATTAAGGAGATTCTTGATACAAAAACGGTCATGGCAGGTAGTGCCATGCCCCGTTTAGTGGCTCACAAAACTGCATGAATGTATATGTAATGTATGTGCTAGTTGTAATGTGTGTTCTTTCTCTGTCTAGCATGTATTGTAATGAACTGTGTGTACTAGCCGTATTGTGTGTTCTCTCTCTATCTAGCATGTATAGTAATGTACTGACTCATGTATGAACTGACTTATTGTATGATTTATTGTTCTAGTAATAGTATTAGTAACTTCCTAAACTACGCCTATTGTAGTTTACTAGTAATATGACTTGTACTTATGAACATGAACGTATGCCCTTGCTACCCAAGGGTATTGAATTGACTGATAGAACTTTTATGTATATATATATGTATACATAATATATAACTAATATTTAGATGACCTTCGAACGGATAACTGATGCCCTAAAGCCACATCCCAACGAGGAAAAGGAAATAAAGCGAGCTAGCCTTCCTTGGTCCTTTAAACACTACTTATATAACTATACATACATAGGCATGCATTTGAAAATATTAAAGTATTAAAAGAGCTTAAGTAAAAGTATTTGGCATCAAAAGGGTTTGTAAAATAGTTTGAAGCAAAACAGTTTGATAACACAGTTTGAAAAGTATGAAAACCACTTCTTTGGTAGTTATTAATCACATGTGATTGATACTATAACTATAAGTATTCAACTTGTATCCCCCCCCCCCACACACACACATAAAAGCATTTCAAAACATTTAAAAGGTTAATTAAGGGGTATGAACTCACTTGCGGTGAGTGGTTTGGATTGAAGTGTCGGACACGGTGCTAGGTGACAAGCGAAGACTTGTACACACACAATGAGCCTAGCTATCATATAATAAACATATATATAACTAATTAGTCAATTTATAACTAATAAATCAAGTTAGGACACCTTATGACATGGAAAAACTTTGTTTCAAGTGTTAAAGGTCACAAGGGTTGCATCCAAGTGTTGTAGGGTATGGCTAGTGTGCTTGGGATTCAAGGAAAACTCCATCATGGAGTTTACGGTTTTATGGTCATCAAAAAATGAGTTTACGGTCATAAAATCATGTGTTTATGTTCGTAAACTCACACCTCTTTGACCATGTGATGATTTGAAGCCTTAAAAGTCCCTAGAAGTGTTTGCACTTGAAGTATAAGCCTAAGGAAGAAGTTAGGGCACCATTTCCCTCCTTTGAGGGGTTTACGGCCCTAAGACCATTTACCTTTGGGTTTATGGTCGTAAACCCTCATGGATCATGGTATTTTTATGTTTTCAAGTCCTTAACATATCAATGAAGGGATCCATGTTAGTTACTAAGGCATAGGAAGGGACTAGGGTCACTTCTGAGCCCTTAAGAAGGGTTTACAGCCCAAGGTGTTCTTGGACCATAAACACCTTTGATCTTGGTGTTTCCTTGTGATTTCTTGAATTATGGACATGTAACAAGCTTTATAAGACTCTAGGATAAAAGTACTTACTATGCAGAGGCTTGAAAATGTGCTAAGGGCCCAAGAAGACTAGTATGTGTTCTTGGTGTTTTGAAAATCTAAACAAAACACGAAAATGGATGGATGAAAAGATGTATAATCACTAGTTGTTATGATATTGTCACAACTGGAAATTTTGTGTCTTGTAAACTATACACTCAAGCTAAAGTGAATCAAAAGCTTAAGAACATGTGTAACACCTATGATTGCGACAACAAAATTTCAATAAAATACACCATACAAGCATTACAAATAGTCAACAAGCAATTGGAAACCCTAGAAGTTCTTATTTAGGTCCATTTTGGACTAGAACTTCCTTATTGGGCCTAATGGACCAATAAACTTCCAATTTGACTATCTTGGGTGTAGAACTCTTAAATGGGCTCTAATTGGACCCACATCTATTTGTTTCAACATTTTGGGCTATATTGGGCCTAGAATGAAATAAATTCAAAATTTGGAACCATGATTAACCAAAACTAGCCCAACAAAGTGTAAGAATCATATTATAATTTTTTTAGGTTAAAACTCACCCAACTTAATATACACATGGGCTTGTGGGCATTAAAGCCCAAATTTTCCCTTTTTCCTTCCAAAAATCTCGGCCCAAGGCCCAAACCCAAGGATAAGATGAGAGTTGACTTTGTCTTGCCACTTCATTATTGCCTTTTGGATATCCATGCAACTCATCCCATATCTCCATGCATAGCACTTCAAAGGTCACCTCCTCTCCTCTCTCTTCTTGCTCTCGGCCGAACACAACACACACACACTCACAAAAATCCATTTCATTCTCTCTAAGTCTTGAAGGACATCTCCTTCCTCCTTCTTCAAAAGTTTCGAGAATCAAGAGCTTTTCAAGGAGGTTTTTCCCACAAACACATCATCTAAGGTAAGTTGATGACTAATCCATGATCTAGCTACTTCATTTCATCAAAAATCTCTTCTAAATCTATTCCAACTTGTGATCATGCACCTTAGAAGTCACTAAACTCGAGATCTACCAAGGAGACTTGCTAGGATCGAAATTTTCTTCTTTTCTCTCTTCAAAACCAAAACTACAACTCAAGGTGAGCTTCATACCCCCTATTTTCTGTTTTTATGAGTTTTTTGGGGGGGGGGGGAATACAAGTGAAAGTGTAGATCTATATGTGTTTTGTATGCTTTGTATGATTTCCATGCTTATATGTGTGCTTTTGTGAGTTATAATGTTGGATTTAGCCATAAAACTCCTCAAAACCGAGATTTACCTTATGTTAAATGATTTTAGCCTCTACTATATTTCTACATACTAAGTGTCTCTATAAAAATAGCTAAGTGGTTTAGTAATAATTTCTTGGACTAAAAACACAATTTTTGGACCTAAAATGTGAAAAAAAAAATACAAAAATTAAGGGCCCAAATTGACAAATCACGAATTCTGATGGATGAACTGTGTCAAAACAGTTTCAATAAAACAATTTCTTGAAATATACTCATTTAGAGGATTAAAAACATAAATTTCAAGCTTAATGGGCTAAAAATGACATTTTCGGCCCAATGAGGCCCATTATGCGAAATTTTCTGTTTTGGAGGGTCAAAACTGTGTTTTTCTGTAAATCAGTGGACTATAAGTGATCCAAGTCCTTTTCAAAGGTTTAAAATGCTTTTTAAATTTAAAAGGGACTAAAGTTGCAAAATTTTACAATTTGGGCCAAAATTGTCAAACTGGCGAAAAAGAAGGGTTATAACCGAGAAAACTAAAATTTCAGGGACTTAAGCTGTTTTCTAGGAAAAATATGCTGGAAAATATTTATTTCAATAATTTTTGGTATTAAAATGTCAAGAAAATTGATTTAAGGACCAAACCGGAAAGTATTTAAATAAAGGGTTGAAAAAGTAAATTTTTACAAACAAGGAGGGGCTGAAAACAGAAAATTTTCAAGGCTAATTCAATACATGCAATTTGACCAAATGATGGTACCACGACTATCGACGAAATACAATACATTACAACACCAAAAGTCGTTGTTAAACGAATTGGTTCGGTCTCGAACCAATAAAAATCCAAAACTACTAACACGACGACACTATGACACTACGGCATTACGATTCATAACTAATAACGTTTGGGAATTCAATATACATGCGAGTGTGCACAGACGTCTACGCACCATCTTTGGGCCCCAAAAGTGTAAAATCTTGTTTGTTGAGCCTAGCTAGCCCAATGACCTGATCTTAAGGCCCGAAGACCTCTATCTTACGAAGTGTTGGGTTTTACCGATCCGACATAACGTAAAAGGACTTTCAATGGCTTGTATACTACTGGTCCCCAAGGGTCCTTTGGTATTGCTAGTAGAGTCTACCTTTTCATGCGAGGCGGGTCTGGGACCCCTCGTACCTTTTTATCCCCAACCGGCTAATGGAGTCATCGAGGCCTTCGTGTCCTCGTTCTCTTCGGGTGTGGGACTACACGTAGTCAGGGCGGTTGGATAACGTGATTAGTACGGATGATGCCTACGGGATCGTTAGTATTGCTATAGACTAGTCGTTTGTGTAACGTGTGTTTGTAGCAAATAATCATGCTCAAAAATAATCCAACGTCGCCTGGTACTGATAATTTCACGCGTTGCAATTGTTTCAATGTACATTCATGTAATTCAAAGAATTAGGAAAACATCGGGTTTTCCTAGGGTATTTCAATACATACGGATTCGGAATGCACACAATTTTAAATGAACAATTTTTACAAGTATAGAAACAAACAAGCATACCTATGGATCTTCACACCTTTTTGACTATACTATTTTCAGAAAATATCGGATTTTCTGGTGGTTTTTCAACACATTACAAACATTGGATTTCAAACATTACTTATGAACTCACCAACATTTCATATGTTGACGTTTTTCAAAATACTTGTATTCTCAGGTAACAGATAAAGTGAAGGATGAATTGTACTTTATGATGTTTTGCTGTGGTTTAATTTAGTATCGAACAGTTATTTTTGAGAATGTAATGTTTTGGAACAATGTAATGGATGTAAACGCTACCAGTTGTATCATTCCAAATGTTGGTGATGTATAATGTTATGTTTCATGTATATTCATTGTGATGGTATTCAATTGAGTCACGACAGCCCCCGGACGTTTCCGCCGTCTGGTTCGGGGGTGTGACAGGTTGGTATCAGAGCTTTGTTTATAGTGAACTAGCATATCTAGCCACACATGGATATGAAACTATAAACCAAAAAGAGGGACTAACATAACTCTGAACAAAACAAGTAAATAAAACACCCTTGCTTGCACTAGGAATAGGAACATAACGACGAACCAAACAAAAATAATACTAGTGTCTCGGTTGATTCGGGATTGTTCTTAGTGATACCAAGGAGTGAATGTAGCCTGATCAACTACATTCTCTCCAAAGTAAACTAACACACGTCCTGATGAGATCGGGATTTCTAGGGAATCTAAAACTATACCCCTACCACCGAAAAGAGAACGCCTACTTGATCTATGCGATAATTGTAGCATCCTAGGAATAACGTTAGCATAATTACGCACTCTCGCAGACCGCATGGCTGGTTTTCACCACCCTGGAGACCCCTACTTCCCTAACCAGGGGAACAACGGATGGCTAGAGGAGGAGCCCGAGGAAGAGCCTGAGGAGGAGCCCGAGGAAGACCCCGAAGAGGAATCTGACGGGGAACCGGAGGCCGAAGTTGATGGCGAGCCTGCCGAATCAGAGGAAGATGAAGGAAGCCTCGAGGAGGATGCTGATGATAGTGAAGGGGGTGATTCGGATGCGGAGTCCGAAGTCATCAACACCCCTTACCCGATCAGAGTGCCTGCCTATCGCGTAGGCCCCACTGGTCCTACACCGCCCTGGGGTATTGATCTTTGGAGATGGAGCAGACAGTAGGGACAGCGACCCCCGTACGACATGTCACGCGATTTCTTTGACCTGAGGGATGGAGGACCGGCTGATCGAGCCCTTCCAGTCATGGTGAAACGGTTGCGGAATACGGGCGACCTTGCCCAGGACACTGCTGATCAGGTGCGCCAGTTAAGGACTAGGGTCGAGCGTGCGGAGCAGGAAACTCCACAGAACGCTTGGTGGCTCGTCTTCAGGAAGCATCCACATCCTCGGCACCACCTCCGGACGCAGCTCATCGCGGTTAGCGATAGACTTATCTTAGTAGGTCGTTAGGAAATATGCTATGTACTCCGACTCTATGTTTAAGTGACTACACTACTCATATAGTCGTTATGCTGTCGAACTAGTATCACTCATGTATGCTCCTACGAGCACATTTTCATGTATCAAATGCGGATAATATTAATAAATTTTTACGTGTTTTATTACGATATTGCAAATTGCTATGTGTTGAGAAATTATTATTGATTGGTCAATGGTAGTAGTGTTTAAGTTCGTACCATGCACCTAGTCAGTAGGATCACGACCTCCCAGAAACAACATACCCTCAACATCTTTCCGTATTATGACAGAAAGATGCCTCCCCGACCTGCTCGCGGAAACCCAGGACCAACCCCACCTGAAGTTGACTCAGCCGCTTTCCAGGCAGCTGTATCTGCAGCAGTCACTGCAGCGATTGCGCAAATTCATCAAGGGAACAATGGAGGAGTCAATGGGCAAGGAGCCGGAAGTTCGAACAATGGAATGAATCAAGGACCCCCCCAAGACATGTACCTACAAGGACTTCACAAACGCCAAACCACGAACTTTTAATGGCACTGGAGGGGTGATCACTCTGAAGCGATGGATCGAAAAGGTGGAGTCGGTATTCGAGATATGCGATTGCCCTGAGCACATGAAGGTGAAGTTCGCGGCCTGCACTTTTGTGGATCAAGCGCTCACCTGGTGGAACGGACATGTAGAATCCATGACGCTCCCTGTAGCCAACTCTATGTCGTGGACAGAGATGAAAGAAATGTTAATGGCTGAGTACTGCCCACGAGGAGAAATACAGAAGATGGAGCAAGAGCTATGGAACCTCACTGTGCAGAACGCGAATATCAATGCCTACATATCGAGATTTAGCGAACTATCTCTGTTGTGCCCGGGTATGATCACCTCGGAAGGAAAGAAGATTGAGCGATTCATCTGGGGACTCACATCACCAGTTCAAGGGAATGTGATAGCTGCAAACCCCGAAACATTTGACAGTGCGAAAAGATTGGCAAAAAGGTTGTATGACCATCACAACAAGAAAGGAGAGAAGCCAGTGGAGACTGAGAAGACGAAGGAAAGTGATGGCAAGAGGGGAAAGAACAATAAGAGGAAGGGGCGCCAGGGCCCCGACACCTCCAAGAAGCAGCAGACAGTGGCGTTTAATGTTGTTACCGCACCAGTTCCAGCCGCACCACATGCTCCAACCTCAGCCACTTCAAATGCTTCCAGACCTTATTCCGGTAATCTTCCCAAATGCAACAAGTGCGGTTTCCATCACTATGGAGAATGCAAGGATTTTCAGTGCACCAGTTGCAACCGAAGGGGACACACTGCAAAGTACTGCAAGGCTTACCCTCCCCAGAACCAAAATCAGGGAACAAACAACAACAACCATCGCAACAATAACAACACCCATGCCAATGGCAATAACGCAGGGCCTAGCCACACCTGCTTCGGATGTGGGAAGACTGGACACATCCGCCGAGACTGTCCTAACAACAACAATTTAAGAAATGGAGGAACAGGAAGGATGTTGACCATGGGTCAGGGTGAGGCCATTCAAGACCCCTCTATTGTTACCGGTACATTTCCCTTAAACCACGCTTATGCATGCATCTTATTTGACACCGGAGCGGAGCGAAGCTTCGTAAGCAATAAGTTTAAGCATTTATTAAAACAACTGCCCCAAAAGCTAAATGAAACCTATACGGTGGAAATGGCCAATGGGAAAACCGAATCCACTGGGGAAATCTACACCGGATGTACCCTAACTCTTAATCAACATGTCTTTCTAATAGATCTAATGCCAGTGTCAATTAGGAGTTTCGATGTGATCATCGGCATGGACTGGTTAAGCCCCCACCATGCCGAAATTATGTGCCATGAGAAGGCCGTTCGTCTTCGTCTCCCAAATCACGAAACCCTAGTAATTTACGGAGACAAATCTAGCATGAACCTTCGCCTCGTTTCGTGCATCAAGGCACAGAAATATCTAAGAAGGAACAATCTGGCGTTCCTGGCTCACGTGGTGGATAAAACCAAGGAGGAGATTAACGTTCGAGACATTCCCGTAGCATGTGAATTTCCGGACGTGTTTCCTGAAGATCTCCCGGGAGTACCCCCAGAGTGACAGGTTGAGTTTCGAATCGACCTTATTCCAGGAGCAACTCCTCTCGCTACATCACCCTACCGGCTGGCTCCTGCCGAGATGCAGGAATTATCCAGCCAACTCAGCGAACTTTTGGACAAGGGATTTATTCGACCTAGTTACTCGCCATGGGGAGCTCCGGTGCTCTTCGTCAAAAAGAAGGACAGATCTTTTAGAATGTGCATCGATTACAGAGAATTAAATAAACTCACAATCAAGAACCGCTACCCACTCCCACGAATCGATGACCTATTTGACCAGCTCCAAGGAGCTAGTTATTTTTCTAAAATAGATCTACGGTCCGGATACCACCAACTCAAAGTCCGGGAAGAGGATATTCCAAAAACCGCTTTCCGAACTCGATACGGACATTATGAATTTGTCGTAATGCCCTTTGGTCTAACGAATGCCCCTGCCGCATTTATGGACCTAATGAATCGAATTTGCCGACCGTTCCTCGACAACTTTGTCATTGTTTTTATCAATGACATCCTCGTCTATTCTTGAAGCAAGGAAGAGCATGGCCAACATCTTCGACAAGTCTTAGAAACTCTGCAATCAGAAAAACTTTACGCCAAACTCTCTAAGTGTGAGTTCTGGCTGCGAAGTGTGAACTTCCTAGGTCATGTAGTCAGCCAAGATGGAATCCATGTGGATCCCTCTAAGGTCAAAGCTGTAGAAGGATGGGCAATCCCGACAACACCCACAGAAATTCGTCAATTCTTGGGATTAGCAAGCTACTATAGGAGATTCATTCAAAACTTCTCTAAGATCGCCAAGCCACTTACCTCGCTTACGCAAAAAGGCGTACCATTCAAATGGACAGACAAACAAGAGATTGCGTTTCGAACCTTGAAACAAGCTCTCTGTAGCGCACCTGTACTATCTCTGCCTGAAGGAACGGAAGATTTTATAGTCTACTGTGACGCGTCAAATCAGGGCTTAGGTTGCGTTCTCATGCAACGTGGTAGAGTGATAGCCTACGCATCCCGCCAACTAAAAACGCATGAAGTAAACTACGCGACCCATGACCTAGAGTTGGGAGCTGTAGTCTTTGCCCTAAAGATTTGGAGGCATTACCTTTACAGTACAAAGTGCACCGTCTTCACGGATCACAAGAGTCTCCAACACATCTTAAACCAAAAGGAGTTGAACATGAGGCAACGAAGATGGGTTGAATTGTTAAACGATTATGAGTGTGAGATTAAGTACCACCCAGGCAAGGCCAACGTGGTAGCAGATATCTTAAGTCGGAAGGAGTACTCTAATCATTGGACGAAAACTCTCTCGATAACCATTCAATCGCACCTAGCCACTCAAATTGCAGTAGCTCAGTTAGAAGCCATGAAGACCGAAAATAGAGCAAGCGAAGCATTGCGCGGAATGGAAAAGAACCTGGAGGCAAAGGAGAATGGAGTATACTATTTCATGAACCGTATTTGGGTCCCTAAATTTGGAGGGTTCAGAGATGTTGTCATGAAGGAAGCCCACAAGACGCGATACTCCATTCATCCCGGTTCCGATAAGATGTATTTGGATATTAAACAACACTATTGGTGGCCTAACATGAAGGCGGAAATCGCGACCTAAGTCAGTAAGTGCCTTACGTGCGCCAAAGTAAAGGTGGAATACCAAAAACCCTCAGGATTGTTACAGCAACCGGCAATCCCTGAGTGGAAATGGGAAGGGATTTCTATGGATTTCGTGACCAAGCTACCCAAAACGTCGGATGGATTAGACACCATATGGGTAATAATTGACCGACTGACGAAATCTGCCCATTTCCTGCCAATTAAAGAATCGTACAAGATGGAGAGATTGACGCGTTTATACATTCGAGAGATCGTGAGACTCCACGGAATACCAACATCTATCATCTCGGATAGGTATAGTAGGTTCACGTCCCGATTTTAGCAATCACTTCATAAGGCGATGGGAACAAACCTCGATATGAGCACCGCTTATCATCCACAAATGGATGGTCAAAGCGAGCGAACCATCCAAACGCTCGAAGATATGCTCTGCACATGCGTGATAGACTTTGGAAAGTCTTGGGATACCCACCTACCCTTAATCGAGTTCTCATACAGCAATAGTTACCATTCGAGCATCAAGGTGGCTCCTTTCGAAGCACTGTACGGGCGTAAATGTAGATCACTGTTATGTTGGGCTGAAGTAGGTGACACCCAGCTAGCAAAAACACACATGTTGGACAAAGCACTAACGGGACCGGAGATCATCTGTGAAACCACGGAAAAGATCGTTCAAATCAGAGCTCGACTGCAAGCATCGCGTGACCGACAAAAGAGCTACGCTGATAAACGCCGAAAGCCCTTAGAATTTCAGGTCGGTGATCGAGTACTGTTAAAAGTCTCGCCCTGGAAAGGAGTCATTCGTTTTGGGAAGCGGGGAAAACTAAATCCATGATACATTGGACCTTTCAAAATCGTCGCCCGAATTGGTCCAGTAGCATACAGACTACAACTACCCGCAGAGCTAAACGGTGTACACCCCGTGTTTCATGTCTCTAACCTAAAGAAGTGCCTATCAGACGAAACCCTTGTCAGTCCTCTTGACGAAATCGAAATCAATGAGAATCTCCTGTTCGTCGAAGAACCAATCGAAATCATGGACAGGGAGGTGAAGCGTACTAAACAAAGCCGCATCCCGATCGTGAAGGTACGGTGGAACGCAAAGCGTGGGCCAGAATTCACTTGGGAACGCGAAGATCAAATGAAGCGAAAGTACCCTCACCTATTCTAGCATTCTCAAATCTAGCTTTCAAACAGAATTTCGGGACGAAATTCCCTCTAACGGGGGGATGATGTCACAACTGGAAATTTTGTGTCTTGTAAACTATACACTCAAGCTAAAGTGAATCAAAAGCTTAAGAACATGTGTAACACCTATGATTGCGACAACAAAATTTCAATCAAATACACCATACAAGCATTACAAATAGTCAACAAGCAATTGGAAACCCTAGAAGTTCTTATTTAGGTCCATTTTGGACTAGAACTTCCTTATTGGGCCTAATGGACCAATAAACTTCCAATTTGACTATCTTTGGTTTAGAACTCTTAAATGGGATCTAATTGGACCCACATCTATTTGTTTCAACATTTTGGGCTATATTGGGCCTAGAATGAAATAAATTCAAAATTTGGAACCATGATTAATCTAAACTAGCCCAACAAAGTGTAAGAATCATATTATAATTTTTTTAGGTTAAAACTCACCCAACTTAATATACACATGGGCTTGTGGGCATTAAAGCCCAAATTTTCCCTTTTTCCTTCCAAAAATCTCGGCCTAAGGACCAAACCCAAGGATAAGATGAGAGTTGACTTTGTCTTGCCACTTCATTATTGCCTTTTGGATATCCATGCAACTCATCCCATATCTCCATGCATAGCACTTCAAAGGTCACCTCCTCTCCTCTCTCTTCTTGCTCTCGGCCGAACACAACACACACACACTCACAAAAATCCATTTCATTCTCTCTAAGTCTTGAAGGACATCTCCTTCCTCCTTCTTCAAAAGTTTCGAGAATCAAGAGCTTTTCAAGGAGGTTTTTCCCACAAACACATCATCTAAGGTAAGTTGATGACTAATCCATGATCTAGCTACTTCATTTCATCAAAAATCTCTTCTAAATCTATTCCAACTTGTGATCATGCACCTTAGAAGTCACTAAACTCGAGATCTACCAAGGAGACTTGCTAGGATCGAAATTTTCTTCTTTTCTCTCTT
Organism: Lactuca saligna; assembly: GCF_052625555.1. NCBI lineage: Eukaryota > Viridiplantae > Streptophyta > Magnoliopsida > Asterales > Asteraceae > Lactuca > Lactuca saligna. The sequence goes on from NC_136418.1 coordinate 80,129,355, forward strand.
CAAAACCGAAACTACAACTCAAGGTGAGCTTCATACCCCCTATTTTCTGTTTTTATGAGTTTTAGGGGGGGAATACAAGTGAAAGTGTAGATCTCTATGCGTTTTGTATGCTTTGTATGATTTCCATGCTTATATGTGTGCTTTTGTGAGTTATAATGTTGGATTTAGCCATAAAACTCCTCAAAACCGAGATTTACCTTATGTTAAATGATTTTAGCCTCTACTATATTTCTACATACTAAGTGTCTCTAGAAAAATAGCTAAGTGGTTTAGTAATAATTTCTTGGACTAAAAACACAATTTTTGGACCTAAAATGTGAAAAAAAAAATACAAAAATTAAGGGCCCAAATTGACAAATCACGAATTCTGATGGATGAACTGTGTCAAAACAGTTTCAATAAAACAATTTCTGGAAATATACTCATTTAGAGGATTAAAAACATAAATTTCAAGCTTAATGGGCTAAAAATGACATTTTCGGCCCAATGAGGCCCATTATGCGAAATTTTCTGTTTTGGAGGGCCAAAACTGTGTTTTTCTGTAAAACAGTGGACTATAAGTGATCCAAGTCCTTTTCAAAGGTTTAAAATGCTTTTTAAATTTAAAAGGGACTAAAGTTGCAAAATTTTACAATTTGGGCCAAAATTGTCAAACTGGCGAAAAAGAAGGGTTATAACCGAGAAAACTGAAATTTCAGGGTCTTAAGCTGTTTTCTAGGAAAAATATGCTGGAAAATATTTATTTCAATAATTTTTGGTATTAAAATGTCAATAAAATTGATTTAAGGACCAAACCGGAAAGTATTTAAATAAAGGGTTCGGTTTGGTCCTTAAATCAATTGAAATAAAGGGTTGAAAAAGTAAATTTTTACAAACAAGGAGGGGCTGAAAACAGAAAATTTTCAAGGCTAATTCAATACATGCAATTTGACCAAATGATGGTACCACGACTATCGACGAAATACAATACATTACAACACCAAAAGTCGTTGTTAAACGAATTGGTTCGGTCTCGAACCAATAAAAATCCAAAACTACTAACACGACGACACTATGACACTACCACATTACGATTCATAACTAATAACGTTTGGGAATTCAATATACATGCGAGTGTGCACAGACGTCTACGCACCATCTTTGGGCCCCAAAAGTGTAAAAATTGTTTGTTGAGCCTAGCTAGCCTAATGACTTGATCTTAAGGCCCGAAGACCTCTATCTTACGAAGTGTTGGGTTTTACCGATCCGACATAACGTAAAAGGACTTTCAATGGCTTGTATACTACTGGTCCCCAAGGGTCCTTTGGTATTGCTAGTAGAGTCTACCTTTTCATGCGAGGCGGGTCTGGGACCCCTCGTACCTTTTTATCCCCAACCGGCTAATGGAGTCATCGAGGCCTTCGTGTCCTCGTTCTCTTCGGGTGTGGGACTACACGTAGTCAGGGCGGTTGGATAACGTGATTAGTACGGACAACGCCTACGGGATCGTTAGTATTGCTATAGACTAGTCGTTTGTGTAACGTGTGTTTGTAGCAAATAATCATGCTCAAAAATAATCCAACATCGCCTGGTACTGATAATTTCACACGTTGCAATTGTTTCAATGTACATTCATGTAATTCAAAGAATTAGGAAAACATCGGGTTTTCCTAGGGTATTTCAATACATACGGATTCGGAATGCACACAATTTTAAATGAACAATTTTTACAAGTATAGAAACAAACAAGCATACCTATGGATCTTCACACCTTTTTGACTATACTATTTTCAGAAAATATCGGATTTTCTGGTGGTTTTTCAACACATTACAAACATTGGATTTCAAACATTACTTATGAACTCACCAACATTTCATATGTTGACGTTTTTCAAAATACTTGTATTCTCAGGTAACAGATAAAGTGAAGGATGAATTGTACTTTATGACGTTTTGCTGTGGTTTAATTTAGTATCGAACAGTTATTTTTGAGAATGTAATGTTTTGGAACAATGTAATGGATGTAAACGTTATCAGTTGTATCATTCCAAATGTTGGTGATGTATAATGTTATGTTTCATGTATATTCATTGTGATGGTATTCAATTGAGTCACGACAGCCCCCGGATGTTTCCGCCGTCTGGTTCGGGGGTGTGACAGATATAACAACAATTCAAGTCAAGAAATACTTACATTCTCGGGAAATCGGGTGAAAGACGGGATGATAGTTGAGAGAGCTTTGGAGTTGTTCTTGAGAATGAAAGTAAGAAGTGAGGAGTTTGGGGAGTAGAGTCATGCTTAAGGCATGAGTTTATGGTTTTTGGAGGAATTTACGGCCCAAACATAAAAGTTTGGCCGTGAATTTCTTAACTACGTGGTATTTGCGGTTTTGAAATTTCAAGACTCGAGACGGCACTTCTTTTAGCCCGTTCATTTAAAGAATAATTATTATAATAATCAAACGAACTTTAAATTTGCTAAAAATAAATAAACATGAAATTGACTTATAATTTGAAGTGATTGACTTTAGGGTTTGACCGAAAAAAAATTTCGGGTTGTCATAGCTCAGCAGACAGAGTTCTACCAATCCTGATCCGTAGAGTTGCCTGAAACGAAATTTAGGGTTGGACGGCTCTCCATCGGATCGAAGAGGTTAATGCCTATGCAAGAATGCATACCATCCACACCAATCACCTTGAACACACTCATGAGAGATCTGGGAGAGACCGTGAGACCCTGCTGCAAGCACTAGCTAGAATTCAAGCCGAAGTCATAGAGCTCCGAGTATGCTAGAGGGTGTACGAAAGATACCTGCTTGATATGGAACGTCAACTAGCTGAACTAAGGGTTCACCATATGGGTGACCGTCGCCAGCAGGATATGATTTACTTTCTATCACACCCAAAAACTTGAACGGCGGAATCGTTCAGGGGTGGAGGACGTCATGTATAATATCACAACAATGCAAAGTAGTAAACAAGCAACCACATCATCCATTGCATTAATAATATAATTTCATACAAGTGTGTTCTGTCAAGTTAAATAGACACCAAAAAGTACATCAAAATAAAATAGGAGTCTTAAACAAGCTCCACCTTCTCAAAAACCTAGCACCGGTACTTGTCTACTGGTGACCTGAGAATACAAGTTATTTTGAAAGCGAGTATCAACTTTAAAGCTGGTCAGATCATAAGTATATTAGTGTCTGAGTTTGTATGAAAGCATTTGTAATATGTAATGTATAAGCTTTGTAAATTTTGTATTTGTTTGAACACTCTTAGAAAACCCTATGTTTCCTACTAAAAGTACCCTTCTACCAAGGCATCTAGTAACTGTGTGTGTCTCTTGTAAGAGTGTGTATTTTCCCAACTCCGACTATCATTAACCAAAAATATAGTTTTTACATTACCGTGCATCGTGTGAATGTTCACGAAGTGAATGTAATGGGAAAAACATTATAGTACAGTAGTGTTGTATTAAGTATCTATTGTTGTACTAACTACCTTAAACCAATTGTTATTTAAAGTACCATGTGATCGTCCTGTACCCTGCTACCGACTCAATAGTAAAACGACGTTGTAAGATGCCGTAAGAAATGACATTTGGCACCCGTAGACTTGCAAGTCCCATTGTAGCGAGCAGCAAGGTGTAGGATAGTCAATCCAATATAGATCTATATGCAAACTCATACGCTCCCCAATTAAGGAGATTCTGGATATAAAAACGGTCATGGCAGGTAGTGCCATGACCCGTTTAATGGCTCACATAACTGAATGTAAAGTATATGTAATGTACATGCTAGCTGTGTTGTGTGTCCTTCCTCTGTCTAGCCTGTATGTTTGTTTCTCATCACTATGTATTATGTTTGTTTCTCATCACTATGTATTATGTTTGTTTGTCATCACTATAAGTTATGACTCATGTATGAACTGACTCTTTGTATGATTCATTGTTCTAGTATTAGTATTAGTAAAACCCTAAACTACGCCTATTGTAGTTTACTAGTAATATAATTTGTACGGATGAACTGAAGATGTAGGATTGCTAGGTGTCAAGTGAAGTCTTGAACACACTCCATGATCCTAGTTAACATATAATATCACATATATGTATCCATCTAGTATTTAAACAACTAATAAACAAGGTTAAGACACCCTAGGACAAGCTAAACACCTTATATAAGTGTTATAAGTCCCAAGGATTACATCTAAGTGTTGTAGGGAAAGGCTAGTGTGTTTGGGGATCAAGGAAAAATCCATTAGGGAGTTTACGGTTTTGTGGTCATAAACAAAAGAGTTAACGGTCGTAAACTCTTGAGTTTAATACCGTAAGCTCACACACTTTTGACCATTTGTTGTTTGAAGCCCTAAAAAGTCCCTAGAAGCTTTTCTACTTGAAGTATGTGACTAAGGAAGGAACTAGGGCACCATTTCACTCCTATTTGGAGTTTACGGTTTCTATATATTGTTTTACCGAGTATGACACTGTAAATGGTTTTCTAAAAACGTATTTACTTGTTCAGCTTTTACTTATAATGTTTAATCCAAGTTTCATTTTAAACTTGTTTATGAAAGGTTTTCAAAGGATTTTTAAAGATTTTCAAACTTATTTTACAAAGGAATACCAAGTCGTGATTTTCGTAATGTATAAAGGTTTTCCAAAGTTTTCGTCTATGTTTTTATACTCCTACTTAGTGAAGATACCACTGCTTCATTTCAGTTTAGTTAATACCTCTATATTATGATATGCTTACACCTTGTAAGAGACTCTACTTCATGATACGCTTATACCTTGTAAGACACTCTACTTCGTGATACGCTTATACCTTGTAAGACACTCTACTTCGTAATACGCTTATACCTTCTACTTTGTGATACACATATACTTGAGAATGCCTCCACTTCGTGATACGCTTATACCTAATGAAACTTCCATAGGGTTAGATGTATGCCTATGCTTGTATAGATGCATATAAATAATGTTTGAAGGACTTAGGAAGGCTTGTTCGCCCTATTTCCTTTTCTTCGTTGAGATGTGGTCTGGTGGGATCGGATGTCCGTCCGAATGTCGTTTGATCATTAGTTATATATTATGTATACAGGCATAGACATATAGGTTTACACTAGTCAATCCAGTTGAGAGTCTCTATCGCTTGTCCAGTATTTTTCACTAAATCTCACTATACGAGATACATCCTTAGTACACGGCCTTCTCCGTTGTCGAGTTGGTAACCAGAGTCTCTTGTAGGGAGAGCAGACATTGTGTGTATAGATTTATATGGGATTGACACCGCGCACCGTGACTGCTAGCTACAGTCCACAGCCTACCAAGTCGATGGGTGACAAATGTCATATTTTATACCGACGCTTGCAGGGCGTCAAGATTCTCTAGTGTCGATCAGTATGGTCAAGAGTATCTCATGGTTACCTTATAATTCATGGCTTTAAGGTAACGGATTTTATCCACAGTATTTCGTTGTATGCACTGTCTTCACTGTATTGGACCTTACTAGTTGTATCTTTCATTTGATACTGTCTAGGGTCTGTCTCTATTTTAGACTTTGCTAGCTGTTTCTTTCATTTGATACTGTCTGGGGTCTGTATTCTCTATTTTAGACCTTGCTAGCTGTATCTTTCATTTGATACTGTTTGGGGTCTGTATTCTCTGTTTTAGACCTTGTGTCACACCCCAAAACCGGAACGGCGGAAACGTTCTGGGGTGGATGACGTCATGTCAAGTATCACAACACACGCATTATAGTAATCAAAGTACAACAAAACATTGCATTAATAGTAATAGTGTTACAAGGTTACATTACAACACTTTAAAGTAATACAAGTAATAGCATAAATACAGCGTGGTACTAAGCTATCTTCATCAACAGCTCCGGGGATGTACTTGTCTAATGCTAACCTGAGAATACAAGTTATTTGAAAAAGCGAGTATCAGCATTTTTACAAATGCTGGTGAGTTCATAAGCATTTAGTGACATTTCAATCAAATAACTTAAGAAAGTAATAGTTTAAGAGGTTTCAATGTATTAGAGTCCTTTCCAGAAAATCCTATATTTTCTTTAATAAAAGCAGCCTTCTACCAAGACTGGTCAGTGATGTGGAGTAAAAAGTAGTTTTCCTAAATTGCTATCATTATCAAAATACTGAATTTGATTATTGAGGAAAGCAACGACATCAGGGAATATCATATGCCTCAGCAATGAGGACTGCTGACTAAGGCAAAGAACCATAGACTCCAGGAAAGTATCAAACAAACGACACGCCTGGTTCAGTCTAACAAGTGGAGACACAGACCCCAGAAGGTACCCAATGAAGGGTGCAACTAGTAGGGTCTAAACAGTGAATACAGACCGCAGACAATATCTAATGAAAGATACGTCTAGCAAGGTCTAGAACGGTGAACACAGTGAATACCGTGAATACAGTGGATTCTGTGAATACAATGGGTACAGACTCCAGACAGTATCAAATGAAAATTATACATCTTGTAAGGTCAAACAGAGATAACAGACCCCAGACGGTATCGAATGAAAGATACATCTTGTAAGGTTAAACAGAGATAACAGACCCCAGACGGTATCAAATGAAAGATACATCTTGTAAGGTCAAACAGAGATAACAGACCCCAGACGGTTTCAAATGAAAGATACATCTTGTAAGGTCAAACAGAGATAACAGACCCCAGACTGTATCAAATGAAAGAATACATCTTGTAATTTCAAAACAGTGTGACTCTGAAAATGAATTACCAGCATACAGTGTAGATTGCAAGTGAAATATCGTCACCTTAAAGCCATAAATTATAAGGTAACCCAGGATACTCGTAACCATACTGACTAGAGTTCTAGACGCCCTACAAGCATCTATATAATGTGAAATTTGTCACCCCTTGGCTTGATAGGCCGTGGACTGTAGCTAGCAGTCAGGGTGCGGGGTTGTCAATCCCGTATAGGCCTATACACACAATGTCCGCTCTCCCTACAGGAGACTCTGGTTACCAACTAGACGACGGAGAAGGCCGCGTCCCGAAGATGCATCCCAAATAGAGGATAGTGTGTTACTAGGAGGGAGTGGGTTTCTAATGTAGGTGTAGACTAGAGGTATAGACTCTTAACTGATTTGACTAAAGAAAACTCGTATGTCTATGCTCGTGTACATAATATATAACTAATGAATCGAACGACCTTCAGATGGACATCCGATCCCACCAGACCACATCTCAACGTAGAAAAGGAAATAGGGCGGACAAGCCTTCCTACGTCCTTCAATCATTATTTATATGCATCTATACAAGCATAAACATACATCTAACTACGTTTGAGTGTGTATCAAGTGGTATCATTCGGTGAAGTAGAAGTGTACAGTGGAACATCCGAGTTGTGAAGTATAAGTGTACAGAGGAACATCCGAGTCGTGAAGTATAAGTGTACAGTGTGGGATAATCGAATCGTGAAGTATAAGTGCACCAAGTATAAGTGTATCACGAAGCAGAGACGACAATAAGTGAAGTAAGAACATCTATCAAGTATAAGTGGAGTAAAGTCGTTATCAAGTATAAGTGAAGAAGAATCATATCACTAAGTAAGAGCGTGAATAAGTATAAGCGTCGTCAAATATACGCGACTATAAGTATAAGTAAAACCGTTACCGAGTCAGGGTATAACATAAGAATAAGCGAAGCAGCAGTATTTAACAAGTAAAAGTATACGTCTAAAAGGGAAATCTTTAATGAAAAGCCTTTATCTAAAGAGAAAATCACAAATTATATTCTTTTGTAAAATATGTTTAAAAACCTTAGAGGATCCTTCATAAACCAATTTAGAATGAATTTGGATAAATCAGTATAAGTAAAAGTTATGAAATAAGTAAAAATCATTATAGTGTCCCACTCGGTAAAACAGTGTAAAGTAGTAGAATCTTGTGCATGCGGGTTATCAATCACATGTGATTGACCTGATAACTGGCATGTTTAACTTGTATTCCCCCCTATAAAACATTTAAAAGCATTTAAAAAGGTGCATTCAGGGGTATGAACTCACCTGATGTAAGTAGGTCCGAAGAGAGTGCTGATTGGGCGTTCGGTGCCACGTAAGGACTTGAACACACTTAATGACCTATTTAACATATGATATCATATGTTCACATACAATTAGTATATTTAATACTAATTAAACAAATATACACGCTCAAAGGAGCGGAAAACACTTTGGCTAAGTGTTTGGGTGTCCCGGGTAGCGTTTAAGGGTGCTAAGGGTCTCCTATCAGTTGTGGGACTTTGCTAAACTCAAATATCAAGTGTGTGAATGGGTTTAAAGCATAAATATGGACCATGTTGGAGTTTACGGCCTAACTCAAGGGAGTTTACGGCCGTAAACTCCCAAGGTCATATTCTTGGGTGTTTAATGCTTCTAGCTTGCTCATTGATTTATTCTAAGCACTTTTCCCAAAAGGCATGAGTGGGTTTGAGGCTTCTAAGGGCATTATATTGGAGTTTACAGCCTAGGAACACTCCCATGGGAGTTTATGGCTGTAAACTCTCATACCTTGGATTTTGTGAAGTCTTAAGCCCTAAATACCTTCCTAGCAATTTATAATGAAGTGTGATGCCATTTTAGGGGATGAAAACTACCATTTGAGTGTGTTTTAGGGAGTTTACGGCCTAGACACTTGCTTGGGCCGTAAACTCCTTTTTACCCCTCCATTTCATGTGTTTAAGCCCTTAAATCCTTCCTAGTATTTTATGGTAAATGTCTAAGGTCGTTTGGGGGACAAAAACCAACCTTTTGGCTTAGTTTGGGGAGTTTACGGCCTAAGCATGTGCTTGGGCCGTAAACTCATTTTTATCCTTCATTTTGATGTGTTTTAGTGATCTAAACCCAAAATACCAAGTCCCTAAATTATGTATGAAGCCTAAGGGTGGTTTGGGAGTGTTTTTGGGGCCTTTTAACATGATTTTGAGGTGTTTACGGCCTAAGCTTGTGCTTGGGCTGTAAACTCTCTTTTGTCCCCTAAATCATTGTGTTTTGATGTTTAAACACTCCTAGGCAATCCCCTAAATTTATTTCCAAGCCCATAGGGACAAGTTTGGGTCATTTTGGCCTCATTTTTGGGTGTTTACGGCCTAAGGAGGTTCTTAGGCCGTAAACTCCTTTTCCATTGCTTCTAAGTCCGATTTTTGGGCTATAAACACAAATCAATATGTTTAGAATAAGCTAGCGTAAGCGGACTTACAATTTGGAAGCGTTTGGTTGCGGATTCGGGGCTAAAACGAGTCTAGAGAGAGAGTATAGAGAGACTGTGTAAAAAGCCTCCAATGGACTCCACTCACCCTTACATAGGGTTTTGAGTCAGGGCTCAGTGGAATTCTACCCGATACTGCCGTTAAACGGGGCTTTTGGTGGCACCCGGTTTAGTGGTCGTAATAATAAACTAATATTTTCCAAGTAAATGGAATATGTGTTATGTATTTTTATTTCCTTTTATCACGACTTAATGGCATATACACAAACACAATTGAAATGTTTATTAAACTTGATGACTTCTCATTAACGGAACTTTTGATCAGTGGAATATTCCGTTAACGATAACGGAGAAATGTAATGGGCAACTTGGGTTGTCAGATCATCCCCCCGTTAGAGGGAATTTCGTCCCGTAATTTAGATCTAGGCAAGGAAGTGGGTATGAATGGCCAAGTAGATGTAAGAGAGTACTTCCTATGTGGTTGTCCTCGCATTCCCAAGTGATCTCTGGTCTGTGTTTGTCATTCCAACAGACCCTCGCGTACAGGATGCGGATTCCGTCTTGTGTAGCTAGTGGGTTCCAACTGGTGTATCTACAAGGTTACGGTTCTCGATGGAGTTTATCAAGATGAGTGAGGCACGAAGAGTGTTGTCGGGAAATCACCTATCAAGTCAAGTCTAAGAAATGGGTCGTCCGGGTGTGAATCCTGTGGTATATCCGAAGGTAGTAGCGGCCTGAAAAGGGTTGGACCATGTCTCCATGAGGATTCTCGGATGGTCCTAAGCTCTCGGAAGGGTAGAGCTTTTCAGTACTTAGAACATAGCATACTTCTATGGCATGATCATCATTGGCGTGATCGCCATTGCGAAGTTCCTAACGTTCTTTCTCATACTGGTAGTGTAGTCCTTCAGGTTGGTTCTTCGAAATCTCGAGGGGTCGTTGGTTTCATGTTTTCTGTCAACTGGCTGATAGAGACTTTCTAGATCGTCGACTGGGTTGCGTGACTATGGTTATTCATTTGCTATAGAGTATCTATCTCGTGCTCGTGAAAAATGAACCTACACTAACGGAGCTTGAGATACGGAAACCCTGAGGGTCGAGGAGATAGGTTTTCACTAAATGAGTGTTGGACTATCTCGGGAGGTAGGTCTATTATCTCTGCGTGAGATAGTATTCGTGGAACACCTAATAGTCCAATGAATCTCTAAGACTGTGGTTTATCCTAGCGTGGAAGATGTAGGTTCCTGCATAACCCTTTGACTAACACCAAGGCTGGTGTCAAGCCTATGATCTCTTCGGGATCTGGGTCATGAGATTTGACGCAGCTACTTTCACACTTGACCAAATATTATGGGCTGCGAAGGTTATCCTGTGGTTCTCGGTATCCTAGTGTTCACTTCGGAGAATGTATTTCATTGTCTACAGGGCGACGACGATTTCCTCCATGCAATAGGGCGGAGGATGATAGGCACTACCTGTCTATAACAGGGTGGGCAAAGTGCCTGAGTAGTTAGAGCATCTACTGCCACTACTCTTCCGAAGGTTTTGGGTTTTCTTGGTCTAGGTCGAATCTAGTGAGTATAAAGTCTTCTCACCCGGAACTTTAACAGTTCAACTCGTAGTGATTTTCTTGACTCCGGCTCCTATTTCATGGATTAGGGTGAAAGTGTTTTGCGAAGTGGTTCGTGGTAGAGCTCATGCTTAGTCTACCCACAAATATCGGGTGTATGCGAGCAGTATACATTTGAGGTCGGCAGGACGTTCAGCTGTGCGACTCCACCCCAAACCCACAACCTAACGAGGAACAGGGAATAGGGAGGAAACACACACCTTAAATCTTTTTGATCTCGATTATATACCACCTTTATGCATATACCTATTTATAGTGGTCAGTCTCATGAGTTCTGTTCTCTAGGTTCACGAACCTAATGTGCGAGGTGCGAAGGGTCTCTCGGGGGAAATCTACGGAGTATGCTTCGGTCAATTGTCGTCTTCTAGAGTCTCTGCAATGTCCTTTGCTTTGGTATTCATCTAAATACGAGGGGTCGGTCGACGGTGCGTGGTACCCTCACTTGGGTACCTTGGAAGGTTTGAGATAAGAGGAACTATTAACGGATCGCATTGGTTTTGTTTATTTGTGTTATGTTCAGGTTCCGAAGAACCTTTATTTGCCGATATGGCTATGGAGAAAACTCTTTTTACACAGCACTATGAATGTATACATGGTTGCATGAAGTCAAACCATGATCAATAGAGTCGTCGAACTTGGCACACTCCAACATGATATAAAGTGAAGATCGATAGAGTCATGTGCCGAACAGGCACACAAGTTCGAGGCGTCTCGGGTTTCGTCCTACGTATCACTACCGCGGATACTTGGACCGGTAGAGTCGACGCAGAACTATAGAGAGTTCTAAGTGTTTCCTAATAGAGTATCTTTTCATGAATGGATTCTCACGAGGCATTTCTATAATCGCCTCACATATACTAGTCATGTATATTTAAGGTGGGGAGGACTGTTGACTGAGCGACCCCGCCCTAAATCCACAACCAAACGAGGAACAGGAAATGAGGCGGCATTCGCTCACTCTAGTTCTATCCATCTTAAATAAACATGGTCGTAACGTATATGTTTAGACACTATAGTTTTACCTAATGAATTTTAAATTTTATAACAGTGCTGCGACTTTCGCCTTACTGGGAAGAATTTACATTGAATTAGTCTTTTAATGTATTTAGTTTAGTTATCCGAGATCGAGAGACGTACCAAAATCTAATGAGTTCCTTGCCGCTTCTCCCTAAGCAGTAGTGTCAGGCTCCTTCTATGTCTTTGTCTTTCCCTTCGGTTGGGCAGTCCTTCTTGAAGTGTCCAAACTCGCCACATAAGCGGCAAACATGAGTGGCCACCGCATTGGCGATTGATGCAATACGTTCCACCGGAGTTCTGCATACACAAGCAGTATGCCCCTTCATTTTGCACCTAGCACAATAGAGTTCCCAAGAGGCACCATGATGATGGTAGCTACACTTGCTACAGTGGGGGAGGTCTCCTAGGTACGATCTCCTTGAGATCGGGAGGGAAGGGTTTACAGGAGTATAGGCTGCCTCAGCTTGTTGTCCCTCTAAGGGTCCTTGAGCCGAGGTACTTCCTTCCTCAAACTTGAGTTTTCTCTTTAGTGGGTTTGGTTGAGGTTCTTGGGTGGCTGAGTATGGAAGAGTGGGTTGATGTTGTCCATTGTCAGGATTGGAATTTCCGACGGGGCTCTTGCTAACATTGGCGGTGTTAGCATTCAGGTGAGCCATGACAGCTGCTATGGCTGCCGAGACTGCAGCTTGAAACGTAGCTTCATCGAATAGGAGAGTAGGTTTCTTACTTGTGGATTGGTTACGCTTCTTCGGTGGCATGGTTTTTCCTACACGGAAAGGAATACAAGGTAATGAGAGACGATGGTTAACCCTGGACATTTCTGTCCTGAACGTATTAGGCATAATATTTTTCCCGTGCCTCGGGTATTGGTTGTCTGAGTGTCGACCTACATCCCTATGATGTAGTCCTGGTAGTCGAAGTGGGTGTATGAGTATCAGAAAGAGGCCATAAGATGCGAGTCATTCCTACTAAGTTACCTTTATACTAAGAAAGGTTTCACTCTCCGGCCTGGAGAGATTTGAGCACAGTTCGGAATGAAGCTGCGGAAAGAGAGGCTCATGAGGGCTTATGGATAAACAACCTCACAGAGGTGTGGGGATCCGCTCTAAGCGTATTACTGGCAACGGGAACAAGGCGATTTACCTAACACATAGCTTGAGCAGTGTAACCACTAACTCACTAAATTGTATTATTTTAAGGGTGTATTAGCGTGACGAACACGAGGAAAAAGACAATTCTCGGGTTCCATATACTGACCCCCTTAGTCTGCCTCGTGTCTTTGACTGCAATCGGCGTTGGTTTCCTTCGGGTGGTTACCTAAGATTCTCTTCGCGTATGGATATATTGAATTTCTACTCCGCCTTCCTTCTGACTCCGACTATGGGTGTCATCACTTCATGATGGATGACTGGAATCTCGGAAGTTTAGGCAAATCTCTTCACTGGTGTCCCTAAAAGAATATGGGCACTTGGTGCATTCAATAGTCTCAACCCAGTTCATTTATTTCCGAACAGGAAATCTTCTAAATGAACTTCTTCGGGGTCGGAATCAACTCTTCTGTTATGCACTGAAGTGGGTAGGGTTTTCTACAGGGTTCGTGCGAGAATGGAAATGTCTAAAGAATCCTAGCAGATTATTAACATTTTGCTGGATGATCCATATCGAGTCCTGCTACGATTACACAGGGTATACAAATCATATATAGCTTAGATCCGATAGGCCTTCGAATATCTGATACTACTCTAGAACCACATCCCAACGAGGAAAAGGAAATAGAGCGAAACCACACATTCTTAGCCTATGGGGTCCTTATTATATATAGCCTTGGGAGTATACCCTCTATAGATGTAGGTATATCAATAGAGATCCTTTTAGTTATTCACGCAAGGTTGTTTATGATTCCTAAAATACCCCTATGGTATTTTAATTCTTGTTTGTTTTCTTATCTTCTGAATGTCATTATGGGATTAGTGTGAATCTTTTAGCGCTCTAAAATACTCTTATAGTATTTTAACTTTATGTTTGGCTCTAGCAAATCCTAGTTGGTAAGTTTCAGACCTGTTGCACACCACAATCACTCCCGAGCACACGTTCATCGCATCTCGAATAAAGGTAGTTGATCAGGTTACATTTATTCCAGCGTACGATTACATAACTGCCCAGATTTGTCTGTAGTGCTCAACATCCGAAGACTTTTATTCTTGTTCTTCTTGTGATACTTGTGTTCGAGTGCTTAGATTCCGGATGTTATTATACTTTGGTAAAATACAGTTATATTTTAAGTATAATTCTTGGTCAGAGTGTTTTATCCCTTTTGTATTTATAGGTTGTATATCTTTTATGAATTGATATACTTAGCTCACTATAAACAATGCTCTGATACCAATCTGTCACACCCCAAAACCGGAACGATGGAAACGTTCTGGGGTGGATGACGTCATGTCTATCTTCATCAACAGCTCCGGACATGTACCTGTCTAATGCTAACCTAAGAATACAAGTTATTTGAAAAGCGAGTATCAGCATTTTTACAAATGCTGGTGAGTTCATAAGCATTTAGTGACATTTCAATCAAATAACTTAAGAAAGTAATAGTTTAAGAGGTTTCAATGTATTAGAGTCCTTTCCAGAAAATCCTATATTTTCTTTAATAAAAGCAGCCTTCTACCAAGACTGGTCAGTGATGTGGGGTAAAAAGTAGTTTTCCTAAATTGCTATCATTATCAAATACTGAATTTGATTATTGAGGAAAGCAACGACATCAGGGAATATCATATGCCTCAGCGGTGAGGACTGCTGACTAAGGCAAAGAACCATAGACTCCAGGAAAGTATCAAACAAACGACACGCCTGGTTCAGTCTAACAAGTGGAGACACAGACCCCAGAAGGTACCCAATGAAGGGTGCAACTAGTAGGGTCTAAACAGTGAATACAGACCGCAGACAATATCTAATGAAAGATACGTCTAGCAAGGTCTAGAACGGTGAACACAGTGAATACCGTGAATACAGTGGATTCTGTGAATACAATGGGTACAGACTCCAGACAGTATCAAATGAAAATTATACATCTTGTAAGGTCAAACAGAGATAACAGACCCCAGACGGTATCGAATGAAAGATACATCTTGTAAGGTCAAACAGAGATAACAGACCCCAGACGGTATCAAATGAAAGATACATCTTGTAAGGTCAAACAGAGATAACAGACCCCAGACGGTTTCAAATGAAAGATACATCTTGTAAGGTCAAACAGAGATAACAGACCCCAGACTGTATCAAATGAAAGAATACATCTTGTAATTTCAAAACAGTGTGACTCTGAAAATGAATTACCAGCATACAGTGTAGATTGCAAGTGAAATATCGTCACCTTAAAGCCATAAATTATAAGGTAACCCAGGATACTCGTAACCATACTGACTAGCGTTCCAGACGCCCTACAAGCATCTATATAATGTGACATTTGTCATCCCTTGGCTTGATAGGCCGTGGACTGTAGCTAGTAGTCAGGGTGCGGGGTTGTCAATCCCGTATAGGCCTATACACACAATGTCCGCTCTCCCTACAGGAGACTCTGGTTACCAACTAGACGACAGAGAAGGCCGCGTCCCGAAGATGCATCCCAAATAGAGGATAGTGTGTTACTAGGAGGGAGTGGGTTTCTAATGTAAGTGTAGACTAGAGGTATAGACTCTTAACTGAATTGACTAAAGAAAACTCGTATGTCTATGCTCGTGTACATAATATATAACTAATGAATTGAACGACCTTCAAATGGACATCCGATCCCACCAGACAACATCTCAACGAAGAAAAGGAAATAGGGCAGACAAGCCTTCCTAAGTCCTTCAATCATTATTTATATGCATCTATACAAGCATAAACATACATCTAACTACGTTTGAGTGTGTATCAAGTGGTATCATTCGGTGAAGTAGAAGTGTACAGTGGAACATCCGAGTTGTGAAGTATAAGTGTACAGAGGAACATCCGAGTCGTGAAGTATAAGTGTACAGTGTGGGATAATCGAATCGTGAAGTATAAGTGCACCAAGTATAAGTGTATCACGAAGCAGAGACGACAATAACTGAAGTAAGAACATCTATCAAGTATAAGTGGAGTAAAGTCGTTATCAAGTATAAGTGAAGAAGAATCGTATCACTAAGTAAGAGCGTGAATAAGTATAAGCGTCATCAAATATACGCGACTATAAGTATAAGTAAAAGCGTTACCGAGTCAGGGTATAACATAAGAATAAGCGAAGCAGCAGTATTTAACAAGTAAAAGTATACGTCTAAAAGGGAAATCTTTAATGAAAAGCCTTTATCTAAAGAGAAAATCACAAATTGTATTCTTTTGTAAAATATGTTTAAAAACCTTAGAGGATCCTTCATAAACCAATTTAGAATGAAACAGTGTAAAGTGGTAGAATCTTGTGCATGCGGGTTATCAATCACATGTGATTGACCTGATAACTGGCATGTTTAACTTGTATTCCCCCCTATAAAACATTTAAAATCATTTAAAAAGGTTCATTCAGGGGTATGAACTCACCTAATGTAAGTAGGTCCGAAGAGAGTGCTGATTGGGCGTTCGGTGCCACGTAAGGACTCGAACACACTCAATGACCTATTTAACATATGATTGTTGGATAAGGTGTCTAAGTCCATAACTATTTCTGGTATGTACTTGACCCGACCCGGCATGGTCCATTTGGGTTGCATGGCACCATGCAATTGGATAGACTAAATGAGAGAAATAACACTTGGAGATTATTAATATATTATAAGTTCTAATATATTAATAATATTATTTTATTAGTTTGATCAAGAATTAATTTAGAATTAATTAAGTGATCAAAAGATAACTAATTAAATATATGGGTTGATTATGTAAATCATCCATATCTTTTATAGTGGACTAAAAGGCTCCATGGACTATCAAGTTGGGTTCCACCCATAGGATGCTCCATGGATGCTCCATGGGAGTTACAAACCCATGGGTCATGGAAATGAAGAGTCATGACACATTAGGGTTTAACCCTAGATGTGTCAACACTATATAAGTAACATGTTCTCCACCTAAAATCGGCTACACTAAGAATCAAGAGGGCTTGGCCGATTTTGAAGAAGTGAGTATTCTCTCATAAGTTCTTCCAAGAGCATTTGGTGTTGTGTGAAGCATTTGAGGCATCACACTTGGGGTGCTAGGCTCACAAGGTTTCAAGGAACACAAACAACAACAAGGTAAGTTATTCTATCTATTCTTTATGTTAAAATTGTTCCCCATGTATGCTAGATAGGAATATAACCTTGGAATTCAACTTTGCATGACAAATTAGACAAACATAGTGATGGGTTTTGAGCATTCTAACACTTCCTAAGTGTACATGCAACCCTAATAACCTTGGATCTATGTTTGTCTTGTTGTTGTTTGTGTTCCTTGAAACCTTGTGAGCCTAGCACCCCAAATGTGATGCCTCAAATGATTCACACAACACCAAATGCTCTTGGAAGAACTTATGAGAGTATACTCACTTCACAAAATCGGCCAAGCCCTCTATTTACTTAGTGTAGCCGATTTGGGAGGAGATCATGTTACTTATATAGTGTTAACACACCTAGGGTTAAACCCTAATGTGTCATGACTCTTCATTTACATGACCCATGGGTTTGTAACTCCCATGGAGCATCCATGGAGCATCCTATGGGTGGAACCCAACTTGATGATCCATGGAGCCTTTTAGCCCACTATACAAGATATGGATGATTTACTTAATCAACCCATATATTTAATTAGTTATCTTTTGATCACTTAATTAATTCTAAATTAATTCTTGATCAAACTAATCAAATAATATTATTAATATATTAGAACTTATAATATATTAATAATCTCCAAGCGTTATTTCTCTCATTTAGTCTATCCAATTGCATGGTGCCATGCAACCCAAATGGACCATGCCGGGTCAGGTCAAGTACATACCAGAAATAGTTATGGACTTAGACACCTTATCCAACAGTCTCCCACTTGGATAAGTCTAGTAACTATTACTGCAAGTATGACTTCAGGAACCGATCGGCAATCGTAGCTCTTTACAAGGTTTCTCGAAACTTGAGAAGATGATGGTACGCCATTTAAGATAAGTGATCATATAATCCTCCGTTCTGGATATCAGTCGGACAAATACATGGAACAATGTCTTACTTATTGTCCAACATTTGTTTCCTGATTTCCGATTTGTTTGACAACGAACTTCATTGAACACATCAATTTAGTTCTGACCGGGCCCGGTGCATAGGTCAAAACAAAATCATCGAGGGGCCCAGATATCAGCTTCTAATCCAAGAAGGAACAGATAAACTTCGACTCATATGTTTGTTCTACTACTCATTGAATTACACACAAGAGCACGATTTTATAACATCGATTTACCAATGCGTTTTTCGTACAATCAATGCATAACCAACTCGTAAGTAACAAATCATATCTCTAGGTTTAAAGACTTATATGATATTACCGTCTCACGATCACTCGAGATAGAATTCCATGAAGTGATTCCAGTGAGCGTGGGTTGAGTCCAATGCTCAGAACTTATGAGCACTCATGATTGTTGTAGCCTTGTCCCAGACCTCTACAACCAATCATGACAGTCTTGATTCATACCTACTTCCGACATATGACCGACTGTGGAGGTTTGAATAATATGTTATACCAAACAAAATTATTCTGGAAGTCAAAACATGCAAAAGAAATATAGTAAACGATCGACAAGAGATAGCAACACTTTACTCATAAATAAAACATTTTTATTCATCATCAAATGTCAATTACACTTTACAAATTTCGAGATTATCTAACTACTAAATCTAATATCATCCTTCAGCCCTATGCTCCGAGCATGCTGGAGATGCTTAACCCGAGTCAGTCCCTTCGTGAGGGGATCTGCTGGGTTCTCATCCGATGATACCCTCTTTGCCACGAGGAGTCCTTCTTCGATCCGATGTCTGATGAAATGGTATTTTCTGTCAATGTGTCTGGATCTCCCGTGATCCCTTGGTTCCTTGGCTAAGGCAACAGCACTTTCACTATCACAGAAAATTTCCATTGGCTCTTTAATAGTTGGTACAACTCCAACGTCTCCAATGAAGTTCCTCAGCCATAACGCCTCCTTTGCCGCTTCGCTAGCTGCAATATACTCTGATTCACAAGTAGAATCTGCCACTGTCTCTTGCTTGGAACTCTTCCGAGAAATTGCTCCTCCATTTAGGGTAAAGACCCAGCCCGACTGAGAGCGGAAGTTATCCCTATCAGTCTGGAAGCTAGCATCACTATACCCTACAACTCTCAAGTCATTACTTCCACCGAGGGTAAGGACCCAGTCCTTAGTCCTTCGTAGGTACTTGAGAATATTCTTTACCGCAGTCCAGTGTGCCTTGCCAGGGTTCCCCTGAAACTTGCTAACCATGCTCAAGGCAAAGGCTACATCAGGTCGAGTACACGTCATAGCATACATGATCGAACCTACAGCCGAAGCATAAGGTACTCGACTCATTTCTGCTATCTCAGCCTCAGTGCTAGGGCTTTGTGTCTTACTCAACTTGGCACTACTCTGGATGGGCAACTCTCCTTTCTTGGAGTCTTGCATTCTGAATCTCTTCAGAACCTTCTCCAAGTAGGTACTTTGACTAAGTCCAATTAGTCTTTTACTCCGATCTCTCAAGATCCTTATCCCCAAAATATAGGCAGCTTCACCAAGGTCCTTCATAGCGAAACACTTTCCAAGCCAGGACTTTACTTCCTGCAGAGTTGGAATGTCGTTTCCTATGAGTAGTATGTCATCCACATACAATACCAAAAAGCTAACTATACTCCCACTAGCCTTGACATACACACAAGATTCATCTTCACTCCTAGAAAAGCCAAATTCCTTGACCTTTTCATCAAAGCAATGATTCCATCTGCGAGGTGCTTGCTTTAATCCATAGATGGATTTCTCAAGCTTACACACTCTATTAGGGTACTCGTTGCTGACAAAACCCTCTGGCTGACTCATGTAAACATCTTCAGCCAACTTTCCATTAAGGAAAGCGGTTTTGACATCCATTTGCCAAATTTCATAGTCATGAAATGCGGCTATGGCTAACAGAACCCGAATAGACTTAATCTTGGCTACCGGAGAAAAGGTCTCATCATAATCCACTCCAGGAATTTGAGAGAAGCCCTTTGCAACCAGTCTAGCCTTATAAGTGTGTACTTTACCATCCATGTCGGTCTTCTTCTTGAAGACCCATTTGCACCCTACAGTCTTTCGACCTGGTACATTCTCAACCAAGTTCCAAACTTGATTGTCATACATGGATTGTATCTCGCTATCCATAGCCTCTTTCCATTTAGCAGACTCGGGGCCTGCCATGGCTTCGTCGTAGCTGTTAGGGTCATCTTGACTTACTAGTGTCTCATCACTAATAAGTGTCTCACCTTCTGCAGTAATATGGAATCCATAGTAATGCTCAGGTGCACTCCTAACTCTCGTGGAACGCCTCAGAGGTACAGATTCGTCAATTGGCTCAACAGGAGTTTCCTCCTCAAGTTGAGGGCTACAGTTTAAAGTTCCTTCACCACTTGACTCTTGAATTTCTTCAAGATCAACTTGCCTCCCACTGTCTCCTTGGCTTATAAACTCTCTTTCTCGAAAGACTCCTCTCCTTGCTACAAAGACCACATTGTCACTAGGTCTGTAGAAGAGGTAACCAAAGGATTGCTGTGGGTAGCCGATGAAAATACACCTCTCGCTTCGGGGTTCGAGCTTATCATGAGTCTCGCGTCTCACGAAAGCCTCGCAGCCCCAAATCTTGATGTGGTCTAGTTTAGGTACTTTACCAGTCCACATCTCGTGAGGAGTTTTGGCAACTTTCTTTGTAGGGACTAGATTAAGGATATGGGCGGCAGTCTCTAAGGCATACCCCCAGAATGAGATTGGTAGCGAAGCTCGACTCATCATGGAACGAACCATGTCCAACAAGGTTCGATTACGCCTCTCAGCCACACCATTCAACTGCGGTGTCCTGGGAGGTGTCAATTGTGAGACAATCCCACATTCCTTTAGATAGTCGAGGAACTCTGAACTAAGATACTCACCACCTCGATCGGATCGAAGCATCTTAATGTTCCTGCCCAATTGATTCTCGACTTCCTGTTTAAATTCCTTAAACTTCTCGAAAGTCTCTGACTTAAGCTTGATTAAGTAGACATATCCATATCTACTGTAATCATCAGTAAAAGTCAAATAATAACGATTAGCATCTCTTGCGGCATGTTTGAATGGTCCACACACATCCGTGTGTATAAGGTCCAACAAACCTTCACCCCTTTCACACGAGCCTGTGAAGGGTGACTTTGTCATTTTTCCAAGTAAGCATGATTCGCAACTATCATTTGAATTTAGGTCAAACGACTCCAAGACTCCATCTTTTTGGAGTTGGCCTATGCGTTTCTTGCTTATATGTCCAAGACGACAATGCCATAATGATGCTTTATCCAAGTTATTATTATTAGGAGAATTAATACACAAAACATTATTTCCTAAGTTATCTACAATAGATACAGCTTCATACACACCATCACAAGGTAATGCTTTAAAATAAAGTACATTATTAAAGAAAGCATTAATCGAACCAATTTCATTATCAAACGAAAAGGTGAAACCTTGTTTGTACAATGCATGAAAGGAAATAATATTTCTTGCCATTTCTGGCGAATAACAACATTTATTCAAATCTAAATTTAACCCACTACTTAGCGATAAAGTATAAACTCCAATCTTGGTGACAGGTGTAACTTTCCTATTCCCCATGATTAAGTTTATTCTTCCTTGCTCCACATTCTCACTTCTTCCTAGTCCCTGCAAGTCACAACAAATATGAATACCGCAACCTGTATCAAGGACCCAAGATTTCGAATGGGGTGAGTTATTAGAAATGATAGTGTAAATACCTGCGTGGTTGGGTTTGACTTTCCCATCCTTCACATCTTGCTGGTACTTTGGGCAGTTCCGCTTCCAATGAGCTTTTTCATGGCAATAGAAGCATTCAGCCTCTTTTGGGTCAGAAGAAGGAGTAATGAAACCTTTCTTGGTTCCACTTGAAGAAGAGCCATCAAGGGTCCGAGCCTTGGTACCCTTTGAAGATCTCTTTCTCTTCCTCCCTCGACTTTGCCCGATTGCCAAGACCGGAGTTGAGTCTGGAGTAGGAGTGATAGCAACCGACTTCTCCTTAAGACCTGTTTCTGCGGTCTTGAGAAGTCCCTGAAGTTTGCTGAGGGTGACCTCTTCCTTGTTCATGTGATATGTCATGCGGAATTGATCATAGCACGATGGTAAGGAGTGCAAAATGATATCTATTGCAAGCTCCTCAGGGAAGTTCACATTGAGCTTCAGCAAACGATCCACATACCTTTGCATTTTCTGCATGTGGCTCGTGACGGACTCTCCGTCCTTCATCATGGTTGTTATCATGGAGCAGATGACTTCGTACCTCTCTTGTCGTGCACTTTGATGGTATCTTTCCATCAAATCTTGATGCATTTCATAAGGGTAGAAGTCTTCATAAGACTTTTGGAGTTCAGTTGTCATGGTGGCTAACATGATGAAAGCCACCTTAGTTGCATCTCTTTCATGAGTATGAAAGTCAGTGATCTCCTGGGGAGTTGCAGTGGACTCGTCAATTTCCTTAAGCTCCTTTTCAAGGACATATTCTTTGTCCTCGTAGCGGGTAATCATCCTGATGTTTCTGATCCACTTATTGAAGTTCGATCCATCAAAGGTGACTTTCCCACACAGACTCATAAGAGTAAAGGAGCCATTAGGATTCGAGCCAGAAGCATTATTTGAAGACATCTGAAAAGAAGAACAAGTTTAGTTTAGATTTAAGAGAGTCCTTAATAAAAAACCCAAATGTAATATTAAGGCTAGGATCCAATCACAATATAATATAACTTAGAAGAGGTATGCCGTAATCTAAGCTATAGCATATTTGAAAGGTAGGTGAATGACGATTCACCAATTTCCACCACGAAAACCGAAATATTAAATATTTAGTTTTTATTGGTTTTAGAAATTCCTAGATTCTTTGAGATCCAATGAACTTTTCAAAGGCATGTTTCAATCTCGGGAGTTCCCTCCAGGTTTTGTGACTGGGATGCCGAGGATCACAAAACGAGGTGTGAAGTAACCATGCAAATCACTTGGTACCCTTCAAGTTTATCACTCAATCGATGTGCCGGTAAACCACACATGCTCCACCGATACTATAATAAACCTTAATTCACCCTTTACCTACCTTGTTAAGTCCAAGTTAGTGTGCCGGTTAACCACACACGCTCCACCAACGACTCAGACAAAGTGTAAAGTGTAATTTCATGGATTAGCACCTTATTCACATTTTTCGTAAAGTAACTAAGATTGGGAATTTAATAAACATTTAGTTACTTTATTATATTCATCATACTTTGAATGAGAATTTATAAGTCCTTGTCTTACCCGTTCGGCTAACGACCCTCCACCAGTCAAGCAAGCGGTGGGTGAGAATATTCACCCATTAAGTCACCATTTTATAGGCAACAACCTTATACCCACCTTATAGACCGGCTTCGTGAATGAGGCGTACTAGCGGTAAGACGACTTTATTCTTATACACATATATATAATTATTAAATTATCATAATATAAGTATAAGGGTTGAATTTTAACTTTTAAAATTCTAGGGGTTGGAACTTAAAGTTTTAACTTAACTTTACTTGTTCCAAAACTTGAGGGCAAGTTTTGTAACTTTCAAAACTTTTCATTTCTTGTAACTTATGAGTTTAATAGAGTAATAAAAATGAAGACTCTTCATTTTATAACTCTTGTGTTTTTCTTAATGGTTTTAACTCAAGTGTGACTCTTGGTTTTCCATAACTTAAGGATAAGTTATGGACTCCATTAAAACACATCATGATCAAGAATTAAACTACCAAATTAGTTACAAATAATTCCTATGATCATCTAAAACATCATAAGAACAAGAACATGAATATGAACACAATCAAAAATTACATAAAACTTTGTAATTTTGATAACTAGTTGTTGTAAATGAATTAGCAAGACATTACACCACCAAAAACAAGTTTACATTTACTAAAACAGTTTAGGGTAATGTTTCTAATTCATTTTCCAGCAACTGAATCGAAATTCTGCACTCATTCGACCCTACTCGCCGAGTTCATGAACATGACTTGCCGAGTTGGTTGAAGATACTCATGGACTCGACGAGTCCCCCCTATAGACTCGACGAGTCCATTCGCAGACAGCAAATTTCCGATTCTGTTTTTCAACTTTTAAGCACAAATAAGAACAAACAAACCTGGCTCTGATACCACTGATGGGTTTTGAGCATTCTAACACTTCCTAAGTGTACATGCAACCCTAATAACCTTGGATCTATTTTTGTCTTTTTGTTGTTTGTGTTCCTTGAAATCTTGTGAGCCTAGCACCCCAAATGTGATGTCTCAAATGCTTCACACAACACCAAATGCTCTTGGAAGAACTTATGAGAGTATACTCACTTCACAAAATCGGCCAAGCCCTCTATTTACTTAGTGTAGCCGATTTGGGAGGAGATCATGTTACTTATATAGTGTTAACACACCTAGGGTTAAACCCTAATGTGTCATGACTCTTCATTTCCATGACCCATGGGTTTGTAACTCCCATGGAGCATCCATGGAGCATCCTATGGGTGGAACCCAACTTGATGATCCATGGAGCCTTTTAGCCCACTATACAAGATATGGATGATTTACTTAATCAACCCATATATTTAATTAGTTATCTTTTGATCACTTAATTAATTCTAAATTAATTCTTGATCAAACTAATCAAATAATATTATTAATATATTAGAACTTATAATATATTAATAATCTCCAAGCGTTATTTCTCTCATTTAGTCTATCCAATTGCATGGTGCCATGCAACCCAAATGGACCATGTCGGGTCGGGTCAAGTACATACCAGAAATAGTTATGGACTTAGACACCTTATCCAACAGTCTCCCATTTGGATAAGTCTAGTAACTATTACTGCAAGTATGACTTCAGGAATCGATCGGCAATCGTAGCTCTTTACAAGGTTTCTCGAAACTTGAGAAGATGATGGTACGCCATTTAAGATAAGTGATCATATAATCCTCCGTTCTGGATATCAGTCGGACAAATACATGGAACAATGTCTTACTTATTGTCCAACATTTGTTTCCCGATTTCCGATTTGTTTGACAAAGAACTTCATTGAACACATCAATTTAGTTCTGAACGGGCCCGGTGCATAGGTCAAAACAAAATCATCGAGGGGCCCAGATATCAGCTTCTAATCCAAGAAGGAACAGATAAACTTCGACTCATATGTTTGTTCTACTACTCATTGAATTACACACAAGAGCACGATTTTATAACATCGAGTTACCAATGCGTTTTTCGTACAATCAATGCATAACCAACTCGTAAGTAACAAATCATATTTCATTCACGAAGACGGTCTATAAGGTGGGTATAAGGTTGTTGCCTATAAAATGGTGACTTAATGGGTGAATATTCTCACCCACCGCTTGCTTGACTGGTGGAGGGTCGTTAGCCGAACGGGTAAGACAAGGACTTATAAATTCTCATTCAAAGTATGATGAATATAATAAAGTAACTAAATGTTTATTAAATTCCCAATCTTAGTTACTTTAGGAAAAATGTGAATAAGGTGCTAATCCATGAAATTACACTTTACACTTTGTCTGAGTCGTTGGTGGAGCGTGTGTGGTTAACCGGCACACTAACTTGGACTTAACAAGGTAGGTAAAGGGTGACTTAAGGTTTGTTATAGTATCGGTGGAGCGTGTGTGGTTTACCGGCACATCGATTGAGTGATAAACATTAAGGGTACCAAGTGATTTGCATGGTTACTTCACACCTCGTTTTGTGATCCTCGGCATCCCAGTCACAAAACCTGGAGGGCACTCCCGAGATTGAAACATGCCTTTGAAAAGTTCATTGGATCTCAAAGAATCTAGGAATTTCTAAAACCAATAAAAACTAAATATTTAATATTTCAGTTTTCGTGGTGGAAATTGGTGAATCGTCATTCACCTACCTTTCAAATATGGTATAGCTTAGATTACGGCATACCTCTTCTAAGTTATATTATATTGTGATTGGATCCTAGCCTTAATATTACATTTGGGTGTTTTATTAAGGACTCTCTTAAATCTAAACTAAACTTGTTCTTCTTTTCAGATGTCTTCAAACAATGCTTCTGGCTCGAATCCTAATGGCTCCTTTACTCTTATGAGTCTGTGTGGGAAAGTCACCTTTGATGGATCCAACTTCAATAAGTGGATCAGAAACATCAGGATGATTACCCGCTACGAGGACAAAGAATATGTCCTTGAAAAGGAGCTTAAGGAAATTGACGAGTCCACTGCAACTCCCCAGGAGATCGCTGACTTTCATACTCATGAAAGAGATGCAACCAAGGTGGCTTTCATCATGTTAGCCACCATGACAGCTGAACTCCAAAAGTCTTATGAAGACTTCTACCCTTATGAAATGCATCAAGATTTGATGGAAAGATACCATCAAAGTGCACGACAAGAGAGGTACGAAGTCATCTGCTCCATGATAACAACCATGATGAAGGACGGAGAGTCCGTCACGAGCCACATGCAGAAAATGCAAAGGTATGTGGATCGTTTGCTGAAGCTCAATGTGAACTTCCCTGAGGAGCTTGCAATAGATATCATTTTGCACTCCTTACCATCGTGCTATGATCAATTCCGCATGACATATCACATGAACAAGGAAGAGGTCACCCTCAGCAAACTTCAGGGACTTCTCAAGACCGCAGAAACAGGTCTTAAGGGGAAGTCGGTTGCTATCACTCCTACTCCAGACTCAACTCCGGTCTTGGCAATCGGGCAAAGTCGAGGGAGGAAGAGAAAGAGATCTTCAAAGGGTACCAAGGCTCGGACCCTTGATGGCTCTTCTTCAAGTGGAACCAAGAAAGGTTTCATTACTCCTTCTTCTGACCCAAAAGAGGTTGAATGCTTCTATTGCCATGAAAAATCTCATTGGAAGCGGAACTGCCCAAAGTACCAGCAAGATGTGAAGGATGGGAAAGTCAAACCCAACCACGCAGGTATTTACACTATCATTTCTAATAACTCACCCCATTCGAAATCTTGGGTCCTTGATACAGGTTGCGGTATTCATATTTGTTGTGACTTGCAGGGACTAGGAAGAAGTGAGAATGTGGAGCAAGGAAGAATAAACTTAATCATGGGGAATAGGAAAGTTACACCTATCACCAAGATTGGAGTTTATACTTTATCGCTAAGTAGTGGGTTAAATTTAGATTTGAATAAATGTTGTTATTCGCCAGAAATGGCAAGAAATATTATTTCCTTTCATGCATTGTACAAACAAGGTTTCACCTTTTCGTTTGATAATGAAATTGGTTCGATTAATGCTTTCTTTAATAATGTACTTTATTTTAAAGCATTACCTTGTGATGGTGTGTATGAAGCTGTATCTATTGTAGATAACTTAGGAAATAATGTTTTGTGTATTAATTCTCCTAATAATAATAACTTGGATAAAGCATCATTATGGCATTGTCGTCTTGGACATATAAGCAAGAAACGCATAGGCCAACTCCAAAAAGATGGAGTCTTGGAGTCGTTTGACCTAAAGTCAAATGATAGTTGCGAATCATGCTTACTTGGAAAAATGACAAAGTCACCCTTCACAGGCTCGTGTGAAAGGGGTGAAGGTTTGTTGGACCTTATACACACGGATGTGTGTGGACCATTCAAACATGCCACAAGAGATGCTAATCGTTATTATTTGACTTTTACTGATGATTACAGTAGATATGGATATGTCTACTTAATCAAGCATAAGTCAGAGACTTTCGAGAAGTTTAAGGAATTTAAACAGGAAGTCGAGAATCAATTGGGCAGGAACATTAAGATGCTTCGATCCGATCGAGGTGGTGAGTATCTTAGTTCAGAGTTCCTCGACTATCTAAAGGAATGTGGGATTGTCTCACAATTGACACCTCCCAGGACACCGCAGTTGAATGGTGTGGCTGAGAGGCGTAATCGAACCTTGTTGGACATGGTTCGTTCCATGATGAGTCGAGCTTCGCTACCAATCTCATTCTGGGGGTATGCCTTAGAGACTGCCGCCCATATCCTTAATCTAGTCCCTACAAAGAAAGTTGCCAAAACTCCTCACGAGATGTGGACTGGTAAAGTACCTAAACTAGACCACATCAAGATTTGGGGCTGCGAGGCTTTCGTGAGACGCGAGACTCATGATAAGCTCGAACCCCGAAGCGAGAGGTGTATTTTCATCGGCTACCCACAGCAATCCTTTGGTTACCTCTTCTACAGACCTAGTGACAATGTGGTCTTTGTAGCAAGGAGAGGAGTCTTTCGAGAAAGAGAGTTTATAAGCCAAGGAGACAGTGGGAGGCAAGTTGATCTTGAAGAAATTCAAGAGTCAAGTGGTGAAGGAACTTTAAACTCTAGCCCTCAACTTGAGGAGGAAACTCCTGTTGAGCCAATTGACGAATCTGTACCTCTGAGGCGTTCCACGAGAGTTAGGAGTGCACCTGAGCATTACTATGGATTCCATATTACTGCAGAAGGTGAGACACTTATTAGTGATGAGACACTAGTAAGTCAAGATGACCCTAACAGCTACGACGAAGCCATGGCAGGCCCCGAGTCTGCTAAATGGAAAGAGGCTATGGATAGCGAGATACAATCCATGTATGACAATCAAGTTTGGAACTTGGTTGAGAATGTACTAGGTCGAAAGACTGTAGGGTGCAAATGGGTCTTCAAGAAGAAGACCGACATGGATGGTAAAGTACACACTTATAAGGCTATACTGGTTGCAAAGGGCTTCTCTCAAATTCCTGGAGTGGATTATGATGAGACCTTTTCTCCGGTAGCCAAGATTAAGTCTATTCGGGTTCTGTTAGCCATAGCCGCATTTCATGACTATGAAATTTGGCAAATGGATGTCAAAACCGCTTTCCTTAATGGAAAGTTGGCTGAAGATGTTTACATGAGTCAGCCAGAGGGTTTTGTCAGTAACGAGTACCCTAATAGAGTGTGTAAGCTTGAGAAATCCATTTATGGATTAAAGCAAGCACCTCGCAGATGGAATCTTTGCTTTGATGAAAAGGTCAAGGAATTTGGCTTTTCTAGGAGTGAAGATGAATCTTGTGTATATGTCAAGGCTAGTGGGAGTATAGTTAGCTTTTTGGTATTGTATGTGGATGACATACTACTCATAGGAAACGACATTCCAACCCTGCAGGAAGTAAAGTCCTGGCTTGGAAAGTGTTTCGCTATGAAGGACCTTGGTGAAGCTGCCTATATTTTGGGGATAAGGATCTTGAGAGATCGGAGTAAAAGACTAATTGGACTTAGTCAAAGTACCTACTTGGAGAAGGTTCTGAAGAGATTCAGAATGCAAGACTCCAAGAAAGGAGAGTTGCCCATCCAGAGTAGCGCCAAGTTGAGTAAGACACAAAGCCCTAGCACTGAGGCTGAGATAGCATAAATGAGTCGAGTACCTTATGCTTCGGCTGTAGGTTCGATCATGTATGCTATGACGTGTACTCGACCTGATGTAGCCTTTGCCTTGAGCATGGTTAGCAGGTTTCAGGGGAACCCTGGCAAGGCACACTGGACTGCGGTAAAGAATATTCTCAAGTACCTACGAAGGACTAAGGACTGGGTCCTTACCCTCGGTGGAAGTAATGACTTGAGAGTTGTAGGGTATAGTGATGCTAGCTTCCAGACTGATAGGGATAACTTCCGCTCTCAGTCGGGCTGGGTCTTTACCCTAAATGGAGGAGCAATTTCTTGGAAGAGTTCCAAGCAAGAGACAGTGGCAGATTCTACTTGTGAATCAGAGTATATTGCAGCTAGCGAAGCGGCAAAGGAGGCGTTATGGCTGAGGAACTTCATTGGAGACCTTGGAGTTGTACCAACTATTAAAGAGCCAATGGAAATTTTCTGTGATAGTGAAAGTGTTGTTGCCTTAGCCAAGGAACCAAGGGATCACGGGAGATCCAGACACATCGACAGAAAATACCATTTCATCAGACAGAAAATTCCATGAAGTGATTCCAGTGAGCGTGGGTTGAGTCCAATGCTCAGAACTTATGAGCACTCATGATTGTTGTAGCCTTGTCCCAGACCTCTACAACCAATCATGACAGTCTTGATTCATACCTACTTCTAACATATGACCGACTGTGGAGGTTTGAATAATATGTTATACCAAACAAAATTATTCTGGAAGTAACATGTTCTCCACCTAAAATCGGCTACACTAAGAATCAAGAGGGCTTGGCCGATTTTGAAGAAGTGAGTATTCTCTCATAAGTTCTTCCAAGAGCATTTGGTGTTGTGTGAAGCATTTTAGGCATCACACTTGGGGTGCTAGGCTCACAAGGTTTCAAGGAACACAAACAACAACAAGGTAAGTTATTCTATCTATTCTTTATGTTAAAATTGTTCCCCATGTATGCTAGATAGGAATATAACCTTGGAATTCAACTTTGCATGACAAATTAGACAAACATAGATCCAAGGTTATTAGGGTTGTATGTACACTTAGGAAGTGTTAGAATGCTCAAAACCCATTAATGATATCATATGTTCACATACAATTAGTATATTTAATACTAATTAAACAAATATACACGCTCAAAGGAGCGGAAAACAGTTTGGCTAAGTGTTTGGGTGTCCCGGGTAGCGTTTAAGGGTGCTAAGGGTCTCCTATCAGTTGTGGGACTTTGCTAAACTCAAATATCAAGTGTGTGAATGGGTTTCAAGCATTAATATGGACCATTTTGGAGTTTACGGCCTAACTCAAGGGAGTTTACGGCCGTAAACTCCCAAGGTCATATTCTTGGGTGTTTAATGCTTCTAGCTTGCTCATTGGTTTATTCTAAGCACTTTTCCCAAAAGGTATGAGTGGGTTTGAGGCTTCTAAGGGCATTATATTGGAGTTTATGGCCTAGGAACACTCCCATGGGAGTTTACGGCCGTAAACTCTCATACCTTGGATTTTGTGAAGTCTTAAGCCCTAAATACCTTCCTAGCAATTTATAATGAAGTGTGATGCCATTTTGGGGGATGAAAACTACCATTTGAGTGTGTTTTGGGGAGTTTACAGCCTAGACACTTGCTTGGGCCGTAAACTCCTTTTTACCCCTCCATTTCATGTGTTTAAGCCCTTAAATCCTTCCTAGTATTTTATGGTAAATGTCTAAGGTCGTTTGGGGGACAAAAACCAACCTTTTGGCTTAGTTTGGGGAGTTTACAGCCTTAGCATGTGCTTGGGCCGTAAACTCATTTTTATCCTTCATTTTGATGTGTTTTAGTGATCTAAACCCAAAATACCAAGTCCCTAAATTATGTATGAAGCCTAAGGGTGGTTTGGGAGTGTTTTTGGGGCCTTTTAACATGATTTTGAGGTGTTTATGCCCTAAGCTTGTGCTTGGGCCGTAAACTCTCTTTTGTCCTCTAAATCATTGTGTTTTGATGTTTAAACACTCCTAGGCAATCCCCTAAATTTATTTCCAAGCCTATAGGGACAAGTTTGGGTCATTTTGGCCTCATTTTTGGGTGTTTACGGCCTAAGGAGGTTCTTGGGCCGTAAACTCATTTTCCATTGCTTCTAAGTCCGATTTTTGGGCTATAAACATAAATCAATATGTTTAGAATAAGCTAGGGTAAGCGGACTTACAATTTGGAAGCGTTTGGTTGCGGATTCAGGGCTAAAACGAGTCTAGAGAGAGAGTGTAAAAAGTCTCCAGTGGACTCCACTCACCCTTACATAGGGTTTTGAGTTGGGGCTCAGTGGAATTCTACCCGATACTGCCGTTAAACGGAGCTTTTGGTCGCACCCGATTTAGTGGTCGTAATAATAAACTAATATTTTCCAAGTAAATGGAAATATGTGTTATGTGTTTTTATTTCCTTTTATCACGACTTAACGGCATATATACAAACACAATTGAAATGTTTATTAAACTTGACGACTTCTCATTAACGGAACTTTTGATCAGTGGAATATTCCGTTAACGGTAACGGAGAAATGTAACGGGCAACTTGGGTTGTCACACCTTGCTAGCTGTATCTTTCATTTGATACTGTCTAGGGTCTGTATTCTCTGTTTTAGACCTTACTAGTTGTATCTTTCATTTGATATTGTCTGGGGTCTGTGTCTCCTTTTGTTAGACTGAGCCAGCCATACCATTCATTCGATACCCTCCTGGAGTCTATGATTCTTTTGCCGTAGTCAGCAGTCCTCACTACCGAGGCATATGTTATTTTCCCTGATATTCTCCGACTTTCTTAAAAAGCAAATCCCATATTTTGATAATGAAAGTGTTTAAGGGATAACTTCTTTTTACCACATAACTCTGACCAGTCTTGGTAGAAGACTGCTTTTTAATCAGAAAATATAGGATTTTCTGGAAAGGACTCTATTTCACTGTATACTTGAAAACTACTACTTATATAAAGTTATTGTATAAAATGACACTAAATACTTATGAACTCACCAGCATTTATAAAAAAAAAATGTTGATACTCACTTTTCAAATAACTTGTATTCTCAGGTCAGCATTAGATAGGTACATTCCAGGAGCTTCTGTTGAAGACGGTTTTGTGCCAAGCTGTGTCTATACTAGTTTCTGTATTACTTTAATGATTCTATACAATGTAAACTATGTAAAACTATTATTATTAATGCAATGGTTGTTGTACTTTGATTACTATACTGCATATGTTGTGATACTTGACATGACGTCATCCACCCCAGAACGTTTCCACCGTTCCGGTTTTGGGGTGTGACAGATTGGTATCAGAGCATTGTTTATAGTGAGCTAAGTATATCAATTCATAAAAGATATACATCCTATAAATACATAGGGATAAAACACTCTGACTAAGAATTATACTTTAAAATATAACCATATTTTACCAAAGTATAAGAAGATTCAGAATCTAAATACTCGAACACAAGTATCACAAGAAGAACAAGAATAAAAGTCTTCGGATGTTGAGCATTACCATCAAACCTGGGTAGTTATGTAATCGTAAGTTTGAATAAATGTAACCTGATCAACTACATTCATTTGAGATGCGATGAACGTGTGCTTGGGAGTGATAGTGGTGTTGCAACAGGTCTGAAACTTACCAACTAAGAATGCTAGAGCCAAACATAAAGTTTAAAATACTATAGGAGTATTTTGGAATACTAATGACTCACACTAATCCCAGAATCATATTCAGAAGATAAGAAACAAACAAGAAATTAAAATACCATAGGGGTATTTTAGGATCCATAGATAACCTTGTGTGAAAAAACTAAAAAGATCCTTATTGATATACCTACAACTATAGAGGATATACTCCCAAGGTTATATATAATAAGGATCCCATAGGCTAAGAATGTGTGGTTTCGCCCTATTTCCTTTTCCTCATTGGGATGTGGATCTAGAGTAGTATCACTTATTCGAAGGCCTATCAGATCTAAGCTATATATGATTTGTATACCCTGTGTAATCGTAGCAGGACTCGATATGGATCACTCAGTGAAATGTTAATAATCGCTTAGGATTCTTTAGACATTTCCATTCTCACATGAACCCTGTAGAAAACCCTATCCACTTCAGTACTTGGCAGAAGAGGTGATGCAGACCCAGAAGAGGTTCATTGAGAGGATTTCCAGTTAGGAAATAAATGAACCAAGACGAGACTATTGAAATCATCAAGTGCCTATATCTTGTAGGGACGACGGTGAGAAATTTCCCTAAACTTCCGAGATTCCCAATCATCCATCCTGAGGCGATGACACTCAGAGTCGGAATCAGAAGGAAGGCGATGTAAAGATTCAATATGTCCATACGAGGAGAGGACCCTATGTAACTACCCGAAGGAAACCAACGCCGGTCCCAGTCAAAAATACGAGGTAGACAGAGGGAGCTAGTACATGGAAATCGAGAAGTGTCTTTTCCTTGTGTTCGTCACGCTAATACACCTATAAAATAATACTATTTAGTGAGTTAGTGATTACACTACTCACGCTATGTGTTAGATAAATCGTCTTTTTCCCGTTGCAAGTAACACGATTAGAGCGGATCCCCACACCTCTATTGAGGTTGTTTAGCCATAAGTCTTCATGAACCTTTCTTCCTGCGGACTTCGTTCTGAACTGTTCTCAAATCTTTCCAGGCCGGAGAGTGAAACCTTTCCCAGTATAAAGGTAACTTAGTAGGAACGATTCCCATCTTATAGTTTTTTCCGATACTTGGACTCCTACCTTGTACACTAGGACTACATCATAGGGATGTAAGTCGACACTCAGACAGCCAACATCCGAGGCAAGGGAAAATTTATGCCTAATACAGTCAGGATAGATATATCCAGGGTTAACCATCGTCTCTCATTATCTTGTGTCCCTTTCCGTGTAGGAAAACCATGCGTCCAAAGAGGCGTAACCAATCCGCAAGCAAGAAACCTACTCTCCTATTCGATGAAGCTACATTCCAAGTTGCAGTCTCGGCATCCGTAGCAGCTGTCATGGCTCACCTGAATGCTAACAACGCCAATGTTAGCAAGAGCCCTATCGGAAATTCCGATTCTAGTGATGGACAGCAGCAACAAAACTCTGTATACCCAGCCACCCAAGAACCTCACTCAAATCCACTGAAGAGAAAGAATCAAAATCGAGGAGGGAAGTACCTCGGCTTAAGGACCTTCCGAAGGGCAACGAGCTGAGGCAGTCAATACCCCTGCCAACCCATCCATCCCAACACCTACAAGAGCATACTTAGGAAGCCTTCCCCACTGCAGCAAGTGCAGCTACCATCATCATGGTATATGTCGGGAACTCTATTGTGCTAGGTGCCACATGTTGGGGCATACTGCTCGCGTCTGCAGAACCCCGGTTGAGTTCATTACATCAACCACCAATTTCGCGGCCAATCCAGTTTGCCGTCTATGTGGTGAGATTGGACACTTCAAGAAGGATTTCCCGACTAAAAGAAAAGACAAAGACACTGGAGGAGTCTAGCTCTAATGCTTAGGGAGAAGCATCAAGGAACCTGGTAGATTTTGGTACGTCTCTCGATCTCAGATAACTAACCGAGAACATAAAAGACTAATTCTAAATATAATTATTTCCCCATTAGGGCGAAAGTCGCAGCACTGTTATAAAATTTAAAATTTCATCAGGTAAAACTAAAATGGCTAAATATATACGTTATGGCCAGGTATAATTGAGATGGATAGACCTAGAGTGAGTGAAGGCCACCTCATTTCCTGTTCCTCGTTTGGTTGTGGATTTAAGGCAGAGTCGCTCAGTCAACAGTCCTCCCCACCTTAAATATACGTGACTAGTATATGTTTGGCGATTATAGAAATGCCTCGTGAGAATCCATTCATGAAAAGGTAATCTATTCAGAAACACTCAAGACCCTCTATAGTTCCGCGTCGACTCTATCGGTCCAAGTATCCGCGGCAGTGATACACGGGATGAAACCCGAGATGCCTTGAACTGGTGTGCCCGTTCAGCATAGGACTCTACCGACCCCCATTATATATCATGTCGAAGTGTGCCAACTTCGATGCCTCTATCGATCATGGTTTGACTTCGTGCGACCATGTGTAAATCCTTAGTGTTGTGTAAAAAACCTTTCTCCATAGCCATTCGGCAAATAAAGGTTCCTCCAAACCTAAACAAAATAAGAATAATAAAAGCTAACGCGATCCGTCAGTCGTTACTTTTATTTCAAACCTTCCAAGGTACCCAGGAGAGGGGTACTGCGCGCTGTTAACCAACCCTCCTTACACAGATAGAAACCGAAGCGAAAGGCACTGCATGTATTCCAGAATTTGATAACCACCCGAAGCGTACTCCGTAGATTCCTCAGAAAGACGCTTCATCCTATTCCATAAAATAGGAGCTGGAGTCAGGAGAACCACTGCGGGTTGAGCTACTATAATGACCACAAATCCGAAATTTGTTGTCATACCAGTTAAGCTCACATGATAACTAACACCCTCAGTTAGTAAAGAGATTAAATTCTGAGTAATGGAACCCTATACTCACTAGATTTGACCTAGACCGAGGAAACTCAGAACCTTCGGAAGAGTAGTTGCAGTAGATGCTCGCACTACTCAGGCACTTCGTCAACCCCGTTACCGATGAGCAGTGCTTAGGATCCTCCGTCCTCTCGCATGGAGGAAATCGCCATTGCCCTGTAGACGATAGACTTCATTCTCTGAAGTAAACACTAGAATACCGATAACCATAGGATAACCTCCGCAGCCAAGAATACTTGGTCAAAATGTGGAAGTAGTTGCGTCAAGTCTTATAACCCAGATCCCGAAGCGATTATAGACTTGACACCTGTTTAGGTGTTAGTCGGTGGGTTATACAAGAGCAACCGCTTTCCGCACTAAAATAAACTAATGCCTTGGAAATTTGGGCATGTCTCACAAGATTCATTGAACTATCAGGTGTTCCATGAATACTATATCATGCAGAGATAGTAGAATCAACCCCCGAGATAGTCCAACATTCGTCTGGTGAAACCCTATCTCCCTAACCCTGAGGGTTTGCGCTAGGGATATCTCAAGATTCATTAGTGTAGGTTCGTTTTGCACAAGATTGAGATAGCCACTCTACAACGAAAAGATACCGTAGACACACAACCCATATGATGATCTAGAAAGTCTCTAAAAGCCAATTGATAGGAAATGCGAACCCAAGGACAACCCGAGCTTCCTAAGAACCAACCTGAAGGACTACACTACCAGTACGAGAGAGAACGTCAGGAAATTCGGAATGGCGATCACGCCAGTGTTGATCTTGCTATAGAAGTACACTATTTTCTAAGTACTAAAAAGCTCTACCCTTCCGAGAGCTTAGGACCATCTGAGAATCCTCATGGAGATTTGGTCCAAACCTCATCAGACCACTACTACTTTTGGATATTCCACAAGCTTCATCCTGGATCGATCCACTCCTTAGACTTGATCAGTGTTGCCCGATGTTATTTTTCATATCCCACTCATCTTGATAGAAACCATTGAGAACCCTAACCTCGCAGATACACCAGTCGGAAAACACTAACTGCACGAGACGGAATCCGCATCCCGTAGGTGAAGGTGTGATGGAATGACAAACACAGACCAGAGTTCACTTGGGAATGCAAGGACAAACATAATAGGAAGTACCCTCCTACCTCTACTCGGTCATTCACACCTACTTCCTTAACTAGACCTGAATTTCGGGACGAAATTCCCTCTAACAGGGGGACGATGTGACAACCCAAATTTTATACTGCTACATTACCCCGTTTCCGTTAACGGAATATTCAATTTTATAAAAGTTTCGTTAATTAGAGGCCGCCAAATAAATAAATGTTTTATTTATTTATATTTATGTCGTTATAGTTGTAATAAAATAAGTAAAAGCATGTAAATTACACTTCTATATTAATTTGGAAAAAGTTAATTTTATTACGACCACTAAATCGGGTGCGACCAAAAGCCCCGTTTAATAGCAGTATTGGGTAGATTTCCACTGAGCTTCAACTCAAGCCCCTATATCTGAGGGAGTTGACTTCATTCCACCCTTTTTCACCCCCTCTCTATAATCTCTCTCATAAAAGCCCGATTTCGTCTGAAATCTGCAAATTTCCGCCTCCAAATCATAAGTTCTTGTACCCTAACTTGTTCAAAACATTATTAGTTGTGGTTTTACCCCAAAAATCGAACTTGGAAGCTGTTGAAAAGGAGTTTACGGCCTAAGATCCTCCTTAGGCCGTAAACCCCTAATAAGAGGCCAAAATGACCCAAATTTGTCCCTAAAAGCTTGGAAACTAATTGGGGATTTAGCCTAGGAGTTTTACACCTTAAAACAATCAATTTTGGGGCATAAAAGAGGGTTTACGGCCCAAGCACATGCTTAGGCCGTAAACACCCTCTAAACTTGTAAAATCAAGTTCCAAACACTCCTAAACCACCCTTAGGGTTAAGACATAAATTAGGGACTTGCTATTTCGGGTTTAGAACAATTAAACACAACGAAATGAGGGGTAAAAAGGAGTTTATGGCCCAAGCATATACTTAGGCTGTAAACACCCCCAAACCATGCCAAATGTTAGTTTAAATCCCCTAAATGGCCTTGGAAAAATAGCTTGAAGCAATACCATTGTTGTAAGGCCTTAAACTTCAATAAAACCAAGGGTAAAGGAGTTCACGGCCGTGAACTCCCATAGAGGTGGTTCATGGGCCGTAAACTCCCATTTGGTCCATATAAATGCCTTAAATCCATTCAAACACATTAGGTTTGGACCTAGCAAAATTCCAAAATTGATATAAGGCCTTAAAGCATCCTAGAACACCCTCACCATGAGTTTACGGCCGTAAACTCATGGGGAGTTATCCCAGGGCCGTGAACTATGTATATAGAGTTTACTCTTGGAGAGTAAACTCCATTCCTAAGCCATTCAAGCCCTTAGATGTTATCCGGGACACTCCAAACACTTAGCCAAAGTGTTTTCCGCACTTTAGGATGCATATACTTGTTTAATTAGTATATTATGTACTAATTGTATGTAAACATATGTTATCATATGTTAATAGGTCACTAAGTGTGTTCAAGTCTTTACTTGACACCGAGCCCCCAACCGGCACCTTCGTCGGATCCACTTACATCAGGGTGAGTTCATACCCCTGAATGAACCTTTTAAATTTTTTACATGTTTTATAGGGGGGGGAATACAAGTTAAACATGCCAGTTATCATATCAATCACATGTGATTGATAACCCGCATGCACAAGGATTTACCACACTGTTAACTGTTTTACCGAGTATGACACTGTAAATGGTTTTCTAAAAACGTATTTACTTGTTCAGCATTTACTTATAATGTTTAATCCAAGTTTCATTTTAAACTTGTTTATGAAAGGTTTTCAAAGGATTTTTAAAGATTTTCAAACTTATTTTACAAAGGAATACCAAGTCGTGATTTTCGTAATGTATAAAGGTTTTCCAAAGTTTTCGTCTATGTTTTTATACTCCTACTTGGTGAAGATACCACTACTTCATTTCGGTTTAGTTAATACCTCTACTTTGTGATACAATTATACTTGATAACGCCTCCACTTCGTGATACGCTTATACCTTGTAAGACACTCTACTTCGTGATACGCTTATACCTTGTAAGACACTCTACTTAGTGATAGGATTATACCTAGTAAGACACTCTACTTCATAATACGCTTATACCTTGTAAGACACTCTACTTCGTGATACACTTATACTTGAGAACGCCTCCACTTCGTGATCCACTTATACTTGAGAACGCTACCACTTCGTGATACGCTTATACCTGATGACACTTCCACAGAGTTAGACGTATGCCTATGCTTGTATAGATGCATATAAATAATGTTTGAAGGACTTAGGAAGGCTTGTTCGCCCTATTTCCTTTTCTTCATTGAGATGTGGTCTGGTGGGATCGGATGTCCGTCCGAAGGTCGTTTGATCATTATTTATATGTTATGTATACAGGCATAGACATATAGGTTTACACTAGTCAGTCCAGTTGAGAGTCACTATCGCTTGTCCAGTATTTTACACTAAATCTCACTATACAAGATACATCCTCAGTACACGGCCTTCTCCGTTGTCGATTTGGTAACCAAAGTCTCTTGTAGGGAGAGCGGACATTGTGTGTATAGATCTATACGGGATTGACACCCCGCACCCAGACTGCTAGCTACAGTCCACGGCCTACCAAGCCGAGGGGTGACAAATGTCATATTTTATACCGACGCTTGCAGGGCGTCAAGATTCTCTAGTTTCAAACAGTATTGTTACGAGTATCTTGGGGTTACCTTATAATTCATGGCTTTAACGTAACGGGTTTTATCCACAGTATTTCGCTGTATACATTGTGTTCACTGTATTGGACCTTACTAGTTGTATCTTTCATTTGATACTGTCTAGGGTCTGTTTCTATTTTAGACCTTGCTAGTTGTATCTTTCATTTGATACTGTATGGGGTCTGTATTCTCTATTTTAGAGCTTGCTAGCTGTATCTTTCATTTGATACTGTCTGGGGTTTGTATTCTCCGTTTTAGACCTTACTAGTTGTATCTTTCATTTGATACTGTTTGGGGTCTGTATTCTCTGTTTTAGACCTTACTGGTTGTATCTTTCATTTGATACTGTCTGGGTTCTGTGTCTCCTTTTGTTAGACTGAGTCAGGCATACCATTCATTCGATACCCTCCTGGAGTCTATGATTCTTTTTCCTTAGTCAGCAGTCCTCACTACCGAGGCATATGTTATTTTCCCTGATATTCTCCGACTTTCTTAAAAAGCAAATCCCATATTTTGATAATGAAAGTGTTTAAGGGATAACTACTTTTTACCACATAACTCTGACCAGTCTTGGTAGAAGATTGCTTTTTAATCAGAAAATATAGGATTTTCTGGAAAGGACTCTATTTCACTGTATACTTGAAAACTACAATTGTATAAAGTTATTGTATAAAATGACACTAAATAATTATGAACTAACCAGCATTTGTAAAAAAATGTTGATACTCGCTTTTCAAATAACTTGTATTCTCAGGTCAGCATTAGACAGGTACATTCCAGGAGCTTCTGTTGAAGACGGTTTTGTGCCAAGCTGTATCTATACTAGTTTCTGTATTACTTTAATGATTCTATACAATGTAAACTATGTAAAACTATTATTATTAATGCAATGGTTGTTATACTTTGATTACTATACTGCATATGTTGTGATACATGACATGACGTCATCCACCCCAGAACGTTTCCGCCGTTCTGGTTTTGGGGTGTGACTACTCATAATTTGGAATGATTGACTTTAGGGTTTGACCGAATGAAAATTTTGGGTTGTCACATCATCCCCCCGTTAAAGGGAATTTTGTCCCGAAATTAATGTTTAAGCAATTAAGTTATTACAAATAACTAAGTAAAAAGATGAGGATATTTCATTTTAATCTGGTCCTCTCGCTCCCAAGTGAATTCAGGTCCCCGCTTTGTGTTCCAGCGAACCTTCACTATCGGGATACGGCTTTGTTTCGTTTGCTTAAACTCTCGATCCATGATCTCTACTGTTTCTTCCATGAAATTGAGGCTCTCGTTGATCTCGATCTCTTCGAGTGGGATTACAAGAGTCTCGTTGGACAGACACTTTTTCAAGTTCGATACGTGGAAGGTAGAATGTACGTTACTGAGTTCGCGCGGTAAGTTAAGTTTGTAAGCTACAGGGCCGATTCTTGCGAGAATCTAGAAAGGCCCAATGTACCTTGGATTTAGTTTTCCACGCTTTCCGAAGCGTATCAAGCCCTTCCAGGGTGAGACCTTCAATAGAACACGGTCGCCCACCTGGAATTCCAACGGTTTCCTTCGTTTATCAGCGTAGCTTTTCTGGCGGTCTATGGATGCTTTCAATCATTCACGGATCTAAACGATCTTCTCCGTCGTTTCCTGACGGCGTCTTCGGTGCTGACAAATTCTCAACAGTTTTGATAAATTGCAAGGGTCCTCAAGAATTTCCACATCACTAATAGTGTGTCTTGGGAAATTTTGACTCTTCAATTCCAAAACTCGTATTTCGAGAACTTTGCGTAACGCTTCTCTGATCGTCTTGGTTCCATGGTTTGTTGTAGGTGCTCTTTATGATTTTCTTCTTACTACGAGGGTAGATAAGTAAGTCATTTACAAGGAGAATGACGAACTGATCCAAGTAAGAATGGCGTACTCTATCCATTAAATTCATGAGTACTACGGGCGTAGTGGTCCTATCCGAGGGGTATCACTATAGACTCGTAGTGTCCGTATCGAGTTCAGAAGGTCGTCTTCGGGACATCCTTCTCTATTACTCTAAACTGGTGATATTCGGATCTCAAGTCCATTTCTTAAAAGTAATTCGTTTCTTGCGTTTGCTCAACCAAGTCATCCATGCGAGGTAGACATAATGATTTCCAATGAGGAAAAGAAGTTAAAGTGGAATCATCAATTCTAAACCTGCAAAACCTTGATTATATGCCACCCCTATGTATACATTCTTCAGCGATAGATCAACCGTATGGATCCTTGGATTGAACTTGACGTATTGTACGGGTGGTACTTCAGGGTGGTTTGTTGGGATTTCTTCGGAAGGGCTAAGAAACATGAGGTTCTCCATGCATGAGTACTTCGGTGACCTGGTATGACGGCTTCGCTGGAAAGGCGATTTCAGAGAAAGAGATGTATGTAAGGAGCTGATATTGTATGGATCAAATTGAATCTAGTTGTATGATAACATCGGAATCATATGGGAACTAAATACATTAGATTTGAACATAAGGCGTTACAGGAAAAACACAACCGTGCAACCATCAACAGAGTTACAGTACCTTAGACTTACTACAAGACTATTGTTGCGAACAAGGTATACTACAAAAGACAAGTATATGCAGCATGGGGGTCCCTTAACTGATGGGATAGTTGTAATGTGTGTTCTTTCTCTATCTAGCATGTATTGTAATGAACTGTGTGTACTAGCTATATTGTGTGTTCTCTCTCTATCTAGCATGTATAGTAATGCACTGACTCATGTATGAACTGACTCATTGTATGATTTATTGTTCTAGTAATAGTATTAGTAACTTCCTAAACTACGCCTATTGTAGTTTACTAGTAATATGACTTGTACTTATGAACATGAACGTATGCCCTTGTTACCCAAGGGTATTGAATTGACTGATAGAACTTTTATGTCTATATATGTATACATAATATATAACTAATATTTAGACGACCATCAGACGGATAAACGATGCCCTAAAGCCACATCCCAATGAGGAAAAGGAGATAAAGCGAGCTAGCCTTCCTTGGTCCTTTAAACACTACTTATATAACTATACATACATAGGCATTCAATTGACAATATTAAAGTATGAAAAGAGTTTAAGTAAAATTATTTGGCATCAGAAGGGTTTGTAAAATAGTTTGAAGCAAAACAGTTTGATA
Organism: Lactuca saligna; assembly: GCF_052625555.1. Classification (NCBI taxonomy): domain Eukaryota; kingdom Viridiplantae; phylum Streptophyta; class Magnoliopsida; order Asterales; family Asteraceae; genus Lactuca; species Lactuca saligna. The sequence goes on from NC_136418.1 coordinate 80,172,428, forward strand.
ACACAGTTTGAAAAGTAAGAAAACCACTTGTTTGGTAGTTATTAATCACATGTGATTGATATAATAACTATATGTATTCAACTTGTATTCCCCCCATAAAATCATTTCAAAACATTTAAAAGGTTAATTAAGGGGTATGAAATCACTTGCGGTGAGTGGATTGGATTGAAGTGTCGGACACGGTGCTAGGTGACAAGTGGAGAATTGTACATACACAATGAGCCTAGTTATCATATAATAAACATATATATAACTAATTAGTCAATTTATAACTAATAAATCAAGTTAAGACACTTTATGACATGGAAACACTTTGTTTCAAGTGTTAAAGGTCACAATGGTTGCATCCAAGTGTTGTAGGGTATGGCTAGTGTGCTTGGGGTTCAAGGAAAACTCCATCATGGAGTACGGTTTTATGGTCCTCAACAAATGAGTTTATGATCATAAACTCATGAGTTTATGGTCATAAACTCATGACATTACGGTCGTAAACTCTCATCTCTTTGACCATCTGATGATTTGAAGCCTTAAAAGTCCCTAGAGGTGTTTGCACTTGAAGTATAAGCCTAAGGAAGAAGTTACGGCAGCATTTCCCTCGTTTGAGGGGTTTACGGCCCTAAGACCATTTCCGTAAAACCTCATGGATCATGGTATTTTTTGGTTTTCAAGTCCTTTACATATCAATGAAGGGATCTATGTTAGTTACTAAGGCATAGGAAGGGACTAGGGTCACTTTTGACCCCTTAAGAAGGGTTTACAGCCCAAGGTGTTCTTGGACCGTAAACACCTTTTGATCTTGGTGTTTCCTCGTGATTTCTTGATGTATGGACATGTAACAAGATTTATAAGACTCTAGGATAGAAGTACTTGCTATGCAGAAGTTTGAAAAGGTGCTTAGGGACCAAGAACACTAGTGTGTTTTCTTAGTGTTCTTGGTGTTTTGAAAATCTAAACAAAACATGAAAATGGATGAATGAAAAGATGTATAATCACTAGTTGTTATGATATAAAAACAATTCAAGTCAAGAAATACTTACATTCTTGGGAAATCGGGTGAAACACGGGATGATAGTTGAGAGAGTTTTGGAGTTGTTCTTGATAATGAAAGTAAGAAGTGAGGAGTTTGGGGAGTAAACTCACTTTTAAGGCATGAGTTTACGGTTTTTTGAGGAACTAACGGTCCAAACATAAAAGTTTGGCTGCGAATTCATTAACTACGTGGTATTTGCGGTTTTGAAATTTCAAGACTCGAGACGGCATTTCCTTTAGTCCGTTCGTTTAAAGAATAATTATTATAATAATCAAATAAAGTTTAAATTTGCTACAAATGAATAAAAATGAAATTGACTTATAATTTGAAGTGATTGACTTTAGGGTTTGACCGAAAGAAAATTTCGGGTTGTCACATCATCCCCCCGTTAAAGGGAATTTCGTCCCGAAATTAAAGTCTAAGCAAATAAAGTAGTTACAGATAACTAAGCGACTAGATGAGGATAATTCAGTTTCATTTGATCCTTGTGCTCCCATGTGAATTCCGGTCCTCGCTTGGCGTTCCAGCGAACGTTCACAATCGGGATACGGCTTTGTTTCGTTTGATTGACTTCCCGATCCATGATCTCTACTGGTTCTTCCATGAAGTTGAGGCTCTCGTTGATCTCGATCTCGTCAAGTGGGATTACAAGAGTCTTTTTTGACAGACACTTTTTCAAGTTTGATAGGTGGAAGGTAGAATGTACGTTACTGAGTTTGTGCGGTAAGTTAAGTTTGTAAGCTACAGGGCCGATTCTTGCGGGAATCTTAAAAGGCCTAATGTATCTCGGATTGAGCTTCCCACGCTTTCCAAAGCGTATCAAGCCCTTCCAGGGTGAGACCTTCAATAGAACACGGTCACCCACCTGGAATTCGAATGGTTCCTATGTTTATCCGCATAGCTTTTTTGTCGGTCTCTGGAGGCTTTCAATAGCTCACAGATATGAACGATCTTCTCCGTCATTTCCTGTATGATCTCCGGACCTGTAAGAGTGTTGTCAAGAACTCATCCTTTAGCTAATTGGGTATCACCCACCTCAGCCCAACACAGAGGGGATTTGCACTTTCAGCCATAGAAGGCCTCGAATGGAGGAACCTTTATGCTCGTGTGATAACTGTTGTTGTAGGAAAATTCGACAAGGGGTAAATGAGTATCCCATGCTTTCCCAAAGTCGATCACACAGGCTCGCAACATATCTTCCAAGGTTTGGATAGTTCTCTCACTTTGCCCATCGGTCTGTGGATGGTAGGCTATACTCATGTCCAGCCTAGTTCCTAAGGAACTTTGTAACGACTGTCAGAACCTCGAAGTGAATCTACTATCTCTGTCTGAGATAATGGATAAGGAAACACCGTGCAGTCGTACAATCTCCCTAATGTAAGTTCTTGTAAGCTTCTCCTTCATGTTTGTTTCTTTGATCAGCAGGAAGTGTGCAGACTTGGTCAATCTATCGACGATGACCCATATGGTATCAAGTCCACCCGTTGTCTTGGGCAACTTGGTTATGAAATCCATAATAATCCGCTCCCACTTCCATTCCGGTATCTCCGGCTATTGTAGTAGATTAAAGGGTTTCTGGTATTCGACCTTAACCTTGGCGCAAGTAAGGCATTTACTCACGAAGGTAGCAATCTCTGCTTTCATGTTAGGCCACTAGTATAATTTTTTAAGATCCAGATACATCTTATCTGATCCTTGGTGTACAGAATAACGAGTGTTGTGCGCCTCGTTCATGACCAAGTCTCTGAAACCACCTAGTTTCAGGGTCCAGATTTGATCCATGAAATAATAAGCTCCGCCACCCTTAACCTCCAAGTTCTTATCCATCCCTCTCACGGATTCACCCGCCACGTTTTCAGGTTTCAAAGCATCGAGTTGAGTTGCCTTAATTTGTGTGGAAAAATGTGAATGGATAGTCATAGTCAATGATTTGACTCTATGACCAGAATATTTTTTTCGACTTAGGGCGTCAGCTACTACGTTGGCTTTACCCGGATGATAATGAATTTCGCATTCGCAATCACTGAGTAGTTTGACCCACCGTCATTGTCTCATGCTGAGCTCCTTCTAATCGAATATGTGTTGCAGGATTTTGTGGTCTGTAAAGATGGTGCTTCTCATTCCGTACAGGTAGTGTCTCCAGATCTTTAGAGCAAACACAACTGCTCCCAGTTCAAGATCGTGCATCTTGTAGTTGACCTCATGTGTCTTCAGTTGTCTCGAGGCATAGGCGATGACCTTACCTCGCTGCAATCAGAACACATCCAAGCCCTTGATTCGATGCATCACATAAGACTACGAAGTCTTCTATCCCTTCGGGGAGGGATAGTATTGGTGCAGTGCACAAGGCTCGTTTGAGCGTTTGGAATGCTCTCTCCTGCTTCTCTTCCCAGTCAAAGACCACACCCTTGTGGGTCAGTGTTGTAAAAGGTTTCGCTATGCGGGAGAAGTTCTGAATGAACCTGCGATAGCAGCCAGCGAGGTCTAGAAATTGACGAATTTCTGTAGGCATCTTCGGTGCTGACCAGTTCTCAATGGCTTTGATTTTGGAAGGGTCCACGTGTATGCCCTCTTCGCTAACCACGTGCCCTAACAATTCAACTCGTCGGATCCAAAATTCGCATTTCGAGAACTTCGCGTAGAGCTTCTCCGAACGTAATGCTTCCAGGACTTGTCGCAGATGTTGACTACGCTCCTCATTACTACGAGAGTAGATAAGTATGTAATCAATGAAGACGATGACGAACTGATCCAAGTAAGGACGACACACCCTATTCATTAAGTCCATGAATACTGTGGGTGCGTTGGTTAATCCGAATGGAAACACTACGAATTCGTAGTGTCCATAACGAGTTCGGAAGGCTATCTTTGGAACATCCTCCCCTAGCACTCGTAGTTGGTGATATCCGGATCTTAAGTCGATCTTTGAAAAGAATTTTGCCCCTTGAATTTGATCAAATAAGTCGTCGATTTGAGGCAACGGATAACGATTTTTGATGGCCAGTTTGTTGAGCTCCCTGTAGTCGATGCACATACGAAATGATTCATCTTTCTTCTTGATGAACAAGATTGGAGCTCCCCAGGGTGAGAAGCTTGGTCTTATAAAACCCTTGTTGAGCAGTTCGTTAAGTTGACAGGATAATTCCTACATCTCTGCAGGTGCTAGACGATAGGGAGATTTGGCTACGGGGGTAGCCCCTGGAACTATGTCGATTCGGAACTCGACTTGATGTTTAGGAGGTAATCCTGGGAGTTCTTCTGGAAAGATGTCGGGAAAGTCGCGTACTATTGGAATGTTCTGAATGTCTTTCGTTTCTTGGGTCACATTAACTACATGAGCAAGGAATGCTCAACATTCCTTCCGCAAGAATTTCTGAGCTTGAATGCTCGAGATGATACGAAGGTTCGTGCCGGGTTTGTTGCCATAAACTATTAGGGTTTTGCTAGATGGTAGATTTAGACGAACAACCTTTTCGTAACACATGATGTCGGCATGATGAGAACTCAACCAATCCATGCCGATAATGACGTCAAAAATTTTAATCAAGACTGGCATGAGATCGATCGAAAATGAATGGCTATCTAAACTTAGGGTACACCCTATGAACATACTGCTAGTGCTCTCTGTATCGCCATTAGCCATTTCTACAGTGAACGGTTCTTTAAGTGCTCGTGATTTTTGCTTAAGTAAATGAGCAAATTTTTGGTTCATGAAACTTCTCTCCACTCCACTATCAAATAGAATGCATGCATAAGCATTATCGAGGAGAAATGTACCAGTGACCATTGTGGGGTCGGCTATTGCTTCCTCATGACCTATGGCCAGAACTCTTGCCACTCCACTGGAAAACCCTACCTTTGGGCAGTTCCTTTTGTAGTGGCTTACCTCGCCACATTCGTAGTAAGCTTGGCCCACTTCAGTGTTGGGGTCTTGGTTGATTGGCTTTGCCGGAGCTTTATAGAAACGGGCAGTGTGCCCCTTTCCTGTTGTAGTTCAAACACTGCATTTCCCGGCAGGCACCGACGTGATGGAAGTTGCATTTGTTGCACTTGGGAAAACTTCCAGCGTACTGCTTTACCGGAGCAGCAGCGGCAGGTGCTATCGCAGCATGTACTACCACGACCTGCTGCTTTTCGGCAGTCTTTGACTTCTTTTTGTCACCCCAAAACTTCCGCATGGAATCAGCGGTTCTTGCAGGTTTTGAGATGGCCATGGTTGTTGTTGTGGCCGGGGAACGAACCCCATGGTCTATGAGCCGATGTGCCAATCGTTTGGCACTATCAAATGTAGCGGGATGTGATGCCAAGACATTTCCCTGGTATGGTGGCACCAACCCCCATATATATCTCTTAATTTTTCCCCTCTGTATGAACCATGTTGGGACAGAGGGCCACCAGTTCACAGAATCTGGTGGTGTAGGCGGTGACGTTGGAGCCTTTCATGGTTAGGCTCCACAGTTCTTCCTCCAGCTTCTGGATCTCGCCCCTCAGGCAGTACTCCTCAATCATGAGGTCTTTCAAAGTTTCCCAACCCATATCGTTAGCCTCTATAAGAGATAGCGACTTAACATGGCTATTCCACCATGTTAGGGATTTTGTTTCAAAGGTGCAAGCAGCGAAGTTGACCTTTCTCTCTTCTGGGCAGGAGCAAATTTTGAAAACCGATTCGATTTTCTCAAACCATTGTGAGAGGGAAATGACTCCGCCAGTCCCCTTGAAGGACAATGGCTTGCAGTTGGTGAAGTCCTTGTAGGAGCACTCTTTCAAGCACACAGGGATTTCACCATGAGTAGATAGGACTGGGGTTCCTCCTCCAGTGGAACCTGATGAGTGATATTGAGCCATAGCTATAGCCACAACCGCAACTACAGCAACATTTAGAGTTGTTGTGTCGAACTGAGGAGTAGTTGGTTGAGGAGGTGGAGGAGGTGGTGTTTCGTTATTAGGGTTACGCCTTGGATTTCTGTGAGGCGGCATGTTTCAACTATAAATTGAAAAGATAAAAACAATGTTAAGAATTCAACAGTATAGAGAATGAATGTGTCTCATGAACTAAATCGCCATAGTTCAACAACAGGTGATAGTATGAGTTTTCTAAATAAACTAGATAAGATGCCAAAATTACTATTACTAATGATGTATATAAGTTTGGGAAAAATGACCTAACTGAAGGTCTTACATCATACCATAGGGTAAATATTGACAGTTTAGTAGTCTATTAAAGTACTTGAAAGATAGGAATATTTTACAGACAAATGCTTCATAGAGCACGGATAAGAAAGGCTATTCCTTAATCAAAAGAGAAGGCGTGCTAGACATCTTCTAACGGCGATGGGAATTCCTCGGGCGAACCCTAAGGTCTTCCATCTGACAGACCACTTCTTGTAGGTGTCGTTCATGAGCCCTCTGGCGAACTCGAAGTTCTATGACTTCAGCTCGAGAGGCAGCTAGTTGATGCTGTAGAGTCTCATTGGTCCTCTTGGTTCTTTCCATTGCTTCTTCGAGATGGCGAATGCGGACCGTGTTGACACCAGTGTTGGCATCAATCTCTACTACTTGGCCGATGGCTACTCGGCCTTGTTCAACATTCCAAGCAATCCTACGGACCATAAGTGGTAGGGATCGGTCATCTGAGCCACCCTCGCTTATGTTGAAAAAGCTTCGGGCCCCATTGTAGGGTAAGGGTTGACCTTGTTCATCGCTCCAGCGATTCAAGTTTGTTACCCACAAGGGTGTGGGACCTTGAAACGCAGGTCGAGGGTTGTTATTTAGGGCTTGACCTGCTTGAGGTAGGTTGTTGACTTCGGGCTCGGAGTCAGATCCATCCGAGAAGCCTTCTGTTTGATGATCATCCAAAGGAATTTGATGCTCATCATCGGACTCTGCTTCAAACCATCCAGCATTGCTGTTGGGTGGAAAGTACGGGTCGTCATGATGATGGAATCCAGCCATGATATCTATGCGAGAAAATGGGTAAGGAAATAATTAATAGACGAACTAACTAGATAATTATTAGGTGATCTTTATCAGTTACTCCAATACTTTTCTAGGCATACCAGTTATATGTATTCCGGAACATGATAGACCTTCGAATCAGTGATCCTAACTCTAAGCCCACAACCAAACAAGGACAGGAAATAAAGCAAAGATTCCCAGATTCTTAGTCTATGACATCCTAGGTACATATAACCTTAGTGTATCCACTTGACAACCATTGACATATTAATAAAGACCTTTAGTTCTCAGATAAGTAATTATAGTAACACAGAATACTCCTATAGTATTTTAAGTTTAATGTTATGTTCTACTGTTCTTATTGTAGTAGTGTTGGTAAGGTTTTAGACTTGTTGCAACCTCACAACCATCCTTAGGCACATGCTAGTCACGCCTCGGATAATGTAGTTAATTAGGCTACATCTTCCCAGGGTTGACCATATGTCTTTAAGTCAACTTGTGTTGTCGAACAATCATAATACTTTTGTTCTGTCCTAGTGACACTTGAATTTAGTATGAATGCAGGTATGTATACTTAGTTAAATATAATATTATTTAAAAGTATAAACTCTTAGTTAGAGCATTTTAATCCCGCTTGTGTTTATAGTTTGTATATATTTTATGGGTTGATACACTCAATTCACTATAAACAATGCTCTGATACCAATCAGTCACACCCAAAAACCTGAACGGCGGAATCATTCGGGGGTGGAGGACGTCATGTATAGTATCACAAAAGTGCAAAGTAGTAAACAATCAACAACATCATCTATTGTATTAATAATATATTTTCATACAAATGTGTTCTGTCAAGTTATAGACACACCAAAAGTACATCAAACGGAGTCTTGAACAAGCTCCATCTTCTTAGAAACCTGGCACCGGTACCTATCTACTAGTGACCTGAGAATACAAGTTATTTTGAAAGAGTTTATTAGCTTTAAAGCTGGTGAGATCATAAGTATATAAGTGTATGAGTTTGTATGAAAGAATTTGTAAGATGTTTGTAAGATGTAATGTATAAGTTTTGTAAAGTTTGTATTTGTTTGAACACTCCTAGAAAACCCTATGTTTCCTACTAAAAGTAGCCTTCTACCAAGGCATCTAGTAACTGTGTGTGTCTCTTGAAAGAGTGTGTATTTTCCCAAATCCGACTATCATTAACCAAAAATATAGTTTTTACATTACCGTGCATCGTGTGAATGTTCACGAAGTGAATGTAATGGGAGAATTATTATAGTAGTGTAGTATTGTATTAAGTAACTACTACTGTACTAACTTCCTTAAACCAATTGTTATTTAAAGTACCATGTGATCGGCCTGTACCCTGCTACCGACTCAATAGTAAAACAACGATGTAATACGCCGTAAGAAATGACATTTGGCACCCGTAGACTTGTAAGTTCCACTGTAGCGAGCAACAAGGTGTAGGATAGTCAATCCAGTATAGATCTATACGCAAATTCATAAGCTCCCCAATTAAGGAGATTCTTGATACAAAAACGGTCATGGCAGGTAGTGCCTTGCCCCGTTTAGTGGCTCACAAAACTGCATGAATGTATATGTAATGTATGTGCTAGTTGTAATGTGTGTTCTTTCTCTGTCTAGCATGTATTGTAATGAACTGTGTGTACTAGCCGTATTGTGATTTATCTCTCTATCTAGCATGTATAGTAATGTACTAACTCATGTATGAACTGACTTATTGTATGATTTATTGTTCTAGTAATAGCATTAGTAACTTCCTAAACTACGCCTATTGTAGTTTACTAGTAATATAACTTGTACTTATGAAAATGAACGTATACCCTTGCTACCCAAGGGTATTTGTAACACCCCGAAAACCGAAGGCAGAAACATTTCCGGGGTGGACTACCACGTTGAGTATCAAATCCAATGCACATAGTAAGTCAAGTAAAACAACCATTACATTACATAATAAAAGTTTCAAAGTTGTTTCAAAAGTAAAGTTTGTACAACTGTGATACATAGTATATATAAGAAAATGAAACGGATCTTCATGTACACCGTCTTCAAGCAAAAAGGATCTTCGAGTACCTGTTCTAACGCTGACCTGAGAACACAAGCGGTTTGAAAATCAGCATAAAGCTGGTGAGTTCATAAGCGGTTTTTGTTTGTGAAAATGTTTCGAGTTTCCTTCCTGTTTCTGAAATGTTATATGCACCAAGAAAATCCCATATTTTCTTAATAGTTGGTTATTGTTTCACAAATGTATAGTATAGTAAGTTTGTACACTGAAAACATGTTTATTCATGTGAAAATGTATAGTTGGTTATCTGACTTGTTAAATTGTTCTGTTTACTTATCATGTGTTACCAGGAAAGTCCCATACTTTCCTTTTTGTATGTTACAAATTGTAAAAGATGTAATGTTATCCAGTTTGTTACTCTTTCTAGTTATGTGAGTGTTACCCAGGAAAGCCCCACGCTTTCCTGCATGTTGGTTTCTAATGTAAACGATGTTAAAGATGTAAAAGATATAAAAGATGCATAAAGTGGTTCATTATTACTATAAGTAAATCTCTGTTATCCTAATTGTGAGTTCCATAACCATACAATAGACTAAATCCTGTGGCAATAAGTAGTCCACATGTGGCAATAAGTCATCCACATACTTATGACTTTCGTCACCCTTGAACCATTTCGGTTTGGCTGTAGCTAGCAGCCAGGTGTGGGGTAGTCAGCCCAGTATAGATCTATACACTCAAGTCACGCTCTCTAAATACCAGAGATTCTGGTTATGGGTATAGTCCTCCACTCGCGTATCTCGGTAGAGTGTTCTCCGAGGACGTGTCTCCAATCATACAGGATTAACAAATTTACTAGTAATAATATGATAGTCCTTCACTCGCGTATGTGTGTGGAGTGTTATCGAGGATAAAACAGTGTACAAGTATTATGTTCAAATGTTTAATGTCATGCTTTTAACTAATAAAATATGGAAAACCATTTGTGAAATAATTGTAAAACATAACAGTTTAAGGACCTATTTCACAAATATATGTTATGTGATCTGTGTGTTCAAATGATTATCAGTTGTGGTAATCAGTTATAAAAGCATATGAAATATGAAATACACATTAGAAAACATAACTTGAGTACAAGAATCCTCTTGTACTTTGCTTGTGTTCCCCCCCTGAAAACAGTGAAAACAGTGAAAAAGGGTAGGGGTATGAACTCACCGGACTCGGAAGTGCGTCGGTTTCGAATACTAGACGTTGGTTCGGGGTTTGATTACTCGCGATGTCCCTATGTAAATTGAAATAATATCCATATATATACAATTAGGGATACATTCACTAATCATATGGAACATTACACTCCAACGAGATTAAACACCTCAAAACGAGCGTTTGGAGTGACCCGGGTGACATCTCCGGACGTGTAATGGCACTAGGGACTTGGGACTTGAGTTTACTCCCTAAGAGTAAACATTTCAAAGAGTTTACAGCCATTGAACACACACATACATGAGTTTACATCCGTAAACTCATGTGGGTGTGATTTTGGGTGTTTAATGGCTTAAATGGACATGGGGATTGTTGGAATGGATTTCTAAAATGCCTTGGAATTGATTGAATGAAAGTATAACACTTAAAAGGGAGTTTACGTCCACCCCATAAGAGTTTACGGCCGTAAACTCACCTATGGCCAAGGAAAATTGATTTGAGCTTCAAAGGACAATCACATGTGATTCTAGTTAATTTTCCAAGCCTTGTTATGAATTTAGAACATCATTTAAGACACTTATTGGAGTTTACGGCCTAGAGGTATGTTCTAAGGCCGTAAACTCTCCTTTACCCATGAAAAAGATAGTTTTTGATGCTTAAAACAATCACATGTGATTCTAGAAATTTATACAAGCCATTTGAGTGTATTTGATGCATCATTAACATAGTTTGATGAGTTTACGGCCAAGGGTATTCTCCTAGGCCATAAACTCCTATAAATGACACTTTTGATGTGTTTCAAACCTTTAAACTATTTTTAGATGCATCTAGATTTTACCACAAAGCCATTGGTTGAGTTTCAAGGCATTTGGACATGTTTTAAGGCTCTAAATCCCCAATTAAGAGGAGTTTACGGCCCAAGAATATGTATTGGCCATAAACTCTCTTTTTTCCCCCAAAAATCATGTTTAAGGTGTTTAGATGCTAAAACCAATGTCCCACAAGTCATATCTAAGTCCCAACTATGATTTGGAAGGGTTAATTGGCTCAAAAACCCCTTGAATATGAGTTTACGGCCCAAGAATGTGTCTTGGCCATAAACTCACTTTTGTCCCTTAAAATCAATGTTTTAATTGTTGTAAGTCCTTTCCATTAAGCTATTAAGTCATACCTAATGTCCAACAATGCTAAGGAAGGGTTTTAGGGCTTAAAAACCCCATTGATAGGAGTTTACGGCCCAAGCTAGTTCCTTGGCCGTAAACTCATGTTCTTGGTCCCAAAACACAAATTAAACACAAATTTGAAGGCTAAAGAGGTTGAATAACAAGTTAGGGGTGTTACCTCTTTGATTTCAAGCCTTAAATCTTTGTTTTGGACCTTGATTTTGGGATGAGGAGAGAGGTTGTGAGAGGTATATGAGAAGTTGACCAAAGGCTTCAAATGGAGGCTTAAACACATTTATATAGTGTTTAAGTTTTGGACACGGTGGAATTCTACCCGATACCGGCATTAGACGAGGCTTTTGGTCGTACCCGATTGAGTTACCGTAACCCGATACGGTAATTTCTAGAAATATTCCGATCACTAGAATTGGATGTTAGAATGATTTCTAATTTTATTAAGACACCCATTAAGTCATTTTAAATGTGTACTAATTAATGACTTAATTATACGGAAGATCAGAAATCGAATTTGGAATGACGATTGGTTGCACGAATTGTACTACGAAAGAGTTACAATAAATGATACGGAAATTTCGGGTTGTTACATTATCCCCCCGATAAAGGGAATTTCGTCCCGAAATTCAAAGTTTAGAACATAAGACAAGATACAAATCATGGATCAAAAAAGAGTTGTGGATAATTCTGTTTCATTGAATCTTCCCGTTCCCAAGTGAATTCCGGTCCCCGCTTGGCATTCCAGCGAACCTTCACTAACGAGATGCAACTCTGTTTCGTACGTTTGACTTCTCGATCCATGATTTCGATCGGTTCCTCCACAAAGTTGAGGTTTTCATTGATCTCGATCTCGTCTAAGGGAATTGTTAGGGTTTCATCGGATAGGCACTTTTTGAGATTTGAAACATGGAAGACAGGATGAATGTTGCTGAGTTTGTGAGGTAAATGAAGTTTATAGGCAACTGGACCGATCCTGGAGAGGATCTCAAAGGGTCCAATGTACCTTGGATTAAGTTTCCCACGCTTACCAAAGCGTACAGTGCCTTTCCAGGGCGAGACTTTTAACAGGACACGGTCTCCAACCTGGAATTCTAGTGGTTTCCGACGATTATCAGCGTAACTCTTTAGACGATCACGTGAGGCTTTCAATCGGTTACGGATTTGAATGATCTTTTCGGTGGTTTCGCGGATGATTTCAGGACCAGTGAGAGCACTGTCGGGGACTCGACTCCTGGCTAACTGTGTATCCCCTACCTCGGCCCAGCACAGAGGGGATCTGCACTTACGACTGTATAGGGCTTCGAACGGAGCAGCCCTAATGCTGGTGTGGTAACTGTTGTTGTATGAGAATTCGATCAAAGATAGATGTGTGTCGCACGATTTTCCAAAGTCAATGACACATGCCCTAAGCATGTCCTCCAGGGTTTGGATTGTTCTCTCACTCTGTCCATCGGTCTGAGGATGATACGCCGTGCTCATATCTAGTTTGGTTCCAAGGGCTTTCTGGAGGGACTGCCAGAATCTGGAGGTAAACCTGCTATCTCGATCAGAGATAATGGATACAGGTACACCGTGTAGACGCACTACCTCCTGGATGTAGATTCGCACGAGTCTTTCCATCTTGTATGATTCTTTAATCGGAATGAAGTGAGCGGATTTTGTCAAACGATCGACAATTACCCAAATGGTATCGTACCCACTAGAACACTTGGGCAGTTTGGTGATGAAGTCCATGGTAATCATCTCCCATTTCCACTCGGGGATCTCGGGTTGTTGGAGCATACCTGAAGGTTTCTGATGTTCAACTTTGACTTTGGCGCAAGTAAGACACTTGCCCACGAATGTAGCTATCTCAGCTTTCATGTTTGGCCACCAGTATTGTTTCTTGAGATCCAGGTACATCTTGTCCGAACCCGGGTGAACAGAGTATTTGGTTCTATGTGCTTCCTCCATGACTATTTCCCTGAATCCACTGGATTTGGGAATCCAGATTCGATTCATGAAACAGTGAAGTCCATCACCTCTGATCTCAAGTTTCTTTTCCATTCCTCTCAAGGTTTCATTTGACATGTTCTCGGGTTTGAGCGCTGTTAATTGGGCTTCTCGAATTTGTATGGGTAAGTTGGAATGGATGGTCACTGGAACGTCTAGTGGAGACTCGATTCCACGTGGAAGCATGAAGATCCAAAGCAGTAAACTCGTCCTCGATTCCCTTACTAACTTGCAATTTGAGTCCAAATCTTTGAATTTCGGGATGAAATTCCCTCTAACGGGGGGATAATGTAACAACTCAAAGTTTTCCATCGTCGAAAACTTGTTCTACCCGTGAGACTTCGTCGTCAATCGATTCGTTCCGTTCTCGCTTCGGGTTAATTAATTAAATTTATATGTTACTATAATTAATTGAGTGTCCAAACCTCTTGGAACTCATGAAATTAACCCAAAAGTGTTCCTTTCAAAAAGTTGGAAACATTCCCGCCGGGTGACGGTAACTTAATCGGGTACGACCAAAAGCCCCGTTTAATGCCGGTATCGGGTAGAATTCCACCGCGTGCAAATTTTAGGAACTATATAAATGTGTTTCAGCTTTCATTTGAAGCTTTTTCCTTCTCTCTCTACTCTCTCTCCAACCTCTCTCCTAAATCCAAGTTTAAAGGTCCAAAACAACAATTTTGAGCTCCAAATCTTTGAGGTACTTCCTTTAGCTTGTTATGTAACATACCTAGCCTTCAAATTCGAGTTCAAAGCATAAAATATGACCATAATCATGAGTTTACGGCCCAAGAACCATCCTAGGCCGTAAACTCATATATCATGGGTTTTGGAGCTCAAAAACCCTTCCTAAGCACGATTGGACCTTAGATATGGCTAGATGGCTTTATGAATTGGACTTATAACATGTAAAACTTGAATTTAGAGGGACAAAAGTGAGTTTACGGCCAAGGATCATTCTTGGGCCGTAAACTCATGTTCAAAGGGTTTTTATGCCCTTAAACCCTTCCAAAACCTAGTTGGGACTTAGATATGAATTATAAGACCTTAGTGTAAGCATTTGGACACTTGAAACATGAAATTTGGGGGACTTATGTGAGTTTACGGCCAAGGATAGTGCTTGGGCTGTAAACTCCCCAAAATGTGACATAAATCCAATTCTAAAGTGTTAGAAAGCCATCCAACACCACCAAAAGCCTTGGAATGAATCAAGGGACCAACCAAAAATACTTTAAGGGCCAAAAACACTTCATTCATGGGATTTCTAAGAGTTTACGGCCAAGACTTGTTCTTGGGCCGTAAACTCCAAAATCTTTGGTGTTAGAATGCAAACTAGACACCCCTAAGGCCCTTAGATGAATTTTAGAAGTCCTTTCATGTAAGTTCTAGACCTTGAATCACATTGTAGCCTCATATAATAGAGTTTACGGCCATGAAGGGGGTATCATGGGCCGTAAAATCCATAAATCCCTCAAATGTCACATGCAAACTCATGTTAGGCCTTAGATAAATTCTACCAATCACTTGTGATTTGTCCTAGCTCCATTTAACACCATTTTCTTGGAAAAATAGGAGTTTACGGCCAGGAAGCCATGCTAGGCCGTAAACTCCCATAAATGGGTTTAATTTATGTTTTAAAACCACTCCAAGTCCCTAAACCAAGTCTAGAAATTATCCCCTAAGTGTTGGAAGTCCAAATGGCACCATAAACCACCCATCATGAGTTTACGGCCGTAAACTCATGGGGATGGGTGGTTTGGCCATAAACTCCCTTAAGGGGAGTGTTCCTTTGATGTCCCAACTCATTTCCCAAGTCCCTTGTATCACTCATGTCCCTAAACGCCACCCGGGTCCCTCCAAACACTTGTATCGGAGTGTTATCGCGACCTGAAGCAACTGTCCCTATCCAACAATCAATCTAAGTCCTAATTAGATACAAATGTGTATCTTTACATCATAATTAGGAACCTCGCGTGCTTACAAGTCCCGGACCAACACTTAGCATCCGAATTCGCCACATTTCTCGTCCGGTGAGTTCATACCCCTACCCTTTTTCAACTGTTTTCACTGTTTTCAGGGGGGAATACAAGCAAAGGTACAAGGAAATCTTGTACTCAAACTCATTGTTTTCAGTTTAATCGTTTTCATTCTGTATGTTCTAATATCAATAACTGTGATTATCAAATAGTTCGAATTACGAATTTAGTTTTCAAACGAAATCATAGATATCTCGATGAAATGATCTAATCTAAACCATGTTTCATAATCTACGAATAACTTACTAATCTATAATGACAACTAATTATGAGAACGAAAACGAATACGAAACTATAATTAAGAACAGAACGAATACGAATATGAATACGACTGCGAATACGAATGCGACTGCAAATAGTATTAGGAGTAGGATTAGGAATAGAAATGCGACTGCGAATACGAATACGAATACGACTGCGAATACGAATACGAATACGAATACGACTGCGAATAGTATTAGGAATAGGATTAAGAATAGGAAAGCGACTGCGAATACGAATACGAATACGACTGCGAATACGAATACGAATACGAATACAAATAGCAATAGAAATAGGAATAAGGAAACGAATACAATAACGAATACGAATACTAGAACTAATAAGTACGTGAATGTGTTTAAGAATAAGAATATTGAACATCCGTAACTAGTAAGGACACTCACCTACACAGTCAGGAAAACATGGGGTTTTCCTGGGAAGAACACTGAACATAACAGTAATCAGTGAAGACACACACACCCACACATAGTCAGGGAAACATGAGGTTTTCCTGGGTAACACTTATAGAACTAGAAGGAATAGTAAATTGAACAACATTACATCTTTTACAATAGGTAATATTCAATTAGGAAAGTATGGGACTTTCCTGGAACCATAGTAAAGCATAACTAGAATCGTGTAACCTAACAATAAATCGACTTCCTCTTTTAAGAAAATATGGGATTTTCTTGGATAACAACTTTTCGATAAACAAAAGGAAACTTGTACATTTTTACAAAACAAACATCTTATGAACTCACCAGCTTTATGCTGATTTTCAAACTGCTTGTATTCTCAGGTCCACATTAGACAGGTACCTAGCAAATCTTTTGGAGAAGACGGAGCGTACAGAAGACTCGTCTCTACTTTTGTTCATATATACTATGTATTACGAATGTACACTTTACTTTAGAACAAATGTAAACTTTAATATGTAATGTATTGGTTGTTTACTTGCTTACTATGGACATTGGAATTGATACTCAACTTGGTAGTCAACCCCGGAGACGTTTCCGCCTTCGGTTTTCGGGCTGTGACAGCAAGGAGCAGGATGATGATGGTATTTGCACTTGTCACAAAGTGGAAGATTTCCAGCATATTTACTGGTAGGAGTTGGAGCTGTGGATCCCATGACAGAAGTAGTAGCAACAAGGGTAGTAGTAGCAGCATGGACTGCTACCGTCTGCTGTTTCTTGGAAGATCCTTGAGAAGATTGACCCTTCTTCTTCTTCCAGAATTTTCTCTTTTCACCACTCCTTTGAGTTGGCTCAGAAGTGGTAGTGATTTCCTTAACATCGTCGCTGTGATCAATCAGAATCTAAGCTAAAGTCTTGGCACTATCATAGGTATCCGGACGAGCAGCCAAAATGTGACACTTTGTTGGATGAGATAACCCCCAAACGAACCTTTCGATCTTTTTGTTCTCAGGAGTGACTAATCCTGGGCAAAGAAGTGCGAGATCATCGAATCAGGAAGTATATGCAGCAATGTCGGAACCTTTCATCTTCAAGTTCCAGAGCTCGTGCTCTAATTTCTGCATTTCACCACGGGGGCAGTATTCGGCAATAAGAAGTTTTTTCATGGCTTCCCAGCCCATGGCATTGGCTACTGGTAAGGTCAGAGATTTGACTCGGCCATTCCACCAAGTCAAGGCTTTATCAACGAAAGTACAGACTGCGAATTTGACTTTATCGGACTCCGCACAAGCACAGATTTCAAAGATGGATTCGATTTTCTCGAACCATCGAGATAAGGAAATGACACCTCCAGCGCCATTAAAGGATGTCGGTTTTGCGTTCATGAAATCCTTGTAGGAACCTACTCTCTGGTGTCCCAAGTTAACCTCGGGGTTTTGAGATTGAGGACCACCACCTGAACCACTAGGGTTCATTTGTGACATAGCTGCTACCATTGCAGCTGTCATCATTATCTGGAGCGATGCTACATCGAACTGAGGAGGAGGTGGCGGCGAAGAAGGATTGTTGTTGTTCTTTGAACTGGGTCTCTTTCGGGGAGGCATCTTGATCTAATAAGGTCAAGATAGAGAGGATGGTAAGTCCTATAGATTGAATCGATAGATATGACAGTTATATGATTCGAATAAGCGATAAAGCAGGAAAGAGTTATCGAACAGATAATTTATCGCTAAGAATGATCACGGAAAGCCACTCAAATAAGGATTACTACAGAGAGTTGGGATCGAGAAATACTCCCATAGTATTTCATGAATTGGTTTCGACAATTGTTTGATGTTTGGGTTATTAGGGTAAGTTTTAGGCATGCCGCATACCACAGTCACTCCCAAGCATATGTTGGCCGTGTCTCGAATGAATATAGTTGGCCAGGCTATATTGACCCTAGACACGACTACATAACTGCCCAGGTTTAACCATAGTACACAACACCTAATTACTTATGTTCTGTTCTACTTGTGGTTACGGATGACGACGGTTCGGTATACTTATATACTTTTGAATATACTTGTAGTTTGAAGATACTTTTAATTCAGAGCACTTAGGCCCTTTAGTGTTTATAGTTTTATACCATGTAAGGTTTGGTATAATTTATTCACTATAAACAAGGGCTCTGATACCAATCTGTAACACCCCGAAAACCGAAGGCGGAAACATTTCCAGGGTGGACTACCAAGTTGAGTATCAAATCCAATGCACATAGTAAGTAAAGTAAAACAACCATTACATTACATAATAAAAGTTTTATAGTTGTTTCAAAAGTAAAGTTTGTACAGCTGTGATACATAGTATATATAAGCAAAAGAAACGGATCTTCATGTACACCGTTGTCAAGCAAAAAGGATCTTCGAGTACCTGTTCTAACGCTGACCTGAGAACACAAGCGGTTTGAAAATCAGCATAAAGCTGGTGAGTTCATAAGCGGTTTTTGTTTGTGAAAATGTTTCGAGTTTCCTTTCTGTTTCTGAAATGTTATATGCACCAAGAAAATCCCATATTTTCTTAATAGTTGGTTATTGTTTCACAAATGTATAGTATAGTAAGTTTGTACACTGAAAACATGTTTATTCATGTGAAAATGTATAGTTGGTTATCTGACTTGTTAAATTGTTCTGTTTACTTATCATGTGTTACCAGGAAAGTCCCATACTTTCCTTTGTGTATGTTACAAATTGTAAAAGATGTAATGTTATCCAGTTTGTTACTCTTTCTAGTTATGTGAGTGTTACCCAGGAAAGCCCCATGCTTTCCTGCATGTTGGTTTCTAATGTAAACGATGTTAAAGATGTAAAAGATGCATAAAGTGGTTCATTATTACTATAAGTAAATCTCTGTTATCCTAATTGCGAGTTCCATAACCATACAATAGACTAAATCCTGTGGCAATAAGTAGTCCACATGTGGCAATAAGTCGTCCACATACTTATGACTTTCGTCACCCTTGAACCATTTCGGTTCGGCTGTAGCTAGCAGCCAGGTGTGGGGTAGTCAGCCCAGTATAGATCTATACACTCAAGTCACGCTCTCTAAATACCAAAGATTCTGGTTATGGGTATAGTCTTCCACTCGCGTATCTCAGTGGAGTGTTCTCCGAGGACGTGTCTCCAATCATACAGGATTAACAAATTTACTAGTAATAATATGATAGTCCTTCACTCGCGTATGTGTGTGGAGTGTTATCGAGGATAAAACAGTGTACAAGTATTATGTTCAAATGTTTAATGTCATGCTTTTAACTGATAAAATATGGAAAACCATTTGTGAAATAATTGTAAAACATAACAGTTTAAGGACCTATTTCACAAATATATGTTATGTGATATGCGTGTTCAAATGATTATCAGTTGTGGTAATCAGTTATAAAAGCATATGAAATATGAAATACACATTAGAAAACATAACTTGAGTACAAGAATCCTCTTGTACTTTGCTTGTGTTCTCCCCCTGAAAACAGTGAAAAAGGGTAGGGGTATGAACTCACCGGACTCGGAAGTGCGTCGGTTTCGAATACTAGACGTTGGTTCGGGGTTTGATTACTCGTGATGTCCCTATGTAAATTGAAATAATATCCATATATATACAATTAGGGATACATTCACTAATCATATGGAACATTACACTCCAACGAGATTAAACACCTCAAAACGAGCGTTTGGAGTGACCCGGGTGACATCTCCGGACGTGTAATGGCACTAGGGACTTGGGACTTGAGTTTACTCCCTAAGAGTAAACATTTCAAAGAGTTTACAGCCATTGAACACACACATACATGAGTTTACATCCGTAAACTCATGTGGGTGTGATTTTGGGTGTTTAATGGCTTAAATGGACATGGGGATTGTTGGAATGGATTTCTAAAATGCCTTGGAATTGATTGAATGAAAGTATAACACTTAAAAGGGAGTTTACGGCCACCCCATAAGAGTTTACGGCTGTAAACTCACCTATGGCCAAGGAAAATTGATTTGAGCTTCAAAGGACAATCACATGTGATTCTAGTTAATTTTCCAAGCCTTGTTATGAATTTAGAACATCATTTAAGACATTTATTGGAGTTTACGGCCTAGAGGTATGTTCTAAGGCCGTAAACTCTCCTTTACCCATGAAAAAGATAGTTTTTGATGCTTAAAACAATCACATGTGATTCTAGAAATTTATACAAGCCATTTGAGTGTATTTGATGCATCATTAACATAGTTTGATGAGTTTACGGCCAAGGGTATTCTCCTAGGCCGTAAACTCCTATAAATGACACTTTTGATGTGTTTCAAACCTTTAAACTATTTTTAGATGCATCTAGATTTTACCACAAAGCCATTGGTTGAGTTTCAAGGCATTTGGACATGTTTTAAGGCTCTAAATCCCCAATTAAGAGGAGTTTACGGCCCAAGAATATGTATTGGCCATAAACTCTCTTTTGTCCCCCAAAAATCATGTTTAAGGTGTTTAGATGCTAAAACCAATGTCCCACAAGTCATATCTAAGTCCCAACTATGATTTGGAAAGGTTAATTGGCTCAAAAACCCCTTGAATATGAGTTTACGGCCCAAGAATGTGTCTTGGCCATAAACTCACTTTTGTCCCTTAAAATCAATGTTTTAATTGTTGTAAGTCCTTTCCATTAAGCTATTAAGTCATACCTAATGTCCAACAATGCTAAGGAAGGGTTTTAGGGCTTAAAAACCCCATTGATAGGAGTTTACGGCCCAAGCTAGTTCCTTGGCCGTAAACTCATGTTCTTGGTCCCAAAACACAAATTAAACACAAATTTGAAGGCTAAAGAGGTTGAATAACAAGTTAAGGGTGTTACTGATGGGTTTTGAGCATTCTAACACTTCCTAAGTGTACATGCAACCCTAATAACCTTGGATCTATGTTTGTCTAATTTGTCATGCAAAGTTGAATTCCAAGGTTATATTTCTATCTATCATACATGGGGAACAATTTTAACATAAAGTATAGATAGAATAACTTACCTTGTTGTTGCTTGTGTTCCTTGAAACCTTGTGAGCCTAGCACCCCAAGTGTGATGCCTCAAATGCTTCACACAACACCAAATGCTCTTGGAAGAACTTATGAGAGAATACTCACTTCTTCAAAATCGGCCAAGCCCTCTTGATTCTTAGTGTAGCCGATTTTGGGTGGAGGATATGTTACTTATATAGTCTTGACACATCTAGGGTTAAACCCTAATGTGTCATGACTCTTCATTTCCATGATCCATGGGTTTGTAACTCCCATGGAGCATCCTATGGGTGGAACCCAACTTGATGGTCCATGGAGCCTTTTAGCCCACTATACAAGATATGGATGATTTACTTAATCAACCCATATATTTAATTAGTTATCTTTTGATCACTTAATTAATTCTAAATTAATTCTTGATCAAACTAATCAAATAATATTATTAATATATTAGAACTTATAATATATTAATAATCTCCAAGTGTTATTTCTCTCATTTAGTCTATCCAATTGCATGGTGCCATGCAACCCAAATGGACCATGCCGGGTCGGGTCAAGTACATACCAGAAATAGTTATGGACTTAGACACCTTATCCAACAGTCTCCCACTTGGATAAGTCTAATAACTATTACTGCAAGTATGACTTCAGGAACCGATCGGCAATCGTAGCTCTTTACAAGGTTTCTCGAAACTGAGAAAATGATGGTACGCCATTTCAGATAAGTGATCATATAATCCTCTGTTCTAGATATCAGTCGGACAAATACATGGAACAATGTCTTACTTATTGTCCAACATTTGTTTCCCGATTTCCGATTTGTTTGACAAAGAACTTCATTGAACACATCAATTTAGTTCTGAGCTGGCCCGGTACATAGGTCAAAACAAAATCATCGTGGGGCCCAGATATCAGCTTCTAATCCAAGAAGGAACAGATAAACTTTGACTCATATGTTTGTTCTACTACTCATTGAATTACACACAAGAGCACGATTTTATAACATCGAGTTACCAATGCGTTTTTTCGTACAATCAATGCATAACCAACTCGTAAGTAACAAATCATATCTCTAGGTTTAAAGACTTATATGATATTACCGTCTCACGATCACTCGAGATAGAATTCCATGAAGTGATTCCAGTGAGCGTGGGTTGTGTCCAATGCTCAGAACTTATGAGCACTCATGATTGTTGTAGCCTTGTCCCAGACCTCTACAACCAAACATGACAGTCTTGATTCATACCTACTTCCGACATATGACCGACTGTGGAGGTTTGAAGAATATGTTATACCAAACAAAATTATTCTGGAAGTCAAAACATGCAAAAGAAATATAGTAAACGATCGACAAGAGATAGCAACACTTTACTCATAAATAAAACACTTTTATTCATCATCAAATTTCAATTACACTTTACAAATTTCGAGGTTATCTAACTACTAAATCTAATATCATCCTTCAGCCCTATGCTCCGAGCATGCTGGAGATGCTTAACCCGAGTCAGTCCCTTCGTGAGGGGATCTGCCGGATTCTCATTTGATGATACCCTCTTTGCCACGAGGAGTCCTTCTTCGATCCGATGTCTGATGAAATGGTATTTTCTGTCGGTGTGTCTGGATCTCCCGTGATCCCTTGGTTCCTTGGCTAAGGCAACAGCGCTTTCACTATCATAGAAAATTTCCATTGGCTCTTTAATAGCTGGTACAACTCCAAGGTCTCCAATGAAGTTCCTCAGCCATAACGCCTCCTTTGCCGCTTCGCTAGCTGCAATATACTCTGATTCACAAGTAGAATCTGCCACTGTCTCTTGCTTGGAACTCTTCCAAGAAATTGCTCCTCCATTTAGGGTAAAGACCCAGCCCGACTGAGAGCGGAAGTTATCCCTATCAGTCTGGAAGCTAGCATCACTATACCCTACAACTCTCAAGTCATCACTCCCACCGAGGGTAAGGACCCAGTCCTTAGTTCTTCGTAGGTACTTGAGAATATTCTTTACCGCAGTCCAGTGTGCCTCGCCAGGGTTCCCCTGAAACCTGCTAACCATGCTCAAGGCAAAGGCTACATCAGGTCGAGTACACGTCATAGCATACATGATCGAACCTACAGCCGAGCATAAGGTATTCGACTCATTTCTGCTATCTCAGCCTCAGTGCTAGGGCTTTGTGTCTTACTCAGTTTGGCGTTACTCTGGATGGGCAACTCTCCTTTCTTGGAGTCTTGCATTCTGAATCTCTTCAGAACCTTCTCCAAGGAGGTACTTTGACTAAGTCCAATTAGTCTTTTACTCTGATCTCTCAAGATCCTTATCCCCAAAATATAGGCAGCTTCACCAAGGTCCTTCATAGCGAAACACTTTCCAAGCCAGGACTTTACTTCCTGCAGGGTTGGAATGTCGTTTCCTATGAGTAGTATGTCATCCACATACAATACCAAAAAGCTAACTATACTCCCACTAGCCTTGACATAGACACAAGATTCATCTTCACTCCTAGAAAAGCCAAATTCCTTGACCTTTTCATCAAAGCAAAGATTCCATCTGCGAGGTGCTTGCTTTAATCCATAAATGGATTTCTCAAGCTTACACACTCTATTAGGGTACTCGTTGCTGACAAAACCCTCTGGCTGACTCATGTAAACATCTTCAGCCAACTTTCCATTAAGGAAAGCGGTTTTGACATCCATTTGCCAAATTTCATAGTCATGAAATGCGGCTATGGCTAACAGAACCCGAATAGACTTAATCTTGGCTACCGGAGAAAAGGTCTCATCATAATCCACTCCAGGAATTTGAGAGAAGCCCTTTGCAACCAGTCTAGCCTTATAAGTGTGTACTTTACCATCCATGTCGGTCTTCTTCTTGAAGACCCATTTGCACCCTACAGTCTTTCGACCTGGTACATTCTCAACCAAGTTCCAAACTTGATTGTCATACATGGATTGTATCTCGCTATCCATAGCCTCTTTCCATTTAGCAGACTCGGGGCCTGCCATGGCTTCCTCGTAGCTGTTAGGGTCATCTTGACTTACTAGTGTCTCATCACTAATAAGTGTCTCACCTTCTGCAGTAATATGGAATCCATAGTAATGCTCAGGTGCACTCCTAACTCTCGTGGAACGCCTCAGAGGTACAGATTCGTCAATTGGCTCAACAGGAGTTTCCTCCTCAAGTTGAGGGCTAGAGTTTGAAGTTCCTTCACCACTTGACTCTTGAATTTCTTCAAGATCAACTTGCCTCCCACTGTCTCCTTGGCTTATAAACTCTCTTTCTCGAAAGACTCCTCTTCTTGCTACAAAGACCACATTGTCACTAGGTCTGTAGAAGAGGTAACCAAAGGATTGTTGTGGGTAGCCGATGAAAATACACCTCTCGCTTCGGGGTTCGAGCTTATCATGAGTCTCGCGTCTCACGAAAGCCTCACAACCCCAAATCTTGATGTGGTCTAGTTTAGGTACTTTACCAGTCCACATCTCGTGAGGAGTTTTGGCAACTTTCTTTGTAGGGACTAGATTAAGGATATAGGCGGCAGTCTCTAAGGCATACCCCCAGAATGAGATTGGTAGCGAAGCTCGACTCATCATGGAACGAACCATGTCCAACAAGGTTCGATTACGCCTCTCAGCCACACCATTCAACTGCGGTGTCCTGGGAGGTGTCAATTGTGAGACAATCCCACATTCCTTTAGATAGTCGAGGAACTCTGAACTAAGATACTCACCACCCCGATCGGATCGAAGCATCTTAATGTTCCTGCCCAATTGATTCTCGACTTCCTGTTTAAATTCCTTAAACTTCTCGAAAGTCTCTGACTTATGCTTGATTAAGTAGACATATCCATATCTACTGTAATCATCGGTAAAAGTCAAATAATAACGATTAGCATCCCTTGTGGCATGTTTGAACGGTCCACACACATCCGTGTGTATAAGGTCCAACAAACCTTCACCCCTATCACACGAGCCTGTGAAGGGTGACTTTGTCATTTTTCCAAGTAAGCATGATTCGCAACTATCATTTGACTTTAGGTCAAACGACTCCAAGACTCCATCCTTTTGGAGTTGGCCTATGCGTTTCTTGCTTATATGTCCAAGACGACAATGCCATAATGATGCTTTATCCAAGTTATTATTATTAGTAGAATCAATACACAAAACATTATTTCCTAAGTTATCTACAATAGATACAGCTTCATACACACCATCACAAGGTAATGCTTTAAAATAAAGAACATTATTAAAGAAAGCATTAATCGAACCAACTTCATTATCAAACGAAAAGGTGAAACCTTGTTTGTACAATGCATGAAAGGAAATAATATTTCTTGCCATTTCTGGCAAATAACAACATTTATTCAAATCTAAATTTAACCCACTACTTAGCGATAAAGTATAAACTCCAATCTTGGTGACAGGGGTAACTTTCCTATTCCCCATGATTAAGTTTATTCTTCCTTGCTCCACATTCTCACTTCTTCCTAGTCCCTGCAAGTCACAACAAATATGAATACCGCAACCGGTATCAAGGACCCAAGATTTCGAATGGGGTGAGTTATTAGAAATGATAGTGTAAATACCTGCATGGTTGGGTTTGACTTTCCCATCCTTCACATCCTGCTGGTACTTTGGGCAGTTTCGCTTCCAATGAGCTTTTTCATGGCAATAGAAGCATTCAACCTCTTTTGGGTCAGAAGAAGGAGTAATGAGACCTTTCTTGGTTCCACTTGAAGAAGATCCATCAAGGGTCCGAGCCTTGGTACCCTTTGAAGATCTCTTTCTCTTCCTCCCTCGACTCTGCCCGATTGCCAAGACCGGAGTTGAGTCTGGAGTAAGAGTGATAGCAACCGACTTCCCCTTAAGACCTATTTCTGCGGTCTTGAGGAGTCCCTGAAGTTTGCTGAGGGTGACCTCTTCCTTGTTCATGTGATATGTCATGCAGAATTGATCATAGCACGATGGTAAGGAGTGCAAAATGATATCTATTGCAAGCTCCTCAGGGAAGTTCACATTGAGCTTCAGCAAACGATCCACATACCTTTGCATTTTCTGCATGTGGCTCGTGACGGACTCTCCGTCCTTCATCATGGTTGTTATCATGGAGCAGATGACTTCGTACCTCTCTTGTCGTGCACTTTGATGGTATCTTTCCATCAAATCTTGGTGCATTTCATAAGGGTAGAAATCTTCATAAGAGCTTTGGAGTTCAGCTGTCATGGTGGCCAACATGATGCAAGCCACCTTGGTTGCATCTCTTTCATGAGTATGAAAGTCAGCGATCTCCTGGGGAGTTGCAGTGGACTCGTCAATTTCCTTAAGCTCCTTGTCAAGGACATATTCTTTGTCCTCGTAGCGGGTAATCATCCTGATGTTTCTGATCCACTTATTGAAGTTGGATCCATCAAAGGTGACTTTCCCACACAAACTCATAAGAGTAAAGGAGCCATTAGGATTCGAGCCAGAAGCATTATTTGAAGACATCTGAAAGAGAAGAACGAATTTAGTTTAGATTTAAGAGAGTCCTTAATAAAACACCCAAATGTAATATTAAGGCTAGGATCCAATCACAATATAATATAACTTAGAAGAGGTATGCCATAATCTAATCTATACCATATTTGAAAGGTAGGTGAATGACGATTCACCAATTTCCACCACGAAAACCGAAATAATAAATATTTAGTTTTTATTGGTTTTAGAAATTCCTAGATTCTTTGAGATCCAATGAACTTTTCAAAGGCATGTTTCAATCTCGGGAGTGCCCTCCAGGTTTTGTGACTGGGATGCCGAGGATCACAAAACGAGGTGTGAAGTAACCATGCAAATCACTTGGTACCCTTAAAGTTTATCACTCAATCGATGTGCCGGTAAACCACACACGCTCCACCGATACTATAATAAACCTTAAGTCACCCTTTACCTACCTTGTTAAGTCCAAGTTAGTGTGCCGGTTAACCACACACGCTCCACCAACGACTCAGACAAAGTGTAAAGTGTAATTTCATGGATTAGCACCTTATTCACATTTTTCCTAAAGTAACTAAGATTGGGAATTTAATAATCATTTAGTTACTTTATTATATTCATCATACTTTGAATGAGAATTTATAAGTCCTTGTCTTACCCGTTCGGCTAACGACCCTCCACCAGTCAAGCAAGCGGTGGGCGAGAATATACACCCATTAAGTCACCATTTTATAGGCAACAACCTTATACCCACCTTATAGACCGGCTTCGTGAATGAGGCGTACTAGCGGTAAGACGACTTTATTCTTATACATATATATATATATAATTATTAAATCATCATAATACAAGTATAAGGGTTGAATTTTAACTTTTATAATTCTAGGGGTTGGAACTTAAAGTTTTAACTTAACTTTACTTGTTCCAAAACTTGAGGGCAAGTTTTGTAACTTTCAAAACTTTTCATTTCTTGTAACTTATGAGTTTAATAGAGTAATAAAATGAAGACTCTTCATTTTTCTAACTCTTGTGTTTTCTTAATGGTTTTAACTCAAGTGTGACTCTTGGTTTTCCATAACTTAAGGATAAGTTATGGACTCCATTAAAACACATTATGATCAAGAATTAAACTACCAAATAGGTTACAAATAATTCCTATGATCATCTAAAACATCATAAGAACAAGAACATGAATATGAACACAATCAAAAATTACATAAAACTTTGTAATTTTGATAACTAGTTGTTGTAAATGAATTAGCAAGAACATTACACCACCAAAAAACAAGTTTTCAATTACCAAAATAGTTTAGGGTAATGTTTCTAATTCATTTTCCAGCAACTGAATCGAAATTCTGCACTCATTCGACCCTACTCGTCGAGTGCATAAACTGACTCGCCGAGTTGGTTGAAGATACTCATGGACTCGACGAGTCCCCCCTATAGACTCGACGAGTCCATTCGCAGACAGCAAAATTTCCGATTCTGTTTTCAACTTTTAAGCACAAATAAGAACAAACAAGCCTAGGCTCTGATACCACTGATGGGTTTTGAGCATTCTAACACTTCCTAAGTGTACATGCAACCCTAATAACCTTTGATCTATGTTTGTCTAATTTGTCATGCAAAGTTGAATTCCAAGGTTATATTTCTATCTATCATACATGGGGAACAATTTTAACATAAAGTATAGATAGAATAACTTACCTTGTTGTTGCTTGTGTTCCTTGAAACCTTGTGAGCCTAGCACCCCAAGTGTGATGCCTCAAATGCTTCACACAACACCAAATGCTCTTGGAAGAACTTATGAGAGAATACTCACTTCTTCAAAATCGGCCAAGCCCTCTTGATTCTTAGTGTAGCCGATTTTGGGTGGAGGATATGTTACTTATATAGTGTTGACACATCTAGGGTTAAACCCTAATGTGTCATGACTCTTCATTTCCATGATCCATGGGTTTGTAACTCCCATGGAGCATCCATGGAGCATCCTATGGGTGGAACCCAACTTGATGGTCCATGGAGCCTTTTAGCCCACTATACAAGATATGGATGATTTACTTAATCAACCCATATATTTAATTAGTTATCTTTTGATCACTTAATTAATTCTAAATTAATTCTTGATCAAACTAATCAAATAATATTATTAATATATTAGAACTTATAATATATTAATAATCTCCAAGTGTTATTTCTCTCATTTAGTCTATCCAATTGCATGGTGCCATGCAACCCAAATGGACCATGCCGGGTCGGGTCAAGTACATACCAGAAATAGTTATGGACTTAGACACCTTATCCAACAGTTACCTCTTTGATTTCAAGCCTTAAATCTTTGTTTTGGACCTTGATTTTGGGATGAGGAGAGAGGTTGTGAGAGTTATATGAGAAGTTGACCAAAGGCTTCAAATGGAGGCTTAAACACGTTTATATAGTGTTTAAGTTTTGGACACGGTGGAATTCTACCCGATACCGGCGTTAGACAAGGCTTTTGGTCGTACCCGATTGAGTTACCGTAACCCGATACGGTAATTTCTAGAAATATTCCGATCACTAGAATTGGATGTTAGAATGATTTCTAATTGTATTAAGACACCCATTAAGTCATTTTAAATGTGTACTAATTAATGACTTAATTATACGGAAGATCGGAAATCGAATTTGGAATGACGATTGGTTGCGCGAATTGTACTACGAAAGAGTTACAATAAATGATACGGAAATTTCGGGTTGTTACAGTATTGAATTGTTTGATAGAACTTTTATGTCTGTATATGTATACATAATATATAACTAATATTTAGACGACCTTCGAACGGATAACCGATGCCCTAAAGCCACATCCCAACGAGGAAAAGGAAATAAAGCGAGCTAGCCTTCCTTGGTCCTTTAAACACTACTTATATAAATATACACTCATAGGCATGCATTTGACAATATCAAAGTATTAAAAGAGTTTAAGTAAAAGTATTTGGCATCAAAAGGGTTTGTAAAATAGTTTGAAGCAAAATAGTTTGATAACACAGTTTGAAAAGTAAGAAAACCACTTGTTTGGTAGTTATTAATCACATGTGATTGATATTATAACTATAAGTATTCAACTTGTATTACCCCCCCCCCATAACAGCATTTCAAAACATTTAAAAGGTTAATTAAGGGGTATGAACTCACTTGCAGTGAGTGGATTGGATTGAAGTGTCGGACATGGTGCTAGGTGACAAGCGGAGACTTGTACACACACAATGAGCCTAGTTATCATCTAATAAACATATATATAACTAGTTAGTCAATTTATAACTAATAAATCAAGTTAGGACACCTTATGACATGGAAAAACTTTGTTTCAAGTGGTAAAGGTCACAAGGGTTGCATCCAAGTGTTGTAGGGTATGGCTAGTGTGCTTAGGATTCAAGGAAAACTCCATCATGGAGTTTACGGTTTTATGGTCATCAAAAAATGAGTTTATGGTCATAAACTCATGAGTTTATGGTCGTAAACTCTCACCTCTTTGACCATGTGATGATTTGAAGCCTTAAAAGTCCCTAGAAGTGTTTGCACTTGAAGTATAAGCCTAAGGAAGAAGTTAGGGCACCATTTCCCTCCTTTGAGGGGTTTACGGCCCTAAGACCATTTCCCTTTGGGTTTATGGTCGTAAACCCTCATGGATCATGGTATTTTTATGTTTTCAAGTCCTTAACATATCAATGAAGGGATCCATGTTAGTTACTAAGGCATAGGAATGGACTAGGGCCACTTTTGACCCCTTAAGAAGGGTTTACAACCCAAGGTGTTCTTGGACTGTAAACACCTTTGATCTTGGTGTTTCCTTCTGATTTCTTGAAGTATGGACATGTAACAAGCTTTATAAGACTCTAGGATAGAAGTACTTACTATGCAGAAGCTTGAAAATTTGCTAAGGGCCCAAGAAGACTAGTGTGTGTTCTTGGTGTTTTGAAAATCTAAACAAAACACGAAAATGGATGGATGAAAAGATGTATAATCACTAGTTGTTATTATATAAAATCAATTCAAGTCAAGAAATACTTACATTCTCGGGAAATTGGGTGAAAGACGGGATGATAGTTGAGAGAGTTTTGGAGTTGTTCTTGAGAATGAAAGTAAGAAGTGTGGAGTTTGGGGAGTAAACTCATGCTTAAGGCATGATTTTACGGTTTTTGGAGGAATTTACGGCCCAAACATAAAAGTTTGGCCATGAATTTCTTAACTATGTGGTATTTGCAGTTTTGAAATTTCAAGATTCAAGACGGCACTTCTTTTCACCCGTTCGTTTAAAGAATAATTATTATAATAATCAAACGAACTTTAAATTTGCTAAAAATAAATAAAAATGAAATTGACTTATAATTTGAAGTGATTAACTTTAGGGTTTGACCGAAAGAAAATTTCGGGTTGTCATAGCTCAGCAGACAGAGTTCTACAAATCCTGATCCATAGAGTTTCCCGAAACGAATTTAGGGTAGGATGGCTCTCCATCGGATCGAAGAGGTTAATGCCAATGCAAGAATGCATACCATCCACACCAATCGCCTTGAACACACTCATGAGAGATCTGGGAGAGACCATGAGACCCTGCTGCAAGCACTAGCGAAAACTCGAGCCGAAGTCATAGAGCTCCGAGTACGCCAGAGGGTGTACGAAAGATACCTGCTTGATATGGAACGTCAACTAGCTGAACTAAGGGTTCACCATATGGGTGACCGTCGCCAGTAGGAGATGATTTACTTTCTATCACACCCCAAAACCTGAACGGCGGAATCGTTCGGGGGTGGAGGAAGTCATGTATAATATCACAACAATGCAAAGTAGTAAACAAGCAACAACATCATCCATTGCATTAATAATATAATTTCATACAAGTGTGTTCTGTCAAGTTAAATAGACACCAAAAAGTACATCAAAATAAAATAGGAGTCTTGAACAAGCTCCATCTTCTCAAAAACCTGGCACCGGTACTTGTCTACTGGTGACCTAAGTATACAAGTTATTTTGAAAGCGAGTATCAACTTTAAAGCTGGTGAGATCATAAGTATATTAGTGTCTGAGTTTGTATGAAAGCATTTGTAAGATGTAATGTATAAGTTTTGTAAAGTTCGTATTTGTTTGAACACTCCTAGAAAACCCTATGTTTCCTACTAAAAGTAGCCTTCTACCAAGGCATCTAGTAACTGTGTGTGTCTCTTGAAAGAGTGTGTATTTTCCCAAATCCGACTATCATTAACCAAAAATATAGTTTTTACAATACCGTGCATCGTGTGAATGTTCATGAAGTGAATGTAATGGGAAAAATATTATAGTACTGTAGTGTTGTATTAAGTAACTATTGTTGTACTAACTACCTTAAACCAATTGTTATTTAAAGTACCATGTGATCGGCCTGTACCCTGCTACTGACTCAATAGTAAAACAACGATGTAAGACGCCGTAAGAAATGACATTTGGCACCCGTAGACTTGCAAGTCCCATTGTAGCGAGCAGCAAGGTGTAGGATAGTCAATCCAGTATAGATCTATACACAAACTCATACGCTCCCCAATTAAGGAGATTCTGAATATAAAAACGGTCATGGTAGGTAGTGCCATGACCAGTTTAACGGCTCACATAACTGAATGTAAAGTATATGTAATGTATGTTCTAGCTGTATTGTGTGTTCTTACTCTGTCTAGCTTGTATGTTTGTTTCTCATCACTATGTATTATGTTTGTTTCTCATCACTATGTATTATGTTTGTTTCTCATCACTATAAGTTATGACTCATGTATGAACTGACTCTTTGTATGATCCATTGTTCTAGTATTAGTATTATTAAAACCCTAAACTACGCCTATTGTAGTTTACTAGTAATATAATTTGTACGTATGAACATGGGAGTATACCCCTGCTACCTAGGGTATTGAATTGACTGGAAGAACCTTTATGACTATATATGTACACATGATATATAACTAATAGTTAAACGACCTTCGGACGGATACCCGATATCCTACCAGACCACATCCCAACGGGGAAAAGGAAATAAGGCGGGTTAGCCTTCCTAAGTCCTTCAAACATTACTTATATAACTATACATATCTAGGCATGCAATTGACAATATAAAAGTATAAAAGAAGTTTTGTAAAACCTTTGAAAAGTTTTTTAACTAGGAAAAGATGACTTGATGTTAGTTTATAAAACAGTTTGAAAACAATTTATTTGATAAGAACAGTTTAATGTGGAATGAAACCTTTGTTTTGGAAACGCAATCGTAACAGAGATTTGAAAAGAAATATTCAGTATGTAAGACAGTTTTGATAAAGAATTGTAAACTACTAAAAATGTTTTAGAAAGTCATTTGAAGTAATTTGTTTGGTAAAACAGCTAAAAGTGTAGTAATTCTATTTGTATGCTAGTTATCAATCACATGTGATTGATATAATAACTAACATGATTCAACTTGTATCTCCCCCATAAAAGCATTTAAAAACATTTAAAAGATAGATAAAGGGGTATGAACTCACCTGTAGTGAGTGGTACGGATGAACTGGAGACGTAGGATTGCTAGGTGTGAAGTGAAGTCTTGAACACACTCTATGATCCTAGTTAACATATAATATCACATATATGTATCCAGTTAGTCTTTAAACAACTAATAAACAAGGTTAAGACACCCTAGGACACGCTAAACACCTTATACAAGTGTTATAAGTCCCAAGGATTACATCTAAGTGTTGTAGGGAAAGGCTAGTGTGTTTGGGGTTCAAGGAAAACTCCATTAGGGAGTTTACGGTTTTGTGGTCACAAACAAAAGAGTTTACAGTCGTAAACTCTTGAGTTTACTACCGTAAGCTCGCACACTTTTGACCATTTGTTGTTTGAAGCCTTAAAAAGTCCCTAGAAGCTTTTCTACTTGAAGTATGTGACTAAGGAAGGAACTAGGGCACTATTTCACTCCTATTTGGAGTTTACGGTTTCTAAACCATTTCCCCTTGAGTTTACTACCGTAAACTCATAAAGTTTATGGTATTTTGGGGGTTCTGAAGTCCATAGCTCATCAAATAATGGAACCATGCTAGTTACTAAGGCATAGGAAGGAAATTGGGTCATTTATACATGCTTTGGGGTGTTTACGGTTTTGGGAGCTCCCCAAACCGTAAACACATATAAATGGAAGATTTTTGTTCCTTTTCATGTGATAAACACATCAAGGAAGGATCTAGACATGTCCCCAAGGCATTGTGAAGGACTAAGGCACCCTAAGGCACCCTTTGGCACCTTTACTTGGTGTTTACGGTTTTAGGAGCTTCCCAAACCGTGAACACCTTGTTTTTGGTGTTCTTGAGACATTTCCTTGATGTAAAGATGCATAACAAGCTTTATAAGACTCTAGGATAGAAGTACTTACTATATGGAAGCTTGAAATGAGTTAAAAGTCCAAGAACACTAGTGTGTGTTCTTGGTGTTTTGGAAATCTAGTCAAAACATGAAATTTAATGGATTAAAAGATGTATAATCACTAGTTGTTATGATATAACAACAAATCAAGCCAAGAAGTACTTACGTTCTTGGGAAATCGGGTGAAAGACGGGATGGTAGTTGAGAGTGTTTGGAGTTTGCTCTTGAGTTTGCAAGTAAGAAATGAGGTATTTTGGGGAGTAAACTCATGCTTAATGTGACATCCCGAAATTTAGGTCAAAGACTATGAACGGTCAAGCTCACAATAAGTCTCTTTGTAATTTGAATCATTGAGTTTTGGTGAATCTAATATAAAATAAATGAGTTATTTCAACTATTTTAAGATACCAGATGATATTTTACTTCCAAATGTGTAAATTGATAAACCAATTAAACAGCTCAAATTGCAACCATATGAATGCGTCTGAAAAACTGAAAAATTGTGTTAAGTAGTTGTGGGCAATAGAAACATTCTAGTCTTGTCGTACATGTTTCCCTAATTCTAAAAATATAAAAACTATCCAAAACAGAGTTCATATACAAAAGATACGACCGTTTTATGAATCCAAAAACCAGTATAATACTGATTTCTTAAAAACTGTTTCGATCAATTAAGGAACTTGCACACGTCAAATAGAGATTCCGAAAACATTTTTGGACTCAGACTATATGTTAATATTTAATTTCATATTTGAAATATTTTTGGATAAAAATGTTTATAAATGTTGAGAAATCAAACGTTTTAATATTTATTAATCACGAAACTTTAAACTATTGATTTAAACCTGATTTTAATTATTGCCAATCCATCAAACGTGATTTTTAATAATTTAGATAACATTATATTTTCATCTACGGATATAACCATTTATGTCGAAGCATAATTAACAAAATGTGGTCAGCATAACTAACAAAATATGGTCGGCTATAGATAGATTATTATAAATTTTATAATACATACATTAAATTAACTATAGCATAAGATACATGACATAAACCAATTGGTACCATAATTTATATAGTTTCATCCAAAGATTCAATCATGTATTTTTTTTAATAATACATGCGTTCATACACAAAATACACATGAAAATTTATTAATTACAAATTAAAAATTACACACACATTACCTTCCGTAATCAAACAATTAGTTATACAAAATATTAAAAATGAAACTTATACTCTAATCTTAAATATCCTACAAAATGAAGATAAACTTGCAAAGTACTCAACTCTTTTCATACTTACTCAACTATTGTACAAATTGCTTCTAAGTTTTAACTTATACAAAATCATACGCCAAGGGTCTCTTTCTTCTGTGTCCTTCAGTTGCTGCCAAGGACTCATCCAAGAGGGCAACCACCCTCTTTCGATCTTTCTTCTTTCCCACGGGTTTCACAGTAACACCCAAAACACCCTAAAGGTTTTGTTCTTCTTCTCCTTCACTTCCTTGTCAAATGAACCAACCGAACACACCATCGATATCTATCCAAACAAAAACAAACCATAGCAAACAAACACCCCGAGATTATTGTAATCTGTCATCCTTCCCTGCGATCAGAACCATCCTAAAACACCCACTTAGGTTCTACCCACTACTGTGAAACAATCAAAGAAAAATAGAAGAAGAAAACATGTTATGATCGAGCAAACAGTGGAAGGGAGGCACCGAGGATCATCTATCCCCTTCATCCCTCTTTTCCCGTCAACCTTCACCACCAAACTCCACCACCGGAGATGCTTCCCTCACGATTCCACCACCCAGAAACCCTTTTGTTTCTTCTTTTCCTCTCCCACTGATTTCCCAGCTCAAACCCAAACACTTCAACCGACTATTATCTAACAAAAAGAGAAGGGAGAAGGAAACCTATGAATGACGATCGAACCACCGAGACCCCGAGCACCAGAATGACTCACAACTGGCAGTTGGAACGCTATCGCTACCACCATCCACTTCGATATCTCCCCTCCTCACGCCCCCACAACCACCAACGATTCATCAACTGTTGACCACATGTTTCCTTCGCTCCGTTCGTTCCCAATCAGACACGAAGACGAAGGCTGTTGAGGATCGTCTAACCCTCTCCACCTTGATCTTCGATTACCACAGCCGAACTCCTCCTCCTTTCCTTCGATTTGATGTTACCAGCGACGAGAAAGGACAGACGGCCTCCCCTCGCGATCCGATCGGAGAATGTTGCCTGTGAGCCTTGTAATCCATTCAATCGCCATCACCCTGCTTCGTTGTTTCCTTGAGGATTACCCGATTGAATGAAACACGGGGTAAGCCCAGATCCTTTTTGTAAATGAATCCACTTATGTGGATCGAACTTGGAGCCCCTATAAAACAAATGGGTTTTGATTTTTACCCGGTCAAGGGTCAAGGGTCAAACAAAGAACCAAACTTTCTTTAAAATAATCAGAATTGGTCCCTCCCTCAGAAAAACCTAATACATTAAGTCCTAAAACCCTAAAACAGTTTCAAATAAACATGTTTAACCCCTGTCTTGAGAATAGTTCTCAACATCAGTCCATGAAGTATGATTTTGGCAAAATGAAACCCGTAGAGTTTATTTATTTAAAGAAAGATCACCATATACTTAATAATTAATACCAAGCTACCATTTGGTTTATTAGGAAATACAAATATACTTGGTGATTCGTCTTCCGAACAAGGAATGCCACGTAACAAATCTCACGACAAGTTTCCCAAAGGAATCCGAATACCATATGAATCAACCTCACGCTTCAAGGGTGAGTGCTTACGGCCCCTTTTCAATATTATTTCGGGGGGGGGGGGGGGGGGGGGATACATGTGCCTATATATTTTGTTTATAAAAATATATTACTTTTTTTATGCGAAAAACCTAGTTTATAAAAATATTATCATTTAACAATTTACTATATTGTTACGAATAAACTAGTGTAAATTTTCGTATACGTATTATGGTTATTTTATTGTGAAATAACCATTTCACACAACAAATACTACATACAATAAATACTACATGATACAAAGTTTTATGATTTTTATATTATAACAAGTACGTTATGAAATTGTGTAGTATTTCAATGGTTCAAGATATTACTATACATGTATATTTATATGTTTATATGCATAAAGTTTATACATGTACATATGTTCATTAATTTGAAACATGCATTTTTAGTCTTATATGATATGCATACTACCAGTTTAAAGTATTTCAAAGTTTCAAGACTTCTATA
Organism: Lactuca saligna; assembly: GCF_052625555.1. Classification (NCBI taxonomy): domain Eukaryota; kingdom Viridiplantae; phylum Streptophyta; class Magnoliopsida; order Asterales; family Asteraceae; genus Lactuca; species Lactuca saligna. Next base: position 80,209,688 of record NC_136418.1, read on the forward strand.
CATGAATACTTTTATGCATGGCTTTACACACATATACAAGTTCGTTATGTTGAAATACATCTCTATAAAAGCGAGTAATTTATACTTTTATAAATACGTCAACCATAATCGGCTTTTACAAATGTTATACTTCGATATTCATTGTGCCCGGTACTTAACTATAATTAAGTTAGGGCTGAGAGTTATTCACAAACTTTTCATTAATGTTTTTTGAGTGAGACGCTACTATTCATTAGCTGAGTTTAATTACTTAGCCTACCCCACACTGCTATAATCGTTAATCTTCGGAGCGAGGTACATATGTATAGATCTATATGGGGTCGACAACCCCACCTGCGGTTGCTAGCTACAACCTTCGACTGATCAATCGTAGCAGGTGATATGTGTCTACGATCATTACTACGACGTCCAATGAAGCGTCGTAGGGAGGGGTACTTCTTGTCCATAGCTCGATTATAGAACTCACTAAAAACATTAGCACGAATCTCTCTCTCACTCTTTCTCTTACTACAACCATAGGCTTGGTTGCCTTCAAGTACATTTTTAAGTATGAAAATTACTTATACAATGAATTCATTTTGACTTTTAATGAAGTCACTACAAGTACATTTTAAGTAAGGAAATTACTTATACAAAACATTCATTTTGGCTTTCAATAAGTCATTACAAGTACATTTTTAAGTATGTAAGTTACTTATACAAAACATTCATTTTGACTTTCAAGGAGTTATTACAAGTAAATGTTAAAAACATGAATTTACTCATATCAAAATACATTCTTGGATTATAAAGACACTTTGCAAATACTGTTTTTAACTATTGTTATAGTTATATATACAAAGTTAATACTTTTTAGACTTATTAAAAGTATTACTGCATTAGTAGAAAACCTGTGACACTCACCAACCTTTGTGTTGACTTTTAAAACTACATGTATTCTCAGGAAAACACTAAGCAGACATTCAAGACAGATTGGATTACAGGTGATCAAGTTTATTTGTTTTTGTGTCATATGACTACGTGTTAAGGCAATTAATGTATTATTATTATTATTATTATTATTATTATTATTATTATTATTATTATTATTATTATTATTATTATTATTATTATTATTTGTAAAAACATTGTATTCAAATATCAAGATGGAACATGAATGCTATTTTGTTTATTGTTGTACTTGTGCTATATATTCAATTTATCTGTGATCCATGAACTTATTCAATTTGCTTATCTGTTAACAATAATTCCAATCCAAGTAACAATCAAGTACCTCAACAAGTAACAAACTACCACGATACCTCGAATCTTAAGCCCAAGAATAACAAACAAAAGTTCTGGGCTAAAGTTAAAGGCAAATCACCCCAAGGGGCGAGCAAAAGACAACAACCTGTGGCAATCTTTGCGGCCACTACATCTGTTACTCCTACTACCATCCCTTCTGGTATCCCAATTGCCCCTAACCCGGCCAGACAGTATGCTGGAAACCTACCGAAGTGCAATAAGTGCAGCCTCCATTATCTAGGTAGTTGTCATCAGTTACACTGCTATAACTACAATAGGAACGGACATACTACCTGTTTCTGAAGGACTCGGATTCAACACATGACTTCAACCACCAATGTTGAAATTTCTCGGATATACCATCTCTATGGCGTGATGGGACACTTCAAGAGGGACTGCCCAACAGAGAAGAACGATGGTGGAACAGGAGGAGTTTGACCTCATAATGGAAAAAGGTAACGAAGGACCCTACTATAGTATAGGTTCACTTCCAATCGTCATTATTATGTATGCTTTTAAACATGTTTAAAACTAGTGCAACTTGAGTCTTTTCTTTTGCGAGATCCCGTCAGTTAAGGGACCATCGTGTTGCGTATACTTGCCTTTTGTAGTATACCTTGTTCGTAGCAATAGTCTTATAGTAAATCTAAATTATTGTAACTCTATTAAAAGTTGCACTGTTGTGTTTTGTCTGTAACGCCTTTATGTTCAAATCTAATGTCTTTACTTCCAAGTGAGTCCGATATTATCTTTCAACTTGAGTCAATTCAATCCGCACAATACCATTTTCGTGCGTAGACCTCTTTCTCCGAAATCGCCTTTCTAGCGAAGCCGTCATTTCAGAACTCCTCTTATCCTTTCCGAAGAAAACTCAGCAAACCTCCCCGAAGTACCACTCGTACAGTACGCTAAGTTCTAACCAATGACCTTTACGGTTGATCTATCGCTGAAGAATGTATACACAGGGGTGGTATATAATCAAGGTTCTACAGGTTTATAATTGATGATTCCACTTTAACTTCTTTTCCGCATTGGCATGTGAGCTTAAAGAAGAATCATTTATTCCACTACATTTTCAATATTAATTATATACGACTCGTATACACGAGACGGTGATTGATGAACCATGTATGACTTCTAATATGAACTTCAGGACGAAGACTGTCCAAGACTACGAGTACTCGCATCGTCATGCAAACAAACTTAGAACCCAATACGCATTGTTATTCCACACACCCACAGAGATGCAAGAACCATCCAGACAACTTAACGAACTACTCAGCAATGGAATGGAAAGACCAAGCTCCTCGCCCTGGAGAGCTTCAGTCTTGTTCTTCAAGAAGAAAGACGAATTGTTTTGTAGGTCCATCGACTTCAGAGACCTCGACAAGATTTCCATTAGAAATCATTACCCTCTACCTCGCATAGAAGAATTAGTTGACCAACCGCAAAGAACTATTTACCTTTCAAAAATAGACCTGAGATCCGAATATCACTAGTTACGAGTGTTAGTGAAGGATGTCCCCAGGACAATCTTCCAAACTCGATACGGACACTACGGGTCTGTAGTGATACCCATCGGATAAGACCAATACGCCCGTGGTATTCATGAACTTAATGAATAAGGTACGCCATTCTTACTTGGATCAGTGCGTCATCCTCCTTATAGATGACCTACTTATCTACTCATGTAGTAAGAAACAGCAAAGAAACATCCACAATTAAACTAGCCCGCGAACTCAGTAACCTACTTTTTACCCTCCATGACTCGAACTTGAAAAAGTATATTTCCGTCAGGACTCTTGTAATCCCACTCAATGAGATCGAGACGAACAAGAACCTCACCTTCATGAAAGAACCGTAGTGACCATGGACCGAGAGGTCAAGCAAATAAAGCAAAGTCGCTTCCCATTAGTGAAGGTTCACTGGAATGCCAACCGAGGACCTGAATTCACTTGGGAGCACGAGAATTAATCAAATAGGAAGTATCCCCACCTCCATGTTCGATCATTCATGCCTACTCCTTTATATAAACTCTAATTTCGGGACGAAATTTCCTCTAACGGGGGGATGATGTGACAACCCAAAAATTTCAATCTTGTACAGTCAAACACTTCATTGAAAGTCAAACTCATTGCTGTTATCTTTTAGCACAATTAGGAGTTTATTTGAGCGTTCTGAGCCTTGTACACTTAAGGGATAAGTGTCGGGGTTTATCTGCTGAAGTTATAGCTCAAAGAACCAACCTTAAACACCTTTACAAGGAGTTCACGGCCACCACATGGGAGTTTATGGCTGTAAACTCCATATTGGCCATAAACTCCCCTTTATATGATGATATGTTAGCCATTTGTTCATTCCTTCCCTTCCCTTGGCTGAAATCCTCTCAAGTATCATCCTGATCTTCGTCCCCGATCTTCAAATCTCGTAAGTTTCTTGTCATAACTAGTTAATATCTTACATGAATTAATGATCTTACATGATTTCATCCGTGAAATCAATCCATATTGTAGATCTTCAAGTTTCACTAAGAACACACACTAGTGTTCTTGGCCAAAACCCACCATTCAATCTCCTAAATCATAAGTACTCTTCTTCTAACTCGTTGTACACTAGCTTTAACATGTTTAGGGCTTAGAAAACACAAAGAAACACTAGATTAGAGGAGTTTATGGCCAAGACATTTTCTTGGGTTGTAAACCCCTATAAGTGGTGCAAATGGCACCCTAGTCCCTTACCAAGCCTTGGATCTTAGTCTAGAACCTTACACCATTGAACTAGGGACCTCAAGAAATGAAATGGTACTTCATACCATGAGTTTACGGCTGTAAACTCATGGGGAAGTGGTCCCCAGGCCGTAAACACATGTAAGGATCATTCTTGGACCTTAAACTCACTTAGCCTCTTGTTTAAGCCTTGGAACACTTAACCACTTAAGACATAATAGCTTTAAGCCTCATTTGGAGACCCATTTGAGAGTTTACGGCCAGGAGTAAACTCCTCTGGGCCGTAAACTCCAATAAGTATGGTCCATTGACCATAAACTCACTTACAATGCCTTGCACTCCTTTATTGCAACCCAATGGCCTCCTAACACTTTGACCAAAGTGTTTTCCACGCATTAGGATGTTTATACTTGTCTAATTAGTGTTTTAATCACTAATTGTACAGATACATATGTATTTATATGTTATTAGGATCGTTGCGTGTGTTTAAGTCTTCATTTGACACCAAGAACTTGTCTGACACCTCCATCCGATCCATTCACTGCAGGTGAGTTCATACCCCTTAATTAACCTTTTAAATGTTTTTAAATGTTTATAAATGCTTTATTGGGGGGGGGGATACAAGTTGAATCATGCTAGTTGTTATATCAATCACATGTGATTAATAACTAGCATACAAATGGATTTACTATACGTTTAGCTATTTTACCAAACATATCACTTCAAATGACTTTCTTAAATGTTTTTACATGCTTAAAACTCTTTATCAAATTGTCTTATCAAACAAAATACTTTCAAATCGTTTTATAAACTGACATCAAGTCATCATTTCTTAGTTATTAAACCTTTCAAAGGTTTTACAAAAATTTTTTTATACTTTTATATTGTCAAATGCATGCCTATATATGTATAGTTATATAAGTAATGTTTAAAGGACTTAGGACGACTAGCTCGCTTTATTTCCTTTTCCTCGTTGGGATGTGGCCTTAAAGCCCCGGTTATTCATCCGAATATCGTCTAAATATTAGTTCTACATCATGTATACATATATATACATAAAAGTTCCATCAGTCAGTTTAGTACCTTTGGGTAGCAAAGGCATACTTTCGGTTATGCACGTACATTAATAGTAACTATAATAGGTATAGTTAGGAAATACTACTTACTATTCCAAGTACAAGGAATCACACAATAGTCAGTTTATTCATGAGTCTATACTAATACATTACATACTATATGAAGAGATACGTTTACATAAATACGTTTACATGGATACGTTTACATAGATATGTTTATAGAGATACGCTTACATCAATACGTTTACATAAATACGTTAATAGAGATACGCTTACATGAATATGTTTACATAAATACGTTTACATTAATACGTTTAATAGATAATGTTTATAGAATTTGTTACAAATGTTTCGGGACCATTCCACACCCAAGGCTGTTAGCTACAATAGGGAAAATGCTCATCGACGGGTGTCAACGGTTGTACTGTTCGGCGAGTTTCCACGCTGTGAATATCCTAGTACAAAAGGATACAGTTTTAGTTATTATATTATTTTCCTTCCTTTACTTTGTGACACATTCACATGAACGACGAGGTAGCCAGGTAGGATATATTTGATATAGATAGACTATTTTCCTTATTACCTTTATATTGTGACTCATACGCATAAACGATAAGGTAGACTATAGTTTTATAATAATAGTTAAATAGGGAAAAACCGTCACATTTACAGTGATGCTTACTTACAAAACAGTCGGGTCTTGGTAGAAGACTACATTCAAAACAGTCGGGTCTTGGTAGAAGGCTACTTTCAAAACAGTCGGGTCTTGGTAGAAGGCTACTTTCAAAACAGTCGGGTCTTGGTAGACGACTACTTTTATACTAGTAGGAAATATGAGATTTTCTAGGGTTGTCAAATGCTTATAATTACTTACAAACATGTTTATTAATACAAACTTTTCTTCAAACATTTACAAGTCTTTCTTTACAGTTTTACAAATCAAAGACACATTAACACTTATAAATTCACCAGCTTTATTTCTGATACTCGCTTTCAAAATAACTTGTATTCTCAGGTCACATATAGACATGTACGACGACCAGGTTTTGTGAAGACGGAGCAGTCAAGACTCGTCTTTTATTTTGAACATTCATTATGTTGTTTTATACTATGAAAGAACACACATGTATTTAAAATTATACTATTAATGCAATGGATGATGTTGTTGCTTGTTTACTACTTTGCATTGTTGTGATACATTACATGACGTCCTCCGCCCCAGAACGTTTCCGCCGTTCTCGGTTTTGGGGTGTGACATATGGTTATGAGCTCACCAGCTTAATGTTGATCTACTCTTTCAAAATAACTTGTATTCTCATAAAATTAGTAGACAGATACTCCCGTAGCTTTTGAGAAGACGGAGCGTACAAAGTCATGTTTTTAGATTTTACTACTTTTGATGTATATGATTATGAATCAAACAGATGTAAATACCTTTATTATATTCAATATAATGGTTGTGTTTACTTTGATTACTATGATGCAATTGTTGTGTACTACACATGACGTCCTCCACCCAGAACGTTTCCTCCGTTTCGGTTTGGGGGTGTGACACTTGTACACCGTAGGTTTCTTATGAAGCCTACGATTTCCTTTTTATTTCTGTTTTTTTCCAAAAAAAATCAAAGCAGAGGTATTGTATCTCCTCATAAACAATAAAAATAAAAAATGACTTGAAGAATCATAGACATACCTGGTTGTTATTTTTGTCTTCGAAGTGTAAATTCTTTTAGCATATTTCTTAATTCGTTTGTCTTGGAAGTGCAAATTCAAGTTGGGAGGAAGCAATCACAAAGAATCCTATTGTCTGCTATGGAGATAGATGAAACCGAAGCCGAAGACATATTCTGCTTGGAGACAACTAGGGCACCAACATTATTTGATCGGTTCGTGAATTAGGTTATTGATATAAGTGAAGGATGAGCCACATATGAGAACACCTCACTAAAGAAATCGATCATAAGGACTAAATGTGTACAAAACATCAAGAACTAAATGTGTACAAACTGAAAGTTATATAACCCTATTAAGTCATTTTTTTCAGCTTAACCTACAGTATCTGGTTATAAAGACTGAAGGTGGACAAAAAAATAAGTTAAATAGTCAAATGTGGACAAAAAACACTCGATGATCAAATGTATACAAATAAAAAAATATCCTCTGTAATAAATGAAAATAATTTTGCCACTTGTCATCTTCTTATGCATTATGACACATGTTATTTTATGGTAAATTTAGATTGAATTATATCAATGTGTCATTTTATGACTTTTTCCATTTTATTAAATTTCATATAATGCTTAAATGTAATAATAAATATATTTTCAATTCATTAATACAACTTTCATTGATTTCTAAATTTATAAATTAAATCCAATTATTTTAGTTGTTTATTTATTTAAATTATCAGTTTAAATTTGAAACACTTCAAATTTAATATATTTCTTGATAATGTTTAATTACTGCTTGTTCACTAGCTTGAGAAATCTTCATTTTATCCCACCATTTTGAGCGAAATTGGCGATTAAGCCAGGGAGGAGAGGTGTCCTTTGCTTCTTGATAATGAAAAGTCCAAGACATTATCCATGGAACTTTAAATATCATAGTGAATTGTAACATGTATTCAAATTCTGGAATTTGTTGAATAAACAATTCTTTAAATTTGATATATCCATCGTAAATTTCTTTTGGTAAACAATTTGGAAGAATACCCATATATTTGTACCAATTGATAAACCATCTTGGATATTCACAATTGAAGTTCAAATCAAAGAAGATAAACCATGAATGTGAATAATTCCGAATAAAGAATGCCTTAGTCCAGGCGTCTTGATAATCATAGTAAGAAAATTTGGGATAAGCAGGATAACTTATAAGAGGTTTTTCAGAGTGAAGGTTTGGAAACCAACTTTCTGGAGAAATGATTTTGATAATATGAGCTTTGCTAAAATCAATGTTTCCCTCTTTAGAATTAGAACGATGAACAAAATTGACTGAACCAGATTCTTGCAAAATAGCTTGATAATATTCTCGGGTTTTATATGAATCAACATAAAAGGTTTTTCCTTGTCCAAAGAGATGATTGGTGAGAATATGAAAACCTTGGTGTAACTTATGGATTTGAAAATCTTCAAGAATTTGAACTCTTAGGAAATTTGGATTAAGAACATAAGGAGTTTTTGTAGAAGGGCTAGGAGTAACAGATTTTTGAGTTTGAGGAGAGATAGGTTTTGCAAAAGGGCTTATTGTGTCAGTTGAAGCAACTTTTGGAGTAACAAGTTTTGACTGAAGGATATTAGAATAAAGTTGTGAATTCTTAGAAGTAGGTGTTAAAGGAGAAAAACGATTTTGATTTTGAAATGGAACTAGCTTTTGAGAGGCTGGAACAAGATTTTGATAGACTGGCTTCTTGTCATCATGTTTGGAAGAGGACGATGAACTCATTTTCCCTGCAAAAATTCTCGAGAAAGAAAGTCAGGAAGTGAGTTATTTTCTCCTTTTATAAATTCTATTTCGAAATCAAAGTTACCTAAGAGGGCTTGCCAACGAGCAAAAATTTGCTTGGAAATAATATTTTTTACATCTTTTTCCAAAATACTTTTTGCAGATTGACAATCTATTCTTAATAAAAAAGTTTTCATAAATAAATCATCTTCAAATTTCTTAATACATAAAACAATGCTTAAAATTTCCTTTTTGACAGTTGAATAATTTTTCTGTGTATCATTCCATGCACCAGAGTAATATCGAACTAATTGCTCTTCAGTTGAGTTAACAAATTTTTGTTTTAAAATTCCTCCGAATCCAATATCACTAGCATCGGTTTCAACTATGATTTTGGCATCGGGATGAGGTAAATTTAAACATGGCAAAGTAGGGACCTTTTGTTTTATATATTTAATTATATCTGTATGTTTTTGAGTCCATGGTTCAGGATTGTCTTTTAATCGATTATAAAGCGGTTTACATATGATCCCTAAATCTTTGAAAAAATCATGGATGTAATTTAAGCATCCTAAAAATCTTTGAAGTTGTTTTTTATCTTTAATTTCATCAGGAAATTTAGTAGAAAATTGCAAGCTTCTTGTTATAGGTCTAATAGTGTTTTTGACAATATCATGTCCTAAAAAACGAATTTCATTTTTAAATAAATGCATTTTTGTTGCAGAGACAGCTAAACCATTTTGATAAATTAAATCATGAAATTGATTTAAATGTTTAAAATGTTGATCAATTGATTTTGAAAAAATTAGGACATCGTCGATATAAGCAATAGCAAAACTACTTATAGGAGTTATGATATCATTCATAATATTTTGGAATTCAGAAGGAGCATTTTTTAATCCAAAAGGCATTACATTCCATTCAAAATGCCCAAAGGGAACATTAAAACCAGTTTTGTATTTATCTTCCTCATGAATTTGTATTTGCCAAAATCCTGATTTCATATCAAACTTTGAAAATATTTTTGAATCATAAAGCTTTTTTAGCAAATTTCGTTTATTAGGAATAGGATAACGAATCCATTCTAAAACTTTGTTTAAAGGTTTATAATTGATAACTAATCTTGGTGATCCTCTTTCTAATTCTGCAGCATTCATAACATAAAATGTTGAACAAGACCATGGTGACTTAGAAGGTCTTATGAGTTTTTTATTTATTAAATCTTGAATTTCATTTTTACAATGACTTTCTAATTCATTATTCATGTGAATGGCTCTAGATTTTGAAGGAATATCCTTTTCATTAAAATTTTTTATATATGGTAGTTTTACAATATGTTGCTTTCTATTCCAAAAGGCATTAGGAATATTAGAACAAACATTTTTTTCAAATTTTAATTTTAATCTGGTTATTTTATTTTGAATATTATTATCACTTAATTGATTAGTTATTCGAACATTATTTATTTCGTTAATAAGATATTTGGCTTGTTGCGTTTTATAATTAAGGACATTAATTGTTGAATATAGAGGAGGTTCACAAAATTTAAATATAATTTCTTTTCCAAAAACGTTGGTTCTTATACCATCATCATGAACCATAAAAGGATATAGTTTTGTAATGAAAGGTGTTCCTAGAATTAAAGGAGAAGATAGATCTTTTACTAAAATTAGGTGAGTTTTATAACAGTAATCTTGGTCATTACAAATATGAACATCATAAACTTTATAATTTACAATTAATTTTGTACCTCCGGCACCAGTAAGTCTAGATGTAGTTTTTTCATAGAATTGTGTAGGAAAAATTCCTTCTTGAATACAATTCATATCAGCACCACTATCAATTAAAGCAGTTAGGTTAATTTTAAAATTATCCTTAACTAAAGTAATTTTAGTGTTCCATTTTTGAGAAACTTGATTATTTATAAGTTTACCAATAGTTACATTTTCAATTTTATTTTCTTCTTCATTATTAATTTCTATATTTTTGTTTTTAAAAGTAGAAGGTTTTTCTTTTTCTAAAATTAAAATTTTATTTTTTATTTCTTTTATTTCTCGTTTTACTATTTTTAATTCTTCTTGAAGTTCTTGCATAGAAATTGGCTTTGCTTCAGTAAATCTTTCGTATATACTTTTTAAATTAAAATTTTCATTATTAGCAGGAGTTATGTTATTAGTTTTATTAAGCATCTGTTTTATTAGCAATTCTTGGATATTTTTATCTTTTATAGAATCAAGAGAGTTTAAAAGATATTTTTATCTGTTTTATTAGCAATTCTTGTAATCACATAACTCCTGCTAATAATGAAAATTTTAAAAGATATTTTTATCTGTTTTATTAGCAATTCTTGCGCAAGAATTGCTAATAAAACAGATAAAAATATCTTTTAAACTTTTCATTATTAGCAGGAGTTATGTGATTACAAGAATTGCTAATAAAACAGATAAAAATATCTTTTAAACTCTCTTGATTCTATAAAAGATAAAAATATCCAAGAATTGCTAATAAAACAGATGCTTAATAAAACTAATAACATAACTCCTGCTAATAATGAAAATTTTAATTTAAAAAGTATATACGAAAGATTTACTGAAGCAAAGCCAATTTCTATGCAAGAACTTCAAGAAGAATTAAAAATAGTAAAACGAGAAATAAAAGAAATAAAAAATAAAATTTTAATTTTAGAAAAAGAAAAACCTTCTACTTTTAAAAACAAAAATATAGAAATTAATAATGAAGAAGAAAATAAAATTGAAAATGTAACTATTGGTAAACTTATAAATAATCAAGTTTCTCAAAAATGGAACACTAAAATTACTTTAGTTAAGGATAATTTTAAAATTAACCTAACTGCTTTAATTGATAGTGGTGCTGATATGAATTGTATTCAAGAAGGAATTTTTCCTACACAATTCTATGAAAAAACTACATCTAGACTTACTGGTGCCGGAGGTACAAAATTAATTGTAAATTATAAAGTTTATGATGTTCATATTTGTAATGACCAAGATTACTGTTATAAAACTCACCTAATTTTAGTAAAAGATCTATCTTCTCCTTTAATTCTAGGAACACCTTTCATTACAAAACTATATCCTTTTATGGTTCATGATGATGGTATAAGAACCAACGTTTTTGGAAAAGAAATTATATTTAAATTTTGTGAACCTCCTCTATATTCAACAATTAATGTCCTTAATTATAAAACGCAACAAGCCAAATATCTTATTAACGAAATAAATAATGTTCGAATAACTAATCAATTAAGTGATAATAATATTCAAAATAAAATAACCAGATTAAAATTAAAATTTGAAAAAAATGTTTGTTCTAATATTCCTAATGCCTTTTGGAATAGAAAGCAACATATTGTAAAACTACCATATATAAAAAATTTTAATGAAAAGGATATTCCTTCAAAATCTAGAGCCATTCACATGAATAATGAATTAGAAAGTCATTGTAAAAATGAAATTCAAGATTTAATAAATAAAAAACTCATAAGACCTTCTAAGTCACCATGGTCTTGTTCAACATTTTATGTTATGAATGCTGCAGAATTAGAAAGAGGATCACCAAGATTAGTTATCAATTATAAACCTTTAAACAAAGTTTTAGAATGGATTCGTTATCCTATTCCTAATAAACGAAATTTGCTAAAAAAGCTTTATGATTCAAAAATATTTTCAAAGTTTGATATGAAATCAGGATTTTGGCAAATACAAATTCATGAGGAAGATAAATACAAAACTGGTTTTAATGTTCCCTTTGGGCATTTTGAATGGAATGTAATGCCTTTTGGATTAAAAAATGCTCCTTCTGAATTCCAAAATATTATGAATGATATCATAACTCCTATAAGTAGTTTTGCTATTGCTTATATCGACGATGTCCTAATTTTTTCAAAATCAATTGATCAACATTTTAAACATTTAAATCAATTTCATGATTTAATTTATCAAAATGGTTTAGCTGTCTCTGCAACAAAAATGCATTTATTTAAAAATGAAATTCGTTTTTTAGGACATGATATTGTCAAAAACACTATTAGACCTATAACAAGAAGCTTGCAATTTTCTACTAAATTTCCTGATGAAATTAAAGATAAAAAACAACTTCAAAGATTTTTAGGATGCTTAAATTACATCCATGATTTTTTCAAAGATTTAGGGATCATATGTAAACCGCTTTATAATCGATTAAAAGACAATCCTGAACCATGGACTCAAAAACATACAGATATAATTAAATATATAAAACAAAAGGTCCCTACTTTGCCATGTTTAAATTTACCTCATCCCGATGCCAAAATCATAGTTGAAACCGATGCTAGTGATATTGGATTCGGAGGAATTTTAAAACAAAAATTTGTTAACTCAACTGAAGAGCAATTAGTTCGATATTACTCTGGTGCATGGAATGATACACAGAAAAATTATTCAACTGTCAAAAAGGAAATTTTAAGCATTGTTTTATGTATTAAGAAATTTGAAGATGATTTATTTATGAAAACTTTTTTATTAAGAATAGATTGTCAATCTGCAAAAAGTATTTTGGAAAAAGATGTAAAAAATATTATTTCCAAGCAAATTTTTGCTCGTTGGCAAGCCCTCTTAGGTAACTTTGATTTCGAAATAGAATTTATAAAAGGAGAAAATAACTCACTTCCTGACTTTCTTTCTCGAGAATTTTTGCAGGGAAAATGAGTTCATCGTCCTCTTCCAAACATGATGACAAGAAGCCAGTCTATCAAAATCTTGTTCCAGCCTCTCAAAAGCTAGTTCCATTTCAAAATCAAAATCGTTTTTCTCCTTTAACACCTACTTCTAAGAATTCACAACTTTATTCTAATATCCTTCAGTCAAAACTTGTTACTCCAAAAGTTGCTTCAACTGACACAATAAGCCCTTTTGCAAAACCTATCTCTCCTCAAACTCAAAAATCTGTTACTCCTAGCCCTTCTACAAAAACTCCTTATGTTCTTAATCCAAATTTCCTAAGAGTTCAAATTCTTGAAGATTTTCAAATCCATAAGTTACACCAAGGTTTTCATATTCTCACCAATCATCTCTTTGGACAAGGAAAAACCTTTTATGTTGATTCATATAAAACCCGAGAATATTATCAAGCTATTTTGCAAGAATCTGGTTCAGTCAATTTTGTTCATCGTTCTAATTCTAAAGAGGGAAACATTGATTTTAGCAAAGCTCATATTATCAAAATCATTTCTCCAGAAAGTTGGTTTCCAAACCTTCACTCTGAAAAACCTCTTATAAGTTATCCTGCTTATCCCAAATTTTCTTACTATGATTATCAAGACGCCTGGACTAAGGCATTCTTTATTCGGAATTATTCACATTCATGGTTTATCTTCTTTGATTTGAACTTCAATTGTGAATATCCAAGATGGTTTATCAATTGGTACAAATATATGGGTATTCTTCCAAATTGTTTACCAAAAGAAATTTACGATGGATATCTCAAATTTAAAGAATTGTTTATTCAACAAATTCCAGAATTTGAATACATGTTACAATTCACTATGATATTTAAAGTTCCATGGATAATGTCTTGGACTTTTCAAAATCAAGAAGTCATAATTTAGAATAGATAAGGACGTAAGTCGCGGTGCCGGACCACAATCATCGTCGGGACGAATCCCCTCTGTTCACCATTATTAAAACAGGTAAGTTTTCTTATAGGATATTAAACCAAAAACTTTAGAAGTAAATATATCATAACGATTATGGTATCAGAGCCAAGAAAAGTTTTTGGGGTGGTTATGCATGATATATTTACTTCTAAAGTTTTTGGTTTAATATCCTATAAGAAAACTTACCTGTTTTAATAATGGTGAACAGAGGGGATTCGTCCCGACGATGATTGTGGTCCGGCACCGCTTATGGTTGAGACTAGGACGGTATCTGATCGTCTTCGAGCCCCCAACTTTCGTTCTTGATTAATGAAAACATCCTTGGCAAATGCTTTCGCAGTTGTTCGTCTTTCATAAATCCAAGAATTTCACCTCTGACTATGTGGCTGGACCATATGGGATGATTGATCCACCTCGTAGATATAGTGCTGGTAAATCTGGATGTGGCTGGACCATATGGGATGATTGATCCACCTCGTAGATATAGTGCTGGTAAATCTGGATGTGGCTGGACCATATGGGATGATTGATATATCCTTATTCTAATAAAAGAGTAGTTTTTAATCTCCTTTTGACATGTGTCACCATATTAAACCTCATAATTAATGCAATTTTTTTTTTGTCATGTTTCACCTTATTATGTCTTATAATTAATGCATACTATTTATCAACATATTGATTCTCCATTTCAAATTTCAAATTTTAAATTTCTCATTCTAATTACATTAAATTAATAACATTAAAATAGAAATTAAAATAAAATTAATACAAATTATAAAATAATATAATTTTACATATTTATTTAAATCAATAATTATAAATTTATATAATTAAAAAAACTCTTAATTAATAATTTATTTGCAATAGTTATTAATAATTTTAACTTTTAACTATTAAAATTTAATTAATTTTATAATAATAATCCCACTATTTTTTAAATAAATACATGGGATATACGGTCTCACATTCCGTTTTGAAAACGTGTAAACATAACAATATACTTTAACAACAGTCGGTTCATCGATTTTCTGTCAACATTTTAGGTCTGGCTGCTTCTTGGGCTGCCAATTCCTACTTCTCGACCTCTCTGTTACTTTGCTATTCTGCATATTCACGTAGCCGACAATTGGGGCACATACATACCCATACAGATAAAACCTAGTGAAGGAACTTGAGGACCACCATCATCGGGCTTCAATGGGGAAAAGCGATAAATCGGCTTTGGGAAGAGCCCTAGTCAAGCATCACAACCATATGATCCAAGAATCCAAGGAAAAGGGTCAGGTTTATTACAAACAACACAAGAAGGTTCTTGAATCCATTACCGACGTCAACGATATCGACGCTGTAATCCAACAAGCCGATGAAGCCGTGCGTCTCTTCTCCGCCGACAACCCCACCGCCGTGAATACCCTTATTGATTTGTATGTCGTTAGCTCCTTTAACCATCTTATTTCATTTATTTATTGTTCGTTTCTCATTCAAGAAGCCCTTATCTATCTGTTTTAGTTCCAGATGATCTCTAGAAAGGGCACACATGCAAGTAGTTTGGTCTTTTACTTTGGATTTTGCTGTGTTTAATTTCATTTATTTAGACCTGTGCAAGCTTATGGTTTTCGTGATTTGGTATCATACCTGAACACTTACTTCGTTTATTTTCAACACGAAATCAAATATATGGATATTTTTGTGAGAGGGGTGCTATGCTTTCAAGTATAGTTTCTTAAATTTCGGGTTCCCTTTTCTTTATTTGTCTTCATGATGTTGTTCTTCTATTTATGTATATACGATGTGGATGCTCAATTAATTGATGGCTGTGTATGTATCACATAGAGAGTCAAGTTCTAGCACCAGTGAGATATTGACTACCGAGCAAAGGAGAGAGCTTCAATTAAAAGAGGAGGCATTGCATGCAAGCAGTCTTAGCGTTCCACGGAGGTATTTATTAAAACTTATTTATTGTAAATGTTGTATTTTCATTTTAAAGATTTATTCCAATTCCTAAGTCCAAACCCTTTCTTAATCACCTCTCTCTCTCTCTCTCTCTCTCTCTCTCTCTCTCTCTCTCTCTCAGGCCAGCATGGAATGCCAAAATGTCTGTCGAAGAGCTTGATGCCAATGAAAGGCGTGCCTTTTTAGTTTGGCGGCGTAGCCTTGCAAGGTTTGTATATTTATCCCAAGTTAAATAACTTTTTGAACAATTGCTTTGCTTGTTATGTTATGTTGTGTTGTGTGTAAGAAATCTTGTGGATTTGAAAACTCAACTCTTATGTTGTAGGCTTGAGGAAAATGATAGTCTTGTTCTTACACCATTTGAGAAGAATCTTGATATATGGAGACAACTTTGGAGGGTTGTTGAACGTAGTGATCTGGTATGTTTCTTCACATATTTTGGCTTTCTAGCATTTGGAAACTCAATTCTTATGTTGCATGCATATACTTTTAATATTTGTTTTGTTCAAAAAATAACTAATCTGGCAACAATTCTCCAGCTTGTCATGGTTGTTGATGCGCGAGATCCACTGTTCTATCGTTGTCCCGACCTAGAGGTATATTTACTGTTTTAAACCTAATTTGGAAATTTATTTCTTCTTTTCAAGGTTCTTGTAGCTACTTCTATAATCTTAAATTTAGTTCATATTTTTGCAAAATCTGGATTGTTTATGGGTGTGTAGCTTTATTCTTTTTGCTTTTTTTGCTTGTTAGATCAAACAGGTTAGGATCCATTGTTTAATTTCAGTTCAATTTGTGATCTTTTCTTGTTGAACTTGAATGTTGATGCCTTGTTTTCTAAAATAACATGAAAAAATCAAAATAAGTGAACCATAATGTCATCAGGGTTGTGTATGTGATGTGTATAGTCTCTTCGTACTTATTTGAATATTTCTTACAGAAAGGGTTCTGAATTATACATGTTCACTTCTCATAGAGTTATTTGATATTTTCCTGAAGGTTATTTGATTTTACATACATATATGAATGAACTTTGTCAGTTGGATCTCATATCAATTTAATATAATAATTTGGGCAGAGCAGGTGCTCTGTGTTGTAATTGTAACCACTTATGATAGCCATACTTGATATGAAATTATTTTATGGTCCCTGAGCTTTAAAAAACTTCATTTACTTGTATATACTATTTTAGTTCGTAAACAGACCTTCCAATTCAGTTTTTTGATTTGACCAATATATAAATCAATTATGATTTGGTGAGTTGATAGATACATAGTTATATCCACAACTTGGGATATATCCTGGATAATATTATTTAAATTAAATTAGGATTTACTTGTAAAGGTGGAATTGTTGGTATAAACGTAATTAAGCATGGCAAAGTAGCATACAATATATTATAGCATGTATGCATACCATTAAATCACATGCCTGTCTTTTAGGATTAGAAAGTGATGCTCTAATGAGAAGTTACACCTAGTGGACTTGTTGTGTCTCATCCCCTCAGGAGCTTACACTTCAATTCAAGCCTCTAGCTCTTCCATGTCATCTTCTAGCTTAGCTTAATCACTTTAGAAGCTTACATCTCAAGTACTTGTTCCTTCCCATCTCTTTATTAGCTTCCGCCTCATGTTTCTAGCCTTCATTTGTCCATCTACTAGCTTAGCTTGATCATCCTAAAATTTGTACAACTTATATACCTAATTGTAGAACCTATGTATAGGTTTACTTGGTCACTACTCTTTGTAGTATTATGCTTAGATCACTTGTTGCTTGTGTCGTGATAGTTGTAAGCACCTTTGTAAGCATATGGTAGCTACCTGTGTGCTTGTTTTCTTGGTTTCAAATTTTCTTTAAAATAAAATTTGTATTTTTTTTTTCCGTGACCAACATTTCTCAACTTTTCCTCATTATTGTCTATGTCCTTCTGTTGTCAAATAAAGCTTTAGACTTCTTTAACTCTATTATTATGCAAATATATACATTTTTTTTTCTGAAAACAGGGACAAAAGTTATGTATATGTATTTTTCTGAAAACAGTACCTCTTTTAAATGCAAGGCTCTTACAGTTGTTAACAAGGAATAGGCGTATCCTATAAAATACTTCTTTTGATCATCTAATCGTGTCAAAATGCATGCAGGCATATGCCAGAGAAATAGATGAGCATAAAAGGACGCTACTTCTCATCAACAAGGCCGATCTTTTACCAAATCCTGTGAGGTTAGTAGTGTTTTTTTTTTTTTTGAATAAGAGAATATTTTGTCAAAGGAATTGGAAATGGAAAGGGATTCAATTATAGAAACCAAAATAATTTTCAAAACTCTTATTTATATCCAAATATTTTTGTTTAATTATCATTAAATATATGTTGATGGTGTATTTTGTTGTTACTCACAAAAATAGAAGAATGGAAGCTCAATATTCTAGTTGTTGTTGTGTTGATTTTTTTGCAGACAAAAATGGGCTGAATACTTCAAGCTCCACGACATTCTGTACGTGTTTTGGTCAGCCAAAGTTGCAACTGCGGAATTAGAAGGGAAAAAAGCACCTGTTCCTGTTTCTTCTTCAGATACAGATACAAAACTATACTCGAGGGACGAGTTATTGTCCCGCTTACAGTCAGAGGCAGAGGAAATAGTGGAAATGAGGACGGGGACCACGGAACATGTAACAGTGGGATTTGTAGGTTACCCGAATGTAGGAAAAAGCTCAACAATCAATGCTTTGGTAGGGGCAAAACGGACCGGTGTAACTTCTACCCCCGGGAAAACCAAGCATTTTCAAACCTTAATAATCACTGAAAAACTTACGTTATGTGATTGCCCCGGGTTAGTGTTCCCGTCGTTTACAAGCTCGAGATACGAGATGATTGCATCCGGAGTTTTACCGATTCACCGGATGACGGAGCACCGGGAAGCGGTACAGGTGGTGGCTGATCGAGTTCCCAGACATGTCATCCAGGCTGTGTATAATATTACCCTTCCAAAACCTAAGCCTTACGAGCCGGAAAACCGCCCACCATTGGCGGCTGAGCTTTTGAGGTCATATTGTGCCTCTCGTGGCTATGTGGCTTCCAGTGGTTTACCCGATGAAACGAAAGCTGCTCGCCAGATTTTGAAGGATTATATCGACGGAAAACTACCCCATTATCAACTGCCTCCAGGGGAGGAGGAGGAGGAGAATGTAGAGAAGGTGGATGAGAGATCGGAAAGTGGTGGTGGTGAAGGGAGGCTGGAAGAGGTTATGGATGATCTTGAGACCTTTGATATGGCTAATGGGTTGTTGGGATCGAGTAAAGGAGTAGTACCTGGTGAAAGGAGGAAGCTGCTGCCTCCTGCCGCCTCTGCCTCTGCCTCTGCCTCTCATAAACATCAGCATCATAAAAAGCCTCAGAGAAAGAAGGATAGAGGGTGGAGAGTTAAGGATGATGGGACTGATGGGACGCCGGTTGTCAGGGTGTATCAGAAACCTGTCAACGCTGGACCTGGACCTGGACCTGGACCTGTCGTGGCTACTTAATAAACTAACTTGAGTCTAGCCTTTATTTATATCCTCGAATTAAGGAAATTAATTGGATAATGTTTCTTGTGTTTCCTAGTCTCTATCTCTCTATGATTTTTACAAAAAGATCGACGACTATTCTATCATGGATCTTGCATGTTTTTATTGGGTCAATTAAATATATACTTCTCTAGTTTCATACAATAGACAAGCAAATATGTATTTTCATTTGCGAAACATGGTAGAAGAATGATTGTAGTTTGATTATTATTATTTTTTTCAACGGCAATAGTATTATTAAGAAAAACGGAAAGTTAGCAAGAGTTATGAAAAAAAAAAACCAAAGCAAAAAGGAACCAAACTACCACTAAACAACAAGCAGCAAACCGCACAAAGAATATGAACACGCCAACATAGTATTACTAAAAGGTAAAAACATAGGAAACCAACGTCCTCCAAGCATAAGGCAAAAGCAATGGAAAAAATACCAATCACAAATGCACCAACCCCAAATGAGAAGCGAAGGGCAAAAGTGTCCGAGAATCTAAAAGCATCAGACAACTCAAGCACTAAACACCATTACACGACAACCAAAAAATGTAACATCCTAGTTTTTGTTTAAAGTACAAATTAAAATATCATTCCGTTAAAACTTTCAAAACAAACGATTAGAGTTTACTAAAAACATTTCATAAACAAAACTGCACAACTCAAAAACCCAATTTACATATTCATAATGTCATAAATGAAATTAATTGAAAAACTTTAAGAATCTGTAAATGTGCATGAGAAAGCTCATAGCAATCAACTTGTGTCCTTTCCCAGGAAAATATTAATAAACCACAAGTAAGCAAAAATGCTTAGTAAGTATACACAATACCAATGTTCTAAATAATATTAGACGTGACTTGACGGCAAAGTTAAGCCTCAAGTTTTTTTTGAGTTGTAGCGAGCCTTGTCGTTTGTAAGGCGTGACTTAAAACGGTAATTTTATGTATAATTAATAATATATCTTAATACCTTAATAAGCATTTGCCTTCAAATAATGAATTTTAAGAGGTACAACCTTTAATACATCATATACAATCAATTTATATACATTGCAGTCCGTCAACATTTGAAAAGTCAAATATAAGATTGTTGGGGTACAAAATTCTTCATTTATGACTTTGTAGATAGTTTGATTTTTGTAGACCCACTTGCATGTGGTGCATTAGCCTTGTGACTAATGAGTATTTGAGAGTGAGAGAGAGATATGTAAACACCTCTATATAAGGTGGGTTCATATCACTTATAGAGGTGTGCTTGAGAGATGTAGTTATAGTGATTAGTCAGTGAGATATTTATAAAGTTCTAGATTAGATCCATTTTTGTACTCATTTACTATGATCAAATATATCTTTTAGCAACCAAATCACTATGTTCATTGTGCAAACTTTAATTCCGCATGCCAAACCATGTTTTTATGTCACTACAATTGGTATCAGAGCAGGTCTTCAAGATCAAGGTAATTTTTGAAGAACGATTATTGGTTTGACAACTTTTATTGCAATTTGAACAATTTTTGGTAAGTCTCACTCTATGATCTCTCGTAATAATTGATTCATGTGTTGTGTTCTTGATTCATGATCGTTTGACTCGTTGGATCAAATTTTTCTTGAAAAACCCGATTGGTGATCCAATAATTTTTTTTAATTGATCAAATCCAAAACAAAATTTATAATAAATTGTTATATTTGAATTTTTTTTATTCATCCGATAACTGCATTTAGCCAATTTCAAGCCCAAAAGTCAAGGATCTAATACTGTTCAGGTCTGATTTGAGTCCAATATACAATCTCGTTACAGATTCATTGATAAATCGTTTGGGCCCAATAGTTCATTTAAAAGATCCAATCTATGTGAGTTAATCCAAAAGAAATAAGATTCACTAGAAAATCTTGTTCGTCAGTAACACACGCATATCACACTTGTACCCTCAACTCATTCGTTGCGTAATTTCACTTGAGTCTTCAGTATTGTTATTTCAATTCTTTTTCTTGATTAATCAGTTGAACGCGATTTGTATGTTCATCAAAATCCTTTAGATGATTGTTTGCTTTTGAGTGCATATCGTATTTGGATTGAAGAGCATTAGAGTATATTTGGTTTGAGTTGACTTTTCGGAGTCAAAATCAAGTGTTCTTGTGATCTTAGAACTGAAATTGATGAAATTGATTTTGATTTCGAAACCAGTATGATGTTCGTGTTTGATAATAAAGGGAAATATAGTTTCGAATTCGATTTTGAAAGATGAAGAACGGTTTGATTTTGGTTCTGATGAACACGATGAAGAACATTTTTTTTTTTTTTTTTATCAAAGACGAAGGTCAAAATTGGATTTTGGTTTGTTCTGTGTTCAATTCTTACTGGTTCTAATCAAAGGATCGAATGAGTGAAGTCGATTGTTTCGGAGATACAAATCAATGGATAGATTGAAGTGTCAATCGCAATTAGAGTCGGATGACCAGGTATCGCTATGATGGGTCTAAGGTTTGGATTACAGTTATTGATCGAAGTGTATAAAAGGTTTGTACGAAGATGTGTTTGGAGTCAAAAGATGGGATTCCTGTCGAGAGTCGATGGTTGGGGTTATGGATTCAAAAATCCATGTTTTGGTTTCAAATGGTTAGATGGATTTTGGAATTAAACGAAGGGTTGTGGTTAACTGATATTCGAAGGGGTGATCCAATAAGTCAAAGGGTGTTGGTTTGGGAAATATACGAAGGGGGTTTGTATACAGGATTCATACGAACGAAGTGAAAAAAGGAACGATTTTGTACGAAGTGTGGAGATGCCCTTTCATACGATGGGGAGAGAGAAAGGAAAAAGTTTCGTATGTTTGGGACTTTGGGTTGCCTGATTTTGTATGAATTGACAAAGAAGAAATAAATTTTTTGAAAATGGTCCTTGAAGTTTTGCATGTTTATGACATGACAATTTCGTATGATTGATCAAATTTGGTCAAATGACACATTTTTGAAATTTGAAAATAGCCCCTGTACCTTTGAATATTTGACACTTTGAAAATTAACCTAAGTTTCGTATGTTTGATACTTTTCACCAAAATTCGAAAATTATTTGAAGCTTTGCATGTTTGGGGTGATACTTCGTATGACTTGAGCACAAAGGACAAAATTGTTGAAAATAGTTCCTGATGTTTCGAATGTTTGGCGGTTCGTATCCAAATTCGAAAAATGATTGTTTTTGCTGAAAATTGAAGAAAGTGCATTTCAGACCCCTACAGTTTGTGCAAATTGACGCTTTCTACCAAACTTTGAAAAAGAGGGAGAGTTTTGCATATTTTGCTGTTTTGGGTGCAACGGGTCACTGTAGAATTTTGAAATTGACAACTTCTACTCATTTTTGAGAAATTTTGTCAAAGGAGATCCGTGAACGAAGCTAAAAATTAAATATTTTTTGGATTTTCCGGATTGAAGTACAAAGTTTATGCCACATGTTAAGGGGGAGTTTTGACACGAAAAATTCCGAATAGAGCTTGTTCTTTTTCCTTGAAGGTTTTATAATCAAATGTCGATTATAAAAAAGGGGAAAGTTTATATGGAAATTTGAACTTGAATTTTTCATATTACACATATTTGAAGACCAAAGTGATCTTGAAGTTTTGAAGCTTACGAGATAATGCAATTAGAAGTTCGGAAATGATTTATTTTCGAATGGGTTTGGAATTATTGAAGATTTTTGGGGTGTGTTTTTATGCTCAACTTTAGGGTGATCGATTTGGAGTTTGAGAAGCTCGTGATCATTCGTTGATGCTCGGATTGTATGGTATCACATCTTAGAGCTCAAATTGAAGAATCATGGAAGAATTAAAGATTGATGTTCATTTCGACATGTGTCACCTTTGAGGCTCGAACCGTGTAGTTGCTCGACTTTGGAAGATTTGAAGTGGGTCATCCATTCCTAACTTTGAGGGGGAGAATGTTGGGGTACAAAGCTCTTTATGTATGACTTTGTAGATGGTTTGAATTTTGTAGACCCACTTGCATGTGGTGCATTAGCCTTATGACTAATGAGTATTTGAGAGTGAGTGAGAGACATGTAAACACCGCTTCACTTCTCTATTCTCACTTCTTCAACACAAACTTACTCCTGTATTCTCCTCCTCTCTCATTTGTCCTTTATATATTCACGACGAATTGGGTTGCCAGATTGTTACCCTTTAATAAGCGACCACCTGATATGGATTCACCAAGGTACCCCCTTATCTTCGTATTTAGAAACACTGTTCTATTAGAGACCCAAAGGCTTTTCTTTGTTTCTGTTATCTCGCTCCATTGAAGATCACGAGAAAGTGAATTTTTTTGTTACCTTTTCATTATCAGATTTCTTTTTTTGTAGGATAAAATTGGGAAGACCAACACGAAATAAAAATATCATTATCTATCTCCAAATCTCATTACCTATCTCGATTTTAATCCTTGAAACTTACTCTCGATCTTGATATTTTGAAGATAAGAGACAACTTACGATGTCAAGGCCTAAATTCAAAGGTAAGCAACGGTTTTAAGCCCTAAACCACACTTTTGATTTTGATGTTTTGCAGATAGAAGATAAGATATGATTCCATGCCCTAAACCTCTTTCTTTCTTTTTTGTTCTCTTTCTCTCTCTCTCTCTCTCTTCTGGTTTACCATTAAGGACCCAAAACATTACGATTTCGTTTTTTTTTTTAATTTCTTATTTTGATTTGTTGCATACACATCAATTTTTGCTACATACATTTAAAACTTAAAGATCATTTGAGGAATTAAAGGATTGGATTTCATATTTGTATGTATGTTTAACATGTGAACTTGAAAATAGAAGGTTAGAAAAAGGTTGGAGGCAATTACAGTAAAAAAAATTCCACATAGAGGTATGTATTTTGTGTGTAGGTATGTGTATCTCTCTGTATGTGTGTGTATGTTTTTATGTGTATATAGGTGTGTGTATATGTATAGGTGTATATACATGTGTGTTTATGTAGGAGTCTAATGTGCATATGTTTGTATGCAAGTGTTTTTATCTGTTTTTGTGTGTTTGTATGTAGGTATGTGTATCTATGTAGGTGTGCGTCTGTATATATATATATATATATATATATATATATATATATATATATATATATATATATATATGGTAATAGCCTATGATTTTTATTCTTCTCTTTGGAAGGGTATTCTCTGTGGATGAATCTGACTGTAGATATTGGATATGCAGGCAATAGGCTACAAATTTTGATTCTGCAAGATTGAGATGGGGCAAATTTTCATTTAAATCTACTTTAAAGCTGAGCATCTATCTTTTGATGAGTGGCCACAAGTTTTTGGTTTTCATGCTATATCTCCTTCAACGCCAAAGCTTCCTTATATGGTTTTCTCTTTTCTATGAAAATTCCTTAATTAAAATTTTGAACATATATTTACGAGTGAAGGATAAAATACAAGGAAAAAGGAAGTGATGAGATTAAACTAACCTTTAATCTATAAAGATCGATTAGATCTTGAACAAGTATATAAACAAAAACAATATGAACGCAATAAAAAGAATAAGTCAAGATGGAATCAAACGTGTCGAATGATTAAGCAAAATCCTCAGAAGAGCTTGATTAAGAACATCAACTGTAGAGGATTGGAAGGTTACAAGAACGATCAAAGAAACCTGTTATCGTCTAGATGTATCGCTATGCTCAGATCTCTAAAACAAAACCTTAACCTAATATGCATGCAAGCGTAAACTTATATACAAAACATAAAAGGTTCACAGTTGGACAGGCCCAAACCAGAATACAAAGTAATATAATCTGTCGAGCCCATAAGACGCAATCTTCAAAATAATTTTCAGCCCAACAATCTCCCCCTTTGCGTCAATTTGGAGCGAGACCTTCATTAGTTACTTGGGCCAGCAGCTGAAGCAGGCACCTTCTTCTTCACGGTACTAAACAGACATTTGGTGATGGAGAGAATGGTCTGTCTAAACCGGATGTGCCAATTAATCATATCTTCAAAGTACTTGATGTCATCAGCCGAGTTCTCTTTACACCGTTTGATAATGAACAACACATGCTCCAAACAAGTTGTGGTGTAAAGATGCTTGTCAGCTAAAGCGAAGAGACATTTCTGTCCTTCCGCTCTAGTGAACATAACCGAGTTGCGTCTCGGGTCAATCCTGCCCAATAGCATTTGGTTGAGATCACTGGCCGATCCCACAGGAGCAATCTTTGGTTTCTTCTTGAAGACTGTGGCGACCTCCTGATCCATTAGGGAAACCTCCATGATGTAGCAGGCTAACATCCTTTTGACATGGTCTAGAATGGGACCATATTCAGCTTCATTAGTCAGAAGGATATTATACAGAACAATCCAATCATGAGGATTTAGATTCGGTAGATCTGCCAGGGAGATAAGATGAGCAGTTCTTGCAGATCCCCGAATCAACTTGAACCGAACATTTATAAAACGACCTTCAGTATAAGGTTTCAGCACCCGAACGTTTACAATCTTCTGGGCGCTCCAAGTAAGGAATTGTGGACGAGCAGCCGCCAGATAGAAGTCAATGAGCTCCCTGTCAAGCTCAGCGTTCGGGTGAGGGACTTCAAAGATGTTTGAGAAGACGTGGAAGATGAACGCCTTTCGAGTCAGCGACATATCGAACTGTGAATCGACAGTGTTGTTGCAGTCGAACGAGATAACCGGCTCGAGCCATAAAATGCTAGGAGTTTCAATGGCCTCTTTAATCAAACGTTCCCTGGTCCAGGCAGGGAAGAGAGTCTTTCGGCTCTCAAGGAGATCGTGGGCTTCTTTTTGTTTGTGTTCGACTTCTTCAGCCTCTCGCGCCACACGACTGGCATTTTCATCAACCTTGCGACTGTTCTTTCTTTTTAAAATGTCAGCAATGGTCTCCTTGTCGCCTTCTTCATCTTCTTCCTCAGCTATGTTTTTACCTTTGTCCTTCACACCCGAGCCTAAAGCTTGATCAGTCGGAGATGGTTCGGTCGTGTGAGTAGCTTTGGAGGAAGGAGGTGGTTTTGATCCTGTCTTCTCATCTCCCCCTTGTTTCGGAATGGACACGAAACTTGGGAGCCCTTCTACTTTGTTAAGAAGATCGATGGCTGGAGAGAGTTTTTCAGCAAGGGAACGCCTCACCGAAAAGTTTAAGATAGGATCGTGTGCTTCTAGAATGTTGGATATAGCAGCGTGGACATCCGAAACACACGTCTTGATCACCTCCCTTTCGGATCGAAGATCTTCCAGTTGTTGTTGGGATTGGGAGAGTTGAGTTGTCTTGACCTCAAGGGCGGTTGTTTTGGTTGCCAGATCGTCCATTAATGAACGCTCGGTTGCAAGATCCTCTTGTAGCTTGGCGAGGCGAGCATCAATGGAGGCACGAAGGGCCGAGTTGTCGTCGCATATGTTTTGGCGGAGAGTAGCGAACGAAGGCAACTCCGATGAGACAAAGTTGGCCAATTGTTGAACAATTGGTTCCAAAGATGTCTTGGTGGCATTGGCACTTTCCTGCAGGGACAGCAGCAGGGTAGAAGCGTCAGAAAATAGTTTATCGACTTTTTCGGTCGCAGCCTCACAAGCTCTGGTAGAGGCTTCAATCGCAGCAGTTGCTGAGGCCATCGAATTATGTTGAGCCCTGGAGAAGGCATCAACAATTTTCTGAAGAGTAGCTTCAGAAAGAGAGGACTGCTGGTTGGAAGAGGAGGCGAGAAGTAGGTCAATCTTCTCGTTGAGCTCTTTGAGATGCTTCTTTGTTACTGGAGCATCATCCTCCTCGTCACTTTGAACTTGAAACGGACTATAGTAGACCGAATCAAAGATCATATTTTCACCACCAAGATAAGGGTTTTCGCCCTCAGAGGCATTTTCAGGAGATGAAGGGGGTGGTGAAGTTGGGGGTGTTGTGGGTTTGGAAGGATCCGGTTGAGTGGGTGTTGGTAGAATTTTGGTTGGTGGTTGAGTATGGGTAGTTTCGGTTGTTTGGGTTTTGGTTTGAGGTGGTTCGGTTACGTGTGGTGATTCGGTTGTAGTTGTAAAGATTGGTGGAGGGGAAGGAATTGGGGGAAAATGGAAGTTCCATCTCTGGGGTAGGGGACCGAGGTGGTGTGTTGCCTCGTTGAGGAGATGTGTCTCCTTGAGAGTCATCAGAACCTGAACTCTCACCCTCAGAGTCACTCGAAGAAGAGGGAATTACAAGCTTTCTCTTTGGTTGGGTCTTCCTCCTCTTCGGCGGTGGGGATTGTGCGGCTTTCGGTTGTTTACGCTTTTTAGGAGAAGGTCCCTTTGGAGCTTTGGACATTTGCTTCCCTTTTTCTGCCTTTTTTCCCCTGCTTACCGGTTTGTCTGCATCGTGAATTGACCTGAGCATATCCGGGGTAAGTTCCCTTGGACCAGATGGCTTTAGCTCCTTGAGCTTCCGAATCAACCTGCTGTCAGAGGGCACGTCGCCATACATTGACTCCGGGATAGAGCCAATGAAGGAGAATTTTGATGCATCTGAGACGATGATCTTCTTGGTATGGAAAGTACCAATAGAAGACATCGATGCACCATCAGCAGTAGAAACATCAAATCTATCCATGGCCCATTTTGTAATCAGGATCCAGAATCGGGCCAACGATACCTCAGAGTGTCGGGATGAAGAGGAGAGGCTTTGAATAAGTTGTTGCCATAGGACAAACCCATAGTCCAGGTTAATCCCATTGTAAACCCCGTACATGATGGTGAGGAAGAGACGACTTGCACCATCTGATCCTGAGCTTCTTTCCGACAAGCCCTTGAAAAGGACTGTAAATAGACTGTTCCACTGTGGCGGCAAGCATGACTTTTTGAACCTTGCGACAGAGGTAAGAACTTCTGTGTATCCCATGTTGTAAAACATGTTATACAGATGACCAATCTGAATCGACTCCGGATGAACTCTTGAAGGGTCAACAGCAAACCCTAGCAAGGTGCAGAAACGTTGGCGAGAGACTGAGGTTTTGTGTTCTCCAATCTCGAAAAAGACCCGGTCGACGGCCTTGTCGTAGTATGCAGTCGCGTAGACCTGTGATAGGGCCACCATCAGCACAGATTCGATTCTGGTGAGAGCCGGAACAAGTTGGGAATACTTCAAACACTCTATGACCGGCGACATATAGGAGTCGTACGCCAGTGGGTTAAGATCAATGATCAGACATTGTTGTGGGCGAATGGGAAGGATCTGTGAGGTAGCATGAACAGAAGAGGAATCAGCCATTGTTGCAGGTATGAAGAAGATGATGAACAGGAAACTTTTTGGGAGTATTTGCGCTCTGGAAATTTTGAAGGTGGTAAAGAGGTAAAAGGTGGTGTAGTGGGCTATTTATAGTGGGTGATAGGAGAGAGAAAAATCGTTTCAAATCTCTTATGGAAATTTGAACCGGGTTGTTGAGTGACAGATGGATGACAGTTGGGGCGTGCGATGATCACGTAGGAGAGAGAGTGTCAGGTTCCTAGGATCACGCCGCCCAACAAGCGCCGTTTCATGGGGACAAGCGGTTACTGTTTCCACACGCGCATTTAATACCACAGGACAAGAGAGAACTTAAGGTTTAAAAGTGGATTCCCGTTAAACTACGATCAACCATTTATTAAGAAATGTTGAAAGGCTTCTTTGAATTAGGCTAAATAAGAGTGGCTTGAAAATAAAATCTCAGAAAGAAAAATAAGAACTAGATCCCAAGGGAAGAAATGTTATGGGTTTTAACAATTTCATAGGAATCACATAAAATTGGAGATTTTAATAGGGTACTTTCATCAATCCTTTAGTGAAAACTTGAGCAACTTAATTGTTCACCATCAATTCATTAGGTGTGGAGTTTTGGGTTTCACTTAGCTCGTAGTGACATAATACTAAGATCATAAACACAGATGTTGTGTAACCATAAACCTCAGTGGTAATTTCTGAGAGTCTCAAGGGTTACTATGATGGAATGAGTGTAGTGGAGAAGTAATGTGGAGATGGTGTAAGAGAACGAAGTACCTCTGCTGTGAAAAGAAGGACCAAGCAGGAAACTCTTAACTCATGTGAGAAAAGAGTGAGGTAGCTCACGATTAGAATGAATGAGTTGGCCTTATTGGGAAGACAAGGTTTGTGTATACCAGGTCATGAAGGCCATTATTCAAAATCTTATGAGGCTTGAGACACATACAACAGCATGCTTCTAGGGACACTTAGGTATTTCATCAAATTTATCCCCATAAACGAACACGAACACACAAAAAATAAAATAAAAAAATATTTTTGGAGTTTTTGAGATTAAAAAAAATTTGAAAGAGGAAAAGAAAAAGAATAAGACTTAAAAAAAAGGAAAACCGAACCCAAACATTTAGTTGGTTTTGGTTGTTGAAAATTTTGAAAAACCGAACCCGAACCTTCGGTTGGTTTCGGTTCTAGAAAATTTTGAAAAACCGAACCCGAACCTTCGGTTGGTTTCGGTTCAATAAAATTTTGAGGAACCAAGAAATTTAGGCAAACAAGAAAAAGTAATTTTAACACGAGGAAAAACTAAAATTGTACAAGAAATATACAACATAGAAAAACTACCTTTGAAGTAATGAGTGAGTCAGATGGTTGAACTGAACCCGAACGTTCGGTTGGTTTCGGTTCTTACGTTTGAGTTTGAGAGGTAGTGAGGTACTGACTCTGATTCCATCATACCTAGTCCTTGCAATATTTTATAGAATGATGCTTCAGGAAGAGCTTTTGTAAAGACGTCAGCCAGTTGATCAGTGGTTCTTACGAAGTGAACTTCGACGTTTCCATCTTCCACGTGATCTTTGATGAAGTGATACCTCAGTGCTATGTATTTGGTTTTGGAGTGTTGCACTGGGTTATGGCAGATCCTAATTGCACTTTCGGAGTCACAATATAGTGGGATCTTCTTCATATTGAGTCCATAGTCTCGAAGTTGACTTTGGATCCAAATCACTTGTGATGTGCAGGATGCAGCTGCAATGTATTCCGCTTCGGCAGTAGACAACGACACGCACGTTTGTTTCTTGGATTGCCAGCTGACTAACTTCCCGTCAAGAAATTGACAACCACCAGTTGTGCTTTTACGGTCGAGTCCACATCCTCCAAGGTCAGCATCAGAATAGGCTTGAACAAAGAAGCCTGAGTTGGATGGATACCATAGACCTAAGGAGGTGGTTCGCTTGAGATAGCGTAAGATGTTCTTCACTGCAAGCATGTGAGGTTCGCGTGGGTTTGCCTGAAATCGAGCACAATAACACACAGAAAACATGATATCAGGTCTGCTAGCAGTTAGATACATCAGTGAGCCAATCATTTGACGATAGAGCGTGATATCGACAGCCGGTTTGTCTAGGGATGGGATAAGCTTGGTGCCGAATGCCATTGGGACTTTGACTTTTGTGTCTCCCATCATACCAAACTTTGCTAGGAGAGTCTTCGTGTAAGCTTCCT
Organism: Lactuca saligna; assembly: GCF_052625555.1. Taxonomy (NCBI): domain Eukaryota; kingdom Viridiplantae; phylum Streptophyta; class Magnoliopsida; order Asterales; family Asteraceae; genus Lactuca; species Lactuca saligna. The sequence continues at coordinate 80,240,821 of NC_136418.1, forward strand.
GATTAATAAAGATGCCTTCGGGTCCCTGTCTTATGTTTAAACCAAGGAAAAAGTTAATAGGACCCATTGAGCTCATTTCAAATTTAGTCTCCATCAGCTTTCTGAATTCAGCTGTTAAGCTGGGATTCGTGGAGCCAAAGATGATGCCATCGACATAAATTTGAACTATCATAAGGTGGTCACCTTCCTTTTTGCGAAAGAAGGTTGGGTCAACCGAACCTTGTTTAAATTTAGACATCTTTAAAAATTTTGTAAGCGTTTCATACCAGGCCCTCGGAGCTTGCTTGAGGCCGTACACAGCTTTATCCAGAATATAGCAATGATTTGGATGCTTTTCGTTCACGAACCCAGGAGGTTGCTCCACGTACACAGTTTCTTCGAGTTCTCCATTGAGAAATGCACACTTGACGTCCATTTGGAAAACCTCAAAGTTCTTGTGAGCAGCATAAGCCAGAAATATTCTAACAGATTCTAGCCTAGCTACTGGAGCGAAAGTCTCTTCATAGTCTATCCCTTCCTCCTGATAGTATCCCTTTACCACCAGACGAGCCTTGTTCCTTATAACATTACCTTCCTTGTCCATTTTGTCCTAAAAACCCATTTGAGACCAACAACCGAAGCATTTGGAGGAGTTGGAATGAGGCGCCAGACTTTGTTCCTTTCAAATTCGTTCAGTTCATCTTGCATTGCTTGAACCCAATCAGAGTGATCTAGGGTAGTATTAACTATCTTTGGTTCAACCTTTGATACGAATGAGTTAAACATACAAAACTCAACCGTTGAAAATAAGGATGTCTGTTTTGCCTTCAGTTGTGATCGGGTCAGAACCTTTTCAGAAACATCGCCAACTACTTGAGAGACAGGATGATCTCTGGTCCATTTGATAAGAGGAGGGTAATTCAGATTAAAGGTTGGATCTAGTTCAGCATTGATCATTTCTTCTGGCTCAGATTGGCTATCGTAATCGAGTGTCAGATCATCTTGTTCGTCCTCAATTGATGAGCTTTGAGAGGCATGAGGTTCAGGTGTTTCTTGTGGTACTGAGCTTCCAGGCGTTGAGGCATCTTCGGTTGGAGAGGTATCTTCTGTTGGAGTATCATCTTCGGTTGGTGAAACACCTTCGGTTGGAGTGGTAGAATTTAGTTTCCCCTGGACTTGTGAGCTTGGCCCCCCCTCGACTTGTGAGCTTGGCTCCCCCTCGACTTGAGAGCTTGGCTCCCCCTCTACTTGAGAGCTTGGCTCCCCCTCGACTTGAGCATTGTTGGAAGGCGAGTCATTAGTGGTTGATCCTTCTTCATGCATTCTTCTTGCAGCATCTTCGACAATCTGCTTCATATGATCAACTTTGTTGTCTGCTGCACCTGCTTCGGAGAGTGAAGCTTTCTCTGGTTCGTCAAAGAGCTCCAGAAATGTCTCATATAAATTGGCGACCGAAACTGTGACCTTGTTAGTTAGAGGAAAGATTTCCCCTGCAGTGTCTTCTTTGGCCTGTAGCTTCTTGACATAGGTATCGTCAAAGGTCACATAGTATGTTTCTTCAATCCTTCTCGAACGCTTGTTTAGGACCCTGTACGCCTTGGATGTGAGAGAGTAACCCAGAAAAATTCCCTCGTCGGCTTTGACATCAAACTTGTTGCGGTGTTCTTTAGAATTAAAGATGAAACACCTTGAGCCGAACACATGGAAAAATTTCACATTGGGCTTTCTGTTGTTCAGTATCTCATATGGAGTGAGCTTGAAACTCTTGTTGAGATAGGACCTGTGCTGTGTAAAACAAGCAGCCGAAATAGCGTCAGCCCAAAAATAAAGAGGTAAGGAAGCGAAACTTAGCATGGTTCGGGCAGCTTCACACACAGATCGGTTTCGTCTTTCAACTATTCCGTTCTGTTGCGGTGTGTAGGGAGCTGAGAAATTGTGACTTATTCCCTTTTCTGCAAGAAACTCTTCAAACTCCCTGTTCTTGAATTCGAGACCATTGTCGCTTCTGATGTTGCGAACAACCTTCTTGAGCTGTACTTCAATTTGCTTGATAAACACTTTTAGCTTTTGAGTCGCTTCAGATTTGAGCTTTAGAAAGAACACCCATGTAAATCGTGAAAAGTCATCAACAATAACAAGAATATACTTGCTACCACCGATGCTTTCGATAGATGAAGAACCACACAAATCGATATGAAGTAATTCTAGTGATTCAACAACTTTTGTGTTGATTATAGATGGGTGACTGTGACGACTCTGCTTCCCCATTTCGCATGCAGCACACAAATGATCTCTGTCGAACTTGAGCAATGGAAGACCCCTAACATGACCTCCAGTGACAAGTCAGTTGATATCTTTAAAATTGAGATGAGATAATCTTCGGTGCCACAACCAGCTTTCGTCGGATTGAGCTTTTGACAACAAGCATATAGCTGGGTTTCCTTTGATGGGTTTAAGGTTTAAGGGAAACATTTCACCCTTTCGCTTTGACTTGAGAATCACTTTCTTTGTCTTTTTCTCTATGATTTCAGAACCTTCATCATCGAACGAGACTTTGAGACCTGTACCTCCAACAAGCTGAGATACACTAATGAGGTTGTGTTGGAGTCCTTCCACATAAGCCACCTTCCTTATAGTAAAATCCCCATTTGTTATCATCCCGTATCCCTTTATGGTGCCGAAAGAATTATTTCCAAACTTAACGTTGCCACCATTTGCAAGAGATCTGAATTCCCTAAGCTCCTCTTTCCTCCCTGTCATGTGACGTGAGCAGCCACTATCGATGTACCATTCTTCGTCGAACTGCTCGTCACTTATAACCTGCAAAAATTAGGTAGATTTAGGAACCCAAAGTTTCTTGGGTCCACGTGAGCTTTGCATGGGAACGGGAACAGTAAGAGAGACGTCAACAAGATAAGTTCGTTTGATAAGAGTTGTTTCATCTTTCCTTTTAATGGTAAAAACTTTTATTTTGTTAGGATTGGGTGAGTTCAGTTTGGACTCTGGTTTGGATTCATTGACCTTCTGTTTTCCCTTTTGTTCAGCTGACGAATGAGATTTTTGAGAACAAGAGGAATCAGTTTTAGAATAAGATGGAGATAAATCGATGGAAGTAGAAGAATTAGAAGAACGAGAAGAATTAGAATGAGAGGGTTTGGATTGAGAGGATTTCCTGGCTGGAGACTCTAGGTGACCCTTTTGCTTTTGATCGTTGGAGGGACTGACCTTAGAGTTTTGTTCTCTTTTGACTTCAGAACCGAACCTTTGCGTCCGATTGGAGCTGTCTTTGGAACCGAACATTTGGTTTCGGTTGAAGTCTTTTTCAGAACCGAACCTTTGCCTTCGGTTGATATCTTCTTGTGAACCGAACCTTGGCTTTCGGTTTTTGTGACTTTCAAGCTTTCCTACAGGATTGTTATCATACTTCAGATTCTTGTCTTGGTGTGAGAAATATGCATTCTGGGAATGCCAGAATTGTTTCCTTTCAGAAAGGTTCTTCCTGTATCTATTGTTCCTTTCTCTCTTCCTATTCCTCATCTGTGTAGGTTGATGATGAACATTTGCTTTCGTTTTCGGTGTCTCCTTGGCCGGTTCCTTTTGAACTGCAGGAGTTTTACTTTGAGCCGAAGGAGCAGAGGGAATGTCTTCTTTTACCGAACGATCATTCTTCTGAGGAATATCTTTTGTACCACTGGTGCTCGGCTCATTGAAGTTGTCTGGCTTATTCAAGGGTTCAGGTATGTATCTTCCTTTGCTCTTCCAGGAAGTTCTTTCAGATAAACCAATGGTTTCGTCTGCATTATCAATTGGAGCTTCCGAGAAGTACTCATCACAGCCATCAGCATTGTCTTTGTTTACAATGGCTACAAGTTCAGCTGTTTGATGTTCGGTTACTCCTGTTACCTTGTATACTTGATTTGGAGTGGTCCTGAACTTTTGATACACAACTGCTTTCTCAACTAGTAATGGGGACTTTTGATGGGACAACCGAGCGAACTCCACTGAATTTTCAGAAATAAGATTCTTGTGGTTTTCAGGTTCGGTTTTAATAAATTCTGAGCAGTCAACCGTGTCCTCTACAGAAATTTCACTCATGTTTTCGTCCTCGTTAAGCTCAAATGCATTTTCAACATCAATTTTGTTTTCTGAGCTTACACTGGCATTTAAAGAGTCAAATTTTTGCATGGTTTCGGTTCTCAGTTTAAGTCTGTGATTTTCATCCAAAAGATTTTTAAGCATGTCCTTGTGGTCTTTGGATTTAATGAAGAACTCAATTTTGTCCAGTCCATACATGTAGGTCGGATTGACATCATCAGACGATATCACAGTCTCACAATTGTAGGCTTCGGCATCGATTTCATCTTCCTTAAACTCTAGGAAGGGCAAAATCATGCGGTGGATCTTTTGGCCTATTTCACAATCCAAGTGAACCTGAGTAATATTTGAGTATAAACGTTTAGCAATTAAACAAAAAACATTCCGCTGTTTTAACAATTTTAAATTGTCTCTTTGCAAATAAATGTTTTCGTCTCTAACTTTAACTAATTCCGACTCCTTTAACTCGATCCACATTCTCCGCTCCTCACTTTTCGATGCCACCCTGCTCAATTGATCAGTTAGGTTAGAATTTGTGACTCGAGTTTGGGTTAAGCTACTATCTAGATGAGAAATTCTTGTATTAACATTTTTTAGTTCTTTCTCATATGAGGTTGATGGTACTTTGGATGAAACAAAAACAGATTGTACCTTCTTTATCAGTTCATCGAGCTCACTGAACTGTTGACTAAGTGGTTTGGCCGCAAAACACATATCCTCCTGTACCTTCGGTCGATTGCTTCCTCTATCAGTGTTGTATCCCCTTATTTGAGATACGTCAGTCACCATGAAGCATCTTCCTCCACTGCTTTCCTCCTTAGCCACATAAGCCTTTCCATGGGTAGGCTTCCTCACTTCATCATCTTCTGAGTCGGTAGACCAAACTTCCGTGCTACCGAACTCGTCACCTTTAACTGAACCCTGCACAATAAGAGCATTAATAGAAGGGTTAGCGGTAGATTTCTTCTTTCTCAACTCGTCCAATATTTTCTGCAACACAGCTTCCTCATCATTTCCATCATCTTTTTCAGCCATCTTCTTAAGGACACAGTCCTTGGCATAGTGGTTTTTCCCACCACAGTAGAAACAGCTTACTCCAGAATCGCCATCCACCTTCGGTTCCTTCTTGTGCTCCTCAGCCTTCAGTTCATTGTTCACCTTTTCAGAGCTGTAACTCCCCTGCCAGTTTCGGATTTTGTTGCTGGGGAATCTCTTCTTTATGAACCTCTTGGGATTGGACACCATCATGGCATAATCCTCAGACGTGAGATCATATTCCTCCAGGTTGAGGTCTTCATCCTCCATCACAGCTTTACTTTTAGATAGGAGGGCCAACGAACCAAGACTAGTAACGACATTCTTTTCTTGCACTACAATCTTCTCTTGGGACTTAAGAATACCCACCCGTTTCGCCAAAGAGTATGATTTAAACTGCTCATGAGCTTTGACTGTGGAAACTACTGCTCTCCATTCAGACCTCAATCCGTTCAAGAAAGTAACCTTCTGTTCGATAAGCTTCCTTTCAATATCATGTTTAATCATCTTGCTGAGAAGATGATTAAAACGATCAAATGTCTGGGTCACCGTTTCTTCGGCTCCTTGCCTGAATTCTCCAAACTCAGATAAAAGCAAAGTTTGAATAGAATGTTCAAGATCCTCGTCTGTAGAATACAGTTCACGAAGTCTATCCCAAACTTCCTTTGCCGTCGTGCATGAGCTAACCAATCTGAATGTGTCGGACTGAAGGGCGAATCTGATCAACCTTAATGCCTTGATATTGCATTGGAATTTATCCTTTTCATCTTGTGCAATATCCTTCACGTCCTTTAGCAGATCATTGTACTCCTTTTGTGTCTTGATGATTCTGGACGATGCAGAATGAGAAAACGGTCCATTGATGATGGCTTCCCATATGAGATACCCATTATCCTCCGATCCAATCACATAGTCTTCAAAGTGATGCGCCCATACTTCATAGTCATGGGTGTATAAGATAGGAATCTTTGTCGTCGAACCAATGCTGTTGGAAATATTAATAAGGTTTGATTGCGTCGCATCCATTATGATCGTAAAAACCTGTTCAAAGATCAGACTTGTAATAAAGCAGATTAGGGCAAAACAATAAATATCAAGATACGTCAACAGAGAGATGACGGCTCAATAAATATTGATAATTGCGGAAAAACCCTAATGGAAATCTTTTTCACAGAAAAGATGTGTATCGATTACACAGCCTCCTGCTCTGATACCAATTGATGAGATTAAACTAACCTTTAATCTATAAAGATCGATTAGATCTTGAACAAGTATATAAACAAAAACAATATGAACGCAATAAAAAGAATAAGTCAAGATGGAATCAAACGTGTCGAATGATTAAGCAAAATCCTCAGAAGAGCTCGATTAAGAACATCAACTGTAGAGGATTGGAAGGTTACAAGAACGATCAAAGAAACCTGTTATCGTCTAGATGTATCGCTATGCTCAGATCTCTAAAACAAAAACCTTAACCTAATATGCATGCAAGCGTAAACTTATATACAAAACATAAAAGGTTCATGGTTGGACAGGCCCAAACCAGAATACAAAGTAATATAATCTGTCGAGCCCATAAGACGCAATCTTCAAAATAATTTTCAGCCCAACAGGAAGTATGGAAATGGGACGACAATCAGTAGAGGCAGAAAGACCCCAAATCATATTCTATGGATAGGTTTGTTAATTTTTTTACCAGATTTATCTTAAGTTTTATCAAAATAATTGAAGCCGACTTTTAAACATTATTGTTCGTAAGCCGGATTGGTTGTCACACCCCAAAACCAGAATGACGGAAATGTTCGGGGGTGGAGGACGTCATGTACAGTATCCCAACAATTGTATAATAGTAATCAAAGCAAACATAAACATTACATTGATGAAATATAGTGTTTACATGTGTTTAGTACATCATTTGTATGACATCAAAAGTGTCACACCCCCAAACCGGAACGGCGGAAACGTTCAGGGGCGGATGACTTCATGTGGTAACGTAACAAATGAATACATAGTAAAGAAAGCAATACAACCATCATATATATAATTGAAAGTTTACATTGTTTAAAAGAGTACATGTTCAAAATCAATTACAATATGATGTCAAAATATGAAATTAAACTGGCGCTGCAGCATCCCTTCTCCAAAACCTGTTTGTTACCTGTAATTACTGAATCCATGGGACATACAAGTAGTTTTGAAAGAGTAGATCAGCATTTAAGCTGGTGAGTTTCATAAGTATTTAATGACAATGTTTGTATGAAATGAAATGTTTTTGTTCTTTGTTTGCTTGTTCCTAGAAAATCCTATATTTTCTACTAGTATAAATGTAGCCTTCTTTCAAGACCAATGTTTGTTTCTAGTAAATGTATGTATGTATAAAATTTCCAATATGTCTGAAAAACCCCGTAAATCATTGTGTTTTTAATACTCTATGTGAGTTTTAACCATACTATTGACAAGGAATGCCTATACACAACGTTCTTCAGGCGTTGGAATGTTCTGACGTTTGTCACCCCAAATGGTGGACCGTAGCTAACAGTCAGGGTGCGGGTTGTCAAGCCCGTATATACACAAACACCATGCTCCCCCTCCAAGGGATTCTGGTATACAATACAGAACTTGAAATGTGTACTCGAACGTACGTGAAGTTAATGTCTCACAAAACTTAGTATAAAACAGATTTACGTGTGAAAACGTTCGTTCGTTGTTGTATATGAAACTAGCTTCTTGAAATAGTATTTCCATGTATGTAAAAGTTCGTAGTATTCTCGTAAAACTATACCTATTATAGTTTCCTAAAAGTGTATTTCGTTTGTATAATAAAACCTTAGTGAAATGTTCACTTGTTATGAAAAGTGTAGTTTTTGTAGTGCCAAAACCGACACACAAAATTGTAGTATAAGTAAAGTATATGATTTATATAAATACATAAATCGTTTCTCATTTGGAAAGATAAAATGTTGTCATTGTATAATTTGCATATGAAAGTTTCCTTATAATAGTTTTAAATCACATATGATTCCTTTGATAAAACGCATATAGTGAAAGTATATATAACACATGATAATAATCGAGTGTTTTACTTGTATTCCCCCCCCCTAAAAGCATGTAAAAGTACTCATAAAACATTTAAAAGTGTGAATTGTAGGGGTATGAAATCACTTGTAAGATTGGAGGTTGCGGGATGAAAACCGAACATAATTTCGGCTCGAGAAAGTGGATTTCCTCAGGATTCTCGGGAATCTTGGGAGCACTAACGACCTTTGGGACTTGAGCAAAGTGATCGGGGCTTCGGGGTAGCACGGGCACATAAAACGAGGCAAGAACGTAAGAGAAACGAGAGAAATGGTGTGATTTTCCCGGAACCCTCGCATCCCTTTTATAGGGGCTGGGAACCGACCTCGTACGCTGGGCGTACGCATGTACGCGGGGCGTACACGTGCGTCATGCGTGACCGAGTCCTCGACTGCCTCGGAGCTCGGATGGGACGGGGCATAGCCTCGCACAGGCGCGACGTGGATGATCCGAGGCCAAGGCCTCTCGTACGCTGGGCGTACGGGGGTTACGCTGGGCGTAACTCGGCCCTATCTGGTGACTCCCCTTCGGATAATACCAAGGGTTTTTAATTAAATTTATATATTAATTATTTAATAAACTTCAAAAATTCAGATCTTCTTCATACGAACTCCGTTTTCGACGTTCTTTATATCCACGCGAAGGTGAGACCGTACTCTACAACTTTCGTTTAGATCCTGTCGGCAAATTCCTAATTAATTTTTATTATTTATTTTTAAAAGGTTGCGGTAAGAAAATTTCTTTAGAAATTCATAACTTCTTTATTTGACGTTGGTTTTTGCCAGACTTTTTACCGCTAAAATACCATTGTTGAGACCTTTGATTCTCGTTTAGGTCATTCCGGCCAAAAGTCGCTCGATCTCTGATTCGAGTTTTTAGCCGTCTGCCGTTAAGCCAAACTTGTAAATTTCCTAACTTTCTTATACGAAGTCGGATTTGGGCGTTCTTTTTACGTACGATCACGGTTTAATGACTTCTAACATAATAGGTAATTTAATTAGTGATTTTTGGATATTTTATTTTCGAAGTTAATTTTATTATAATTAACGTGGTTACAATACTTGACTTTTTAGGTCGTTTACATGTAGTTCAAATATCGGGTTGTCACATCATCCCCCCGTTAGAGGGAATTTCGTCCCGAAATTTAAAGCAAGAAAGATACAAGTGAATCAGAGAAAAGATGCGGGTACTTTTGTTTCATCTGATCTTCGCGTTCCCATGTGAATTCAGGTCCTCGCTTGGTGTTCCATCGGACTTTCACTATGGGTATGCGACTTTGTTTCGTTTGTTTGACCTCTCTTTCCATGACTTCTACCGGTTCCTCCACGAAATTGAGGCTCTCGTTGATCTCGATCTCGTCGAGTGGGATAACAAGAGTCTCATCGGACAGACACTTTTTCAAATTCGATACGTGGAAGGTTGGGTGTATGTTACTAAGTTCACGTGGTAGATTAAGTTTGTAAGCTACAGGGCCGATTCCGGCGAGAATCTCGAAAGGCCCTATGTACCTTGGATTTAGCTTTCCACGCTTTCCAAAGCGTATTAAGCCTTTCCATGGCGAGACTTTCAATAGAACACAGTCTCCTACTTGGAATTCCAAAGGTTTTCTCCGTTGGTCAGCGTAGCTTTTCTGTCGGTCTCTAGATGCTTTCAACCGTTCACGAATCTGAACCATCTTCTCTGTCGTTTCACGTATGATTTCCGGACCGGTGAGAGTGCTTTCAGTATCTCGTCCTTTAGCTAGTTTTGTGTCGCCAACTTCGGTCCAGCACAGAGGGGATCTGCACTTGCGGCCATAAAGGGCTTCAAATGGAGCAGCCTTTATGCTCGTATGATAACTATTGTTGTATGAAAATTCGACAAGAGGTAAATGGATATCTCATGCCTTTCCAAAGTCAATCACATAGGCTCTCGGCATAGCTTCCAAAGTTTGTATCGTTCTCTCACTTTGCCCGTCTGTTTGTGGATGGTAGGCTGTACTTATGTCTAATCTAGTCCCGAGGGAACTTTGTAGTGACTGCCAAAACCTTGATGTAAATCTACTATATCTATCGGAGATAATGGATATCGGAACCCCATGCAAGCGAACTATTTCCCTTATGTAAGTTCTTGTAAGCCTTTCCATCTTGTCAGTCTCCTTGATTGGTAGAAAATGCGCGGATTTGGTTAATCTGTCGACGATGACCCATATGGTATCAAGTCCACCCGTTGTCTTGGGCAACTTGGTTATGAAATTCATAGTGATCCGTTCCTATTTCCATTCCGGTATCTCTGGTTGTTGTAGTAATCCTGAAGGTTTCTGGTACTCGACCTTAACCTTAGCGCAAGTAAGACATTTAATTACAAAGGTGGCAATCTCTGCTTTCATGTTAGGCCACCAGTACAGTTTCTTAAGATCCAAATACATTTTATCTAAACCTGGGTGAACGGAATACCTCGTGTTGTGCGCTTCAGTCATGACCACATCCCTGAAACCACCATGTCTTGGTGTCTAGATACGGTCCATGAGATAATAGGCTCCGCCACACTTGATTTCTAGATTCTTTTCCATTCCTCTTAGGGATTCACCCGTTACATGGTCGGGTTTTAAAGCTTCCAGTTGAGCCCCTTTAATTTGTGTGGATAAGTGGGAATGGATGGTCATATTCAAAGATTTGACTCTCCGACCCGTGTATTCTTTTCGACTGAGGGTGTCAGCTACTACATTGGCCTTGCCAGGATGAAAACGAATCTCACATTCGTAATCATTGAGTAACTCGACCCATCGTCGATGTCGCATGTTGAGCTCCTTCTGATCGATTTGTGTTGAAGGCTCTTGTGGTCGGTGTAAATAGTACTCTTTGTTCTGTACAGGTAGTGTCTCCAGATCTTTAAAGCAAATACCACTGCTCCCAACTCGAGATCGTGTGTCGTATAGTTTACTTCGTGTGTCTTAAGCTGACGGGAGGCATAAGTAATAACCTTCCCTCGTTGCATAAGAACACAACCAAGCCCCTGATTCGATGCATCGCAATACACTAAAAAATCTTCTATCCCTTCGGGGAGGGATAGTATTGGTGTGGTGCATAAGGCTTGTTTCAGAGTTTGGAACGCCTTCTCTTGTTTTGCTTCCCAGTCAAAAACCACGCCTTTCTGGGTTAATGTAGTAAGAGGTTTCGCGATGCTAGAGAAGTTCTTTATGAATCTGCGATAGTAGCCAGCTAGGCTTAGAAATTGACAAATCTCTGTAGGTGTCTTTGGTGCCGACCAGTTCTTAATGGCCTTAATTTTGGAGGGGGCCACGTGTATCCCTTTTTCGCTAACAATGTGGCCCAAAAATTCGACTCTTCGAATCCAAAATTCACATTTAGAGAACTTCGCATAGAGCTTCTTTGATCGTAGTGTTTCTAAGACCCTCCGTAGGTGTTGACTATGTTCTTCCTTACTTCGAGAGTAGATAAGTATATCATCTATAAATACGATGACGAATTGATCCAAGTAAGGACGACACACTCTATTCATTAGGTCCATGAATACTGCTGGTGCGTTGGTTAATCCGAACGGCATCACTACAAATTCGTAGTATCCATAACGGGTTCGGAAGGCTGTCTTGGGAACATCTTCCTCCAGCACTCGTAATTGGTGATATCCGGATCGTAGATCTATCTTCGAGAAGTAGCTCGCTCCTTGAAGTTGATCAAATAGGTCGTCAATGCGGGGTAGAGGGTAACGATTCTTGACATTGAGTTTGTTCAGCTCTTGGTAGTCGATGCACATCCGGAACGATCCGTCTTTCTTCTTTACAAACAAGAATGGTGCTCCCCAAGGTGAGAAACTTGGTCTAATGAATCCTTTTTGGTGAAGTTCGTTAAGCTGACTGGAAAGTTCTTGCATCTCTGCTGGTGCCAGACGATAAGGCGATTTTGCTACAGGGGTAGCCCCTGGAATTAAGTCGATTCTGAACTCGACTTGGCGTTGTGGTGGTAATCTCGGTAGTTCTTCTGGGAAGATATCGGGGAAATCCCGTACCTCTAGGATGCTGTTTATATCTTTTACCTCCCGACTCGTATCGACGATGTGTGCAAGAAATGCTTGATAATCCTTCCGCAAACACTTTCGAGCTTGGATGCACGAAATGATGTGAAGGTTTGTACTTGATTTGTCGCCGTAGATCACTAATGTTTCATGGTTAAGGAGATTTAGACGAACGGCTTTTTCAAAGCACATGATGTCGGCGCGAAGAGGACTTAACCAATCCATGCCAACTATAACGTCGAAACTTTTTATTTGGACTGGCATAAGGTTGATTGGGAAAGAGTGACTGTCTAAAGTTAATGTACAACCCATGTATATGCAATTAGTGTTTTCCGTTTTCCCATTTGCCATTTCTACAGTGAATGATTCTTCTAACATGCTAGGTTTACGTTTAAGTAAGTGAATAAAGTTTTGGCTCACAAAGCTTCTCTCTGCTCCGCTATCGAATAGGATGCATGCATATGAATTATCGAGAAGAAACGTACCAGCAACTACTGTAGGATCAACTACCGCTTCCTCGTGACCAATAGCTAATACTCGTCACACTCGGCCGGTATTTTCTGCCTTTGGGCAGTTTCTTTTGTAGTGGCCCACCTCGCCACAACCGTAGCATGCTTGGCCTACACCAGCATCGGGAACTTGAGTGATCGGTTTTGCGGGGGCCTTGCAGAAATGGACAGTGTGCCCCTTTCTATTGCAGTTGGAGCACTGCATTTCCCGACACGGTCCGTGGTGGTGGTAATTGCACTTGGTGCACTTTGGGAGGTTGCCCACATAAGGCTTTGTTCGGTAGAGATTTGTAGGAACGGTAGTAGGTACTATCGCAGCGTTTACGACAACCAGTTGTTGTTTCTTCGAGGAATCTTGGGAAGACCCACCCTTCCCCTTATTCCACCCTCTCTTGTTGTTGTTGTTGTTGTTATTGTTGTTTCCCTTGTGTGGTTCTGGTGCAGAAGTTGTTGAGTTTTATTGATTTCCGTGATCAATAAGTGATTGTGCTAGCTCCTTGGCACTTTCAAAAGTGTCATGTTTTGAAGCTAACACGCTTGACTGAATTTGGGGCGACAGTCCCCAAATGTATCGCTCTATTTTCTTGCTCTCGGGAGCAATCATATTTGGGCAAAGGATTGCCAGCTCGCAGAATCTGTTGGTATAAGTTGCTATGTCGGTACCAATCATTCCCAGAGTCCAGATTTCGTGCTCGAGTTTTTGAATCTCTCCTCGTGGATAGTACTCCCTCATCAACATGATTTTCAAACTCTCCCAGCTTATCGAGTTTGCCACTATCAGGGTAAGTACCTTAACGTGGCCATTCCACAAAGTTAAAGCCCTATCAGTAAATGTGTAAGTTGCAAACTTGACTTTGCTGTGCTCGGGGCAGGATCAGATTTCAAATACTGATTCCGTTCTTTCAATCCACTGTCTTAAAACCATTACACCACCCGTTCCATTAAACATTCGGGGCTTAGCATTTGTAAAGTCTTTATAGGTGCACCCCCGGGGTTGCCCATGACTATCGCCATGGTTGGAAGGATGTATGCCAATTCCTGAACCCGTAGTAACAGGGGTATTGATCTGTGACATGGCAGCTGCCACAGCTGCAGTGACTGCTGCCTGGAACATGACAACATCAAATTGAGGAGGTGGAGGTGGTGGTATCGGTGTTTCGTTGTTAGGGTTACGCCTGGGATTCCTGCGTGGTGGCATCTTTAACTATACGTTTAAAAGATGATGATATGGATAAGAATAAATGAATAATGAATGTGTCTCATGAACTAAATTGCTATAGTTCAACAACATATGATAGTATGAGTCCCACAAATAGAAGAGCGAATGTTATTCGTAAATCCGAATATATGAACAAGCATATGGTTTTTCCATAATATTTTAGAGATTGAACGCGATACTCAACGTAGTAGTAATAGCGTGCGAATTATATTAATATGATAGATGATACAACGATCACGAAAATTTGACCCTTAAAAGGGTCTCCGATTACAAAAATTTAAAGGAAGTAAAAACTTTTAGCCAAAGTCCTATCTTATAACAAAATTTGAGGTTTTCGCAAGTACTAATTGCGACGTGTGTTGCGCTTGGAGCTCGACTCCGCATCCGATTGCTTCGACTCCATAAGACGCCTATCGAAGGCGGCTTGTTGTTCCCTCAACTCTGCGAGAGCTGCATTCATTTGTGCTTGGAATGCTTCGACGCGGAGGTGGATGTCATTCTGCAACATATCCAGACGGCGGATATCGGCCATGTGGACTTGTACTTCCACGTTGACTTCTCGGATTCGGTTTGCTTGAACCCCCGATTGGTAGGACTGGTTAGCCAGTTTACCTACCATCGCCGGAAGTGCTCGGTCGGCTGAACCTCCGTCCCTAATGTCGTAGATGTCTCGACACATACCGTAGGGAGAGCGTATCCCTTGTTGTTGGCTCCAGTGGACGAGGTGACTTCCCCAAACTGGAGTCGATCTTTGGAAGTTCCTCCTAATGGCTGGAGGGTTGATTATCTATGGTTCCGAGTCTGTACCAGAGTCGTCCCCTCCATCCAACTCGATAGGCTCTTCGTCCTCTTCCGGATCCTCCTTAATCCATCCTCCTTTGCCTTGGTTTGGGTAGTAGGGGTCCCCATGTGGGTGAAATCCACCCATTTGACTATACGAGAATAGGGTTATAAAATTTGAACAAAACTTGAGATAGGTAATACTAATTAATCTATTGTATGCACCAAATACTCCTATAGTATTTAAATTGTACGTTTGATACTAGTGTCTAATTTTGGTAAGTTTTGACTTGTTGCTCACTACAATCATTCCTCGATATAAGTTAGTCTAATTTCGGATAAACATAGTTGATCAAGCTATATTCGTCCCAAATTTGATTACATATCTCGAGAACTAATCGTAGTGTCCAACTTGTCTTAATACTTTGGTATAGTTGTATGCATGTATTTTGGATTTTCATAACCTAAACTAATCTATTTATATGAAATAAGGATTTTAGGTACGAAAACTTTTGTCAGAGACTTTGAGTCCCTAAGCATTTATAGTTTGTATATCTTATGAGGTTTGATATACTTAGTTCACTATAAACATTGCTCTGATACCAATCTATCACACCCCCAAACCGGAACGACGGAAACGTTCGGGGGCGGATGACTTCATGTGGTAACGTAACAAATGAATACATAGTAAAGAAAGCAATACAACCATCATATATATAATTGAAAGTTTACATTGTTTAAAAGAGTACATGTTCAAAATCAATTACAATATGATGTCAAAATATGAAATTAAACTGGCGCCGCAGCGTCCCTTCTTCAAAACCTGTTTGTTACCTGTAATTACTGAATCCCTGGGACATACAAGTAGTTTTGAAAGAGTAGATAAACATTTAAGCTGGTGAGTTTCATAAGTATTTAATGACAATGTTTGTATGAAATGAAATGTTTTTGTTCTTTGTTTGCTTGTTCCTAGAAAATCCTATATTTTCTACTAGTATAAATGTAGCCTTCTTTCAAGACCAATGTTTGTTTCTAGTAAATGTATGTACGTATAAAATTTCCAATATGTCTGAAAAACCCCGTAAATCATTGTGTTTTTAATACTCTATGTGAGTTTTATAACCATACTATTGATAAGGAATGCCTATACACAACGTTCTTCAGGCGTTGGAATGTTCTGACGTTTGTCACCCCAAATGGTGGACTGTAGCTAACAGTCAGGGCGTGGGTTGTCAAGCCCGTATAGATCTATACACAAACACCATGCTCCCCTTCCAAGGGATTCTGGTATATAATACAAGACTTGAAATGTGTACTCGAACGTACGTGAAGTTAATGTCTCACAAAACTTAGTATAAAACAGATTTACGTGTGAAAACGTTCGTTCGTTGTTGTATATGAAAGTAGCTTCTTGAAATAGTATTTCCATGTATGTAAACGTTCATAGTATTCTCATAAAACTATACCTATTAAAGTTTCCTAAAAGTGTGTTTCGTTTGTATAATAAACCCTTAGTGAAAATGTTCACTTGTTATGAAAAGTGTAGTTTTTGTAGTGCCAAAACCGACACACAGAATTGTAGTATAAGTAAAGTATATGATTTATATAAATACATAAATCATTTCTCATTTCAAAAGATAAAATGTTGTCGTGGTATAATTTGCATATGAAAGTTTCCTTATAATAGTTTTAAATCACATATGATTCCTTTGATAAAACGTGTATAGTGAACGTATATATAACACACGATCATAATCGAGTGTTTTACTCGTATTCCCCCCCCCCCCCCTTTAAAAGCATGTAAAAGTACTCATAAAACATTTAAAAGTGTGAATTATAGGGGTATGAACTCACTTGTAAGATCGGAGGTTGCGGGATGAAAACTGGACAAAATTTCGGCTCGAGAAAGTGGATTTCCTCGGGACTCTCGGGAATCTCGGGAGCACTAATGACCTTCGGGACTTGAGCAAAGTGATCGGGGCTTCGGGGTAGCACGGGCACGGAAAACGAGGTAAGAACGTAAGAGAAACGAGAGAAATGGTGTGATTTTCCCGGAACCCTCGCATCCCTTTTATAGGGGCTGGGAACCGACCTCGTACGCTGGGTGTACGCGTGTACACGAGGCGTACGCATGCATCATGTGTGACCGAGTCCTCGATTGCCTCGTAGCTCGGATGGGATGGGGCATAGCCTCGCACAGGCGCGACGTGGATGATCTGAGGCCAAGGCCTCGCGGACGCTGGGCGTACGGGGGTAACGCTAGGTGTAACTCGGCCCTATCTGGTGACTCCCCTTCGGATAATACCAAGGGTTTTTAATTAAATTCATATATTAATTATTTAATAAACTTCAAAAATTCATATCTTCTTCATACCAACTCCGTTTTCGACGTTCTTTATATCCACGCGAAGGTGAGGCCATACTCTACAACTTTCGTTTAGATCCCGTCGACAAATTCCTAATTAATTTTTATTATTTATTTTTAAAAGGTCGCGGTAAGAAATGTTTTTTAGAAATTCATAACTTCTTTATCTGACATTGGTTTTTGCCAGACTTTTTACCGCTGAAATACCATTGTTGAGACCTTCGATTCTCGTTTAGGTCATTCCGGCCAAAAGTCGCTCGATCTCTGATTCGAGTTTTTAGCCGTCTGCCGTTAAGCCGAACTTGAAAATTTCCTAACTTTCTTATACGAAGTCGGATTTGGGCGTTCTTTTTACGTACAATCACGGTTTAATGACTTCTAACATAATAGGTAATTTAATTAGTGATTTTTGGATATTTTATTGTCGAAGTTAATTTTATTATAACTAACGTGGTTACAATACTTGACTTTTTAGGTCGTTTACATGTAGTTGAAATATCGGGTTGTCACAAAAAGTATATAGCAAAAGTATAAAAGTCGCGACTCTCTAAAGCTTCGTCTTCTCAAAACCAGTGAGTGTACCAGTGATTTTGAAAGTGTATCAACATTTAAGTTGGTGAGTTCATAAGTATGTTTTTGAGATGGAAAGCTTTGTCTTGGTTCTTTGAAAAATGTTATAGTGTTCTCCCAAAAAATCCAATATTTTCTTTAGTGAATGAAATGTAGTCTTATTAATTAATAAAACTATATCATGAATGTTTCTTGAAATTGTATGTTGTACTCTGTACTAGAAAATTAGTGTGTCGTATTAGTGTTTGTAAGAATGCCTGAAATCCACCACCTGTAGTGTAAAATAGTGTAATGTAGTTTTATTAATTTAAATAAAACCCTTGAAGTAGAGTTAATCCCGTAAACAAGGTTTTAGCTGTTACTATTGTGAGTTTCGTATAACCATGCTAAAATGACTAGTGGCCTCTGCGACGTTCTTTAGGCATCAAAATGTTATGACATTTGTCACCCTAGGCCTTCCGGCCTAATTGTAGATAGCAGTTCATGTGCGGGATTGTCAGTCCCGTATAGATGTATACACAAATTCACGCTCTCCCTTCGGGAGACTCTAGTTATAATTTATAGGAATTGAAGCTGTACCCTGATGGATACAGTGAAGTAGCGCCTCACATTCCTGTATTAACTAGTTTATGTGTAGTGTAGTAATGTACTTTGTAATGTAAAATAATTATACTTAAATAATTATTTTATTAGTGTATCCTTGAATTAGTGAAATAGAGTAGTGTTCCATAAACTATACCTATTATAGTTTATATACTTGATCTGTACAGTGTTCTTGAGATTTTAGAATAGTGTAGTGGTTCTCAAACTATACCAATTATAGTTTAATTGTATGTTCTTATTTCTTTTATTGAACTTAACAAAATAGTGTAGCGATTCACAAACTATACCTATTATTGTTTAAATGTATACTCTATAATGAACTGAAAATCTTTGCAATTTATCAATATATATAAAGCAGTAATAAAAGATTTGTATAAAGTTCCCTTTTGCTCGGCATGTTACAAAAGTGTAAACAATATGTTTTACACTCACATATATTCCTAAGATATAATCAAGAGTGAAAAGACAGTCGAATAAGTAGTTCTATCTTAAACCCACAGCCAAACAAAGAACATGATTTAGGGCGGAATTGTCAATTCTAAGTCTGTTGAACCTTCTTTATATATATATTTATATATATATATATATATATATATATATATATATATATATATATATATATATATCTGTGAAAATAATTTTGTTAAAAATGGAAATAAATTAGTGTGAAACAATTTCAAATGATTTGAAACGGTTTGAAATCATTTGAATATTAACACAAGAGTCCTTTTGTTTAACTTGTATTCCCCAAAAAAAAACATTGAGAAATAGTGAAAACATAAGTGTATGAACTCACATCTAGTGCGTGTTTGTGATCAGGTAACGAAACTGCAGAGATGATCCTCAGGCTAGCGTACGTGTAAATGTCAGTATCCTTATATTATTTAAACACCTAATCATATTGAAATTAGAGAAATAATTAACTAAAGTGTTAAACAACGCTTAGGTTATGTAAGGATTACTTACAAAATTTACCGAGAATTATTTTGGAGTGTTGTTAGGTGTTTTCGGTCTAGCCTTCACCGAAATCCCTTGATTTCGGTCTTAAAACCTCAACCGAGAACCAAGTTCACGGTCTTAAGGTGTTCTCGGTCAGGAAGAATTTCGGTCTAGTGGTTCTCGGTCCTGATGGTTTTCTGTCAGCCTGAAGATTTGAAGATTTCTCTTGGTGTTCTTGGTGAAAATTATGAAGATTTGAAGGATTTTGCTTGAAGATATGAAGGTTCTTGGATGATACTTGAGAGAAAAATGAGTGTGTTTTAGGTTGGAAAAGTGAGAAATGACTTATGTTTTCGAGTGAAGTTATATATATATCAAGAGGGTTCTCGGTCGAAAGGGAGTTTTCGGTCCAAGGGAGTTCTCGATGGGGGTTTGCGGTCCGAAGGTTTTTGGCTGAGAAGGGTTTTCGGTGCAAAGGCTCTCGGTTCCACGGAAAAATGTTATGATTTTTAAGTGTATTTTATTCCAACCCTTAAAATACTTATATAAAAACATCATTTATATACTTTAAATCATATTTAACCCTTATGATCTTAACAAAATAAATAAAACTCAAATTTTATTTAGAGGGTTTGACTTTTATTGACTTGAAAATAACGGGTTGTTACATTATCCCCCCATTAGAGGGAATTTCGTCACAAAATTCTTTTTATACAGAGTACATCATGGACTAGGGATAATATGCGGGTATTTTGTCTCATTTGATTTTCTTGCTCCTAAGTGAATTCAGGTCCCCGCTTGGCATTACAACGAACCTTCATTATTGGTATGCGTCTTTTTTTCATTCGTTTGACTTCCCTATCCATGATTTCTACTAATTCTTCCACAAAGTTAAGACTCTTGTTTATCTTGATTTCATCGAGTGGAATCACAAGAGTCTCGTCAGATAGACACTTCTTTAGATTTGACACGTGGAAGACAAAGTTTACGTTGTTAAGTTCTTGGGCTAGATGAAGTTTATAAGCTACTGGGCCGATTCTAGCAAGAATCTCGAATGGCCCAATGTACCTTGGATTCAGTTTTCCACGCTTTACGAAGCGTATAATGCCCTTTGTTGGGTACTTGGTGTTGCGTCTTGGGCTCGCTTCCTAGCCCATCTTTTATACGGTATGGGCCTGTCCATCCGTATCTTATTTTCTAGGGTTTGTGTATTAATAGATGTTTGCATGCATCTTTTTAGTAACTGATAGATCGTGGGTTTTTATGTGTAATTTTAGAAGATCTCTTTTGTAACCCTAGAATCCTCTACAGCGGAAGTTCTTTATCGAGCTCTGCTGAGGATTGAACGTTCTAATCATTCAACACATTCAAATCCATTCTTGAGTATTGTTTCATTGTTTTACTTTCTTTATCTACCTGTTGCAAAGATCTAATCGATCAAAGAGTGTTTATAACTTGTCAATTGGTATCAGAGCAGGAGGCTGTGTAATTCATACACATCTCTTCTGTGAAAGAAGCTATTAGGGTTTATTCCGCATTAACTAATATTTATTGAGCTGTCACTCCATAATTGACGTATCTCATTACTTATTCGTCTTGCCCTAATATTATATATTACAAGTCTGATCTTTCAAACAGGTTATTCGATCAAGCATGGACGAGTTGCAATCTAATCCCATTAATAACTCGAACAACATTGGATCAACAACGAGGATTCCTATCCTTTACACCCAGGATTATGAAGTCTTGGCACATCACTTTGAAGATTATGTTATAGGATCTGAGGTCAATGGATACCTCATCTGGGAAGCAATCGTTTCGGGACCCTTCGCTCATTCTGCAACTTCAAGGATTATTAAAACTCAAAAGGAGTATAATGATCTTTTGAAAGATGTTAAAGATATTGCCCAAGACGAAAAAGATAAATTTCAGTGCAATATTAAAGCATTGTGATTAATCAGATTCGCTCTTCAATCTGACACATTCAGGCTGGTGAGTTCATGTACTACTGCCAAAGAAATATGGGACTTGCTTCGAGAATTGTATTCTACGGACGAAGATCTTGAACACTCCATTCAAACCTTACTCTTGTCCGAGTTTGGTGAATTCAAGCAGGGAGCCGAAGAAACCGTGACTCAAACGTTCGATCGCTTCAATCATCTTCTTAGCAAGATGATTAAACATGATATTGAAAGGAAGCTTATTGAGCAGAAGGTTACGTTTTTGAACGACCTCAGATCTGAGTGGAGAGCAGTAGTGTCCACAGTTAAAGCGCATGAGCAATTCAAATCTTATTTTCTGGCAAAACTGGTAGGCATTCTGAAATCTCAAGAAAAGATCATACTATAGGAGAAAAATGTAGTTTCAAGCCTGGGTTCATTGGTCCTCCTATCCAAAAGTAAAGCGGTTATGGAAGATGAAGAACTCAACATGGAGGACTATGATCTTACTTCTGAAGACTATGCTATGATGGTATCAAACCCCAAAAGGTTCATCAAGAAAAGATTTCCCACCAATAAGAACCGAAATTGGCAGGGAAGTTATAGTTCTGAAAAGGTCAAAGACGAAACGAAGGCAGAAGAGTCAAAGAAGGAACCGAAAGCTGAAGGAGATTCGGGAGTGAGCTGCTATTACTGTGGAGGAAAGAATCACTATGAAAAAGATTGTGTCCTCAAGAAAATGGCAGAAAAGGATGAGGAAAAAGATGAAGAAGCTTTGTTGCTGAAAAAGCTGGATGAGATCAGGAAGAAGAAATCTACTGCTAACCCTTCTATGAATGCTTTAATTGTGCAGGGTTCGGTAGCAAATGATGAATTCGGAGGAGTGGAGGTCTGGTCAACCGACTCCGAAGATGATGAAGTAAGGAGGCCTTCTCATGGAAAGGCTTATGTGGCGAAAGAGAAGGATAGCAGTGGAAAATGCTTGATGGTGTCTGATGTATCTCAGATGAGGGGATACAACACAGATGGTGGGAATAAAGACACGAAGGAGCAACAGGAATTGTGTTTTACAGCAAAACCTCTCAGCGTGCAATTCAACGAGCTTGATGAAATGATCAAGAAGGTACAATCCGTTTTTGTTTCATTCAAAGTCCCACAGTGCTCATATGAAAAAGAATTAAAAAATGTTAATTCAAGAATTTCTCATCTAGATAGCAGTTTAACTCAAACTCGAGTCACCAATTCTAACCTAACTGACCAAATAAGCAGGGTGTCTTCGAAGAGTGAGGAACGGAGGATGTGGATCGAACTGAAGGAGTCGGAGTTAATCAAAACCTAGGACGAAAACATTTATTTGCAAAGAGACAATTTAAAACTTTTGAAACAGCGAAATGTTTTTCTTTGATTGCTAAGTGTCTTTACAATAATATTACTCAAATTCATTTAAACTGTGAAATAGGGCAGAAAATTCATCGTATGATTTTTCCCTTCCTTGAGTTTAAGGAGGATGAAATCAACGCTGAAGCATACAATTGTGAAAGTGTGGTTTCGTCTGAGGATGTTAATCCGACGTATATGTAAGGTCTAGACAAAATTGAATCTTTCATTAAGTCCAAGGACCATAAGGACATGCTGAAAAACCTTTTGGATGAAAATGACAAACTGAATCTAAGGACCGAAACCATACAAAAGTTTGACTCATTGAATGCCAATTTGAGCTCAGAAAATAAAATTAATGTTGAAAATGCATTTGAGCTTAATGAGGATGATGAAATGAGTGAAATTTCTGTAGAGGATGAAATTCACTGTTCTGAGTTTGTCAAGTGCGAACCCGAAATCCACAAAAATCTCATCTCAGAAAATTCTGTGGAGTTTGCTCGCTTGTCCCAACAAAAGTCCCCGAAACTTGAAGAAAAGGCTGTTGTTTACCAAAAGGTAAGGACAACACCAAATCAGGTGTATAAGGTCACAGGTGTAACCGAACATCAGACAGCCGAACTCACAGCCATTGTAAACGAAGATAATGCTGATGGTTGTGATGAGTTCTTCTGGTCTGCCCCTATCGACAATGCTGATGAAACAGTTGGTCTATCAGAGCAAACATTCTGGAAAACAAAAAGAAGATATATTCCGGAGCAACTGAACAAGCCTGATCACTTTGATGTACCAAGTACTAGTGGTACAAAAGATGTTCCTAAAGAAAAATCAGATTCAAGTGAATCTTCATCAGTTCAAAGTGGACCTGTTGACACAAATCAAAAACAAAAGGCGAACATCCATCATCAGCCGAAACAGATGAGAAACCAAAAACAACAAAGGAATCAGAGATACAAGAAGAATCTTTCTGAAAGAAAACAGTTTTGGCAGTCTCAAAATGCCTATTTCTCATATCGTGACAGAAATTTAAAGTCAGAGAAAGATACTGTTGGATCACAAGAGAGAAATAACAACCGAAAGCAGAAGTTCGGTTCAGAGAACAGTGTCAACCGAAAGCAGAAGTTCGGTTTAGAGAACAGTGTCAACCGAAAGCAGAAGTTCGGTTCAGAGAACAGTGTCAACCGAAGGCAGAGGTTCGGTTCAGAAAACAACATCAACCGAAAGCAGAGGTTCGGTTCAGAGAGCAAAAGAGACCAAAATTCTAGGTTCGGTCCCACTGATAATCAAAACCGAAAGGGTCACCTAGAATATCAAGTCAAGAAATCATCTCAGTCTAAATTCTCTCATTCTAACTCTTCTAATTCTTCCAATCATTCTTCTCAACCCCATTCTAAATCCAATTCTGCTCGAACTTAAAAACCTAAATCTTCAACTGACCTGAAAGGGAAATCAAAGGTTTCGTTAGAAAAATCCGAGTCCAAACCAAAAGCATCAAATCCCACTAAAATTAAAGTTTTCACCATCAAAAAGAAAGATGAAACAACGTTAATAAAAAGAACATATTTTGTTGACATCTCTCTTGCTACTCCTGTTCCTGTGAAAGGCTCACGTGGACCCACGGAACTTTGGGTTCCTAAATCTGCTTAATTTGTGCAGGTTATCAGTGACGAGCAGTTTGACGAAGAATGGTATATCGATAGTGGCTGCTCATGTCACATGACAGGAAGGAAGGAAGAGCTAAGGGAATTCAGATCTCTTTCAAACGGTGGAAATGTCAAGTTCGGGAACAACTCCTTCGGAACCATAAAAGGCTATGGAATGATTACAAACGGTGATTTCACGATCAGGAAGGTTGCATACGTAGAAGGACTACAACATAATCTCATCAGTGAATATCAGCTTGTTGGAGGTACCGGTCTCAAGGTCTCATTCGATGATGAGGGTTCGGAAATAATTAAGAAGCAAACGAACAAAGTGATTCTCAAATCAGAGCACAAAGGTGAAATGTTTCCCCTAAACCTCAAACCCATCAAAGGGATTCCAACAATCTGCTTGTTATCAAAAGCACAATCTGACGAAAGCTGGCTGTGGCACCGAAGGCTTTCTCATCTCAACTTTAAGGATATCAACAAACTTGTCACTGGAGGTCATGTTCGTGGTCTTCCATTGCTCAAATACGATAGGGAACATTTGTGTGCGTCATGTGAAATGGGGAAGCAGAGTCATCAAAGTCATCCATCAATCATAAACACAAAAGTTGTTAAACCACTAGAGTTACTTCACATTGACTTGTGTGGTCCATCATCAATCGAAAGCATCAGCGGTAGCAAGTACATTCTTGTTATTGTTGATGACTTTTCGCGTTTTACATGGGTGTTCTTTCTGAAGCTTAAATCTGAAGCGACTGACAAGCTAAAGATGTTCATCAAGCAGGTTGAAGTACAGCTGAAGAAAGTCGTTCGCAACATCAGGAGTGACAATGGGCTGGAGTTCAAAAATAAAGAATTCGAAGAATTCTTGGCGGAAAGAGGAACTAGTCACAACTTCTCAGCTCCCTACACACCTTAACAAAACGGAATAGTCGAGAGACGAAACCGATCTTTGTGTGAAGCAGCTCGAACCATGCTAAGTTTTGCTTCTTTACCTTTATATTTTTGGGCTGATGCTATATTTGCAACTTGTTTTACACAGAATAGGTCATATCTCAATAAGCGATTCACGCTCACTCCTTATGAAATTATCAACAACAGGAAGCCGAACGTTAAATTCTTTCATGTGTTCGGTTCCCGGTGCTTCATCTTCAATTCTAAAGAACATCGCAACAAATTTGATGTCAAAGCCGATGAAGGGATTTTTCTGGGCTATTCTCTCACTTCTAAAGCGTACAGGGTATTAAACAAACGTTCGAGGAAAATAGAAGAGACGTATTACGTGACCTTTGATGATAGCTATGTCAAAAAGCTAAAAGCCAACGTACACACAACTGGTGAAATCTTTCCTCAAACAGTTCAAGTCACAGTATCAATTGCAAATCTCTTTGAGAAGTTTGTCGAGTTATTTGATCAACCAGAGAAGGCCATTAACTCGGAAGCCAGCGCAGCAGACAACAAGGTGGATCATCTGAAGCAACTAGTAGAAGATGCTACAAGGCGAATGAATGAAGGAGTATCCAGTTCCAGCACTTTAGTCGAGGGGGAGCACACTGGTACTGCAGCACCTGAAGGTACTGTAGCACCCGAAGGTACTGTAGCACCCGAACGCTCCACAGCACCCGAAGGTACTGTAGCACCCAAATGCTCCACAGCACCAGAAGGCACTGTAGCACCTGAACGTTCCACAACACCCAAAGGTACTGTAGCACCCGAAGGTACTGTAGCACCTGAACACTCCACAACATTTGAAGGCACATGAGCACCCGAACTCTTCACTATACCCGAAAGTCCGACTGCTCCAGAAAGCTCATCATTCGAGGGGGAGAATGCCAATATGCTTTATGACGATGAAAGTCAATCCGAACTAGAAGAGATGGTAAACACTGAATTGGATCCATCCTATGATCCAAATTACCCTCCTCTCGTCAAATGGACCAGAAATCATCCTGTCTCTCAAGTTGTGGGTGATGTTTCTGAAAAGGTTCTGACCCGATCACAACTTAAGGCAAAACAAAATTCCTTATTTTCAAAAGTAGAATTCTGTATGTTTAATTCCTTCGTTTCAAAAGTTGAACCAAAGACAGTTAACACTGCTCTTGATCACTCCGATTGGGTTCAAGCTATGCAAGACGAACTGAATGAATTCGAAAGGAACAAAGTTTGGCACCTCATTCCAACTCCTCAAAATGCATCAGTTGTTGGTCTCAAATGGGTTTTCAGGAACAAAATGGATAAGGAAGGGAATGTGATTCGAAACAAATCACGTCTGGTAGTGAAAGGATACTGTCAGGAGGAAGGAATTGACTATGAAGAGACTTTCGCTCCAGTTGCAAGGCTGGAATCTGTTCGCATTTTTCTTGCCTATGCAGCACACAAAAACTTCGAGGTCTACCAAATGGATGTCAAATGCGCTTTTCTGAATGGAGAACTCGAAGAAACAGTCTACGTGGAGCAACCTCCTGGCTTTGTTAATGAGAAGTTCCCAAATCACTGCTATATTCTGGACAAGGCGGTTTACGGTCTGAAACAAGGTCCTAGGGCCTGGTATGAAACGCTAACAAAGTTTTTAAAGATGTCTAAATTCAAACAAGGTTCGGTTGACCTAACCTTCTTTCGTAAGAAGGAAGGTAACCACCTTATGATTATACAAATTTACGTCGATGATATCATCTTTGGCTCAACGAATCCCAACTTAACAGCTGAATTCAGAAAGCTGATGGAGACTAAATTTGAAATGAGCTCCATGGGTCCGATTAACTTTTTCCTTGTATTAAATATTAGACAGGGACCCGAAGGCATCTTTACCAACCAGGAAGCATACACCAAAACTCTTCTTGCCAAATTTGGTATGATGGGAGATTCAAAGGTCAAGGTTCCAATGGCATTCGGCACCAAACTCACCCCTTCACTGGAGAAACCGGCAGTTGACATTACGCTATACCGCCAAATGATTGGGTCCTTAATGTATCTTACTGCTAGCAGGCCTGATATCATGTTTTCCGTATGTTATTGTGCTAGGTTTCAAGCGAACCCACGAGAACCACATATGCTTGCAGTGAAAAATATACTCAGGTATCTGAAGCGAACTACCTCTCTCGGTCTATGGTATCCATCTAACTCAGGCTTCTTCGTTCAAGCCTTCTTTGATGCAGACCTTGGAGGATGTGGTTTAGACAGGAAAAGCACCACTGGGGGTTGCCAATTCCTTGATGGGAAGTTGGTCAGCTAGCAGTCAAAGAAGCAAACCTGCGTTTCCCTTTCTACAGCCGAAGCAGAGTACATCGCAGCCGCCTCCTGCACATCTCAAGTCATATGGATCCAAAGCCAGCTCAGAGATTATGGACTCAACATGAAAAAGATCCCACTATATTGCGATTCAGAAAGTGCAATTAGGATCTGTCATAACCCAGTGCAACACTCTAAGACCAAGCATATTGCCTTGAGGTATCACTTCATTAAGGATCATGTGGAGGATGGAAATGTCGAAATTCACTTTGTACGAACCACTGATCAACTGGCCGATATCTTCACCAAAGCCCTACCTGAATCCAGTTTCAATAAAATCCTTCATGGTCTAGGAATGATGGAATCAGAATCAGTACCAAAGACAGCATCCCAAAGTTAAAAGTTAGAAGCGAAATGAACCGAACGTTCGGTCTATTTCGGGTTCGGTTCACATGGGAACCGAAATGAACCGAACGTTCGGTCTATTTCGGGTTCGGTCCCATTGCACATATTTTCGCTTAATCTCAAAAAGGTGTTGTCTATGGTTGTAAACTTTTGTAAAGCTGTTTTCCAAAAATCCAAAAATATTTTTTTTAGGAACCGAAATGAACCGAGCGTTCGGTCCATTTCGGGTTCGGTTCAAAATTTTTTTTACTACTTATTCTGTTTGGTTTTTCTCTTTTCAAAAACTTAAAATCTCCAAAAATATTTTTTTCCTCTTTCATTCTTGTTTAAATATCGTTGGGATAGGTTTGGTTCTCACACTTTATACTAACTAGTTAAGCGTCCCTAGAAGCATGCTGCTGCATGTTGTCCAAAGCCTCAACTGATTTTGAATAAAAGCCTTAATGACTAGGTATATACAAACCTTGTCTTCCCAATAAGGCTGCTCCATTTATTCTAATCCTGAGCTACCTTACTCTTTTCTCATATGGGTTGAGAGTTTACTACTTGGTCACTATTTTCAGCAGAGGTTTCTATCGCTTCTCTTCACCACCTCAATACTTTTCTCCATCATATTTCGGTCCCATATCGTAACCCTTGAGACTCTCAGAATTAACCACTGAGGTTTATGGTTACAAAATCTCTGTGTTTATGATCTAAGCCATGTGTCACTACGTGCTTAGTGAAACCCAAAATTCAATGCCTAACATGAATTGACGGTCAACATGAAATCTCTTTTTGGTTGTACGATTCTTATGAAATTGTTATTTACCATAACATTTCTTCCCTTAGAATCCAGTTTCATTTTTTTGAGATTTCACCATCACACATCTTCAACAAGTCACTATATATATTATCCAACCTACTTGTTCAACAGACCACATCGGTCTCACAAGTACTTCATTTAGTCTCGGTCTTATGTCAAGGTCCGGGATTCTAAACTGAAGCAAAAGCCACCCTTTTAAGCCTTACAAAAAGATGCCTTTCAACACTTCTTAGAAAGTGATTGATCGTAATTCAACGGGAATCCATACAAACACTTTAAGGTCTCTCTTGACCTTGAAGAAAGTGATTCGTGCCCGGGATCAACTGTTTTGTGTCTATATTGACATCACTAATTCCCACATATATCTCACTTTATTTCCTTATCTTTCACACTCTATGCACGGAAATCTTTGATTTTCCAAAATTCTCGTTCGGTTCCCTTATAATCTTATGTTTGGATGACAGCTATTAAACAGATAAGATGTTGACTCAGCCGACAGAGTAACGGCCTCAATAGTGAGGTGACAGGCACGCGTGCAAAACGGAACAATTCTTCTCTCTCATGCGTAATCATCGGGGGTGCCAACCATCGTGCTTCTGTCAAATCCGAAACCGTTTCGTGCATCAAGAAGATTTGGGGGATGATCTTTCTCTCTCCTCTACCCACAGTATAAAAGGAACACATCTGCTTCATTCCAAACTTACCACAATCAAAACTCAAACGAGCAAAATCAGGCGATTTCTAATCTACTGTTCATCATCTTCTACTTTCAACAATGGCGGATTCTTCATCAGTTCAGGAAACCTCTTCACGCACAAATATTCTTCCTATCCGCGCTCAAAAAAATCCTGGTGATTGATCTCAACCCTAAAGCTTACGAGAATTATATGTATCCCATGGTGGAGTGCCTCAAATACTCTCCATTGGTATTCGCTCTTTCCAAGGTCGAGGTTGTGCCGATGGAATGCCTTTCCCAGGTCTTCTCCACAGCCCATTATGATAGATCAGTGGATCGCATCTACTTTGATCTTCTTTCTCACAAGACCTCCATCTCCAAGCAACGATTCTGTTGGCTCCTAGGTTTTGAAGCTGATGAATCTAGGGTTAATCCCGATTCCATCACCGTCGGGCAATTATTTTCGATGTTCTACAACATGGGTTACACGGAGATTCTCACGATGGTCACCAAGTTCAAGAAATCGTGTCTCCCTCCTCCATGGAATGGTTTCTTCACCATTTTGTTCAAAGGGCTCTCTGAGTGTAGTTCTGGTTCTGATGGGGCCAACAAATTGTTTATGACCATTCTCTATGGTCTATATCACGGCCTTAACCTCGACTATGGCTCGGTTCTATGGCAACAACTCATTCAGAGCCTAGCCTCCTCCTTTCGCCACACTGAGGTATCCTACGCCTGGTTCTGGATGCTCATCACCAAGTGGGCCATGGATAAACTTCATGTTCCCACTGTTGCAGGTTCCCTTCTCTCCACCATTAGTGTCTTCCACACCACCAAGATCATTGTTACCGATCCGACTAAATTTT
Organism: Lactuca saligna; assembly: GCF_052625555.1. Lineage (NCBI taxonomy): Eukaryota > Viridiplantae > Streptophyta > Magnoliopsida > Asterales > Asteraceae > Lactuca > Lactuca saligna. The sequence continues at coordinate 80,270,950 of NC_136418.1, forward strand.
CTTTTGTCGGATCCATTCCGGACTCTATGTCCGCTGGGGTTTCAAAGGAGAGCGTGATAATGAAAGCCTACAAGGACTTTCGTCCTTCGGGTCCGAGGGAACTTTCTGCTGAAATGGTTCAGTCCGTTAATGATGCAGATAAACCTGCTGCAAGGGGGAAGAAACCCGAGAAAGGGAAGATCAAGAAGGTAGCTAAGGGGGCAAAGGGTCCTTCTCCTAAGAAGCGAAAACCCTCAAAACAAGATCTTTCCCCACCAGCGAAGAAGAAGAAAGTCCAGCCAAAGAGAAAACTTATTCTCTCTTCTTCCTCCAGCGATTCGGAAGAGGACCATTCTGACTCAGATGAGTCAGCTAGAGGCGAAACTCCGCCTCATTCGCCTGATCATGTGGTACATGTTTCATCAAAACCACCTTCCCCTTCTCATATAACCACCTCTTCCATTCCCATTATAACCTCCTCCATTCCCATCATAACCTCCTCCATTTCCATTCCCTCCATATCTAACCCTATTTCTATTCCCCCCATAACTACCTCTACTTCTCTTCCAACCACAACAACCTCAAATCCCCCACCACTTTTTACAGAAGCCACCACAACTACCACCCGTGAAGTTCCAACCAACGTATCTGATACGGGGGTTCCAACTTCACAACCCGAACCTACTTCTGCTCCTGAACCCATTACCACTACCGAACCACCAACCGCACCCTTATCTCCCACTCCATCTGCTGAAACCGAAACCTTTTTGGGAGGGGAGGATACCGTTTTTGACTCCATCTACTACAACCCCTATCAACTTCAGAGTGATGATGATGATGATGCCCCAGTCACTAAAAAGCACATCAAGGAATTCCACGAGAAAATTGACAATCTTGTGGCTTCTTCCTCTTCCTCAACATCTCACTTTTCGGAGGCTGCCATTCAGGGTATGGTAGAGTCACTCTCCAAAGCACATGAAGCCTCTATCAGCTCAGCTGCTGCTGGCATTGACAAATCCACAAAGGCTAGTGCTGTTGCGACTGAAAAAGTCGAAAAACTCTTTCAAGACGCCCAGATCTGGCTGGAGTCTTTACAGGCGGCATCAAAGACAAACACTAAGAAGATCCGCACTGTTGTGGAGAAGCTGGTCCATTCCTTCGAAATTGAAAAAGACCAATTTGCTAGCTTTCGCCAAAAACTCAAAGAAGACAACCAATCATTTCAGTCTTCGGTCGTGGATCGTCTTCTTTCCTTCCAAGCCACTCTTGCCGCCGAATCTACCACAAAGGAAGAGCTTGCCCGAAAGTCTTCCGAGCTTACTTTGGCAACTCATCAGCTCTCCCAAGCCGAGACGGAGATCGATTCTCTTCGGTCTGAGAAAGCTGTGGTCAAGAGTTGTGTTTCAGATGTCCACGGAGCTCTGTCTAACATCATTGATGCCCATGATACGATTCTCAACTATTCAGTGAGGCGTAGTCTTGCAGAGAAGCTCGCTCCTGCTCTTGCCCTGCTTAGCCGTATTGAAGGCATTCCTGAGCAGGAGGACCATCCGAAACAAGGGGGAGAAAAGAAGTCCACAGCTCAATCGAAACCCCCTCCAAGTTCCAAAGCTCAAACTATTCCATTTTCATCACTTGTCCCTCCGAAAGCACCCAAACCAACACCTGTTCCTTCATCAGATTTGAGTGCTCAAACCAAAGCCAAAAAAATTGCCGACGACGGTGATGATCAAGAACCGATTGTCAGCTTAGTCAGGAAGCAGACCATAGAGAGAGAGAGAGCTGGATGAAAATGCTCGCATCGTCAGGGAAGCCGAGGCCAAGGAGAGGAAGATAAAGGAGGCTCATGATCTCCTTGAAAGCAGGAAAACTTTGTTTCCTCCTTGAACTCTCGAAGTGCTTATCAAAGAAGCCATTGAGTCCCCTTGCACTCTGTGGTTAGAACCGGTCATCTCCTTAGACCGTGTCAATTCCGTCGATGCCCAGTTCGACATGCCCTTGACCCGAAAGGCCTTCATCTTCCATGCGTTCGCTCATATAGCTGAAGTTCCCCATCCTCACCCGAAGGTGGATAGGGAGTTTATAGACTATTACCTGAGGACTGCTCAACCTCAGTACCAGACATGGAGCGCATAGAAGATAACCAACGTTCGGGTTCTCAAACCTGTTCGTGAAGGTAATTTCGTTAATGTTAGATTCAAGGTCTTGAGGGGATCTGAAAAATCTGAGCATTCCATCTCTCTGGCTGATCTTCCCAACCTCAACCCTCATGATTGGATTGTCTTGCACAACATTCTTCTTGTCAATGAATCTGAATATGGTCCGATCATAGACCATTTCAAGAGAATGTTAGTTTGCTATATTTTGTAGGTGGCTAAGCTTGATCAAGAGGTTTCCCAATGTACCTTGGATTTAGTTTTCCACGCTTTACGAAGCGTATAATGCCCTTTGTTGGGTACTTGGTGTTGCGTCTTGGGCTCGCTTCCTAGCCCATCTTTTATACGGTATGGGCCTGTCCATCCGTATCTTATTTTCTAGGGTTTGTGTATTAATAGATGTTTGCATGCATCTTTTTAGTAACTGATAGATCGTGGGTTTTTACGTGTAATTTTAGAAGATCTCTTTTGTAACCCTAGAATCCTCTACAACGGAAGTTCTTTATCGAGCTCTGCTGAGGATTGAACGTTCTAATCATTCAACACATTCAAATCCATTCTTGAGTATTGTTTCATTGTTTTACTTTCTTTATCTACCTGTTGCAAAGATCTAATCGATCAAAGAGTGTTTATAACTCGTCACCCTTCTAGGGTGAGATCTTCAACAGAACGCGGTCACCAACCTGGAATTCCAAGGGTTTTCGTGTCTTATCTGCGTAGCTCTTTTGTCTATCTCTAGAGGCTTTCATTCGTTCTCGAATTTGAATGATATTTTCTGTGGTTTCTCGAATGATCTCTGGGCTAGTGAGAGTGTTATCCGGTACTTGACCTTTAGCTAGCTACATGTCACCCACTTCAGCCCAACATAGAGGGGATCTATACTTACGACCATAGAGGGCTTCGAACGGGGCAACCTTGATGCTACAGTGGTAACTATTGCTCTATGAAAACTCAACAAGTGGAAAATCGGTATTCCATGCTTTAGCAAAGTCAATCAAACAGGCTCTCAGCATGTCTTCTAGTGTTTGAATGGTTCTCTCACTCTGCTCGTCAGTTTGTGGGTGATAGGCTGTACTCATGTCTAGCCTAGTTCCCAGAGATTTCTGTAATGACTGCTAAAACCGCGAGGTGAACCTACTGTCTCTATCTGAGATAATAGACATGGACAGGCTATGCAGTCATACTATCTCTCTGATGTATGTTTTGGTCAATTTATCCATCTTGTCTGTTTGCTTTATTGGTAGGAAGTGAGTGGATTTGGTTAATCTGTCAACGATTACCCAAATGGTGTCATGACCACCCGGGGTCTTAGGCAGCTTGGTTATGAAATCCATTGTAATCCACTCCCACTTCCACTCAGGTATCTCTGGCTATTGAAGTAAACCGGAGGGCTTTTGATATTCTACCTTGACTTTGGCGCAAGTTAGACACTTGCCTACATAGGTAGCAATCTCTGCTTTCATGTTTGGCCACCAATAGAGTTTCTTGAGATCCAGATACATCTTATCTGAACCTGGATGGGCTTCATTCATGAAAACATCTTTATAGCCACCAAACTTCGGTGTCTAGATCCGATTCATGAAGTAACGAACTCCGTCACCCTTGATTTCTAAGTTCTTCTCCATTCCTCTTAAGGCTTCATCTACCACATTATCCGGCTTCAAGGCTTCTAACTGATCCTTCTTGATAAGTGTGGATAGATGTGAATGAATTTTCATGGTTAGTGCCTTCACTCTACGACCTGAGTATTCCTTTCGACTAAGAGCATCTGCTACTACATTGGCTTCATCGGGATGATAGCGAATTTCACATTTGTAATCAATGAGTAGTTCTACCTATCGTCGTTGTCGCATGTTAAGTTATTTTTGATTAAAGATGTGTTGAATACTTTTGTGGTCGGTGAAGATGGTGCACTAGGTACTGTAAAGGTAATGCCTCCAGATTTTTAGTGCAAAAACTACAGCTCCCAACTCAAGATTATGAGTGGTGTAGTTGACTTCGTGTGCCTTTAGCTGCTCAAGGCATAGGCAATAACCTTTCCTCGTTGCATAAGCACACATCCTAGCCCCTGATTGGATGCATCACAATATACTACGAATTCTTCTGTCCCTTCTGGAAGAGACAAGATAGATGCACTGCACAGGGTTTGCTTCGGTGTTTGGAACGCAGTGTCTTTTTTCTCTCCCCAGCTAAAAGTTACACCCTTCTGAGTCAGGGCAGTAAGATGTTTAGCGATTCTGTAGAAGTTTTGTATGAATCTGCGGTAATAGCCAGCAAGTCCTAAAAATTGGCGGATCTCTGTTGGTGTTCTGGGTGCTGACCAGTTCCCGATTGCCTTTATTTTGGAGGGGTCCATGTGTATTCCTCCTTCTTTAACCACGTGACCAAGGAAATTTACCTTCCTAATCCAAAAATCGCACTTTAAGAATTTAGTATAAAGCTTATCCGCCCTTAATGTTTCTAAGACTTGTCTCAGGTGTTGGCTATGTTCTTCCTCACTTCGTGAGTAGATGAGTATATCATCTATGAATAATTTGTCTAGGACGGGAGGGCATACCCGATTCATTAGATCCATGAATACCACGGGTGCATTTGTTAGACCAAAGGGCAATACTACAAACTCGTAGTGACCATAACGAGTTCAAAATGTTGTCTTGGGAACATCATTCTCATGGAATCGTAATTGGTGATACCCTAATCTTAGGCCAATCTTTGAAAAGTAGCTAGCTCCTTGGAGTTGATCGAAGAGGTCGTCTATTCGCAAAAGAGGGTATCAGTTCTTAATGGTAAGCTTGTTTAGTTCGCGATAATCTATGCACATCTCGAAAGATCCATCCTTCTTTTTCACAAACAGGACCAGTGCTCCCCAGGGTGAAGATCTCAATCTGATGAATCTCTTACTGAGTAGTTCATTTAATTGGCTAGATAATTCCTGAATCTCTACTGGTGCTAGGCGATACGGGGATTTGGCTACGGGGGTAGCTCCTAGAATCAAGTCAATTCGAAGCTCAACTTGGCGTTCAGGAGGAACTCCTGGAAGATCTTCAGGAAAGATGTTAGGAAAATTACAGACTTCGGGAATGCTCTCGGGGTCTTTTACTTTTTTTTTTCATTGAGTACATGAACTAAGAATGTGTGACACTCTTTTCGCAGGTATTATTGGGCTTTGATGCAAGAGATGATGCAAAAGATTGTACTGGGTTTGTCGCCGTAGATAACGACGGTTTTTCCATTTGGCAGATTGAGGCAAATGGCTTTTTCGAAGCATAGAATATCAGCATGATGAGGATTTAACCAATCCATTCTGATAATGATGTTGAAGCTTTTTATGGAGACCGACATAAGGTCGATTAGGAAAAATAGTCGTTTAGAGTGCGGGTACAACCTATGAATATGTCATTAGTGCTCTCTTTCCTCATATTAGCCATCTCTACAGTGAATGTTTCGTTTAGTGATTATGGTTTGTGTTTGAGTAAGTGTTTAAATTTATGGCTGACGAAACTCCTCTCCACACCACTATCAAAGAGTATGCATGCGTAAGAGTTATCGAGATGGAACGTACCCGTGACTACCATGGGGCCCACTACTGCCTCCTACAGACCCATTGCTAGAACTCTTCCTGTTTTGCCAACAATCGTTGCCTTCGGGCAATCCCTCTTGTAGTGTCCTGCTTCACCACACCCATAGAAGGTTTGGCCTACTCCAGTTCTGGGGGTCTGGGCATTAGGCTGTGTCGGTGTCTTACAAAAATGGGCGATGTGCCCCTTCCTGTTGTAGTTAGTGCATTGCAATTCCCGACAATGTCTGTGGTGGTGGAAGTTACATTTTTTGCATTTCGGTAGGTTACCAACGTATTGACTGGGAGGTGCTGGAGCAGTAGGAACAACAATAGGAATGGTAGCAATGTAAACTGCCACTGTTTGTTGTTTCTTTGAGGGCTCCTGCGAAGATTGGCTCCTTCGCTTGTTCCAGAATTTCTTTTTACTGCCACTCTCCTTGGGCAGTTCAGGAATGGCTATTACGGAGCCTTGGCGATCTCCATGATCCACAAATGTATGTGCCAGACGCTTGAGACTATCAAAAGTAAGTGGATTGGCAGCTATAACATTTCCTTGAGTCGGGGGATTTAATCCCCAAATATACCTTTCCACCTTCTTACTCTCCAGGGTGACCATCCCGGGACACAAAAGAGCTAGGTCACTAAATCTAGCAGTATAAGCAGCGATATCAGAGTCCTTCATCTTCAGACTCCAGAGCTCATGCTGTAACTTTTGCATCTTACACCTCAGGCAGTATTCTGCTAGCATAAGTTCCTTTAGGTCATCCCAAATCATGACATTGGCTATTGGGAGAGTCAATGACTTGACATGGATATTCCATTAAGTGAGGGCTTTGTTTGTGAAAGTGTTGATAGGTTTTATACAAACAATCCTATGTGTGCATGCAAGATACAGATCTATGTTTTCACTGTTAGTTATACATATTGTGAACACAAAAGAAACCTTACAACATTATGAACACAAAAGAAACCTAACATGCTCCTAGGTAATTTCGAAAATCATAAACGAGAATGGAACACATTCCTCATGTTGTTATATTGTAATAACAACTTGTATCTTGAATCTTCTTGTCTTTGAAAGCAAGTACCATAAGTGTAGTACCTCTAATGGCTCACAAAAACCAAGAGAAAATGGAGAATCAAGAGAAAGAGAGAGGAGGAGGAGGTTTGAAATTCGGCTCTAGGAACCCTAGGTATCAAGTGGCCAAATTTCTTATGCCAATGGGTCTTTATATAGGTGTAGGAATTAGGGTTTCAGTCCTTATCCTTATCTGATTAATTGCCCACATAGCAGTCCAAAGGATAACCCTATAAACCTTATCATGGACGAATTCTAAGACCTTATCCCCTTGAATTCGTCCACCCTATCATATAGGGCATCCTTTGCCCTACTTTACAACTATCACATAATTACAGTTCAGCCCCCTAGTTCAGTTAACTTCTTTTGATCACAAAATTAATTCTTGACCAATGTTAACTAAACAAATATGATTTCTCTTTTAATATATTATTCTTATAATATATTAATAAATCATAATAACCTCTTTCTCTATTATTTCTCCACTCAAGTTGCTTTGGTGAAGGCAACCGAAAAGGACCATGCACAACCAGGTCAAGTACTTACCAAATATGGTTACTGGCTTAGACACTAATCCAACAGTCTCTCACTTGGATAAGTCTAGTAACCATAAATGAAAGTAGAATCTGATTAGAAATAATAGCTGTTAAAGACGATGTCGAACTCTGATCTTATCAACAACCTGTCCTTTAGATAAGGGATCATATGATCCTCTGTTCTAGATATCGTGCGGAAAATGACATGGAACATAGTCATACTTATTGTCCAACAGTTTGTTTCTCGATCTCAGATTCGTTTGACATAGAACTTAATTTAACACATCAATTCAGTCCTGACCGGGCTCAACACATAAGTCAAACCAAATCATCAAGGGGCCCAAATATCACTTTTACCCTCTTAGGATAAAAGGAACAGATAAACTTCGACTTATATGCATTTACCATTCACTAATCAAATCATACACAACAATGCGTTTTATAACATCAAGTACTGATGCGTTTTCGCATTACCAATGCATAACCAATTAGCAAACAATAAACCATATATCTAGGTTTTAAGACCATATGATATTATCATTTTGCAATCACTCGTGATAGGTTCCATGAAGTGATTCCATTAAGTGTGGGTTTATTTCAATGCTCAAAACTTGTTCGTAAGCACCCATGAAAGTTGTAGCAAACCTTTGCTATGTCTAATACCCTTTAGACAATCTACACACCCATTCATGACAGTCTTCATTCATACCTACTTCCAACATATGAACGACCGTGGACGGTTTGAAGAAATTCTTTATTCAGGAAGTCAAAACATGCAAAATGAAACAATAGGTAAACAATTAACATAAGACAATAACTTTACTAATAAATAATACTCATTTATTTAATCATCAAATTTCAATTACATTTATCTATTACACGTTTCTAAACTATCTAATCCAAACTAATATCGTCGTTCAGCCCAATGCTCATAGCGTGCTGTAAGTGGTTAACCCTACTCAGTCCCTTCGTAAGCAGATCTACTAGGTTGTCCTCTGACGATAACCTCTTCACTATGAAGAGTCCTTTTTCTACCCGATGTAAAATAAAGTGATATTTACTGTCGATATGTCGAGATCTACCATGATCCCTCGGTTCCTTGGTCAAGGCAACCGCTCCTTCATTATCACAGAAAGTTTCCATAGGCTCCTGTATTGGCTGGCACAACTCCAAGGTCTGCAATTAAATTCTTCAACCATATTGCCTCTTTTGACGCTTCACTCGCTGCAATGTACTCTGATTCGCACATTGAATCAGCTACGGTCTCTTGCTTGGAACTTTTCCAAGTCACTGCTGCTATATTAAGGGTAAAGACCCAGCCCGACTGCGAACGGTAGTTGTACCTATCGGTCTGAAAACTGGTGTCACTGTACCCTTGCACCTTTAAGTCATCACTCCTACCGAGGACTAGAAACCATTCCTTGGTCCTCCGAAGGTACTTAAGGATATTCTTGACAGCGGTCCAATGTGCTTTGCCAGGGTTCCCTTGATATCTACTGATCATGCTTAAAGCGAAGGCCACATCAGGGAGATTACAAGTCATAACATGCATGATCGAGCCAACTACGTAAGCGTAAGGTACTCAACTCATCTCTACTATCTTAGCTTTGGTACTCGGACTTTGAGTCTCACTCAACTTAGCATTACTTTGGAATGGTAACTCCCCTTTCTTGGAATTCTCCATACTAAAATGTTTTAGTACCTTGTCCAAATAAGTATTCTGACTAAGTCCTATTAGTCTTTTACTCCTGTTTCTCACTATCATTATTCCAAAAATGTATGCAGCTTTTCCGAGGTCCTTCATAGCGAAGCACTTCCCGAGCCAGGACTTAAATTCCTGTAGTGTCGGGATGTCGTGTCCTATGAGTAGTATGTATCGACATACAATATGTGGAAGCTCACTATACTCCCACTGGATTTGACATATACACATGATTCATCTTTGCTTTGCAAAAACCCAAACTCTTTGACTTTCTCGTCGAAACAATGATTCCATCTGCGAGACGCTTGCTTAAGTCCATAAATGGACTTCTCAAGCTTACACACTCTATCGGAATGATTCACATTAACAAAACCCTCTGGCTGAGCCATGTAAACATCCTCAGCCAACTTCCTATTAAGGAAAGCAGTTTTGACATCCATTTGCCATATTTCATAATCATGAAATGCAGCAATGGCCAACATCACCCTAATAGACTTTATCTTCACAATTAGTGAGAAGCTCTCATAGTAGTTAACTCCGAGAGTTTTAGTAAAGCCCTTCGCCACCAATCGCACCTTATAAGTGTGCACATTCCCATCCATGTCGGTCTTCTTATTGAAGATCCATTTGCACCCGACCGTCTTACGACCTGATACATGATCAACGAAGCTCCAAACTTGGTTATTGTACATAGACTGAATCTCACTGTCCATTGCCTCTTTCCATTTTGTAGACTCCGGGCCTGCCATGGCTTCCTTGTAGCTGTTAGGTTTGTCAAAATTTATTAGTGTACTATCACTAATATACGTATCACCCTCGCTTGTTATATGAAAACCATATAACATGGGTGGAACACTAACTCTATTGGAATATATAAGAGGTAATGATTCATCAATCGGTTCAATCGGAGTTTCCTCCTTGGGTTGAATGCCAAGGTTAGAGGTTCCTTCATCGCTCGGCTCTTGAATCTCTTCAAGATCGATTTGCCTCCCACTGTCCCTTTCGCTTATGAATTCTCTCTCGCTGGAACCCCTCTTCTCGTAACAAAGAAAACATTGTCACTCGGTCTATAAAAGAGATATCCAAAGGACTTTTGCAGGTAGCCGATGAAAATACACAGCTCACTACGAGGTTCGAGCTTGTCGTGAGTCTCTCGTCTTACGAAAGCCTCGCAACCCCAAACCTTGATATGTGCTAACGAAGGAGCCTTCCCTGTCCACATCTCGTGAGGTGTTTTGGCAATCTTCTTTGTAGGGACTAAGTTAAGGATATGGGCGGCAATCTCTAAGGCATACCCCAAATGAGATAGGTAGTGAAGCACGACTCATCATGGAACGAACCATGTCTAGCAAGGTTCGATTATTCCTCTCACCTACACCATTCAACTGCAGTGTCCTAGGTGGCGTCAGTTGTGAAACTATTCCGCATTCCTTGAGGTAGTCGTGGAATTCAAGAATTAGGTACTCTCCTCCTCGACCGGATCGAAGCATCTTGATTTTCCTGGCCAATTGATTCTCCACTTCTTGTTTAAACTCTTTGAACTTTTCAAAGGTTTCTGACTTATGCTTGATTAAGTTGATATACCCATATCTGCTATAATCGTCGGTGAAGTCACATAGAAGTGGTTCGCATCCCTTGTGGTGGATCTAAAGGGCCCACACACATCGTTGTGTATGAGATCCAATAAACCCTCACCCCTTTCACAAGTGCTAGTGAAGGGTGAGTTGGTCATCTTTCCAAGTAAACAAGACTCGCACACGAGATCATCCTTAAGGTTGAATGACTCCAACACTCCATCCTTTTGGAGTTGGGTTATGCGTTTCTTGTTGACATGTCCAAGACAACAATGCCACAATCATGCTTTATCCATACTATCGGAAGAATCGACACACAACACATCATTTCCTAAGGTGTCTACAACCATCACAGTATCATATATTCCATTACAAGGCAATGCTTCAAAATATAAAACACTATTAAGACAAGCATAAATAGAACCCTTTTCATTATCAAATGAATATCTATAACCTCGTCTATATAAACCATGAAATGAAATGATGTTTCTTGCCATATCTGGAGAATAGAAACAATTGTGTAAATCTAAACCTAATTTGTTACTAAGCACTAAGGAATAAACTCCAATCTTGGTGACAAGCGACGAGCTTCTGTTTCCCATGATTAGATTTATACTTCCAAGCTCCGCATCCCTATTTCTTCTTAGTCCCTATAAACCAGAACATATGTGAAAACCACATCCTGTATCAAGAACCTAAGAAATAGCATGTGATGAATCATTATATTTAATTGTGTAAATACCTGTGAAAGATGGCTTGATCCATCCATCCTTGATGGCTTGTAGATATTCTGGGCAACTTCTTTTCCAATTCCGTATCTTGTGGTAGTGGTGGCACTCTGGCTCCTTAGGGTTTGAGTTGGGCTTAGCAGAACCAACTTTGGTTCCACTAGAAGATGTACCATCTTGGGACTTTCCCTTGTGGTGGCTGTTTGAGGGAGCCTTCCTTTTCTTGCCCTTCCCTTGAACTATTGCCAAGACAGGCGCAACAGTAGGAGTCGGTGCAATAGACTAATCCTTGAGATTGTTCTCAACAGTCCTTAACAAGCCTTGAAGCTTGCTTAAGGTGACCTCTTCCTTATCCATGTGGTAGGTCATGCGGAACTGGTTGTAGCAGGGAGGCAAGGAGTGAAGGATGATGTCAATTGCCAGCTCTTCATTAACATTAACATTTAACATCAGCAGGAAATCAACATATCTCAGCATCTTTTGTAGATGGGTGGTAAGGGACTCTCCATTACCCATTTTGGCAGTGATCATCGAAGTAATGATCTTGTACCTTTCTTGCCTAGCGCTCTAGTGGTACCGGTCCAGCAAGTCTTGATTCATTTCATAGGAGTACATGTCCTCATAGGACTTTTGGATTTCAACAGTCACGGTCGCTAGCATGATGCAATGGACTTTCGTGGCATCACGCTCGTGGGCCTCAGGGGCAGCGATCTCATCGGGAGAGGCGGTGTTAACATTGATCTCCTTCAGCTTCTCATCAAGGACATATTCTTTGTCCTCGTAGCGAGTGACCATTCAGATGTTACAGATCCAATCATTGAAATTGGACCCGTCGAAAATCACTCTCCCACATAAGTTCGTAAGTGAGAATGAGCCTGAGGAGTTGGAGCCGGAAGCATTTTTGTTGTTGACGTTCGACATATGAAAAAGAAAAGGACAAAGTTTGATTAGAAATGAATCCCCAATTAAACACCCAAATGAGAAATTAGGGCTAGGATCTAACAACATTATTTACAAATTAGAAGAGGTATGCCGTAATCTAACATGCAAATAATTTGAAGGTAAGTGAATGACAATTCACTAATTCTCCACCATGAAAAACGAAAAAAGATTAAGTTTTAAATGTATTTGAAAACTCTTAGATTCCTTTGAGATTCATTGAACTTTTCAATGACATGGTTAAATCTCGATATGCCCCTCTAGTTTGTGACTGGGATGCCGAGGATCATAAAGCTGGTGTGAATAACCATGCGAATGTACATGGTGCCCTGATTGTTACAGTCACCTATTCAATGTGCCGGTTAACGACACACGCTCCATGGAACTATGACAAACAATGAGTCACCCTTTTCCACCTTTGCTTAGAGCCCAATCAGTGTGCCAGTTAACCACAGATGCTCCACTACCATCTTAGCAAGGGTACAAAGTGTAATTTCATGGAATTGCATCAATTCACTTTTGCCTAAAGTAACTAAGAATGGGAATTATTTGAAAAACATTATTTACTTTTATAATTCATTATACTTTTAATGAGTAAGGGTTTGCCCTATCCTACCCGTTTGGCTAACGTCCCTCCACTAATTAAGGAAGCGGTTGGTGAGACTGGATACCCATTAAACGGCCATTTTATAGGCCATAACCTTATACCACCCTTATAGATCGGATTCGTGAATGAGGCCTACTAACAGTAAGACTAGCATTTTAAGTTATACATATATACATATTAATCTTGTAATATTATAATAGTATAGGGTGTATTTTAAACATTTCAAAATATTAGGGTTTTAATAAAATTTAAAATTTCTAAAATTTAAAACCTTTTAATTTTAAAATTTTAAATATCAAAATTTTGATTTAATAATTATCCTAAAACTAAACTTTTAATTTGAATTATTAAATCTAGAAGGATTATCTTAAATTAACCAATTAATTTAACCTAATCCCTTAAATCCCCTAAAATTCGAAAATATGGGATAGGATAATTCAAAATCTTTAATTACCATATTTAACCAATTAAGGGATCATTACAAGATATGGAATTATCCAAATCCCTAAAATTTAGGGATCTTATCTTGGGGAAGGAGGCAAATTTCGAACCCGAGGGTTGGATAACCCTAGAATTCGAAATCTTGGAGGCTAAGGAAAGGGTTTGAGAAACCCTTATCAAAATTTCAAAATCAAGGGTTTAAGAACCCTAATTTCAAAAATCATTCCACTAGGGTTTATTGGCTATAAACCCTAATGTGTCAAATTTATAAATTTGTATAAAGCTAATTGAAAACAAAAACCAAACTCTCTGCTACCACTGATGGGTTTTATACAAACAATCCTATGTGTGCATGCAACCCTAGATACAGACCTATGTTTTCACTATTAGTTATACAAAATTATGAACACAAAAGAAACCTAACATGCTCCTAGGTAATTTCGAAAATCATAAAGGAGAATAGAACACATACCTCTTGTTGTTATATTGTAATTACAACTTGTATCTTGAATCTTCTTGTCTTTGAAAGCAAGTACAACAAGTGTAGTACCTCTAATGGATTGCATACACCAAGAGCAAATGGAGAAGCAAGAGAGAGAGAGGAGGTATGAAATTTGGCTCTAGGAACCTTAGATATTAACTGACCGAATATCTTATGCCAAGGGGTATGTATATAGGTGTAGGAATTAGGGTTTCGGTCCTTATCCTTATCTGATTACTTGCCCACCAAACAGTCCAAAGGATAAACCTAGAAACCTTATCATGGACGAATTCTGAGGCCTTATCCCCTTGAATTCGTCCACCCTAACATACAGGGCATCCTTTGCCCTACTTTGCAACTATCACATAATTACAGTTCAGTCCCCTAGTTCAGTTAACTTCTTTTGATCACAAAATTAATTCTTGACCAATGTTAACTACAAAAATATGATTTCTCTTTTAATATATTATTCTTATAATATATTAATAAATCATAATAACCTCATTCTCTATTATTTCTCCAGTCAAGTTGCTTTGGTGAAGGCAACCCAAAAGGACCACGCACAACTAGGTCAAGTACTTACCAAATATGGTTACGGGCTTAGACACTAATCCAACAAGTGTATGCTGAAAATTTCACTTTGCTAGCTTTAGAACACATGCAAATTTTAAAATATTGATTCAGTCTTCTTGAACCAGTGTGTTAAAGCAAATTTCAAATATCAGCATGATGAGGACTTAACCAATCCATTCCGATAATGATGTCGAAGCTTTTTATGGAGACCGACATAAGGTCGATTAGGAAAGAATAGTCATTTAGAGTGAGGGTACAACCTATGAATATGTCATTAGTGCCCTCTTTCCTCGCATTAGCCATCTCGACAGTGAATGTTTCATTTATTGATTGTGGTTAGTGTTTGAGTAAGTGTTTAAATTTATGGCTGACGAAACTCCTCTCCACACCACTATCAAACAGTATGCATGCGTAAGAGTTATCGAGAAGGAACGTACCAGTGACTACCGTGGGGTCCGGTACTTCCTCCTCCTGACTTATTTCTAGAACTCTTCCTGTGTTGCCAACATTCCTTGCCTTCGGGCAATCCCTCTTGTAGTGTCCTGCTTAACCACACCCATAAAAGGTTTGACCTAGTCCAGTTCCGGGGGTATGGGCATTAGGTTGTGTCTGTGTCTTACAAAAACGGGTGGTGTGCCCCTTCCTGTTTCATTTAGTGCATTGCAATTCCCGGCAATGTCCGTGGTGGTGGAAGTTACATTTTTTGCATTTCAGTAGGTTACCAGCGTATCGACTGGGAGGTGCTGGAGCAGTAGGAACAACAAAAGGAATGGTAGCAATGTAGACTGCCACTGTTTGTTGTTTCTTTGAGGGCTCCTATGAAGATTGGCCCTTTCACTTGTTCCAAAATTTCTTTTTACCGCCACTCTCCTTGGACTGTTCAGGAACGGCTGTTATGGAGCCTTGGCGATCTCCATGATCCACTAATGTCTGTGCCAGACTCTAGACAGTTTCGAAAGTAAGTGCATTGGCAGCTATAACATTTCCTTGAGTCAGAGGATTTAATCCCCAAATATACCTCTCCACCTTCTTACTCTCCGGGGTGACCATCCCGAGACACAAAAGTGCATGTCACTAAATCTAGCAGTATAAGCAGCAATATCAGATTCCTTCATCTTTAGACTCCAGAGCTCCTGCTCTAACTTTTGCATCTTACACCTCGGGCAGTATTCTGCTAGCATAAGTTCCTTTAGGTCATCCCAACTTATGACATTAGCTATTGGGAGAGTCAATGACTTGACTTGGCTATTACACTAAGTGAGGGCTCTGTCTGTGAAAGTGTTGATAGGTTTTATACGAACAATCCTATATGTGCATGCAACCCTAGATACAGATCTATGTTTTCACTATTAGTTATACAACATTATGAACACAAAAGAAACCTAACATGCTCCTAGGTAATTTCGAAAATCATAAAGGAGAATGGAACACATTCCTCTTGTTGTTATATTGTAATAACAACTTGTATCTTGAATCTTCTTGTCTTTGAAAACAAGTACCACAAGTGTAGTACCTCTAATGTCTCACAAACACCAAGAGCAAATGGAGAAGCAAGTGAAAGAGAGAGAAGGAGGAGGAGGTTTGAAATTCGGCTCTAAGAACCCTAGGTATGAAGTGGCCGGATTTCTTATGCCAAGGGGTCTTTATATAGGTGTAGGAATTAGGGTTTCAGTCCTTATCCTTATCTGATTACTTGCCACCAAGCGGTCCAAAGGATAACCCTAAAAACCTTATCATGGACGAATTCTAAGGCCTTATCCCCTTGAATTCGTCCATCCTATCGTATAGGGCATCCTTTGCCCTTCTTTGCAACTATCACATAATTAAAGTTCAACCCCCCTAGTTCAGTTAACTTCTTTTGATCACAAAATTAATTGTTAATTAATTCTTGACCAATGTTAAATAAACAAATATGATTTCTCTTTTAATATATTATTCTTATAATATATTAATAAATCATAATAACCTCTTTCTCTATTATTTCTCATGTCAAGTTGCTTTGGTGAAGGCAACCGAAAAGGACCATGCACAACCAGGTCAAGTACTTACCAAATATGATTACAGGCTTAGACACTAATCCAACAAGTGTATGACTTTGCTAGCTTTTGGACATGCACAAATTTCAAATATTGATTCGGTCTTCTCGAACCAGTATGTTAAAGAAATGACACCTACGGTGCCATCGAAGGACTTGGGTTTAGCATTTGTGAAGTCCTTGTATGAACACTCTTGGGTGTCCATGACTATCCCCATGGTTAAATGGGTCGGGACCACTACTAGCCCCGCTAGTGCCGTTTTCACTGATCTGCGTCATGGCGACTGCCATGGCGGCTGTTACTGCTGCTTTAAAAGACAACATGGTCATACTGAGGAGGTGGTGGATTTGTTGGCGGGTTGTTTTTCTTCATGTTGGACTTCTTTGCAGGCATCTTTCTCTAAAACGATTAAAGAGAAAATGATGATGACTATAGTGGTCGTGGGCGGGTTGTTTTTCTTCATGTTGGACTTCTTAGGGTTTCATCAGACAGCGGGGACTCACCGATCAAGGAAGCGGTGGGCAAGACTGGATACCCCTAAATTTCAAGGGTTTGCACCCCATTTAAACCAACCTTATGCACCCGAACCTAGCCCCCTTCACCCTCAGAGCTCCCAACACCATCCAAACCCTTATTTCTTGAGAGATTGAAGTGCTTTGGTGTGTTTCTTGAAGTTTGTGAGAGAAAAGAAGAGTAGATGAAGAAGAGAAGAAGGAGGCCAGGCATTCTTGTGTTATTTCAGTGATTTCCTGGAGGTATAGCTTAGTTTCCCTCTGTTTTCATGCTTATATTCCTTTGTAGCCCCATTAAAGTCCTTCTTGAGCCATTTCCAAGATTGTTTTAGAGTTAGGGTTTGTAATAAGTTGATTAACCCTTAGATCTAGGTATGATTAAGCTCCAGGAGCTCAGATCTACTGCCTTTATGGAGCCATATTGCATGAAAGCCGTAGATCTACTATTTTAGTGCATTTTGAGTCCTAAAACCTTCATTGGTGTTTATTTACACGTAAAGTTGGAAACTTTACGTGTTAATCAGGCCCTAAGAACTAGATTTATGTATGGCATGAGTTGGTTTCAAGAAAAATCGAGTATGTAGTATTTGCATGAGAAAGACTCGGTGAGTCGAGTCGCGAATCCCCGATTTTTCCCCCTTTTTGTGTTTGCTGGGTGGAGTAGTGAGTCATGGGATGTGACTCAGTGGGTCAGAAGCCAGACTCACTGATGAAGGAACTCGGCGAGTCAATGACGCGACTCGGCGAGTTCAAGACAATCTTGTTGCCTCAAGAACAGACTTGACGAGTTGTTCATACAACTCGGCGCGTCTCAGCATAGAATGTTCTTCGGATGAAGATGAACTCGACTAGTTGTTCATACAACTCGGCGAGTAGGATGAAGGACTATTGGACATCGGTTTAGAAGGAAAACTTGTCGAGTCAATGCCTAACTCGACGAGTAGAGACGGGATTATGGTCAATCGAATGGATAGGGACTCGATGAGTTGGCAAGCCAACTCGGCGAGTTGGGTCAACTGGAAGTTGACTTTGACTTTCACTCTTGGTTTGGTTAGGGGTAAATGGTCATTTTACCTTGAGGTTGGTTAGCAGTATTTGACTAAGTGTTTGGTGGGAATTGCAGCCGGAGGATTTCCGAGCAGCAGTAGCAGACAGACCGTTCCCACGCAGATCAGCAACTACTACGTGGTGAGTTACCTTCCAGTAGCGGTGGGTCTAAGGCCACAATGCCAGCCCACCAGTAGGAGACGTATGATAGATGATTGTCTTTGTGATATCATCTAGGTTTGCTACTACCTGATATGTTATATGCTAGGATGATATGTTGTATGTGATAGTAGAAGAGTTCGGTTGTTAGGACCAAAGGGTGGTCAGACACCCCAGATATGTCTGACAGTATGTGACGGTATGTTTGCATGCTGGCTTGTTATGTTATATGTGATAGAGGTAGTAGGAGGGGACCAGTTCCCAAGTTCGGTTGATAGGACCGAAGGGTAGTTCAGGCACCCCAGATATGTCTAATAATATGTTTTGTTATGATATATGTGATAGTAGTAGTAGGGGGTGAAATAGTCCCCGAGGATCGGTTGTTAGGGCCGATGGGTAGTCAGCACCCCAGAATGGCTTGACATGGGTAGTCAGCACCCTAGAGCGGCTTGACACGGGTAGGTCGGCACCCCAGAATAGCCGTACGGGGTAAGTCGGGCACCTTAGAATTGCACGGTAGTATGTATGATATGTGATTGTATGGTATGTGGTATGACGGGGGAACTCACTAAGCTTCGTGCTTACAGTTTTCAGTTTTGGTTTCAGGTACCTCTTCTTCGAAGGGGAAGGAGCTGGTGCGGTTGCAACACATCACACACATGCTTTGTATTCCGCACTATGAGATATTCCTAGGGATTTGTACTCTGACATTATTATGTTTTTATAAACTGGTTTCCAGACACGCACATATTTTATGAAATGATATGATCGGTGAATGATTTATTTCTAATGTTTTGCTAAGTATGTGTTTTAAAAATGAAATTTTTGGCTCCTATTTTTGGGACGTTACATTACTAGTAACTATAATAGGTATAGTTAGGAAATACTACTTACTATTCCAAGTACAAAGAATCACACAAGAGCCAGCTCATTCATGAGTCTATACTAATACATTACATACTATATGAAGAGATATGATTACATAATATTACAAGACGTACAATTACAAGAGATACGATTACATAGATATATTTACATAGATACTACTACAAGAGATACGATTACATAGATACGTTGACATAGATACTATTACATAGATACTATTACATACGTTTCGGGACTTACCATTCCACCCCCAAGGCTGTTAGCTACAGTAGGGGAAATGCACATTGGCGGGTGTCTACGGTTGTACTATTCGGCGAGTTACCACGCCGTGAATATCCTAGTGTAAAAGGATACAATTTTAGTTATTATATTATTTTCCTTCTTACCTTTACTTTGTGACACATTCACATGAATGACGAGGTAGAATATAATTGATATAGATAGACTATTTTCCTGATTACCTTTATAGTTTGACACATACACATAAATGATGAGGTAGACGATAGTGTAACATCCTGGAATAGCAAGAGTAGAGTTGAAGGACTAAAAGTGTAAATTTTGAATGGCATCTCGGCGAGTCCATGGATGGACTCGGCGAGTAGGGTCGCGACGTTGGTCTCGAGTCAAGTGGCCTACTCGGCGAGTCCAATGATGGACTCGGCGAGTAGGTGCTGAGTGGAGAAAACCCTAAATCCGGGGAATGAGCCCTATTTAAAGAACATTATATCCTCTCCCCATCCTCTTTGATCCCCCTTGAAGTCCAGAAACCCTAGAAAGCATGATTGTGGAAGATTGGAGGGCATTTGGAGCTTGGGGAGGTGTTTGTTGAAGAAATCTTGAAGGAGAAGAGGCTTGGATCAAAGGGATTTGCTTGGATTCAAGTTTCATTGCAATTGAGGCATTCATTTGAGTGGAGGAGTTCGTGTCGGAGTCCAGAGCAGTGGGATTTTATCCTTTCAGCCGGCAGTTTCGAGGTGAGTTATCCTCACTATATCAACAGGGTCTAAGGCACCAAGGCCGACCCTTTTATCGTGTTGAAATCCGGGTATCTGTTGTCATGTTATTGCTTTGATATGTTTGCATCCTGGTAGTTAGGATGGTATTCGTTAGAGACCTGGTTAAGGTCGGTATCCTGGTATGTAGCGTGAGGCTATGCTAGTGACCGGTTAGGTCGGTATCCTGTTAGAGTATGTTGTGATATGTGATCTGCTAGATCGGTCGCCTGAATATGAATTGTTATGTGATTTTTTGTTTATGTGCACATGGTTGTTTGGACTGGAGTTGGGTTGAGGCGGGTCCTGCTTCGTGCTATAGGCCAAGATACCCAGGGGGGACCGGTTATTCCGAAGGCCCAGCGAGCGGTCCGGATAGGCTGTAGGCCCCATAAGGGCGAACCAGACGTGCCGAGGCTCGAAGAGTGGACCAGGCCGACTGAAGGCCCGATGCGGGCGGACCAGTCATATTGTAGACTCATAGAGTGGACCAGGTGAGTTGAAGGCCTAGTGCGGGCGGACCAACCACACTGAAGACTCGAGGGACATGATTTGACATGGAGGGTGGACCAGGTGGACTGAAGGCCCGACAAGGCGGACCAGTCCCACAGTAGACCCGATTTGCATGGCTGTTTTGTGATTCGTTATGAGATAGCATGTTATGTGTATGGTATATGTGGTTGGTATTTTGGGGGTATCTCACTAAGCTTTCGGGCTTACAGTTGTGGTTTAATGTTTTTTAGGTTCTTCAGGAAACTGTGGCAAGGCGAAGGCGTGATCGTACCGCTCCTCATGATTTTGTAGTAATGTGATTTTGGGAATACTCTAAATAATTTGTATTGAAAACCTTTTTGTAATAATTTAATGAAATCGGGTTGTTTTTGAAAAATTTAAATTGGTTGGATTTTTTGGTCATTACAAGTTGGTATCTGAGCCTTGGTTTGAGTGAATTGGAGGAACACTTATGTGATTCCAGTCTCAAATCGAGGAGGGTTTTCAAAAGGGAATTTAAAATGGTTTTCAAAATAAGTAAAGGAGGACGCGGAGGTACGATCAGCCGGAGCCAGTAAGTAACCCCAAAATACCATACATGATATTTGTTTTATTGAGCTTTGATAGAACAACATGCTAGAGTTAGGCTAGGGATCTTTAGGATTTCTTGATGTGTTGCCTGATTGATGATGCCTGCTAGCCTAGGGTTTTCTTGTGAGAGATTTCTAGTGTTCCTCTAGTTGTGAGGATAGAGCGTTGTTATGTATGTTTCGCTAGGGTGTTGTGGAAGTACTTCATACAAATATGGGTAGGTGTGGAAGGTAGTATGGGCCCGTACTACTGAAAGCACAGGACCCATACGCTTATCAGGGAAACCATGACCTCTAGGGTTGGGTTGAGAGTTGGTTCCTAGGTTAGTGGGAAGTGTCTGAGATTTTGGTGGTTTATTTTCTGTATGGAGATTTCAGGGCATGCTGGGAGTGGATCCGGGTCAGGATCAAGAGCAGGAGAGGGAGTTCCGGGTGACCGCCCGAGGTTGTCGGTTAGATGAGTACGCGTGAGTTGGATGCGAGGATTCGAGAGATCCTGCATGACGAGGTTGCTGCATTGTTCCGGACTGAGCTGCCGGAGCTGTTTGGGTGGATCAAGACCGCCATGGTGGAGTATTTTGATGAGCGCTATGCGGATCTCAGGGAGACGGCTGCCGCAACGGCTACATCGGCTGTAGCAGCGACAGGGGGAGGAGCTAGTATAGGTTTTCAGTATCGGGACTTCGATAATACGAAGCCTCCCACCTTTGATGGAGTTCTGTTGATGTATATTGTAAAAGTCGAATAGAGTGTTTTGTATAGTTTCGCATTTTATGTTATTTTACTAAGTCATTTTTATGCGAAGATAAAATGTATAGACTTAGTATACTTTTTGACGGTTCCCTATAAATAGGGACTTAGGCTAGAAGTTGTAAAAAAAAATGCTTGAACTCACTTCTGCTTAACTCAGTAATCAGACTTTATCAATATAAGATCTGATTAATATTTACTCTCTGTGTTCTTCATCTTAATTCATTCAAATCTATCTTTTCTGTTCTAAATTCTCGATAACAATTCACAACAATTGGTATTAGAGCAGGATTCAAACTGCTTAGATCTGATTTTCGTATAAGAATCATTTGCTTTTTGAGTTACAAATTTACTCAAAATTTTCCGTGCATTTTTGATTTTGAAAATCACTTTTGATCTTCAGATTTGAATTGATTCTGCATTTGAATTGTTAATTCGAGTAATCGATTAGTGATTTGTGATCAATTCGTTTGATAAATTCTGAAATTCATCAAGTTTTCAAGTTTTCAGATATTTTCTGTGTTCATCAATGGCGAACTTCAACATGAATTCAATGACTTCTTTCTCTCACTTGCTTGGTTCATCAACCAAAATTCCGATGTTAATTCCAGAATACTATGATCAGTGGGCTGATAGAATGGAAGATTACATAAATGGAATTGATGAAGAACTTTGGAAGTGTATTGATGGAACAGTACTAGCTCCTGCTAATGTTCAACCAATTGGATCATCTGCTGCATCTACTGATGTTGAAGAACAACGCAATCGATTGAAGAAAAATGAAAAGAGATGCATGAGAGAACTAAGAGGTGCTCTACCTCCTGTGGTTTACAATTACATTCGTAGTTGTAAAACAGCTAAAGAGATCTGGAATACTCTAAAAGAAAAATATCAAGGAAGTGAAAAGACGAAGATCAACTCTGTGAAGCAGTGTCTCGTTGAACTGAAGGAATTCAGACAAAAGGATTCAGAAACTTTAGAAAGTTGTTATGATCGTCTGAACGAGCTTATATTTCGCTGCAAAAGGTATGGAATTAATAGATCTACCATGGAGTTCAATCTCACTTTCATTATGAGTCTTCGCAAAGAATGGCGCGGTGTGAGCATGATGATAAAGAATCAACAATGTTTTGACACAATAACATTGAATGATCTGTACAATCAACTGAAAACACATGAATGTGAGGTCACAGAAATGTATGAAGAATCAAAACAAGCTGTTGGTGGTCCTTTAGCTCTTGTTTCAAAAGTAACAGAAAATGATGAAAAAGATGGTTCTGATATAGAAGGATTTTTGATGAACTCTGATGATGAAGCAGTAGCATACTATTCAAATAACAAAGTTAAAAAGTTTTTCAAAAAGCCTTTTAATCCAAAAGGAAAGAATAGTAATGTGAAAAGTGAAGTAACAAGAACTGGAGGTGAAGAGAAGAAGAAAATGGAGAAAACAGATGGAAAACAGAAGAATGAGAATGAAGAGAAAAAGTTAAAGAGAGATTCAGGAATTTATTGCCACTACTGCAATGGTGCGAATCATTTCGCAGCTGATTGCATGTTGTGAAAGAAAGAAGAAAAGAAAGAAAAAGTCAAAGATGAAGCTTATTATTCTGAAAAAATTGAAGTGTTAAGGGCAAAGAACAAAGGAGTGTCTTTGGTTGCTAAGGGAGAGTCGGATGAAGAAGAAAGTGGAACGTATCAGATCTGGTCTTCTGGATCTGATGATGAAGAAATGAGGCATCCAACACATGGAGCTATGTTCGCAAGTTTTGAGGACTACGAAGAGAACATTTCTGGGAAATGTTTTATGTCTAAATCCACAGACAAATCTCCCATGACAACCAAGGTACGTGCAATTCTTGAATCTTTTAATATTCCTTTATCTGCTTATGATGCTGAAATTGTTTCGTTTGATGATACTGTGGCTTATTTTGATTCTGTTATTCTGTCTGCTAGTAATGAAGCTAAGAAATTGAATGTGCAACTTAGTGAGACACAAAGGGAATTAGAAATAAAGAAGAGCAGGGTAGAAAAATTAGAATTGCAAATCAAAAACATAGATTGTGATAGGAATAATCTTGCGAATGATGTTAGATTGTTACTAGCACAAAGAAACATCTATTGTAATTCAGCTAAAAGGTTGTATGCAAAATAAACTGCTTTACATCATTCTTCTGAGATTATCAAAGAACAACATAGGAAACTTCTACCTTTTCTTGAATATGAGCGTGAAAAAGTTGATGTTGTTTCTTATGATTGCGAAAGTACAATTGCTCAATTTGACAAAATACCGGATGATAGATATTCATATGGTATAGTCAAAATTGATGAATTTCTGAATGCTGATGAGTTGGTTAACATTGTAAATGAAAGTTTGACAAAAAGTGAACAAGTGAAAATCTTAAAGAAAACCGAAAACTCAACTCTTACTTCGCAATTTAATTATGCTGATATTGATGAAAATTCTGATAATGTGAGTGAAATCAGTGAAATTGAAGAAGAAGAAGAGATTGATTGTTCTCAATTGTCAATTGTTAATATCACATCTAAGATCAAAGGTAAAGAAATAATAGTTGATTCAATAGTAGAGGATAAAGTTGATAAATCTTCAACTTCGCAACATTGTAAGTTTGATAATGTGGAAGTTGAAAGCTGGAAATCTGATGATACTAATGAAATTAAAGAAGAAAAGCAAAATTCAACTGAAACACATCAAAGAGTTGTGGTTGATCAAGTGTTTGAAAACACAAAAGAATTTGACAAAGTTTTAAATGACAAAGGCGCACATTATTTGGAAACCAACACAGTGGTATATCCAAATTTTGTTTGTACTGATAAAACTATTTTTCCAAATCAATTTTTTATCACTACTGGAAATGCTGAGAAAATTCGTCCTAAGTTCAATAAAATGGTTGAAAAAGACAATCAAAAGTCAACACCTGAAGGTTTCTTTGCAAATCAAAACACAGTAGAAAACAATTTAACTCAAAATTCTTATGTGTTTCAAAAACAAAAATCATTACAAAAATGGGTGGTTAAAGGTGAAAAATCAAACAAATCTTTTGAAAAAGTTGAAAAATCAAAGGTTGAAATGAAATTAAATTCTCAAGAATTCAAATTGATGGTTGAAACTTTTTCAACAGAAAATAATGTTTCAAAAAGACAAGCAAGAAAAGCAATATTTTGGCAAGTTGTGAATAATGAAAAACAACAAATTTTAAAAACATCGTCAAAATTTCAAGATAAAAACACTAACACAACTTTGAGTTTTCATAAACAAATAAATTCTGTTGATAAGGTTTCATATATTCGCAAATATGACAACAATCGAAAATTTGAGAATTCGCAAAAATTTGCAAATAATCAAAAGTTTCCAAGTGTTGACAAATTCACGAATAATTCATCAAATTTGAAGAAATCAAATCAAGTCAAAGCGAAATTTTCACCACAACAACCAAATTTTCCAAATCCTTCAAAATCATCAAAAACCAAAGTTTCATACATCAAAGGAAAGACTGATATAAATATGATCAATAATTGGTTTGAGGGGAAAGAAAAGAAATATCAAAGTGCAAAGTTTTCAGAACAAGAAATCAAAAATGCCTTTGATAAGTTTGCAAATAATTCTTCAATTGCGAGTACATCATCATATAATTCGCAAGTTCCGGTTCAAAAATGGAAACCAATTATCAAACATGCGAATGTTGTGAAGGATAAGATTACAATCAATGCGAATCCAAAACTATTGAATGACTATATTTCAATATCTAGAACTGATGATGCTGATATAATGGATTCAGTTACAAACAAAGTGAAAACATGGTTTTTAAGTTCCAAAAAGTTGTTTCATTCTACTAATGATGGACCCAATAAGTCTTGGGTTCCTAAATTCTTTCATTAAATACAGGTGTTATGTGACAAGCAATATGATCCAAAATGGTATATTGATAGTGGTTGCTCTCGTCATATGACTGGAAGAAAGGAAAACTTGCGAGATTACCGAAGCTTGGAGAATGCTAGAGTTGTCAAATTTGGAAATAATCACAAGTGTCAAGTGAAAGGATATGGGAAAGTCACAAATGGAAACTTCACAGTAAACAGAGTTGCTTATGTTGAAGGACTTCAACACAATTTGATTAGTGTATCACAACTTGTTGTGGGTACTGGTAATTAAGTAGTGTTTAATGAAGAAGGAAGTATCATTTCAAATGCAAAAACAAATGAGATCCTTCTGAAATCCAAACGATATGGTGATATGTTTACATTGGACATCAAACCAATTGTGGGTAAACCAGCTGTGTGTTTACTATCAAAAGCATCAAATGATCTCAGCTGGCTTTGGCATCGAAGATTGTCACATTTGAACTTTCGAAACATAAATAAACTTGTAACTGAAGATTTAGTTCTAGGTTTACCAATATTAAAATTTGACAATGATTCCTTATGTGTGTCACACCCCAAAACCAAGAATGGCGGAAACGTTCTGGGGCGGAGGACGTCATGTAAAGTATCACAACACAGTAAATGTAAATAAGCAAACAACATCATCCATTGCATTAAATATAAAATTTTAATACAAGCGTGTTCTATAAAGTTTTAGACACCAAAAATATAATGTAAATCAAAATAATATGATGAGTCTTGAATGCGCTCCATCTTCTCAAAAGCTAGCATCGGTACCTGTCTACTGATGACCTGAGAATACAAGTTATTTTGAAAGAGTTTATCAGCATTAAGCTGGTGAATTCATAAGTATTTTAGTGTCGATGTTTGTTATCAAAACGTTTGAGCCTGTCGCAAGTATGAGTTGTAAATGTATGTAAGTGTTTGTAAAAGTTTGAATCTCTCAGAAAAACCTATATTTTCTGTTAAAGTAGCCCTCTACCAAGGCTTAACTGTTTTGTATGCTCGTTTGATGTAAAAGTGTGTAATTTCCCAAGTGTAACTATCATTTAACAAAATATAGTTTGTACATTAAAGTTTAAGTGAGGTTATCACTAAAATGTAATGGGTAAATTATTGTAGTACTTACTGCTGTACTAACTACCTTAAACCGGGTTTATATTAAGGTATCATGTGATAAATTGCACCATACTATCGACTGGTAACAACGACAACGTATAGTCGAAAAATAAGGTATAATGTTTGGCACCCGCAGACCTGTCGGTCCCACTGTAGCTAGCAGCGAGGTGTAGGATAGTCAATCCAGTATAGATCTATACGCAAACTCACGCTCTCCCTCCAAGAGACTCTGGCTACAACTCGGGTCATGACAATTAAGACATGCTCCCATACAGTGAATCACAATTGTTAACGTATTCGTGTATATGTAATATAATATTACTTGTTCTAGTATCGTTGTATATGTTCTCTTAGTAATAAGTATTGACTCCTGAATGAACTGACTCGTTGATCTAGAAATTGTAGTAGTATGATCCTGTGTTACCCCGATCGTAACTTACTAATGATGTGCTGATAAGTAAGAATATGGAAGTACTTTTATGTCTATACATGTATATATGATATATAACTAATATTGTAACGACCCTCGGATGGTCACCCGAAATCCCACCAGACCACATCTCAGTGCGCGAAAAGGAAATAGGGCGGATGGCCTTCCTAAGCCCCTTTAAACATCACTTATATATCTATACATATATGGGCATGCAATTTATAAGTAGTAAAACAAAGTTTAAATAAAAGCATTTGATAAGTAAAAGAGTTTGTGAAACATTTTAAAGTAAAATAGTTTGAACAGTGATAAAATCATTGGTTTCCTAGTTATTAATCACATGTGATTAATGCAATCACATGTGATCGAAGCAATAACTATAAGTGTTTAACTTGTATTCCCCCCATAAAGTATTTAAAACATTTAAAAGCATTTCAAAGGTTGAATAAAGGGGTATGAACTCACTTGGAAGCTTGAAGATAGCGAGATCGAAAACCGGGCAGAGTTTCGTCTCAGGAAACGGATTTTTCTCGGGATTCTCGGGAATCTCGGGAGTAAAATCGACTCTCGGGACTTGAGAAAAAAGACCAGAGCTTCGGGTTTGAACGGGCATGGAAATCGAGGCAAGATCGTGAGAGAAAGAGAGAAAATGAACAAATTTTTCGGAAAGGCTCGCATCCCTTTTATAGGGGGCTGAACTGCCACCGTACGTGGGGCGTACTGGCATACGCAGCGCGTACGCGACGTCATCGCTTACGTATTTCGGATGGGGCGGGTCGGATGGGACGGCGGGTCGGGTAGCCTCGCATAGGGCGACGTGGACGATCCGAGGCCGTGGCCTCGAGTACGCGGGGCGTACAAAGGTACGCGATGCGTACTTCGGCCCTAGGTTGACTCCCCTTCGGATATTACCAACATTTTTAATAAAAATTATATATAAATTATTTATCAAACTTCAAAAATTCATATCTCCTTCATACGAACTCCGTTTTCGACGTTCTTTATATCCCCGCGAAGGTGAGACTACGATCTACAACTTTCGTTTAGATTCCGTTGGCAAATTCCGAAATTATTTTTATTATTTATTTATTAAAATGACGTGATTAAGGAATTTCTTTAAAAATTCATAACTTCTTTATCTGACGTCGGTTTTTGCCAGACTTTTTACCGTTGAAATACCATTGTCGAGACCTTAGATTCTCGTTTAGGTCATTCCGGCCAAATGTCGCTCGATCTCTGATTCGAGTTTTTAGCTGTCTGTTGCTAAGCTGAACTTGGAAAAATCATAACTTCAATGTACGAAGTCGGATTTGGGCGTTCTTTTTACGTACGGTCATGGTTTAATGATATTTAAACATAGAAGAATTTAAATAGAAACTTTTTGGATATTTTATTATCAAAGTTAATTTTATTAATTCAAAAATGTTTACAATACTTGACCTATTAGGCCATTACAAAGAGTTGAAATATCGGGTTGTCACATCATCCCCCCGTTAGTGGAAATTTCGTCCCGAAATTCGGAGTAAGAAAACACTCGTGGATTAGGGAAACAGATGTGGGTACTTGCGTTTCATCTGGTCTTCGCGTTCCCATGTGAATTCAGGTCCCCGCTTAGCGTTCCAGCGAACCTTCACGATGCGTATGCGACTTTGTTTTGTTTGCTTGACCTCTAGGTCCATGATTTCTACTGGTTCTTCCACAAAATTGAGGCTCTCGTTGATCTCGATCCCGCCGAGTGGGATTACGAGAGTCTCGTCGGATAGACACTTTTTCAAGTTAGATACGTGGAATGTAGAATGTACGTTACGAAGTGCGCCTGGTAGATTGAGTTTGTAAGCTACGGGGCCGACTCTTGCAAGAATCTCGAAAGGCCCTATGTACCTCAGATTAAGCTTCCCACGCTTGCCGAAGCGTATCAAGCCCTTCCAGGGTGAGACTTTGAGAAGGACTCGGTCTCGCACCTGAAATTCCAAAGGTTTCCTTCATTTATCTGCGTAGCTCTTCTGTCGGTCTCTAGAGGCTTTTGAATCATTCACAGATTTGAACGATTTTCTCTGTCGTTTCCCGAATGATATCCGGACCATTGAGAGTACTGTCGGAAGCTTGCCCCCTGGCTAATTGGGTATCACCCACCTCAGCCTAGCACAGAGGGGATCTGCACTTTCGGCCATAGAGAGATTCAAATGGAGCAGCCTTAATGCTCGTGTGATAACTGTTATTATAGGAAAACTCGACAAGGGGTAAATGAGTATCCCATGCCTTCACAAAGTCAATCACGCAGGCTCACAACATATCTTCCAGAGTTTGGATGGTCCTCTCACTCTGTCTGTCGGTCTGCGGATGGTAGGCTATGCTCATGTCCAGCCTTGTTCCTAGGGAATGTTGAAGTGATTGCCAGAATCTTGAGGTGAACCTACTATCTCTATCGGAGATAATGGACATAGGTACACCATGTAGCTGTACGATTTCCCTAATGTATGTTCTCGTAAGTTTCTCCATCTTGTCAGTTTCTTTGATAGCCACGAAGTGTGCAGACTTGGTCAATCTATCAACGATGACCCATATGGTATCAAGTACACCCGCTGTCTTAGGCAACTTGGTTATGAAATCCATAGTGATCCGCTCCCACTTCCATTCCGGGATCTCTGGTTGTTGCAATAAACCAGAGGGCTTCTGGTACTCGACCTTAACCTTTGCGCAAGTAAGGCAATTACTCACGAAGGTAGCAATCTATGCTTTCATATTAGGCCACCAGTATAGCTTTTTAAGATCCAGATACATCTTATCTGAACCTGGGTGGACGGAATACCGAGTGTTGTGCGCCTCGGTCATGACCAAGTCTCGGAAACCACCGTGTTTTGGTGTCCAGATCCGGTCCAGGAAATATAAGGCTCCGTCACCCTTGGCTTCTAAATTCTTGTCCATTCCTCTGAGGGATTGACTCGTCACATTTTCAGGTTTCATGGCTTTAAGTTGGGCCGCCTGAATTTGATTAGACAAGTGTGAATGGATGGTTATTGACAATGACTTGACTTTGCGACCAGAATGTTCCTTCCGACTTAGGGCATCTGCTACCACATTGGCTTTACCCGGTTGATAACGAATATCACATTCGTAATCACTGAGTAGCTCGACCCACCGTCGTTTTCTCATGTTGAGCTCCTTTTGATCGAGTATGTGTTGTAAACTCTTGTGGTCGGTAAAGATAGTGCTCTTCGTTCCATACAAGTAATGTCTCCAGATCTTCAGAGCAAACACCAGTGCTCCTAGTTCAAGATCGTGGGTCGTGTAGTTAACCTCGTGTGTCTTCAACTATCTCGAGGCGTAGGCGATGACCTTACCTCGCTGCATCAGGACACATCCGAGCCCGTGATTCGATGCATCGCAATAGACTACGAGGTCTTCTATTCCTTCGGGAAGGGATAGTATTGGTGCGGTGCACAAGGCTCGTTTGAGCATTTGGAATGCTCTTTCTTGTTTCTCTTCCCAGTCAAAGGCCACGCCTTTCTGGGTTAGGGTTGTAAGAGGTTTCGCTATTCGAGAGAAGTTCTGAATGAATCTGCGGTAGTAGCCAGCGAGACCTAGAAATTGGCGAATTTCTGTAGGCGTCTTGGGTGCTGACCAGTTCTCAATGGCTTTAATTTTGGCTGGGTCCACGTGGATTCACTCTTCGCTTACCATGTGTCCTAAGAATTCGACTCTCCGGATCCAAAATTCACATTTCGAGAACTTCGCATAAAGCTTCTCTTTTCGTAATGTCTTTAGAACTTGTCGCAGGTGGTCGCCAAGCTCTTTCATACTTCGGGAGTAGATCAGGATGTCGTCAATGAAAACGATGACGAACTGATCCAAATAAGGTCGGCATACTCTATTCATCAGATCCATGAAGACTGCGGGAGCATTGGTCAATCCGAATGGCATCACCACGAACTCGTAATGTCCGTAACGAGTTCGGAAGGCTGTCTTCGGCACATCCTCCTCTAGCACTCATAACTGGTGATATCCGGATCTCAGATCTATTTTAGAAAAATAGTTCGTCCCTTGCAGTTGGTCAAATAGATCGTCTATGCGAGGCAGAGGGTAACGATTCTTGACCGTCAGTTTGTTGAGTTATTTGTAGTCAATACACATACGGAATGATCCGTCTTTCTTCTTAACGAACAAGACCGGTGCTCCCCAAGGTGAGAAACTCGGTCTTATAAAGCCCTTGCTGAGCAGTTCGTTAAGTTGACCAGAGAGTTCCTGCATCTCAGCTAGTGCTAAGCGGTAGGGCGACTTGGCTACTAGGGTAGCTCCTGGGACTAAGTCGATTCTGAACTCGACCTGTCGTTGCGGGGGTAACCCGGGTAGTTCTTCTGGGAAAATGTCGGGGAAGTCGCTCACTACAGGGATGTTCTTTAGTTCTTTCGTTTCGAGGCTCGTGTCAACGACGTGAGCAAGGAATGGATGGTATTCCTTACGCAGATACTTCTGTGCTTGAATACTTGATATGATGCGAAGACTTGCACCGGGTTTGTTGCCGTAGACTATAAGAGTTTCATTAGACGGAAGGTTTAGACGGACTGCTTTCTCGTAGCACATGATGTCGGCACGATGAAGGCTTAACCAATCCATGCCAATGATAACATTGAAACTTTTTATTGAGACTGGCATGAGGTTGATTGGGAATGAATGGTTATCTAGAGTTAGGGTACAACCTAAGTATATGATACTCGTACTTTCAGTTTTTCCATTAGCCATTTCTACTGTGAATAGTTCTTTGAGTGCGTGCGGTGGTTGATTAAGCATGCGAGCAAATTTATGGTTTCGAAGCTTCGCTCCGCTCCACTATCGAATAGAATGCATGCATAGGAGTTATCGAGGAGGAACGTACCAGTCACCACTGTCAGGTCAGCAACTGCTTCCCCGTGGCCTATTGTTAGTACCCTCCCTGCTCCGCCAGCATTTCTCGCCTTGGGGCAGTCCCTCTTATAGTGGCCTGTTTCGCCACATCCATAGCAGGTTGGGCTCGCGCCAGAGCCAGGGACTTGGGCGATCGGTCTCGCCGGAGATTTATAGAAATGGACTGTGTGTCCTCTCCTGTGGCAGTTAGAGAACTGCATTTCATGGCAGGGGCCATTGTGGTGGTAGTTGCATTTGTTGCACTTGGGAAAACCTCCAGCATACTGTCCTATCGGAGCAGTAGTAGCAGCAACAACAGGGGTTATTGCAACATGTACCGCCACAATTTGCTGCTTTTTGGAAGCTCGATTCGTCTTCTTCCTTTCCTCCCAGAGTTTCCGCTTTGTGTCAGTGGGTTTGGAGGGTTCTGAGATGGCTAGCATTGTTGTTGTTGTGGGGGGTTTGTCCCCATGGTCAATGAGTCGTTGTGCCAGTCGTTTGGCACTGTCGAAGGTAGCGGCGTTTGATGATAGGACGTTCCCCTGATATGGAGGCACTAGCCCCCATATGTACCTTTCGATCTTTCTCCCTTCAGTGGGAACCATATTAGGGCAGAGGGCCACCAGTTCGCTGAATCTGGCGGTGTAAGCGACAATGTTGGTACCCTTCATGGTCAGGCTCCAAAGCTCCTGCTCTAGTTTCTGGGTCTCGCCCCTCGGGCAGTATTCCTCAATCATGAGGTCTTTCATCGTTTCCCAGCCTATGTCGTTGGCTATGACGAGTGTTAGAGATTTAACATGGCCGTTCCACCACGTCAGGGCCTTTCCTTCAAAGGTGCATGCGGCGTATTTCACTTTGCTCACAGCAGGGCATGAACAAATTTCGAAGACCGCTTCAGTCTTCTCGAACCATTGCGAGAGGGCAATGACTCCGCCGGTCCCATGAAAGGACTTCGGCTTGCAGTTGGTGAAATCCTTGTAAGAGCACTCTCTCGAGCACACAGGGGTTTCAATCGGAATGGAGTTAATAGGGGTTCCACCTCTGCTGGCATCAGTAGAGTGATACTGTGCCATGGCAGTTGCCACTGCTGCAGCTACGACAACATTTAGGGCTGCTGTATCGATGACCCAAGGTGGAGGAGGTGGTGGTGTAGGATTATT
Organism: Lactuca saligna; assembly: GCF_052625555.1. Lineage (NCBI taxonomy): Eukaryota > Viridiplantae > Streptophyta > Magnoliopsida > Asterales > Asteraceae > Lactuca > Lactuca saligna. The sequence goes on from NC_136418.1 coordinate 80,304,256, forward strand.
CCTGGGAGATTTGCGAGGAGGCATCTTTCAGCTATAAGTTTATAAAGATAAGAAAATGGTAAGAATCAATTTGTAAGCAACGTGAGAGTGACACATGGACTAACTAACCATAGCCCAACAGTTGAATGAGTGTTTGAAATCACAATAAGAAATACTAGTAGGAAAGCAGAAGTGTATAGATTTTTCCCACAGATTAGATAGATTTCAATAATACTGGTATTACTGATGTAATAAGTTCAAGGAAAAATCAACCTAACAGTAGGTCTTACATCATACCATATAGAAAAGTTTGACAGTTCTTAGATTCCTAATTAGAGTACTGAAAGTTAGGAATATTTTACAGACAAGTGCTACTTAGAGCACAGATGTTAAAGGCTAATCCTTAACCCTAAAGATAATGATGTACTAGACATCATCTAACGGCGATGAATATTCCTCGGGAGAACCCTAAGGTCTCTCATTTGATGGACCACCTCTTGAAGGTGTCGCTCATGAGCCCTTTGACGAGCTCGAAGTTCCATGACTTCTGCTTGAGAGGCAACTAGATGTTGTTGTAGGGTTTCATTGGTTCTCCGGGTCCGTTCCATGTCTTCTTCAAGACGGCGAATACGGACTGTGTTGACACCAGAGTTGGCATCAATCTCTACGATCCGGTCGATGGCTGCTCGACCTTGCTCGACATTACGAGCTATTCTGCGGATAATGAAAGGCAGAGCTCGGTCAGCAGAGCCACCATCGCTGACATTGTAAAAGCTTCGGTCCCCAAAGTATGGTAAGGGTTGACTCCGTTCATTACTCCAGCGATTCCAGTTGTTTGCCCATAAGGGAGTAGGACCTGGAAAAGTTGATCGAGGGTTGTTGTTCGGGGGTTGACCTACTGGAGGTAGGTTGTTGACTTCGGCTTAGAGTCCGATCCATCCGTGAAGCCTTCAGCTTGATGATCAACCAACGGAATTTGGAAAGTATGGGTCGCCATGTTGGAATCCAGCCATTTAGATCTACGCGAGAAGAGAGGTATAAGAATATAGTATACGTGTAATTAGTAGTACAAAATACACCTATAGTATTTTAAAGTTTAAGTTCTATTAATCTTCCTGTGGTATTGTTGGTAAGTGTTTAGACTTGTTAACCTATCACAACCATTCTAGGGCATCTGCTAATCACTCCTCGGACCAGCATAGTTGATCAGGCTATGCCATTCCCAGGACTGACCATACATCCCTTAGCTTACCTGTGATATTTAACAATCGTAATACTTTTGTTCTTGTCGTTGTGACACTGGTTTTAGTATGAATGCAGACTAGTATACTTAATTAACTATTTTAGTATTTAAGGTATAGACTCTTGGTCAGAGTGTTTTAATCCCAAATAGGTTTATAGTTTAGTATATTTTTTTATGGGTTGATATACTTGATTCACTATAAACAATGCTCTGATACCAATCTGTCACACCCCAAAACCAAGAATGGCGGAAACGTTCTGGGGCGGAGGACGTCATGTAAAGTATCACAACACAGTAAATGTAAATAAGCAAACAACATCATCCATTGCATTAAATATAAAATTTTAATACAAGCGTGTTCTGTACAGTTTTAGACACCAAAAATATAATGTAAATCAAAATAATATGATGAGTCTTGAATGCGCTCCATCTTCTTAAAAGCTAGCATCGGTACCTGTCTACTGATGACCTGAGAATACAAGTTATTTTGAAAGAGTTTATCAGCATTAAGCTGGTGAATTCATAAGTATTTTAGTGTTGATGTTTGTTATCAACACGTTTGAGCTTGTCGCAAGTATGAGTTGTAAATGTATGTAAGTGTTTGTAAAAGTTTGAATCTCTCAGAAAAGCCTATATTTTCTGTTAAAGTAGCCCTCTACCAAGGCTTAACTGTTTTGTATGCTCGTTTGATGTAAAAGTGTGTAATTTCCCAAGTGTAACTATCATTTAACAAAATATAGTTTGCACATTAAAGTTTAAGTGAGGTTATCACTAAAATGTAATGGGTAAATTATTGTAGTACTGTAGTTTTGTTTTATAGGAACTACTGCTGTACTAACTACCTTAAACCGGGTTTATATTAAGGTATAATGTGATAAATTGCACCATACTATCGACTAGTAACAACGACAACGTATAGTCGAAAAAAAAGGTATGATGTTTGGCACCCGCAGACCTGTCGGTCCCACTGTAGCTAGCAGCGAGGTGTAGGATAGTCAATCCAGTATAGATCTATACGCAAACTCACGCTCTCCCTCCAAGAGACTCTGGCTACAACTCGGGTCATGACAATTAGGACATGCTCCCATACAGTGGATCACAATTGTTAACGTATTCGTGTATATGTAATATAATATTACTTGTTCTAGTATCGTTGTATATGTTCTCTTAGTAATAAGTATTGACTCCTCAATGAACTGACTCGTTGATCTAGAAATTGTAGTAGTATGATCCTGTGTTACCCCGATGGTAACTTACTAATGATGTGCTGATAAGTATGAATATGGAAGTACTTTTATGTCTATACATGTATATATGATATATAACTAATATTGTAACGACCCTCGGATGGTCACCGAAATCCCACCAGACCACATCTCAGTGTGCCAAAAGGAAATAGGGCGGATGGCCTTCCTAAGCCCTTTAAACATTACGTATATATCTATACATATATGTGCATGCGATTTATAAGTAGTAAAACAAAGTTTAAATAAAAGCATTTGATAAGTAAAAGAGTTTGTGAAACATTTTGAAGTAAAACAGTTTGAACAGTGATAAAATCATTGGTTTCCTAGTTATTAATCACATGTGATTAATGCAATCACATGTGATCGAAGCAATAACTATAAGTGTTTAACTTGTATTCCCCCCATAAAGTATTTAAAACATTTAAAATCATTTCAAAGGTTGAATAAAGGGGTATGAACTCACTTGGAAACTTGAAGATAGCGAGATCGAAAACCGGGCAGAGTTTCATCTCGGGAAACGGATTTTTCTCGGGATTCTCGGGAATCTTGGGAGTAAAATCGACTCTCGGGACTTGAGCAAAAAGACCAGAGCTTCGGGTTTGAACGGGCACGGAAATCGAGGCAAGATCGTGAGAGAAAGAGAGAAAATGAACAAATTTTTCGGAAAGGCTCGCATCCCTTTTATAGGGGGCTGAACTGCCTCCGTAGGGGGGGCGTACTGGCGTACGCGACGTCATCGCTTACGTATTTCGGATGGGGCGGGTCGGATGGGACGGCGGGTCGGGTAGCCTCGCATAGGGAAACGTGGACGATCCGAGGCCGTGGCCTCGAGTATGCGGGGCGTACGAAGGTACGCGGCGCGTACTTCGGGACTAGGCTGACTCCCCTTCGGATATTACCAACATTTTTAATAAAAATTATATATAAATTATTTATCAAACTTCAAAAATTCATATCTCCTTCATATGAACTCCGTTTTCGACGTTCTTTATATCCCCGCGAAGGTGAGATTACGATCTACAACTTTCGTTTAGATTCCGTTGGCAAATTCCGAAATTATTTTTATTATTTATTTATTAAAATGACGTGATTAAGGAATTTCTTTAAAAATTCATAACTTCTTTATCTGACGTCGGTTTTTGTCAGACTTTTTACCGTTTAAATACCATTGTCGAGACCTTCGATTCTCGTTTAGGTCATTCCGGCCAAATGTCGCTCGATCTCCGATTCGAGTTTTTAGCTGTCGTTGTTAAGCTGAACTTGGAAAAATCATAACTTCAATATACGAAGTCGGATTTGGGAGTTCTTTTTACGTACGGTTATGGTTTAATGATATTTAAACATAGAAGAATTTAAATAGAAACTTTTTGGATATTTTATTATCAAAGTTAATTTTATTAACTCAAAAATGTTTACAATACTTGACCTATTAGGCCATTACAAAGAGTTGAAATATCGGGTTGTCACAATGTGCAGCTTGCGAACAAGGAAAACAACATCGCAAAGGTCATCCGATTGTCATAGATTCAAAGATCGTAGATCCATTGGAACTTCTTCACATTGATCTATGTGGACCATCAACTGTTGCAACAATAAATAAAAAGCGGTATATTTTAGTTGTTGTAGATGATTTCTCCAGATTCACATGGGTATTTTTTCTTAGGTTGAAATCTGAAGTTGCTCAGACGATGATGGATTTTATCAAAAAGATTGAAATTAGTTTGAAAAAGAATGTACGAAAAATTAAAAGTGATAATGGTTCAAAGTTTAAAAATCAAACTCTTGACCATTTTCTTACAAACAAAGGTATTTCGCATAATTTCTCATCACCATATACTCCACAGCAAAATGGTGTAGTTGAAAGAAGAAATCAATCTCTATGCGAAGCAGCCAGAACCATGCTCACATATGCGAATCTACCTCAATATCTTTGGGCCGAAGCTGTATCTACAACATGCTTTACTCAGAATAGATCATTCATTCACAGAAGATTCAATGTTACTCCATATGAAATAATCAATAATCGGAAACCTAATGTAAAATTCTTTCATGTTTTTGGTTGCAGGTGTTTTATTATGAATCTCAAAGATAATTTGTCAAAGTTTCAAGCAAAAGCTGATGAAGGCATTTTCTTAGGATATTCACAGAATTCAGTTGCATACAGAGTGCTTAATAAATGAACAAGAAAAATTGAAGAAACTTTCAATTTAACATTTGATGATTATTATCTTAAACAGATTGATAGTAAATTCGATCAGAAACCAATACTTGTGGATTCAAATACTCAAAATGATAATTCTGAAATTAATGATTTTGATTATGACTTAATTTTTGGAATTCCTGATAGGGCAATTGATGCAGAAGATAATGCTCTTGATAATCAAACATCAGAATCTTCAAAACATACTGATGAATCCACAACAACTTCAACGACGATAACTTGCGAAAGCATACCAAATGCTCTTATGGAGGAGGAATACACAAGTGTTCATGAAGATTTTATACCAACTTTTGAGGGGGAGCATTCACAAAATCAGCAAGAACATCAAGTTGAGGGGGAGCATTCACAAAATTAACAAGAACATCAAATTGAGGGGGAGCATACACAAAATCAACCAGAATATCAAGTTGAGGGGGAGCATTCGCAAAATCAAAATGCACATAATTCTGAGGGGGAGTATCCAAATGAAGATCATGTTGAGAGAGGACTTCATGAAACAGAGACAAATAGTCATGATAACAATGCAGACTTTCATACATTTAATGATAAGTTTTCTGTTGCAGGATCTGAATGAAGATATGCATGAAGATGCAGTATTAGACTATGATCCAAATTATCCACCACTTGCGAAATGGACAAGAAATCATCCACAAGAACAGGTAATTGGTAATTTACAAGAAGGTGTGTTGACTAGAGCTCAAATTCGTGCGAAAAATGAGGTACTAAACACTAACCAAGAACTTTGTATGTTTAATGTCTTTATTTCGAAAATAGAGCCAAAAACAGTCAAGAATGCTATGGAACACTCAGATTGGGTTGTTGCTATGCAATCTGAATTGGCTGAATTTGAACAAAACAAGGTTTGGAGATTAGTTTCAAAACCTTCTGATGTTTCGATTGTTGGATTAAAATGGATTTTTAAAAACAAAACCGACAAAGATGGCAATATTATTCGAAATAAAGCAAGACTAGTGGTTAAAGGATATTCGCAACAAGAAGGCATTGATTATGAAGAAACATTCGCACCTGTTGCAAGACATGAAGCAGTTCGCATATTCATAGCTTATGCAGCTCACAAAGATTTTGATGTTTATCAAATGGATGTTAAATGTGCATTCTTAAATGGAAAACTCGAAGACACAGTGTATGTTGAACAACCACCAGGTTTTGTAAACACTGAACATCCTGATCATGTTTATATTTTAGATAAAGCTGTATATGGGTTAAAACAAGCACCAAGGGCCTGGTACGCAACACTTACAAATTTTTTGAAACAATCTAAATTTAAACAAGGCTCAGTTGACCCAACATTATTTCGCAAGAAAGTTGGGTGTCATCTAATGCTTGTTCAAATTTATGTTGATGATATTATCTTTGGTTCAACTGATCCAACATTATCACTTGAATTTGAAAATTTAATAACAAGTCAGTTTGAAATGAGCATGATGGGAAAAATTAATAATTTTCTTGGTTTAAACATCAAACAGAACAGGAAAGGAATTTTCATAAATCAAGAAAAATATACAAAGAACTTGTTGGAAAAGTTTGGAATGATTAATAGCACAAAGCTCAAAGTCCCTATGGCAGTAGGAACACGACTAACTCCTTCGTTAGACACTCCTGCTGTTGATCTAACAGTGTATCGTAGCATGATAGGGTCTTTGTTGTACTTAACTGCGAGTAGACCTGATATTATGTTTTCGGTGTGTTGTTGTGCAAGATATCAAGCAAATCCAAGAGAATGACATTTGACGGCAGTGAAAAATATCTTTCGATATTTAAAAGGAACTATTTCATTAGGCCTTTGGTATCCTGTGAAAACATGATTTTTCATTCAAGCTTTTTCAAATTCTGATTTAGGAGGATGTACATTAGATCGACAAAGTACGACTGGTGGATGTGAATTATTGGATGGAAAGTTGGTGAGCTGGAAATCAAAGAAACAAACTTGTGTGGCTATCTCAACTGCTGAAGCAGAATACATCTCTGCGACTGCTTGCACTTCGCAAATCATGTGGATTCAGAGTCAACTTCGTGATTATGCAATCAACATGAAAAAGATTCGTTTGTATTGTGATTCACAAAGTTCAATTCGCATTTGTCATAATCCAGTACAACATTCAAAGACAAAACACATTGCTCTTCGATATCATTTTATTAAAGATCATGTGGAAGATGGGAATATTGAAATTCATTTTGTCAAAACAACTGAACAACTTGCTGATATTTTTACAAAACCTCTTGATGAAAAATCATTTGTTCGAATTTTAGCAGGTTTGGGGATGCTTAATGCGAATTCAATTTCATCTACACAAGAATAAATGTTTTGTTTAGAAGATGCGTTCAGAAGTTACTGTTCATTCAGAGGCTTCGCATGGCTTCACATCCATATCAATTCGCATCTGTGGGTACATCAACTTACGAAAGTTTTCCATGTTGCTTTCTTATTTTTTTAAAAAATCGAAAATACAAAAAGATTTTAATTTTTTTTAGTATTTTCTTTTGAAAAATTAAAAATAAAAAAAAAGATTTTCATTTTTTTGTAATTTTTTTTTGAAAAATCAAAAATCCAAAAAGATTTTATTTTTCTTTATTTTTTCAATTGTGTGCTAAGACGTTATTGCAGGGCTAGAATGCGAAGTGGTCATAAATTGTGTTTCTATGGTAAGGTATCAATTCTTTTTAGAACTAGTTAGGATGTCCCTAGAAGCATGCTGCTGTATGTAGACCAAAAGCCTCGACATGACTCTATGTGTGCAAAGAAAGCCTTGATGACATTATCATATGATAATTTCTACCCATAAAGGCTTATATTCGCATAAGTCACAAATGAGCTACCTTACTCTTCTCAAATGAGTTAAGAGTTTTCTGTTTTGCCCATTATAATAGAGGTACACTTTGATTATCATCCAATCTTTTTAAACCAAACAATTCTTTTAATCCAAAACATTTTTTTTGAAAAGATTTGTCCTTGAGGTTTTTGATCAAACCAATCAAAACTTAGACGAATCACAAATCTGTGTTAATGACTTATCATCATGAGTCCGTGATGAAAGTGAAACCCAAAAATCATACACCTTAAGGAATTGACCGGGAACTTTTTTCCAGATTTTTACGAAACTTTTGTTTCTGTATCAAAATTTCGAAACTTCAAATCATATTCAATTCGCATGCGTGGTCTTGATCAAATATTTGGAACCCAGAATGTTTTGTTACCCAACAAGATCCAGAACAAAATTTTCATTTGAATATGATTTCCATGTATGTTTCATTCGCAAATTCTTGTCATGATAAATATTTTTCCAAAACAAACTTGTCACTGACTACACTGGTCAAACAAGTAATTTCATTTACATTTTCTCACCTTATGTTAAGGTTGCTATGTAATGAAATTTCAAACCAAACCAAAATGAATTTTAAAAAGAAGCCCTTCGATACTTTTCTATAAGTATTCGATTGTAATTCACGGGTCACTATACAAGCAGTTGATTATCTCTCTTGATAATAAATGAAGTAACCTTTGCCCGGGGTTTTACTGGATTTATGTCAATTTGAATTATTGACATCACCACATTCCAAATATCTTTGTTTCTTATCTTATTTCGTTTGGCACAATGCACACATGAAATCCTTGAGGTTCTGAGTACAACCAACTCAGGCTGATGATTTCGCAAGTCTGGCATATGAATTTACTTTAAATCCCAAAAGTAAATGAGCCTTGCTTCCATGCGAAGGGTTTTAACGGTTACTGTTCTATAACGGATACTTGACAGGCTGTATACTCAAAATCGTTGGTATTTTGTCTGGTTTTCAAGGAGATGTGACAGTTACTTTTTGGAATGTTGTTACCTTTTGCAGTCATGATCCGACTTTCAAGGTGCCACGTCGGATAACATTAAATGTATGCCGCTTCAATTTCAAATCAATTTTGAGCAACCTATAAAAGGGGGTTCAAGAACACTGGTTACGGTTACGCAAACAAGAACTCTTTCAAACACTTTCAAGATTCAATCTTCATCCCAACTTCAACTTTCTTTTTCCAAAACCTAATAATGGCGGCCACTACTTCCAACACCGATGAGGTTCTTTCACAGTCTCTGATGAAGATTCAAAGCACAAACTATCAAGTTGATCCCAAAGTTTCTGCTTATCCTGAAGGGTTAAAGATGCTGATTGTTGCCCTAAAACGTTCTGCTTTGGCAACCGCAATGTTCAGTTCATCTCCGGTTCCGATGGTCTGGTTATCACATGCCGTTTCCACAACTTCTTATAATCACACAACCGATGTGATTACTTTTAATCTCATCAACAACAAACGAGGTAAACTTTCGAAGAACTTGTTTGTGGAAATACTACAAATTCCAAACCATCCTCCCTTCCTCAAACCTACTAACTATCAGGTTATTTATATGTTTAACGAAATGGGGCATCAACCGGAGTTAAGAAAAATCAGTGATTTCAGAAAATCAGGGTTGCCGTGTATGTGGAATTTTCTTTTTGGAATTTTTCTCCGGTGTCTTACCGGCAGAGTCGTTGGGCTGGATAGAGGAAGGATGGAAGTATATGCCATGGTGATGGGTATATATTATGACATTAGTGTTGATTATGCAACACAATTATGGAAGGAATTTGTCAAGAGTTTAGAACACACAACTCAGGAGAAGGGAATTTCAAGTGCAAGATATTGGAGTTTGATTCTTGAACATGTGTATGACAAAGAAGAGATTCCAATGTTGTCAAATGTTGAAGTTGCTGAATTTTCGTTTTATCAATTTCCCAAAGCTGTAGAAGATGATGAAGAAATCTTCACACATGTAGCTCGCATTCCAGACGCAATGCTTCACAAGGTCTCTCCCACCCACAAAATTTTGGTGAGATATTTGCGAACTGTTGATACAGATGAGCCAACTGGAGTTTTATTAGCTGTTGCAACTCCATCTAAAACAAAGAAGACTGGTAAGAAACTTGCGAAGGGTTCGTCTTCCTCAGTACCAACTGTAGTCATTTCAACTGAGGAACCTTCCAAGAAGTCGAAGAAGGAGCTCTTACCTTCTAAATCTGCGGTACTAAAACAGATTCGCAAAGCGGAAGTGAGTAGTAAAGGTGTTACTATTCGCAATATTCCGGCCCCAGTATCTCCCACGAAGAAGCGACAACGAGCGGAAGATGTTGCGAAAAACATGCAACGTACCATGGTCAAGAAAAGGAAGATGGTGATTCAAAATGAATCATCTGAAGAAGAGATTGTCCCAGAAACTCCTCCTGTCACAACAATGGTACCTATGTCTTTACCTATCATTCCTACTTCACAAATTTCTACTTCTCTTTCTCAAACCACACCACTCGAAATAGTTCTTACCAAATCAGTTACTGAGGAGGTTCCTATTTCTGATATGGTTGTCAACGTATCTGATACGGGGGCACCTATCCTGAGTGATGCACCATCTATTCAAACAACCTTACCCATTTCCTTACCTGTTACCACTTTGTCTACCACTTCAAATATTTTTGACCATGCTCTACAAAACCCTTTCACCACATTATTTCCTTCGCAATCACCAAAAAACCCTCAACCTTCGCAATCTACGCAACAAATGTCAGATCCAGAAATCGAAGGAGGTGCCTTTGGGGGGATACTTGATGATATTCCTTTTGATTCAGATGAAGAAGATATTCCTGATCATATGTTGATGACAGGAAAACAATTTAAAATACTGAATCAAAAGTTGAAGACCATAATTCAATCACAGGCTGATTCAGGTCGAATGTCGTCAATATCTGCCATGGAGGTTGATATCATGATTAAAGGAGCAGAAAAACGAATAATGGAGAAAATTGCTTAGTCTGATAAAAACAATGAGCTCAGAATTGTATCTCAAGGCAATAATTTTAATTCTGTAGTTCAATATCTTCGGGCAGTTACAAAAGAACATCATGTTCTTTTTGTCCAAGATGTTAAAAAGGTTCGCGAAGATGTCAACTTCAAAATTCAGGAGTTGAAGTCTGAACTTGCGAAAGATCTTCATGATGTCCACAACAAACAAGATGTAGTTCAACAACAAATTGTGGACATTTCTGCTCAGCTTCAAAAGCTAAATCATCTTCCTGGTCTTGCAGATCACAAAACTAAAATCATGATGAAATTTGATCAGCTTATCCAATTGGTCACTGATCTCAAAACAGCTCTTTCGCATTCTTCATCATCTCAAATTCTTACTCCATAATTCTTGTCTCTAAAGATTAATACTTTAGAACAAGCTATTCACAAAGCCCTTACTCCACTCACCAATTTTACTTCTTTACTTCCAAAGGGTGCTCCGCCTGTTTCCACAGGGGGCAAGGGGGAGAAGAAAGACGAAGCAAAGAAGAGGATGCGAAAATTGTGGGAAAAGTGATATCAACACAGTTTGTTGCTACTCTTCCAATTCTTTCTAAACCGATTTTTGCAACAACAATCACCACAAGAACAATTACTAAGGGTATTGTTATTGGAAGACATGAAGGTGGTTCAAGCTCAAAACCCCAACATGATGTTGTAGGAAGAGGGAAAGGAATTTTATATGAAAAATCAAAAGAAGAGTTGAAAGCAGAGGCTGAGGCTGAGATGGAGAAGATGAGGCAAGTCCAGAGCATCATGAGGCAACGGGAAAGTGATCCTCCCTCCATAAACAAAGGAGAACCCGCAAAACTTTACTCTTACGAAACCATAGAGTCAAAGGTAGTTTGTAAGGAAATGTATGAGTTTGAGAAAAAGCCGAAAAGAAGTTATGATATTGCGAACTCGAATCACTGCCAGTTGGACTTCCCAATTAATGAAATGCTTTTCATCAATGCACAATACAAGATCAGTGAGAAATTTGATAATCCGAATGATTTCACTCAAATGAAAATCAGATTTCATGTTGTCTTGGGGAAGGAACCTGATGAAGTTTGGTCGTTAATTAAGATCAAGAAGGTTGTGACGATAAAGAAAGATGTTATGTTTGAAGAGGTGTTACAGAATTTCAGATAGTTTGTTATCAGAGCTGACAACAAACAATATGACTTCACAGTTGCTGACTTTCCTTTGATGAATTGCAATGATTTGATTCAAGTAGCACTGATTTTGAAGCATATGGAAGAAAACAATCTCAAAGGCTCTGATACAGATCTGTTCAAAGCTGGCTTCGCACATGTGAAGACTTTCATAGACAATTACTTCGATTGTCTAGCCCTTACTGATGATGAATTAGCACATGTTGTGGGAAGGGAAGTGAAAGTTCCATGGGAGGAGACTTTGACACAATCTGCTTTGTCAAAGTATGCTGTTGGAGAAATTTGTCTCAAACCATTTGGTATGGTGTTTTCAGGAAGAGACACAAAAGGTAATCCAAAGAAATTTTTGTTCCAGGTCTCAGAGGTTGAAAGATATAATTCTTCGCAATATACGCACTTCATTGTACGTATGAACAATTGCAAGAAAAATAACGAAGGAGATAAGAAGGATTTGAAGAAGGTGATCTCCTGGTATGGAGAGGTGCGAAAGACAATTCACTCTGCAATTCAAAAGCTCGTGAATTGAATTGTATCGACTGTTTACAAAGGGGGAGAATGTTGATGTATATTGTAAAAGTCGAATAGAGTGTTTTGTATAGTTTCGCATTTTATGTTATTTTACTAAGTCATTTTTATGCGAAGATAAAATGTATAGACTTAGTATACTTTTTGACGGTTCCCTATAAATAGGGACTTAGGCTAGAAGTTGTAAAAAAAAAATGCTTGAACTCACTTCTGCTTAACTCAGTAATCAGACTTTATCAATACAAGATCTGATTAATATTTACTCTTTGTGTTCTTCATCTTAATTCATTCAAATCTATCTTTTCTGTTCTAAATTCTCGATAACAATTCACAACAAGTTCAGGATCCGATCGTTGCTATGAGATGCTTATCAGACGTGGAGGGATGTTTCTTCACGTGTTCATGCCCTGCTGATCAAAGGGTGAGGTGCGCTCTGAACCTGTTAAGGTTCGGGGCAAAGGATTGGTGGAGGTTGACCATGGGGTCATATTCGGATGAGCAGAGGGCTGCGGTTTCTTGGGATCAGTTCAGAGAGATGTTCAACACTCGTTATGTTCCGCAGGTCAAGAGGGAGAGGTTGGCTCAGGAGTTCCTTGAGCTGAAGCAGGAGTCGGAGTCGGTGACGGAAATCACCACGATGTTTACTGAGAGGGCGATGTTTTGCCCTGGGTTCGCTTCAGAGCAGGCTCAGATGTCCCGATATCTAAGTATGCTAAAGAGAGACATCAGACAGTTTGTGTCCGCGCAGAGGTGCGAGACCTTGTTGGAGTTGCAGGAGGCCGCCAGGCGGCGTGAGTTAGAGATTGAGTTGCAGTTGCGTGAGCTGAGGCAAGCTCCTGTTCAGTCACAGTCGGCGACGAAACGGTCTAAGACCGTTGATTCCAGGATGGGAGATCAGGGCAGCTACGTTTGTGGAAAGTGTGGGAGGGGTCACGATGGAATTTTTCGGTCCGGTGGTACATGCCGCAAGTGCGGAAAGGAGGGACACTATGCGCGGGATTGTCGGCAGTCAGTGCCGGTTCGGGATTTGAGGATATCTTATCATTGTCATCAGGTTGGACACTTGAGGGTCAACTATCCACAGCTTGCTGCAGGACCGGTGCAGGCTCCAGCACCGTCCACGTTGAGGATCACAGGTGGAGGTCAGGGTGGAGCAGAGCCCCCAAGGGCTTAGGGTCGTGCTTTTCAGCTTGCAGCAGAGGAGGTTCGAGCAGTTTCGAATGCAGCTGCGGGTATGTTTCTTTCTTTTTGTCTTGTTTATTATGATTATTGTGGAGTATCATTTATCTGCTAGTCTCGTTGAGTGGTTTTCGTTTTTGTATTCGTTGTTCCTTGAGGGTTTGACATGGGTATGGGTTAGGATTTCGGGTTTTCGCTGGTTATCTTTTGTGAGGATTATTGGTGGATGCTGTTGGATAAGGTATCTAAGTCCATAACTATTTCTGGTATCTACTTGACCCGACCCGGCATGGTCCATTTGGGTTGCATGGCACCATTCAATTGGATAGACTAAATGAGAGAAATAACACTTGGAGATTATTAATATATTATAAGTTCTAATATATTAATAATATTATTTGATTAGTTTGATCAAGAATTAATTTAGAATTAATTATCTGATCAAAAGATAACTAATTAAATATATGGGTTGATTATGTAAATCATCCATATCTTGTATAGTGGGCTAAGAGGCTCCATGGATTATCAAGTTGGGTTCCACCCATAGGATGCTCCATGGGAGTTACAAACCCATGGGTCATGGAAATGAAGAGTCATGACACATTAGGGTTTAACCCTAGTTGTGTCAACACTATATAAGAAACATGTTCTCCACCAAAATCGGTTACACCAAGGAAACAAGAGGGCTTGGCCGATTTCAAGAAGTGTGTGTTCTCTCATAAGTTCTTCCAACAGCATTTGGTGTTGTGTGAAGCATTTGAGGCATCACACTTGGGGTGCTAGGCTCACAAGGTTTCAAGGAACACAAACAACAACAAGGTAAGTTATTCTATCTATTATTCAAGTTAAAATTGTTCCCCATGTATGCTAGAGAGAAATATAACCTTGGAATTCAACTTTGCATGATAATTAGACAAACATAGATCCAAGGTTATTAGGGTTGCATGTACACTTAGGAAGTGTTAGAATGCTCAAAACCCATCAGTGGTATTAGAGCCTAGGCTTGTTTGTTTTTTATTTGTGCTTAAAAGTTGAAAAAAAAAAGTTGAAAATCTTGCTGTCTACGAGTGGACTCGTCGAGTCTATAGGGGGGACTCGGCGAGTCCACGTGTATCTTTAACCAACTCGGCGAGTAAATTCATGCACTCGGCGAGTAGGATCGACTGATTGCAGAATTTCGATTTTAGTTGCTGGAAATGGACTAGAAACATTACCCTAAACTGTTTTGGTACTTGAAAAACTTGTTTTGATGGTGTAATGTTCTTTCTAATTCATTCACAACAACTAGTTATCAAAATTACAAAGTTTTAAATGTAATTTTTGATTGTGTTCATATTCATGTTCTTGTTCTTATGATGTTTTAGATGATCATAGGAATTATTTGTAACCTATGTGGTAGATTAATTCTTGATCATAATGTGTTTTAATGGAGTCCATAACTTGTCCTCAAGTTATGGAAAAACCAAGAGTCACACTTGAATTAAAAACCATTAAAAAAGAACACAAGAGTTAGAAAACTTGCCCTCAAGTTTTGGAACAAGTAAAGTTAAGTTAAAAACTTTAGTTCCAACCCATAGAATTTTAAAAGTTAAAATTCAACCCTTATACTTATATTATGATGATTTAATAATTATATATATATATATATATATATATATATATATATATATATATATATATATATATATATATATATATATATATATATATATGTATAAGAATAAAGTCGTCTTACCGCTAGTACGCCTCATTCACGAAGCCGGTCTATAAGGTGGGTATAAGGTTGTTGCCTATAAAATGGTGACTTAATGGGTGTCTACTCTTACCCACCGCTTGCTTGACTGGTGGAGGGTCGTTAGCCTAACGGGTAAGACAAGGCTTATAAATTCTCATTCAAAGTATGATGAATATTATAAAGTAACTAAATGTCTTATTAAATTCCCAATCTTAGTTACTTTAGGAAAATGTGAATAAGGTGCTAATCCATGGAATTACACTTTACACTTTGTCTAAGTCATTGGTGGAGCGTGTGTGGTTAACCGGCACACTAACTTGGACTTAACAAGGTAGGTAAAGGGTGACTTAAGGTTTATTATAGTATCGGTGGAGCGTGTGTGGTTTACCGGCACATCGATTGAGTGATTAACTTTAAGGGTACCAAGTGATTTGCATGGTTACTTCACACCTCGTTTTGTGATCCTCGGTATCCCAGTCACAAAACTTGGAGGGCACTCTCGAGATTGAAACATGCCTTTGAAAAGTTCATTGAATCTCAAAGAATCTAGGAATTTCTAAGAACCAATCATAAAACCTAATATTTAATATTTCGGTTTTCGTGGTGGAAATTGGTGAATCGTCATTCAGCTACCTTTCAAATATGGTATAGCTTAGATTACGACATACCTCTTCTAAGTTATATTATATTGTGATTGGATCCTAGCCTTAATATTACATTTGGGTGTTTTATTAAGGACTCTCTTAAATCTATACTAAACTTGTTCTACTCTTTCAGATGTCTTCAAATAATGCTTCTGGCTCGAATCCTAATGGCTCCTTTACTCTTATGAGTTTGTGTGGGAAAGTCACCTTTGATGGATCCAACTTCAATGAATGGATCAGAAACATCAGGAGGATTACCTGCTACAAGGACAAAGAATATGTCCTTGACAAGGAGCTTAAGGAGATTGATGAGACCACTGCAACTCCTCAGGAGATCGCTGACTTTCAGGCACACGAAAGGGATGCTACGAAAGTAGCATGCATCATGATGGCCACAATGACAGCAGAACTCCAAAAGTCCTATGAGGATTTCTACCCTTATGAAATGCACCAAGATTTGATGGAAAGATACCATCAAAGTGCCCGACAAGAGAGGTACGAAATCATCTGCTCCATGATAACAACCATGATGAAGGACGGGGATTCCGTCACGAGCCACATGCAGAAAATGCAAAGGTATGTGGATCGATTGCTGAAGCTTAATGTGAACTTCTCGGAGGAGCTTGCAATAGATATAACTTTGCGCTCCTTACCATCGTGATATGATCAATTCCGCATGACATATCACATGAATAAGGAAGAGGTCACACTCAGCAAACTTCAGGGACTTCTCAAGACTGCAGAATCAGGTCTTAAGGGGAAGTCGGTTGCTATCACTCCTACTCCAAACTCAACTCCGGTTTTGGCAATCGAGAAAAGTCGAGGGAGGAAGAGAAAGAGATCTTCGAAGGGTACCAAGGCTCGGACCCTTGATGGCTCTTCTTCAAGTGTAACCAAGAAAGGTTTCATTACTCCTTCTTCTGACCCAAAAGAGGCTGAATGCTTCTATTGCCATGAAAAAGCTCATTGGAAGCGAAACTGCCCAAAGTACCAGCAGGATGTGAAGGATGGGAAAGTCAAATCCAACCATGCAGGTATTTACACTATCATTTCTAATAACTCACCCCATTCTAATTCTTGGGTCCTCGATACCGGTTGTGGTGTTCATATTTGTTGTGACTTGCAGGGACTAAGAAGAAGTGAGAATGTGGAGCACGGAAGAATGAACTTGATCATGGGGAACAGGAAAGCTTCACCTGTCACCAAGATTGGAGTTTATACTTTATAGCTAAGTAGTGGGTTTAACTTAGATTTGAATAAGTGTTGTTACTCGCCAGGAATGGCAAGAAATATTATTTCCTTTCATGCATTGTACAAACAAGGTTTCACCTTTTCATTTGATAATGAAGTTGGTTCGATTAATGCTTTCTTTAATAATGTTCTTTATTTTAAAGCATTACCTTGTGATGGTGTGTATGAAGCTGTGTCTGTTGTAGATAACTTAGGAAATAATGTTTTGTGTATTGATTCTACTAATAATAATAACTTGGATAAAGCATCATTATGGCATTGTCGGCTTGGACATATAAGCAAGAAACGCATAGGCCAACTCCAAAAGGATGGAGTCTTGGAACCGTTTGACCTAAAGTCAGATGATAGTTGCGAATCATGCTTACTTGGAAAAATGACAAAGTCACCCTTCACAGGCTCGTGTGAAAGAGGTGAAGGTTTGTTGGACCTTATACACACGGATGTGTGTGGACCATTTAAACATGCCACAAGGGATGCTAATCGTTATTATTTGACTTTTACTAATGATTACAGTAGATATGGATATGTCTACTTAATCAAGCATAAGTCAGAGACTTTCGAGAAGTTTAACGAATTTAAACAGGAAGTCGAGAATCAATTGGGCAGGAATATTAAGATGCTTCGATCCGATCGGGGTGGTGAGTATCTTAGTTCAGAGTTCCTCGACTATCTAAGGGAATGTGGGATTGTCTCACAATTGACACCTCCCAGGACACCACAGTTGAATGGTGTGGCTGAGAGGCGTAATCGAACCTTGTTGGACATGGTTTGTTCCATGATGAGTCGAGCTTCGCTACCAATCTCATTCTCGGGGTATGCCTTAGAGACTGCCGCCCATATCCTTAAGCTAGTCCCTATAAAGAAAGTTGCCAAAACTCCTCACGAGATGTGGATTGGTAAAGTACCTAAACTAGACCACATCAAGATTTGGGGTTGCGAGGCTTTCGTGAGACGCGAGACTCATGATAAGCTCGAACCTCGAAGCGATAGGTGTATTTTCATCGGCTACCCACAGTAATCCTTTGGTTACCTCTTCTACAGACCTAGTGACAATGTGGTCTTTGTAGCAAGAAGAGGAGTCTTTCGAGAAAGAGAGTTTATAAGCCAAGGAGACAGTGGGAGGAAAATTGATCTTGAAGAAATTCAAGAGTCAAGTGGTGATGGAACTTCAAACTCTAGCCCTCAACTTGAGGAGGAAACTCCTGTTGAGCCAATTGACGAATCTGTGCCTCTGAGGCGTTCCACGAGAGTTAGGAGTGCACCTGAGCATTACTATGGATTCCATATTACTGCAGAAGGTGAGACACTTATTAGTGATGGGACACTAGTAAGTCAAGATGACCCTAACAGCTATGAGGAAGCCATGGCAGGCCCCGAGTCTGCTAAATGGAAAGAGGCTATGGATAGCGAGATACAATCCATGTATGACAATCAAGTTTGGAACTTGGTTGAGAATGTACCAGGTCGTAAGACTGTAGGGTGCAAATGGGTCTTCAAGAAGAAGACCGACATGGATAGTAAAGTACACACTTATAAGGCTAGTCTGGTTGCAAAGGGCTTCTCTCAAATTCATGGAGTGGATTATGATGAGACCTTTTCTCCGGTAGCCATGATTAAGTCTATTCGGGTTCTGTTAGCCATAGCCGCATTTCATGACTATGAAATTTGGCAAATGGATGTCAAAACCGCTTTCCTTAATGGAAAGTTGGCTGAAGATGTTTACATGAGTCAGCCAAAGGGTTTTGTCAGCAACGAGTACCCTAATAGAGTGTGTAAGCTTGAGAAATCCATCTATGGATTAAAGCAAGCACCTCGCAGATGGAATCTTTGCTTTGATGAAAAGGTCAAGGAATTTGGCTTTTCTAGGAGTGAAGATGAATCTTTTGTGTATGTCAAGGCTACTGGGAGTATAGTTAGCTTTTTGGTATTGTATGTGGATGACATACTACTCATAGGAAACGACATTCCAACCCTGCATGAAGTAAAGTCCTGGCTTGGAAAGTGTTTCGCTATGAAGGACCTTGGTGAAGCTGCCTATATTTTAGGGATAAGGATCTTGAGAGATCGGAGTAAAAGACTAATTGGACTTAGTCAAAGTACCTACTTGGATAAGGTGCTGAAGAGATTCAGAATGCAAGACTCCAAGAAAGGAGAGTTGCCCATCCAGAGTAACACCAAACTGAGTAAGACACAAAGCCCTAGCACTGAGGCTGAGATAGCACAAATGAGTCGAGTACCTTATGCTTCGGCTGTAGGATCGATCATTTATGCTATGATGTGTACTCATTTGCCCTGAGCATGGTTAGCAGGTTTCATGGGAACCCTGGCAAGGCACACTGGACTGCGGTAAAGAATATTCTCAAGTACCTACGAAGGACCAAGGATTGGGTCCTTACCCTCGGTGGGAGTGATGACTTGAGAGTTGTAGGGTATAGTGATGCTAGCTTCCAGACTGATAGGGATAACTTCCGCTCTCAGTCGGGCTGGGTCTATACCCTAAATGGAGGAGCAATTTCTTGGAAGAGTTCCAAGCAAGAGACAGTGGCAGATTCTACTTGTGAATCAGAGTATATTGCAGCTAGCGAGGCGGCAAAGGAGGCGTTATGGCTGAGGAACTTCATTGGAGACCTTGGAGTTGTACCAGCTATTAAAGAGCCAATGGAAATTTTCTGTGATAGTGAAAGTGTTGTTGCCTTAGCCAAGGAACCAAGGGATCACGGGAGATCCAGACACATCGACAGAAAATACCATTTCATCAGACATCGGTTCGAAGAAGGACTCCTCGTGGAAAAGAGGGTATCATCAGATGAGAATCCGGCAGATCCCCTCACAAAGGGACTGACTCGGGTTAAGCATCTCCGGCATGCTCGGAGCATAGGGCTGAAGGATGATATTAGATTTAGTAGTTAGATAACCTTGAAATTTGTAAAGCGTAATTGACGTCTGATGATGAATAAAAGTGTTTTATTTATGAGTAAAGTGTTGCTATCTCTTGTCGATCGTTTACTATATTTCTTTTGCATGTTTTTGACTTCCAGAATAATTTTTGTTTGGTATAACATATTATTCAAACCTCCACAGTCGGTCATATGTAGGAAGTAGGTATGAATCAAGACTGTCATGTTTGGTTGTAGAGGTCTTGGACAAGGCTACAGCAATCATGAGTTCTCATAAGTTCTGAGCATTGGACTCAACCCACGCTCACTGGAATCACTTCATGGAATTCTATCTCGAGTGATCGTGAGACGGTAATATCGTATAAGTCTTCAAACCCAGAGATATGATTTGTTACTTACAAGTTGGCTATGCATTGATTGTACGAAAAACGCATTGGTAACTCGATGTTATAAATCGCGCTCTTGTGTGTAATTCAATGAGTGGTAGAACAAACATATGAGTCGAAGTTTATCTGTTCCTTCTTGGATTAGAAGCTGATATCTGGGCCCCTCGATGATTTTGTTTTGACCTATGTGCCGGGCCCGGTCAGAACTAAGTTGATGTGTTCAATGAAGTTCTTTGTCAAACAAATCGGAAATCGGGAAACAAACTGTTGGACAATAAGTAAGACATTGTTCCATGTATTTGTCCGACTGATATCTAGAACAGAGGATTATATGATCACTTATCTTAAATGGTGTATCATCATCTTCTCAGTTCCGAGAAACCTTGAAAAGAGCTACGATTGCCGATCAGTTCCTGAAATCATACTTGCAGTAATAGTTATTAGACTTATCCAAGTGGGAGACTGTTGGATAAGGTGTCTAAGTCCATAACTATTTATGGTATGTACTTGACCCGACCCGGCATGGTCCATTTGGGTTGCATGGCACCATGCAATTGGATAGACTAAATGAGAGAAATAACACTTGGAGATTATTAATATATTATAAGTTCTAATATATTAATAATATTATTTGATTAGTTTGGTCAAGAATTAATTATGTGATCAAAAGATAACTAATTAAATATATGGGTTGATTATGTAAATCATCCATATCTTGTATAGTGGGCTAAGAGGCTCCATGGATTATCAAGTTGGGTTCCACCCATAGGATGCTCCATGGATGCTCCATGGGAGTTACAAACCCATGGGTCACGGAAATGAAGAGTCATGACACATTAGGGTTTAACCCTAGTTGTGTCAACACTATATAAGAAACATGTTCTCCACCAAAATCGGTTACACCAAGGAAACAAGAGGGCTTGGCCGATTTCAAGAAGTGTGTGTTCTCTCATAAGTTCTTCCAAGAGCATTTGGTGTTGTGTGAAGCATTTGAGGCATCACACTTGGGGTGCTAGGCTCATAAGGTTTCAAGGAACACAAACAACAACAAGGTATGTTATTCTATCTATTATTCAAGTTAAAATTGTTCCCCATGTATGCTAGATAGGAATATAACCTTGGAATTCAACTTTTCATGATAATTAGACAAACATAGATCCAAGGTTATTAGGGTTGCATGTACACTTAGGAAGTGTTAGAATGCTCAAAACCCATCAGATGCGATGTTGGTTTGAATGTTGGGTAGCATCTGCAGTCTGAGGAATGGATATTTGAAGATTGGGTTCCTTTCGAGTGGGATGATTGGTGTGGAAATGTGTTTTTGCGAAGGTTGCTAGTGCTAGTGGGAATCAGTCTGAGTGTAAATGTGGGTTTTGTGCAAGGTTATCTTGGGAGGTCGGTGATAGCGACCGGTGGTTGGTAGTCAGTGCCTTAAGTGGGGGAGAATTGGAGAGTTCCCCGGAGGATCGACGAGTATGAAAGGTTGTTTACCTGCATGGAATTCAGTAGTGTCTCGGTCAGCCAAGGGCATTGGTTGGTATGAGTAAATGGCAGGCGTGCGAGGCGGGATACAAACCAAGAGCTTGATTGTGCCGGGCCTGGGATCAGGTCGGGATCGAGTATGAATGATGGAGATAGAGTTCGGAACCCCTAGGGGGCTAGAACAGTATGCATGGGAGGCTTTCCCAGAGAGGTAACTCGGAATGTTGATTGCCAGTTGAGCGGTCCGGATAGACTAAAGGCCAATGGGCGTACCAGTCAGGTCGAAGGCTCGGTGAATGGTCCAGCTAGACTGAAGGCCCTGGAGGGTGGTCCAGGTCTGCTGAAGGCCCAGAGAGTGGTCCAGTTTGATTGAAGGCCTGGTAAGGCGGTCCAGTCATGTTGAAGACTCTGCATGTGTCGTTAGATCAGTGCGAGGTAATGGATTGAGTATGTCGCGATATGTTAGCATTGCAAGGTCTGGCCCCGGATATTGATCGCAATCAGTGGAGGTAGTGCATGGACTTGAGAGTCTTCTCGGGTGGATTCAGTGTATGTATGGTGCATGGGATACCGGTTACGCTATAAAGAGGTGGTGTAGCGTTGGGTGAGCACCGTAGTACTTGTCATGGTGACAAGGCGGTCGAGTGGTTTTTCTTGGTAAGGAAAAAGGGAGGAATGTAATTCCGAAGGGGAGTGCAAATTCATGGAAGTGAAAGCGGCAGTGTAGAGTTATGATCAGAGTGGTCCGACGGTGGTCATTGAGCAGCGTGTGCGGCGGCGGTTTGGGATGACATCATGAGGGGATGTCTGTTGGGGTCGCAGAAGGGAATTCCAAGGCTGTAAAGTCAAGAGACTCGTAAGGGATGCAGATGTGGAGTTTAGGATTCCCAGCTTGATTTCGGTAAATGATTTGTGTATTAGTGGTACATCCTGAGGGATGTTTTGAGGGACGTCAGAGTGATGGGTTTCCTAACCCAAGGGTGCTAGAGCTAGTTCAGCATGTGCATGCGATTGCAAGAAGAGAACTCATGGGAGTTGCTCTGAAGAGTGTGTCTTTCTGTCAGCATGGAATGGATAGAGTTGGACTCGGATCGGGAATCGGGTGGTGCATAGTTATTTATAGCTCATATGGGTCGAGTAATGGTTGTGATTTGGAGCGGTGTTGCATCATGAGTGGTACTCAGTTGTTATGTGTGGTTATTAGAGGGTAAAGCCGGTGCCCGGTTTGAGACGGTGGTCAGGACACCGCGAGTAAGAAGAAAGTGAGTTCATGGTCTCCATGATTATGCCTTGAGGGACCTGGTCTGGTTAAGGCCAGGTGGCATGTTGTGGGAGTGTTTTTGGAGTTGAGTTGCCGTAGGCATCGAGGTCGAAGCCTAATTTAAGTGGGGGAGAATTGTAACATCCCGGAATAGCAATATTAGAGTTGAAGGACTAAAAGTGTAAATTCTGAAGGGCAACTCGGTGAGTCCATGGATGGACTCGGCGAGTAGGGTCGCGACTTTGGTCGCGAGTCAAGTGGCCTACTCGGCAAGTCCAAAGATGGACTCGGTGAGTAGGTGTTGAGTGGAGAAAACCCTAAATCCGGGGAATGAGCCCTATTTAAAGAACATTATATCCTCTCCCCAGCCTCTTTGATCCTCCTTGAAGTCCAGAAACCCTAGAAAGCGTGATTGTGGAAGATTGGAGGGCATATGGAGCTTGGGGAGGTGTTTGTTGAAGAAATCTTGAAGGAGAAGAGGCTTAGATCAAAGGGCTTTGCTTGGATTCGAGTTTCATTGTAGTTGGGACATTCTTTTGAGTGGAGGAGTTCGTGTCAGAGTTCGGAGCAGCGGGATCTTATCCTTTCAGCCGGCAGTTTCGAGGTGAGTTATCCTCACTATATCAACAGGGTCTAAGGCACCAAGGCCGACCCTTTTATCGGATTGAGATCCAGGTATCTGTTGTCATGTTATTGCTTTGATATGTTTGCATCCTGGTAGTTAGGATCGTATTCGTTAGAGATCTGGTTAAGGTCGGTATCCTGGTATGTAGGGTGAGGCTATGCTAGTGACCGGTTAGGTCGGTCGCCTGAATATGAATTGTTATGTGATTGTTTGTTTATGTGGACATGGTTGTTTGGACTGGAGTTGGGTTGAGGCGGGTCCTGCTTCGTGCTGTAGGCCAAGATACCCAGGGCAGACTGGTTATTCTGAAGGCCAAGCGAGCGGTCCGGATAGGCTGTAGGCCGCACAAGGGCGAACTAGACGTGTCGAGGCTCGGAGAGTGGACCAGGCTGACTGAAGGCCCGATGCGGGCGGACCAGTCATACTGTAGACTCAGAGAGCAGACCAGGTGAGTTGAAGGCCTAGTGCGGGCGGACCAACCACACTGAAGACTCGAGGGACATGATTGGAGATGGAGGGTGGACCAGGTGGACTGAAGGCCCGATAAGGTGGACCAGTCCCACAGTAGACCCGATATGCATGGCTGTTCTGTGATTCGTTATGAGATAGCATGTTATGTGTATGGTATATGTGGTTGGTATTTTGGGGGTATCTTACTAAGCTTTCGGGCTTACAGTTGTGGTTTAATGTTTTTCAGGTTCTTCAGGAGACTGTGGCAAGGCGAAGGCGTGATCGTACCGCTCCTCATGATTTGGTAGTAATGTGATTCTGGGAATACTCTAAATGATTTGTATTGAAAACCTTTTTGTAATAATTTAATGAAATCGGGTTGTTTTTGAAAAATTTAAATTGGTTGGATTTTTCGGTCGTTACAGATAGTTTTATAATAATACTAGTTATACAGGGGAAAAACCGTCACATTTACAGTGATGCATACTTTCAAAGCAGTTGGGTCTTGGTAGAAGACTACTTTTTATACTAGTAGGAAATATGAGATTTTCTAGGGTTTTCAAACGTTTGCAATTACTTATAAACATGTTCATTGAAACAACCTTTTTTTCAAACATGTACGAGTCTTTCTATATAGTTTTACAAATCAAAGACACATAAATACTTATGTATTCACCAAGTTTATTACTGATACTCACTTTCAAAATAAGTTGTATTCTCAGGTCACAAATAGACAGTAACGACGACCAGGTTTTGTGAAGACGGAGCAGTCAAGACTCGTCCTTTATTTTGATTATTCATTATGTTGTTTTATAATATAAAAGAACACAATTCTATTTAAAATTATATTATTAATGCAATGGATGATGTTGTTGCATGTTTACTACTTTGCATTGTTGTGATACTTTACATGACGTCCTCCGCCTCAGAACGTTTCCACCGTTCTCGGTTTTGGTGTGTAACAATGAATGTTTCATGAAATTGTATGTTATACTAGTTGTATTCTGTACTAGAAAATTAGTGTGCCGTATTAGTGTTTGTATGAATGCCTGGAATCCACCAGCTCTAGTGTAAAATAGTGGACTGTAATTTTATTAATTAAAATAAACCCTTGAAGTAGTGTTAATCCTGTAAACAAGGTTTTAGTTGTTACTATTGTGAGTTTCATATAACCATGCTAAAATGACTAGTGGCCTCTAGGACGTTCTTTAGGCGTCGGAATGTTATGACATTTGTCATCCCCGACATGCCAGTCTAATTATAGCTAGCAGTTCAGGTGCGAGATTGTCAGTCCCATATAGATCTATACACAAATTCACGCTTTCCCTCTGGGAGATTCTGGTTATAATTTATAGTACTTGAACATGTACCCTAATGGATACAATGAAGTACTACCTCACATTTCTATATTAACTAGTTTACGTGTAGTGTAGTAGTGTTCTCTTGTACTTTAAACTGTATTTATTATTACTTTGTAGTAGTGTACTTTGTAATATCAAATTATTATACTTAAATAATTATTTTATTAGTGTATCCTTCAGTTAGTGAAATAGAGTCGTGTTCCATAAACTATACATATTATAGTTTATATACTTGTTTCTGTATAGTGTTCTTGAGCTTGTGAAATAGTGTAGTGGTTCTCAAACAATACCAATTATAGTTTAATTGTATGTTCTTGTATCGTTTATTGAACTTAACAAAATAGTGTAGCGACTCACAAACTATACCTATTATAGTTTAAATGTATACTTTGTAATGAACTGAAAACCTTTGCAATTTATCAGTTTATATAAAGTAGTAATAAAAGATTTGTATCGAGTTCCCTTTTGCTCGACATGTTACAAAAGGGTAAACAATATTTTTTACACTCACATATATTCGTAACATATAATCAAGAGTGAAAAGACAGTCAAATAAGTAGTTCTATCCTAAACCCACAACCAAACAAGGAACAAGATTTAGGGCGGAATTGCCAATTCTAAGTCTGTTGAACCTTCTTTATATATATATATATATATATATATATATATATATATATGTGTGTGTGTGTGTGTGTGTGTGTGTGTGTGTGTGTGTGAATATAATTTTGTTAAAAATAACAATGAATTAGTGTGAAACAATTTCAAATGGTTTGAGACAGTTTGAAATCATTTGAATATTAACACAAGAGTCATTTTGTTTAACTTGTATCCCCTCCCTAAAAACATTGAGAAATAGTAAAAATGTAGGGGTATGAACTCAACTCTAGTGCGTGTTCGTGACCAGGTAGCAAAACTGTAGAAATGATCCTTGGGGTAGCGTACGTGGAAATGATGGTACCCTAATATTATTTAAACACGTAATCGTATTTAAATTAGCGAAATAATTAACTAAAGTGTTAAACAACACTTAGTTTATGTAAGGATTAGTTACAAAAATTACCGAGAATTATTTTGGAGTGTTGTTAGGAGTTTTCGGTCTAGCCTTCACCAAAATCCCTTGATTTCGATCTTAAAACCTCAATCGAGAACCAAGTTCGCAGTCTTAAGGTGTTCTCGGTCAGGAAGGATTTCGGTCTAGTAGTTCTCGGTCCCGATGGTTTTCATTCAGCTTGAAGATTCTTCTTGGTGTTCTTGGTGAAAATTATGAAGATTTGAAGGATTTTGCTTGAAGATATGAAGGTTCTTGGATGATACTTGAGAGCAAAATGAGTTTGTTTTCGGTTGGAAAAGTGAGAAATGACTCATGTTTTCGAGTGAATTTATATATATCGAGAGGGTTCTCAGTCGAAAGGGAGTTTTCGGTCCAGGGGAGTTGTCGGTGGGGGTTTGCGGTCCGAAGGTTTTCGGCCGAGAAGGGTTTTCGGTGCGAAGGTTCTCGGTTCCAAGGAAAAATGTTAAGATTTTTAAGTGTATTTTATTCCAACCCTTAAAATACTTATATAAAAACATCATTTATATAATTTAAATCATATTTAACCCTTATGATCTTAACAAAATAAATAAAACTCAAATTTTATTTAGAGGGTTTGACTTTTATTGACTTGAAAATAACGGGTTGTTACATTGGTTTTTTAATATATAATTTGTTCAATATTGTGATTTTGATGAGTTACTAATCTGTAATTATAAGAGGTACCGCTTCTTCTAAATGCATGGCATATATCTTCGAAGGTGTTTGGTGGCGAGAAATCTCAAGAAAAGTCCTAAAATTTTAGTGGAATTTATGAAAAAGTGTCGAACTAATTTTTGTTTACAGAAAAACACAGAATATCGGCTAAAACTTGGAAAAAACCCTTTTTGGCCGGTTTCGAGATTTAGCTGGTATTCTGTCCTTTTTCGTTAGTTTGCTCAAAATATTAGGACTTTTCTGAAAATTACCTGATAACCAAAATATTGGGATTTTTTTGAAATTTACTATGGAATTAATGGATATTATTATTAACAAATCATTTATAAACATAATTTTTTTATTATAAAAAAAGGAAATACATTTGTTGCTAATTTCTAGGCCTAAAATGGTCGACTGTGTGCTTCTCTATTGTTTGTTGACCACTTCAAAGTCTCTATGTTCTTTCTATGTATCGTTGTGGGTGTCATAGTGAGAAGTACTCTGTTAGGCGTAACCAATACAAGAGTTGAAAATATTTATTAATATATAATCAATAAGTGTCTACTTGCTATTAGACATTATGCTATATGATCACGTGTTATTACAAAATATCATTACACGAACATAGAGATCTTTCATTATGTTCTTTAACCTAACTACCACCTAACCTCCAAACATTACCCGGTAACATCCATAAAATTACACACATCTATCGAGAGTAAAAAGTAAACTTTAAATGACAATTCAAATAGATAATCACCCTTCACTTGTTTTCATATAAATTATCAATCACGGTTCACTTTTCACATTTTATCGATGTGTATTAGCTGATGGTTGTTAACATGTAAAGTATGAATGTTGGTTGGTAGTTAGGTTAAACAACATAAGAGGAACACCAACATTCGAGGAATGCTAACTAAGTTCATCTCACCATCATACTTACAATAATGCATAGGAAGAACGTAAAGAGTTTGAGTGGTCAGGAAGCAATAGAGTACTTAGATCACCAACTTATTCCTAGAAATTAGTAACAAATGTATTTCCTTTTTTTATAATAAAAATATTTTTTATGTTTATAAATGATTTGTTAATAATAATATCCATTAATTTTATGGTAAGTTTCAAAAAGTCCTAATATTTTGGTAATTATGTAATTTTTGGAAAAGTTCCAAAATTTTGAGAAAACTAACGAAAAATGACAAAATACCGGCAAAATCTGCGAAACCGGCCAAAAAGGGTTTTTTCGAAGTTCTAACTGGTATTCTGTGCTTTTTTGTAAAAAAAAAAATTAGTTTGGGACTTTTTCGAAATTTGGACTAAAATTTTAGAACTTTTCTGGACATTTCCCGTTTGGTAGCTAGAAAACATGGTGAGTTTTGAGATGCTTTCCTTTCCGACTTTTCAAAGCCATACATGATAATTTCATTCTTCCTTTTTAATTTGGATGTTTTGAGAATGTAAAACGTGTTGACATGTGCTTTTGTTTATGAATTTTTTTTATTCTTGCTTTGAGAGAATAACTTCAACACTTACACTTACACTCACATGTTGTATACCGATTCTTTTTCAATGGTCGGTGTTATGTTATAACAAATGATTATGTTTCACAAATTTAAAGAAATAAAATAAATGATAATAGTTTGAGATTGCAGACTTACTTTTCAATGTAATAAGGTAGACTTTTTAAGGTTTATTTTGGTAGAATTCTCAAATTACAATGTTGCAATAGTAACATATGAAAGTAGGATTTTAGAATAAAAAAACTATGAAATTGGGATAGCTTCCAGATCAGTTGGTTCGTAAAATGCTCACAAAAGATTCTTTTAGCTATCATCAACTTTTTTCAAAAAGTTCATTTCAATGATGATTGGTAATTGTTTTTGTAGGAACTCAAGAAGTTGCTTATTAATTAATGGGTAAGCTACTTACTTCATACTTTTTACATCCTCCTAGGTGGGTGCATTCTTACCATCATCTTTAAGCCCATTGCCTCATTATGTTTGATCATGCATTCATACCTAATTTTTATATATGGATGTTCCATGAATGCTTAAGATGTTGTAATTTTTTACTGAATTGGTATTTTTAGTTCTGCTCGCTGCTATATAAATGCAACTTCTGAGCATATGGTGAATGAGCTTGACATAGATGAAAGAGTCCGTGTAATGAAGTTTTGGGTATGATATAATGTGGAAACCAGGATCATACATAACCTCGAGAGGTCTCACACACTCTACAAGTTCCCTGGTTTTATCTCAGCCCTCTTTGACTCGAGTACGGATCCTATGCTTTTAGCACTACGAGCCCATACTACCATCCACATCCATCCGTACTTTCCTCAAGGATTGCATTGACTTTACCAGGTCCCTTCTACTACTACTTCTTGTTGAACTAATCTCATCATAGGCTTACCTTATGGTAACTCTCCGACCTACTCTCCGCCATCAGTTGCATAAGAAATCCCTGCTAACTTTACCTAACTAGCTCGCGAATAGCATTACATATCACAAAAACTAGATAATTCTTTGAATGAGAGGTCCTACCCTACAACGGTTGGACTGAAACAAGAGCTACGAAATAGGGATAGACCTAACCTTCTGAAATTATTTAGTCCTCACAATACGTAACTTAATGTATTCGTTTACTAATTAGTTAAAGATAACTAAAACTCCTAAAAGCACAAAGTAAGCAACATTTGAGCATTGAGTAAAAAAACCAAGCATATCCTATTCAGGCCATCATATCACTGACTGATCAGTTCTAGAATGAAATTCAATAAGCACATATAGCAGGCACTGAAGGCATCTTCCTGATCCTTAGCCCTAATCTAGCATGCAGTTCTCATACATTTAACAGGCATGTAAGGCATCCTTCCTAGTTCCTCAGCCATAATCTAGCATGCAGTTCTCATAATCATATCATATATCATTACAAACATGTATGGGCATCTTGGGGAAAAACTTAATTGAGCTCGGTCGATTACACGCATCACACACCTTGTTTATAAGGACTTTATATAAAATGAATTTTCTTTTGAATATTTTCATACCAATTCCTTAGTTTGAGTCCAGACACACCCGAGAGTGTGTCTGAATCCCTCAAACCAAGGCTCTGATACCAACTTGTAACATCCTAAAACATAGACCAAAATTTTCATTTTTGATATAACGAATCATAAAACAATTTATAGAAAACATCATCAAGTTACTTTATTTCATAAAAACCATAGACTATATGTATCAAAACCATATCATAGAATAGTAATAATGTCAGAGTACAAATCCCAAGAATCTCCTATGTGGAAATCATGTGTGAGATGCACTGCTACCGTGCCGGCTCCTTTCCCTTCGAAGAAGGACTTGAAACAAAACTGAAAATTGTAAGCAAAAAGATTAGTGAGTTCCCCCATCCTACCACACACCATACAACATACATACAGTCTAACATATCCGGGTGCTAGCCTACCCTTTCTGTCATGTCGACCGGTACCTAGCCTAGCATATTAGGGTGCCAGCTTACCCCTTCTGTCCTTTCAACCGGTACCTAGCCTAGCATATCAGGGTGTTGGCCTACCCCTTCTGTACTTTCGACCGGCACCTCGCCTAGCATATCAAGGTGCTGGCCTACCCCTTCGGTCCTGTCGACTGGTACCGGGGACTATTTCGCCCCTACTCTACCACATAGCATCCTAGTGCATAAACATATAAATCATATACTGCCTTGCTTATCCGGGTTGTAACAATGTGAATTTTCAAAACAACTTTTCATTTTTCAAATAACATATAACTCATTCAATATTCTCAAAACTCAAATTTAACTAATGCCATCATGATAAAACATATCCCAAGATCATAAAATAAATCCTCTGCCAGTGTGTAAGGATCATGCCGGTGCCTTCCCGCGATCATCGCTAATACCTGAAACACATA
Organism: Lactuca saligna; assembly: GCF_052625555.1. Lineage (NCBI taxonomy): Eukaryota > Viridiplantae > Streptophyta > Magnoliopsida > Asterales > Asteraceae > Lactuca > Lactuca saligna. The sequence continues at coordinate 80,335,435 of NC_136418.1, forward strand.
ACACGTAACACTGTAAGCATAAATGCTTAGTGAGTTCCCTAAAATACCACATACAACACATACGCCACTCAAGGCCATAACTTTATGGGATCTTCCGATCCATGTGTCTCAGGTGACTTCTGTCCCAACTCTGGTAGACCTTCCGGCCCTACCTATATGACCTTCCGGTCCTCATCATCTTGACCTTCTGGTCCATAGCATAACACATACATATCACATAGCAACGCATATCACATAATCTGCATAGCATATAAGACCTTCCGATCACACATAGTTACCATTCTAGGTAAAGTATAGTGAGAAGACTTTCCTCTCATGATGTCTAGTAAACCTTCTGGCTTGATAACCTCAATCGAGCCTCCGCCTAACACATAATGTAAACATCTCTAATTAATACTTTCTCCTGACCTCATCTCTAAAGAATGGGTAGAAGACCATTCTACCCCTCCCTGACCTCTCTTGAATTAGTATGACCAAAACCCTAAGGTCAACTAAAGTCAACTCAAGTCAACGGTCAAAATTTGACCAGACCAGTCGAGTGCACTCAAGTGACTCGGCAAGTCCATGCTTGTCCTCTGAATCCTCCTAAGGTGTCACCCAACTCGTCGAGTTACCCTTTCACTCTACGGGTTACCACTGGTCACGAATCGCGGGGCAACCCGACTCGACTCGTCGGGTCCTCTTATGGACTCGACGAGTTTCATCCATGGCCACATTCAAATGACCTTCTGAGGTCAGATCTGTTTCCCCAACATATAGATCTGACCTTCTAACACCCAATAGTCACGTAAAGGTCCAGACTTTATACATATGCAACACACATATAACTCTATATGGTGAAATAACTCTAAAAATGGCATCCTAGATTCATAACTTCAATGGAATTGCATAAATTTGGAAGATTGGGACTCTCTGGACCTCTTAAGCTCCAGATCTAATACTTATTCCACATTGGGACCTCATATGCATCATATACTATCCAAGAAAGGGTAAAGAAAACCCTAGAATCTTGGATTCTTCAGAAAACAGAAGAAAGGGTCAAATTACTTCCTCATAATGGAGATCCCTGCTTAAATGTCTTAGAATGACATCCTCCTTTGGTCCTTCTAGCTGAATCCCTTTTCTTCCTTTGCAAAATCACACCAAAATACTTGATTTCATCATAAGAACTCTCTCTTGGCTCCAATGGCGATTTAGGGTTTTTTTCACAGGAGATATGAGGCGCACCCAAGGTCATAAGTTCCTTTAAATAGGATCAAATCCCCAAAACTTACGGCTTTCTCTGCCCAACACCTACTCGACGAGTCCATACTTAGACTCGTCGATTCCCCTCATTAAACACCCGCTATCAACTCGACATGACTCGGCGAGTCAGACTCAAAACTCGTCGAGTCCCTCCTAAATCCTCAAAATTGCAACACAAACTAACATACCTAAAATCCCGGATGTTACACGGGTGTGTGGCATACCCCTTCGGCGCTATCGACTAGTACTAAGGTCTATCCTACCCCCTACCACTATCACATATGTAACATCCCGAGTTCAAGGGAGCAAAGTTCAGGGTTTGAAGTGAAAATATGAATGATCAACTTGGCGAGTTGATGGGAAGACTCGGTGAGGAGGGTCGCGATTCTGGTCGCGTGTCTAGTGGCCAACTCGGCGAGTTGGTGGCTGGTTGATAAATAGATTTCCTTGGGTAAGGAAAGAGAAAGGTAGGTAACTTCGGGAGGAGTGTTGGTTCACGGAAGTGAAAGCAGTAGAGAAAATGGATGATTAAGAGTAGGGTGGTTGAACACTGTGTCTGTGCCAGTGGTATGGAAGTGCATCCGGGTTGGGTGTTTGTTAAGGTTGCGGAAGAATCTCCGGTGGTTTAGAACCAGAGGATTTTGGAAGAAATGCAAGGATAGAGCCTTGGATTTAAGTATGGTTGTGATTAGGAGGTTATGTATATATTGGTAATTCATCCTGGGGATGTTTGATGGTATCGTCAGTATGTCGGGTTTTTCCAACCTGAGGATGTAGAACAGGCTCATCATGTGTATGCGATTGCAGAGGAGAGCTCAGGAGAGAGTTGTTCAGGAGCTGAAGGATGGGTCATCCTATCAGCACGGAAAGAAAAGAGTTGGATTCGGACTGAAAGCGGGATGAGTCCCGAAAGTGAATTTGATAAAGGTTATGCTAACCAAGGAAAGGGATATCATTTTGGTATCGGGTCAGGACCCGGTGGTCCAGGGTGATGTCTAGCTGTGTAAGGGTCAAGCGATCATTGTGGATTGGAGCGAGTGAAGTATCATGGAGTGGTACTCGGTTGATAAGTGTGGGTATCACAGGATGAGGCGGTGGTCAGGACACCGCAGGGGAAGAGTTAGGTTGTGGGTATCGGTGGTAGTGTTTTGAAGAACCTGGTTTGGTTAATGCCAGGTGGTGCATTGCGAGAGTAGTTTCTGGAGTTTTGTTGCTGCAGACTTCGAGGATGAAGCCAAATTTAAGTGAGGGGAGAATTGTAACATCCCGTGTTCAAGGGTGCAAAGTTCGGGGTTTAAAGTGAAAATGTGAATGATCAACTCGGCGAGTCCATGGGTAGACTCGGTGAGTAGGGTCACAATTCTGGTCGCGTGTCTAGTGGCCAACTCGGCGAGTCGGTGGCTGGACTCGATGAGTTGGTGCTGTGTGGAGAAAACCCTAATCCCAGGGATTTAGCCCCATATAAAGAACATAATACCCTCTCCCTAGCCTGTTTTCTCTCCCTTGAAGTCCAGAAATGTAACAACGCAAATTTTCAAACAAAATTTTCATTTCAAATAAAGTGATTTTATTCAAACTAATATAATTATTCCAAGTTTTATGTCAAAATACAATCATAAAATTCCCAAGATCTCAAAATATCAAACAGTGTGTACGCATCACGCCGTCGCCTTCCCACGGTCCTCGCTAGTACCTGAAACACATACATAACAACTGTAAGCATAAATGCTTAGTGAGTTCCCCAGTATACTACTTACACATATACGCCTTTCCAGGCCCTGACCTTACGGTCCACAACACCACGCCTTCCGGCCTGTAATATAATCGCCTTCCGGCCCATAACATATTCGCCTTCCGGCCCATAACATATTGCCTTCCGGCCCATGAACATACACAACACATAATACAATTAACTTACCACATATAGCACATATATCACATATCATATCCGACCTTTCGGTCACACAGTCAAACCCTTCCGGGTATAGTATAGTGAGAAGACTCACCTTGTGAATATCGAAAGCTAGAAAATCCCGAAATCACTCATGCTCGATCCGCCGAGCTACAGACTCCCTATAATATCATATATCTCTTATTAGCACTTTTATCTTTCATGAGAACTGACCCTAAGAAATCACATGTAGGTCAACTCTGTCAATGGTCAACGGTCAACGGTCAATTTGACCGGACTCGGCGAGTGCTATGGCGACTCGGTGAGTCTAGACGTCCTCACCAATTCCCTGATGTTCCCTTCCTACTCGTCGAGTATCTCCCTTGACTCGACGAGTTCCTCGTGGAAGAATCGCGGGGCCACCCCGACTCGACTCGCCGAGTCTGAAGAACAGCTCGACGAGTCCCAGTTATTCTCCAAGCTACTCGCCGAGTCTGTTCATTGGACTCGGCGAGTCCATGCCATGCAGTCGACCAAACTGCTTCCTAAGGTAAGAATTGTTCCGACCAATCATAGGTTTGGTCCTCTTAGACTGGTCCATCACGTAAGGTCTTTGTTTAGGAGTTAATGATACACCCCAAGACTTATAATTTACATGTTGACCTAAGGCATAAGGATTTCAATCCAAAACCTTCATCAATTCCCGGAATGCACAGTCATGGGACATTCTGGACCTCCAAAGGTCCCAACACTGGGTTACAATCGTTTGGGGGACTAGGGTAACATTCAATCTATCTACAAAAGGGTTCCATAAACTCTAATCCTCTAAACACATCACCATAGCAGAGCATACTCGAATTCTTACCTGAATGATGTACTCTCCGTGTCCCCAATCCTCAGAACGTGATTCCCCTGCTGTTCCTTTAGCCAAGCCCTTCTCTTCCTTGCATAATAATTCCTTCAAAATCACTAATGGCCTTTAACCTTGTTCTAGATGCACACAATCGATTTAGGGTTCTTCTCAGAAGGCTAAAACGAACAATGACGGCCAATAAGTCCCTTTTATACATCCCAAATCTGAACGGCTAGGGTTTTCGCTAAACAGCACAGATTCACCGAGTCCATATATGGACTCGTCGAGTCCAGTCGCGAACCCGCGACCAGGTCTGCGATCCTATTCGGCGAGTCTGGCTCCAACTCGCCAAGTCCCCTCTTAAAACACCCCAAAACCACAATTTAACAATACCTGAGATTCCGGGCTGTTACAAGAAACCCTAATATTCGTTGTGAGAGAATTAGAGAACATTTGGATCTTGAAGGAGTGTTTGTTGAAGAGATCTTTGAAGATTAAGAGGCTTGGAGTAAGGGTCTTTTCAAGGTTTTGACTTATTCTTTTGTTGGATCCTTCTTTTGAGGTAATGATTCGTTGCTTGAGCTGTTATCCATCTAGATCTATCATTTGTGGGATTTTTGGGTGTATATCTAGTGCTATCTTGAGTTTGGAGGTTAGATCTGAGGTTGCTACCTCAGATTTAGAATGGTGATGATCCAAAAGAGCATAAAGTCCCTGTTCAAGAGTTGTTGATGAAGTCTTTTAGCCCCAAACCTTATCCAAAGAGTGTATTATGCTTAGATCTCCTTGAATTCATGTAAAGTTTGCCACTTTACGTGATGGATGGCTTGTATAAGAGTAGATCTATGGATTGGAGACCATGCATGGCTTGGAAAGCCTCTGTATGGTTTAAGAGCTAGTGTACTCGGTGAGTCACATGGGTGTACTCGGCGAGTTGCATGAAGATAGGAAGAAACTCAGCGAGTTGGAAGAACAACTCGGTGAGTTGGTTGAAGATAGCCTTGGACTCGGTGAGTCTGGTCTTGAGGTCCTAACCTTTTCTGGTTAAGCTGAGAATCGGTGAGTCAAGGGATGACTCATTGAGTTGAGTACGGTTTGGCTAAGAGTTGTGGGACTTGGCGAGTCTTGGGGCGACTCGGCGAGTTGAGTCGTGTTATGAGAGTTTCAGAGCATCGGGACTCGACGAGTCAGCGGGTTGACTTGGCGAGTAGAGTCAGTCAGGAGGGTTGGCTTTGACTGAGGACTATGACTTTGACCAAGAGTTGACCAGTTGACTTCCAGGGGTATTTTGGTTGTTATTGGTATTTATTGGTTTCGGTGATTCAGTGGTGGAGTTCGTGATGGTGGCCGGAGCAGCGTGATCTTGTTCTTCTATCGGCAGTAGCAAGTGAGTCTTCTCACAATTCGTTACCTTGAGTGGTAGTTATGTGTGACCGGAGGGTCTTATGTGCTTACATTGAGTATTATATTATATGTGATATGCTATGCGTCATGTCTTTGTGATTTATGCTACGCGGAGTTTATAGTCCGGACCGGAGGGTCCAACGTTATAGACCGGACCGGAGGGTCCAACGATATGGAACTGGAGGGTTCCGCTGAGACACATCGACTGGAGGGTTATATTATTGCCTTGAGTGGCATATGTGTTGAATGTGGTATTTTGGGGAACTCACTAAGCTTTGTGCTTACAGTGTTTTGTGTTATATATTTAAGGTTTTCTCAAGATCACCTAATGGCACCGGCTCGATTGTACACACCAGGGGAAGAATTTATTTTGAGGATCCTGGTTTATTAACTGATTGAACAAAAGATTCGTGTTTTGTAATTAAAACAAAAAGCAGATTTTTTTTATGAAGAGTGTTAAAGAGATAAACTACTTTAAATGGAAATTTTGTTTCGAAAATTTCGGTGTTACAAGTTGGTATCAGAGCCTTGGTTTGAGGGATTCGGATGCACTTTCGGGTAAATCTCGACTCAAATTGATGAAGTAAGAAAAGTTTTCAAAAAAATGATTTTCTAAAGGTGAATAAGAGTTCAAAGAGAAAGAGAGAAAGAGCAGTGTGTACAATCAGCCTAAGCCCGAACGGTGATTTCCCAATATACCCTTACTTTTGTGTTATGAGATATTTATGATACATTTATAAGATATTATGCATGCTAGGGATAGGCTAGGTATTTCATATCTTAGGACTAGAGTGGCCTGATTTGTGATGCCTTAGTCTAGGAGTTGCTGTTATATGTGATGTGCTTTTGAGTATAAGTGAGAGTATTCAGTTGGAATCCTTTTAGGGGATTTGAGTAGAGGAGTAATCTAGAAGAGACGCCTAGATGAGTATTGTGGTGTTTATAGAAGAATAGTTAGAACCCGCAAGGGGCAGAGTTGCAGAGTTTGGTGGTACCTTGAGAATGAGTAGAGCAAGCTGAGTTATCATCCAAAGTGAGCTCTATGTATTCTTCGATGCCCGAATGCTGCTTGGTTTGTGCTTTGTGGAACTCTCGATGATGGGAGTCAGCTACCAAGTGAATATGACGATATTCAGGAGGTAGTTGACTGGCATCATTAGGAGCTCTTCAGCAGCTGATGGCGGAGAAGTGGGAGTGACCTTAGCCAGATGAGTATGCTGGTGGAGTAGAGCATTTCGCTGAGGAGCGAGCATGCGTGGCAGAATTGGTGAACGAGAAGGTTGAGCAGCTACTTAGGAGCTCTGGGACAGTCCGTGTGGAAAGTATGGGTAGATGTGGCAGGTAGTATGGGCCCGTACTACCGAAAGCAGAGAACCCATACTCGATACAGGGAGTATTCTGAAGGTTCTAAGTAGCATATTATGGAGTGATGTCATGGTTCGAGTACCATACATCGTAGCAGATATAGGAGTGATGTCATGGTTCGAGTACCATACATCGTAGCAAATCGAGGAATGATGTCATGGTTCGAGTACCATACATCGTATCAGATTGAGAAGAGATGTCAGGGGCTGAGTACCATGGTTCTTAGCAATTGATGCTTGTGATTCTCCGGTTTTCCGATCAGGATTGATTGGTGGAGTTTGGACGCGATGGAGTTTTAGGCCTGAGGGCCATGATTGAGTCCGTAGAGGCATCCCTTGAGAGGGAGGTCGGGAACATTTCAGAGTATTATTGGTAAGATGTTAGATGTAGTCGCAAGACTCAGGGATTTGTAGAGAAGGCATTTATGGGGGATTGCAGCCTGAGTGAGCGATCAGTTAATAGAGGAGATGTCACCTTCTGTAACATGATGGGTGCTATTTATGTTTCTGTGGGAAACAGGAGAAACGTGAGATTTCAGTTTTGGGGTATAGGAGTAAAACCCTGCGGATTGACACTGATGTCGATTTTCCACCAGTATAACATGCAACAGGTCTACCGCGGGGAAATGAGTCCATGAGCAGGTAGTCAGTGGGGAATGAGATGGTCAAGGACCATATTACACCCTAGTTGGGTATAATAGGGCGTGTGGTAGCGGTATCAGCGGGTAATCCAGACGAGTATATCAGAGCGGTGGCTATTCTGTCTATGATGGGTATTGAGTATGCTGGTGGAGTCCCTATTCTCGTGATGACTCATGTGTTGGGATGGGAGTTGAGAAGTCGAGGATGAGGAGTATGATGATTTATTGTTTCAATCTAATAGTCAGTGATAGTATTGGACGGTTGAAATGATCGGTATTCGGATGGTATGATGCTTTGAACGGCTTGAGGCAGTCGTGATGAGAAATTCCTGAGGATTTCTTCAGAGATTTCGGGTATTTGAGGTTGCTTGATCTCTTTAAAGGAGATTATCAGGCGTTGCGTAGCACCTTCCAAGGGCAGGTGTGATATTACTAGTGGAAACATTCTGTGGGATGGTGTGTGCGTCAATTGGTGATGGTTCGAACCCTAAGTGGGGGAGAACCGGGTATTTTATTGATGGAACTAGAGATTTGTGCAAGAGAGGGTAGGGGTTGGATACAAAAATTTTCAGCTCGAATTCATGAGGGCGGGGTCATTGGTGATCAAAGAAAGGTGCAGAGCGAGATAATGCATGTGGTATGTATCTGAGAAAGGATGGGTGTCTCCTCGGTAGTTGGCCAATGGTCAGGAATTCGATGGTGGCCAAGGCCGTTTCAAAGGGAAGACTCGTATCGATGGTATGGGAAGTCGAGGACTTCTGGGTCGTAGTATGGATTATTTATGCCTTTTAGGGTGGATAGAATATTATCAAGCAGCCAACTCCCGGGCCGGTATGTGTATACTTGATTGGATTTTGAGCAGTAGGGGAAAGGGTTTTAGAGGATCATCAGCGTGTTGTGTAGCGTTAGCGCCTTCTTTGTATTCCAATTGAGTTTTTGAATACACTGAAGTTGCGCATTGGGTAAAATGAGGAATTATTTATGGAGTTTAGAGGAAATGTCTTGTTGTATCTATATGGTGCTGGGAGTAGGAGATCAGTGGTTAAGGCAGGACATCACGATGTTCTGTAACGTTGTTCCATGGTGACCGAGTATAATGTTCCGATTTCGGAGTTATTTAGAATCTTGAGTTGGGACGACTAGTGGTGTATCATGTATTTTCAGTTCCAGTGGGAGCCCTTCGGGTATTAGCATCAAGAGGGATTATTTAAGAAAGTGGATCTCCGCAGAGGTAGGTATTTTGTTATAGCGGTTGCCACCAGAGTCTGTGATGCATATGTGGGGCAAGTGTGTGTAGCTATCTATGATAGTCTATGGAGCATGAGGTAGTGGGCATAGTGTGTCGTTGGGATGAGAACGAGAGTATGGGGTGTTGTGATGCTACGGGGAGCCGTAGTACTCACAAGTCAGAGAGAGGGAGTTGTGGTACTATAGGGAGCCGTAGTACTCACTAGTCAGAGGCTGTTGTGTTATTGCGAGGAGTCGTAATACTTACTAGATGGAAATAGAGTGTGATGTTGGAATGTACCCCGATCAGGGTATGATGTAGAAGAGTTTTAGGCTTGAGTAGACTTAGTATAGAGTGTTTGGAGTCTAGTGGTTGAACCAAGGGCGGAACTGGAGGTCAGAGTTGACTCGATCCTAGGTTGGATTGTATTTTTCGTATAAGGGAAAGACAATTTCGTGACTTGTGAGTCACTGGGCCGAGATAGTGGTCACGGGGAGGAAGCTAGTTAGATATTTTGAATCATGTTATAGATGATCTTTGGAGGTTCAGCTGTGGAGTCAAAAGCTGACCTGATACTCAGTATCGTAGTGGGATATGAGAAATGAGCTAGAGTTTATCATGGTGATGTCTGAAGACACTTCAGGGCGAGCGGACGATTCAAACGCTCGAGGACATGCTTCGGGCATGTGTATTAGATTTCGGAGGGAGTTGGGGCATGAAATTACTCTTGATTGAGTTTTCCTATACAACAGGTGTCGGACCCCCATTTGCTGGGAAGAGGTGGTGCATGGACCTGAGAGTCCTTGCGACCAGATTCAGAGCATGTACGATTCATGGAGTAGCGGTTACTCTACGAGGGATAGTGTAGAGTGGGGTGTGAGCACCATAGCACTTGTCTGAAGTGGCAAGGATGACAAGTAGATTTCCTTGGGTAACAAAAGAGAAAGGTAGGTAACTCCGGGAGGAGTGTTGGTTCACGGAAGTGAAAGCAGTAGAGAAAATGGATGATTAAGAGTAGGGTGGTTGAACACTGTGTCTGTGCGAGTAGTATGGAAGTGCATCCGGGTTGGGTGTTTGTTGAGGTTGCGGAAGAATCTCCGGTGGTTTAGAACCAGAGGATTTCGGAAGAAATGCAAGGATAGAGCCTTGGATTTAAGTATGGTGGTGATTAGGAGGTTATGTATATATTGGTAATTCATCCTGGGGATGTTTGATGGTATTGTTAGTATGTCGGGTTTTTCCAACTCGAGGATGTAGAACAGGCTCAACATGTGTATGCGATTGCAGAGGAGAGCTCAGGAGAGAGTTGTTCAGGAGCTGAAGGATGGGTCATCCTGTCAGCACAGAAAGAAAAGAGTTGGATTCGGATTGAAAGCGGGATGAGTCCCGCGAGTGAATTCGATAAAGGTTATGCAAATCAACGAAAGGGATAGCATTTTGGTACCGGGTCAGGACCCGGTGGTCCAGGGTGATGTCTAGCTGTGTAAGGGTTAAGCACCTCTTCCTAGCCTCTTTTCTCTCCCTTGAAGTCCAGAAACCCTAATATTCGTTGTGAGAGAATTACAGAACATTTGGATCTTGAAGGAGTGTTTGTTGAAGAGATCTTTGAAGATTAAGAGGCTTGGAGCAAGGGGCTTTTCAAGGTTTTGACTTATTCTTCTGTTGGATCCTTCTTTTGAGGTAATGATTCGTTGCTTGAGCTGTTATCCATCTAGATCTATCATTTGTGGGATTTTTGGGTGTATATCTAGTGCTAACTTGAGTTTGGAGGTTAGATCTGAGGTTGCTACCTCAGATCTAGAATGGTGATGATCCAAAAGAGCATAAAGTCCCTGTTCAAGAGCTGTTGATGAAGTATTTTAGCCCCAAACCTTAGCCCAATAGTGTATTATGCTTAGATCTCCTTGGATTCACGTAGAGTTTGCCACTTTACGTGATGGATGGCTTGTATAAGAGTAGATCTATGGGTTGGAGACCCTGCATGGCTTGGAAAGCCTCTGTATGGGTTAAGAGCTAGTGGTACTCGGTGAGTCACATGGGTGTACTCGACGAGTTGCATGAAGATAGGAAGAAACTCAGCGAGTTGGAAGAACAACTCGGCGAGTTGGTTGAAGATAGCCTTGGACTCGGCGAGTCTATTCTCGGACTCAGCGAGTCTGGTCTTGAAGTCCTAACCTTTTCTGGTTAAGCTGAGAATCAGTGAGTAAAGGGATGACTCAGTGAGTTGAGTACGGTTTGGCTCAGAGTTGTGGGACTTGGCGACTCTTGGGGCGACTCGGAAAGTTGAGTCATGTTATGGGAGTTTCAGAGCATGGGGACTCGACGAGTCAGCTGGTTGACTCGGCGAGTAGAGTCAGTTAGGTTGGTTGGCTTTGACTGAGGACTTTGACTTTGACCAAGAGTTGACCAGTTGACTTCCAGGGGTATTTTGGTTGTTATTGGTATTTATTGGTTTTAGTGATTCAGTGGTGGAGTTCATGACGGTGTTCGGAGCAGCGTGATATTGTTCTTCCGTCGGCAGTAGCAAGTCAGTCTTCTCACTATACGTTACCTTGAGTGGTAGTTATGAGTGATCGGAGGGTCTTATGTGCTTACATTGAGTATTATGTTATATGTGATATGCTATGCATCATGTCTTTGTGATTTATGCTATGCGGAGTTTATAGACCAGACCGGAGGGTCCAACGATATAGACTGGACCGGGGGGTCCAACGATACAGATAGGACCGGAGGGTCCAACGATACGTAACTGTAGGGTTCCGCTAAGACACACCGACCGGAGGGTTATATTGTAGCCTTGAGTGGCGTATGTGTTGAATGTGGTATTTTGGGGAACTCACTAAGCTTCGTGCTTACAGTGTTTTGTGTTATATGTTTCAGGTTTTCTCAGGATCATGTGACAACACCGACTCGATTGTACACACCAGAGGATGAGTTTGTTTTGATGATCCTGGTTTATTAATTGATTGAACAAAAGAGTCATGTATTGTAATTAAAACAAAAAGGAGATTTTTTTTTATGAAAAGTGTTAAAGAGATAAACTATTTTAATTGAAAATTTTGTTTCGAAAATTTCGGTGTTACAACATAACATCATAGCATACTAGCACATAAAGCATAACAGGTAGTGACATACCATATAATTATCACAAAGAAAATCATCTCTACTATAACTCTTACTAGTAGGCCGACATTGGTGCCTTCGACCCACTTCTAGTGGAAGGTAACTCACCTCAATGTCGTGCACTAGCTGAACTGTCATCGACTCTAGAGTCAACTCTCCTCAAACTCCTACACATAAAATATCTTTTAATTACTCTTTCATACTCATAACCCCATTAAGGGTCAACTCTGGTCAATGGTTAAGTTCAAAGGTCAACTCGTTGGTCTAAGTCAACCTTTTGGTTGACTAAACTCGTCGAGTTGGTCCATCATCTCTTCGAGTTCCTGGGTCCATAAAACTTTGGGGACTCGATCCTACTTGTCGAGTTCTTCCATGAACTCATCAAATTCCCCTTCATACAAGCCAGGGCATTTCACTCACAACTCATCGATTTCATCCTTGAACTTGTCGAGATCCTCTTCATATCAATTGGGACATTTTGTTCTCAACTCGCCAAGTTCATCCTTGAACTCCTCGAGTGCCTCTTCATATCAGTCGGCACATTTTTCTCTTAACTCGCCGAGTTCATCCTTGGGCCCATCGAGTTCTTTGATCTTCAAGTCCATAAGCACGCCCAACTCGTTGTGTCATCTTCTAGACTCAACGAGTTTGCTCAGTAACAAAAAAGGTTGGGGGACTACGGCCTAACTCGCCGAGTCGTATGGACGAATCGTTGAGTCCCCCAAAGTCCAAATCTATCTAGTTGTTTCTAGTTGGATTCAAGGCTTCCAAACCATAGATATGGCCTCCTAGGGTCAATATAACATGTAAACTTACAAACTTTATGTTTATGCATGGTGTTATGAATCTAACAACACCAAAACCAAGCTCCTAAAGAGACCTAAGTCATGGAGAAGGGCCAAGACTTAATAAGCTGGCAACTTTAAGTCTTATAGGTCCTAACTCAAAAACATGCTTGCACCCATGAATGGTTCTAAAATGGGCTTCTTAAAGCCCTAACTACTTCCATGAAGAGATTTGGTAAATGAATAGCCCATGTACAGACTTTGTACCTCTACTGAATCAGAAATGCATCACAAACTTTGGATCTACTTGCCTCCTCTTGAATCCCCAAGCTTCCTCTTCCTTCTCAAGCTTCAAAATCACCAAGAACACACAACAATGGCTCAAGAACACTCAAAATGGATTAGGGTTTCATGAATAAGGCTTGGAGGTGATGGAGGCTGAAGTTGAGGCTAGTTAAAGTGTTTAAATAGGGTGCAAGCCATGAAAATTAAGGTTTCACTCTGGCAGCCCTGCTCGTCGATTCGAGGCTCTCGACTTATCCAGTTTGCTTCAATTCCCACGTCCAGTCATTCATTCCTACTTGCAAGTCTGGGGCCTCCGACTCATCGAGTCCCTTTGCAAAAATGAATGTTTTAATTTAAAATACACACCAGGATCCTCGCGTTACAACTTGATTGTGGTTCTTAACTTCATGTAAATAGTATTGTTCCCTTTTTATCCAACCTTACCAACTTGTTATTAAAACTTAAAATTATTATCTTATTCTTAGGCATTTAAAGCAACACATGCTTCATAAATCTGGGTATTAAACTAGTTATATCTAGTGGTTTTTAACTTGTTTCAATATCTCTATACTCTATCTATAATTCTTTTACTACATGTTTCAGTATGTTTGTATGTAATTATGTTACTGTATGTGTGTATGTTAACCTATGCATATTTAAGTTTGTAAATTTCAAAATACGGAAGTCTTTAAGAAGAAAGTAGAAAGGTTCGCATCAGTTCTTAACTTTTCTTTGATGTAATTCTGTTACATTATTTATTATGTAAGTCTTTAATGTGATTCTGCATTTCCAAATTCCAACAGCTATCATGGATGGTAACTTAGGATCATAACCTACAACCACATGTGCACCTTCAAACACAAGTAGAATTAGAAAAAAATGTTTATGGGGGCTAGAACTGATGTTAGTTGGTAGCATGGTAATGATTTGGGTGATCATCGAAGGATACAAAGGGTGTAGTGAAATTTTTGTAATTTTATATGCACCGGTTAGATTTTTAGATTCAAGCATCACATAGTCCGCACACATAGTAATGTCTCAGCTAGGTTCCATGAAAATGTTAGACTCGAAATTTCTCATTTGTTGGAAAACATGATAGAACAACAAAGAAACAAGAGGTACTTTTTCAACCAGTAAAGATGATGAGGACTATGAGATGAATTTGAGAGGAAATAATTTACGAAGTTTTGTTAAAAAAAGGTAAATTCAAAATACATTGAATAACGATTTTAACAATTTTAACAATTTTCCATCAGATTGCGAGGTTTTTCTACACAAGTGTCATCCAGTTTAACTGTGTTAAAAATACTAAGTTTCAGAAAATGATTGAAATGGTCGGTAATTTGGGAAAGGTCTTAATCCTACTTCTTACCATGAAATACGGGCTTTATTGCCGAAAAAGGAAGTTGATACACAAACTCATTACTGGAGGATTACAAAAGGGAATGGAAGAAGATCGGTTTCACTCTAATGAGTGATGGATGGAGTGATAGAAAAAATCGCTCAGTATGTAATTTCTTATAAACAATCCCAGAGGGACTATCTTTTTAGCATCAATTGACACATCAAACATTATGAAGAGAAAGGATCAAGTATTCGTAATTTTAGATGAATTTGTTGAAAAAATAAGGGAGGAAAATGGTGTTTAGGTTGTGACAGATAGTGCAACTAATTATAACGCTATTGGACAGATGTTTAGGAGTGCCTCACATCGGGATGTTACATAATTTTTTGAAATCCATATTGCATTTTTGTCCCAAAGTTCAAGAAATGTATGCAAAAGGGCCTTAATGGCATTTTTGTAATTTTCGCCTTGGGAGTACGCCATGCGTACGTGGTGTTATCAGTGTATGTTGGGCGTAATTTACAAATAAGAAGACCCTAATTTTTAGGGATTGGCTATTATTTAAGCACTTTTATAGCCTCATTTCATTCGCCTTATCAACCTCCACCCTCTCATGCGTGTTTGCAACCCTAGTATCCTCTCGAGGAGCCTTTTTTAAGCTTATGTGTGGGTTTTGGTGCTCTTGAAGAAGAATGAAGGAAGAGTAGACCACCTTGAAGGAGTGAAGCTCTCTAGATCTAGGATCACAACACCTTTTGGCACCATTTTGAGGTATCAAGTTCTGAACTTGGTGTAGTTTCTTGTAGATCTTTTATTGAGTTAGTTTTAGGTTCTTTTTGTCCCAAATGTTGTGTTTCATGAACAAAGCATGTTCTCGACCAATTAAGCTGTCCTTTCATACCCTTAGGAGGCTCTTGAGTCATAAAAATGGGTTTCAAATGGTTGGTTTTGCTCTATGCATCTTGTAGAATGTTTTAATGGATTAAGAAGTTTAGATAAGCACTTATTGTGCATGTAAAGTCATAAAGTTGAAAATTTTATGACTCTAGAGTGTACTTTAGCCTTAGATCTAAAATATGGACGTAAGTGCTTAATCTATTAAGCACTTAATGAGTTTTGAAGTTCCTGGGAATACGCCCTGTGTACTTGGAGTATGCCATGCATACGAGGTCAACCACCCTGCTGGTGGTCAACATGCGAGGATGGAGTACACCTAACGTACCTTCGGAGTACCCCCCCGTTTACTCGCACCAATTCAATTCGGTTGAGTTGACTTGGTTGGGTTGACCCGATTGGATTGACTCAGTTGACTTAGTTGGTTTTACCAATTGACTTTGACTTTGACAAAGTTTGACCTTAAGGGTATTTTGGGTATTTGGGATTCTAAATGAGATTCGTCATTTGGTTGGAATTGGAGGCAGTTGGAGTTGAGACCTCATCAGTTGTTGTCCAGTTTGCAAGATGAGTTTTCCTCACTATATTTGCAGGTCGAAGGCACCAAGGCCGGCCCATTGGTTTGATATCCTGATATTCACTGATATAGTGAGTATGGAATAGCTCTGCATGTTTATGCTAGTCTGGTAGATCTATAGGACTACTTGTGTTTCTATATGCATGATTATATGTATGCATTATTATCTGTTATATGTCAACATATTGTAAGGGGTTGAGGTTGTACTACTACACACGGTAGCCAACAAACCTTGGAGAATTCCAGATATGAGTTGAGGATCGGGTAGGACATTACGGGCTCATATTGAGGGCTCACAAGCATTCCAGATACGAGTTGAGGACCATGTCGTATGCCAGAATCGTACTGAGGGCTTGATGGTATTTTAGTCCGAGGACTGATCTGGTCAGGGAGCAAGCCAGACATAAGCTGTGGGCCCCGAGGGCAAGCCAGATTTATGCTGTGGGCTTAGGGTAATCCAATATTTTAGCTGTGGACCCATTGCATGTTGCTATTGTATATGTTATTTGGTTATGTGGTGGTATCTTTGGGGAACTCATTAAGAGTTTGCTTACAGTTGTGGGTTATGTTTCTGGAACTTCGGATGACCGTGGGAAGGCGAATGCATGACCATACACATCCTCTTGTTATGATCTATAATTTTGGGAAACTCTGATGTTGGAAATGTTTTGAAAACTATTTTGTAAATACTCTATGGTTTTGGGTTGTATTTAAAAAGTTTAAATTTATCATGATTTTTATGGATGTTACAAGTTTGTATCAGAGCCTTGGTTTGAGTGACTTTGAGGAACACTCGTGTGAATCCAGTCTTAAACTAAGGAAAAAGCTTTTAAAAGTGATTTTCAAATTTTTTTCAAAATAATTAAAGAGAATGTGATGTGTACGATCAACCAGAGCCAGTAAGTAGACACCAAATTACCATAACGTTATTTGATCTTGTGATATGTTAGAACAACATGCTAGAGATAGGCTATGGATCTTCAGGAATTGCATAATAGAATTATCTAGTTATATGATGTCTGATAGACTACGGTTCTTCCTTATATGAAATTGACATCATTACTATAGTTGCTTAGTGTATGTATCATAGTTATACATAACTAAGATTCTATAGCCTAAGAATGTTTGCTTTGGCCTTATTTTCTGTTCTTGTTTGATGAAGGGCTTAGGGTAGGATCAGATAGTCGACTGTTTATAGGGTCCAATGTTATGTATGATTAGCATACACGAGTGTTGCATGGTTGGTGGAAATTTCATGGATGAGTTGTGTGGGCTCAGCCGGCCAGTTTCTTGATGTTTAGCCTTCCTCTAGGGAGTGAGGTTTGAGTGTATACATTTTCTAGTATGTAATATTAGGGTTTTTGTGATGATCCTTGAGACAAATACGGGTAGGTGTGGAAGGTTGTATGGGCCCGTACTACTGTAAGCACATGACTCGTATGCGTAATAGGGAAGTCACAACACCTAGGGCTTTCTTGGGAGTTGGTTCCCTTTGTATGATTTGCATGTATCTGATATCTACCTAGTTTATATTCAGTATGGTGATGACGCGACAATCTGAGGTAGGATCGGGATCGGGATCAGGCACAAGTGGCCTGAATGGGCCGATTGTGTCCAATGATAGGATTAGAGAGATCCTTCAGGAGGAGGTTGTTGCTCACTTTTGATCATAGTTTCCATAGATGTTTGGGTTTATTAAGACCGCCATGGTGGAGTACTTTGATGATTGATACGCTGCGCTCTCTGAGGATGCTGCTACTGTAGCCACCACAATCGTTGCCGCTGCTGGGGTTGGTACTGGGAGGGTCTTCCACTATCGGTACTTTGTGTGAAAACCGTCAAATTCGAATCACAGTCAAATTCAACAAGTGAAAGTCAAAGTCAAGTCACCATGTCAAACCGGTCAATCTTATATAGTACTTGTATGATTAAAAGTTATTCTATGAAAATGTACATTTGTAAGTCAAGAATTCGAGGGTCTCGGTGAATCTTGGTGTTTATCAATGTGAAACCCTAAGAAGGGAGTTAAACGCATCAAAACACGACTATGGACCCTTTTGGGGACTTAAAACAATCATAAACGAAGTCTAACGGGGTTCACGGACCTTGCATTGCAAGATTATTCGATGATAATGGCTAAAAATAAATCTCTCACAAATCTCTCTCAAACTTGTTATAGTCAACCGGGTCATCCCGACCCTTAAGTTGACCAAAAACTGCTCGAATCGTTGAGTTATATCGAAAAACAGCTAATTAGGACCGAAACTCCTCTTAGGAGCCGAACCTCTTAGGAGCTGAACTTGTCAGAAGCAAACCTCCCATTCTCGGACCAAACATGCATCAGAACCGAAACCCTCTAAGCCGAAATGAACCGAGGGTTCGGTCTATTTCGGTTCCCCAGCTTTGGTCCTTCTTTTTCCCTTCTCTCGATTCACATCCTCTTAGAGCCGGACCTTGCAGGTTTGGTCCCTATTGTCTGGTTTTCGACCATATTCGCTTCCTAAGTCCGTTTTTGACAGGGATTTTTCACCAAATTCATATTTTCACCATTTTAAACCCCCAAAACTCATATTTTATTTATTTCTCAAGGATTTATTAATCAAAAATCGTTATTTTATATTAAGAGGATATTTACCCCACTAGTGGGTCAAGTGTGCCCACTTGCCTTCCATGTGTCATCCTCTCATTAGTCCAACCTTATCCACATCACACAAACCAATGCACACATCACTTCAAACTCACAAGTTTCTCCAGCAACCTTCTATATTAAGAAATCCCTGGAGGATTTCTTGATTTATTTGTTCATTTCAAACATACACACTCCTCATATCACCTCAAGAAAGCTTCTTTCCACCACCTCGTGCAAGTGTTCTTGAGTTTCTACTGTACTTTTTGGTAAGTATTCCATCCAAACTCAAGTTTTATTCCATAATTTCGTAACACGCTTGGATCATTGACTCATATCTTAATGCCAAAAATCGTTCTTAGGATCATCCAAACTTTCACGTGTTCATCAAGTGTTCTTGACTTGATACTCCTCGCCAAGAATCACTCAAGGTGAGTTCATACCCCTACATTTTCTAGTTTTCTTTAGTTTTGAAGGCGGGGGGGGGGGGGGGGGAGGGGATACAAGTTAAAACACCAAAATATATTTGAAACTTAACTTGACAGCTTACAACAAAAAGTTGTGACCTGTTCACGAACTGTTTTACCCAACTTAAACTTAATTTCAAAACTGTTCAATACGAAAATAGTTCAGGTTTATACCTTTAAAATGAATACTTGCACATATCCATAACAGTTTTCTACAATTTTTTGTGATTTTTACAAAACTGCCTATCACTGCAGCAACGAAATCGAACCGGCTTGTGGAAATGAACATTTTCACACTGGCTTCAGGCCACCAAAAAATTATAAGAAAATTTGTGAACATAGTATACTCTTTAACTCTTCGAGTTTACGGATTTAGTTTTAGACTTACGATAATTTTTCTATAAATAATGTAAAACAGTGACAGTTAAGAGTTAACTTGTTAAAACGAGTCTCAGAGTTATTCACACCTAGTAACATGTTGGGCAAGGTGTGGAAGATTTTATACTTAGCATTTTCAATATCATTTTATTGAAAGATAAGGACATGCATAACAAGGTTTCATTTACAACATAAAACTATAATAGGTATAGTTTGGACGCCTCATTTAACAAATAAATGGTAATACAATCGAGTTATAAAGCGAGTATTTTATTACAAACTACGTGAACATGTTAATGAATAAATTTGTGAGACATTCATCTTCGGAGTAGTCTTTAGTACAATAGAAAAGTTCTGTAGTTATAGCCAGAATCTCTTGTAGGGAGAGCGTGATAGTTGTGTATAGATCTATATTGGGTTTGACAACCCACACCTAAGCTGCTTGCAACAGCTAGACCGGTAGGTCTAGGGTGACAAGTGTCATAACATTCCGTCGCTTGAAGAATGTCGAGTACGAGGTCTTCGAGTCATAATATGTGATGAATCAAAGAATCGAGTATAAAATGAATTATAGTTTGAATTCAAAGTAAGTATGCGAGATTTGAACACCAATGTAAATATGATATGTTTGGCTCTATTACTTACAGAGTACAATGAATATTCTGTAAAGACTTCGTTCCTAAGATACTAGTAACTTCTCCTATTTATAGGAGAGGAAAGCGTACAAAAAAATATACTAAGGACTAAAACATTATGCTTCGAATATTATGCCCTAGTTAAATAAAATTATAGAAATGTTCGACGACCCTAAATACAAACTTCGACAATTATAACACTTTGACCCTAACAATCTCCCCCTTTGTAATCAAAGTCGAAGTCTTCAGTTTGTAAGTAGAGTCATGGAGTATAGCAAAACTCTTCGAACTTCAGTGTACCAAGAAATAATCTTCTTCAATTCCTTCTTATCGCCTTCATTATTCTTTCTATATTGGTTCATACGAACAATTAAGTTCGTATATTGAGATGTTGAATATCTCTCCACTTCGCTGGCTTGAAGCAAAAATCTCTTCGCTTTTCCAGCTTTATCCTTCCTAGCAAAAAAAATTCCAAATGGCTTTAAACATATTTCCCCATCTGCAAACTTCTTTAACTCAGTCTGAGTCAATGTAGGAGCCATTGGAACTTTAACTTCCATTCCCTTCACAGTTGCCAACTCCACATTAGTTAGTGCAGGGCACTCATAATAATTTTCAATGAAAATTTTGATGTGAGCAACTCCAAGTTTGAATTCTCCAGGATCGGTATTTTGCAAATAAGAGAATGATTTGTCTTTAAGAAGCAATGCAACTTGTATAAGATCATACAAGTTCATCCGAGGAAAGTCAGCAATGGTGAATTCACACATTTTACCATTTGCTCTGGCTTTAATGTATTCAACATTTTGAACAATATTTTCGAAGAGCACATCTTTCTTCATGCTAATCACCTTTTTAATCTTGATTAGTGACCAGACTTCCTCAGGTGCTTTACCAAGACTTGCATGAAATCGAATCTTCATATGGGTTCCTTCATTCTTTTCTTGGAAATTCCCTTCTACTTTGAATTGAGGCATGATGAACATCATCTCATTAATAGGGAAATCCAACTGGAAAGCGTCAGTGTTTGTAACCACAAAACTCTGTTTTGGCTTCTTATCAAAAGAGTACATGTGGTTAAAGGCAACCAAGGCTTCGATTGTTTCATAATTGTAATGCATCGCTGGATCACTTTTATTCATGCCCTTCGGATCTTCAGCCCTTTGATTCATGATGCTTTGAACAAGCCTCATTCTCTCGAGTTCAGCTTCAGCTTCAACCTTCTTTTCTTCTTTGGATTTTTCAACTAAAATTGATTTGCCTTTGTCTTTCGAAGCAGATTTTTCAGTTAAGTCTTTTGGCTTCGAACCACTCCCACCAAACTACAAAGGTTTACTAATAACAATTCCTTTCGAAATTGTTCGTGTAATTGGCAATGTTGTAACAATTGTTGAAGTCACTAGTTGAGCAGACACAAACAATGGCTTTGTTGATGGGATGTTCGAAGGGAATACCTTGCCCACAACTTTCACTTCTTCTTCTTCTGTGGACTTCCTTTCTCCCCCTTGCACCCGTGTGAAAATAGGAGGGGCAGTTGTTGTGGGAAGAAGACTAGATATTCGAAAGAGTGGATCAAGTTGCTTGTCTAGAATAGCTTCGAACTGTACAAACTTTTGTGAAAAAAATTCAGGAGTGATCAACGGAGACGAAACTGGTTTTGTTGATATCTCCTTCAACTCTTTCAACAGCTTCATCACTCCTTCAAAATTTTCATTTTCAGACTTGGAGATTTGAGCGATCTGTGGACTCAAACCTTCGTACAGCTTGACAAATTTAGTAACAGCATCACATATGATATCGACCTTCTGATGTAAGGACACATAATCATTTTGAACATATAAAATTTCCTTGTTCATGTCTTCAAGAAGCTCTTGGATTTTCGAATTCACATCCTCCCTCACTTTCTTAACCTCTTGAACATGAAGAACATGTCGTTCTTTTGTTACAGTTCGTAGATCTTTCACTTCTCCCAGAAAATCAGACTTTGAGTTTAAGATGAAGCTCATTAGTTTGATGTCACACCCCGAAACCAAAGGCAGAAACGTTCCGGGGCAGAGGACGTCATGAATATAGCAACCAATGTACATAGTAATCATAGTAAACACAAAACATTACATTACATATGAATAATGACATTTGTGTGAAAGAAAAGTGTTACAAAGGTTATACATATATCATATGAACAAAAGTTATGACGACTCTTCTGTATGCCCCGTCTTCTCCAAAAGATCGCGGGTACCTGTCTAATATGGACCTGAGAATACAAGCAGTTTTAAAATCAGCATAAAGCTGGTGAGTTCATAAAAGGTTTGTTTTCTGAAAATTTACAAGTTTCCTTTGGTTTTCCGAAAAAGTTTGTTATCTAAGAAAATCCCATATTTTCTTATAAGTTTAGTTGAGTTATCCGTTTATTATACGATCCGGTTATGTACAGTTTGTTATCCCAGGAAAAACCCTTATTTTCCTTAAAAGTAAATTTCAGTTGTTGAATCCAAATGTAATGTACGATTATCTAACATACTTGTCGTATTAGCTAGGTATTCTGATATCCTAGTTACTCTACAATTGAATGTATCCAGAGGTGTGATTTCGTATTCGTATTCCTATTCCTATTCATATTCGTATTTGTATTCATATTCGTATTTGTATTTGTATTCGTATTCCTATTCGTATTCTTATTCATATTCGTATTCGTATTCGTATTCGTATTCGTATTCGTATTCGTATTCGTATTCGTATTCGTATTCGTATTCGTATTCGTATTCGTATTCGTATTCGTATTCGTATTCGTATTCGTATTCGTATTCGTATTCGTATTCCTATTCCTATTCGTATTTGTATTCGTATTTGTATTTGTATTCATATTCGTATTTGTATTATTACTTTTGTATTCGATTCCTATTTGTATTCATATTCTTATTCGTATTCGTTCTGTTCCTAGCTATACTTTTGTATTCACTCTGCTCCTAGTCGTACTTTCGTATTCGTTCTGTTCCTAGCTGTACTTTCGTATTCGCTTGTTTCCTAGCTGTACTTTCGTATTCGTTCTGTTCCTAGCTGTACTTTCGTATTCGCTCTGTTACTAGCTGTACTTTTGTATTCGTATTCGTATTAGTTCTAATTGATGATTAGTATGAAGCATTCGTAAATTATTAAATATAACATAGATTATAACACCTTATCAAGAAATCTATGATTAGTCTGAAAGATAACTCTGCAATTCGAATTATTGGTTAACACAGTTTTCGATATTAAAAACATACAGAATATAAACATTTGAACTGAAATAATAAGCTTGAGTACAAGATTTCCATGTACTTTTGCTTGTATTCCCCCTGAAAACATTTGAAAAACATTGAAAAATGGTAGGGGTATGAACTCACCGGTCGAGAAGCGTGTCGGATTGGATGCTAAGTGTCGGTTTGGGGCTTGATAATGTGTGAGGTTCCAATGTAATATGAAATGATATACAAATGTATCTAATTAGACTTTAAATCACTAATTAGATATGATTATACACTCCAAGATGCGAAAACACTTCAATTCAAGTGTTTGTAGTGACCCGGGTGACATCTAAGGACGTATAAGGTTTGGATATGGAGTTTACCCCTTAAGAGTAAACTCACAAGAGGGTTTACGGCCCTAATAACCCACTCCACATGAGTTTACGGATGTAAACTCATGGTGGGGTGTATTATGGTGCTAAATGGTCTTATATCACTTGGGAAAATTGGCTAGGATCAAATCTACGACATAGGAATGGATTAAACTCACATATGGACCATTTAATGGAGTTTACGGCCGTAAACTCCCCCACACTCAATCCTTTGATGTTTTGGTGGTCCTAGGTCCTTTACAAGTGTTTCTAAGTCATTATACAAGCATTGGGATGAGTTTAAGGCACCATTTGACTAAGTTTTAGGAGTTTACGGCCTAAGAATTCATTGTTGAGGGGCTTATGGCCGTAAACTTCTATGGGGATAGTTTTGGCATGTTTTAAGGTCCTTAACTTGATTGTGGTTGCTTCTAGACTCATTTCTAAGCTTATGGTGTGTTTAAGTGGCATCTTAACACATAAAAATGAGTTTAGTCCCCATGAATAGGTTTTTACGGTCCAAGCATTTGATTGGGCTGTAAACTTATATTTATACCCTAAATGAAGAGTTTAAGGTGTTCTAAGTCCATGGAAATAGGTCCTTAGGTCGTATCTAAGCTCCAAATGAGGTTTGGAAGGGTTTTAAGGCTGAAAACCCCTTATTACATGTGTTCACGGCTTAAGGAAGTTCCAAGACTGTAAACACATGTTTATGGTCCTATTCCTCATATATTTCATGAATTTGAAGGCCAAAGGTGCTATACTAGGAGCTAGGATAGTTACCTTGATGATTTGAAGCTTGATTTGGGTGATTTTGGCTCAAAATCGGATTTTAGAGAGAGAGAGAATAGAGAGAGAAAGTAGAGAGAGAGTGGAAAGGCTTCAAATGAGGCTCTCTCAACTTTATATATGCTGAAATTTTGGGACACGGTGGAATTCTACCTGATACTGTCGTCAAGCGAGACTTTTGGTCGTACCCGATTTAATTATTTTTATAACTCGACGGAATAAAACAATTATTTTTCCAAATAATAAATTGGGGTGTTTCCATGGATTTCTAACGTATTTGGACAATTATTAAGTCATAATAACAAACATAAAATTAATGACTTAAATTTAGAAACGAAACGAAAATAATTCAAGACAACGAATTTTTAATGACGGAATGGGTTACGACGACGGAACGAACTTCGGGTTGTCAGATTATCCCCCCGTTAGAGGGAATTTCGTCCCGAAATTCAAACTTTAGATGCGACTTGCAGATTTGGAAAGAGTATACGGATACTTCTGTTCTATCGGATCATCACACTTCTAAGTGAATTCGGATTGTCGCATGGCATTTCGTGGAACCTTTCACTTCTCAGGATACGACTTGTTCCGTACGTTTAATCTCTCGCACTATGATTTTGATTGGTTCTTATCATGAGATTCAGACTTACTTTGATTTCGGTCTCATCAAAGGGATTATTATGGTTTCATCGGGTAGGCACTTCTTAAGGACAGAGACGTGGAAATACCGGGTGGATGCTGCTAAGTTCTGAGGGTAGTCGGAGTTTGTAGGCTACAAGATCAATCCTAATGAGGATTTCGAAAAGTTCTATGTACCTCGTGATATGCGTTTCAGAATGTAACATGCCTTCTTTTTCACCGTTAGCTATCTCGATGGTAAACGTTTCGGTTACTAGCTGAGGACTATGTTTACGAGATGTTCGAATGAATGGCTAATAGATTATCTTTCAGTACTATAATTGAAAAGGATTGCAAGCATAAGGTTTGTCGGAGAGGAATATACCTGTGGCAACGGTGGGATCGGCGGCTGTCTCACCTTGTCCTATAGCTAGGACTCTTCCAGTGTTTCCAGTTGTTGCTGTCTTGGGGCAGTTTCTCTTATAATGCTCGACTTTGCCGCAACTGTAGCAGGCCTGACTGATACCTGCTCCAGAGACTTGATTGGTCGATGTTCTGCAACTTCGTGCAAGGTGACCCTCTTGGCAAGAATTTTTGTAAAATTTCGCACGACAGGGACCGGGGATGCGGTGGTGGTAACTGCACTGGTTACACCACGGAAGAATACCGGCATATCCGGTGATAGGTGCTTGGGCTGGGAAACCTACGACGGAAACAACAGCTTGGGTAGTGGCAGCGTGGACCGCCACTATCTGCTGTTTCTTTGAGAAGTCGTGTGAAGGCTGACTTTTCTCCTTCGTCTCCCAATATTTTCTTTTCTCACTACTTCTCTTTGTTGGCTCAGGAGTGGTGGCTGCTTCCTCTATGTCCTCACTATGGTCGATCAAGATTTGCGCTAGGCATTTGGCGCTGTCATCTGTATCCGGCTTCACAGCTAAAACGTTCCCTTGGTTGGCTGGGTCAACCCCCAGATGAACCTCTCAACCTTTTTGCTTTCCGGGGTAACCATCCCCGAACAAATAAGTGCCAAGTCGTCAAACCTTGAAGTGTAAGCGGCGATATCGGAACCTTTCATCTTCAGGTTCCATAGTTCATTCTCCAGATTCTGTATTTTGCCTCGAGGGTAGTACTCTGCGCGCATAAGTTCCTTCATGACTTCCCAACCCAAAGCATTGGCTACAGGTAGGGTTAGAGATTTAACTCGGCCGTTCCACCACGTCAGAGCTTTATCGATGAACGTGCAGGCGGCGAATTTCACCTTGTCGGATTCTGAACAAACACAGATCTCGAAGATAGATTCGATTTTCTCTAACCAGCTAGTTAGGGCAATGACACCTCCTGTTCCATCGAAGAATGTGGGTTTCGCGTTCATAAAGTCCTTATAGGAACACTCCTTCCGGTGTCCCTGTCTACCTTCCTGTTTTGGGTTTGGGTACCACTCCCTGAACCACTGGGGTTTATGTGTGACATGGCGGCTATCACTGCGGCAGCAACAGCTGCTTGGAACACGACAAGATCAAATTGAGGAGGAGGTGGCGGCGGAGGGTTGTTGTTGTTCTTTGAACTGGGTCTCTTTCTTGGACGCATCTTGATCTAAAAAGATCAGGAAAGAGAGGATGGTAAGTCCCCTGAATTGAATCAAGAGATATGATACAAGGGATATCTCATTATGACAGATATATAATTCTATTAAGTGATAAAGCAGGAAAGAGTTATCAAAGAAAATAAACTATCGCTAAAGGAATGATTAAGGAGCAACGCTGGGATAAGGATTTCTATAATAGGTTTGGCTTGAGAAATACTCCCATAGTATTTCATGTATCGCTGCAACAACGACTCATTGTTTGGGTATTGGGTAAGTTTTAGGCATGCCGCACACCACAGTCACTCCCAAGCACATGTTGGCCATGTCTCGAATGAATATAGTTGGCCAGGCTATATTGATCCTAGACACGATTACATAACTGCCCAGGTTTAACCGCAGTGTACAACACCCATTTACTTATGTTTCGTTCTACTTGTAGTTACAGATTTCGATGGTTAGGTATACTTTTTATACTTTTGAAAATACTTATATTTGAGGTATACTTTTAGTTCAGAGCACTTAGGCCCTTAGTGTTTATAGTCTTATACCATGTAAGGTTTGGTATACTAGTTCACTATAAACAAGGGCTCTGATACCAATCTATCACACCCTGAAACCGAAGGTGGAAACATTCCAAGGCGGAGGACGTCATGAATATCGCAACCAATGTACATAGTAATCATAGTAAACACAAAACATTACATTACATATGAATAATTACATTTTTTTGAAAGCAAAGTGTTACAAAGGTTATACATATATCATATGAACAAAAGTTAAGACGACTCTTCTGTATGCTCTGTCTTCTCCAAAAGATCACGTGTAGCTGTCTAATATGGACCTGAGAATACAAGCAGTTTTAAAATCAGCATAAAGCTAGTGAGTTCATAAGAGGTTTGTTTTCTGAAAATTTACAAGTTTCCTTTGGTTTTCCGAAAAAGTTTGTTATCCAAGAAAACCCATATTTTCTTATAAGTTTAGTTGAGTTATCCGTTTATTATACGATCCGGTTATGTACAGTTTGTTATCCAAGGAAAAACCCTTATTTTCCTTAAAAGTAAAGTTCAGTTGTTGAATCCAAATGTAATGTACGATTATCTAACATACTTGTTGTATTAGCTAGGTATATTGATATCCTAGTTATTCTACACTCGAATGTATCCAGAGGTGTGCTTTCATATTCGTATTCAAATTCCTATTCATATTCGTATTTGTATTTGTATTCGTATTCGTATTCGTATTCGTATTCGTATTCGTATTCGTATTCGTATTCGTATTCGTATTCGTATTCGTATTCGTATTCGTATTCGTATTTGTATTCGTATTCCTATTCTTATTCGTATTCGTATTCGTATTCGTATTCGTATTTGTATTCGTATTTGTATTCGTATTCGTATTCGTATTCGTATTCGTATTTGTATTCGTATTCGTATTCGTATTCGTATTCGTATTCGTATTCGTATTCGTATTCGTATTCGTATTCATATTCGTATTCGTATTCATATTCGTATTCGTATTCGTATTCATATTCGTATTCTAATTCGTATTCCTATTCCTATTTGTATTTGTATTCGTATTCGTATTCGTATTCATATTCGTGTTCATATTATTACTTTTGTATTCGATTCCTATTTGTCTTCGTATTCGTTCTGTTCCTAGATGTACTTTCGTATTTAATCTGTTGCTATTTGTACTTTCGTAATCGTTCTGTTCCTAACTATACTTTCGTATTCGATCTTTTCTTAGGTATACTTTCGTATTCATTCTGTTCCTAGCTGTACTTTCGTATTCGTTCTGTTCCTAGCTGTACTTTTGTATTCGTATTCGTAGTAGTTCTAATTGATGATTAGTATGAATCATTCGTAAATTATTAAATATAACATAGATTATAACACCTTATCAAGAGATCTATGATTAGTCTAAAAGCTAACTCTACAATTCGAATTATTGGTTAACACAATTTTCGATATTAAAAACATACAGAATACAAACATTTGACCTGAAATAATAAGTTTGAGTACAAGATTTTCTTGTACTTTTGCTTGTATTCCCCCTATAAACATTTGAAAAACATTGAAAAAGGGTAGGGGTATGAACTCACCAGTCGAGAAGCGTGTCGGATTGGATGCTTAGTGTCGGTTCGGGGCTTGATAATGCGTGAGGTTCCAATGTAATATGAAATGATATACAAATGTATGTAATTAGACTCTAAATCACTAATTAGATATAATTATACACTCCAAGATGCGAAAACACTTCAAGTCAAGTGTTTGGAGTGACCCGGGTGACATCTAAGGACATATAAGGCTTGGATATGGAGTTTACCCCTTAAGAGTAAACTCACAAGAGGGTTTACGGCCCTATTGACCCACTCCACATGAGTTTACGGTCGTAAACTCATGGTGGGGTGTATTATGGTGCTAAATGGTCTTATATCACTTGGGAAAATTGGCTAGGATCAAATCTAGGGCATAGGAATGGATTAAACTCACATATGGACCATTTAATGGAGTTTACGATAGTAAACTAGGAGTTTATGGCCATAAACTCCCCCACACTCAATCCTTTGATGTTTTGGTAGGTCCTAGGTCCTTTACAAGTGTTTCTAAGTCATTATACAAGCCTTGGGATGAGTTTAAAGCACCATTTGACTATGTTTTAGGAGTTTACGGCCTAAGAATTCATTCTTGAGGGGCTTATGTGTCACACCCCAAAACCGATAACGGCGGAATACGTTTCGGGGTGGAGGACGTAGTGTACAGTATCATCACAATTGCATAATAGTAAAAGCAAGAAACATACAACCATTTCATTTACATAGTGAGTGTAATTACAAGTGTGTTTTGTAATGTTCAATAAACACCAAAAGTAAACAAAAATAAGAGATGGGTCATGCATGCTCCATCTTCTCCAAAAATGCGGCAATCGTACCTGTCTATCTTTGACCTGAAGATACAAGTTATTTTGAAAATAATATCAGCATAAAGCTGGTGAGTTCATAAGAGTTTAGTGTGAGTTCTTATATAAAAAGCATTAGAATCGATAGTATGAAAGCTGAAGTTTACAGTCATAAGTAGTAGTAAAATCTAGAAAAT
Organism: Lactuca saligna; assembly: GCF_052625555.1. Lineage (NCBI taxonomy): Eukaryota > Viridiplantae > Streptophyta > Magnoliopsida > Asterales > Asteraceae > Lactuca > Lactuca saligna. The sequence continues at coordinate 80,364,858 of NC_136418.1, forward strand.
CCTGTATTTTCCAGAAATGTATAGTAAGTGAAAACCTTTAAGAAATATGACATTTTCATCTTTAAAAACCATTTATCGTGGAAGTATAATAGTGACTCACCAATAAGTAAAGCAATATGGTAAGTTATACTTGAAGTCAATAATAGTGGTGCAGCTTCCTTTAGTATTAGATACTTATTTACTTCGGGATATTAACTTTATCTTTTGTTTAGTATTTTAGTGCTGTTATAGTGTATTTCTTGTATGTTACCAATAGTGTGAGTAATAGCGGACCCCCATGACCTTCCCGGTCATGCACAGTGTAGTGGAGTAAAGGCATCCCTGGACCTGTGCGGCTCAGAGTGAAATTAACAATCAAGATGTAATAGCGTCTGCCCTATATAGATCTATACATATAGTGTCGTCTTCCTATCGGAAAACTTCGGGCGTAGTGCGTAGCGAATAGAGTATCTCATAGTGGGTTAATGAGTTATCTCATGATTAGTACTTTCCCTTGTATTATAGCGTAGTAGTTTTTTGTATAACTCGTATGGTATTCTCTTATTAGTGTATAGTTTCATAATAGAGAGAATTATAGTAGTGTAGAGTAGTAGTTAAAACGAGTGATAGAGACCTTAACTATACCTATTATAGTTAACTTAGTGTGTGTGGTTCTGGTCAGGTTAGTGATTTAGGCATCTAATGAAATAAGAAATACTCGTAATCCGTACTAATATACGAGATATATAACTAAGAAATCAATGACAGTCAGACGGATAACCACTACCCTAAGCCCACAATCAAACAAGAACAGGAAATAAGGCGAGCTATCGGTCCTAAGTCCTTCAAGTCTTACTTATATAATTATATCAGTGTGATTACATTTTTATAAGGAGAATTATTAAATAAAAGTATTGTACAAAAGAAACATTTAAAACTTGTTTTTTTTATCCAAAATAGTTTTGAAAACAACTGATTTATTTGTAAGGCATAGTGATAAATCACATGTGATTTGAACTACAGGTAGTGAATCACATGTGATTAATTCTGCAACATGAATAATTGTCTTGTATAACTTTTCATAAACATGTATATTCAACTTGTATCCCCCCCTAAAACATATAAAACATTTGAAAGGTTCATTAAAGGGGTATGAACTCACCTGAAATCGCGTAAATCGGGTAAAAGTGTCGGTTGAGCGTTTCGTGCCAAATAACAACTTGTGCACCCTTTTAGGACCCTAGATTCATATAAAATTTGTATTTTACAATAAATTAGACTTCTTATGCCTCTTGTTGAGGTATTTGGGCATTCTAGCATTGTTTCGGTGTTTTAGGGCCTAGAAGGAGTTCCCGGGAGTGATATAAGGCCAAGAAAGATTTACGGGAGGGTCCATGAGCTCACTCCCTTGGAGTTTACAGCCCAAAGGCCTCTCCTTGGGAGTTTACGGCCGTAAGCCCCATAGGCTTGGCCGTAAACTCATGTGGTCCTCCAAAATGCAAGTTTAAGGCCTTATTTCATTTCCCTAATTTAATAGCAAGTGTCTTGAACTAATATGGAGGCTTTAAAACCTCATTTTGTGATATTTTGGGTAGTTTACGGTCCAAACTTGTGCTTGGGCCATAAACTCCATGAAGTCCCTCCAAATGGATGTTTAAATGGTACAACACACTTCCCTTCACCTTAGATAGATTCTAGAAGGCCTTAGATGGAGTTTTGGGACATTTTGGCATAAAAATTGGGGAGTTTATGGCCCAAGTATAGCCTTGACCGTAAACTCTTCTTTTGGCCTCAAAATGAGAAGTTTAAAGGTACAACACACTTCCTAGGGCCTTAGCTAAATTCCTTACATGCCCTAGATAAGTTTTTGGGACTTTTAACAAGGGTTTTTGGGTGTTTACGGCCTAAGCATAAGCTTGGGCCGTAAACTCCTTTTTAGGCTTTAAAATCTTGTGTTTTAATGTCCAAACTCTCCTAGGTATATCTCTTAATTAGTACATAAACTTAAAGGAACGAAAAATGAGGCTTTTGGGAAGTTTTTAGGTGTTTACGGCCTAAGGGGCTTCTTAGGCCGTAAACTCCCTTTTGATCCTTGTTTTCTATGATTTTTAGCCTATAAATACAATGAAGTATGTTTAGAATAAGATAGGGAATGAGTCCTTACGTTTGGAAGCTGGAATTTGAGGTTTTGGAGTCGGATTCGGGTCTAGAGAGAGAAAGTAGTAAGAGAGAGTGAAGGTGTGGTAAAAGAGTTCAAATGTAGTGTCCATTTGTTTATATATGTCTCGGGTATTGCACCCGATATACGGCTATTCGATGCTAAAGTTTAACGGGGTTAAAACTTTTTACCCGGGTGAAGTGGTTGAAAAAGTAATATAACTCTATTTGGTTAAACGGTTAACACATACAAGTTATAATTACTTATCATAATATCAAGACATATAAATAACTAGATATTTGCTTATTGACGACTCCAATTATTACAGAAAATAACACATAGCGACGCATTCCGTTAGTGAAGATGGGATTTGTAACGGAAATAGATTTGGGGTCGTCACATCATCCCCCCGTTAGGGGAATTTCATCCCGAAATTTAGAATTCATACATATAAGAATTACAATACTACTAAGCGAAGAGATGGGGATATTTGAGTTTCATTTGGTCTTCTCGCTCCCAAGTAAATTCAGGTCCTCGCTTGGCGTTCCACCAAACTTTCACAATTGGGATGCGACTTTGTTTCGTTCGTTTTACTTCCCGATCCATAATCTCCGCAGGCTCTTCCACAAAGTTGAGGTTCTCATTGACCTCGATTTCGTCGAGGGGGATCACGAGAGTCTCGTCAGACAGACATTTCTTCAAGTTTGAGAGGTGGAAGGTAGGGTGTATGTTGCTTAGCTCGTGAGGTAGGTTGAGTTTATAAGCTACGGGGCCGATTCTGGCGAGAATCTCAAAAGGCCCTATGTACCTTGGGTTCAGCTTTCCACGCTTTCCAAAGTGTATCGTGCCCTTCCAGGGTGAGACCTTCAACAGGACTAGATCTCCCACCTGGAATTCCAAGGGTTTTCTTCGTTTGTCGGCGTAGCTTTTCTGTCGATCCCTAGCGGCTTTTAGTCGTTCACGTATCTGTACAATTTTCTCAGTCGTCTCTCGAATGATCTCCGGACCAGTGAAAGAGCTGTCAGGAACTCTTCCTTTAGCTAGCTGTGTGTCACCCACCTCAGCCCAGCACAGAGGGGATCTGCACTTACGGCCGTAGAGGGCTTCGAACGGAGCTGCCTTGATGCTCGTATGATAACTATTATTGTAAGAAAACTCCACAAGAGGTAAGTGCGTGTCCCATGAATTGCCGAAGTCCATCACACAAGCCCGCGGCATATCTTCTAAAGTTTGGATCGTCCTCTCACTTTGTCCGTCGGTCTGCGGATGGTAGGCTGTACTCATGTCCAGCCTCGTCCCTAGTGCCTTTTGCAATGATTGCCAAAACCTAGAGGTGAATCTACTATCTCTTTCTGAGATAATAGATATAGGGATGCCATGCAGTCGTACTATTTCTTTAAGGTATGTTCTAGTGAGTTTCTCCATCTTGTCTGTTTCTTTGATGGGTAGGAAGTGTGCGGACTTGGTCAACCTGTCAACGATGACCCAAATGGTATCTAATCCACCCGCTGTCTTGGGTAGTTTGGTTATAAAGTCCATTGTGATCCGCTCCCACTTCCATTCTGGTTTCTCAGGTTGTTGGAGGAGTCCTGATGGCTTTTGATATTCGACCTTGACCTTCGCGCAAGTAAGGCACTTACTCACAAAGGTGGCGATCTCCGCTTTCATGTTCGCCCACCAGTATAGCTTTTTGAGGTCCAGATACATCTTATCTGAACCCGGGTGGACGGAGTAGCGAGTGATATGTGCTTCCCTCATAACCAAGTCTCTAAAACCTCCATGGTGTGGAGTCCAGATTCGGTCCATGAAGTAGTAGGCTCCGTCACCCTTAACCTCCAGACTTTTATCCATTCCGCGTAGGGATTCTCCCGTCACGTTCTTAGGCTTTAAGGCTTCTAGCTGAGCCTCTTTGATCTGTGTTGATAGACGCGAATGGATAGTCATCGCCAACGACTTGGTCTTTCGACCAGTATACTCCTTCCTACTCAGTGCGTCTGCTACTACGTTGGCTTTTCCCGGGTGATATCTAATTTCACAGTCGTAATCGTTAAGTAGCTCGACCCATCGACGCTGCCTCATGTTGAGTTCCTTTTGGTTCAGTATGTGTTGAAGGCTTTTATGATTAGTGTACACCACACTCTTCGTCCCGTACAAGTAGTGTCTCTAGATTTTTAGTGAGAAGACAACCGCTCCTAACTCGAGGTCGTGAGTTGTGTAGTTCGCCTCATGGGTCTTTAGCTGCCTCGAGGCATAGGCGATAACCTTACCTCGTTGCATCAAGACACAACCGAGCCCCTGATTGGATGCATCACAATATACAACAAAGTATTCTGTCCCTTCGGGAAGGGATAATACTAGTGCGGTGCATAGGGCTCGCTTCAGGGTCTGGAATGCCTTCTCCTGTTTCTCTTCCCAGTCGAACGATACGCCCTTCTGTGTCAGCATAGTGAGAGGCTTCGCAATCCGAGAGAAGTTTTGAATGAATCTACGGTACTAGCCAGCGAGGCGTAGAAATTGACGAATTTCTGTAGGTGTCTTTGGTGCTGACCAGTTCTCAATAGCTTTAATTTTGGAGGGATCCACGTGGATTCCCTCTTCACTAACTACGTGACCAAGGAATTCGACTCTTCGGATCCAAAACTCGCATTTAGAGAACTTCGCATATAACCTTTCGGATAGCAACGTTTCCAGGACTCGTCGTAAATGATCCCTGTGTTCTTCCTTGCTCCGAGAGTAGACGAGGATATCGTTAATGAAGATGATGACGAACTGATCCAGGTATGGACGACACACCCTATTCATCAAGTCCATGAATACTGTGGGGGCGTTAGTCAGTCCAAAGGGCATCACTACGAACTCAAAATGCCTGTAGCGGGTTCGGAAGGCTGTCTTCGGAACATCTTCCTCAAGCACCCGTAACTGATGATACCCAGATCTCAGATCAATCTTAGTCAGTCCAAAGGGCATCCAATTGAGGTCGTGAGTTGTGTAGTTCGCCTCATGGGTCTTTAGCTGCCTCGAGGCATAGGCGATAACCTTACCTCGTTGCATCAAGACACAACCGAGCCCCTGATTGGATGCATCACAATATACAACAAAGTCTTCTGTCCCTTCGGGAAGGGATAATACTAGTGCGGTGCATAGGCCTCGCTTCAGGGTCTGGAATGCCTTCTCCTGTTTCTCTTCCCAGTCGAACGATACGCCCTTCTGTGTCAGCATAGTGAGAGGCTTCGCAATCCGAGAGAAGTTTTGAATGAATCTACGGTACTAGCCAGCGAGGCGTAGAAATTGACGAATTTCTGTAGGTGTCTTTGGTGCTGACCAGTTCTCAATAGCTTTAATTTTGGAGGGATCCACGTGGATTCCCTCTTCACTAACTACGTGACCAAGGAATTCGACTCTTCGGATCCAAAACTCGCACTTAGAGAACTTCGCATATAACCTTTCGGATAGCAACGTTTCCAGGACTCGTCGTAAATGATCCCTGTGTTCTTCCTTGCTCCGAGAGTAGACGAGGATATCGTTAATGAAGATGATGACGAACTGATCCAGGTATGGACGACACACCCTATTCATCAAGTCCATGAATACTGTGGGGGCGTTAGTCAGTCCAAAGGGCATCACTACGAACTCAAAATGCCTGTAGCGGGTTCAGAAGGCTGTCTTCGGAACATCTTCCTCAAGCACCCGTAACTGATGATACCCAGATCTCAGATCAATCTTAGAGAAGTAACTTGCTCCTTGTAGTTGGTCGAATAGATCGTCGATACGAGGAAGGGGGTAGCAATTTTTGACCGTGAGTTTATTGAGTTCCCTATAATCGATGCACATCCGAAACGATCCATCCTTCTTCTTCACGAACAAGACCGGAGCTCCCCAAGGGGAGAAGCTCGGTCTTATAAAGCCCTTGCTAAGCAATTCGTTGAGTTGACCAGATAGTTCTTGCATTTTGGCGGGCGCTAGGCGGTAGGGCGACTTAGATACGGGGGTAGCTCCTGGAACTAGATCGATTCTGAACTCAATCTGACATTTGGGAGGTAGGCCGGGAAGATCCTCTGGGAAGACATCAGGGAAATCGCATACTACGGGAATGTCATTTGGATCTTTCGATTTCTGGTTAAGGTCGACAACGTGGGCAAGAAAGGCGCGATATTCCTTGCGTAAGAATTTCTGAGCCTGAATACTGGAGATGATACGAAGACTCGTACTCGGCTTATCTCCATATATCAATAGGGTTTCGTGATTCAGAAGGTTCATGCGAATGGCTTTGTCGGAGCATAGAATATCGGCGTGATAAACACTCGACCAATCCATACCAATAATGACATCAAAATTTTTGATTGAGATGGGTATAAGATCGATTGGAAATGAGTGATCGTCTAACATGAGAGTGAAACCTATGTAGATTTCGCAAGAGATTTCTGTTTTCCCATTAGCCATTTCTACAACGAATGTTTCTTTTAGTGGTTGAGGGGTTTGTTTGAGTAAGTGTTTAAAGTTATGATTTACGAACCTTCTTTCTGCACCACTATCAAATAAGACACATGCGTAGGAGTTGTTGAGAAGAAACGTACCCGTGACTACCGTGGGATCCGCTACCGCTTCATTGTGACCGATAGCGAGTAACCTTCCAGTTCCCCCAACATTTGCAGTCTTCGGACAATTCTTCTTGAAATGACCAGCTTTGCCGCAGCCATAACACGTCGGGGTTACTCCCGCACCAGGAACCTGTGTGATAGGTTTGGGAGGAGCCTTGAAAAATCGGACAGTATGGCCCTTTCGGCCGCAGTTGGAACACTGCAATTCACGGCAGGGGCCGTTGTGGTGGAAAGGGCACTTGGGACACTTGGGCAAATTCCCGCTATAAGCTTTTGGCAGGGTTGGTGCGGCTGGAGTGGCTGGGGTGGTGGCAGCATGGACCGCCACGATTTGTTGGTCCTTTGAGGAGGTTTGAGTTTTCTTGCCCTTTTTCTTATCCCATCGCTTCCTCTTCCTATCAGATGAAGCGAGTGGTGCAGTGGTTGTTGTGGTTGCTGTTGCTGGAGTGGAGGAGATTTCGTGGTTGATCAGACTCTGTGCCAATTCCTTGGCACTGTCAAAAGTGGTAGGGCGTGAGGCTAGAACATTTCCCCGATATGTGGGCACTAAACCCCAGATGTACCATTCAATCTTCTTGCTTTCGGATGGGATCATGTTGGGACACATAGCCGCCAAGTCGCAAAACCTGGCCGTGTAAGCTGTTATGTCAGTTCCTTTCATCTTGAGGTTCCAGAGTTCTTCCTCAAGTTTCTGAACTTCGCCCCTAGGGCAGTACTCCCCTCTCATGAGGTCTTTTAGAGTGTCCCAGCCCATGGCATTGGCTGTGACCAAGGAGAGTGAACTGACATGGCCGTTCCACCATGTTAAGGCCCTGTTAGTGAGGGTAGCAGTAGCGAATTTGATTTTGCTCTCCTCGGGGCAAGAGCACATTTCAAATACAACTTCGGTTCTTTCGAACCATTGGGATAATGCCAGAATTCCTCCAGTACCATCGAAGAAAATAGGTTTATAGTTCATGAAATCCTTATAAGTGCATCCCTGCACCCTTTGATGGAATTTACCGAACCTGGAGTTACCACCACTCGCATCCCTAGAGTTCATTTGGGCCATGGCTGCTGTCACAGCCGCGGTCACCGCTGTTTGGAACAACACCGGGTCGATCTGCGGAGGAGGAGGTGGTGGAGGAGGGGTTTGGGTTGCTGGTCTTCCTCTGCTTGGACGCTTTCGTGGAGGCATCCTTTACTGGAAGATCATAAAAATGATAGCAATAGTAAGACCCTATTGCGAATGTGAATAAAGTGTCTCATGGATTGAATCACATAATTCAAGATCAGAATGAGAGTCATAGCAATAGAGTAGTTAACTGCCAATATACTGGTATTAATGATGTAATACAGGTTCATGAAAATTGACCTTACAGTAGGTCTTACATCAAACTATAGAGAAAATGTTGGCAGATTAAAGGTTTAACTAGAGTACTTTTAAGTTAGGAATGTTTACAGACGGGAGATCTACGGAACATAGAGAGAAAAGGCTACTCCTTTAAACAAAAAGGTGAGATAACTAGACGTCTTCTACTGGCGATGGTTACTTGTTGGACGAATCCTCAGACCCGCTAGTTGACGCATAACTTCTTGAAGATGTCGATCATGAATCCTTTGGCGTGCTCGGAGTTCCCTAACTTCGGCTCGGGATGCAGCCAGCTGATGCTGTAGAGCCTCGTTGGTCCTCCTTGTCCTTTCCATAGCTTCTTCGAGTTGGCGGATGCGAACCGTGTTGAGATTTTAGTTGGCATCCACTTCTACAACTCGACCTATAGCAGCTTGACCTTGCTCGACATTCCTGGCAATCCTTCGGATCAGGATGGGTAGAACCCGATCTGCTGATCCTCCTTCGTTTATGTTGTAGAAGCTTCGGTCTCCATTGTATGGCATGGGCTGACCCTGCTCCTCGCTCCATCTGTGCAAGGATATGGCCCACATAGGAGTGGGACCCTGAGTTGTCGGACGGGGGTTGGGGTTTGGAGCTCCATGAGGTAGGTTATTAACTTCTGGCTCGGAGTCGGAGTTATCCGAAAAGCCTTCTGCTCGGTGGTCATCCAGAGGGATTGAGTGATCGTCGTCCGACTCTTCGCTGAGCCATCCTCCCTTGCCCTGGTTTGGGTAGTACGGGTCGCCAGGAGGGTGGAAGCTAGCCATGATCTCTATGCGAGTAAAGGGAAAAGAAGATTAATAGGTGCACTAACCTAAATTACTTATAAGATGATCGTCACGAGTTATACTAATACTTGCATAATGCATACTAATTACATGTGACCCGGGCAGGATAGTCCGTCGAATAAGTGACCCTAACTCTAAGTCCACAACCAAACAAGGAACAAGAAGTAAAGCAAAGATCACAGATTCTAAGTCTATAACGCCCTAGTCACATGTAACCGGAAAGTATCCATTTAGCAACTATTGCTCCATCAGTAACGATCCCTTTTAGTTCTCACACATGTATGTTTTAGAGGTACAAAATACTCCTATAATATTCTTATGCTAACGTTATTGTGGTAGTGTTGGTGAGTTTTAGACTTGTTGTAACACCATAACCAAGCTTAGGTACATGCTAGTCACTCCCAGGAAAACGTAGTTGATCAGGCTACATCCCCCTAAATGTGACTATATGTCTCTAAGCCCAATCATGTTATCCAACAAACTTAATACTTTTGTTTTGTTCTAGGATGATACTGACTTCTGTGTGTGTATATATATATATATATATATATATATATATATATATACTTAGTTAAATCCTTTAGATACTTAACAGTATATATTCTTGGTCAGAGTGTTTTAGTCCCGAAGTGTTTATAGTTCGTATATCTTTTATAGGTTGATATACTTGATTCACTATAAACAATGCTCTGATACCAATCTGTCACACCCCAAAACCGATAATGGCGGAATACGTTTCGGGGTGGAGGACGTAGTGTACGGTATCATCACAATTGCATAATAGTAAAAGCAAGAAACATACAACCATTTCATTTACATAGTGAGTGTATTTACGAGTGTGTTTTGTAATGTTCAACAAACACCAAAAGTAAACAAAAATAAGAGATGGGTCTTGCATGCTCCATTTTCTCCAAAAATGCTGCAGTCGTACCTGTCTATCTTTGACCTGAAGATACAAGTTATTTTGAAAAGAATATCAGCATAAAGCTGGTGAGTTCATAAGAGTTTAGTGTGAGTTCTTATATAAAAAGCATTAGAATCGATAGTATGAAAGCTGAAGTTTACAGTCATAAGTAGTAGTAAAATCTAGAAAATCCTGTATTTTCCAGAAATGTATAGTAAGTGAAAAGCTTTAAGAAATATGAGATTTTCATCTTTAAAAACCATTTATCGTGGAAGTATAATAGTGACTCACCAATAAGTAAAGCAATATGGTAAGTTATACTTGAAGTCAATAATACTGGTGCAGCTTCCTTTAGTATTAGATACTTATTTACTTCGGGATATTAACTTTATCTTTTGTTTACTATTTTAGTGCGGTTATAGTGTATTTCTTGTATGTTACCAATAGTTCGAGTAATAGTGGACCCCCATGACCTTCCCGGTCATGCAAAGTGTAGTGGAGTAAAGGCATCCCTGGACCTGTGCGGCTCAGACTGAAATTAACAGTCGGGATGTAATAGCGTCTGCCCCGTATAGATCTATACATATAGTGTCGTCTTCCTATCGGAAAACTTCGGGCGTAGTGCATAGCGAATAGAGTATCTCGTAGTGGGTTAATGAGTTATCTCATGATTAGTACTTTCCCTTGTATTATAGTGTAGTAGTCTTTTGTATAACTCGTATGGTATTCTCTTATTAGTGTATAGTTTCATAATAGAGAGAATTAAAGTAGTGTAGAGTAGTAGTTAAAACGAGTGATAGAGACCTTAACTATACCTTTTATAGTTAACTTAGTGTGTGTGGTTCTAGTCAGGTTAGTGATTTAGGCATCTAATGAAATAAGAAATACTCGTAATCCGTACTAATATATGAGATATATAACTAAGAAATCAACGACAGTCGGACGGATAACCACTACCCTAAGCCCACAATCAAACAAGAACAGGAAATAAGGCGAGCTATCAGTCCTAAGTCCTTCAAGGATGATACTGACTTCTGTGTTTTATAGTGATGTGTGTATATATACGTACTTAGTTAAATCCTTTAGATACTTAACAGTATATATTCTTGGTCAGAGTGTTGTAGTCCCGAAGTGTTTATAGTTCGTATATCTTTTATAGGTTGATATACTTGATTCACTATAAAGAATGCTCTGATACCAATCTGTCATACCCCAAAACCGATAACGGCGAAATACGTTTTGGGGTAGAGGACGTAGTGTACAGTATCATCACAATTGCATAATAGTAAAAGCAAGAAACATACAACCATTTCATTTACATAGTGAGTGTATTTAAAAGTGTGTTTTGTAATGTTCAACAAACACCAAAAGTAAACAAAATAAGAGATGGGTCTTGCATGCTCCATCTTCTCCAAAAATACTGCAGTCGTACCTGTCTATCTTTGACCTGAAGATATAAGTTATTTTGAAAAGAATATCAGCATAAAGTTGGTGAGTTCATAAGACTTTAGTGTGAGTTCTTATATAAAAAGCATTAGAATCGATAGTATGAAAGCTGAAGTTTACAGTCATAAGTAGTAGTAAAATTTAGAAAATCCTGTATTTTCCAAAAATGTATAGTAAGTGAAAACCTTTAAGAAATATGACATTTTCATCTTTAAAAACCATTTATCGTGGAAGTATAATAGTGACTCACCAATAAGTAAAGCAATATGGTAAGTTATACTTGAAGTCAATAATACTGGTGCAGCTTCCTTTAGTACTAGATACTTATTTACTTCGGGATATTAACTTTATCTTTTGTTTAGTATTTTAGTGCAGTTATAGTGTATTTCTTGTATGTTACCAATAGTGTGAGTAATAGCGGATCCCCATGACCTTCCCGGTCATGCACAGTTTAGTGGAGTAAAGGCATCCCTGGACCTGTGCAGCTCGGACTGAAATTAACAGTCGGGATGTAATAGCGTCTGCCCCGTATAGATCTATACATATAGTGTTGTCTTCCTATCGGAAAACTTCGGGTGTAGTGCGTAGCAAATAGAGTATCTCGTAGTGGGTTAATGAGTTATCTCATGATTAGTACTTTCCCTTGTATTATAGTGTAGTAGTCTTTTGTATAACTCGTATGGTATTCTCTTATTAGTGTATAGTTTCATAATAGAGAGAATTAAAGTAGTGTAGAGTAGTAGTTAAAACGAGTGATAGAGACCTTAACTATACCTATTATAGTTAAGTTAGTTTGTGTGGTTCTAGTCAGGTCAGTGATTTAGGCATCTAATGAAATAAGAAATACTCGTAATCCGTACTAATATACAAGATATATAACTAAGAAATCAACGACAGTCGGACGGATAACCACTACCCTAAGCCCACAATCAAACAAGAACATGAAATAAGGCGAGCTATCGGTCCTAAGTCCTTCAAGGATGATACTGACTTCTGTGTTTTATAGTGATGTGTGTGTATATATATATATATATATATATACTTAGTTAAATCCTTTAGATACTTAACAATATATATTCTTGGTCAGAGTGTTTTAGTCCCGAAGTGTTTATAGTTCGTATAACTTTTATAGGTTGATATACTTGATTCACTATAAACAATGCTCTGATACCAATCTGTCACACCCAAAAACCGATAACGGCGGAATACGTTCCGGGTGGAGGACGTAGTGTACGGTATCATCAGAATTGCATAATAGTAAAAGCAAGAAACATACAACCATTTCATTTACATAGTGAGTGTATTTACAAGTATGCTTTGTAATGTTCAACAAACACCAAAAGTAAAAAAAATAATAAGAGATGAGTCTTGCATGCTCCATCTTCTCCAAAAATGTTGCAGTCGTACCTGTCTATCTTTGACCTGAAGATACAAGTTATTTTGAAAAGAATATCAGCATAAAGCTGGTGAGTTCATAAGAGTTTAGTGTGAGTTCTTATATAAAAAGCATTAGAATCGATAGTATGAAAGCTGAAGTTTACAGACATAAGTAGTAGTAAAATCTAGAAAATCCTGTATTTTCCAGAAATGTATAGTAAGTGAAAACCTTTAAGAAATATGACATTTTCATCTTTAAAAACCATTTACCGTGGAAGTATAATAGTGACTCACCAATAAGTAAAGCAATATGGTAAGTTATACTTGAAGTCAATAATACTGGTGCAACTTCCTTTAGTATTAGATACTTATTTACTTCGTGATATTAACTTTATCTTTTGTTTACTATTTTAGTGCGGTTATAGTGTATTCCTTGTATGTTACCAATAGTGTGAGTAATAGCGGACCCCCATGACCTTCCCGGTCATGCACAGTGTAGTGGAGTAAAGGCATCCCTGGACCTGTGCGGCTCAGACTGAAATTAACAGTCGGGATGTAATAACGTCTTCCCCGTATAGATCTATACATATAGTTTCGTCTTCCTATCGGAAAAGTTCGGGCGTAGTGTGTAGCAAATAGAGTATCTCGTAGTGGGTTAATGAGTTATCTCATGATTAGTACTTTCCCTTGTATTATAGTGTAGTAGTATTTTGTATAACTCGTATGGTATTCTCTTATTAGTGTATAGTTTCATAATAGAGAGAATTAAAGTAGTGTAGAGTAGTAGTTAAAACGAGTGATAGAGACCTTAACTATACCTATTATAGTTAACTTAGTGTGTGTGGTTCTAGTCAGGTTAGTGATTTAGGCATCTAATGAAATAAGAAATACTCGTAATCCGTACTAATATACGAGATATATAACTAAGAAATCAACGACAGTCGGACGGATAACCACTACCCTAAGCCCACAATCAAACAAGAACAACAAATAAGGCGAGCTATCGGTCCTAGGTCCTTCAAGTCTTACTTATATAATTATATATCAGTGTGATTACATTTTTATAAGGAGAATTATTAAATAAAAGTATTGTACAAAAGAAACATTTAAAACTTGTTTGTTTATCCAAAATAGTTTTGAATACAAATGATTTATTTATAAGGCATAGTGATAAATCACATGTGATTTGAACTACAGGTAGTGAATCACATGTGATTAATTCTGCAACATGAATAATTGTCTTGTATAACTTTTCATAAACATGTATATTCAACTTGTATCCCCCCCTAAAACATATAAAACATTTGAAAGGTTCATTAAAGGGGTATGAACTCACCTAAAATCGCGTAAATCGGGTGAATCGGTTAAAAGTGTCGGTTGAGCGTTTCGTGGCAAATAACGACTTGTGCACCCTTTTAGGACCCTAGATTCATATAAAATATGTATTTTACAATAAATTAGACTTCTTATGCCTCTTTTTAAGGTATTTGGGCATTCTACCATCGTTTTCGGGGTTTTAGGGCCTAGAAGGGGTTCCCGGGAGTGGTATAAGGCCAAGAAAGATTTACGGGAGGGTCCATGAGCTCACTCCCTTGGAGTTTACGGCCCAAAGGCCACTCCTTGGGAGTTTACGGCCGTAAGCCCCCTAGGCTTGGCCATAAACTCATGTGGTCCTCCAAAATGCAAGTTTAAGGCCTTATTTCACTTCCCTAATTTAATAGCAAGTGTCTTGAACTAATATGGAGGGTTTAAACCCTCATTTTGTGACATTTAGGGGAGTTTACGGTCCAAAGTTTTGCTTGGTCCGTAAACTCCATGAAGTCCCTCCAAATGGATGTTTAAATGGTACAACACACTTCCCTTCACCTTAGATAAATTCTAGAAGGCCTTAGATGGAGTTTTGGGACATTTTGGCATAAAAATTGGGGAGTTTATGGCCCAAGTATAGCCTTGGCCATAAACTCTTCTTTTGGCCTCAAAATGAGAAGTTTAAAGGTACAACACACTTCTTAGGGCCTTAGCTAAATTCCTTACATCCCCTAGATAAGTTTTTGGGACTTTTAACAAGGGTTTTTGGGTGTTTACGGCGTAAGCATAAGCTTGGGCCGTAAACTCCTTTTTAGGCTTCAAACTCTTGTGTTTTAATGTCCAAACTCTCCTAGGTATATCTCTTAATTAGTACATAAACTTAAAGGAAGGAAAAATGAGGCTTTTGGCAAGTTTTTAGGTGTTTACGGCCTAAAGGGCTTCTTAGGCCGTAAACTCCCTTTTGATCCTTGTTTTCTATGATTTTTAGCCTCTAAATACAATGAAGTATGTTTAGAATAAGATAGGGAATGAGTTCTTACGTTTGGAAGCCGGAATTTGTGGTTTTGGAGTCGGGTTCGGGTCTAGAGAGAGAAAGTAGTGAGAGAGAGTGAAGGTGTGGTAAAAGAGTTCAAATGTAGTGTCCATTTGTTTATATATGTCTCGGGTATTGCACCCGATACACGGCTATTCGATGCAAAAGTTTAACGGGGTTAAAACGTTTTACCCGGGTGAAGTGGTTGAAAAAGTAATATAACTCTATTTGATTAAACGGTTAACACATACAAGTTATAATTACTTATCATAATATCAAGACATATAAATAACTAGATATTTGCTTATCGACGACTCCAATTATTATAGAAAATAACATATATCGACGCATTCCATTAGTGAAGATGGGATTTGTAACGGAAATAGATTTGGGGTCATCACATTATGGCCGTAAACTTCTATGGGGGTAGTTTTCGCATGTTTAAGGTCCTTAACTTGATTGTGGTTGCTTCTAGACTCATTTCTAAGGCTTATGGTGTGTTTAAGTGGCATCTTAACACATAAAAATGAGTTTAATCCCCATGAATAGGTGTTTACAGTCCAAGCATGTGCTTAGGCCGTAAACACATGTTTATGTTGGATAAGGTGTCTAAGTCCATAACTTATTTGGTATATACTTGACCCGACCGTCATGGTCCATTTGGGTTGCATTTCATCCAAACTATTTATGGATAATTTTATGAGAGTTATACACATATTATTATTAATATATTATAAGTTATAATATATTAATACAAAGTCATGTTAATTAATTAGTCTTAGTCTTAAATTAATTATGAATTAATTTAGAGATTAAAAGGAAGACTAATTAGATTGTGGGCTATTGGTTTTATATGGTGTCGGCTAACACCCATTTGTTAATGGGCTAGGCTTGTATGGAAGTCCATGGATGATCCATGGAGCTTTTAACGCATGGATCCTTGGAAAAGGAAAGGTTATGGGTTATAAGGGTTTCACCCTAATCATGTACACTATATAAGCATGCTTATGTTGCATGAAATAGCCAATAGTGTGTGTGCTTGTGTGTAGCCGAAAATTGTAGTGTGTATACACTCTCTCAAAGTTTTCCAAGAGGTTGTGGTGATTTGTGATTCCATTTGAGGCATTCACACTATTGGTGCTTGGCCTTCAAACTCCTTAAGAATCAAACTCATCAAAAAGGTATGTAATCTCTTCTAACTCTTTTATGTTTAAAAGTACCCCATGCCATTTTAGATAGGTTATGAACCTTGGAAAATTATTATTTTGAATGTATTTAGACAAACATAGATCCAAGGTTTATTAGGGTTGCATGCAC
Source organism: Lactuca saligna (assembly GCF_052625555.1). Taxonomy (NCBI): domain Eukaryota; kingdom Viridiplantae; phylum Streptophyta; class Magnoliopsida; order Asterales; family Asteraceae; genus Lactuca; species Lactuca saligna. The sequence goes on from NC_136418.1 coordinate 80,381,138, forward strand.
ACTTAGGAAGTGTTAGATTGCTCAAAACCCAACAGTGGTATTAGAGCCTAGGCTTGCTTGTTTGATACTTGATGCAAAATAGTGAAAAAGGTCGAAATCTTTGCTGTCTGCATGATGGACTCGCCAAGTCCATGGGGGGACTCGACGAGTCCAAGGCAAAGTTCAACCTACTCGGCGAGTAGATTCGTGCACTCGGCGAGTAGAAGGTTCAGAATGCAGATTTTCAACTTTTGCTGCTGGAAATGGATTAGAAACCTTACCCCAAACTATTTTGATGTTTTAAAACTTATTTTAGTGGGTGTAATGGTTGTTCTAATCCATTTACAATAGCATATATCAAAATTTCATGCTTTGTATGTGTTCATATAATTTTGAAACTTTGATAATCATGTTCATGTTCTTATGAATTTAGAAGATGATAGGAATTATTTGCTGAATTGTTTAGGATTAATTCTTGATCATTTATGTGTTTTAATGGAGTCCATAATTTGTCCTCAAGTTATGGATATCCAAAGGTCACATTTCTTTAACACACATTACAAGCACATAAGTTACATAAAATGAAGAGTCTTCATTTTCTGAACCTTTAATTCATAAGTTATGAAATGAAAAGTTTTGAAGAGTTACAAAACTTGTCCTCAGGTTTTGGAATTTGGAAAAGTTTCACACACTTTAATAAACTTTAATTCCAACACTTAGAATTTTAAAAGTTAAAATTCAACACTTATACTATTTATAACATTAATGGTTAATTATATATATATATATATATATATATATATATATATATATATATATATATATATATATATATATATATATGTATGTATAAGAACAAGTCGTTTTACCGTTAGTAGGCCTCATTCACGAAGCCGGTCTATAAGGTTGTTGCGTATAAAATGGCGACTTAATGGGTGTATACTCTCACCCACCACTTGCTTGACTGGTGGAGGATCGTTTGCCGAACGGGTAAGACAAAGACTTATAAATTCTCATTAAGTATGATGAATATTATAAAGTAACTAAACCTTTTCTTTAATTCCAAATCTTAGTTACTTTAGGAAAAATGTGAACATGGTGCTAATCCATGGAATTCACACTTTGTACCTTACCAAGTCGTTGGTGGAGCGTGTGTGGTTAACCGGCACACTAACTTGGACTAGTAAGGATCACGAAGGGTAACTTAATGTTTGTCATAGATCAATGGAGTGTGTGTGGTTAACCGGCACATTGATTAGGTGATAATATTAAGGGTACCAAGTGAATTGGCATGGTTATTCACACCTTGTTTTGTAATCCTCGGCATCCCAGTCACAAAACTTGAAGGGCACAATCGAGATTGAAACATGCCATTGAAAAGTTCAATGAATCTCAAAAGAATCTAGGAATTTCAAATCCAATTAAAACATAATAAATCATTTCGTTTTCATGGTGGAAATTGGTGAATCATCATTCACCTACCTTTCAAATATATTATTATTTAGATTACGACATCCCTCTTCTAAGTATAATATATTGTGATTGGATCCTAGCCTTAATATTACATTTGGGTGTCTTATTAAGGACACTATATATCTAATCTAAACTTTCTTTCTACTTTCAGATGTCTTCCAACACTAATGCTTCGGGCTCTAACCCAACTAGTTCTTTCTCTCTCATGAATCATTGTGGGAGAGTCATCTTTGATGGTTCCAAGATCATGGACTGGATAAGGAACATCAGGATGGTAACTCGTTATGAGGACAAGGAATATGTCCTCGATAAGGAGTTAAAAGAGCTTGATGAGTCTACTGCTACTCCTGAGGAGATCACTGAATTCAGGACACATGAGAGAGATGCTACTAGGGTGGCATGTATCATGATGGCCACGATGGCAGCCGAGCTCCAAAAGTCTTATGAGGACTTCTACCCTTTTGAGATGCACCAAGACCTGATGGAAAGGTACCATCAGAGTGCTCGTCAAGAGCGGTATGAAATAATCTCCTCCATGATAACAACCCACATGAAGGATGGTGAATCCTGTTGGATTAATGTCTAAGTCCATAACTATATTTGGTATGTACTTGACCCGACCCGACATGGTCCATTTGGGTTGCACTTCACCGACACAATTTATATGGATAATCTTTTGCGAATAGTATGTTGATGATTAATATTAATATATTATAAGTTCTAATATATTATTATGGAATCATATTATTTAATTAGTATTGATCAAGAATTAATTTATAATTAATTAAGTGATCAAAAGGAACTAATTAAATATTGACTCTTATATATATGGAATGGGCCAAGTTCATTTAGGTTGGGTTAAGCTTTCATGGATAGTCCATGGACTGTTTAACCCATGGATCCTAGGAAATGAAAGGTCATGGGTATTAGGGTTTAACACTAATCCTCCACACTATATAAAGATGTCCTTGGTTGGTGAAAATGCCACTAGTGTGGGTACACTAAGAAGGGCTAGCCAATTTCACTAGAGAGAACCAACTATCCATATTCTATAAAGTCTTCCAAGGTGCTTTGGTGATTTGTGATTCCACTTGAGGCTTCCACACTATTGGGGCTAAGCTCTTAAAGCTTGAAGTCATCAAGCTACATCAAAAGGTATGTCATCTAACTAGTACTTTGTAGTACAAGTGCTTCATAATATGCTAGTTAGGACTAGGGCCTTGGAAAGTTCTTATTTGCATGTATTATAGAGAAAACATAGATCCAAGGTTTATAGGGTTGTATGTACACCATAGGAGTGTTAGAATGCTCAAAACCCAACGGTGGTATCAGAGCCTAGGCTTGTTTTCTTGTTATACTTGCAAAACTGGTTAAAAAAATCGAAATTGTTGCTGTCTGATCATTAGACTCGGCGAGTCCATCAGGAGACTCGGCGAGTCCATGCCTAAAAATGATCAAATCGATCCAACTCGCCGAGTTGGTTCATGCACCCAACGAGTTGGACCCCCAGACAACATATTTTCGAGGTTTTTGGCTAGAAATGGACTAGGAACATTACCTTAAGTTGTTTTTGAACATATAAACTTGTTTCTTGAAGTGGTAATGTTCATGCTAATCCAATTTCAAAGATAATTGTCAATAGATTCATGTTTTGTATTAGTTTAAGGGTTAGACTAATTACATGAAAAAGTTTGATTTGAATTATCTTGTTCTTATGAGTTGCTTAGATTAATAGAAAAATTGAGTGAAATAGTTGTTTACAATCCAAATTAGTCTAAGAGTTGATTCTAAAATGTGTTTTTGTAACTTGTCCTCAAGTTATATGAAAAGTCACATTTAAGTTTCATAAAACTCATAAAAGTTGGCAAAGGTTACAAAATGAAGAGTCTAGTTCTAATTAATTGGAGTTATGACTCCATAATTTGTCCTCAAGTTATGGAGGACCAAGAGTCTCTTCATTAAATAAAAAAATAAAAAAAATAATGTAACCTTAATTAATTCCATAAGTTATAATATAAAGAAAAGTTAATTCTTTTATTAGTTTAAAGTCTTCCATAACTTGTCCTCAAGTTATGGAACTTGAAGAGTTTTTGGATTAAAACTACTTTAAATACATAAGTTATGGAATTAATTAGTTTTGAATAGTTTCAAAACTTGCCCTCAAGTTTTGGAATTTGTAAAGTTTTCTCTTATGAATACTTTAATTCCAAGTTAGCCCTTAGAATTTTAAAAGTTAAAATTCAACCCTTATACTTTATAATATTATATGTTAATAATATATATATATATATATGTATATATATATATATATATATATATATATATATATATATATATATATATATGTATAAGAGTAAAGTCGGTCTTACCGCTAGTACGCCTCATTCACGAAGCCGGTCTATAAGGTGGGTATAAGGTTGTTGCCTATAAAATGGAAACTTAATGGGTGTCCACCCTCACCTACCGCTTGCTTGACTGGTGGAGGGTCGTTAGCCGAACGGGTTTGACACGACTATAATTCTCCCTTCATTAAAAGTATTAATGATAAATACTAAGTAACTAAACTCTTAATAATACCTAATCTTAGTTACTTAGGAAAATGTGAATAAGGTGCTAATCCATGAAATTACACTTTACACTTTGTCTAAGTCCTTAGTGGAGCGTGTGTGGTTAACCGGCACACTAACTTGGACTTAACAAGGTAGGTAAAGGGTGACTTAATATTTATCATAGTATCGATGGAGCGTGTGTGTTTAACCGGCACATCGATTGAGGGGTAATTTATTAAGGGTACCAAGTAATTTGCATGGTTACTTCACACCTTGTTTTGTGATCCTCGGCATCCCAGTCATAAAACATGAAGGGCACACTCGAGATTGAAACATGCCATTGAACAATTCAATGAATCTCAAAGATCTAGGAGTTTCAAATCCAATTAAAACCTAATAATACGTCTCGTTTATCTTAGTGGAAATTGGTGAATCGTCATTCACCTACCTTCAAATATTTTATAGCTTGGATTACGGCATCCCTCTTCTAAGTTATAAAATAGGTTGTTGGGTCCTAGCCTTAATATTTCATATTGGGTGTATATTAAGGCCTTAAGATCAACTATCTTGAATATCTCCCAAAACATGTCCGGTTTAGACATTTATGATCTTCCCAGATCTCTTGAAACAAGCTTTCCTAATGAAGATGATGTCTCATGGATATCATAATTCTTTCTCCTCCCACAATTATTCTCCCTAACCCACAAGTTCTTGAAAAGTTTAAGGTCACTCAAGCCCTATTGGCAAGGCAAGGTCTAGGTGTGATCACATCTTGGAGATGTAGTCACCTATTGACAAGCCGGGAGAGTTGGGTGTCAAAGTCTTGAGAAAGTTGGTGGTTCAATCACTTTCTAAGTCACATAGTGAGTTCCTTTGGGACACCTACGAAATAGACTATGACAAGACCCTTAATGATATTATCTCTTTGTTAAGATCAACTTCCTTAAAACTTGATGGACATTGACAATAGTGACACAGGAAATCCAGAAAAGCATTCTCTTCCCAGTGGAAAGGGATCGGCCATAGTCAACTCGGTTGAACAAATGGTAAAGAGAAAAGCTAAGTCTGTGATAGTCCCGTGTACCATTATCAAAGGGTCCATATGTTTATATTGCCAAAGGAAGGGCCATTAGTTGCGAAGCTGCCAAATTTACCTAAGGATGTTAAAGTCAATAAGTTTGACTCTACTTCAGGTAAAGTCCACTATCTAACTCTTCTAAGTTTCTATTCTGAGATTCCTAATACATGATGTGACTGGGTCACATGTTGATATTGTAAGAATCAAAGAAAAGTGAAGAAACTTAAAGAAAGAATATGTTGAATCTGATTGCATAGATGGATTTCTATCGCGTAGTTTGAAGATCGGATTCTTGAGCTACTTCTTAGGAGTTATGAGATGTTGCTTAGGAATAGATAACAACAAGTTTTCATATGGATTGTAAGGATAAGTTTTTCCGCATAGTTTTAAAATAAAAGAAATTTTTTTGATTTTATTTAATTTAAAATATCCTTACAATGGCATTTGAGGAAAAATTGTTGCTTATATGATTCCATTAATAGCAAGAGTGGAAATATGAAATTGATTCCTTCATTTGTGGTAATGTCTAAATTTACCAAATAAGGAAAGATTCTCATCATCCAAAGTCTCAATTGAACCGGGACTTGGAATCATGCAAGTTGTATAGCATGATGAATGAGAACTTTCAAGTATTGGAAAAATTAAGACTAATTCTCGTTCACATGGATGTGTGAGTCAAGTAATGGACTAAGGGATCGAGTACATAGTCATGTGCACTGATTAAGTCCACCACAACAGATATAAGGCTATTCGTCATAGTTTACTAAAGGTCAGTAAATATGATTATACTTACAAGCTTAAGTGTAACTCTGAGACATTGGAAGAGGTTTCAATGCATGGCAGAGCGGATAAGAAGAATCAAATTAGGCAGAAGGATAAAAGTTTCTCAAATCTGAAAAGATGGGAGAGTACTTTAGTATCAGTTTTTGTGATCATCTTAATGATTAAGAAACCATAGCACAATTAGTTCTCTAAGGAAATCTTAGTGCATTCTTATGACTAAGAAGAGGAACTTGAATTGTTGAAATGGTTAAATCAAGAAGATGAGTCATACTTCGTTCCAAAAACAATTTTGAGAGTCATACTCCAAGATTGTAACTTGAGTGACATGTCTTAAAGAAGGTTTAAAACACTTGTCAAATGTAAGAGTAAAAGTTTTCTACTCTTGTACATTTGAAATTGGTAGGTTGTGATGTTTTGGATAAAACAAAGACCAACTTAGGCCAATTGTGTGAAGTGTTTGTCTTGATTAGAATCCACACTATCTCTTGGATGTTTGACAAGGAAGTCTTATAGGTTAAGAGGACAGTGGGAATCTTAAAAGTCTTGAAAGTCTCAAGAACTAATCAAGAATAAAACCTAAAATTCTTCACTAGCACACGACTTGCGGTTTGTAACCTATTGTGTTGACATATTCTGTGCCCATTCCAGTTAAAGTTGGCTTTGCATATGAGTTCTTAGAGTTCTCAACTTGTTGCACAACAACTTGGAAGCAATGGCAGGCCCTTGAGATGCCAGGTGGCAAGAAATTAAGATTGAGTTCAATCCATATGATTTTGCATTTGTCATTATCCTTATCTTGTGACTATGGTTTTGACAATTAACATGGATAAGAACACATACACCATTAAATCTAAGTGTCATAAGGTTTCTCTCCGATTCATGAAAATGATGGTGAGGAAACACTTTCACTAAGTAGATTTTAGCTAGATAGCAACTGTGCTATTTGGATTCTCAAAGTCGTTAATGGAGCGTGTGTGGTTAACCGGCACACTAACCTGGACTTGTGAGAAGTGGAAAAAAGGTCTAGCCATTATGATTACGGCATCCCTCTTCATAATTGTTTAGACACACAAGTGTGCTATCTAAGGGAAGGTGTATGATTTTGATCTAGTATCAGAAATCAGAACTTTGGTAAGAAAGTCAGCTGATTTCTGAGTACATGTCAAAGCTAGTGGGAGCATAAGTGTTATGCTAATAATCATCATGTTAGTGGGAGCATGATAATTATGATAAGTATTGCAAGTTAGCAATGTTAATTATAGAAAACAAAAGTTTCAATTGGGAAAGCGTTGTTTTTCTTTAATTAAGGGAGATGAAATTATACTTCATCTCAAATCTATAAGCTTAGATCGTGAGGTTTTAATCATTTAGTCAAGGATATATATATATATATATATATATATATATATATATATATATATATATATATATATATATATGAATTTTATGTTGGAATGGCTCAACATAAGGAAATTCTGTATATGGGTCCATTATTTGCGTTCTAAAATTCGATTATGATTACGGCATCCCTTTTCATAATCTGAATTATGAGAACTTGGCAAATAGAAATGGAAATGTTATAGCAAAAGACTGGTTTAGTCTTTATGTGACACATCATGAATCATGTCCCATATGCTTCGAATATAGGATCGATTACATGTGCTATATTCATCCTTTCTAAAATTTTCCAAATGCCTGGGGCATTAAGAAGGGAAAAGGTTTAGAACTAGATATAACTAAAAGGATTAAACAATTGTCGAGGACAATCTAAGGTTTACCAAAGATTGGTTGCTCAAGGACAGTTGGAAGTATAGTGATAATTCTGGAAGGACCATATTGACATAATTTGTAAGGAGGCAACTCTTGTTCAGAAGTGATAGTCAAAATGGAATCTGGAAATGTTTCAAAGTTAGAAATTTTTAAATCTCTGTAAGATTAAGGAAACTTAATGCAAGAAGGATGTTTCCAAGGAGTTGATCTCCTTTGGAATGCTCTGTAATGATTGTTGTCAAGTCTTTCTGACTTTGTGCATAATCATTACAAGAGGATCAATGCATATAAGTTTAGAATCTTACAGATTTCAGTAAATGGCATGAATTTGGAATTCTTGCATTTGCAGTAAGGATTTGGGAGTGTGAAAAGAGAATCATTGAAGTTATGTTCAATTGATCTAGTTTACAAAGTAAAGATCATAGACAAACATAGTATGCATACTTGGTGTGTGGCATGACTAGTGTTTAGAAAACATAGTGTACGTGCTTGGAGCATGGGACAACTATTGTTTTAAATTCAAGAATAAAGTTGATAGCTTAAACAGTATACAATGAATAATGTGTAATCATATGGTGATAAATAAAAGGTGTTTTATTTATGTTCATAGGTTTTGATAACATACTGGATTCAATTATTATTGTCTTTCACTTTGTATGTTTTGACGTCCCGAATAAACTAGGTTACTCTTCCGGAATGACTAAGTTATTCAAACCATCCACAGTCGGTCACATGTTGGAAGTAGATATGAATTAACACTATCATGGGTTGGCTTGTAGAGGTTAAGGTGTTGGACAAAGGGCTACAACACTCATGAGTGCTCATAAGTTCTGAGTATTGGATTCAACCCGCGCTCATTGGAATCACTTCATGGATTTTATCACGAGTGATCATGAGATGATAATATCTTATATTCTCCAAACCTAGAGATATGAGTTGTTACTATGAGTTGGTTGTACATTGATTGCATGAAAACGCATTTGGTAACTCAGTGCTATAAAACGTTCCTTTGTGTATGATTCAACAAGTAGTAGAACAAGCCATATGAGTCGAAGTTTATCCATTCCATTTACCTTCGGGATAAAAGTGATATCTGTGGGCCCCTCGATGATTTGATGATGACAAATGGAAGGGCTCGGCCGGGCCAGGACTAATTCGATTTGTTCAATTAGTCAGTCGTCATAAATTGGAAATCGGGAAACAACAAATGGATAGAGAGAATGATTATAATCCATGTCTCAGTCCATATGATATCTAGAATGGAGGAATATATGATCCCTTATCTAATGGACAAGTTCGTTGACAAGATCAGAGTTCGACAGCAGCCTTAAGAGCTACGATTGCCAGTTAGGTTTGAAGTCATACACAATAATAGTTTTAGACTTATCCAAGTGGGAGACTGTTGGATTAATGTCTAAGTCCATAACTATATTTGGTATGTACTTGACTCGACCCGGCATGGTCCATTTGGGTTGCACTTCACCGACACAATTTATATGGATAATCTTTTGACAATAGTATGTTGATGATTAATATTAATATATTATAAGTTCTAATATATTATTATGGAATCATATTATTTAATTAGTATTGATCAAGAATTAATTTGTAATTAATTAAGTGATCAAAAGGAACTAATTAAATATGGAATCTTATATATATGGAATGGGCCAAGTTCATTTCGGTTGGGCTAAGCTTTCATGGATAGTCCATGGAGTGTTTAACCCATGGATCCTAGGAAATGAAAGGTCATGGGTATTAGGGTTTAACCCTAATCCTCCACACTATATAAAGATGTCCTTGGTTGGTTAAAATGGCACTAGTGTGGGTACACTAAGAAGGGCTAGCCAATTTTACTAGAGAGAACCAAGTATCCATATTCTCTAAAGTCTTCCAAGGTGTTTTGGTGATTTGTGATTCCACTTGAGGCTTCCACACTATTGGGGATAAGCTCTTAAAGCTTGAAGACATCAAGCTACATCAAAAGGTATTTCATCTAACTAGTACTTTGTAGTACAAGTGCTTCATAATATGCTAGTGAGGACTAAGGCCTTGGAAAGTTCTTATTTGCATGTATTATAGAGAAAACATAGATCCAATGTTTATAGGGTTGCATGTAAACCATAGGAATGTTAGAATGCTCAAAACCCAACAAATCCGTCACGGCCTACATGCAAAAGATGCAAAGGTATGTGGACCATTTGCTGAAGCTGAATGTAAACTTCCCTGAGGAGTTGGCAATTGACATCATTTTGCACTCCTTACCTTCTTGTTATGACCATTTTCGTATGACATATCATATGAACAAGGAGGAAGTTACCCTTAGCATGCTTCAAGGACTCTTGAAGATCGCTGAAACCGGTCTTAAGGGCAAGTCGGTTGTTACCTCTACTACTCCTACTCCAACATCTACCCCTGTTTTGGCTATCGGGCAAGGCAAAGGGAAAAAGAGGAAGCCCCCTTCGAAGGGTACCAAGGGAAAGTCTCTTGAAGGCTCCTCATCAAGGACCAAGAGTGGTTCTGCCACTCCTTCTGCCATTCCCAAGGACGCTGATTGCTACTATTGCCAGGACAAGGGGCACTGGAAGCGAAACTGCTCTAAATAGTTGCAGGATCTGAAGGATGGGAAAGTGAAACCCACTCACGCAAGTATTTACACAATATTTTCTAATAACTCACCATATTCTAACTCTTGGGTGCTTGATACAGGATGTGGTATTCACATATGTTCTGATTTGCAGGGCTTAAGAAGAAGTGAGGATGTGGAGCACGGGAAGATAAATTTGATCATGGGGAATAGGAAGGCTTCACCTGTTTCCAAGAATGGAGTTTATACTTTCTTGTTGAATAATGGGTTAAAATTAGATTTGAATAAATGTGTGTACTCGTCTGAAATGGCGAGGAATATTATTTCCTTTCATTCTTTGTACAAAAAAGGTTTTACCTTTTCGTTTGATAATGAATGTGGTGGTATTAATACTTTCTTTAAAAATGTGTTTTATTTTAAAGCATTACCTTGTGATGGTGTGTATGAAACTGTGTCGATTATAGACAACTTAGGAAATAATGTGTTGTATATTGATTCTTCTACTAGCCTAGATAAAGCATCATTGTGGCATTGTCGTCTTGGACATGTAAACAAGAAACGCATAGGCCAACTCCAAAAGAGTGGAGTCCTGGAATCATTCGACGTTAAATCGGATGATAGTTGTGAATCTTGTCTACTTGGAAAGATGACAATATCACCCTTCACTGGAACTTGTGAATGGGGTGAAGGTTTGTTGGACCTAATACATACTGATGTATGTGGACCATTCAAAATCACCACAAGGGATGCTAATCGGTAATATGTGACTTTTATTGATGATTTTAGTAGATATGGATATGTCTACTTAATAAAACATAAGTCAGAAACCTTTGAAAGGTTTAAGGAATTCAAACAAGAATTAAAAAATCAATTGGGCAGGAACATTAAGATGCTTCGATCCGATCGAGCTGGTGAGTATCTTAGTACCGAGTTCCTTGACTATCTTAAGGAGTGTGGGATTGTCTCACAATTGACTCCTCCCAGGACACCACAACTAAATGGTGTAGCTGAGAGGCGTAATCGAACCTTGTTAGACATGGTTCACTCCATGATGAGTCGAGTTTCGCTACCAATCTCTTTTTGGGGGTATGCCTTAGAGACTACCGCCCATATCCTCAATCTAGTCCCTACAAAGAAGGTTACCAAAACACCTCATGAGATGTGGACTGGGAAGGTTCCCAATTTGGACCACATCAAAATTTGGGCTTGCGAAGCTTTCATGAGGCGTGAAACTCATGATAAGCTTGAACCCCGAAGTGAAAGGTGTATTTTCATCGGCTACCCACAGAAATCCTTCGGTTACCTCTTCTATAGACCCAGTGAGAATGTGGTCTTTATAGCACGAAGAAGGGTCTTTCGTGAGAGAGAATTTATAAGCCAAGGAGACAGTGGGAGGCAAATTGATCTTAAAGAAATTCAAGAATCAATTGGTGAAGGAATCTCAGACACTAGCAATCAACCTGAGGAGGAAACTCCCATTGATCCAGCTGACGAGTCTGTACCTCCGAGGCATTCCACACGGGTTAGGAACACACCTGCGTTTTATTATGGCTTTCATATTACTACGGAAGGTGATACGTTTATCAGTGATAGTACACTGGTTAATTTGGATGAACCTAGTAGTGTTAAGGAAGCCATGGCAGGCCCGGAGTCTGCTAAATGGAAGGAGGCTATGGACAGCGAGAAACAATCCATGTATGACAATCAAGTTTGGAACTTGGTTGACCATGTACCAGGCCGTAAAACAGTCGGGTGCAAATGGATCTTCAAGAAGAAGACCGATATGGAAGGAAAAGTGCATACTTATAAGGCTCAACTGGTTGCGAAGGATTTTACTCGGACTCAGGGTATTGATTATGATGAAACCTTCTCGCCGGTAGCAAAGATTAAGTCTATTAGGGCTATGCTAGCCATTGCTGCATTTCATGATTATGAAATATGGCAAATGGATGTCAAAACCGCTTTTCTTAATGGAAAGTTGGATGAGGATGTGTACATGAATCAGCCAGAGGGTTTTGTCAGTGCAGAGTACCCTAATAGAGTATGCAAGCTTGAGAAATCCATTTATGGATTAAAACAAGCATCTCGTAGCTGGAATCTTCGTTTTGATGAGAAGGTCAAACAGTTTGGCTTCTCGAGAAGTGAAGATGAGTCTTGCGTGTATGTCAGAGCTAGTAGGAGTATAGTTAGCTTCTTGGTACTGTATGTAGATGACATACTACTTATAGGAAATGACATCCCAACCTTGTATGAGGTTATGTCCTGCCTTGGGAAGTGCTTTGCTATGAAGGACCTAGGGGTAGCTGCCTATATCCTAGGGATAAAGATATTAATAGAATGGAGTAAAAGACTAATTGGACTTAGTCAAAGTACCTATTTGGATAAGGTGTTGAAAAGGTTCAACATGCAGAATTCCAAGAAAGGAGATTTACCGATCCAAAGCAACACCAAGCTGAGTAAGACTTAGAGTCCGAGTATAGAGGCAGAGATAGTTGAGATGAGCCAATTACCGTATGCTTCCGCTGTTGGCTCGATCATGTATGCTATGACTTGTACCCGCCATGATGTGGCCTTTGCCTTGAGCATGGTCAACAGGTATCAGGGGAACCCTGGTAAAGCTCATTGGACTGCGGTAAAGAACATTCTCAAGTACCTGCGGAGGACTAAGGATTGGATCCTTACCCTTGGTGGGAGTGATGACTTGAGAGTACTAGGGTATAGTGATGCTAGTTTTCAGACTGATAGGGATAATTTTCGCTCTCAGTCGTGCTGGGTCTTTACCTTAATTGGAGGGGCAATCTCTTGGAAGAGTTCCAAGCAGGAGACGGTGGCTGATTCGACTTTTGAATAAGAGTATATAGCAGCGAGTGAAGCAGCAAAGGAGGCGATATGGCTGAAGAACTTCATTGGAGACCTTGGAGTTGTGCCAGCTATTAAGGAGCCTATGGAAATTTTTTGTGACAACAATAGTGTGGTTGCTTTAGCTAAAGAACAGAGAGATCATGGGAGATCCCGCCACATTGACAGGAAATATCACTTCATAAGACACAAGATAGAAGAAGGACTCCTCATGGCAAAGAGGATATCGTCAGATGAGAACCCTGCGGATCCCTTTACAAAGGGACTGACGAGGGCTAAGCATTTTCAGCATGCGAGGCGCATAGGGCTGAGGGACGATATTAGTTTTACAAATTAGACAGATTCTCTGAAGCTTGTAAAAAGTAATCAACATTTGATGATGAATAAAATTGTGATTTATTTATGAGTAAGGAGTTGCTATCATTATCAATTATTTACAAGTGTTTTAGCTTTGCATGTTTTGACTTCCAGAATAATTAATTTATTCAAACCTCCACAATTGGTCATACGTCGGAAGTAGGTATGACTCAAGATTGTCATGAATTGGATTTGTAGATGGCTAAAGGTGTTTAGACATGGCAATGGTTGCTACAACATTCATGAGTACTCATAAGTTATGAGTATTGGAATAAACCCAGGCTCACTTGTATCACTTCATGGAATTTATCTCAAGTGATCGTGAGACGGTAATATCATATAAATCTTCAAACCTAGATATATGAGTTGTTACCTATGAGTTGGTTGTGCACTGATTGCACGTAAACGCATCAGTAACTTGATGTTATAAAACGTGCCTTTGTGTACAATTCAACAAGTAGTAGAACAAGTATATGAGTCGAAGTTTATCTGTTCCTTCTAGAAATAGAAGCGATATCTGGGCCCCTCGATGATTTTGTGTGGACCGATGTACCGGGCCCGGTCAGAACTAAATTGATGTGTTCAGTTGAGTTCTTTGTCAAACAAATCGGAAATCGAGAAACAACTATCAGACAATAAGCAAGACATAGTTCCATGTGTTTGTCCGGCTGATATCATGAGAACAGAGGATTGTATGATCACTTATCTTAAAATGGCGCTTCATAGTTCAACAGAGTTTTCGAGAGCTACGATTGCTGGTTGGTTCCTGAAGTAATAGGCAAATACAGTTATTAGACTTATCTAAGTGGGAGTCTGTTGGATAAGGTGTCTAAGTCCATAACTTATTTGGTATATACTTGACCCGACCAGCATGGTCCATTTGGGTTGCATTTCATCCAAACTATTTATGGATAATTTTATGAGAGTTATACACATATTATTATTAATATATTATATGTTATAATATATTAATATGAAGTCATGTTATTTAATTAGTCTTAGTCTTAAATTAATTATGAATTAATTTAGAGATTAAAAGGAAGACTAATTAGATTGTGGGCTATTGGTTTTATATGGTGTGGGCTAACACCCATTTGTTAATGGGCTAGGCTTGTATGGAAGTCCATGGATGATCCATGGAGCTTTTAACCCATGGATCCTTGGAAAAGGAAAGGTCATGGGTTATTAGGGTTTCACCCTAATCATGTACACTATATAAGCATGCTTATATTGCATGAAATAGCTACTAGTGTGTGTGCTTGTGTGTGGCCGGAAATTCTAGTGTGTATACACTCTCTCAAAGTTTTCCAAGAGTTTGTGGTGATTTGTAATTCCATTTGAGGCATTCACACTATTGGTGCTTGGCCCTCAAACTCCTTAAGAATCAAACTCATCAGAAAGGTATGTAATCTCTTCTAACTCTTTTATGTTTAAAAGTACCCCATGCCATGTTAGATAGGTTATGAACCTTGGAAAATTATTATTTTGCATGTATTTAGACAAACATAGATCCAAGGTTTATTAGGGTTGCATGAACACTTAGGAGGTGTTAGATTGCTCAAAACCCAACAGTTTATACCCTAAATGAAGAGTTTAAGGACTTCTAAGTCCATGCAAATAGGTCCTTATGTCATATCTAAGCTCCAAATGAGGTTTGGAAGGGTTTTAAAGCTCAAAACCCCTTATTACATGTGTTCACGGCCTAAGGAGGTTCCAGGACCGTAAACACATGTTTATGGTCCCATTCCTCATATATTTCACGAATTTGAAGGCCACAGGTGTTATACTAGGAGCTAGGATAGTTACCTTGATGATTTGAAGCTTGATTTGGGTGATTTTGGCTCAAAATCGGATTTTAGAGAGAGAGTAGAGAGAGAAAGTAGAGAGAGAGTGGAAAGGCTTCAAATGAGGCTCTCTCAACTTTATATATGCTGAAAGTTTGGGACACGGTGGAATTCTACCCGATACTGTCACACCCCAAAACCAAGAACGGCGGAAACGTTTTGGGGTGGAGGATGTCATGTACAGTATCACAACAGTGTAAAGTAGTAAACAAGCAACAACATTATCCATTTCATTAAAAGTAAAGTTTTAATACATATTTGTTCTTTCATTGTAATAAGACACCAAAATATACAATCAAAATAAAAGACGAGTCTTGTCTATGCTCCGTCTTCTCAAAACCTGGCCATCGTACCTGTCTACTGGTCACCTGAGAATACAAGTTATTTTAAAAGCGAGTATCAGCCTAAAGCTGGTGAATTCATAAGTATTTAAATGTCATTGTCTTGTTTTGGAAATCTGTTATGTATGCTATGTAAATCTTTAAATGAAACAGTTGATATAATTATGAAAACCCTAGAAAATCCCTTATTTCCTACTAGTATGAAATGTAGTCTTCTACCAAGACCCGAATGTTTTGTAAGTAAAATGATAGTTTTTCCTTTCTATTGACTAGTACTAAAAGTACATAGTGTAACTCTTCCTTTATGTGAATGTATCCCAAAATAAATTAAATAGGAAAATGTACTAATGTAAGTGTTATCCTTTGGTACTAGGACTAACACGACACCGCGGTAAGCGAAATGTATAACCAAATGAACATCCGAAGATTGTCCAATTGTCCTCTGTAGCAGCAGCATGGAGTAGCAAGGGTTACTCCCGTAATCTATTTCCTAATATAAGTATTAACCATAGGCATTCGTAGATGTTCATCAACCTCTGTAGCGAATACTAGGCCCAAGGAATGGTTAGTCCCCTAAAGGTACTCATAGTATAAGTAATGTACTCGTGTATTATGTAATGTACTGCTATAGACTCATAAATGAACCGAATCTTGTGTGATTCCTTGTAATAGGAATAATGTTTTGTAATCTTCTAACTATCCCTATGATAATTAATTGGAAGGTAATTGGTTGTTCAAGTTGGTTAATACACCCTTGCTACACAAGAGTGTGGTAAAATAATTGAAGGATGAAAACTATAACCTCAATACATATATAAGAACATACGTGTATAAGTATAGTTTTATTCAAGAAGGTAAAAATGGTTTTGTAAGACATCTAAGAGTTTTGAACAATTATAAAGAGTGACTTGATGCCATTTTAAATAAACATTTCAAAATTAATACATTTGATAACAAAGTATTTTTAAGATAGAAAACCATTTCATGCATCACATTTTGTAGTATGTGAAATCTACTGGATGGAAACACGGTTATAAAATACATATGAGTGATTTAATAACATGCTGTTTTCTACTTGTATTCCCCCTATTAAAGCATTTAAATCATTTAAAACATTGATTAAGGGGTATGGACTCACATGTAGATGGTGGTATGGATGTACTGAACGGTGTCGGCTTGTTAGGTATCAAGTGAGGACTTGTACACACACTATGATCCTAATGAACATATAATCACACATATATGCACCCAATTAGTCTTAAACTACTAATTGTAAATGTTAAGACATCCTAGAACATAATAAACACTTTATATAAGTGTTATAAGCCTAAGCATTGCATCTAAGTTGTTGTGGGACATGTCAATTGGGTTTAGGGTTCCAAAGGACCCTGTACATGAGTTTACTCTTCCATAAACATCACACAAGGAGTTTACGATCGTAAACCCTTGAGTTTACAGCCGTGAACTCCCAAGCTTGGTGTTATTTTGTGTTTTGAGGTTCTAAATGATCCCTAGAAGTATGCCAACTTGTTGGATTAATTCTTGGAAGGGTTTAGGGCATTAATAACCTCCTTTGAGGAGTTTACGGCCCCAAGGCCAATTCCTTTGGAGTTTACTGCCGTAAAATCACATGGAAGTGGATATTTTTGTGCTTTCAAGTCCCAACCTCATGTAGGATAGGTTCTACACATATATCTAAGGCTAATGAAGGCCTTAGGCACACATTGGTGCCCTTCTTTCATGTTTAAGTCCTAAGATAGAGATTACGGCTGTAATCTCTCTTTGGGAGGGGTTTTTGATGTTTTAAGCTCCCTCAAATAACTAGGAGTAAATCTAGGTAATTGTCCAATGCTTTAGGAGTGTTAAAAGCACTGTTTGGTACTTGTTTTTGGAGTTCACGATCCAAGAACTTCTTGGGCCGTGAACACCTAAACTTTGCTATTCTTGGGGTGATTTCAATTCATATACACACTAGCATACAAGCCTAAGGTAGTTACAAATCATGGGAGAAGGACTAGGCATCTTTTTAGGAGTTTACTCCCCAAGGTGTTCTTGGGTGGTAAACTCCCGAATCTAGTTGTTTTGTTATGAAATTGATGTTATTAAGCACATTATAAGCCATATAATAAAACTAGAGAAAGGTACTCACGATTTGGGATTAAAAACCGAAGATCCGTGAAAGAGAAATGGATTTTCTCTAGTTGGAAATGCAACAAATGAATTATTATGGCTCAAAATTCTATATATAGTCCTGATATTTTTGGAAGAAAATATTTCATTCCTATAATGAACTCTAACGTAATAGAGTTTTAGAATAATAGAGTTGCACAAAACCCTAGTGCATCCACTCTCCTGATATCTCCATAAGTGTAAACCCTGAAATACTCAAACTTATACGGAAAAGTCTCAGAATTTATTGCGATTGTTCTAACTTCTATTGACTGGATAATGTTCGTACAGAATGGAAGTTTCGGGTTGTCACATCATCCCCCCGTTAGAAGGAATTTCTTCCCGAAATTAGAATTTAAGAAAATAGGAATTTACAAAATAGCTAAGCGAAAAGATGAGGATATTTTAGTTTCATCTGCTCCTCTCGTTCCCAAGTGAATTCAGGTCCTCACTTGGCGTTCCAGCAAACCTTCACTATCGGGATTTGGCTCTGCTTTGTCTGCTTGACCTCTCGGTCCATGATCTCTACTGGTTCCTCCACGAAGTTGAGGCTGTTGTTGATCTTGATCTCGTCGAGTGGAATAACAAGAGTCTCATCGGACAGACACTTTTTCGAGTTCGAGACGTGGAAGGTAGGATGTACGTTACTGAGTTCGCGCAGTAGATTGAGTTTGTAAGCTACAGGGCCGATTCTCGCGAGAATCGTGAAAGGCCCTATGTATCTTGGATTGAGCTTCCCACGCTTTCCGAAGCGTATCAAGCCCTTCCAGGGTGACACCCTCAGTAAAACTCGGTCACCCACCTGGAATTCCAACGGTTTCCTTCGTTTGTCAGCGTAGCTTTTCTGTCGGTCTCTAGAGGCTTTCAATCGTTCACGAATTTGAACGAACTGCTTCGTCGTTTCCCGAATGATCTCCGGACCCATAAGAGTGCTTTCGGGAACTCCTACCCTAGCTAACTGGGTATCACCCACCTCATCCCAGCATATAGGGGATCTGCACTTTCGGCCATAGAGGGCCTCGAATGGGGCTGCCTTTATGCTCGTGTGATAGCTGTTGTTTTAGGAAAATTCGACAAGGGGTAAATGAGTATCCCAAGCTTTCCCAAAGTCAATCACACAGGCTCGTAACATATCGTCTAATGTTTGGATAGTTCTCTCACTTTCTCCGTCGGTCTGTGGATGGTAAGCTATACTCATGTCCAGCATAGTTCATAGGGAACTATGTAACGACTACCAGAACCTCGAAGTAAATCTACTATCTCTGTCTGAGATAATAGATAAGAGAACACCGTTCAGTCTTACAATCTCCCTAATGTAAGTTCTTGTAAGTTTCTCCATCTTGTCTGTTTCTTTGATTGGCAAGAAGTGTGCAGACTTGGTCATTCTATCGACGATGAACCATATGGAATCAAATCCACCCGTTGTCTTGGGAAACTTGGTTATGAAGTCCTTAGTAATCCACTCCCACTTCCATTCTGGTATCTCTGGTTGCTATAAAAGACCGAAGGGTTTCTGGTATTCGACCTTGACCTTTGCGCAAGTAAGGCATTTACTCACAAAGGTAGTAATCTCTGCTTTCATGTTAGGCCACTAGTATAACTTTTTAAGATTTAGATACATCTTATCTGAACCTGGGTGAACGGAATAACGAGTGTTGTGAGCTTCGGTCATGACCAAGTCTCTGAAGCCACCGTGTTTCGGTGTCCAGATCCGATCCATGAGATATAAGGCTCCGCCACCCTTGACTTCCAAGTTCTTACCCATCCCTCTAAGGGATTCACCTGCCACGTATTCAAGTTTCAAAGCGTCAAGCTGGGCCTCCTTAATTTGCATGGACAAGTGTGAATGGATAGTTAGAGTCAAAGATTCAACTCTACGACCAGTATATTCTTTCCGACTTAGGGTTTCGGCTACTACATTGGCTTTACCCAGATGATAACGAATTTCGCACTCATAGTCACTGAGTAGCTCGACCCACCGTCATTGTCTCATGTTGAGTTCTTTCTGGTGGAAAATGTGTTGTAGACTCTTGTGGTCTGTAAAGATCGTGCTTTTTGTACCATACAGGTAGTGTCTCCAGATCTTCAGAGCAAACACAACTGCTCCTAGCTCAAGATCATGTGTGGTGTAGTTAACCTCATGTGTCTTCAGCTGTCTCGAGGCATAAGTGATGACTTTACCTCGCTGCATCGGAACACATCCGAGTCCTTGATTTGATGCATCACAATAGACTACAAAGTCTTCTATTCCTTCGGGAAGGGATAGTATTGGTGCAGTCCACAAGGCTCGTTTGAGCGTTTGGAACACTCTTTCTTGTTTTTCCTCCCAGTCAAAGGCCACTCATTTCTAGGTCAGGGTGGTAAGAGGTTTCGCTATGCTAGAGAAGTTCTGAATGAACCTACAATAGTAGCTAGCGAGACCTAGAAATTGACGAATTTCTGTAGGTGTCTTCAGTGCTGACCAGTTCTCAATGGCCTTGATTTTGGAAGGGTCCATGTGTATTCCTTCTTCGCTAACAACATGGCCGAAAAATTTGACTCGTCGGATCCAAAATTCGCACTTGGAGAACTTCGCATAGAGCTTCTCCGCTCGTAATGTTTCTAAGACTCTACGGAGATGTTGACTATGTTCCTCCTTACTTCGAGAGTAGATGAGTATGTCATCAATGAAGATGATGATGAACTGATCCAAGTAAGGACAACACACCCTATTCATCAGATCCATGAAT
The DNA here is from genome assembly GCF_052625555.1 of Lactuca saligna. NCBI lineage: Eukaryota > Viridiplantae > Streptophyta > Magnoliopsida > Asterales > Asteraceae > Lactuca > Lactuca saligna. The sequence goes on from NC_136418.1 coordinate 80,401,656, forward strand.
ACTGCGGGCGCGTTAGTTAATCCGAACGGCATCACTACAAACTCGTAGTGTCCATAACGAGTTCGGAAGGCTGTCTTGGGAACATCCTCCTCTAACACTCGTAGCTGGTGATATCCGGATCGTAGATCTATTTTCGAGAAGTAGTTGGCTCCTTGAAGTTGATCAAATAAATCGTCAATGCGGAGCAAAGGATAACGATTTTTAATGGTAAGCTTGTTGAGTTCTCTATAGTCGATGCACATACGAAACAATCCATCTTTCTTCTTGAAGAACAAGACCGGTGCTCCCCATGGTGAGAAGCTTGGCCTAATGAATCCCTTCTTGAGAAGTTCGTTAAGTTGACTGGAAAGTTCCTTCATCTCGGCCGGGGCCAGACGATATGGAGATTTGGCTACGGGAGTAGTTCCTGGCACTATGTCGATTCTGAACTCGACTTGGCGTTGTGGTGGTAATCCGGGAAGTTCTTCTTGGAAAATGTCCGGAAAGTCGCGTACTTCGGGAATTTTATGAATGTCTAATAACTCTTGACTCGCATCGACTACGTGTGCGAGGAATGTATGATATTCCTTTCGCAAGCACTTCTGGGCTTGAATGCACGAAATGATGAAAAGACTCGTACTAGGTTTGTCGCCGTAGATAACTAATGTTTCGTTGTTAGGAAAGTTAAGGTACAACCTACATATATGCAGTTATTACTCTCTATTTTCCCATTAGCCATTTCCACCGTGAATGTGTTATCTAATGCGCATGGTTTTTGTTTAAGCAGGTGTGAAAATTGGTGACTTACGAAACTTTTCTCTGCTCCACTGTCGAAAAGTATGCAAGCATATGAGTTATTGAGGAGAAACGTACCAGTAACTATTGTAGGATCAGCTACTGCTTCCTCATGGCCCAGGGCCATAAATCTTCCTACTCCTCTAGCCATCCCCGCTTTATGGCAGTTCCTCTTGTAGTGGCCCACTTCGCCACAACCATAGCAAGCTTGGCCCATACCGACGTTAGGAACCTGGGAGGCCGGAGCTATTGGCGTCCTGCAGAAACGGACTGTATTCCCCTTCCTGTTGCAGTTAGAGCACTGCATCTCCTTGCAAGGTCCGTGGTGGTGGAAGCTGCACTTGGTGCACTTCGGGAGAGTTCCAGCATAAGTTTTTGCTGGTAAGGGGTTCACAGGGACAACGGGAGCTACCGTGGCAGCATTAATTGCCATGAGTGTTGTCTCTTGGAGGATTCTTGCGAAGCCCCTATTTTCCTCTTGCTCCACCCGTTCTTGTTGTTGTCGGGGTTGGACTTTTGTGGTAAGGGTGTAGGGATTGTTGGGTTCTAAGGTTTCCTGTGATCTATGAGAGATTGTGCTAGCTCCTTGGCACTATCAAAAGTGACAGGCTTGGAAGCCAACACACTTGACTGGAACTGGGGAGACAGTCCCCAGATATATCTCTCTATTTTCTTGCTTTCGAGAGCAACCATATCAGGGCATAGGATTGCTAGATCACAGAACCTATTTGTGTAGGTTCCTATGTCGGATCCAACCATTTGAAGGCTCCAGAGTTCCTGCTCGAGTTTTTGTATTTCTCCCCGAGGACAGTACTCTCTTATCAGCATGTCCTTCAAGTGTTCCCAGCTGATGGAATATGCTACCACCAGAGTCAGATATTTAACATGGCTGTTCCCCCATGTTAGTGCTCTTCCAGAGAAGGTACAAGTTGCAAACTTGACCTTGTTCCCACCTTGGCAAGCGCAGATTTCGAAGACGGATTCCATCTTTTAAATCCATTATCTCAACACCATAACACCCCCAGTTCCATTGAAGTTGCGCGGTTTGGCGTTAATGAAGTCCTTGTAGGTGCATTCCCGAGGGTGTCCATGGCTTTCTCCGTGGTTTGAGGGAAGTGCACCTGTTCCCGATCCACTAGGGACAGGAGTATTGATGGCTGACACATCAGCTACTACTGCTGCTATGAAGGTTGCCTGGAACATAGTGACATCGAAAGGAAAAGGTGGTTGAGGAGGTTGAGGTGGTGGTATCGGTGTTTCGTTGTTAGGGTTACGCCTGGGATTCCTGCATGGTGGCATCTTTAACTATACGTTTAAAATATGACGACATGGATAAGAATAAATGAATAATGAATTTGTCTCATGGACTAACTCCCCATAGTCCAACAACAAAATGAATAGTATGACTTAAATGACGATGACAACATTTGCATAATAATTTCCATAAGATTAGATATTTGTCAATAATACTAGGATTACAGATGTAACAAGTTCAGGAAAATGGCCTATAAGTAGGCCTTACATCAACCAAGATAGGAAAATTTTGACAGAACTATGACTAGATCAAGACCTAACAGGTCTAAGATTTACGAAGATAGGAAATTAGACCAATGTTTTTAGATAAACTAGGTTATATTCAAAAGATGAGTTGACGAGATTCTATCGGCGACGGGAACTGCTAGTATGAGTCCTTGATCCTGATAGTAGACGTTCCATGTCCCTCATACGCATGACAGCTCTTGCTTGCTGAGCTCGAAGTTCCCTAACTTCAGATTGAGTTTAAGCAAGTTCCCTCTGCAAGGCTACATTGCGGACCAGAGTCCTTTCGTGAGCAGACTCTAGTTGGCGAATGCGGACTGTGTTAACGCCAGAGTTGGTGTCAATCTCCAGGACTCGATTGATAGTTAATTGACCCAGTATGGTGTTCCTAGAAATTCTACGAACCATGATGGGTAGGATCCTGTCAGCAGAACCTCCTTCAGTGAGGTTGTAGAAACTTCTATCTCCATTGTAGGGGATAGGTTGACCCTGTTCCTGACTCCATGTATTCAAGTTTGTGGCCCATAGAGGTGTGGGTCCTTGAAATGCGGGACGGGGGTTCAGGTTTGGGTTTTGAGTAGTTCGGGGTAGGTTGTTGACTTCAGGCTCCGAGTCAGAACTATCGGAACATGGTGATCATCCAAAGGGATTGGGTGATCATCTTCTGGTTCTTCCTCTAGTTAGTATATCTTTTATGGGTTGATATACTATATTCACTATAAACAATGTTCTGATACCAATCTGTCACACCCCAAAACCAAGAACGGCGGAAACGTTCCGGGGTGGAGGATGTCATGTACAATATCACAACAGTGTAAAGTAGTAAACAAGCAACAACATCATCCATTGCATTAAAAGTAAAGTTTTAATACATATGTGCTCTTTCATTGTAATAAGACACCAAAATATACAATCAAAATAAAAGACGAGTCTTGTCTGTGCTCCGTCTTCTTAAAACCTGGCCATCGTACCTGTATACTGGTGACCTGAGAATACAAGTTATTTTGAAAGCGAGTATCAGCCTAAAGCTGGTGAATTCATAAGTATTTAAATGTCATTGTCTTGTTTTAGAAATCTGTTATGTATGCTATGTAAATCTTTGAATGAAACAGTTGATATAAGTATGAAAACCATAGAAAATCCCTTATTTCCTACTAGTATGAAATGTAGTCTTCTGCCAAGACTCGAATGTTTTGTAAGTAAAATGATAGTTTTTCCTTTCTATTGACTAGTACTAAAAGTACATAGTCTAACTCTTCGTTTATGTGAATGTATCACAAAATAAAGAAAATAGGAAAATGTACTAATGTAAGTGTTATCATTTGGTACTAGGACTAACACGACATTGCGGTAAGCGAAATGTGTAACCTAATGAACATCCGAAGATTGTCCAATTGTCCTTTGTAGTAGCAGCATGGAGTAGGAAGGGTTAGTCCTGTAAAGGTACTCCTAGTATAAGTAATAACCGCATGCATCCGTAGATGTTCATCAACCACTAGTGCTAATCAGTTGAGATTCAAAATGGTTAGTCCCATCTAGATATCCCGTTGAATTGGGATAAGCAGGACAATTTACAGAGAAGGTACTAATAAATCATCCTCGTGAACCGAGATACAAGTATTCATGTAAAGTATTCATGTAAGGTATTCATGTACGGTATTCATGTATCATGTAAGCATATGTAAATGTACTCATGTATCATGTAAGCATATGTAAACGTACTCATGTATCATGTAAGCATATGTAAATGTACTCGTGTATTATGTAATGTACTGCTATAGACTCATGAATGAACCGACTCTTGTGTGATTCCTTGTAATAGGAATAATGTTTTGTAATCTTCTAACTATCCCTATGATAATTAATTGGAAGGTAATTGGTTGTTCAAGTTGGTTAATACACCCTTGCTACACAAGAGTGTCGAAAAATAATTGAAGAATGAAAACTATAACCTCAATACATATATAAGAACATACGTGTATAAGTATAGTTTTATTCAAGAAGGTAAAAATGGTTTTGTAAGACATCTAAGAGTTTTATTCAAGATGTCATTTTAAATAAACATTTCAAAATTAATACATTTGATAACAAAGTATTTTTAAGATAGAAAACCATTTCATGCATCACATTTTGTAGTATGTGAAATCTGCTGGATGGAAACACGGTTATAAAATACATATGAGTGATTTAATAACATGCTGTTTTCTACTTGTATTCCCCCCATTAAAGCATTTAAATCATTTAAAACATTGATTAAGGGGTATGGACTCACATGTAGATGGTGGTTTGGATGTACTGAACGGTGTAGGATTGTTAGGTATCAAGTGAGGACTTGTACACACACTATGATCCTAATCAACATATAATCAAACATATATGCACCCAATTAGTCTTAGACTACTAATTGTAAATGTTAAGACATCCTAGAACATAATAAAAACTTTATATAAGTGTTATAAGCCCTAAGGAATGCATATAAGTTGTTGTGGGACAAGGCAATTGGGTTTAGGGTTCCAAAGGACCCTATACATGAGTTTACTCTTCCATAAACATCACACAAGGAGTTTACGATCGTAAACCCTTGAGTTTACCGCCGTGAACTCCCAAGCTTGGTGTTATTTTATGTTTTGGGGTTCTAAATGATCCCTAGAAGTATTCCAACTTGGCGGATTAATTCTTGGAAGGGTTTAGGGCACTAATAACCTCCTTTGAGGAGTTTACGGCCCCAAGGCCAATTACTTTGGAGTTTACTGCCGTAAACTCACATCGAAGTGGATATTTTTGTGCTTTCATGTCCCAACCTCATGTAGGATAGGTTCTATACATTTATCTAAGGCTAATGAAGGCCTTAGGCACACGTTGGTGCCCTTCTTTCATGTTTACAGCCCAAGAACCTTTTCCATTAGATATTACGGCTGTAATCTCTCTTTGGGAGAGGTTTTTGATGTTTTAAGGTCTCTCAAATAACTAGGAGTAAATCTAGGTAATTGTCCAAAGCTTTAGGAGTGTTAAAAGCACTCTTTGGTCCTTGTTTTTGGAGTTCACGGTCCAAGAACTTCTTGGGCCGTGAACACCTAAACTTTGGTGTTCTTGGGGTGATTTCAAGTCATATACACTCTAGCATACAAGCCTAAGGTAGTTACGAGTCACAGGGGAAGGACTAGGCATCTTTTTAGGAGTTTACTCCCCAAGGTGTTCTTGGGCGGTAAACTGTCGAATCTAGTTGTTTTGTTATGAAATTGATGTTATTAAGAACATTATAAGCCATATAATACAACTAGAGAAAGGTACTCACGATTTGGGATGAAAACCCGAAGATTCGTGAGAGAGAAATGGATTTTCTCTAGTTGGAAATCCAACAAATGAATGATTATGGCTCAAAATTCTATATATAGTCCTGAGATTTTTGGAAGAAAATATTTCATTCCCGTAATGAACTCTAATGTAATAGAGTTTTAGAATAACAGAGTTGCACAAAACCCTAATGCATCCACTCTCCTGATATCTCCTTAAGTGTAAACCCTGAAATACTCAAAGTTATACGGAAAAGTCTGAAAATTTACTGCGACTGTTCTAACTTCTATTGACTTGATAATGTTCGTACAGAATGGAAATTTCGGGTTGTCACAGATACTGTCGCCAAGCGAGGCTTTTGGTCGTACCCAATTTAATTATTTTTATAATTGGACAGAATAAAACAATTATTTTTCCAAATAATAAAATGGGGTGTTTCCATGGATTTCTAACGTATTTGGACAATTATTAAGTCATAATAACAAACTTAAAATTAATGACTTAAATTTAGAAACGAAACATAAATAATTCAAGACGGAGAATTTTTAATAACGGAACAGGTTACGACGACGGAACGAACTTCGGTTTGTCACATTTGATCTGAGTAATCAATCTTCTCCATAAGTACTGTCTCCGAAGCCTTTAACACGCCTGACACTTTGGAAATTATTCTAGACTCACACAACTTCAACATTTAATCAACCTCCAAACTGGAAATTGATGAACCCCCTCCAAGATCAGCTTGGGATTGAATAATGGAGTTCAACTTTTGATTCAAATTTTGTATTGTTTCATGGTCATGAGCATGTGATCAGGGAAATCTTCTTCTTCATCATGAAATTCCAAATCTTTGAATGTTCCTCCAAACCCTTCATGATCTGTTTCAGTGGGTGAAGTTGGTTTGGGGGTATCAGTTGATTGATAGGAGAACATGGAAGTGATCGGTTGATTGATGATGTGTTCGAAGGTTGGAGAGATAGTAGTTGAAGTAAGAGGAGTGTTTGATGTTGGTGTAACAAAAACTAATGATTCAAAAGGAGTAGAGATGAATGGACCTTGGTATGCATCCTTCAAAACATTTTCACCCAAGCCTGAAGTTCTCACCTCCCCAAAAATTGACTTGGCAATCGAAACTTCAGGGGTGACTATGACAGTGGTCTCTGGAATTGAACTTGTAAGAATAGAGGTGACTTCCGGAGTTTCTGGTACTCATTCATCCTCTTTTGTTGACTCACTTGATGAAACAATCTTCCGAGCCTTCTTCGTCTTCTTCTTCTTCGGTTGGGATAAATGTTTTGCCATGTCTTCTGCTGTTCGTTTCTTAGATGCGGGAGAAACAGGAACCTCACGAAACAATACTCCTTGATGAAAAAGTTGAGGTTTACGAAGCAGTTTCTGAGATGATGACTTGCGTTTATGCGTGGATTTCATCTTTATTCTTCGAAACATCCTTGTTTTCAAATGAATAACCACGTTTTCTTGTGACTCTTCCACTATTGGCGTAATCACTTGCGTTGCTTCGACTGTTACAACAACATTTTCTGGCTTCTTCTTTGGAGATTTGGATAGTGTTGAGCCCTTCGCTTTCTTCTCAGGTGAGGAAGGCTCAGCTTTCTTCGACTTATTGGTCTTCTTTTCTTCGCGTGGTAATAAGATTCCTGTAGGAATAGAAGAATCAAATGTTTTCAAATATGCCTGCAAGACAGGATTCGAAGGATCCACCCTTTTAAGCATTGCATCGGGAATCTGAGCAACACTTGGAAATTCGTCAGCATTGTCAACAACCTCCTTTGGAAAATGGTAAGACTGAAAAGTAACCTTTTCTTCTTCATTGGATACCAGAATACCTTCCTTGTTGTAGAAATGTTGCAAAATCAGACTCCAGTACTGAGCACACGAAATGCCATGAACAACATTCGTGTGTTCTACCCCTTTCTGGAACTCCTTCCATAGCTATGTGGAGTAATCGACAGGAAGATCATAATACAAACCAACCACCATGGCATATATCTTCATCCTTCCTTTATCCAAGCCAACTATTCTTCTGGTTAAACAGTGCAAAAAGATTCCGAACAAAAAATTCCATAGTTTTGGAAGACCAGACTTCTTAAAGTCACTGATCTTTGACAATCGGGGCTGATATCTTATTTCATTAAACATATGAATGATCTGGGGGAATTGAAATTCAACAAATGGAGGTGTATTAGGAATTTCAAGAATCTGGCAAAACAATGTCTTGCAAAGCCTAACCTTTTTATCATTGATTAAATGAAAGGTAATCGAATTAGTGGCTTTGTTGTATGTAGCTGTAGATCCTGCTTGAGAAAGCCAGGATACTAGAACAGAAAAAGAGTTGAACATTTCTTTTGATAAAACAGAGTCTTTTAACGCAACAATTAGCATCTTGAATTCCTCCGGACACTACGAAAGTTCACCATCTACAGAATAATTGGTAGACTGAATCTTCATAACTGGTACTGAGGATGTATCTTCGGTGGAAGCATCGACATGAGAAGTACTCGACATTTTTAGGGTTTGAAGAAGATGAAGAACAGAGAATTTTGGTAATTTTTGAGTGTTTGTTCGCGTAAACGTTTAATGTTCTCTAGAACCCCCTTCTATATGTAACGCTGGATGATTTGAATTTGAAGCGGGATGCATTTAATGAGATCCGACGTGGCACCTTGAAAATCGGACCAGTTCTGTGGAAAGATAGCCATGCGTTAAAAAGTGTCTGTCACATCTCCTAGAAAACCGAGCTGAATACCATACGTCACGGTTACACAGCCTGTCACCATCCCTTTTATTGAATTGTAACCATTAGAACCCTTCGAATGGTGGCAAGGCTCTTTCACTTTTGGGATGAAAAGCGAAGTCATATGCCAGATAATCGAAATCATCAGCCTGAGTTAGTATTACTCAGAACCTCAAGGATTTTGTGTGTGCAGTGTGCCAAAGAAAGGTTAGACAAGAAACAATTAATTTTTTTTTGGAATGTAGTGATGTCAAAAATGCAATTTAACACGAAGGCAGTTAAACCCCGAGCAAAGGTTGCTTCATTAATTATCAAGAGAGATGATCAACAACTTGTGTATGTTCCCATGAAGTACAATGAACTACTTTTTGATAAGCATCAAAGGGCTTCTTTTAAAAGTAATTCTTGGGTTGGTTTAAAATTTCGTTACATGTCAACCTAAACATAAGGTGATAAATTGTAACATAAATTACTTGTTTGACCAGTGTAGTTAGTGACAAGTTAGCTTTGAAAAATGTGATCATGACAAGGATATTCGAATGAAACTCACACTGAAATCATATTCATGAAAAAAAATTGTGTTCTGGATCTTTTTGGGTAACAAACATCGCGGGTTTCGAATGTTTGATCAAGACCACACATTCGAAATGAATATGATATGGAGTTTCGAATTTTGGTACAGAAACAAAAGTTTCGTTAATATCTGGAACAATGTTCCCCGTCAATTCCTTAAGTTTCAAGATGTTTGGGTTTCACTTTCATCACGGACTCATGATGTCAGATCATTTACATAGAATTTTTGTATATCTAGGTCTCGATGGGTTTGATCAGAGACCTCTCGGACATACATATTTGTGTGTGATCGTGTAAGAATGTATTGATGAAAAAGAGTGGTGTAAGACACGAAAAGTACCTCTGTTATGTTTTGGACCAAACAAGAAACTCATAACTCATTGTGAGAAGAGTAAGGTAGCTCAGAGACTAATGTGAATATAAGCCTGATTGGGAAGAATTTTCGTATGAAAAATTTCATTAAGGCTTTCGTACACACACAATGAGTCATGGAGGCTTTGGTCGACATGCAACGGCATGCTTCTAGGGACTACCTAACTAATTCGAATAATGAAAAAGATAGTGATGCATACGAAAAAAAAAAATTTACCTGTCCCCAATACTGCCTACTTTGTCCCTTCCGAATCATCATCAAAGTCTGCAACAAAATTCTCAAAAGAAGTTAAAAATATTTTTGTTGTTTTTGAATTTTTCGAAAATTAAGACAAAAAAATGAAAATCTTTTTGGATTTTTGATTTTTCGAAAATTTAAAGACAAAACAAAAGAAAATATTTTTGGATTTCTAATTTTTCGAAAATATAAAGACAAAACAAAAGAAAATCTTTTTGTGTTTTTGATTTGTTGCAAACAAAAGAATATTTGGCATTCTTTGAAGAGTAACAAATGTACGAATTCGAAGCGTTCGAAGTGTTGACTATGAACAGTAACCACTGACTCAACGCTGAAGATCAGTGACAATCATGCGAATTCGAAGCGGTCGAAGCGTTGACTATGAAGAATAACCGCTGAATGCTGAATGACTTTATTCATTGCCTCTGACGCATTCTTTTTTGCTTATTATTCGTCTTTTTCGCATGGAACAGAATTTCCATCGATCATTCCAAGACCTTCTATTATTCGCATTAGAGACTTTTCATCCAAAAATTTCATGAAAATATCGGCTAACTGATCAGTTGTTTTCACGAAATGTACTTCAATATTTCCATCCTCCACGTGATCTTTAAAGAAATGATAACAAAGAGCTATGTGTTTAGTCTTCGATTGCTGCACAGGATTATGACAAATTCTTATTGCACTTTGAGAATCACAATATAATGGAATTTTTTCATATTAGTTGCATAATCACATAATTGACTTTGAATCCATATTATTTGCAAAGTGCATGCAACAACAGCCACATATTCTGCTTCAGCCGTGGAAATCGACACACATGTTTGCTTTTTCGACTGCAAACTGACTAGTTTGCCATCAAGAAATAGACATCCACCACTTGTGCTTTTTTGATCAAGATTACAACCACCCAAGTCTGCATCTGGGTATGCTTGAATGAAGAATCCTTTTTTCGAAGGATACCATAATCCTAACGAAATAGTGCCTTTAAGGTGACGAAAAATATTCTTCACAACAGTAAGATGTGGTTCGCGTGGATTAGACTGATACCTAGCACAATTACGCACAGAAAACATGATATCAGGTCGACTTGCTGTAAGATAAAGTAACGAATATCATCATGCTCCTATACAACATTATATCAATAGCAGGTTTGTCAAACGATGGTGTTAGCTTTATACCTGTTGCCATTGGTACACGAAGCTTTGTGCTATTCGTCAATCCAAACTTTTCAAGAAATTTTTTCGTATATTTTTCTTGATTGATGAAAATCCCTTATCTGTTTTGACGAATATTCAATCCAAGGAAATTATTGATTTTTCCCATCATGCTCATTTCAAACTTGCTTTTCATCAAGTCTCCGAATTCTCATGCTCGTGGTGCTTGTTTTAGACCATAAACTGCCTTATCTAAAATATAAACGTGATTAGGAAATTCTTCATTAATAAAACCTGGGGGTTGTTCCACATAACCGTTTCTTCAAGCTCTCCATTAAGAAATGCACATTTCACGTCCATTTGATAAACATCAAAATCTTTGTGAGCTGCATAAGCTAGAAATATCCGAACCGCCTCGAGTCTTGCGACATGGGCAAAGGTTTCTTCATAATCGATTCCTTCTTGTTGTGAATAGCCTTTTACAACAAGTCTGGCTTTATTTCGAACAATCTTTCTGTCACACCCCGAAAATCAAAGGCGGAAACATTTTCGGGGTGGAGTACCACGTTGTGTATCAAATCCAATGTACATAGTAATCACAGTAAACAACCATTACATTACATATATAAAAGTTTACAGTTGTTTCAAAAGTAAAGTTGTACAAGATATACATATGCATCATAATAACAAAAGTTGAGACGAGTCTTCCACGCACTCCGTCTTCACCAAAAGAGATCACCGGGTACCTGTCTAACTTGGACCTGAGAATACAAGCGGTTTGAAAATCAGCATAAAGCTGGTGAGTTCATAAGTGGTTTTGTTTTATAAAAATGTATCGGTTTCCTTTAGTTTCCGAAATTTTTTGTTATCCAAGAAAATCCCATATTTTCTTATGTGCAGTTGGTTTAGTTATCATTTGTTACCAATTCGATTACGAGTTGTGTTTTACCCCAGGAAAATCCCATATTTTCCTAATTGTAAGATCAGTTGTATATCACAAAGTATAGTTTAATACACAAAACTATATGATGAAAATCTTGGGCTCACTATCCCGAAAGAGATATAAGATTAGTTTGGCACATATGAAGGTACAGATTTAAGATCATGGGACTACCATCCCGGACTAGACACGAGATTATTTGATATATATGGAAATATAGATTGAAAACCATGGGATCACTATCCCGGACAAGATATAGATTTAGACCATGGGATTATCATCCCGTACTTAATATAGATACAAAACCATGGGATCGCTATCCCGAATAAGATATAGTTAAAGACCATGGGGAAAGACATCCCGTACAAGTTATAGGTATAAAACCATGGGATCACTATCCCGGAATAGATACAAAATAGTTTGATAGTACCATGGGATCACTATCCCGAAAGAGATATAGAAACAAAACCGTGGGATCACTATCCCGTAAGTGATATAGATACAAACTCATGGGATCACTATCCCGAAGGAGATATAGATTCAAAAATCCAAACTGTGAATAAACTAATATTAATACATGTTGTGAGTCGGGTAACCATGCTAATACGACAACGTGACCTCCTTGACGTTTGTCAGACGTCGAAACGATATCCAGAAATTTGTCACCCCAGGCGTGCCCGCCTAACTGTAGCTAGCAGTTAAGGTGTGGGATTGTCAGTCCCGAATAGATCTATTCACAAATTCCGCGCTCTCCCTCCAGGAGACTCTAGTTACAATTCCGGGGAGGATTTACTGATCATCCATAAAGGGTAGTGACTATCTCACAAACTAGTACTAAGCTATTCATAGGTTTCTCATACGATATCGATATACTGAAGATTATGAAACATAGTACAGTAAATATAGTTACATACAATGAAATTATCTGACAATACATTCAAATGATACGGAGATAAACTGAATCAGACATAGTTTATCTACTAACTTTATATAGATATCAGTACATGATAAAACGAAACAGTAAAGAACCCCAAATTATTCCCATAATAATTTGATTACTTTTGTTATTTCCTTAACTAAAATCCATTTAGTTGTAATTGATAAATTATTCCTTATGCTCAACATAATACATAAGGAGTAAAAGAATTTATAAGTTTGTCAGATATTGTTTGAAACATATCGATGTTATGATTTGAAAACAATTATAGTTTGCTTGTATTCCCCCCCTGAAAACATTGAAAACAGTGAAAAAGCCGTAGGGGTATGAACTCACCGGACGAGATATGAGACGGTTTGGATGCTAAGAGTTGATCCGGGACATGTAAATACACGAGGTTCCTAATTATGATGTAAAGATACACATTTGTATCTAATTAGGACTTAGATTGATTGTTGGATAGGGACACTTGCCTCAAGTCGCGAAAACACTCCAATACGAGTGTTTGGAGGGACCCGGGTGGCGTTTAGGGACGGGAATTGAAGCGAGGGAGTTGGGACTTTAGTTTACTCCTCAAGAGTACACTTCTAAATGGTGTTTACGGCCAAAACACCCATTCCCCATGAGTTTATGGCCATAAACTCATGATGGGTGGTTTATGGTGCGATTTGGACTTCAAACACTTAAGGGACAATTTCTAAAGTTGGTTTAAGGGTTTGGAATAAGTTTAAAACACCAAAATGTTACATTTTAGGGAGTTTACAGCCTAGCATGGCCTCATGGCCGTAAACTCTTATAAATCCATGAAAGGTTGTGTTTTTGGATCCCAAACTAATCACATGTGATTGCTAAAATTGTACCAAAGCCTTATATGCATTTGATTGTAATTTTGAAGGGATTATTGGAGTTTACGGCCAATGAGACCCTTCTCATGGCTGGAAACTCTCATAGAGAGTAAATCCTTGTGTTTTAATGCCAAAAACTTGTTTGTAAGGACTTCTAAAATTCAAACCAAGGCCTTAGGGGTAGTTTAAGGGCATTTTGACATGTGAATATGAGTTTACGGCCAAAGGCTATGTGCTTAGGAAGTAAACTCCAATATGTGGTGTGTTTGATGTGTTTAAGACCTCCAAATCATTTTTAGATGTTTCTAGGATTTACCACAAGGTCATTGGTTGAGTTTCAGGGCATTTGGACATGTTTTAGGGCACTTAATCCCCCTTTTAGAGGAGTTTGCGGCCCAATCACATGTCTTGGCCGTAAAATCTTGTTTATCCCCCAAAAATGATGTTTCAAGTGTCCAAATGCAAAGATCTATGCTCTATAATTCATAACTAAGACATATGAGTGATTTGGAAGGGTTTAAGGGCATGAAAACCCTAGTTTAATGAGTTTATGGCCCAAGAATGATCATTGGCCGTAAACTCCTTCAAACTTCACAAAGTTCATCTTTTAATTGTTTAGAGTCTATTTCTTGAAGCCATTTAGCCATATCTAAGTCCCAAACTTGTCAAGGAGGGGTTTAAGGGCTTAAAAACCCACTTAATATGAGTTTACGGCGAATGAGTGCTCCATGGCCGTAAACTCATGAATATGGTCATAAATCATGTTTTGAACTTGAATTTGAAGGCTAAGGAGGTTACAATACAAGCTAAGGAAAGTACCTTAGAGATTCGAAGCCCTAAATTTGAGTTTTGGACCCTTAAACTTGGATTTAGGAGAGAGGTTAGAGAGAGAGTAGAGAGAGAAGTAAAAAGCTTCAAATGGATGCTAAAACACGTTTATATAGGTTTTAAAACTTGTACGCGGAGGAATTCTACCCGATACCGACGTTAAACGCGGCTTTTGGTCGCACCCAATTAAGTTACCGTCACCCGGCGGGGACGTTTTAAAAACTTATGAAATAATTATATTCGGGCTAATTACGTGAGTTCCTGAGTGATTTAGACACTCATTAAATTAAAATAAACATATAAGTTCAAATAATTATCCCGAAGAGAAAACGGAACGAATTTGATAACGACGACTTTTTCGGGTAAAACGGGTTTTGGCAACGAACAAATTTCGGGTTGTTACATTATCCCCCCGTTAGAGGGAATTTCGTCCCGAAATTCAAAGAATAAGACATAGATCATGAGTTTTGAAATGAAACACGAATGGGTTTGTTACTTCGGATCTTCACTTTCTCAAGTGGAATTGGGTCTCTACTGGGCTTTCTAGTGAATTCTCAATATTGGGATGTGTCCTTGTTTCGTACCTTGACTCTCTCTCAATCTATGTTATCAATCAGTTTTCTCATGGAAGTTCCAACCCTGGATGACTTCAGTTTCCTCAAGGAATTACTAGGGTTTTGTTGGGTAGAAGCTTCTAAGGATTTGAGACATGATGTACTTGATAGATGTTAACAAGTTCTAAGAACATTCGAACCCTGAAGATTGCATAATCAATCTCTACGAAGACCTCGAAAAGTCTGAGGTGAAACTAAATTTAGATGTTTGAATGAAATTCCCGGAAACTCTTCGGGACAAACATTTAGTAGAAAGGGCTACTAACTTCCCATTTCTCAATGATCACAGAAACGAGGAATGTGTGGTAATTCGTGTTAGGAAAACTTTTGAGTTTTAAACATGAACCAATACGAAGGTTTGATGCCGAAGATCATGAGAGTTAGGTCGGGGAGAAGATATAGACAGGTGACTCTCTCGAAGCCAAGATAACAACATGAATGAGACTCAATCATTCCATGTTAAGCATAGCACCAAAGCATTTTCGTGAAAAGTGTTTCCCCCTTTTTAAATCGAATGGAACAGATTAGTCCTCCGGACCGAGGATTCAATCTATAGGTACGAAGTTAGGGTTCTCAATCTCATTGGTTAGTCGTTTCGATGATACACAATTCGATCACATACGGATGATGGAGTTTAGAGAACGTGCAAATAGATAGATAACGGTTTCCCTTTAAATACTGGAATCGAAAAGAGTTGCAGGTATAAGAGTTATCAAACAGAAGTATACCTGCGGCGACAGAGGGATTGGTGGTGGTAGCCGCTTTGGGGCAATTCCTTTTGAAGTGCCCTGCTTCACCACAATTGTAGCAGGCCGGACTGATTCCTGCCCCCGATGATTGGTTCGTTGACTTGGCCGGTTTTCTACAGGTTCGAGCAAGATGGCCCTTTTTGCCACAGCTGTCGCAGATCCTTTCGCGACATGGGCCAGGAATGTGGTGATGGTAGTTTCACTTACCACACCAAGGAAGGCTACCAGTGTATCCATTGGTAGGAGTTTGGGCTGTGGATCCAATAGCTGAGACAGCAACAGGGGCAGTAGTAGCATGGACTGCTACCGTTTGCTGTTTCTTAGAAGACCCTTTCGTACTCAGGGCCTTCCACTTGTTCCGAGATTTCTTTTTTACTTTCACCTCCACTTGTGTCCGATTCAGGAGTGGTAGCTTCCTCATCAGAGTTGTCTTCATGATCGATCAAGATTTTCGCAAGACATTTAGCGCTGTCATACGTGTCTGGCTTTGCAGCCAAGACATTCCCTTTAGTTGGCTGGGTCAATCCCCAGATGAATTTTTCGATCTTTTTACTCTCCGGGGTAACCATTCCCGGACAGAGTAATGCCAGGTCATCGAATCTTGAAGTATAAGCAGCTATGTTGGAGCCCTTCATCTTAAGGTTCCAGAGTTCGTGTTCTAGTTTCTGAATTTCGCCCCGAGGGCAATATTCTGCAAGTAGAAGCTCCTTCATAGCTTCCCAACCCATGGCATTTGCTACAGGTAAGGTTAAGGATTTGACTCGGCCGTTCCACCAAGTCAGTGCTTTGTCAAGGAAAGTGCAGGCGGCGAATTTGACTTTGTCAGACTCTGAACAGGCACATATTTCGAAGATTGACTCGATTTTCTCGAACCATCGAGTCAGGGAAATGACACCTCCAGTGCCATCAAAGGTTGTGGGCTTCGCGTTCATGAAATCTTTGTAGGAACCCCCTCTTCGGTGTTCCTGGCTGTCTTCTGGATTTTGGGGTTGAGGACCACCTCCGGAGCCACTGGGATTCATTTGTGACATGGTTGCCACCATTGCAGTAGTCAAAACTGCCTGAAGTGATGCGAGATCGAATTGAGGAGAAGGTGGTGGCGGAGGAGGATTGTCGTTGTTCTTCGAGCTGGGTCTCTTTCTTGGAGGCATCTTAATCTAAAAAGATCAGGAAAGAGAGGATTATAAGTCCTCTGAATTGAATCAAGAGATATGGAACAGGGGATATCTCATCAAGACAGATATAGCATTATACTAAGCGATAAAGCAGGAAAGAGTTATCAAGATAGAACATTTTATCGCTAGAGGGATGTTCAAGTAACATCGCGTATACGAGGATTTTCTACGAAGGATTGGCTCGAGAAATACTCCCATAGTATTTCATGGTTCGCTGCAGCGACGACTCGTTGATTGAGATATTAGGTAAGTTTTAGGCATGCTGCGTACCACAGTCACTCCCAAGCACATGTTGGCCGTGTCTCGAATGAATATAGTTGGCCAGGCTATATTGATCCTAGACACGACTACATAACTGCCTAGGTTTAAGCGCAGTGTACAACACCCATTTACTTATGTTTTGTTCTACTTGTAGTTACGGATTTCTACGGTTCGGTGTACTTGTATACTTTTGAAAATACTTATAGTTTTGAAGATACTTTTAGTTCAGAGCACTGAGGCCCTTTTGTATTTATAGTTTTATACCATGTAATGTTTGGTATACTCCGTTCACTATAAACAAGGGCTCTGATACCAATCTGTCACACCCCGAAAATCAAAGGCGGAAACATTTCCGGGGTGGACTACCACGTTGTGTATCAAATCCAATGTACATAGTAATCACAGTAAACAACCATTACATTACATATATAAAAGTTTACATTTGTTTCAAAAGTAAAGTTGTACAAGATATACATATGCATCATAATAACAAAAGTTGAGACGAGTCTTCCACGCACTCCGTCTTTACCAAAGGAGATCACCGGGTAACTGTCTAACTTGGACCTGAGAATACAAGCGGTTTGAAAATCAGCATAAAGCTGGTGAGTTCATAAGCGGTTTTGTTTTATAAAAATGTATCGGTTTCCTTTAGTTTCCGAAAAGTTTTTGTTATCCAAGAAAATCCCATATTTTCTTATGTGCAGTTGGTTTAGTTATCATTTGTTACCAATTCGATTACGAGTTGTGTTTTACCCCAGGAAAATCCCATATTTTCCTAATTGTAAGATCAGTTGTATATCACAAAGTATAGTTTAATACACAAAACTATATGATGAAAATCTTGGGCTCACTATCCCGAAAGAGATATAAGATTAGTTTGACACATATGAAGGTATAGATTTAAGATCATGGGACTACCATCCCGGACTAGACACGAGATTATTTGATATATATGGAAATATAGATTGAAAACCATGGGATCACTATCCCAGACAAGATATAGATTTAGACCATGGGATTATCATCCCGTACTTAATATAGATACAAAACCATGGGATCGCTATCCCGAATAAGATATAGTTAAAGACCATGGGGAAAAACATCTCGTACAAGTTATAGGTATAAAACCATGGGATCACTATCCTGGAATAGATACAAAATAGTTTGATAATACCATGGGATCACTATCCCGAAAGAGATATAGAAACAAAACTGTGGGATCACTATCCCGTAAGTGATATAGATACAAACTCATGGGATCACTATCCCGAAGGAGATATAGATTCAAAAATCCAAACTGTGAATAAACTAATATTAATACATGTTGTGAGTTGGGTAACCATGCTAATACGACAACGTGACCTCCTTGACGTTTGTCAGACGGCGAAACGATATCCAGAAATTTGTCACCCCAGGCGTGCCCGCCTAACTGTAGCTAGCAGTTAAGGTGTGGGATTGTCAGTCCCGAATAGATCTATTCACAAATTCCGTGCTCTCCCTCCAGGAGACTCTGGTTACACTTCCGGAGAGGATTTACTGATCATCCATAAAGGGTAGTGACTATGTCACAAACTAGTACTAAGCTATTCACAGGTTTCTCATACCATATCGATATACTGAAGATTATGAAACATGGTACAGTAAATATAGTTACATACAATGAAATTATCTGACAATACATTCAAATGATACGGAGATAAACTGAATCAGACATAGTTTATCTAATAACTTTATATAGATATCAGTACATGATAAAACGAAACAGTAAAGAACCCCAAATTATTCCCATAATAATTTGATTAGTTTTGTTATTTCCTTAACTAATATCCATTTAGTTGTAATTGATAAATCATTCCTTATGCTCAACATAATACATAAGGAGTAAAAGAATTTATAAGTTTGTCAGATATTGTTTGAAACATATCGATGTTATGATTTGAAAAAAATTATAGTTTGCTTGTATTCCCCCCCTGAAAACATTGAAAACAGTGAAAAAGCCGTAGGGGTATGAACTCACCGGACGAGATATGAGACGGTTTGGATGCTAAGAGTTGATCCGGGACATGTAAATACACGAGGTTCCTAATTATGATGTAAAGATACACATTTGTATCTAATTAGGACTTAGATTGATTGTTGGATAGGGACACTTGCCTCAAGTCGCAAAAACACTCCAATACGAGTGTTTGGAGGGACCCGGGTGGCGTTTAGGGACGGGAATTGAAGCGAGGGAGTTGGGACTTTAGTTTACTCCTCAAGAGTACACTTCTAAATGGTGTTTACGGCCAAAACACCCATTCCCCATGATTTTATGGCTGTAAACTCATGATGGGTGGTTTATGGTGCGATTTGGACTTCAAACACTTAAGGGACAATTTCTAAAGTTGGTTTAAGGGTTTGGAATAAGTTTAAAACACCAAAATGTTACATTTTAGGGAGTTTACAGCCTAGCATGGCCTCATGGCCCTAAACTCTTATAAATCCATGAAAGGTTGTGTTTTTGGATCCCAAACTAATCACATGTGATTGCTAAAATTGTACCAAAGCCTTATATGCATTTGATTGTAATTTTGAAGGGATTATTGGAGTTTACGGCCAATGAGACCCTTCTCATGGCTGGAAACTCTCATAGAGAGTAAATCCTTGTGTTTTAATGCCAAAAACTTGTTTGTAAGGACTTCTAAAATTCAAACCAAGGCCTTAGGGGTAGTTTAAGGGCATTTTGACATGTGAATATGAGTTTACGGCCAAAGGCTATGTGCTTAGGAAGTAAACTCCAATATGTGGTGTGTTTGATGTGTTTAAGACCTCCAAATCATTTTTAGATGATTCTAGGATTTACCACAAGGTCATTGGTTGAGTTTCAGGGCATTTGGACATGTTTTAGGGCACTTAATCCCCCTTTTAGAGGAGTTTGCGGCCCAATCACATGTCTTGGCCGTAAAATCTTGTTTGTCCCCCAAAAATGATGTTTCAAGTGTCCAAATGCAAAGATCTATGCTCTAAAATTCATAACTAAGACATATGAGTGATTTGGAAGGGTTTAAGGGCATGAAAACCCTAGTTTAATGAGTTTATTGCCCAAGAATGATCCTTGGCCGTAAACTCCTTCAAACTTCACAAAGTACATCTTTTAATTGTTTAGAGTCTATTTCTTGAAGCCATTTAGCCATATCTAAGTCCCAAACTTGTCAAGGAGGGGTTTAAGGGCTTAAAAACCCACTTAATATGAGTTTACGGCGAATGAGTGCTCCATGGCCGTAAACTCATGAATATGGTCATAAATCATGTTTTGAACATGAATTTGAAGGCTAAGGAGGTTACAATACAAGCTAAGGAATGTACCTTAGAGATTCGAAGCCCTAAATTTGAGTTTTGGACCCTTAAACTTGGATTTAGGAGAGAGGTTAGAGAGAGAGTAGAGAGAGAAGTAAAAAGCTTCAAATGGATGCTAAAACACGTTTATATAGGTTTTAAAACTTGTACGCGGAGGAATTCTACCCGATACCGACGTTAAACGCGGCTTTTGGTCGCACCCAATTAAGTTACCGTCACCCGGCGGGGACGTTTTAAAAACTTATGAAATAATTATATTCGGGCTAATTACGTGAGTTCCTGAGTGATTTAGACACTCATTAAATTAAAATAAACATATAAGTTCAAATAATTATCCCGAAGAGAAAACGGAACGAATTTGATAACAGCGACTTTTTCGGGTAGAAGGGGTTTTGGCGACAAACAAATTTCGGGTTGTTACAGTTTCCATCTTTGTCGGTTTTATTTTTAAAAATCCATTTTAACCCGACAATCGAAACATTTTCAAGTTTAGGAATTAATCTCCAAACCTTGTTTCGTTCGAATTCAGATAATTCCGATTGCATTGCAACAACCCAATCTGAGTGTTCCATTGTATTCATAATTGTTTTTGGTTCAATTTTAGAGATGAAAACATTAAACATGCAAAATGCTTGATGAGTATTTAGTACATCATTCTTTGCATGAATTTGAGCTCTTTTCATCACTCCTTCTTGTGGATTCCCAATCACTTGATTCTTTGTATGGTCTCTAGTCCATTTTTCCATGGGTGGATATGCTGGATCAAATTCCAAAGGAGCATCTTCGAATATTTCATCATATTTTGAGCCTGCATTCGAACATGCATCGTCAACATTATGCTCCCCCTCAACAACATGCTCCCCCTCAATTTCAGCATTCAATTATTCTTGCTCCCCTCGAAAGAATGCTCTTCATCATTCAATGTATTCGAATCCAATTGCTCCCTCTCCAAAGGACAATCATTCATAGTTTCGCCTTCTTGAGGAGTCGATGATGATTCATCAGTAAGTTTTGAAAATTCTGGAATGTGATTATCAAAAGTATGAACTTCAGCATCAACTGCATGATCTGAGATGCCAAAAATCAAATCATAATCAGTATCGTGCATTTGTATAGATCCAGTTTCAATTTGTGTTTCTTGTAAAATTGGATGATTCGAAAATTGATGTTCATTTGATTTAACATAATAATCATCGAATGTGAGATTGAACGTTTCTTCCACTTTTCGTGTGTGCTTATTTAACACTCGATAAGCCATTGTATTGTGAGAATATCCAAGAAAAATCCCTTCATCAGCTTTTTCTTGAAATTTCGAAAGGTGATCCTTGAGATTCATAATAAAACACCTACATCCGAAAACATGAAAGAACTTCACATTAGGTTTTCGATTATTCAGAATTCCGTATGGTGTAATATTAAATCTACAATGAATGAACGATCTGTTTTGAGTAAAACATGCAGTTGAAACAGCTTCAGCCCATAGATATTGAGGTAAATTCGCATATACCAACATGGTTCTTGCCGCTTCGCATAATCAGCGATTTATTCGTTCTACAACACCATTTTGTTGTGGTGTGTATGGAGATGAGAAATAATGCAAAATTCCTTTATCCACTAAAAAGGAATCAAGAATTTTGTTTTTGAATTCAGTTCCATGGCCACTCTTGATTTTTCGAACTGGCATTTTCAACGTGGTTTCCATCTTTTTGATAAAATCAATCATAATTTGGGCAACTTCAGATTTGAGCCTGAGAAAATAAACCAACATGAATCTTGACAAAATCATCAACAATAACTAAAATGTACCATTTATTGTTGAGAGTTGATACAGTCCAAGGACCACACAAATCGATATGTAATAACTCCAGAGGTGCAACAATCCTTGAATTAATTGTGATTGGATGACCTTGTTTATGTTTATTGCCAACTTCACAAGCTACACATAAAGAATCATTATCAAATTTAAGTATAGGTAAACCTCTTACCAGATCTTGTACCACAAGTTTATTTATGTTTCGAAAGTTGAGATGTGAAAGTCTTCGATGCCATAACCAGCTCAAATCAGATGTAGCTTTCGAAAGTAGACATATTGTTGGTTTGCCTACAATTGGATTGATGTCCAAAGTAAACATGTCACCTTTCCTTTTAGATTTCAGTAATATTTCGTTTGTGTTAACATTCAAAATAACACTTCCTTCTTCGTTGAAAAGAACTTGATTGCCAGTGCTCACAACAAGTTGAGAAACACTTATCAAGTTATGTTGAAGACCTTCAACATATGCAACACGATTCACTGTGAATTGTCCATTTGTGATTTTTCCATATCCTTTGACTTGACATTTTTTATTTTTCCCAAACTTTACTACTCCATCATTTTTGAGACTTCGAAAATCTCTTAAGTTCTCCTTCTTTCCAGTCATGTGATGAGAGCAACCACTATCGATGTACCATTTGTTATCATATTGCTCGTCACATAAAACTGCAATCAATGAAAGATTTTTGGTACCCAAGGCTTTTTGGGTCCTTGGAAATTAGATTTCAATTTATAGTGAAATGAAGAACTTTTAACCCAATCACAAACTTTGGTTTTGAGACTATCAATTAAGTTAGCTTCATCATCTAAAGGAATTGAAACATAAGAATTTGATAGTTTCGAATGTTCATTGACTTTTCCCCTCGCATCTTGAGTTTGTGATTGAACTGTCTTCACTTTTGAGACAGGTCTCCATGCTTTTACTGAGATATTCGAATCCTTAGATGATGAGCTGCAATTCGAAGAATTATTTGTTGGAATAATGTCTAAGTCCATAACTATATTTGGTATGTACTTGACCCGACCCGGCATGGTCCATTTGGGTTGCACTTCACCGACACAATTTATATGGATAATCTTTTGAGAATAGTACGTTTATGATTACATATTAATATATTATAAGTTCTAATATATTATTATGGAATCATATTATTTAATTAGTATTGATCGAGAATTGATTTATAATTAATTAAGTGATCAAAAGGAATTAATTAAATATGGACTCTTATATATATGGAACGGGCCAAGTTCATTTAGGTTGGGCTAAGCTTTCATGGATAGTCCATGGAGTGTTTAACCCATGGATCCTAGGAAATGAAAGGTCATGGGTATTAGGGTTTAACCCTAATCCTCCACACTATATAAAGATGTCCTTGGTTGGTGAAATTGGACTAGTGTGGTACACTAAGAAGGGCTAGCCAATTTCACTAGAGAGAACCAAGTATCCATATTTTCTAAAGTCTTCCAAGGTGTTTTGGTGATTTGTGATTCCACTTGAGGATTCCACACTATTGGGGCTAAGCTCTTAAAGCTTGAAAACATCAAGCTACATCAAAAGGTATGTTATCTAACTAGTACTTTGTAGTATAACAACTTCATAATATGCTAGTTAGGATTAAATCCTTGGAATGATCTTATTTGCATGTATAATAGAGAAAACATAGATCCAAGGTATTTAGGGTTGCATGTACAGTTAGGAGTGTTAGAATGCTCAAAACCCAACAGTGATATCACAGCCATGGGTTGTTTTCTATTATATTTGATGCAAATGTTTTTTTTTCAAGTTGAAGGAAAAAAAAAAGAAAAAAAATATGAAGTTTGTCAAATTTTAAGATAATTTCTTGTTTTTGTGAAAAACTAATTATTTGTAAAATTTGAATCATTTGCTATATGAGTTGAATTAGGTCAAATTTAGTAAAAGTTAAAATGATATGATTATTTTATTAGTTTTAAAAGTTTGATCTAAAGAGTTTTTTGAAACCTCCATAAGTTATGGATATGAAAAGGTTTTAAAAAATTGATTCAAAGTTTTTTTTTATGGAGTTACAAAACTTGGTCTTAATGTTTTAAAGAATTCCATAATTTGTTCTTAAGTTATGGAACATGAAAAGTTTTTTTTTTGTGTTATCTTGTTTTATGAGTTAATTTAGATTGTTGAAAAATATTATTTGTTAGTTGGTTTTAATCCAAATTAATCTAAAAGAAGTTCATAAAATGTGTTTATGTAACTTAAAAGTCAAATTTATGAATCTTAAAACTCATAAAGTTGGCAATGGTTAAAAAAAATGAAGAGTCTTGTCCTTAAGTTATGGAGGTTCAAGAGTCACTTCATTACGTAATAAATATGTAACCTTAATTAATTCCATAAGTTACAAAATAAAGAAAAAGTTACATTCTTTAAATAATTTAAAGTCTTCCATAACTTGTCCTCAAGTTATGGAACTTGAAGAGTTTTTGGATTAAAACTACTTTAAACACATAAGTTATGGAATTAATTAGTTTTGAATAGTTTCAAAACTTGCCCTCAAGTTTTGGAATTTGTAAAGTTTTCTCTTATGAATACTTTAATTCCAAGTTAGCCCTTATACTTTATAATACTATATGTTAATATATATATATATATATATATATATATATATATATATATATAGATATATATATATATATATATATATGTGTGTATAAGAGTAAAGTCAGTCTTCCCGCTAGTACGCCTCATTCACGAAGCCGGTCTATAAGGTGGGTATAAGGTTGTTGCCTATAAAATGGCAACTTAATGGGTGTCCACTCTCACCTACCGCTTGCTTGACCGGTGGAGGGTCGTTAGCCGAACGGGTTTGACAGGACTATAATTCTCCCTTCATTAAAAGTATTAATGATAAGTAACTAAACTCTTAATAATACCCAATCTTAGTTACTTAGGAAAATGTGAATAAGGTGCTAATCCATGAAATTAAACTTTGCACCTTGTTTAAGTCGGTTAGTGGAGCGTGTGTGGTTAACCGGCACACTAACTCGTATTTAACAAGGTAGGCAAAGGGTAACTTAATGTTTATCATAGTATCGATGGAGCGTGTGTGGTTTACCAGCACATCGATTGAGGGGTAAACACTTAAGGGTACCAAGTAATTTGCATGGTTACTTCACACCTTGTTTTGTGATCCTCGGCATCCCAGTCACAAAACCTGAAGGGCACACTCGAGATTGAAACATGCCATTGAACAGTTCAATGAATCTCAAAGATCTACGAGTTTCAAATCCAATTAAAAAACCTAATTATTATTTCGTTTTTCATGGTGGAAATTGGTGAATCGTCATTCACCTACCTTCAAATATTTTATAGCTTGGATTACGGCATCCCTCTTCTAAGTTATAAAATAGTTTGTTGGGTCCTAGCCTTAATATTTCATATTGGGTGTCATATTAAGGACTTAAATCAACTATCTTGAATATCTCCCATTACATGTCTGGTTTAGACATTTATGATCTTCCCAAATCTCTTGAAACAAGCTTTCCTAATGAAGATGATGTCCCATGGATATCATACTTCTTTCTCCTCCTCCAATTATTCTCCCTAACCCACAAGTTCTTGAAAAGTTTAAGGTCACTCAAGCCCTATTGGCAAGGCAAGGTCTAGGTGTGATCACATCTTGGAGATGTAGTCACATATTGACAATCCGGGAGAGTTGGGTGTCAAATTCTTGAGAAAGTTGGTGGTTTAACTACTTTCTAAGTCACATAGTGAGTTCTTTTGGAACACCTATGAAACAGACTATGACAAGACCCTTAATGATCTTTTCTATTTGCTAAGATCAACTTCCTAAAACTTTATCGACATTGACAATGATGACATTGGATATCCAGTAAAGCTCTCTCTTCCCAGTGGAAAGGGATCAGCCATAGTCAACTCGGTTGACCAAATGGTAAAGAGAAAAGCTAAGTTTGTGATAGTCCCGTGTACCATCATCAAAGGGTCCATATGTTTATATTGCCAAAGAAAGCGACATTGGTTGCGAAGCTGGCAGATTTACCTAAGGATGTTAAAGTCAATAAGTTTGACTCTACTTCAGGTAAAGTCCACTATCTAACTCTGTTAAGTTTCTATTCTGAGATTCTTGATACATGATGTGACTGGGTCACATGGTAATGTTTTAAGAATCAAAGAAAAGTAAAGGAACTCAAAGAAAGAATATGCTGAATCTGATCGCATAGATAGATTTCATTCGCGTAGTTTGAAAATCGGATTCTTGAGCTACTTCTTAGGATTTATGAGGTATTGCTTAGGAATAGATAACAACAAGTTTTTCATATGGATTATAAGGATAAGTTTTTCCGCATAGTTTTAAAATAAAAGAAAATTTTTGAGTTTAGTTATTTTAAAGTATCCTTACAATGGCATTTGAGGAAAAATTGTTGCTTATATGATTCCATTAATAGCAAGAGTGGAAATATGAAATTGATTCTTTCATTTGTGGTAATGTCTAAATTTACCAAATAAGGAAAGATTCTCATCACCCAAGTCTTAATTGGACCGAAACTTGGAATCATGCAAGTTGTATAGCATGATGAATGAGAACTTTCAACTATTGGAAAAATTAAGACTAATTACTTATTCACATGGATGTGTGAGTAAAGTAATGGACTAAGGGATCAAGTACATAATCATGTGCACTGATTAAGTCCACCACAAAAAGATTGATAAGACTATTCGTCATAGTTTACTAAAGCTCAGTAAATATGATTATACTTACAAGCTTAAGTGTAACTTTGAGACATTGGAAAAGGTTCCAATGTATGGTAGAGCGAATAAGAAGAATCAAATTAGGCAGAAGGATAAAAGTTTCTCAAATCTGAAGAGATGGGAGAGTACTTTAGTATCAGTTTTGTGATCATCTTAATGATTAAGAAACCATATCAAAATTAGTTCTCTAAGGAAAGAAGAGGAACATGAATTGTTGAAGTGGTTAAATCAAGAAGATGAGTCATACTTCGTTCCAATACAAGTCTTAGAGTCATACTCCAAGATTGTAATTTGAGTGACATGTCTTAAAGAAGGTTTAAAACACTTGTCAAATGTAAGAGTAATAGTTTTCTACTCTTGTACATTTGAAATTGGTAAGTTGTGATGTTTTGGATAAAACAAAGACCAACTTAGGCCAATTGTGTGAAGTGTTTGTCTTGATTAGAATCCACACTATCTCTTGGATATTTGACAAGGAAGTCTTATAGGTTAAGAGGACAGTGGGAGTCTTAAAGGTATTGAAAGTCTCAAGAACTAATCAAGAATAAAACCTAAAGTTCTTCACTAGCACACGAATTGAGGTTTATAACCTATCGTGTTGACATAGTCTGTGCCCATTCCAGTTAAAGTTGAGTTCTTAGAGTTCTCAATTGGTTGCACAACAACTTGGAAGCAATGGCAGGCCCTTGAGCTGCCAAGTGGCAAGAAGTTAAGATTGAGTTCAGTCCATATGAGTTTGGATTTGTCATTATCCTTGTCTTGTGACTATGGTTTTGACAATTCACATGCATAAGAACACATAAACTGTTAAATCTAAGTGTCATAAGGTTTCTCTCCAATTCATGAAAATGATGGTGAGGAAACACTTTCACTAAGTAGATTTTAGTTAGATAGCAATTGCGATATTTGCATTCTCAAAGTCGTTAGTGGAGCGTGTGTGGTTTACCGGCACACTAACCTGGACTTGTGAGAAGTGGCAAAAAGGTCTAACCATTATGATTACAACATCCCTCTTCATAATTGTTTAGACACACAAGTGTGTTATCTAAGGGAAGGTGTATGATTTTGATAAAGTTCTATCAAAACAATCCAGTATCAGAAATCTGAACTTTGGTAAGAAAGTCAATAAAGTATTGATTTCTAGAAGTCCAGCTGATTTCTGAGTACATGTCAAAGCTAGTGGGAGCATAAGTGTTATGCTAATAATCATCATGTTAGTGGGAGCATGATAATTATGATAAAGATTGCAAGTTAGCAATGTTAATTATAGAAAACAAAAGGTTTCAATTGGGAAAAAGTTGTTTTGCTATAATTAAGGGAGAGGAAATTATACTTCATCTCAAATCTATAAGCTTAGATCGTGAGGTTTTAATCATTTAGTCAAGGATATATATGAATTTCATGTTGTAATGGCTCAACATAAGGAAATTTTGTATATGGGTCCATTATTTGCGTTCTAAAATTCGATTATGATTACGGCATCTCTTTTCATAATATGAATTATGAGAACTTGGCAAATAGAAATGGAAATGTTATAGCAAAAGACTGGTTTAGTCTTTATGTGAGACATCATGAATCGGGTCCCATATGATTCGAATATAGGATCGATTACATGTGCTATAGTTATCCGTTCTAAAAGTTTCCAAATGCCTAGGGAATTAAGAAGGGAAAAGGTTTAGAACTGCATATGACTAAAAGGATTAAACAATTGTCGAGGACAATCTAGGGTTTACCAAAGATTGGTTGCTCAAGGACAGTTGGAAGTATAATGATAATTCGGGAAGGACCATATTGACATAATCTGTAAGGAGGCAACTCTTATTCAGAAGGGATAGTCAAAATGAATCTGGAGATGTTTCAAAGTCAGAAATTTCAATCTGTGTAAGATTAAGGAAACTTAATGCAAGAAGGATGTTTCCAAGGAGTTGATCTCCTTTGGAATACTCTGTAATGATTGTTTTCAAGTCTTTGTGAATTTGTGCATAATCGTTACAAGAGGATCAATGCATATAAGTTTAGAATCTAACAGATTTCAGTAAATGGCATGAATTTGGAATTCTTTCATTTGCAGTAAGGATTTGGTAGTGTGAAAAGATAATCATTGAAGTTATGTTCAATTGATCTAGTTCACAAAGTAAAGATCATAGACAAACATAGTATGCATACTTGGTGTGTGGCATGACTAGTGTTTAGAAAAACATAGTGTACATGCTTGGAGCATGGGACAACTATTGTTTTAAATTCAAGAATAAAGTTGATAGCTGAAACAATATACAATGAATAATGTGTAATCATATGGTGATAAATAAAAGGTGTTTTATTTATTTTCATAGGTTTTGATACCATATTGGATTCAATTATTATTGTGTTTCATTTTGCATGTTTTGACTTCCCGAATAAACTAGGTTATTCTTCCGGAATGACTAAGTTATTCAAACCATCCACAGTTGGTCATATGTTGGAAGTAGATATGAATTAAGACTGTCATGGGTTGGCTTGTAGAGGTCTAAGGTGTTGGACAAAGGGCTACAACACTCATGAGTGCTCATAAGTTTTGAGTATTGGATTCAACCCATGCTCATTGGAATCACTTCATGGATTTTATCACGAGTGATCATGAGATGATAAATATCTTATATTCTTCAAACCTAGAGATATGAGTTGTTACTATGATTTGGTTGTACATTGATTGCACGAAAACGCATTTGGTAACTCGGTGCTATAAAATGTGCCTTTGTGTATGATTCAAAAAGTAGTAGAACAAGCCATATGAGTCGAAGTTTATCCATTCCTTTTACCTTCAGGATAAAAGCGATATCTATGGGCCCCTCGATGATTTGATGATGACAAATGGAAGTGCTCGGCCGGGCCAGGACTAATTTGATTTGTTCAATTAGTCAGTCATCATAAATCGGAAATCGGGAAACAACAAATGGACAAAGAGAATGATTATAATCCATGTCTCAGTCCATATGATATCTAGAATGGAGGAATATATGATCCCTTATCTAATGGACAAGTTCGTTGACAAGATCAGAGTTCGACAGCGGCTTTAAGAGCTACGATTTCCAGTTAGGTTTGAAGTCATACGCAATAATAGTTTTAGACTTATCCAAGTGGGAGACTGTTGGATTAATGTCTAAGTCCATAACTATATTCGGTATGTACTTGACCCGACCCAGCATGGTCCATTTGGGTTGCACTTCACCGACACAATTTATATGGATAATCTTTTGAGAATAGTATGTTTATGATTACATATTAATATATTATAAGTTCTAATATATTATTATGGAATCATATTATTTAATTAGTATTGATCGAGAATTAATTTATAATTAATTAAGTGATCAAAAGGAACTAATTAAATATGGACTCTTATATATATGGAATGGGCCAAGTTCATTTAGGTTGGGCTAAGCTTTCATGGATAGTCCATGGAGTATTTAACCCATGGATCCTAGGAAATGAAAGGTCATGGGTATTAGGGTTTAACCCTAATCCGCCACACTATATAAAGATGTCCTTGGTTGGTGAAATTGGACTAGTGTGGTACACTAAGAAGGGCTAGCCAATTTCACTAGAGAGAACCAAGTATCAATATTCTCTAAAGTCTTCCACGGTGTTTTGGTGATTTGTGATTCCACTTGAGGCTTACACACTATTGGGGCTAAGCTCTTAAAGCTTGAAGACATCAAGCTACATCAAAAGGTATGTTATCTAACTAGTACTTTGTAGTATAACAACTTCATAATATGCTAGTTAGGATTAAATCCTTGGAATGATCTTATTTGCATGTATAATAGAGAAAACATAGATCCAAGGTATTTAGGGTTGCATGTACACTTAGAAGTGTTAGAATGCTCAAAACCCAACAGTATTAACATACTTTTCGTACGCTTCATTAATTTGCTCTTTTGAATACTTATTCGACCGATATATTTTTCCTTTTCCTTCAAGCCAATGATCAATGTTTTTCCTTGAAGTTATTCCTTTTTCCCGAGATGTCCTCATTGTTTCTTGCTTTGTGTAATTAGGAAAATTTGGCTTCTCAGGAACAAAATCAACTTTGGGTTTGGCAACATAAGAATAAGCATAGGATGTATCAACTCTTGATTTGAAATCTTGACGTTGAAAAACTTTTTGATTTGGATTAGGTCTTTTTGAAAAATCTCTTGTTTTGTTAGTCTTTGAGACTTTCGAAGACTTTGGTTGCTTTTTTACTTCAGACCTTGTTATATTTGATTGTTGGGTTTTTAAAAAAGAAGCATTTTTACTTTTGAAAACATTTTTGGTTGATTGTGATTCAGACATCTTTTGAGACTCAATATTTTGCCAAAACATTTTCTTTCTTGCTTTTCTTTTTGAAATGTTGTTTTCCTTCGAAAATTTGTCAATTCTATCTTTAAATTTCTTTGAGTTTAGTTTGACAAATTTTTCTTTTTCCTTTTCAACATGTATCTTTGTCTCTTTTTCAATATTTGATTTTTCAACCCATTGTTTTTGTGGTTTTTGTCTTTGAAAAATATACGAATTCTTTGTTAAGGTGTTTTTAATGGTGTTTTGATTTGCGAAAAAACCTTCCTCAGTTGTTTTTGAGTTGTCTTCCTCAACCATCTTCTTTAACTCTGGTTTGATATTCTCAACATTGCCTGTAGTTATGAAGACTTGATTTGGAAAAATGACATCATCTGTGCACTTGAAATTGGGAAAGACCACCGTGTTTGTTTCAAGATAATGTGGACCTTTTTCATTCATCACTTCTTTGAACTTTTGTGTATCACCATATAATTGGTCAACTATGATTCGTGGAATTTCTTCTTCCTTTGAGGATACCTTTTCTTTCAAAACTTTCTCTACATCTTCATCATCACTATCATCAGTTTGACAATCTTTGAGATCCACAAAGTTCATTTCAGTAACTTTCGAAGTTGAGGGTATATCAGTTCCATACTCAACTATCAAATCCTTAACTTTTTCTTTCCCTTTAGAATTTGAAGCAACATTAAAAACAGTCAACTGAGAACAATCAACATCTTCAAGCTCACTAATTTCACTAATATTGTTAGAACCATCTTCAATATCAGTAAAATTAGATTAAGAATCAGATGTTGAATTCTCAGTCTTTTTCAAAATGTGAATTTGTTCACATTTAGTCAAAGTATCTATTTACAATGTTAACTAAATCATTCGAATTAAGACATTCATCGACTTTGACAATTCTATATCTATACTTTTCATTTGGAACCTTGTCAAAATCAGGTATCTCTTTTTCACAATCATACAAAATGTTATATACCTTAGCTCTTTCAAAAGCTAAAAATGGCAGCAATTTCCTATGTTGTTCTTTACTGATTTCACACGAATGATGATGTTCAGTTATTTTTGCATATAATCTCTTAGCAGCATTACAGTAGATGTTTCTTTGTGCTAATAACAGTTTATTATATCTTGATAAATTGTCCCTATCTACCATGATATTCGTTATTTGGAGTTCTAGACAATCTATCCTGGATATTTTCGAATCTAACTTCTTCTGGGACTCTAGGAATTGCATTGACAACTTCTTAGCCTCATTGCTAACAGATACCACAATTGAATCAAAATAAGTAATAGTTTCATCAAAAGATACTAATTCCGAATTATAAGCATGTACTGGAATATTAAAAGATTCAAGAATGTTTCGTACCTTTGTTGTCATTGGTGATTTGTCAGCAGCCTTTGATATGAAGCATTTTCCACACACTTCTTATGTTTCCTCCTCTGAATCCTCCTCCATCTTTGCAAACATGCCTCCATGGGTTGGATTGCGCATTTCTTCATCATCTGATCGAGATGGCCAGATTTTATATGTACCATCTTCCTCCTCATCAGTGCCCTTTGCAACTAGAGACAAATTCTTAGCTTTCGTACGAACCTCCTCTAACTTTTCAGCATAGTATGCCTCATCTTTCACCTTCATCTTCCTCTCATCTTTCTTCCGATGCATACAGTCATTTGCAAGGTGATTCACACTATTGCAATAATGATAGTCAATCCCAGTATCTCCCTTCAGCTTCTTCTCACTCTTTCCCTCAACAGCCTTCAAATCTATTTTCTCTCCCTTCTTCTTCTCTTCCCTCTTCTTCTCTTCCCCGGCATTTTTACTTAGAAAGTTCCCTTTTATCTCAGATGACTTTGCCTTCGGATTGAAAGGATTTTTAAAGAACTTTTTCACCCGATTGTTTGAGTAAAAGGCAATTCATTCATCATCAGAGTTCATGATGAACCCTTCATCTTCATCCGAAGCATCTTTCTCAGCATCTTTCTCAGAAATCTTTGACATCAAAGCTAGTGGATGTCCTAACATAGCCTTCGATTCTTCAACTATTTCATTCACTTCACCTTCATGAGTTTTAAGTTGGTTATACAAGTCATTCAATGTAGATGTGTCAAAGCTCTGTTGGTTCTTCACCATCATGCTCACGCTCCGCCATTCCTTTCGAAGTCCCATGACAAATATCAGATTGAATTCCGTTGCAGGTCTGGTGAAGCCATATCGATTGCAGCGATGTATCAACTCATTCAGATGATCATAATATACTTCAATTGATTCACCATCTTTCTATCTGAAGTCCTTCAGCTCAAGTAAGCATTCTTTGACAGAAATAACCTTCGTCTTCTCACTTCCATGAAACTTTTCCTTGAGATTGTTCTAGATTTCTTTTGCATTTTACAACTCCTCACGTAGTTGTAAACAACTGGAGGCAAAGCTCCTCTTAGCTCTCTCATACATTTTTTCTCCAGCTTTTTCAGACTGTAACAGCCCAAAATCCAGGTACCCTTCTATTTAGCCCTTCATCTTTGATTTGTTGCCATTTAGGGCTTTGCATGTTAAGCAAGTACGCTGGGCATACAAGGAGTACGCTGCGCATACTCGCGCGCTTCATTTGAACGCGTTCACCCTCGGGTACGCTTGGCGTACCCAAGGTTACGCTGGGCTTAACCGGTCCACACCTAAAAACCCTAATTATTTCGGATGGCTATAAAAGGAATGTGTGGCTTGACTTCTCAGCCGCCATCCCTCATAAAGAAACCCTAGAGAGAGTGTTCCTTTATTCTTAGGCCATTTGTGAGTGTTCTAAGCTTGGTGGTGCCATTTCAAGGTAGCAAAGGAGATGAAGAGTTCATTGGGAAGGCTAGAAGTGGTGTTCAAGTGTGGATCCGAGCTTTGCAAAGGTTGAAGCTTCATTCTAAGGTAAAAAGTTCGGATCTTGACATATAGTTCTTGTGATATGCTTTAAGTACCATTTTCTAGGGTTTTAGTCCCAAAGGTGGAGACTTTTTGAGCAAATGGTCTCCATAAGCTTAGATCCATCATATTTTTGGTCTATTTGAGTTGTAGACTCATAAAAATGTAATCTTGGAAGTGAATGTTTCACCATGCATGAGTGTGACGACGTAAATTTTAAAACCAATTTTTCATTTTTTCAAAAATCAAAACATCGATTAATATTTTAAATTCAAACGTAAACAATACTGTCACAACCGAATACATCACAAAGATCATAAAAATAGTTTTCCCCGATAATGTGTACGATCACGCCGGCGCCTTCCCACGGTCCTCGCTAGTACCTGAAACACATAACACAACAACTGTAAGCACAATTGCTTAGTGAGTTGCCCAAAATACAACCTACGCACATACGCCTTTCTAGGCCCTGACCTTCCGGTCCATGTATCTCAGGGGACTTCCATCCTGACTGGGTAAACCTTCCGATCCTACCTACATTGACCTTACGGTCTACATTACAACGCCTTCCAGCCTATAACATATTCGCCTTCCAACCCATAACATAATGCCTTCCGGCCCATATCAAGCATATCATACATGGAACATATAACGATTAACTTATCACACATAATTCATATATCTCATATCATATTCGACCTTCCGGTAACATAGTCAAACCCTTCCAGGTACAGTATAGTGAAAAGACTCACCTCGTGGAAAGTCTAAGATCTCGTGTCCTCGCTATCACCGAATCCAACGATGGCTCAACCTCGGCTAAGCATAAAAATATCATTTAATACATAAAGACTTCCACTACTAAAACTTTACCCCTTATCATCCTTCCTGAAAGGGTATAAGACCATTTTACCCTTCCTTGACCTAAAGTCCTCATGTTGACCAAAACCCTAAAAGTCAACAAAAGTCAACCATGAGAGTACGCGGGGCGTACTGCTAGATGTACGCGGGGCGTACATTGCCAACTCCCCCTGGATCGGGGTCTCCACCCAGTACGCGATGCGTACTGCATGTTACGCCCTGCATAACCACCAGAATCAACCACCCTCCATTTCTGGTCTTAATCGGTTAAGTCATTATTCCAACTTCCAGATCTGACTCCATTAGTGTGTCTAAACCCATAAAGTTGAGACCTTTAAGCCTTGGCATGGCTGTAAAGGCTCCAACATCACATAGCAACGTTTTATTCAAACTCAAGGACCTATACCTTATGCATGGTGCAATACCCACGTCCAAGATGCCATTTTTATGAGTCTACAACTCCAATAGATCAGAAACATGAAGAATCTAAGCTTATGGAGGCCATTTGCACAAAAGTCTCCACCTTTGGGACTTAAACCCTAGAAAATGACATCTAAAGCATACAACAAGAACCAAGTGTCAAGATCCTAACTTTTTACCTGAAATTGATGCTTTAACCCTTGCAAAGCTTGGATCTACACTTGAGCACCACTTCTAGCCTCTCCGACAAGCTCTTCTTCTCCTTTGCAACCTTAAAATGGCACCACCAAGCTTAGAATGTACACACAAAGGCTTAAGGACGATGGCACACACTATTTAGGGTTTCACTCTGAGGGGTGGTGGTTGAGAAGTCCAGCCACACATTCCTTTTATAGCCTTAACAAAAGAAATTAGGGTTTGGGTCTGAATGAGTTACGCCGGGCGTAACCTTGGGTACACCCCGCGTACCTGAGGGGGAAAGCGTCCAAATGAGGCGCGCGAGTACACGCAACGTACACCTTGTACGCCCAGCATACTCGCCTACCATGAAAACCCTAAATCATTTACTTAATCAAGATGCAAGGCCAACAGAACAATACCTGGATTTCGGGCTGTTACAATTCTTCCCCACTAGAATCACACTTCGCCCCCGAAGTCTCATAGTGAAAACAACTCTGGATACTGATCCCGCATCTCAGACTCGGATTCCCATGTCAGCTCGTACCCCTTCCGATGTTGCCACTGCACTTGTACCAGGGGTACTTCCTTGTTCCTCAGAACCTGAACTTTCCGATCCCATGATCGCTACCGGTCTCTCCACATAGTTCAGGCCTGCATCCACCAAAATATCATCCAATGGCACCACTTCCGACTCGTTGGCAATACATTTCCTCAATTGCGAGACATGAAAGGTATCATGGATCTGCCCCAACTCAACAGGTAGATCCAACCGGTAGGCTACTTGGCCTACCCTAGCAATTACCCTGAAGGTTCCAATATATCGGGGCCCCAACTTGCCCCTCTTCCTAAACCGTATCACTCCCTTCCAAGGAGAGACCTTTAGGAGCACAAGGTCACCCACTTGAAACTCTAGCTCGGACCGCCGCCTGTCCGCATAACTGTTCTGGCGACTCTGCGCGGTCAACAACCTCTACCTGACTTGCTGAATCTGCTCGGTCATCTGGAGTACGATCTCCATGCTACCCATCACCCGCTGCCCCACCTCTCCCCAGCAGATGGGGGTGCAACACCTCCGCCCATAGAACAGCTCAAATGATGGTTGTTGTTATACGAAAACTCTGCTAAAGGTAGATAGGTGTCCCAAATCCCTCCGAAATCCGAAACACATGCTCGGAGCATATCCTCAAGCGTATGAATCGTTCGCTCACTTTGTCCGTCCGTCTGCAGGTGGTATGCGGTACTGAAATGCAGTCTCGTACCCAAATCCTCATGAAACTTCTTCCAAAACCTGGAAGTAAAACGCACATCACGGTCTGAAACAATCGACATCGGAACCCCATGCTGTGATACCACCTCCCTCACGTATAATTCCGCCAACTTCTTCGTAGAAGAGCTCTCTCTGATGGCTAGAAAATGAGCGCTCTTCATCAATCTATCCACGATCACCCAAATCGCATCGACTCCCCTCGCAGTCCGCGGCAATTTGGTGATAAAATCCATGGTAATCTGTTCCCACTTCCATTCGGGAATATCTAGCGGTTGCAATTTACCATGCGGTCGCTGGTGCTCGGCCTTAACCTGCCGTCAAGTCAAGCATCTCTAAACAAACCATGCAACATCCCTTTTCATACAGGGCCACCAATACTCCTTCCTTAGATCCAAGTACATTTTCGTAGCCCCGGGATGAATTGAGAATTTCGATCGATGTACTTCCTCCATCAAAATAGCACGCGCACCATCCACAAATGGTACCCAAATCCGACCCTGAAAAGTCATAAGCCCTCGACTATCCGTGACGAATCCTGATACCTGACCTACAACCCGCTCCCTCTTCTGGTTTTCTGGTTTCGTAGCCTCAGCCTGAGCTCCTCGAATAGTATCCAAAATCGGGGTCATTACCGTCAACCTCATACAAATATCTCGGATCGGGGCGCTTTCCGCCCTATGGCTCAACGCGTCGGCTACCACATTAGCCTTGCTCGGGTGGTACAGGATCTCACAGTTGTAATCCTTCACCACATATAACCACCTCCTCTGTCGCATATTCAGATTTGGCTGATCCATCAAGTTCTTCAGGCTCTTATGGTCTGTGTAGATGGTACACTGAACCTCATAAAGATAATGCCGCTAAATCTTGAGGGCAAACACCACAGCCCCCAATTCCAGGTCGTGGGTGGGATATCTCGACTCTTGAGGCTTCAACTGCCTCGAAACATACGCTATCACATATCCCCTCTGCATAAGCACCACCCAAACCCGATATATATGCATCACAGTACACCACAAAATCCTCCATCCCTTTCGGGAGTGCAAGCACCGGAGCCTCGCACAATTTCTGACGAAGCGTCTCGTATGATGACTGCTCCGGTCCCCATGAAAACGCAGCACCATTCCGGTTCATCCTAGTAAGTGGCATGACAATCTTGGAGAAATCCTTGATAAACCTACGATAATATCCAGCCAAACCCAGAAAACTCCTGATCTCAGTGGGCGATCTCGGCACCTCCCACCTCAACACCGCCTCAATCTTGGTTGGGTCGACCAATATCCCTTTCTGGTTAACAAGATGCCCGAGGAACTGGACCTCTCGTAACCAGAAATCACACTTGGAGAATTTGGCATACAGCCTCTCCGATCTCAATACCCCAAGAATTTCCCTCAAATGTTCCTCATGCTGCTCCCTAGACCTCGAATACACCAAAATATCATCAATGAATTCGATCACCGACCGATCCAGCATCGGCCGGCACACCCGGTTCATAAGATCCATGAACGCAGCCGGGGCATTGGTAAGCCCAAAAGGCATCACCACAAACTCATAATGTCCATAATGAATTCTGAATGCAGTCTTCTGGATATCTTCATCCCGAACGCTCATCTGATGATAACCCGACCTCAAGTCTATCTTGGAGAACCAAGATTCCCCCTGCAGCTGATCGAACAGATCGTCGATCCCAGGTAACGGATATCGGTTCTTAACCGTCAACATGTTCAAATCCCGGTAATCGATACATATCTGGTGTGAACCATCCTTTTTCTTGACGAACAAAATCGACGCTCCCCAAGGTGAGCTACTCGGTCGAATAAACCCCTTTCCCAACAGCTCCTGAAGCTACGAGGATAACTCCTGCATTTCCGGTGGAGCGAGACGGTAAGGCGCCTTGGCGATGGGCGCCGCTCTCGGAACCAAATCGATACAGAACTCCACTTGCCTTTCCGGAGGCACACCTGGTAACACTTCGGGGAACACATCCGAAAACTCGCATACAACAGGAACGTCATCAACCGAATTGGGCCTCCCCGCGGCCACTCGAGTATCCATCACATAGGCTATGAATCCATTGCAGCCCTACTGCAGACTCTGCCTTGCCCTGGCAGCCGAACAAAACGCCGACCCACACTGGGTCCCCTCACTATAAACCGTAAGAACTCCCCCACTAGGGTCTCGAATTGTCACCAGCTGTCTCTAGCAGTCAATGACTGCCCCAAACTTACTCAACTAGTCCATGCCCACGATGACGCAGACATCCCCCATAGCTATAGGAACCAAGTCTATAGGGAACTCGACCCCAAAAATATCGAGCACACATCCTCAAATCACATCAGTGGCATATACCGCTTTCTCATCTGCTATAGAAACTCGCAGGGGTCGACTCATCACCTCCCGATCAATACCGATGTGCTGGCTAAAAGCCAACAATACAAAAGACCAACTCGCACCCGAGTCAAATAATACCAAAGCAGGTACAAAATTCACAAGAAAAGTACCTACGCATATCATAGTATAAGCACAATATCTTAGCATAAAAGTAAATACATGAAAGAATACATACCGGCTACGACATCAGGCGCCACACGGACCTCCTCCGCAGTCAACTGGAAAGCTCTTCCACGAGCCTTCAGAGTCTCAGCCTTCATTGGCCGAGTCTCGGTAACCCTGGCAACAGGCATAGATCCCTGGCGAAGCTGGGGGCACTCGGCCTTCCGATGGCCGGTCTGGTTGCAATTAAAGCAAACCATGAATCCCTTGGGGAAATCCCTAGCAATGTGCCCCTCCTTTCCACACTTGTAGCAAGCACCCGATCGACATGCCCCCTCGTGACCCTTGCCGCACTTTCAGCAAGTGCGGCCCTTCTGACCTCCCGATCTTGAATCGGCGGACTTGGTCTGCTTGGCTGTCGGCTGAGACTGAGCCGGCCGCCGATCCACACGTTGAGACTCGGCCTCCTCCCTGGCCTGGGTATCCAACTCGATCTCACACTTCCAGGCATTCGCCTGAAGCTCAGCAAAAGTCTGATATGAAGCGTTCGATACGAACTCCCGGATATCCCTCCTCAGCACACCCAAATACCGACTCATTCGAGCCTGCTCCGTGGACACCTGCTCGAGGCAGAACATCACCCTCTCATGAAACTTCCGTGTGATCACCGTGATAGAATCATTACCCTGCTTGAGGGTCAAGAACTCCTCAACCAACCGTTCCCTCTCCACCGGGGGAACGTACTCGTCTCTGAACACAGTAGTAAGCCTCTCCCAAGTCACAGCTGAAACCTCTGCCAGAGTGAAGTTCGCCTTCACGAACTTCCACCAATCCATTGCTCCCAGGCGGAGCTGGTTCAAGGGGAACCGTACCCTCAGATGCTCCAGACATGAACAAGTGTAGAAGCATCCCTCGATATTAGCAATCCATCTCATCGCAGCGATCGGATCCTGTGTCCCGTCAAAATCAGGTGGCTTCATGTTGCTGAACTCTCAGAACAGCAACGAGTCACCTCCTTGTGGTCTGGCAGCGGCCACAGCTGCGGTAGCTACAGCGGTTGCGGCCTCAATCAACGCGGCGTACTGCTCATCAAATGTCTCCATCAGTGTGGTCTTAATAGACCCAAACATCTCCGGAATCTCAGCCCGGATCGCTGCAGCCACCTCCTCACGAATCATCTGACAAAGCTCCTCGTCAGTCACACTGCTCGTACCAGGTATGTGGTGTGGTCCAACCATGATGGCTCTGAAATACAACATAGAAATATCAGAGACTCTATCGAGCAAAAATCGCTCTCGATAACGCAACCCTACTCCATCTCCGATACCTGGGGATTCTTACTTGGGTTACCCACTGACCCGGTGTCTTCAGTAGTACGGGCCCAATACTACCAACTACACCGCATCAGCATTCACCCCAAGTCCTCCTCCCCAAACCCCGGATCCTGAGTACTCTATTCTTGCCATGCACTAGTTACCCACTCGCTCTTAAAGCACCTCATAGAAGCAGGTTTCCCTAGACTAAGGAATCACAAATCAGGCCACTCTAGTCCTAATATGAATACCTAGTCTACTAGCATGCATATCATATCATATCATATCTCATAACTCATATTGTAAGAGTATTTTGGGGATTTTACCATTCGGGCGCTGGCTGACCATACACACTTCTTCTTCTTTGGTTGTTTCAAAAATCACTTATCAAATTTTATTGATTTATTAATTAAAATTTTCTCAAATCCCCGGTTTGAGTTCAGTTACGCCCAAAGGTGTACCCGAATCCCTCAAACCAAGGCTCTGCTACCAACTTGTAACGACGTAAATTTTAAAACCAATTTTTCATTTTTGCAAACATCAAAACATCGATTAATATTTTAAATTCAAACGTAAACAATACTGCCACAACCGAATACATCACAAAGATCATAAAAATAGTTTTCCCCGATAATGTGTACGATCATGCCGGCGCCTTCCCACGGTCCTCGTTAGTACCTGAAACACATAACACAACAACTGTAAGCATAATTGCTTACTGAGTTCCCCAAAATGCAACCTACGCACATACGCCTTTCCAGGCCCTGACCTTCCGATCCATGTGTCTTAGGGGACTTCCGTCCCGACTGGGTAAACCTTCCGGTCCTACCTACGTTGACCTTACGGTCTACATTACAATGCCTTCCGGCCCATAACATATTCGCCTTCTGGACCATAACATAATGCCTTCCGGCCCATATCAAGCATATCATACATGGCACATATAACAATTAAATTATCACACATAATACATATATCTCATATCATATTCGACCTTCCGGTCACACAGTCAAACCCTTCCGGGTACAGTATAGTGAGAAGACTCACCTCGTGGAAAGTCTAAGATCTCGTGTCCTCGCTATCACCGAATCCAACGACGGCTCAACCTCGCCTAAGCATAAAAATATCATTTAATACATAAAGACTTCCACTACTAAAACTTTACCCCTTATCATCCTTCCTGAAAGGGTAAAAGACCATTTTACCCTTCCTTGACCTAAAGTCCTCATGTTGACCAAAACCCTAATAGTCAACAAAATTAAACCATGAGAGTACGTGGGGCGTACTGCTAGATGTAAGTGGGGTGTACATCGCCAACTCCCCCTAGATCGGGGTCTCCACCCAGTACGCGGTGCGTATTGCAAGTTACACCCTGCGTGACCACCAGAATCAGCCACCCTCCATTTCTGGTCTTAATTGGTTAAGTCATTATTCCAACTTCCAGATCCGACTCCTTTAGTGTGTCTAAACCCATAAAATTCGAGACCTTTAAGCCTTGGCATGGCTGTAAAGGCTCCAACATCACATAACAACCTTTTATTCAATCTCAAGGACCTAGATCTCATGCATGGTGCAATACCCACATCCAAGATGCCATTTTTATGAGTCTACAGCTCCAATAGATCAGAAACATGAAGCATCTAAGCTTATGGAGTCCATTTGCACAAAAGTCTCCACCTTTGGGACTTAAACCCTAGAAAATGACATCTAAAGCATACAACAAGTACCAAGTGTCAAGATCCAAACTTTTTACCTGAATATGAAGCTTTAAGCCTTGCAAAGCTCAGATCTACACTTGAGCACCACTTCTAGCCTCTCCAACAAGCTCTTATTCTCCTTTGCAACTTTAAAATGGCACTACAAAGCTTAGAATGCACACACAAAGGCTTAAGGATGATGGCACACACTATTTAGGGTTTCACTCTGAGGGGTGGTGGCTGAGAAGTCCAGCCACACATTCCTTTTATAGCCTCAACAAAAGAAATTAGGGTTTGGGTCTGAATGAGTTCGTCGGGCGTAACCTTGGGTACGCCCCGCGTACCTGAGGGGAAAAGCGTCCAAATGAGGTGTGCGAGTACGCGCATCGTACACCTTGTACGCCCAACGTACTCGCCTACCATGAAAACCCAAAATCATTAACTTAATCAAGATGCAAGGCCAACAGAAGAATACTTGGAATTCGGGCTGTTACAATGAGATCTAGATCCTTGAGTTGGAATAGAATGATGTTAAGGAGTGTAGGAGCCTTTACAGCCATGCCAAGGCTTAAAGGTTTCGACTTTATGGGTAAAGATGCATAAATAAAGTCGGATCTAGAAGTTGGAGTAATGGCTTTACCGATTAAGGCCAAAAATGATGAATGCTTAAGTCTGATGGTTACACTGGGCGTAACTCCCAGTACACACAGTGTACTGGGTGGAGACCCCGATCCTTGGGTTGGCGATGTACGCCCCATGTACATCAAGTTGTACGCCCCACGTACTCAAAAGGTTGACTTTTGTTGACTTTTAGGGTTTTGGTCAACATGTAGACTTTGGTAAAATGGTCTTTTACCCTTGGAGGAATGATGATAAGGGGTAGAGTCTAGTTGTGGAAGTCTATAATAATTAAAATGATATTTATTATGATTAGGCGAGGTAGAGTCGTCGTTGGGATTTGGAGATAGCGAGTACGCGAGATTCTAGACTTTCCACGAGGTGAGTTTTCTCATTATACTATACCCGGAAGGGTTTTTATTATGTGACCGGAAGGTTGGATATGTTATGAGTTATATGCATTGTATATGATAAGTGAATCGTTTATATGTGTTATGTATGATATGCTTGATATGGGCCAGAAGGCATTATGTTATGGGCCGGAAGGCGTATATGCTATGGGCCGGAAGGCGTTGTGATGTTGACCGTAAGGTTGACGCAGGTAGGACTGAAAGGTTTACCGAGTCGGGACAGAAGTCCCCTGAGACACATGGACTGGAAGGTCAGGGCTTGGAAAGGCGTATGTGCATAAGTAGTATTTTGGGGAACTCACTAAGCATTTATGCTTACAGTTGTTTTGTTATGTGTTTCAGGTACTAGCGAGGACCATGGGAAGGCGTCGGCGTGATTGTACACACTGACAGAGGAACTGTTTTTATGGTCATGGGATGTATTTTTTTATGATAACATTGTTACACATTTGAATTCGGGATATTAAACGATGGTTTTAATGTTTGCAAAAATGAAAATTTTGTTTTAAAATTTACGTTGTTACAAATTGGTATCAGAGCCTTGGTTTGAGGGATTCGGATGCACCTTCGGGCGTAACCGAACTCAAATGGGGGATTTGAGGGAAATTTTCAATTAATAAAGGCATAAGAATTTTTATAAGAGATTTCGTAATAACCAAAGGAGAAACAGTGTGTACGGTTAGCCAGCGCCCGAACGGTAAAATCCCGAAAATACCCTTACAATATGTGTTATGAGATATGTTATGGTATGATACGCATGCTAGTAGACTAGGTATTCATATTAGGACTAGAGTTGCCTGATTTGTGATGCCTTAGTCTAGGGAAACCTGTTGCTATGAGATGCTTTGAGAGCGAGTAGGT
Organism: Lactuca saligna; assembly: GCF_052625555.1. Taxonomy (NCBI): domain Eukaryota; kingdom Viridiplantae; phylum Streptophyta; class Magnoliopsida; order Asterales; family Asteraceae; genus Lactuca; species Lactuca saligna. The sequence goes on from NC_136418.1 coordinate 80,445,945, forward strand.
AGCCAGTGCATAGCAAGGATAGAGTACTCATGATCCTGGGTCCGGGGAGGAGGACTTGGGGTGAATGCTGATGCGGTGTAGTCGGTAGTATTGGGCCCGTACTACTGAAGACACCGGGTCAGTGGGCAACCCAAGTAAGAATCCTTGGGTATCGGGGGCCGAGTAGAGTTGCGTTATCGAGTGTGATTATGCTCGCTGGAGTCTCTGATATTTTATGTTGTATTTCAGAGGCATTATGGTTGGACCATGCCACAAACCTGGTGCGAGCGGTGTGAGTGACGCGAAGCTTCGTCAAATGATTCATGAGGAGGTGGCTGTGGTGATCCGGGCCGAGATTCCAGAGATGTTTTGGTCTATCAAGACCACACTGATGGAGACACTCGATGAGCGATACGCCATGGTGACTGAGGCTGCAGCCGCTGCATCTACCGCAGCTATGGCCGCCACCAGACCACAGGGAGGTGACTTGTTGCTATTCCGGGAGTTCAGCAACACGAAGCCACCCGAGTTTGACAGGACACAGGATCCGATCGCTGCGATGAGATGGATTGGTGATATTGAGGGATGCTTCTACACATGTTCATGTCCGGAGCATCTGAGGGTACGGTTTGCTTTGAACCAGCTCCATCTGGGAGAAAAGGATTGGTGGAAGTTCGTGACGGCGAACTTCACTCTTGTGGAGATTTTAGCCATGACTTGGGAGAGATTTACTTCTATGTTCAGAGACGAGTATGTTCCCCCGGTGGAGAGCGAACGGTTGGTTCAGGAGTTCTTGGCCCTCAAGCAAGGTAATGATTCAGTTACTGTGATCACTCGGAAGTTTCACGAGAAGGCGATGTTTTGCCCTGAGCAGGTGTCCACTGAGCAGGCTCGGATGAGCAGATATTTGGGTGTACTAAGGAGGGATATTCGGGAGTTCGTATCGAACTCGTCATACCAGAACTTTACTGAGCTCCAGGAAAATGCCAGGAAGAGAGAGATCGAGTTGGAGACTCAAGCCAGGGAGGAGGCCGAGTCTCAGCAGGTGGATCGGCGGCCGACTCAGTCCCAGCCGGCAGCCAAGCGGACCAAGTCCGCCAATTCGAGGACGGGAGGTCAGAAGGGCCGCACTTGCGGAAAGTGCGGAAAGGGTCATGAGGGGGCATGTCGATCAGGTGCTTGCCACAAGTATGGAAAAAGGGGCACATTGCTAGGGATTGCCCCAAGGGATTTATGGTTTGCTTTCATTGCAATCAGACCAGCCATCGGAAGGCCGAGTGCCCTCAGCTTCACCAGGGATCTGCGCCTACTGCTAGGGTTACTGATACTCGGTCGGTGAAAGTCGAGGCTCCGAAGGCTCGTGGGAGAGCTTTTTAGTTGACTGCGGAGGAGGTCCGTGCAGCGCCCGATGTCGTAGCTGGTATGTAGTCTTTCGTGTATTTACTTTTATGCTAAGATATTGTGCTTATATTATGATATGCGTAGGTACTTTTCTTGTGAATTCTGTACCTGCCTTGGTATTATTTGACTCGGGTGCGAGTCGGTCTTTTGTATCTTTGGCTTTTAGCCAGCACATCAGTATCGATCGGGAGGTGATGAGTCGACCCTTGCAGGTTTCTATAGCTGATGAGAAAGTGGTATACGCCATTGACGTGATTCGAGGATATGTGCTCGAAATTTTTGGTGTCAAGTTCCCTATAGATTTGGTTCCTATAGCGACGGGAGATGTCTGCGTCATCGTGGGCATGGACTGGTTGAGTAAGTTTGGGGCAGTCATTGACTGCGAGAGACAGCTGGTGACTATATGAGACCCTAGTGGGGGAATGCTTACTATGTATGGCGAGGGGACCCGGTGTGGGTCAGCGTTTTGTTTGGCTGCCAGGGCGAGACAGAGTTTGCAGCAGGGCTGCAGTGGATTCATTGCCTATGTGATGGACACTCGAGTGGCCACGGGGAGGCCAAATTCGGTTGACGAGGTTCCAGTGGTATGCGAGTTTTCGGATGTGTTTCCCGAAGAATTACCAGGTGTGCCTCCGGAAAGGCAAGTGGAGTTCCATATCGATCTGGTTCTGGGAGCGGCACCCATCGCCAAAACGCCTTATCGCCTCGCTCCACCAGAAATGTAGGATTTATCCTCGCAGCTTCAGGAGCTGTTGGGAAAGGGGTTTATTCGGCCGAGTAGCTCACCTTGGGGAGCACCGATTCTATTTGTCAAGAAAAAGCATGCTTCACACCGGATGTGTATCGATTACCGGGAGTTGAACAAGTTGATGGTTGAAAACTGGTATCCGTTACCTAGGATCGATGATCTGTTCGATCAGTTGCAGGGGGCATCTTGGTTCTCTAAGATAGACTTGAGGTCGGGTTACCATCAGATGAGGGTTCGGGATGAAGATATTCAGAAGACTGCATTCAGAACTTGTTATGGACATTACGAGTTTGTGGTGATGCCTTTTAGGCTCACCAATGCTCCGGCTGCGTTCATGGATCTTATGAACAGGGTGTGCAGGCCGATGCTGGATCGGTCGGTGATCGTATTCATTGATGATATTTTGGTATATTCGAGGTCTAGGGACCAGCATGAGGATCATTTGAGGGAAATTCTTGGAGTATTGAGATTGGAGAGGTTGTATGCCAAATTCTCCAAGTGTGATTTCTGGTTACGAGAGGTCCAATTCCTTGGGCACCTTGTTAACCAGAAAGGGATATTGGTCAATCCGGCCAAGATCGAGGCGGTGATAAGATGGGAAGTGCCGAGATCGCCCACTGAGATCAGGAGATTTCTGGGATTGGCCGGCTATTATCGAAGGTTTAACAAGGATTTCTCCAAGATCATCGTGCCACTGACTAAGATGACCCAGAAAGGTGTTGCATTTTCATGGGGACTGGAGCAGCAGTCCTCATTCGAGACCCTTCAGCAGAAATTGTGAGAGGCCCCGGTGCTTGCACTCCCGGAAGGGATGAAGGATTTTGTGGTATACTGTGATGCATTTATATCTAGATTACTGTTGGATTAATGTCTAAGTCCATAACTATAATTGGTAAGACTTGACCCGACCCGGCATGGTCCATTTGGGTTGCATGGCATCATGCACTTAGATAGACTATAATGAGAGAAATAAGACACTTACGGTTATTAATATATTATAAGTTCTAGTATATTAATAATAAGAATAATAAGATTATTTAATTAGTATTGATCAAGAATTAATCTAGGATTAATTAAGTGATCAAAAGAAGACTAATTAAATATATGGGTTGATTGTGTAAATCATCCATACTTGTATAGTGGGCTAATGCTCCATGGATTATCTAGTTGGACCAAAACCCATATGATGCTCCATGGATGCTCCGTGGTATATTTGAACCCATGGATCCAAGGAAATGGAAAGTCATGACAATTAGGGTTTACCTTAATTGTAACACTATATAAAGATCTTATTCTTGACAAAATCGGCCACTAGTATTATTCTAGAGAGGGCTAGCCGATTTCATGAAGTGTAGAAATCTCTCAAGTTATTCCAAGTGTATTTGGTGTTGTGTGAACCATTTGAGGTGTCACACTTGGGGCACTAGGCACTCAAGCTTCATGAAGACTTTCTACACCAAAGAGAGAAAACATAGATCCAAGGTATTTTGGTAAGAAATTCAATAAAGTATTAAGGAGTGTAGAATGATGTTAAGGAGTGTAGAAGCCTTTACAGCCATGCCAAGGCTTAAAGGTTTCGACTTTATGGGTAAAGATGCATAAATAAAGCTGGATCTAGAAGTTGGAGTAATGGCTTAACCGATTAAGACCAGAAATGATGAATGCTTAAGTCTGATGGTTACGCTGGGCGTAACTCCCAGTACGTGCAACGTATTGGGTGGAGACCCCGATCCTTGGGTTGGCGATGTACGCCCCGCGTACTCAAAAGGTTAACTTTTGTTGACTTTTAGGGTTTTGGTCAACATGTAGACTTTGAGTCAAGGAAGGGTAAAATGGTCTTTTACCCTCGGAGGAATGATGATAAGGGGTAGAGTCTAGTTGTGGATGTCTATAATAATTAAAATGATATTTATTATGATTAGGCGAGGTAGAGTCGTCGTTGGGATTTGGAGATAGCGAGTACGCGAGATTCTAGACTTTCCACGAGGTCAGTTTTCTCACTATACTGTACCCGGAAGGGTTTTTATTGTGTGACCAGAAGGTCGGATATGTTATGAGTTATATGCATTGTATATGATAAGTTAATCATTTATATGTGTTATGTATGATATGCTTGATATGGGCCGGAAGGCATTATGTTATGGGCCGGAAAGCGTATATGTTATGGGCCGGAAGGCATTGTGATGTGGACCGTAAGGTTGATGTAGGTAGGACCGGAAGGTTTACCGAGTCGGGATGGAAGTCCCCTGAGGCGCATGGACCGGAAGGTCAGGGCCTGGAAAGGCGTATGTGCGTAAGTAGTATTTTGGGGAACTCACTAAGCATTTATGCTTACAGTTGTTGTGTTATATGTTTCAGGTACTAGCAAGGACCGTGGGAAGGCGTCGGCGTGATTGTACACACTGACGGAGGAACTGTTTTAATGATCATGGGATGTATTTTGTTATGATAACATTGTTACACATTTGAATTCGGGATATTAAACGATGGTTTTAATGTTTGCAAAAATGAAAATTTTCTTTTAAAATTTACATTGTTACACAGATGATCAAGTTGATTTTCAACTTCAGAGTTTCTATAGGAAGAACCAAGCGGTTGAACATTCGATGGTGGATTGAGATTTCCAGAAATGCAATTCCACAGTTCTTCATCCAATCCATTAAGATAATCCTGCATACGATCAGCCCACTGATCGTAATACTCAGGGATAAGCATAGGAATTTTGGTGGAAGATCCTAGAAGATGAGAAAATGAAGTCATTGAATTCAGATTGAAGGACGCCATTTTTGTATGGAAAAAATCCTTGAGATTTTTAGAAGAAACTATGAGAATTTGACAACAAACTGTATGATTCAGATCACAAATACTCTTAGAACACTCGATTCAATGAATTAAGTGCAGAATCTAATCACAATCTTAGATCTAAAGAATTTTTCACTTCCAAAAAGTGCGGAAACTTTTGAATCAAAAGGTTGATTCAAAAACCTTTTGAATAGAGTGAAAATCAGATCAGAGATGTGATTCCTGCTCTGATACCAATTGATGAATCAAAGAATCGAGTATAGAATGAATTATAGTGTGAATTCAAAGTAAGTATGCGAGATTGGAATACTGATGTAAATATGATCTGTTTGGCTCTATTACGTTTTTTCAAAGTTTACACAGTACAGTGAATATTCTGTAAAGACTTTGTTCCTAAGATATTAGTAACTTCTCCTATTTATAGGAGAGGAAAGCATACAAAAAAAATATACTAAGGACTAGAACATTATGCTTCGAATATTATGCCCTAGTAAAATAAAATTACAGAAATGTTCGAAGACCCTAAATACAAACTTCGATAATTACAACACTTCGACCCTAACAATATAGTTATAACAACTCACATGGGGAATTAACAAACACACAGTTCATAGAAATTTAAGTATTTCACAAAAAGGAGTTTTATTTAAATATAAAACCACATATAAGTATGATGATTTACTTACATATACTAAGTCTTGGTTCAGTTAGGACTACAATAAACCTTTTAGAAAATATTGGATTTTCTTGAAACGAACTTGTAACAAACTTTAAGGAACAACATTCATTTTTCATTCATAAATTGCTTATGAACTCTCCAGCTTTAATGTTGATACTCTTTCAAAAACAACTTGTATTCTCAGGTATTTAGTAATACAGGTAACCACAAGATTTTGAAGGCGAGATGCTAAGGCCCACATTTCTTTTGAACTATTTTGACATCATATGTATTTATTTGGAAACATGTACTTTTGCAACGATGTAACCTTTTAAATTAGATTTATAATGGTTGTGTTTACTTTCTTCACTCTGGGTATGATACTGAGCATGACGTCCTCTGCCCCTGAACGTTTTCGCCGTTCTGGTTTCGGGGTATGACAGATTGGTATCAAAACCTTGTTTATAGTTAACTAAAAATATCGAACCATGTAAGATATACAAACTATAAATACAATCGGACAAAATTCTCTAGCGTAGCTTTTCAAAAATACTTTTAAGAATAAAAATTTGTATTTTTGTAAAAGTATTTGTAAAGTCGCACTCACTAGTTCAGTATCACAATGACAACAAACATAAAAGTATTAAGACAAGTTGGACACCATGATCTAGCTTTGGTATATGTAGTCAGATCTTGGATGAATATAGCCTGATCAGCTATAATTAGCCAAGGTATGACCAACTTATGCCGAAGAAGGATCATGATGAGCAACAAGTCTTCAACTTACCAAAAACCTCGAGAATCAAACGTAAAAATCCTATAGGAGTATTTTAACATAAAAACCGTAATAAGCACATTATAAATTGCGATAACTAACTTCTTATACCAAATTTGTCGCCACATCCTTCTTATCCTTATTCACGTACAGGCGCAATGGCAGGATTTCACTTGTCGATGGACCCCTATTTCCCCAACCAAGGGAATGCCGGTTGGATTATGGAAGACCCAGAGGAAAATTCTGAGGAAGAACCCATGGAGGATGAAGAACCTATGGAGGACGAAGAGTCCGTAGAAGTGGAAGAGTCAGTAGACGGTGAAGAGGAAGAAGACTCAGATGAAACTGACTCCTTACCCGACGTTTACAATCCACACCCTGACCCCATCCCTCCACAACACTTCCAAGGCCCGATGCCCCAATAGACTGAGACTATACATAGATGGAGTCGAGAGCAAGGTCAACGACCTCTCTATGGCATGCAACGAGGTTTCTACCACCTCAGTAGATTGATGAAGACCAAGATCGAACTCGAGACCGCACCGAAGTTCTTCGAAGGGAAATGGCCACGACCCGAACCGATGTACAAGAACTCCGGGAACGCCAAGCCACCTTAGAAGAACGTCTGACAGAATCAGAGTGCCAAGCGACAGAATCTAGAGCTGCAATGAGGGAAACCAGGAACTTCGTGTCTTCACTTCGTGATCCTCAGAGCTTCAACTGCCGCAAGTAGTGCTTGCACTGCTCGCTTCAGTTTAATCTAGTTTTACGGATAAATATTACTATTATTTTCTAGTATTCTATTTCCTATCAGGGGATTTAAGTGTTTACACTTCCTGGGTCTATTAGGCGGTCATAATTTTTCCATGCATTGATGTAGCCTAGACCCTTATAGGGTCAAATTTTCCCAAATATTGTATACCAAGTTATATCAATGAAATTGATATGCTATTTGCTTTATTGGGAACATTACATCAACTTCATAACAAGAGTTACTTTCATATTAAAAATTTACTAGTGTCCGATTTATAATTGTTTGATGTATGAATCCAAGTTACATATAATTTAGACCATGTCAACCAAGAAAATATTGGTTCCGCCTTGGATCCTGTTCGTTGTATGATTGTGGGCCCAAGGAAGAACCATTGAATTCTAAAGTTACATGATCTAAATTATATGTAAATATTATACATCAAATAATTGTTGGACGGGTATGGATCCTATCACAGACATCTCGTGAGAATCAAAACTATCAAAATTCATAAGTCTATATACCATTATCTATAGACCTTTAGTATGGATGGATTCATACAATTTGAGTTGAAATCATGATGCATTTAAAGAACTAATAATGTTTAGTTTTAACTCTCGACTTATGAGTGTTGTCAAAGACTTATTGTTTTTTCATTCTTGATATGGCAGACAATGCCACCTCGTAGAAATCCTAGACGCGGCAGTGCCACAGGAACTGTAGCTCCACCACCGCCACCACCTCCTCAGTTTGACCCAGTAATGTTCCAGGCAGCCATAACAACCGTAGTAACAGCCGCCATATCCCAAATAAGCACCAACAATGCAAGTGGTGCGAGTAATGGTGCCACAAACTCTAACAACGGGGACAGCCAGGGACGCTCGAGAGAGTGTACCTACAAAGACTTTACTAATGCCAAACCCAAAACTTTCAATGGGAGCGGAGGTGTCATAGCATTGCTTCAATGGTTTGAGAAGACCGAATCCGTCTTTGAAATATATGCATGCCCTGAAGCAAACAAGGTCAAGTTTGCAGCATGCACATTCTCTAAAAGGGCACTCACCTGGTGGAATGGCCACATCAACATTGACACTTTCGGTGGCTAACTCGATAACATGGGAAGACCTGAAAACCATGCTGATGAAGGAGTACTGCCCAAGGGGCGAGATACAAAAGTTGGAAGAGGAACTTTGGGGTGTCAAAATGATAGGCTCTGACATCCTGTCTTATACATCAAGGTTTAGTGATTTAGCCATACTATGTACAGGGATGGTTCCATCGAAAAGCAAGAAGGTGGAAAGATACATATGGGGACTATCTTACCAACTTCAAGGGAACGTATTGGCCTCAAAGCCAACTACCTTTGACAGTGCCAAAGAACTAGCACATCAACTCATCGACCATAAAGCCAGCCATGGCACTGTGACAACTACCTCCGAGCAAGCTAAAGGGGGGGGGGGGGGAACAAGAAAAGGAAATTCTAGAACAAGAAGAAGGTTCAATATGCTCAAGACCCTGCCAAGAAGCAACAAGTGGTTGCTGTGAACGACGCCACAACTACTACAACCCAACTCCAATAAGGCAATACGCCGGGAACTACCAAAGTGCAACAAGTGCAACTCTCACCACAATGGCGCTTACCGTGAAATGCATTGCACCAACTATAACAAAAAGGGGCACACCACTCAATTTTGTAAAGCTCCAGTCCAACAAAACACACAAGCTGCCAATATCGGAGCAAGTTGAACCTGCTATGGTTGTGGAGAGGCAGGGCACTTCAAACGCAACTGCCCGAAAGCAAGAAACCCTAACTCGGGTGAAGTGGGCAGAGTTCTGGTGATAGGCCATGAAGAAGCAGTTGTAGACCCAACTGTGGTCACCGGTACGTTTCTCCTCAACAATACGTACGCATGCATTCTTTTCGATAGTGGCTCGGAGAAAAGCTTTGTGAGCCATCAATTTAAACGCTTGCTTAAACAAAAAGCACAAACACTAAAAGACACATTCACCGTAGAAATAGCTAAGAGAAAAACAGAGAACACTAACGACATTTATACCGGGTGTACCCTCACCTTAAACAATCACTCTTTCCAAATCGACCTTGTGACGGACACCATAAAAAGTTTTGATGTCATCATTGGCATGGATTGGTTGTGCCCTCACCATGCTGAAATCCTATGTCATGAAAAGGTTGTTCACCTTAATCTGCCAATTGGCGAAAGTCTTGTAATCTATGGCTACAATGTTGGGTTTTGAGCATTCTAACACTCCTAAGTGTACATGCAACCCTAAATACCTTGGATCTATGTTTTCTCTATTATACATGCAAATATCAACTTTCCAAGGTATTATTATATTCTAGCATACTAAACTTTGAATAACACAAGTTAGAATAACATACCTTTTGTTAGTGCTTGTCTTCATGAAGCTTGAGTGCCTAGTGCCCCAAGTGTGACACCTCAAATGGTTCACACAACACCAAATACACTTGGAATAACTTGAGAGAATTCTACACATCATGAAATCGGCTAGCCCTCTCTAGAATCATACTAGTGCTGATTTTGTCAAGAATGAGATCTTTATATAGTGTTATAATTAGGGTAAACCCTAATTCTCATGACTTTCCATTTCCTTGGATCCATGGGTTCAAATACACCATGGAGCATCCATGGACCATCCTACGGGTTTTAGCCCAACTTGATTATCCATGGAGCATTAGCCCACTATACAAGTATGGATGATTTACACAATCAACCCATATATTTAACTAGTCTTCTTTTGATCACTTAATTAATCCTACATTAATTGTTGATCAATGCTAATTAAATAATCTCATTATTCTTATTATTAATATACTATAACTTATAACATATTAATAACCATAAGTGTCTTGTTTCTCTCATTATAGTCTATCCAAGTGCATGATGCCATGCAACCCAAATGGACCATGCCGGGTCGGGTCAAGTCTTACCAATTATAGTTATGGACTTAGATATTAATCCAACTCTGACCTTTGTCAATGACTTGTCCATTAGATAAGGGATCATATATTCCTCCATTCTAGATATCATATGGACTGAGACATGGATTATAATCATTCTCTCTGTCCATTTGTTGTTTCCCGATTTCCAATTTATGACGACTGACTAATTGAACAAATCAAATCAGTCCTGGCCCGGCCGAGCACTTCCATTTTTCATCATCAAATCATCGAGGGGCCCACATATATCGCTTTTATCCCGAAGGTAAAAGGAATGGATAAACTTCGACTCATATGGCTTGTTCTACAACTTGTTGAATCATACACAAAGACACGTTTAATAACATCGAGTTACCAATGCGTTTTCGTGCAATCAATGTACTATCAACTCATAGTAACAACTCATATCTCTAAGTTTGAAGAATGTAAGATATTATCGTCTCATGATCACTCGTGATAAAATCCATGAAGTGATTCCAATGAGCGCAGGTTGAATCCAATACTCAGAACTTATGAGCACTCATGAGTGTTGTAGCCCTTTGTCCAACACCTTAGACCTCTACAAGCCAACCCATGACAGTCTTAATTGATATCTACTTCCAACATATGACCGACTGTGGATGGTTTGAATAACTTAGTCATTCCGGAAGAATAACCTAGTTTATTAGGGAAGTCAAAACATGCAAAGTGAAACACAATAATAATTGAATCCAATATGGTATCAAAACCTATGAACATAAATAAAACACCTTTTATTTATCACCATATGATTACACATTATTCATTGTATACTGTTTCAGCTATCAACTTTATTCTTGAATTTAAAACAATAGTTGTCCCATGCTCCAAGCACGTACACTATGTTTTCTAAACACTAGTCATGCCACACACCAAGTATGCATACTATGTTTGTCTATGATCTTTACTTTGTGAACTAGATCAATTGAACATAACTTCAATGATTCTCTTTTCACACTCCCAAATTCTTACTGCAAATGCAAAAATTCCAAATTCATGCCATTTACTGAAATCTGTTAGATTCTAAACTTATATGCATTGATCCTCTTGTAACGATTATGCACAAATTCACAAAGATTTGGCAACAATCATTACAGAGTATTCCAAAGGAGATCAACTCCTTGGAACCATCCTTCTTGCATTAAGTTTCCTTAATCTTACACAGATTGAGAAATTCTAACTTTGAAACATTTCCTGATTCCATTTTGATTATCACTTCTGAACAAGAGTTGCCCCCTTACAGATTATGTCAATATGGTCCTTCCAGAATTATCACTATACTTCCAACTGTCCTTGACAACCAATCTTTCGTAAACCATAGATTTTCCTCGACAATTGGTTAACTCTTTTAGTCATATCCAGTTCTAAACCTTTTCTCGTCTTAATGCCCCAGGCATTTGGAAAATTTTAGAAAGGATGAATATAGCACATGTAATCGATCCTATATCCGAAGCATATGGGACACGATTCATGATGTCTCACATAAAGACTAAACCAGTCTTTTGCTATAACATTTCCATTTCTATTTGCCAAGTTCTCATAATTCAGATTATGAAAAGGGATGCCGTAATCATAATCGAATTTAAGAACGCAAATAATGGACCCATATACAGAATTTCCTTATGTTGAGCCATTCCAACATGAAATTCATATATATTTCCTTGACTAAATGATTAAAACCTCACGATCTAAGCTTATAGATTTGAGATGAAGTATAATTTCCTCTCCCTTAATTATAGCAAAACAACTTTTTCCCAATTGAAACCTTTTGTTTTCTATAATTAACATTGCTAACTTGCAATACTTATCATAATTATCATGCTCCCACTAACATGATGATTATTAGCATAACACTTATGCTCCCACTAGATTTGACATGTACTCAGAAATCAGCTGGACTTTTAGGAATCAATACTTTATTGACTTTCTTACCAAAGTTCAGATTTCTGATACTGGATTGTTTTGACAAAACTTTATCAAAAACATACACCTTCCCTTAGATAGCACACTTGTGTGTCTAAACAATTATGAAGCGGGATACCGTAATCATAATGGTTAGACCTTTTTGCCACTTCTCACAAGTCCAGGTTAGTGTGCCGGTAAACCACACACGCTCCACAAACGACTTTGAGAATGCAAATATCACAATTGCTATCTAGCTAAAATCTACTTAGTTAAAGTGTTTCCTCACCATCATTTTCATGAATCGGAGAGAAACATTATGACACTTAGATTTAATGGTGTATGTGTTCTTATCCATGTGAATTGTCAAAACCATAGTCACAAGACAAGGATAATGACAAATCCAAACTCATATGGACTAAACTCAATCTTAATTTCTTGCCACCTGGTAGCTCAAGGGCCTACCAATGCTTCCAAGTTGTTGTGCAACCAATTGAGAACTCTAAGAACTCATACGCAAATCCAACTTTGATTGGAATGGGCACAAAATATGTGAACACGATAGGTTATAAACCTCAAGTCGTGTGCTAGTAAAGAACTTCAGATTTTATTCTTGATTAGTTCTTGAGACTTTCAAGACCTTTACGACTCCCACTCTCCTCTTGACCTATAAGACTCTCTTGTCAAATATTCAAGGGATAGTTCGGATTCTTTATCAAGACAAACGCTTCACATAGTTTGCCTAAGTTGGTCTTCGTTTTATCCAAAACATCACAACCTACCAACTTCAAATGAACAAGAGTAGGACACTTTTACTCTTACAATTGACACCTATTTTAAACCTTCTTAAAGGCATGTCACTCAAATTACAATCTTGGAGTATGACTCTAAGACTTTTATTGGAACGAAGTATGACTCATCTTCTTGATTTAACCATTTCAACAATTCAAGATCCCTTCTTCTTAGTCATATGAGTGCACTAAGACTTCCTTAGAGAACTAATTTTGATATGGTTTCTTAATCATTAAGATGATCACAAAACTTATACTAAAGTACTCTCCCATCTTTTCAGATTTGAGGAACTTCTATCCATCTACCTAATTTGATTCTTCTTATTCGCTCTGCCATGCATTGGAACCTTTTCCAATGTCTCAGAGTTACACTTAAGCTTGTAAGTATAATCATATTTACTGAGCTTTAGTAAACTATGATGAATAGCCTTATCAATCTTTTGTGGTGGACTTAATCAGTGCACATGACTATGTACTCGATCCCTTAGTCCATTACTTGACTCACACATCCATGTGAACAAGTAATTAGTCTTAATTTTTCCAATACTTGAAAGTTCTCATTCATCATGCTATACAACTTGCATGATTCCAAGTCCTGGTCCAATTGAGACTTTGGATGATGAGAATCTTTCCTTATTTGGTAAATTTAGACATTACCACAAATGAAGGAATCAATTTCATATTTCCACTCTTGTTATTAATGGAATCATGTAAGCAACAATTTTTCTCAAATGCCATTGTAAGGATATGTTAAAATAAATAAAATCAAAAATTTTCTTTTATTTTAAAACTATGCGGAAAAACTTATCCTTACAATCCATATGAAAACTTGTTGTTATCTATTCCTAAGCAATACCTTATAACTCCAAAGAAGTAGCTCAAGAATTCAATTTTCAAACTACGTGATAGAAATCCATCTATGCGATCAGATTCAACATATTCTTTCTTTAAGTTCCTTTACTTTTCTTTGATTCTTAAAACATTACCATGTGACCCAGTCACATCATGTATCAGGAATCTCAGAATAGAAACTTAAAAGAGTTAGATTAGTGGACTTTACCTGAAGTAGAGTCAACCTTATTGACTTTAACATCCTTAGGTAAATTTGGCAGCTTCGCAACTAATGACCCTTCCTTTGGCAATAGAAACATATGGACCATTTGATAATGGTACACGGGACTATCACAGACTTAGCTTTTCTCTCTACCATTTGTTCAAACGAGTTGACTATGGCCGATCCCTTTCCATTGGGAAGATAATGCTTTTCTGGATTTCCTGTGTCACTATTGTCAATGTCCATCAAGTTTTGAGGAAGTTGATCTTAACAAATAGATAAGATCATTAAGGGTCTTGTCATAGTCTGTTTCATAGGTGTTCCAAAAGAACTCACTATGTGACTTAGAAAGTGATTGAACCACCAACTTTCTCAAGACTTTGACACCCAACTCTCCCGGCTTGTCAATATGTGACTACATCTCCAAGATGTGACCACACCTGGACTGTGACAACCCGAAATTTCCATTTGTACGAACATTATCTATTCAATAGAAGCTAGTCCAGTTTCAGTGATTTTCAGACTTGTCCGAACAAGTTTTTGTACATTAGGGTTTACGTTTCTGGATATATCAGGAGAGTGGATGCTCCTGTATCTGTGAAACTTGAACATTTCAAGTTTCATAATATTATAGTCCAACTTCCGGAATAAAAATATTTTCTGTCAAAATATTTCAGGACTATAAATAGGTTTCTGAATTTAATTAATTCATTATTCACAATTCCAACTAGAGAAAAGCCAATTCTCTCTGACGGATCTTCGGGTTTTCATCCCGGATTGTGAGTCTACTTTCCTAAATGTGATTTAATACTTTTTATATGCTTTATAACATTGTTTACATGTCCAAAATACAAGATCCAGGAGCTTACGGCCCAAGAACGTTCTTGGGGTGTAAACTCCAAAACGAAGCCTAAAGGCTTCCTAGTCCCGATTCCTTGGTAGACAACTTGTTTAGGGCTTAATGTATAAACATTTGAGACTAGAAATCAACAAAGAAACCCTAGTTATAGGAGTTTACGGCCAAGGAACTCTCTTGGGCCGTAAACCCCTTTTTAAGGGTTATAAATGCCCTAAATCACCCCTAAATCTTAAGGACTTTACCCTCTAATACTTGTAGTTAATTTGGACACCAAAACACTTCAAAATCATAGGGTTTTAGGAGTTTACGGACAAGGAAGGATCTTGGGCCGTAAACCCCTCTTTCAAGGGTTAAAGATGCCCTAAACACCCTTCTAGCCTTAAGACAATTAACCTTGACTACTTGGGACTTGAATGGGGAACAAATTACATCAAAATCATCCCTTAAAGGGAGTTTACAGCCAAGGAACATATCTTGCGCCGTAAACTCCAAGTAAAGGCATAAATGTGTGCCTAATGTCCCCTTTAGCCTTAGATAAAAACATAGAAGCTATCCTACATGTGCAAGGGCCTTAAATGAATTAAAACCAACACCCCATAGGAGTTTACGGCCGTAAACTCTAGGGGATGTGGACCTTTGGCCGTAAACTCCCCAAAGGAGCATTCCAAGGCCTTAAACTACTTCAAGGATTACTCCAACAAGGCTAGGCTTATTCTAGGATCAAGATAACACTTCAAAACACCCAAAACCACCAAGTGAGGAGTTCACGGCCGTAAAATCATGGGTTCATGGCCGTAAACTCCAAAGGGTGGGGTTTGTTGGGTGGTGAACTCATATACAAGGTCATTGGTGCATTAAACCCCTTTTGCCTTGTCCCGTATCAACTTAGATGCAACCATTAGGACCTATAACACTTATATAAAGTGTTTACATGTTCCTAAGTGTCTTAACTTACTTTGTTAAGTTATTATTCGGATAATTAGTTATATATATGCTCATTATATGATAACTAGGCTCGAACGTTTGAACAAGTCGAATTCCGAATCGACCTAATTCCTGGAGCTACTCCTGTAGCCAAATCTCCATACTATCTAGCCCACCCGAAATGCAGGAATTGTCTAGTTAATTGAATGAACTGCTAAGCAAAGGCTTCATAAGCCCAAGCTTCTCGCCTTACGGAGCACCAGTCTTGTTCGTCAAAAAGAAGGATGGGACGTTTCGCACGTACATTCACTACCGTGAATTACTCACCATTAAAAACCGATGCCCTTTGCCTCGAATCGATGACCTTTTCGGCCAGCTACAAGGATCAAGTTTCTTCTCAAAGATTGACCTTAGATCAGGGTACCATCAACTACGAGTTCAAGAGGGGGATATTCCCAAGACAACCTTCAGGATGCGCTATGGTCACTACAAATTTGTAGTGATTCCTTTTGGCTTAACAAATGCACCTGCAGTGTTTATGGACCTGATGAATTGGGTGTGTCGACCTTACTTAGACAAGTTTGTGATTGTTTTCATCGATGATATACTAGTCTACTCTCGAAGTGAGGAAGAACACAACCATCATTTATGTAAAGTTCTAGAGACACTGAGGGCGGAAAATTTGTACGCAAAGTTCTCAAAGTGCAAGTTCTGGATTTGAGAAGTGGATTTCCTCAGACATGTAGTCAGCAACGAAGGAATACATGTGAACCCTTCAAATATCAAAGCAATCAAAAACTGGGTAGCGCCAAGAACACCCATCAAAATCCGTCAATTTTTAGGACTTGCCGGTTACTACCGAAGATTCATCCAAAACTTCTCCAAAATTGCAAAAGCCCTTACCACCTTGACTCAAAAAGGAGTAACCTTCGCCTGGGAGGATAAGCAAGAGGCTGCGTTCCAAACGCTGAAACGAGCCCTGTGCAGTACTCCGATCTTGTCCCTACCAGATGGAATAGAGGACTTCGTGGTTTATTGCGATGCATCGAACCAAGGTCTAGGATGTGTGTTAATGCAACGAGGAAACGTCATTGCCTACACCTCAACATAGCTGAAGACACACCATGTAAACTATACGACGCACGCTCTTGAACTAGGAGCAGTAGTTTTCGCCCTAAAAATCTAGAGGCATTACCTTTATGGAACCAAATGCACTATCTTCACCGATCACAAAAGCCTTCAGCATATCCTCAACCAAAAAGAACTCAACATGAGACAAAGACGATGGGTAGAATTGCTAAAGGATTACAAATGCGAGATTCATTATCACCCATGAAAAGCCAACGTGGTTCAGACGCTTTAAGCAGAAAGGAACACTCTGGCCGCCGAGTAAAGGCATTAACCATGAACATCCATTCACACCTATCCACACAAATCAAGGAGGCACAAGAAGAAGCCTTAAAACTAGAGAAGGTGGCAGGTGAAGCGTTGAGAGGAATGGACAAAAATCTTGAAGTTAGGGATGACAGAGTTCGTTGTCTCATGAACCGGATCTGGACACCAAAATTTGGTGGATTCAGGGACGTTGTCATGAATGAATCTCACAAAAATCATTACTCAGTGCATCCCAGCTCAGACAAGATGTATTTAGACCTCAAGAAGTTGTATTGGTGGCCAAACATGAAAGCCGAAATAGCTACCTTCGTGGGCAAGTGTCTAACTTGTGCAAAGGTTAAGGTGGAGTATCAAAAGCCCTCGGGACTACTTTAACAGCCAGTGATACCTGATAGAGATAGTCAATTCACATCACGATTCTGGCAGTCACTGCAGAAAACTATGGGAACTAGGTTGGACGTGAGTACAACCTACCACCCACAGACTGACGAGCAGAGTCAAAGGACCATTCTAACATTAGAGGACATGCTAAGAGCTTGTGTGGTGGACTATGGTAAAGCGTGGGATGCTCACTTACTGCTTATTGAATTCTCATACAATAATAGTTACCACACTAGCGTCAAAGTTACTCCGTTCGAAGCCCTCTATGGCCATAAGTGCAGATCACCCCTATGTTGGGCTGAGGTGGGCTATGTGCAACTAGCAAAATGGCAAGTTCCTAACAGCACACTCACTGTCCTGGAGATCATAAGGTAAACAACATAAAATATCATCCAAATTAGAGAACGGATGAAGGCTTCGCAAGACAGACAAAAGAGCTACGCCGATAAAAGACGGAAGCCTCTGGAGTTCTAAGTTGGAGATCAAGTACTACTAAAAGTATCACCTTGGAAGGGATTAATACGATTTGGAAAACATGGGAAACTAAATCCAAGGTATATCGGACCATTTGAAATCCTCACCAGGATTGGTCTGGTGGCATACAAGCTTCGATTACCACAAGAACTCAGCAATGTGTACCCTACCTTTCATGTGTTGAACTTAAAGAAATGTTTGTCTGATGAGACCCTTGTCATTCATTTGGAAGAAATTGAGATCAATGAGAAACTCCACTTCATAGAGGAACCTGTTGAAATCATGGATCGAGTGGTCAAATCGACGAAACAAAGTCGCATCCCCATTGTAAAGGTCCGCTGGAATGCCAAGGCGAGGACCCGAATTTACATGCGAATGTGAGGATCAAATGAAGCAAAAGTATCCACCTCTATTACCCAACCCTTGAAGTCCCTCTCAAAATGCAAATTTTGGGACGAAATTCCTTTTAACGGGGGGATAATGTGACAACCATCAAATTCGAGTCAAAGTCAAAGTCAACAAGTTAAAGTCAAGTCTACAAGTCAAACCGGTCAATGTTATATAGTACTTGTATGATTAAAAGTTATTCAATGAAAATGTACATTTGTATGTCAAGAATTCAAGTGTCTCGGTGAATCTTGGTGTTTATCAATGTGAAACCCTAATAAGGGAGTTAAACGCATCAAAACACAACTATGGACCCTTTTGGGGACTTAAAAAAAATCATAAACACAGTATAACGGGGTTCACGGACCTTGCATTGCAAGATTATTCGATGATAATGGCTAAAAATAAATCTCTCTCAAACTTTTTATAGTCAACCGGGTCATCCCGACCCTTCAATCAACCAAAACCCGCTCGAATCAGTGAGTTATATTGAAATAGCTAATTAGGACCGAAACTCCTCTTGGGAGCCGAACCTCTTAGGAGCTGAACTTGTCAGAAGCGAACTTCCCATTCTCGGACCGAACATGAATCAGAACCGAAACCCTCTCAGCCAAAATGGACTGAGGGTTTGGTTTATTTCGGTTCCCCAGCTACTTCGAATCGAGACCTGACCTTTGGCCCTACCCCACGCACCTTCGGTCCTTTTTCTTCCCTTCTCTCGGTTCGCATCCTCTTAGAGCCGGACCTCGCAGGTTCGGTCCGTATTTTTCACCAATTCATATTTTTACCATTTTAAACCCCCAAAACTCATGTTTTATTTATTTTTCAAGGATTTATTAATTAAAAATCATTATTTTATATTAAGAGGATATTCACCCCACAAGTGGATCAAGTGTGCCCACTTGCCTTCCATGTGTCATCCTCTCGTTAGTCCAACCTTATCCACATCACACAAACCAATGCACACATCACTTCAAAGTCACAAGTTTCTCCAGCAACCTTCTATATAAAGAAATCCGTGGAGGATTTCTTGATTTACTTGCTCATTTCAAACATACACACTCCTCATATCACCTCAAGAAAGCTTCTTTCTCTCTACTTTCCACCACATCGTGCATGTGTTATTGAGTTGCTACTGCACTTTTTGGTAAGTATTCCATCTAAACTCAAGTTTTATTCCATAATTTCATAACACTCTTGGATCATTGACTCATTTCTTAACACCAAAAATCATTCTTAGGATCATCCAAATTTTCACGTGTTCATCAAGCGTTCTTGACTTGATACTCCTCGCCTTCGACCTTCCACTCTTCCAAGAATCACTCGAGGTGAGTTCATACCCCTACATTCTCTAGTTTTCTTTAGTTTTCCGGTGGGGGGGGGATAGACGTCAAAACACCAAAACATATTTGAAACTTAACTTGACAACTTACAACAGAAAAGTTATGACCTATTCACGAACTGTTTTATCCAACTTAAACTTAATATTTTTCAAAACTGTTCAATATGAAAGTAGTTCAGGTTTATAACTTTAAAATTACTAATTGCACATCTCCATATGATTTTTCTACAATATTTGGTGATTTTTACAAAACTGTCTATCACTGCAGCAACGAAATCGGACCAGGTTGTGGAAATGAACATTGTCGCACTGGTTTGAGGCCACCAAAAAATTATAAGAAAATTTGTGAACATAGTAGACTCTTTTCCAAACTCTTCAAGTTTACGGATTCATTTTTAGACTTATGATGATTTTTCTATAAATAATCTAATACAGTGACAGTTAAGAGTTAACTGGTTAAAACGAGTCTAAAAGTTATTCACTCCTTGTAACATGTTGAGCAAGGTGTGGAAGATTTTATACTTAGCATTTACAATATCAATTTATTGAAATACAAGGACATGCATAACCAGGTTTCATTTACAACATAAAACATTTTGATAAAACTATAATAGGTATAGTTTGGACGCCTCATTTAACAAATAAATTGTAATACAATCAATTTATAAAGCGGGTATTTTATTACAAACTACGTGAGCATGTTAATGAATAAATTTGTGAGACATTCATCTTCGGAGTACTATTTAGTACAACAGAAAAGTCATGTGGTTATAGCCAGAATCTCTTGTAGGGAGAGTGTGATAGTTGTGTATAGATCTATATTGGGTTTGACAACCCGCACCTAAGCTGCTTGCAACAGCTATACCGGCAGGTCTGGGGTGACAAATTTCATAACATTCTGACGCTTGAAGAACTTCAAGTATGAGGTCTTTGAGTCATAGTATGGTTATAAAAACTCACATGGGGAATTAACAAACACACAGTTCACAGAAATTTAAGGATTTTACAAAAAGGAGTTTTATTTAAATATAAAACCACATATAAGTATGATGATTTACTTACATATACTAAGTCTTGGTTCAGTTAAGACTACAATAAACCTATTAGAAAATATTGGATTTTCTAGAAACAAACTTCTAACAAACTTTAAGGAAAAACATTCATTTTTCATTCATAAATTGTTTATGAGCTCACCAACTTTAATGCTGATACTCTTTCAAAAACAACTTGTATTCTCAGGTATTTAGTAATACAGGTAACCACAACATTTTGAAGGCAAGACGCTAAGGCACACATTTCTTTTGAACTATTTTGACATCATATGTAATTTATTTGGAAACATGTATTTTTGCAATGATGTAACCTTTTAAATTATATTTATGATGGTTGTGTTTAATTTCTTCACTATGGTTATGATATTGAGCATGACGTCCTCCGCCTTGAACTTTTCGCCGTTCCGGTTTGGGGGTGTGACACTTTGACAATATGAAGCCCGCGACTTTCGACGGAGTTTAGAATCCGATCATATCAATGACTTGGTTTTCTGGTATTGAGGGGTGCTTCTTCACTTGCTCTTGCCGAGTTGACCAGAAGGTTAGGTGCGCTCTAAACCTTTTGAGGTCCTGAGCGAAGGATTGGTGGAGACTTATTACCAGCTCGTATTTTCCTGAGCAGAGGACTGCATTGACTTGGGAGCATTTCACAGAGATGTTATGTTCTTAATATGTTCCACTAGTGGAACGTGAGAGGTTGGCTTAGGAGTACTTGGACATGAGACAGCAGACAGAGTCGGTGATGGAGATCACCAAGATGTTCAAGGAGAGAGCCATGTTTTTTCCTGATTTTTCTACTTCTAAGCAAGCTCAGATGAACCATTACTTGAGCGTGCTCAAGACGGACATCAACCAGTTTGTATCCACTCAATGTTATGGTTCATTTTTGGATTTGCAGGAAGCCTCCAGGTGGCCTGAGATTGAGATGGAGCTCCAAACAAGGGTGCATCCCCGACGCAGTCACAGCATGTGCTGAAGCGGTTCAAGGCTGCTTATGTCAGACCTAAGGGTCGGAAGGTCCACACTTGTGGGAAGTGTGGCAAAGTTCATGAGGGTGCTTGCCAATCATCTTCTGGGTGTGACAATTGTTGTCGGTGAATATATGGCGAGGGATTATGGCCAGCAGGCCCCAGTACTCAGCTCCAGGATTTGTTACCACTGTGACAAGGTTGGCCATGTGAAGGCCAACTATTCCTCGCTTGCTGCTAGGCCGGCGAAGGCTCCAACACCGGTTACTCTAAGGATCACGGATGGGAGTCAGGGTAGGGTGGATCCCCCAAGGGCTCGAGGTCTCACTTTCCATCTCACGCAGGGGAGGCCAGGTCGACACCAGACGTCGTGGTTGTTATGTTTCTATTTATTATTCGATTAATTATGTTTCATGTTATGCTCATGTGTATGCTCCGAATAGGTGCGTTCTTAGTGAACTCTTTTCCTGTTCTTATGGTATTTGACTCAGGTGTGAGTTGGTCCTTTATATCTTGATCTTTCAGTAGTGAGTTTGATATGTTTATTGGGGAGTTAGAGTGTCCGTTGCGAGTTTCCATCGCCAACGAACACGGGTGTGACAACCTTCAATTTCTGGTCAAGTTAAAGTCAAACAAAGTCAACGAGTCAACCCGAGAAACTCGACTAATGCTTGTATGACAAGGGCTTACCCTATGTTTGCTAATGTACAAGTTTCTATCATAATACAAAGTATTACTCGGAAATTTCTCATGTTTAGAAAATTATAACCCTTAACCAGGGAGAGTGATGTAACGACTCTATAAAGCACTATTATGTACCCTTTGGGGGCGTAAAACATGCATAACAAGGCATAATGCGGTTTACGAACCTTACATTATGGGGCCAAACACTAATAAGGGCCACCGAGCAAATCTCGTTAATCTCTCCCACTAGATCTCTATCTCTCCTAAAATCTCTCCAAATCTCTCTCAAAACTCTTGGTAGTGAAAATCCCATTTTCCAACTTTTATACAAACATACATGCCATCCAAGACCTTCCCTTGGTCGAAAACAGCTTAAAATGGAAGAAAGAAGTCAAAAAGTGGGTTGAAGGTTCGCATGGTACTGTTCACCAGCGAACCCTCGCTTGCCTTCACATCCCATCATGTGTCAGGTTATATTTTGAGTGAGATGTTTGTGTCTAAATGGGAAGGTTCACCCCTTAGTCCTCGGACCGAAGCCTACTCTCGCGTTGGGCACTCTCGCATAGCAGAACTGAGAAGGTTCGCTTCTGGTCGACAATGCTCGCTTCTAACCGCCCAGGTTCGCTCCGGACCTCCCTACTTAGGAAATGAGCCTCACCTTTGCCTTGAAGCTAACCTCTCGCACGAACCCACTCTCGCATCAGCAGCTCTCATTGCAAACCTTCCCTTCGCTTCCAACCTTCTCGCTCTCGCGGATTCGCTTCTCAAGCCCGATTTTTTACCAGTTTTGCATTTTAAGCCCGTTTTTGATGATTTTAACGTGGTAATTTCACCAAATTTGTATTTTCATCATTTTGAAACCTCCAAATTCATATTTTATTCCAATCTTTAAGATTTATCGTCTATAAATAATATCTTTTGTTCAAGATCACACATAAAGAATTGTTGACTTTTTCGCATAAAGTTATGACACCAAGCCATCCACATCTGCTTTATGTCGGTATTCACATCCTACCTAATCAAATCAATATCTTTCTTCAACACTCCATTATATTTACCCTTGATCAAATCCACTCACTACAATCTCTACTCTTCCCCTATAAAACCTCATTTACTTCCTCCAAAATCAAATTTTTCTCTCTTTCTCTTTCTCTTTTCTCTCTCTCTCTCTCTCTCTCTCTCTCTCTCTCTCTCTCTGAAACTCAAACTTTCCCCAACAATTCTCGAGCTCTTTCCCCCACTCTTGGTAAGCTCTTTATTTCACTCTTAAATATTCTACATTCCTTCACTCAAATCACAATCATTTACACAAACATTCACATATTTGTTCTTAGGATCTTCAAATCACCAAGCATCTTTTAAGTGTTATTTACTCGAAGCTCTTCATCTTCAACCTTCTATTCTTCAAGAAATCACAGAAGGTGAGTTCATACCCCTATCTTTTCATGTTTTCTTCAAGTTTTCTTCAAGTTTTAAGGGGTAGAATACAAGTACAACACCAAAAACATATCTAACACAACCAACAACATTCAACAGAAAAGTTATGGTCCATTCTCAAACTGTTTTGGCCATATTAAACCTAATATTTTTCAAAACTGTTCAATATGCATTTATTTCAGGCTTAAACCTTTCTATTGACTACTTGCACACATTCATACGGTTTTTCTACAATTTATGGCGATTTTTACAAAATTGTCTATCATTTCAGAAATGATTTCGGACGAGACAGTGAATATGGACATTTTCACACTGGTTAGATACCTCTAAAAATCATTAAAAAAAAATTGTGAACAAACTAGACACATTTTCTAAACTATCCGAGTTTACAGATTCAGTTTTGAACGTACATTGATTTTTCTACGAACTTTCTAAAAACAGGGACATAAAAGTTTAAAACTAGTAAAACAGTTTATAAATTTATTAGCACTTTGTAACATGTTGAGTAAAGTGTATAACACTGTTTTGCCATATCTTGAACCTACTTTCATGTTAGGATAAACTATAATAAGTATAGTTTTTGGTTCGTTACACTACAAAGATGGGTTTGCATTCACTATAAACATTTTAGGATAAACTATAATTGGTATAGTTTATGGTACATTAACACTACAAATGTACTAAGGAAGGCTCCACTTACACTACAAAAAGGATTTTCATTTATACTACACGTAAACTCGTTGAATAAAATTTGTAAGACGTTACTTCATTGTATTCTTTAGAATACTCGTTAAAGTCTTGTATTATAACCATAGTCTCTTGTAGGGAGAGCATGATACTTGTATATAGATATATATTGGGACTAACAATCCTGCACCTTAGCTACATGCAACAACTAGACCGGCAGGTCTGGGGTGACGAATGTCAAAACATTCTGACGCCCGAAGTACATTGTAACGCTTGTAGATTAGGGCTAGTCAATTTAGAGATGATAATCAACAAAAGTGACTTTTGGATAAAAATTATTTAGAATGAATAATCTTAACTAGGTTGTAGTGGTCGTGACAAGGATTTTGGATATATAAAGAATGTCGAAATCCGAGTTATAACAAAGAAGTTATGACCTGTCGAAGTTTCATGACAGAACAAATACAAAACTGTGTGAGATAAATAGTGAATTTATGATAGACGATATTTAACCTTAGTACTCTAAACGAAAGTCGTAGAATACATTAAACCGAGAGTGTGCATAAAAATAACGTCTAAATCTGACTTCGTATGAGGAAGTTGTGACTTTTCGAAGTTTTGAATTAGTGGTATGCAGCCCAAAGTTCGAATAGGAGATCAAGTGATTTCTAGACGAAACAATCTAAACGAGAATCGAAGATCTTGTCGATGGTAATGCAACGGTAAAAAGACAGACGAAAACAGACATCAGATAAAGGAGTTATGAATTTCTAACGGAGTTTTCCAGTCCCCGCCTACTAAAAATAATATAATAAAAGTTAAATTCAAAATTAGTCGACGGAGTCTAAACAAGAGTTGTAGAGCATAATCTTACCTACGTGTGGATATAAAGAACATCGAAAATGGAGCTCGTATGCACAAGATATAAATTTCTAAAGTTCGGGGCACGGACTTCAATCCCTGTGTCAGAGCTCACGACGTGAGCATTAGTGGCTCACGACGTGACCAGGTGATAGACACCTTCCAGGGCAAGTGGTCATGACGAACACAGTGACCTATCGAGCTCACGGTGTGAGCATTAGTGGCCATGATGTGAGCATAGAATTTTAGCCCTATAAATACAAGTTGAAGGGCAGCCGACCATGTTTGCTAATTCCCCCCTCTCTCACTCCTGATACCCTATCTAGCCCTCTTAAAGTACCCCCGAAGCCCCGGTATCCCGAAACCCGAAGCAAGTCTTGTAGCCCTAAAGACCCCAAGGAGAAAAGAGTTTTGAGCCGAAGCTTTGCCCACGAGAAGCCCGATGTGTGAAGATATCCCGGTTTCACCGAAGAATACTACATTTAGAGCCGTAGTGTTGTCTGATCATCGTATTATCAAGTGAGTGTGTAGTTACTTTCTTCTAACACATATATATGAAGTATTTGCAATGAAGTACATGTTATGTGTTTATACATTGTTTGTTTACTTGAAATGGATGTTGAATTAATGTTCTATACATGTTTTAAAATATTTAAACTGTATATGTGTTTTCATCTACAAATATGTTGGGTAGTACATGGGTAGATGACATAGTTGATGTGAGATGAAATAATAAGTGTTTTTGAACTCAACGTGTTCATTGGGTATTTTTTGAGCTCTATGTGTTCACTTGGTGTATTTAAACTCTATGTGTTCATTAGGTATTTTTGAACTCTATGTGTTCACTTGGTGTTTGAACTCAACGTGTTCATTAGGTATTTTTGAACTCTATGTGTTCACTTGGTATTTTTGAACTCAATGTGTTCATTAAGTATTTTGAACTAGATGTGTTCACGTGGTGTTGTTGAACTGGGTGTGTTCACTAAATGTTTTAGAACTAAGTATTCACCAGTTGTTTTGAATTAAGTGTTCACTAGGAGTGTTAGAACTAGGTGTTCGTTAAGTATGTTGAACTAAGTGTTTACCGGTTGTAATTTGAGGACCTTGGCAGTGGTGGACTTTGTGTTAATTCCTTAGGTCAATCCTTAGGAATAAATGAATAAAGGATAGTTGATTCTTAGGGTAAATCCTTAAGAAATAAAGGAGATATTGGGGATGGGTGATTTGGATTGATTGATTGATTGATTGATGATCAAATATAATAATTATATTATTGTAGGTCGAAAACCCTATATGCTCACCAGGCTCCCAAGCCTGACCCACTCAGTTTTCATTGCATTACAGGTAATGGCACAAGAGTATAAGTTGGTTGACTTGACGAGAGATTTTGGATTATAGACTAGTAGTTGTAAATAACTGTTGTAAGGTTAAATTGTAATGTTTATGCTTTTTGGTCTGTATCGGAACTTGACATCCCGAGGTTTTATTATTTAATGAAAAGTACATTCTCTTTGAGAAATGTTTTGATAAAGTTTTATCATATTTTGTGTGGGAATAAATTCCACAACTGTTTTCTTTAAAAGATTACTCTGATTCTAAAAAAAGCATAAACAAATCGGTATTTTCTGGCCCTGAAATTTGGGGATGTCACATACGTTGTAACAGGTTTACTATGTCAATTGCATGGTTATTGTAACAGCCCGAAATCCAGGTATCCTTCTATTGGCCCTGCATCTATGATATGTTGTCATTTTAGGGCTTTCATGATAGGCGAGTACGCTGGGCGTACAAGGTGTACGTTGTGCATACTCGCGCGCTTCATTTGGACACATTCACCCTCAGGTACGCTGGGCGTACCCACGGTTACGCTGGGCATAACCGGTCCAGACCTAAAAACCCTAATTCATTTGGAGGGCTATAAAAGGAATGTGTGGCTGGACTTCTCAGCCACCATCCCTCAGAGAGAAACCCTAAAGAGTGTGTGCATTCCTTCTTAGGCCATTTTGTGAGTATTCTAAGCTTTGTGGTGCCATTCCAAGGTAGCAAAGGAGAAGAAGAGCTCATTGGGAAGGCTAGAACTGGTGTTCAAGTGTGGATCTGAGCTTTGCAAGGGTTGAAGCTTCATTATCAGGTAAAAAGTTCGGATCTTGTCATATGGTTCATGTTATATGCTTCAAGTACCATTTTCTAGGGTTTTAGTCCCAAAGGTGGAGGATTTTTGTGAAAATGGTCTCCATAAGCTTAGATCCATCATATTTCTGGTCTATTGGAGTTGTAGACTCATAAAAATGATATCTTGGACGTGAATGTTGCACCATGCATGAGATCTAGGTCCTTGAGTTGGAATAGAATGATGTTAAGAAGTGTTGGAGCCTTTACAGCCATGCCAAGGCTTAAAGGTCTCGACTTTATGGGTATAGACGGATAAACAAAGTCGGATCTAGAAGTTGGAGTAATGGCTTAACCGATTAAGACCAGAAATGAAGGATGTTAAGGTCTGATGGTTACGCTGGGCGTAACTCCGAGTACGCGCAGCGTACTGGGTGGAGACCCCGATCCATGGGTTGGCGATGTACGCCCCGCGTACTCACAAGGTTGACTTTTGTTGACTTTTAGGGTTTTGGTCAACATGAAGACTTTGTGTCAAGGAAGGGTAAAATGGTCTTTTACCCTCTAAGGAATGATGACAAGGGGTAAAGTTTAGTTGTGGAAGTCTTTTATTATTAAAATGATTTTTTTATGATTAGGCGAGGTAGAGTCGTCGTTGGGATTTGGAGATAGCGAGTACGCGAGATGTTAGGCTTTCCACGAGGTGAGTTTTCTCACTATACTATACCCGGAAGGGTTTTATTGTGTGACCGGAAGGTCGGATATGTTATGAGTTATATGCATTGTATGTGATAAGATAATTGTTTTTTTATGTACCATGTATGATATGCTGGATATGGGCCGGAAGGCATTATGTTATGGGTCGGAAGGCGTATATGTTATGGGTCGGGAGGCGTTGCGATGTGGACCGTTGGTTGACGTAGGTAGGACTGGAAGGTTTACCTAGTCAGGACGGAAGTCCCCTAAGACACATGGACCGGAAGGTCAAGGCCTTGAAAGGCGTATGTGCGTAAGTTGTATTTTGGGGAACTTACTAAGCATTTATGCTTACAGTTATTGTGTTATGTGTTTCAGGTACCAGCGAGGACCGTCGGAAGGTGCCGGCGTGATTGTACACAGTGTCGTAGAACTGTTTTATGATCATTGGGATGTATTTTGTTATGATAACATTGTTCACGTTGAATTTGAAATATTAAACGATGGTTTTTGATGTTTGAAAATTGAAAAATTAATTTTAAAATTTACGTTGTTACAAGTTGGTATTAGAGCCTTGGTTTGAGGGATTCGGATACAGCTTCGGGTGTAACTACACTTAAACCGGGGATTTGAGGAAAAAAAATTTAAAGAGCAATAAAAATTTGGTAAGAGATTTCGAAACAACCAAATGAGAAGCAGTGTGTACGGTCATCCAGCGCCGGAACGGTAAAATCCCCAAAATACTCTTACTATATGTGTTATGAGATATGTTGATATGATATGCATGCTAGTAGACTAGGTATTCATATTAGGAATTGAGTGGCCTGATTTGTGATGCCTTAGTCTAGGGGAAACTGCTACTATGAGTTGCTTTGAGAGCGAGTGGGTAGCCAGTGCATAGCAAGAATAGAGTACTCATGATCTGGGGTTCGTTGAGGAGGACTTGGGGTGAATGTTGATGCGGTGTAGTTGGTAGTATTGGGCCCGTACTACTGAAGACACTGGGTCACTGGGCAACCCAAGTAAGAATCCTTGGGTATCGAAGACCGAGTAGGGTTTCGTTATCAAGTACGATTATGCTCGATGGAGTCTCTGATATTTTTATGTTGTATTTCAGAGGCATTATGGTTGGACTGTCACACCCCCAAACCTGAACGGCGGAAACGTTCGGGGGTGGATGACTTCATGTGGTAGCGTAACAAATGAATACATAGTAAAGAAAGCAATACAACCATCATATATATATAATTGAAAGTTTACATTTATCAAAAGTTACATGTTCAAAACCAATTACAATATGATGTCAAAATATGAGATTAAACTAGCGCCGCAACATCCCTTCATCAAAAGCGTAATGAATACCTGAAATTACTGATTTCCTGGGACATACAAGTAATTTTGAAAGAGTAGATCAGCATTTAAGCTGGTGAGTTTCATAAGTATTTAAGTGACAATGTTTGTATGAAATGAAATGTTTTGTCTTTGTTTGTTTGTGTTTAGAAAATCCTATATTTTCTACTAGTATAAAAGTAGCCTTCACTCAAGACCAATGTTTGTTTCTAAAAATGTATGTAAGTGTAAAACAACCAATGTGTTTGAAAACCTTGTAAATCAATGCATTTTTAATACCCCATGTGAGTTTTATAACCATAATATTGACTCGGAATACCTATACACAACGTTCTTCAGTCGTTGGAATGTTATGATGTTTGTCACCCCAAACGGTGGACTGCAGCTAACAGTCAGGGCGCGGGTTGTCAAGCCCGTATAGATCTATACACAAACACCATGCTCCCCCTCCAAGGGATTCTGGTATATAATACAGGACATGAAATGTGTACTCGAACGTACATGAAGTTAGTGTCTCACAAAACCGTGGTATAAAAACAGATCTACTTGTTAAAATGTTTCGTTTGTTCTTGTATACGAAAGTGACTTCTTGAAATTCATGTTTCTAGTACATAAGAGTTAGAAATTTGTTCGTAAAACTATACCTATTATAGTTTTCTAAAAGTGTGTCTCGTTTGTTTAGAAATACCAAGAAAAGGAATCATTTGTTATGAAAGCATAGATTTTTGGTGTAGAGTCTAAGAATGATAAGTATAATCTAAGAAAGTTTAGTTTATACATGCATTTCAACAAATTTATATTTCAAAAGATAGAATGCTATTTTAACATATGTTATATATATATATATATATATATATATATATATATATATATATATATATATATATATATATATGAAAGTTCCTTAAATGTTTGTAAATCACATGTGATTTGGATCTATAAAAGCATATAAAAGAGTTCTCTTTGTAACACACGATAATACTCGTGTG
Organism: Lactuca saligna; assembly: GCF_052625555.1. NCBI lineage: Eukaryota > Viridiplantae > Streptophyta > Magnoliopsida > Asterales > Asteraceae > Lactuca > Lactuca saligna. The sequence continues at coordinate 80,476,399 of NC_136418.1, forward strand.
TTTTACTTGTAATCCCCCCCTTGAAAGCATATAAAAGAATTTATAGAACCTTTAAAAGGTAAATTAAGGGGTATGAACTCACTTGAAAGTTTGGAGATAGCGAGATGGAAAACCGGGCAGAGTTTCGTCTCGGGAAACGAATTTTTCTCGGGATTCTCGGGAATCTCGGGAGTAAAATCAACCCTCGGGACTTGAGCAAAAAGACCAGAGCTTCGGGTTTGAACGTGCATGGAAAACGAGGCAATATCGTGAAAGAAAGGAGAGAAATGAGCATTTTTCTCGGAGGCCCTCGCCTGCTATATATAGGAGGATCTGAGAAGCCTCGTACGCGGGGCGTACGCTCGTACGCAGCGCGTACGCATACGTCATGCATGACCGAAGCCTCGACTGCCTCGGCTTCGGATGGGATGGATCAGTCTATCGGGTCGGATGGGACGGTGGGTCGGACGGGTCGGTCGGACGGGCGGGTCGGACGGGTCGGTAGCCTCACATAGGGCGACGTGGACGATTCGAGGCCAAGTCCCTTGGGTACGCAGGGCATACAGGAGTACGCAGCGCGTACCTCGGATGAGGACGCTGACTCCTCTTCGGACAATGCTTGAATTTTGAATTAAATAAATATATAATTTATTTAATAAACTTCAAAATTTCATATCTTCTTCATACGAACTCCGTTTTTGATGGTCTTTATATCCACGCGTAGGTGAGACTATGCTCTACAACTTTCGTTTAGACTTCGTTGGCAAATTCCGAAATTATTTTTATTATTTATTTTATAACTCATTGTGTTTAAAGACGTGGTCTCATAACTTCAATATACGAAGTCGGATTTGGGCGTTCTTTTAACGTACGATCATGGTTTAAAGATATTTAAATATAGAAGGAATTTAAATAGAACTATTTGGACATTTTATTATGAAAGTTAATTTTATTAACTCAAAAGTGGTTACAATACTTGACCTTTTAGGTCATTACAAAGAGTTGAAATATCGGGTTGTCACATCATCCCCCCGTTAGAGAGAATTTCGTCCCGAAATTTAAAGTAGTAAAGATACTAGTGAACATGAAAGAGATGAGGGTACTTTTGTTTCATCTGATCTTCGCGTTCCCATGTGAATTCAGGTCCCCGCTTGGCGCTCCAGCGAACCTTCACGATGGGTATGCGACTTTGTTTTGTTCGTTTGACCTCTCAGTCCATGATTTCTACTGGTTCTTCCACAAAGTTGAGGCTCTCGTTGATCTCGATCTCGTCGAGTGGAATAACAAGAGTCTCGTCGGACAAACACTTTTTTATGTTTGAGACGTGGAAGGTTGGATGGATGTTACTAAGTTCGTGCGGTAGGTTAAGCTTGTAAGCCACAGGGCCGATTCTGGCATGAATCTCGAAAGGCCCTATGTATCTTGGATTTAGTTTCCCACGCTTTCCAAAGCGTATTAAACCCTTCCACGGTGAGACCTTTAATAAGACGTGGTCTCCTGCCTGGAATTCCAAAGGTTTCCTCCTTTGGTCAGCGTAGCTTTTCTGTCGGTCTCTAGAGGCTTTCAATCGTTCACGAATTTGAACGATCTTCTCTGTCGTTTCTCGTATGATTTCCGGACCGGTGAGAGTGCTTTCAGGAACTCTTCCTCTAGCTAATTGGGTATCACCAACTTCAGTCCAGCAAAGAGGGGATCTGCACTTTCGACCATAGAAGGCTTCAAACGGAGCAGCCTTTATGCTTGTATGATAACTATTGTTGTATGAAAATTCAACAAGGGGTAAATGGATATCCCATGCCTTTCCAAAGTCAATCACACAGGCTCTCAAAATATCTTCTAGGGTCTGTATCGTCCTCTCACTCTGCCCGTCTGTTTGTGGGTGGTAGGCTGTACTCATGTCTAGCTTAGTCCCCAGGGAACCTTGTAGTGACTACCAGAATCTTGAAGTGAATCTACTCTCTCGATCGGAGAAAATGGATATCAGAACACCATGCAGTCGCACTACTTCCCTTAAGTAAGTTCTTGTAAGCTTTTCCATTTTGTCAGTCTCCTTGATGGGTAGGAAATGCGCGGATTTGGTCAACCTGTCGACGATAACCCATATGGTATCGAGTCCACCCGTCGTCTTAGGCAACTTGGTTATGAAGTCCATAGTAATCTGTTCCCATTTCCATTCTGGTATCTTTGGCTGTTGTAGTAATCCTGAAGGTTTCTGATACTCGACCTTAACCTTACCGCAAGTAAGGCATTTACTTACGAAGGTAGCAATTTCTGCTTTCATGTTAGGCCACCAGTATAAGTTCTTAAGATCCAGATACATCTTATCTGAACCCGGGTGAACGGAATACCTTGTGTTGTGTGCTTCAGTCATTACTACGTCTCTGAACCCACCATGTTTCGGTGTCCAGATTCGGTTCATAAGATAATATGCTCCGCCACTCTTGACTTCTAGATTCTTTTCCATTCCCCGCAGGGATTCACCCGCCACATTTTCAGGTCGTAAATCTTCCATTTGTGCCTCTTTAATTTGTGTGGATAAGTGGGAATGGATAGTCATAGTCAGAGATCTGACCCTCCGACCAGTGGATTCCTTTCGACTGAGGGCGTCGGCTACCACGTTGGCCTTGCCAGGATGATAACGAATTTCACATTCGTAGTCATTGAGTAACTCAACCCATCGTCGTTGTCGCATGTTGAGCTCCTTCTGATTAAAAATATGTTGAAGGCTCTTGTGATCGGTGAAAATAGTGCTCTTTGTTCCGTATAAGTAATGTCTCCAGATCTTTAGAGCAAATACTACTGCTCCTAACTCAAGATCGTGTGTCGTATAGTTCACTTCGTGTGTCTTAAGTTGTCGGGAGGCATAAGCAATAACTTTCCCTCTCTGCATAAGAACACAACCAAGTCCTTGATTTGACGCATCGCAATACACTACGAAGTCTTCTATCCCTTCGGGGAGGGATAGTATCGGCGCGGTGCACAAGGCCTGTTTCAGTGTTTGGAACGCCTTCTCTTGTTTTGCTTCCCAGTCGAAGGCCACGCCTTTTTAGGTTAATGTAGTAAGAGGTTTTGCAATGCTAGAGAAGTTCTTTATGAATCTGCGATAGTAGCCAGCGACACCTAGAAATTGACGAATTTCTGTAGGTGTCTTTGGTGCCGACCAGTTCTCGATGGCCTTGATTTTGGCGGGGTCCATGTGTATCCCTTTCTCGCTAACTACGTGGCCCAAAAATTCTACTCTTCGAATCCAAAATTCACATTTAGAGAACTTCGCATAGAGTTTCTCCGATCGCAGTGTTTCTAGGACTTTTCGTAGGTGCTGACTATGCTCTTCCTTACTTCGGTTGTAGATAAGTATATCATCGATAAAGACAATGACGAACTGATCCAAGTAGGGACGGCATACTCTATTCATTAGGTCCATAAATATTGCTGGTGCGTTGGTTAATCCAAATGGCATTACGAAAAATTCGTAGTGTCCATAACGAGTTCGGAAAGCTGTCTTGGGAATATCCCCTTCAAGTACCCGTAGTTGGTGATATCCGGATCGTAGATCTATCTTCGAGAAGTAGTTTGCTCCTTGAAGTTGATCAAACAAATCATCAATGCGGGGTAGAGGATAACGGTTCTTGATAGTAAGTTTGTTCAGCTCTCTGTAGTCGATGCACATACGGAATGATCCGTCCTTCTTCTTTACGAACAAGACCGGTGCTCCCCAAGGTGAGAAACTTGGTCTTATGAATCCTTTTTGCAGGAGCTCATTAAGTTGACTGGATAGTTCTTGCATCTCTGCTGGTGCTAGACGATAAGGTGATTTCGCTACTGAGGTAGCCCCTGGAGCTAAGTCGATTATGAATTCGACTTGGCGTTGTGGTGGTAATCCTGGTAGTTCTTCTGGAAAGATATCGAGAAAGTCGCGTACTTCTGGAATGTTCTTGATGTCCTTCAGTTCCTGGCTTGTATCGACTATGTGCGCTAGGAATGCTTGACAATCCTTCCGTAAACACTTTCGAGCTTGGATGCACGAAATGATACGAAGGTTTGTACTTGATTTGTCGCCGTAAATTACTAATGTTTCGTTGTTTGGGAGATTAAGGTGAATTGCTTTTTCAAAACACATAATGTCGGTGCGAAGAAGACTTAACCAATCCATACCAACTATGACGTCAAAACTTTTAATAGGAACCGGCATAAGATCGATTTGGAAATAATGATCGTCTAAAGTTAACGTACAGCCCTTGTATACGTAGTTAGTGTTTTCGGTTTTTCCGTTGGCCATCTCTACAGTGAATGATTTTTCTAGTTTGCTAGGTTTAGGTTTAAGTAAGTGAATAAAGTTTTGACTCACAAAGCTTCTCTCCGCTCCACTATCGAATAATATGCATGCATATGAATTATCGAGGAGGAACGTACCAGCAACTACAGTTGGGTCGGCTATAACTTCGTCATGGCCTATAGTCAAAACTTGACCCACACCGCCAGTGCCTGCTGCCTTAGGGCAGTTTCTCCTGTAGTGGCCCACCTCACCACAACCGTAGCAAGTCTGACCTATACCTGTACTGGGAACTCGAGTGATCGGCTTTGTGGGCTCCTTGCATAAACGGGCTGTGTGTCCCTTTTTGTTGCAGTTGGCGCACTGCATTTCCCGACAGGATCCATGGTGGTGGTAAGTGCATTTGGTGCACTTTGGACGGTTACCTTCATAAGGATTTGTTGGGTAGGTATTTGTAGGAGTTGTAGTAGGTACCATGGCAGCATTTACCGAAACCAGTTGTTTCTTTGCGGGTTCTTGGGATGACCCACCCTTCCCTTTATTCCATACTCTCTTCCTGTTGTTGTTGTTGTTGTTGTCGTTGTTTCCTCTCTGTGGTTCTGGTGCAGAAATGGTTGAGTTCCGATGGCCTCCGTAGTCAATCAGAGATTGTGCCAGTTCCTTAGCACTTTCAAAGGTGTCAGGTTTGGAGGCTAACACGCTGGACCGTAATTGGGTCGTCAGTCCCCATATGTACCTCTATATTTTCTTGCTCTCAGGAGCAATCATATCTTGGCAAAGGATTGCCAACTCGCAGAATCTGTTGGTATATGTTGCGATGTCGGTACCAACCATTCCGAGAGTCCAAAGTTCATGCTCCAGCCTTTGAATCTCTCCCCTCGGGCAGTATTCCCTCATCATCATGGCTTTGAGGCTCTCCCAGCTTATGGAGTTTGCCACTATTAGAGTAAGTACTTTAACGTGGCCGTTCCACCATGTTAAAGCTCTATCAAAGAGTGTGAAGGTTGCAAATTTGACCTTGCTGTGCTCGGGGCAGGAGCAGATTTCAAAGACTGATTCTGTCCTTTCAATCCACTGTCTCAGAGCCATCACACCGCCAGTTCCATAAAACATACGGGGTTTGGCATTAGTAAAGTCCTTATAAGTTCATTCTCGGGGTTGCCCATGAATCTCGCCATGGTTGGATAGATGTGTGCCAATTCTCGAGTCATTTGTACTCGAGTTATTGAGCTGTGTCATGGCAGCTGCTACTGCTGCAGTGACTGCTGCTTGGAACATGACAGCATCAAATTGAGGAGGTGAAGGTGGTGGTGGTATTGGTGTTTCATTGATGGGGTTATGTCTGGTATTCCTGCGTGGTGGCATCTTTAACTATATGTTTAAAAGATGATGATATGGATAAGAATAAGTGACAAATGAATGTGTCTCATGAACCAAATTGCCATGGTTCAACAACAGATGATAGCATAGAAAAATGAAAGTTGTTTGTAAGGCTGAAAGTATGAAACAAGTACTTGGTTTCTCGATGACTTTTCAAGGTTTGAATGAAATACTCAACGTAGTAATAATAGTGTCACTTATATTAATATAAAGGTTGATATAACGATCATGAAAATTTGACTCTTATAAGGGTCTCCGATTACAAGGTTCGAGAAATTTAAAGACTTTTAGCCGAGGTCCTAAGTTATAACAAAATTTGAGGTTTTCACAAGTACTACTTGCGACGTGTGTTGCGCTTGGAGCTCGATTCTGCATCTGATTGCTTTGACTCCATAAGACGCCTATCAAGGGCGGCTTGTTGTTCCCTCAATTCTGCGAAGGCTGCATTCGCTTGTGCTTGGAATGCTTCGGTGCGAACGTGGATGTCGTTCTGCAACATCTCTAGGCGGTTGATATCGGCCATGTGGATTTGTACTTCCACGTTAACCTCTCGGATTCGGTTTGCTTGAACCCCCGATTGGTAGGACTGATTGGCGAGTTCGCCCACCATAACCGGGAGTGCCCGATCGGCTGAACCTCCATTTCGGACATCGTAGAAATCTCGACACATGCCGTAGGGAGAGCGTATACTTTGTTGTTGGCTCCAGTGGACGAGGTGACTTCCCCAGACGGGAGTCGGTCCTTGAAAGTTCCTCCTAATGGGTGGAGGGTTGACTATTTCCGGTTCTGAGTCTGTCCCGGGGTCGTCCCCGCTATCCAACTCAATGGGCTCTTCGTCTTCTTCCTGATCCTCTTCAATCCATCCTTCGTTGCCCTGTTGTGGGTAGTAGGGGTCTCCATGCGGGTGAAATCCAGCCATTTGACTATACGAGAATAGGGTTATAGGATTTGAATAAAACCTGAGACATGTAGTACTAATTTATCTAACGTATGTACCAAATACTCTTATAGTATTTAAATCATTGTGTTTGATATTTGTGATGTTTTTGGTAAGTTTTGACTTGTTTCTCACTACGAGCGTTCCTCGATATACATTGGTCCGATATCGGGAAAATATAGTTGATCACGCTATATTTGTCCCAAATCTGATTACATATATCGAGTCTCAATCGTAGTGTCCAACTTGTCTAATACTTGTTGTATAGTTAATAACCATGAAAATAATGTGTTGTATGCATGTGTTTATACTTGCGTGAACTAACATTTTTAAGTTTACACGAAACACGGCTTAGGCGTCAATAAAAATCCTTTTGTCAGAGAGCATTAGTCCCTTAAGCATTTATAGTTTGTATATCTTATGTGATTCGATATACTTAGTTCACACCCCAAACCTGAACGGCGGAAACGTTCGGGGGTGGATGACTTCATGTGGTAGCGTAACAAATGAATACATAGTAAAGAAAGCAATAAAACCATCATATATGTATAATTGAAAGTTTACATTTGTCAAAAGTTACATGTTCAAAACCAATTACAATGTGATGTCAAAATACGAGATTAAACTGGCGTCGCAACATCCCTTCATCAAAAGCGTAATGAATACCTGAAATTACTGATTTCTTGGGACATACAAGTAATTTTGAAAGAGTAGATCAGCATTTAAGCTGGTGAGTTTCATAAGTATTTAAGTGACAATGTTTGTATGAAATGAAATGTTTTGTCTTTGTTTGTTTGTGTTTAGAAAATCCTATATTTTATACTAGTATAAAAGTAGCCTTCACTCAAGACCAATGTTTGTTTCTAAAAATGTATGTAAGTGTAAAACAACCAATGTGTTTGAAAACCTTTTAAATCAATTCATTTTTAATACCCCATGTGAATTTTATAACCATACTATTGACTCGGAATGCCTATACACAACGTTCTTCAGGCGTTGGAATGTTATGACGTTTGTCACCCCAAACGGTGGACTGCAGCTAACAGTCAGGGCGCGGGTTGTCAAGCCCGTATAGATCTATACACAAACACCATGCTCCCCCTCTAAGGGATTCTAGTATATAATACAGGACTTGAAATGTGTACTTGAACGTACATGAAGTTAGTGTCTCACAAAACCGTGGTATAAAAACAGATCTACTTGTTAAAATGTTACGTTTGTTCTTGTATACGAAAGTGACTTCTTGAAATTCATGTTTCTAGTACATAAGAGTTAGAAATTTGTTCGTAAAACTATACCTATTATAGTTTTCTAAAAGTATGTCTCGTTTGTTTAGAAATACCAAGAAAAGGAATCATTTGTTATGAAAGCATAGATTTTCGGTGTAGAGTCTAAGAATGATAAGTATAATCTAAGAAAGTTTAGTTTATACATGCATTTCAACAAATTTATATTTCAAAAGATAGAATGCTATTTTAACATATGTTATATATATATATATATATATATATATATATATATATATATATATATATATATATATATATATATATATATATGAAAGTTCCTTAAAAGTTTGTAAATTGCATATGATTTGGATATATAAAAGAGTTCTTTATGTAACACACGATAATACTCGTGTGTTTTACTTGTAATCCCCCCCTTGAAAGCATATAAAAGAATTTATAAAACCTTTAAAAGGTAAATTAAGGGGTATGAACTCACTTGAAAGTTTAGAGATAGCGAGATGGAAAACCGGGCAGAGTTTCATCTCGGGAAACGGATTTTTCTCGGGATTCTCGGGAATCTCGGGAGTAAAATCGACCCACGGGACTTGAGCAAAAAGACCAGAGCTTCGGGTTTGAACGGGTACGGAAAACGAGGCAATATCGTGAAAGAAAGGAGAGAAATGAGCATTTTTCTCCGAAGCCCTCGCATGCTATTTATAGGAGGGTCTGAGAAGCCTCGTACGCGGGGCGTACGCTCATACGCAGCGTGTACACGTACTTCATGCATGACCGAAGCCTTGACTGCCTCGGCTTTTGATGGGACAGATCAGTCTGTCGGGTCGGATGGGACGGCGGGTCGGACGGGTCGGTCGGACGGGCGGGTCGGACGGATCGGTAGCCTCGCATAGGGCGACGTGGACGATTCGAGGCCAAGTCCCTCGGGTACGCAGGGCGTACAGGAGTACCAGCGCGTACCTCGGATGAGGACGCTGACTCCTCTTCGGATAATGCTTGAATTTTGAATTAAATAAATATATAATTTATTTAATAAACTTCAAAAATTCATATCTTCTTCATACGAACTCCGTTTTCGATGGTCTTTATATCCACGCGTAGGTGAGACTACGCTCTACAACTTTCGTTTATACTTCGTTGGCAAATTCCGAAATTATTTTTATTATTTATTTTATAACTCATCGTGTTTAAGGAATTTCTTTAAAAAAATCATAACTTCAATATACGAAGTCGGATTTGGGCGTTCTTTTTAGATACGATCATGGTTTAAAGATATTTAAATATAGAAGGAATTTAAATAGAACTATTTGGACATTTTATTATGAAAGTTAATTTTATTAACTCAAAAGTGGTTACAATACTTGACCTTTTAGGTCATTACAAAGAGTTGAAATATCGGGTTGTCACATGGACCACGCCACAGACCTGGTATGAGCGGTGTGAGTCACAAGGAGCTTCGTCAGATGATTCACGAGGAGGTGGCTGCCGAAATCCGGGTCGAGATTCCGGAGATGTTTGGGTCTATTAAGACCACACTGATGGAGACTTTTGATGAGCGGTACGCCGTGGTGACTAAGGTCGTAGCCGCTGCAGCTACCGCAGTAGCTACCGCAGCTATGGCCGCTGCCAGACCACAGGGAGGTGACTCATTGCTGTTCCGGGAGTTCAGCAACACGAAGCCACCCGAGTTTGATGGGATGCAGGATCCGATCGCTGTGATGAGATGGATTGCTGATATTGAGGGATTCTTCTACACTTGTTCATGTCCGGAGCATCTGAGGGTACGGTACGCTTTTAACCAGCTCCGCCTGGGAGCAAAGGATTGGTGGAAGTTCGTGACGGAGAACTTCACTCTTGCGGAGGTTTCAGCCGTGACTTGGGAGAGATTTACAGCTATGTTCAGAGACGAGTATGTTCCCCCTGTGGAGAGGGAACGATTGGTTCAGGAGTTCTTGACCCTCAAGCAGGGTAATGATTCTGTTACGGTGATCACTCGGAAGTTTCATGAGAGGGCGATGTTTTTCCTTGAGCAGGTGTCCACTGAGCAGGCTAGAATGAGCCGATATTTGGGTGTTCTGAGGAGGGATATTCGGGATTTCGTATCGAACTCGTCATACCAGACTTTTGCTGAGCTCCAAGTAAATGCCAGGAAGAGAGAGATTGAGTTAGAGACCCAGGCCAGGGAGGAGGCCGAGTCTCAGTGGGTGGATCGGTGGTCGGCTTAGTCCCAGTCGGCAGCCAAACGGACCAAGTTCGCCGATTCGAGGACAGGAGGTCAAAAGGGCCGCACTTGCGGAAAGTGCGGCAAGGGTCATGAGGGGACATGTCGATCAGGTGCTTGCTACAATTGTGGCAAGGAAGGGAACATTGCTAGGGATTGCCCCAAGCGATTTATGGTTTGCTTTCATTGCAACCAGACCGGCCATCAGAAGGCCGAGTACCCTCAACTTCACCAGGGATCTGCGCCTGCTGCCAGGGTTACCGAGACTCGGCCGGTGAAGGCTGAGGCTCCGAAGGCTCATGGGAAAGCTTTTCAGTTGACTGCAGAGGACGTCCGCACGGTGCCCGACATCGTAGCTTGTATGTATTCTTTCGTCTATTTACTTTTATGCTAAGGTATTGTGCTTATATTATGATATGCGTAGGTACTTTTCTTGTGAATTTTGTACCTGCCTTGGTATTATTTGACTCGGGTGCGAGTCGGTCTTTTGTATCTTTGGCTTTTAGCCAGCACATTGGTATTGATCGGGAGGTGATGAGTTGACCCCTGTGGGTTTCTATAGCGGATGAGAAAGCGGTATACGCCACTGACTTGATTCGAGGATGTGTGCTCGAGATTTTTGGTGTCAAGTTCCCTATAGACTTGGTTCCTATATCGATGGGGGAAGTCTGCGTCATCGTGGGCATGGACAGGTTGAGTAAGTTTGGGGCAGTCATTGACTGCGAGAGACAGCTAGTGACTATACGAGACCCTAGTGGGGGATTGCTTACTGTGTATGGCGAGGGGACCCGGTGTGGGTCAGCGTTTTGTTCAGCTGCCAAGGCGAGACAGAGTTTGCAGCAGGGATGCAGTGGATTCATAGCCTATGTGATGGACACTCGAGTGGCCGCGGGGAGGCCAAATTCGGTTGGCGAGGTTCCAGTTGTGTGCGAGTTTTCGGATGTTTTCCCCGAAGAATTACCAGGTGTGCCTCCGGAAAGGCAAGTGGAGTTCCGTATCGATCTAGTTCTAGGAGCGGCGCCCATCGCCAAGGCGCCTTATTGCCTCGCTCCACCAGAAATTCAAGTGTTATCCTCGCAGCTTGAGAAGCTGTTGGGAAAGGGATTTATTCAACCGAGTAGCTCACCTTGGGAGCACCGATTCTATTTGTCAAGAAAAAGGATGGTTCACATCGGATGGGTATCGATTACCGGGAGTTGAACAAGTTGACGGTTAAGAACCAGTATCCGTTACCTAGGATCAACGATCTGTTCGATCAGTTGTAGGGGGCATCTTGGTTCTCTAAGATAGACTTGAGGTCGGGTTATCATCAGATGAGGGTTCGGGATGAAGATATTCAGAATACTGCATTCAAAACTCGTTATGGACATTACGAGTTTGTGGTGACGCCTTTTGGGCTCACCAATGCCCTGGCTGCGTTCATGGATCTTATGAACAGGGTGTGCAGGCCAATGCTGGATCGGTCGGTAATCGTATTCATTGATGATATTTTGGTATATTCGAGGTCTAGGGAGCAGCATGAAGAGCATTTGAGGGAAATTCTTGGAGTATTGAGATCGGAGAGGCTGTATGCCAAATTCTCCAAATGTGATTTCTGGTTACGAGAGGTCCAGTTCCTAGGGCACCTTGTTAACCAGAAAGGGATATTGGTCGATCCGGCCAAGATCGAGGCGGTGATGAGATAGGAAGTGCCGAGATCGCCCACTGAGATCAGGAGCGTTCTGGGATTGGCCGGCTATTATCGAAGGTTTATCAAGGATTTCTCCAAGATCGTCGTGCTGCTTACTAAGATGACCCGGAAGGGTGTTGCATTTGCATGGGGACCGGCGCAACAGTCCTCATTCGAGAGCCTTCGTCAGAAATTGTGTGAGGCCCCGGTGCTTGCACTCCCGGAAGGGATGGAGGATTTTGTGGTATATTATGATGCATCTATATCGGGATTAGGGGCGGTGCTTATGCAGAGGGGACACGTTATAGCGTAGGCTTCGAGGCAATTGAAGCCTCATGAGTCGAGATATCCCACCCACGACCTGGAACTGGGGGCTGTGGTGTTTGCCCTCAAGATCTGGCGGCACTATCTTTATGGGGTTCAGTGTACCATCTACACGGACCACAAGAGTCTGAAGTACTTGATGGATCAGCCAAATCTGAATATGTGACAGAGGAGATGGTTGGATGTGGTGAAGGATTATGATTGTGAGATCTTGTACCACCCAGGCAAGGCTAATGTGGTGGCCGATGCGTTGAGTTGTAGGGCGGAAAACGCCTCGATCCGAGACATTTGTATGAGGTTGACGGTGATGACCCCTATTTTGGACACCATCCGAGGAGCTCAGGATGAGACTGCGAGACCAGAAAACCAGAAGAGGGAGCGGGTTGTCGGTCAAGTATCGGAATTTGTTACGGATGGTCGGGGACTTATAACTTTTTAGGGTCGGATTTGGGTACCGTTTGTAGGTGGTACGCGTACTATTTTGATGGAGGAAGCACGTCGATCGAAATTCTCGATTCATCCCGGGGCTACTAAGATGTATTTGGACCTAAAGAAGGAGTATTGGTGGCCATGTATGAAGAGGGATGTTGCATGGTTCGTCGAGAGGTGCCTGACTTGTCATCAGGTTAAGGTCGAGCACCAGCGTCCGCACTGTAAATTGCAGCCGCTGGAGATTCCCGAATGGAAGTGGGAACAGATTACTATGGATTTCATTTCCAAATTGCCGACGACTGTGAGGGGAGTCGATGCGATTTGGGTGATTGTGGATAGATTGACGAAGAGCGCTCATTTTCTAGCCATCAGTGAGAGCTCTTCTACGGAGAAGTTGGTAGAATTATATGTGAGAGAGGTGGTATCACAGCATGGGGTTCCGATGTCGATTGTTTCAGATCGAGATGTACGATTTACTTCCAGGTTTTGGAAGAAGTTTCATGAGGAATTGGGTACGAGGCTGCATTTCAGTACCGCATACCACCCGCAGACGGACGGACAGAGCGAGCGGACGATTTAGACGCTTGAGGATATGCTCCGAGCATGTGTTTTGGATTTTGGTGGGAGTTGGGACACCTATTTACCCTTAGCGGAGTTTTCATACAACAACAGCCATCATTGAGCATTGGTACGCCACCCTTTGAGTTGTTGTATAGGAGGAGGTATCGCACCCCCATCTGCTGGGGAGAGGTGGGGCAGCGGGTGATGGGTAGCATGGAGATTGTACTCCAGATGACCGAGCAGATTCAGCAGGTCAAGCAGAGGTTGTTGACCGCACAGAGTCGCCAGAAGAGTTATGCGGACAGGCGTCGGTCCGAGCTCGAGTTTCAGGTTAGTGACCTTGTGCTCCTTAAGGTCTCTCCTTGGAAAGGAGTGATATGATTCAGGAAGAGGGGAAAGTTGGGACCCCGGTATATTGGACCTTTCAAGGTAATTGCTAGGGTAGGCAGGGTAGCCTACCGGTTGGATCTACCTGCTGAGTTGGGATAGATCCATAATACCTTTCAAGTCTCGCAGTTGAGGAAATGTATTGCCGACGAGTCAGCAGTGGTGCCATTAGATGATATTCAGGTGGATGCAGTTCTGAACTATGTGGAGAGACCAGTGGCGATCAGGGATCGGAAGGTTAAGGCTCTGAGGAACAAGGAAGTACCCTTGGTACAAGTGTAGTGGCAACATCGGAAGGGGTCCGAGCTGACATGGGAGTCCGAGTCTGAGATGCGGGATCAATATCCAGAGTTGTTTTCAGTATGAGACTTCGGGGACGAAGTCTGGTTCTAGTGGGGGAGAATTGTAACAGCCCGAAATCCAGGTATCCTTCTATTGGCCCTGCATCTTTGATATGTTGTCATTTTAGGGCTTTCATGATAGGTGAGTATGTTGTGCGTACTCGCGCACTTCATTTGGACGCGTTCACCCTCAGGTACGCTAGGCGTACCCAAGGTTACGCTGGGCGTAACCGGTCCAGACCTAAAAACCCTAATTCATTTGGAGGTCTATAAAAGGAATGTGTGGTTGGACTTCTCAACCACCATCCCTCAGAGAGAAACCCTAAAGAGTGTGTGCATTAGTTCTTAGGCCATTTTGTGAGTATTCTAAGCTTTGTGGTGCCATTCCAAGGTAGCAAAGGAGAAGAAGAGCTCATTGGGAAGGCTAGAAGTGGTGTTCAAGTGTGGATCTGAGCTTTGCAAGGGTTGAAGCTTCATTATTAGGTAAAATGTTCGAATCTTGGCATATGGTTCATGGTATATGCTTCAAGTACCATTTTCTAGGGTTTTAGTCCCAAAGGTGGAGGCTTTTTGTGAAAATGGTCTCCATAAGCTTAGATCCATCATATTTCTGGTCTATTGGAGTTGTAGACTCATAAAAATGATATCTTGGATGTGAATGTTGCACCATGCATGAGATCTAGGTCCTTGAGTTGGAATAGAATGATGTTAAGAAGTGTTGGAGCCTTTACAGGCATGCCAAGGCTTAAAGGTCTCGACTTTATGGGTGTAGACGCATAAACAATGTTGGATCTAGAAGTTGGAGTAATGGATTAACCGATTAAGACCATAAATGAAGGATGTTAAGGTCTGATGGTTACGCTGGGCGTAACTCCCAGTACGTGCAGCATACTGGGTGGAGACCCCGATCCATGGGTTGGCGATGTACGCCCCGCGTACTCATAGGGTTGACTTTTGTTGACTTCTAGGGTTTCGGTCAACATGAAGACTTTGGGTCAAGGAAGGGTAAAATGGTCTTTTACCCTCTGAGGAATGATGACAAGGGGTAAAGTTTAGTTGTGGAAGTCTTTTATTATTAAAATGATATTTTTATGATTAGGCGAGGTAGAGTCGTCGTTGGGATTTGGAGATAGCGAGTATGCGAGATCTTAGGCTTTCCACGAGGTGAGTTTTCTCACTATACTGTACGCAGAAGGGTTTTATTGTGTGACCGGAAGGTCGGATATGTTATGAGTTATATCCATTGTATGTGATAAGATAATTGTTTTTTTATGTGCCATGTATGATATGCTTGATATGGGCCGGAAGGCATTATGTTATGGGCTGGAAGGCGTATATGTTATGGGTCGGGAGGCGTTGCGATGTGGACCGTAGGTTGACGTAGGTAGGACCGGAAGGTTTACCTAGTCCGGGCGGAAGTCCCCTGGGACACATGGACCGGAAGGTTAGGTCCTGGAAAGGCGTATGTGCGTAAGTTGTATTTTGGGGAACTCACTAAGCATTTATGGTTACAGTTGTTGTGTTATGTGTTTCAGGTACTAGCGAGGACCGTGGGAAAGCGCCGGCGTGATTGTACACATTGTCGGAGAACTATTTTATGATCATTGGGATGTATTTTGTTACGATAACATTTTTCACGTTGAATTTGAAATATTAAACGATGGTTTTTGATGTTTGAAAAATGAAAATTTAATTTTAAAATTTATGTTGTTACAGTTATAATAACTCACATAGGGATAGAACGACACATATAGTTTACGGAAATTCTTGCATTCAAAGGGGTTTTAATTATTTAAAATTACTTATACTATCATAAGTATGGAAAAATACTTTTACATTTCAGTCTTTGTGTTTTAAGACTACTACTCAATGTATAAGGTAAATATTGGATTTTTCTTGAACATACACTACATCTACAAAGAAAGGTTTTCAACTCTACATACAAAAGCTTATACACTCACCAACTTAATTGTTGACACTCTTTCAAAATTACTTGAATTCTTAGGTAATCAATGAAATCAGATAACTACCTGCTTTTAAGGATGGAACGCTACGATGTTAGACAAACCATTTTATCATTATATTGTAATCAATTTTGAAACATGTAACTTATGAAACCATGTAACTTTTTCGATTATATTTGTTATGGTTGTATTTACTTTGATCAATATTATACTAGTTGTTATGATACTATAAATGAAGTCCTCTACCACCGGACGTTTCCGCCATCCTTGGTTTGGGGGTGTGACAGATTGGTATCAAAGCATTGTTTATAGTGAACTAAGTATATCAAACCACATAAGATATACCAACTATAAACGCTTTGGGACTAAAACTCTTTGATTAAACATTTTTCATACAACTATACTCTTAGAAATAAAATATTTTGTTTTATTAAAAGTATAAATACATACATATATACTAGTAAAGTGTTGTAACTATGAAGAATACAATGTAAAAGACAATGAGTTGTACGCCGCGAGTGTGCCTTGGGATATGTAATCAAGTCTAGGGTGAATATAGCCTGATCAACTATATTTTTCCAAGAAGTGACTCGCATATATTGGGGGATAGTCGTAGTGGACAGCAAGTCTAACAACCTAACATCACCTTACAAGAAACGCACTAAGAACCGAACATAACCTTTAAAATACTATAAGAGTATTTTATGTTCCTTTAGTGTAATATTTTTAGATTCATTATATGCCTCTTACACCCCCTAATTCTCGCACAGACGTCATGGAAGGATTCCACTTACCGGGAGACCCCTACTTTCCGAACTATGGAAATGGGGGATGGATAGAAGAGGAACCAGAAGAAGATCTCGAGTAAGTGTTCAAGGACGAACCAGAAGAAGATCCCAATGAGGATCCCGAAGAAGTCGAAGAGGACGAACCCGAAGAAGATGAAATTAAAGAGGAACTAGAGGAAGATGAAGACGAAGACGAGTCGGAAGAGGAGGCGGAGGTCATCAACCCTCCATATATAGCCAGGGTTCCCGTAAACCGTTTTGGCTACAACAGATATGTGCCCCGTTGCGCATCAAAAATTGAGAGGTGGAGTCGTCATCAGCGAAAAAAATCACTGGCGATCAACGAGGTTAGTATGACCTCAACCATGGAGTACCGGCTGACAAAGCCCTCCCAGATGTGATCCAGTGTCACACCCTCGAACCAGATGGCGGAAACGTCTGAGGGCTATTGTGACTCAATTGAATACCATCACAATGAATATACATGAAACATAACATCATACAATACCAAGCATTGGAATATTACAACTGGTAGCGTTTACATTCAGTACATTGATCCATAATATTACATGCTCAAAAGTAAATTGTTTGGTACTAATTAAGACAACAGCAAGACGTTACTAAGTACATTTTTCCTTTTAGATTTACCTGTTACCTGAGAATACAAGTATTTTGAAAAACATCAACATATGAAATGTTGGTAAGTTCATAAGTAATGTTTGAAATATAGTGGTTTGTATTGCTTTTAAAATCACCAGAAAATCCAATATTTTCTGAAAAGAACTTAGTATAAAAAGTGTGAAGATCCGTAAGTATGCTTGTTTGTTTCTATAAATGTAAAAGTACGGTTTATAAAACTCGGTATGTAACTCGTAGGTGTATTAATTGAAAACCCTAGGAAAACCCGATGTTTTCCTAATACTTTGCATCAAATGATTTATGTCTTGTTATTTCGTTACGACAGGTGTATTCGTTGAGTCCCGGTGACGTTGGATTAATTATGGATTGTGAATTGTTATAAACACACATTAATGAAAATGACTAGTTTACAACCATGCAAACGATCCCTTAGGTGTCGCTCGCACTATTCACTTAATCCAAACACCCGGACTTCGTGTAGCCCCACAACCAAGGAGGAAAAGAGGGTGCGAAGCCCCGATATTTTCCGTAAGTCGTTCAAGGCTATCGTGAATGCGAAGGGCCCTTAGCCCGACTCGCATTTGGTGAATTCTCGACTTTACTAGCAGCACCAGAGGGCCCTTGGGGTCCAATAGCACAAAGCCTGTAAAAGTCCTTTTACACGAAATTAGGTCATATAAGACCCAACTACATGTAAGCGAGTTTCCTTCGGGCCTAAAGATCATGTCATTGGGCTAGCTAGGCCCGACAAACACGATTTGAAACTTTTGGGCCCAAAGACGGTGTATCGACGTCTGGTGTATTCTCACGTGCGTATTGACTACCCGAAATTTTCGTGTGTGTATTGAAGTTTCGTCGTGTTAGTAATTTCGGATTCATTATTGATTCGAGACCGAATCAATTCGTTTGGATACGATTTTTGGTGTTGAAGGTGTATTATAATTTGCCGATAGTAGAGGTGCTAGTATTTCATCATGACGGATTAATTGTTTAAAACATTAGGATGTTTCATTATTGCAGCCCCTTTCTTTTGGATAATTTACACATTTAACCCTTTATATAAAATAAATTTCTATTTTAGTCCTCAAACCATTTTTCTTGACACTTTAGTATCAAAACTAGTAGAAAAGTTATTTTTTAGCTCAAAATTATTTGAAAAACAGTTTTAGTCCACCAAATGAATTTTTTCTCGGCTAAAACCCTTATGTTTGCAGTTTTTACACTTTTGGCCCAAAATAGAAACTTTTTGCATTTTTGGTCCCTTTTAAATATGAAAAGCATTTTTAACCCTTGAAATGGACTTGGAGCATTAGTAGTCCCCTGTTTTACAGAAAATCACAGTTTCAGCCCCTCTAATTTGAAAATCTCGTGTATTGGGCTTTATTGGGCCGAAAAATTCATTTTTGGCCCATTATGCTTAAAATTTTCACATTTAATCCTTCAAAGAGAATATTTCCTGAAAAATACCTTATTGAAATAGTTTTGACTCATTTCATCCATCAGAATTTGTACTTTGTCATTTTGGGCCCTTTAACCTTATTTTTTTAACATTTTGAGTCTAAAAATGGGATTTTTAGCCCAATGAGTTCATATTAACCAACTTGGTTATTTTTCTAGAAATGATTTGTGTGTAATAATATGTTTAACACTTGTTTCATACATCCTAATGCAAATCTCGTTTTTAAGGACTTTTTGACTAGTTTCAACACCATAATCACATAAGAACATGTAAACAAACATAAAAATCATACAAAGCATACATATACTCATAGATCTACACAATTGCTTGTATTCCCCCCACCCCCAAAAACTTATAAAACCTGAGAAATAGGAGGTATGAAGCTCACCTTTGGGTGTGGTTTCGGGTTTGAAGGAGAATGGAAGAAGTTTGATGTTGTTTTCGGCCCTAGCAACTTCTTGAGGAGATTTTCGGACTTAGATGGTTCTAGGGAGTTAGACCATAAATTTTTATGAGTTAAGATGAGAGGTTTGATAAATCAAGGAACCTAGATCATAGATTTAAGTATAAACTTACCTTGGATGGTAGTCCTTGTGAAAAATCTCCTTGGAATGACCTTAAATCTCAAAAATTTAGAAGAAGGAGGGAGGAGATGTTCTTCAAAACTTAGAGAGGATGAAATGAATTTTTGTGAGTGTATGTGTGTGTGTTCGGCCGAGAATTAGAGAGAGGGAGAAGAGGAGAGATCTTGAAGTGATGTATGCATGGATATATGGGACAAGATGCATGGAAGACCCTTGAATAATTGTGAGGTGGCAACAAAGGTCAACTCTTCCTTTTCTTTGGGCTTGGGCCGAGATTGGATAGGGGAGAAGAGATTTTTGGGCTTTATTGCCCCTAAGCCCATATAGGAGTTAAGTTGAATGATTGTTGGTCCTATAAAATATAAGTGAGATTTTTATACTTTGTTGGGCTAGTTTAGGTTAATTATGGTTCATAGTATTTAATTTATTTCATTCTAGGCCCAATATGGCCCAAAATGTTGAAATAAATGAATGTGGATCCAATTAGAGCCCATTTAAAGGTTCTAATCCCATGATAGTCAAATTGGAAGCTTATTGGTCCATTGAGTCCAATAAGGAAGTCCTAGCCCAAAATGGACCTAACAAGAACTTCTAGGGTTTCTAATTGCTTGTTGACTATTTGTAGTACTTGTATGGTGTATTGGATTGAAGTTTTTGTTGTCATAGAGTAAGCATCATACATGCTCTTAAGTTTTTTATTCTACATTTTACTTGAGTGTAGTGATTACAAGACACCAGATTTCTAGTTGTGACATCATCCCCCCGTTAGAGGGAATTTCATCCCGAAATTTTGTTTGAAAGCTAGATTTGAGAATGTTAGAATAGGTGAGGGTACTTTTGCTTCATTTGGTCTTCGCGTTCCCATGTGAATTCTGGCCCACGCTTCGCGTTCCACCGTACTTTCACGATCAGGATGCGACTTTGCTTAGTTCGCTTCACCTCCCTGTCCATGATTTTAACCGGATCTTCAATGAACAGGAGATTCTCGTTAATTTCAATCTCGTCAAAGGGAATGAAGAGAGTTTCTTCCGATAGACACTTCTTTAGATTAGAGACATGAAATACAGGGTGTACACTGTTTAGTTCTGCGGGTAGTTGCAGTTTATACGCCACTGGACCTATTCGGGCGACGATCTCGAAAGGTCCAATGTATCGTGGGTTCAGTTTTCCCCGTTTTCCGAAACGAATAACTCCTTTCCAGGGTGAGACTTTCAACAGTACTCGATCCCCGACCTGAAATTCTAAGGGCTTTCGTTGTTTATCAGCGTAGCTCTTTTGTCGGTCGCGCGATGCTTGTAATCGAGCTCTGATTTGAACAATCTTTTCCGTGGTTTCACGAGTGATCTCCGGTCCCGTTAGTGCCTTGTCCGATGTATGTTTTTTTTCCAGTTGAGTATCACCCACCTCCACCCAACATAACGGTGATCCACACTTTTGCCCATATAATGCTTCGAAAGGAGCGACCTTGATGCTCGAATGGTAATTGTTGTTATATGAGAATTCGAATAATGGTAAGTGGGTATCCCAAGACTTCCCAAAGTCTATCACACATGCGCAGAGCATGTCTTCAAGCGTTTGAATGGTTCGTTCACTTTGACCATCCGTTTGTGGATGATAAGCGGTGCTCATGTCGAGATGAGTTCCCAGTGCCTTCTAGAGAGATTGCCAAAAACGTCAAGTGAACCTATTGTCCCTATCCGAGATAATAGACACTGGTACTCCATGGAGTCTCACGATTTCTCGAATGTATAAACGTGTCAATCTTTCCATCTTGTAGGATTCCTTTATGGGCAGGAAATGGGCAGATTTCGTCAGTCGGTCAACTATTACCCATATGGTGTCTAGTCCATCCGATGTCTTGGGTAGCTTGGTCACGAAATCCATAGAAATCCCCTCCCATTTCCACTTATGGATTACCGGTTGCTGTAATAACCCTGAGGGCTTCTGGTACTCCACCTTTACCTTGGCACACGTAAGGCACTTACTAACATAGGTGGCAATTTCCGCCTTCATGTTGGGCCACCAATAGTGTCGTTTAACATCCAAATACATCTTGTCTGAGCCGAGATGAACAGAGTATCACGTCTTATGGGCTTCCTTCATAACTACCTCCCTAAATCCTCTCAGTTTAGGGACCCAAATACTGTTCATGAAATAGCATACTCCATTCTCCTTTGCTTCTAAGTTCTTCTCCATTCCGCGCAATGCTTCGCTTGCTCGATTTTCCGTCTTCATGGCCTCTGACTGGGCTACTGCAATTTGAGTGGCTAGGTGAGATTGAATGGTTATTGAGAGAGTTTTCGTACGACGATTAGAGTACTCCTTCCGACTTAATGCGTCAGCTACCACGTTGGCCTTGCCTGGGTGGTACTTGATCTCACACTCATAATCGTTTAGTAATTCAACCCATCTCCGTTGCCTCATGTTCAACTCCTTCTGTTTCAAGATGTGCTGGAGACTCTTGTGGTCCGTGAAGATGGTGCACTTCGTACCATAAAGGTAATGCCTCCAAATTTTTAGGGCAAAGACCATGGCTCGCAATTCTAGGTCATAGGTCGTATAATTCACTTCGTGCGTCTTTAGTTGGCGGGATGCGTAAGCTATCACCCTTCCACGCTGCATGAGAATGAAACCTAAGCCCTGATTTGATGCGTCACAGAAGAGTACGAAATCTTCCGTCCCCTCCGGTAGCGATAGTACTGGGGCACTACAGAGAGCTTTTTTCAGGGTTCGGAATGCGACTTCTTGTTTGTCCATCCATTTGAATGGTACGCCCTTTTTTGTAAGCGATGTGAGTGGCTTGGCGATCTTAGAGAAGTTTTGAATGAATCTCCTATAGTAGCCTGCTAGACCCAAGAATTGACGGATTTCCGTGGGTGTTGTCGGGATTGCCCATCCTTCAATAGCTTTGACCTTAGAGGGATCCACATGAATTCCATCTTGGCTAACTACATGACCTAGGAAGTTCACACTCCGGAGCCAGAACTCACACTTGGAGAGTTTTGCGTATACCTTTTCCGATCGCAGAGTTTCTAGGATTTGTCAGAGATGTTGTCCATGCTCTTCTTTGCTTCGGGAATAGATGAGAATGTCATCAATGAAGACGATGACAAAGTTGTCGAGGAATGGTCGACAGATCCGGTTCATCAGGTCCATAAATGCGGCAGGGTCATTTGTTAGACTGAAGGGCATTACGACAAATTCATAATGTCCATAGCGAGTTCGGAGAGTGGTTTTTGGAATATCCTCTTCCCGGACTTTGAGTTGGTGGTATCCGGACCGTAGATCTATTTTAGAAAAATAACTAGCTCCTTGGAGCTGGTCAAATAGATCATCGATTCGTGGGAGTGGGTAGCGATTTTTAATAGTGAGTTTATTTAACTCTCTGTAATCGATGCACATTCTAAAAGATCCATCCTTCTTTTTGACAAAGAGGACTGGAGCTCCCCATGGCGAGTAACTACGGCGGATGAATCCCTTGTCCAAGATTTCACTGAGTTGGCTCGACAATTCCTGCATTTCAGCAGGAGCTAGCCGATAGGGTGATTTAGCGAGAGGAGTTGCTCCTAGAACGAGGTCAATTCGGAACTCCACTTGTCTCTCTGGGGGTACTCCTGGAAGATCTTCAGGAAACACGTCTTGGAATTCACATGCTATGGGAATGTCTTCAACGTTAACCTCTTCCTTGATTTTATCCACTATGTGAGCCAGGAAATCCAAATTGTTCTTTCGTAGATTTTTTGTGCCTTGATGCACGAGACGAGGTGAAGGTTCATGCTAGGTTTGTCTCCGTAAATTACTAGGGTTTCGTGATTAGGAAGGCGAAGGCGAACAGCCTTCTCGTGACACATAATTTCAGCATGGTGGGGGCTTAACCAGTCCGTAGCGAATCACATCGAAACTCCTAATTGTTATATGCATTAAGTCTATTTGAAAGACGTGTTGATTGAGGGTTAGGGTACATCCGATGTAGATTTCCCTGGTGGATTCGGTTTTCCCATTGGCCGTTTCCACCGTAAAGGTTTCATTTAGGTTCTGGGGCTCTTGTTTTAGTAAATGTTTAAACTTATTGCTTACGAAACTTCGCTCCGCTCCGGTGTCAAATAGGATGCATGCATAAGTGTGGTTTAGGGGAAACGTACTGGTAACAACAGCGGGGTCCTGAATCGCCTCTCTCTGACCCATGGTCAGCATCCTTCATGTTCCTCCGTATCCTAGATTGTTGTTGTTAGGGCAGTCTCGGCGGAAATGCCCGGTCCTCCCACACCCATAACAGGTGTGGCTAGGCCCTACATTGTGGCTGCCATTAGTGATGTTGTTGTTGTTGCGATTGTTGTTGTTGTTGCTGTTTCCCTGTTGTTGGTTCTGGGGAGGGTAGGTCCTGCAGTACTTCGCCGTGTGTCCCCTTTGGTTACAACTGGTGCACTGCAACTCCTTGCATTCTCCATTGTGATGGAAACCGCACTTGTTGCACTTGAGAAGATTACCGGAATAAGGTCTGGGAGCATTTGAAGCAGCTAAGGCTGGAGCATGTGGTGTGGCTGGAACCGGTGCGGTGACAGCATTAACTGCCACTGTCTGCTGCTTTTTGGAGGTCTCGGGGCCCTGACGCCCCTTCCTCTTGTTGTTCTTCCTTTTCTTGCCATCACCTTCCTTTTTTGCTTCAGCCTCTGCTGGCTTCTCACCCTTCTTGTTTTTATGGTCATACAAATTCTTCGCCAATCTTGTTGCACTGTCAAATGTTTCGGGGTTTGCAGCTATCACATTTCCTTGGATTGGTGATGTTAGTCCCCAGATGAATCGCTCAATCTTCTTTCCTTCCGAGGTGATCATACCCGGGCACAACAGAGATAGTTACTAAATCTCGATATGTAGGCATCGATATTCGCATTCTGCACAGTGAGGTTCCACAGCTACTGCTCCATTTTCTGAATCTCACCTTGTGGGCAGTATTCAGCCATCAACATTTCTTTCATCTCCGCCCACAGCATGGAGTTGACTACAGGGAGTGTCATGGCTTCCACATGTCCGCTCCACCAGGTGAGCGCTTGATCGACAAAAGTGCAGGCCACAAACTTCACTTTCATCTGCTCAGGACAATCGCATATCTCGAATACCGATTCCACCTTCTCGATCCATCACTTCAGAGTGATCACTCCTCCAGTGCCGTTAAAAGTTCGTGGTTTGGCATTTGTAAAGTCCTTGTAGGTACATGTTCTGGACACTAGTTCGATAGCATAACGGCTCTATGAGTAGTGTAGTCACTTAAACATAGAGTCGGGGTACATAGCATAGTTCCTAATGACCTACTAAGATAAGTCTATCCCTAACCGCGATGATCTGCGTCCTACGTAGTGGCAAGGTCATATGCCGAAATGCTGCGCCAGTAACTGAGCCATCTCCATCATATCTCCAATAACCTCATCCCTCTCATGCTCAGCTCGCACTGCCCGAGCTTCCATAGCATACAACTGTTGTCGCAGTGCGGCGATCTCAGCTTCGGGGGAATGGTTCTCCCTTGGGGTGTTCATTGGTGGGGTGGAGTGGTCTAGTTGCGCCTCGTTCTCACATGACGGGATGTGATCCTTGTCCCGGTCTTGCCCTTCCTCGGCGGCATCATCGGTTTCTCCAAATTCATAGTCGGTGTCTATGTATTCATCAGGTCGGACGTCGTGTGCTTCCTCTGGATTCCCTTCTGGTTTATCTTCAAGCATCCCGTGAGCCACTAGGACTTGATGGAACTGGATACCCGGCTGATCTCCCTCCATGACGACTAGGGGAAAGTATAAACTATCGTCACTCCCATGACTATGATATATACTAAATAGACGTTCTCTTTTTGGTGATAAAGGGGTATAGTTTTAGGTTCCCTAGCTATCCCGATCTCATCAGAACGTGTGTTAGTTATACTTTGGAGAGAATGTAGTTAATCAGGCTACATCCACTCCTTGGTAACACTAAGAACAGTCCTGAATTAACCGAGATACTAGCATTATTTTGTTTGGTTCGGCGTTATGTTCCTTATCCCTAATGCAAGCAAAGGTGTTTTATTGTTGTATTTTACTTGTTTTGTTCAGAGTTATGTTAGTCCCTCTTTTGGTTTATAGTTGCATATCAATGTATGGTTAGATATGCTAGTTCACTATAAACAGAGCTCTGATACCAACCTGTCACACCCCCGAACCAGACGGCGGAAACGTCTGAGGGCTATTGTGACTCAATTGATGAAACATAACATCATACAATACCAAGCATTGGAATATTACGACTGGTAGCGTTTACATTCAGTACATTGATCCATAATATTACATGCTCAAAAGTAAATTGTTCAATACTAATTATGACAACAGCAAGACGTTACTGAGTACATTTTTCCTTTTAGATTTACCTGTTACCTGAGAATACAAGTATTTTGAAAAACGTCAACATATGAAATGTTGGTGAGTTCATAAGTAATGTTTGAAATATAGTGGTTTGTATTGCTTTGAAAATCACCAGAAAATCCGATATTTTCTGAAAAGAACTTAGTATAAAAAGTGTGAAGATCCGTAAGTATCCTTGTTTATTTCTATAAATGTAAAAGTACGGTTTGTAAAACTCGGTATGTAACTCGTAGGTGTATTAATTGAAAACCCTAGGAAAACCCGATGTTTTCCTAATACTTTGCATCAAATGATTTATGTCTTGTTATTTCGTTACGACAGGTGTATTCGTTGAGTCCCGGTGACGTTGGATTAATTATGGATTGTGAATTGTTATAAACACACATTAATGAAAATGACTAGTTTACAACCATGCAAACGATCCCTTAGGCGTCGCTCGCACTATTCACTTAATCCAAACACCCGGACTTCGTGTAGCCCCACAACCAAGGAGGAAAAGAGGGTGCGAAGCCCCGATATTTTCCGTAAGTCGTTCAAGGCTATCGTGAATGCGAAGGGCCCTTAGCCCGACTCGCATTTGGTGAATTCTCGACTTTACTAGCAGCACCAGAGGGCCCTTGGGGTCCAATAGCACAAAGCCTGTAAAAGTCCTTTTACACGAAATTAGGTCATATAAGACCCAACTACATGTAAGCGAGTTTCCTTCGGGCCTAAAGATCATGTCATTGGGCTAGCTAGGCCCGACAAACACGATTTGAAACTTTTGGGCCCAAAGACGGTGTATCGACGTCTGGTGTATTCTCACGTGCGTATTGACTACCCGAAATTTTCGTGTGTGTATTGAAGTTTCGTCGTGTTAGTAATTTCGGATTCATTATTGATTCGAGACCGAATCAATTCGTTTGGATACGATTTTTGGTGTTGAAGGTGTAATATAATTTGCCGATAGTAGAGGTGCTAGTATTTCATCATGACGGATTAATTGTTTAAAACATTAGGATGTTTCATTATTGCAGCCCCTTTCTTTTGGATAATTTACACATTTAACCCTTTGTATAAAATAAATTTCTATTTTAGTCCTCAAACCATTTTTCTTGACACTTTAGTATCAAAACTAGTAGAAAAGTTATTTTTCAACTCAAAATTATTTGAAAAACAGTTTAAGTCCACCAAATGAATTTTTTCTCAGCTGAAACCCTTATGTTTGCAGTTTTTACACTTTTGGCCCAAAATAGAAACTTTTTGCATTTTTGGTCCCTTTTAAATATGAAAAGCATTTTTAACCCTTGAAATGGACTTGGAGCATTAGTAGTCCCCTGTTTTACAGAAAATCACAGTTTCAGCCCCTCTAATTTGAAAATCTCGTGTATTGGGCTTTATTGGGCCGAAAAATTCATTTTTGGCCCATTATGCTTAAAAATTTCATATTTAATCCTTCAAAGAGAATATTTCCAGAAAAATACCTTATTGAAACTTTTTTGACTCATTTCATCCATTAGAATTTGTATTTTGTCATTTTGGGCCCTTTAACCTTATATTTTAACATTTTGAGTCTAAAAATGGGATTTTTAGCCCAATGAGTTCATATTAACCAACTTGGTTATTTTTCTAGAAATGATTTGTGTGTAATAATATGTTTAACACTTCTTTCATACATCCTAATGCAAATCTCGATTTTAAGGACTTTTTGACTAGTTTCAACACCATAATCACATAAGAACATGTAAACAAACATAGAAATCATACAAAGCATACATATACTCATAGATATACATATTTGCTTGTATCCCCCCCTCCACAAAACTTATAAAAACCAAGAAATAGGGGGTATGAAGCTCACCTTTGGGTGTGGTTTCGGTTTTGGATGAGAATGGAAGAAGTTTGATGTTGTTTTCGGCCCTAGCAACTTCTTGAGGAGAGTTTTGGACTTAGATGGTTCTAGGGAGTTAGACCATAAATTTTTATGAGTTAAGATGAGAGGTTTGATAAATCAAGGAACCTAGATCATAGATTTAAGTATAAACTTACCTTGGATGGTAGTCCTTGTGAAAAATCTCCTTGGAATGACCTTAAATCTCAAAAATTTAGAAGAAGGAGGGAGGAGATGTTCTTCAAAACTTAGAGAGGATGAAATGAATTTTTGTGAGTGTATGTGTGTGTGTTCGGCCAAGAATGAGAGAGGGGGAGAAAAGGAGAGATCTTGAAGTGATGTATGCATGCATATATGGGACAAGATGCATGGAAGACCCTTGAATAATTGTGAGGTGGCAACAAAGGTCAACTCTTCCTTTTCTTTGGGCTTGGGCCGAGATTGGAGAGGGGAGAAGAGATTTTTGGGCTTTATTGCCCCTAAGCCCATATAGGAGTTAAGTTGATGATTGTTGGTCCTATAAAATATAAGTGAGATTTTTATACTTTGTTGGGCTAGTTTAGGTTAATTATGGTTCATAGTATTTAATTTATTTCATTCTAGGCCCAATATGGCCCAAAATGTTGAAATAAATGAATGTGGATCCAATTAGAGCCCATTTAAAGGTTCTAATCCCATGATAGTCAAATTGGAAGCTTATTGGTCCATTGAGTCCAATAAGGAAGTCCTAGCCCAAAATGGACCTAACAAGAACTTCTAGGGTTTCCAATTGCTTGTTGACTATTTGTAGTACTTGTATGGTGTATTGGATTGAAGTTTTTGTTGTCATAGAGTAAGCATCATACATGCTCTTAAGTGTTTGATTCTACATTTTACTTGAGTGTAGTGATTACATGACACCAAATTTCTAGTTGTGACATCCAGCAAGTCACGAACCTTGGGGATAAGAATAGGGAAACGGAGAATCGAGTTCGGGAGCTCAACGTTGTTGCGGAAGCCACTGACGTACGTACTCGAGGTCAGGAAAGGCACATGAATCATTGAGGACCTTACCGCCACTCGGGCGGAGGTAAGGGAGTATCATGAAAGGCACACGACTCTCGAGGAGAGAGTGATCGAAGTCGAGCGCCGGTTATCAGAACTACAGGGCGCCTCGACTGCATCTCAAGGGTTGTAGGGGACTGATCGACGTGAGTAGCATTCATACTAATCACAAACATTTATAGATTAGGTTTATGAGTATGTGTTGTTGCTACTCTTCTCTATATGTAGGGTAAGTCCTGCGATTAAGTGATTACACTAGTCAAAGGATTTTTTTGTTGTCAAAATTTTTCCGTATATTAATGTGACGTAGACCTACTTCAAGGTCAAAGTTTCCAAACTCTATGTACTAAATCATATCAATGAAAAATGCATGCATATTATATTTCATTGGGAGTATTACCACTAAAATTCATAACAGAGTATATCGTTACTTATGGTGAATCTACGATTACTTAGTGTATGTAGTAACATTGTATGTAATTAGGATTCCATCGATTTAGAAATGGTGGTTCCGCTTTAAGTCCTGTTCCTTGTTTGGTTGTGGGCTTAGGGTAGACCCATTAGATTCAACGATCTATTCAATCTTAGTTATACACAACTAGCATACAATAAGAAATAGTGGAGAAGACCTAGTATGGATCAAGTCATGAGATTTCATGAAGACACTACTATAAAAATTCATAAGTTCAATCGTATGGAGTTTCATTATGAATTACTTGCAAAAGCTTTAAAGTCGAGGCATAATATAGACAACCTCGTTCAATAACAACCAACTTGTTACTACTATTAAAGGCTTACCATATTTTTGTCTTTAAAATCCCATACCTTCCAACAATGTGTCACCACCACCTCCACCACCATCTCCGCCACCACCGCAGTTTGACCCCTGCATGTTCCAAGCTGCCGTAACAGCAGTCGTGGTAGATGCAATGTCACAATTCAGTACAAATGGTGTTGGTGGATCGGGAAATGGTGCCTCTAACTCTAACCAGGGAGACAATCAGCGATGCTCAAAAGAGTGTTCCTACAAAGATTTTACAAATGGAAAGCCCAAATTCGTCAATGGAAGTGGGGACGTCATTACCCTGATGCACTTGTTCGAGAAGACTGAATCAGTCTTTGAAATTTGTGCATGTCTTGAACCTAGCAAGGTCAAATTTGAAACTTGCACTTTCACTTACCGAGCCCTTACCTGGTGGAAAGGTCATGTAAAGTCTTTGACTTTCCAGTGGCGAATACAATGAGCTGGGAGGATTTAAAGACCCTAATGCTCGCCGAATATTGCCCAAGGAGTGAAGTTCAAAAATTGGAACAGGAACTCTGGGGCCTCAAGACACCGACTCTGACATCGCGTCTTACACAACCAGGTTCAATGATCTAGCCATTCTATGTCTCGGGTTGGTCACCCCAGAGAGTAAGAAGGTGGAGAAATACATCTAGGGACTAAACCCCCAGATTCAAGGGAACGTGTTGGCCTCAAAACCCACTACATTTGACAGTGCCAAGCAATTGGCACAATAAATCATCGACCACAGGGCCAGCCATGCACCCCCGAGCAAGCGAAAGGGGGAAACAACAAAAGAAAGTTCTAGAACAACAAGAAGAGCCAGCTGGCCCATGATTCAGCCAAGAAACAACAAATAGTGGCAGTTCGCACTGCCAGTACAACCGCCACTCCAACACCCCTGAGGCAGTATGTTGGGACCCTCCGTAAATGTAACAAGTGCAGCTTTCACCACACCAGACCTTGTCGAGAGATGCACTGCAGAAACTGCAAAAAGAAAGGGCATAACGCCTAATTCTACAAGGCGCCTACCCAACAAGCTACATCGGCTGCCAACGTCGGGGCAAGTTGAGCCTGCTACGGCTGTGGGGAGACCAGGAACTTCAAAAGAGACTTCCCAAAGGCAAGAAACGCAAACGTAGGTGGCATCGGAAGAATCTTGGCATTAGGGCACGAGGAAGCAATGGAAGATCCCACGGTGGTTACTGGTACGTTTCTCCTCAATAACTTATATGCATGCATGTTATTCTATAGTAGAGCGGAGAGGAGTTTCGTTAGCCACAAATTCAAACAATTACTAAAACAAAATCCCCAATCACTAAAAGATACATACATCATAGAAATGGTAAATGGAAAGGTAGAGAGCACTAACGATATATACACTGGGTGTACCCACACTCTAAACAACTATTCATTCAAAATCGATTTAATGCATGTTTCAATAAAAAGCTTCGACGTCATCATTGGCATGGATTGTTAAGTTCTAATCGTGTTGACATTTGGTGTTACTAAAGGGTCGTTCACCTTAATCTGCCAAGTGGCAAAACTCTCGTCATCTATGGCGACAAAGCTAGTATGAACCAGGGTCTTGGATGTATGTTAATGCAATGAGGAAAGGTCATTGAATATGCCTCGAGGCAGTTGAAAACACACGATGTGAACTACGCCACACATCACCTCGAACTGGGAGCAGTAGTATTCGACCTAAAGATCTGGAGGCACTACCTTTATGGAACAAAATTACTATCTTCACCGATCACAAAAGCCTTCAGCACATCCTCAATAAAAAAAAAAGAGCTCAACATGAGGCAGAGACGATGGGTAGAGTTACTGAATGATTACGAGTGCAAGATTCATTATAACTCAGGTAAGGCCAATGTAGTAGTTGATGCCTTAAGCCGAAAGGAATACTCGGTTGCCGAGTAAAGTCATTATGGGCTGGGAAGCTTTGAAGGAGCAGGTTGTGGAATAGCCATGTCAAGTCACTAACTCTTATAGTGGCTAATGTTATGGGATAGGAAGCTCTAAAGGAGCTCATGATCGAAGAGTACTGCCCAAGGGGTGAAGTTCAAAACCTTGAACATGAACTCTGGAGCCTAACCATGAAGGGCTCCGACATAGTGGCCTATACTGCCAGATTTAGTGATCTGGTGGCACTATGTCCAGGAATGGTCTCCTCTGAGGGAAAGAAGATATAGAGGTATATCTGGGGGCTGGTGCCTCCATTTCAATTTGATAGTGCCAAGCGATTGGCACAACGGCTCATTGATCATGGAGTCCGTACCCCGACAACAACAACAACCCTAACCATCCCAGAACCATCCAAACCTGCTGACAACAAGCGGAAGTTCTGGGATAACTAGAACAAAAATGTGGTGCAGGACTCTACCAAAAAGTAGTAGGTTGTGGTTGTTCATGCTGCGATAACACCTACTTCTACTGCGTCAATGAAGCAGTATGCTGGAAGCTTGCCTAAGTGCAACAAGTGCAGTTTCCACCACACTGGACACTACCGGGAAATGCAGTGCGCCAACTGCATCCGGAAAGGACACACTGCTCGTTTCTGCAAGTCTGCGGTAAGGCCAATCAACCAAGTCCCCGACGTTGGTGTGGGCTATGCTTGCTACGGATGTGGTGAGGTGGTCCACTATAAAATAAACTGCCCAAAGGCACGGAACGTTGGTGGCGTAGGAATATTTTTTGCTATAGGCCATGAGGAAGTAGTAGTCAACCCTACAGTGGTCACTGGTGCGTTTCTCCTCGATAACTCACATGCATGCATACTATTTGATAGTCGAGCAGTGAGGAGTTTCGTGAACCAGACATTTTCTCACTTACTTAAACAAAAACCACATGCACTGAAAGAACCGTTCACTGTAGAAATGGCTAACGCAAAAACTAAGAACACTAGTTGTATATACATAGGATGTACCCTAACTCTAGATAGCTATTCATTTCCAATTGACCTCATGCCGGTCTCAATAAAAATTTTCAATGTCATTATCGACATGGATTGGTTGAGTTCTCATTGTGCCGACATCATGTGTTATGAGAAGGTCGTTCGCCTTAATCTACCGTCTAGAGAAACTTTAGTTATCTATGGCGACAAACTTGACACGAACCTTCGTATCATCTCGAGCATACAAGCCTATAAGTACTTACGAAAGGAATACCACACATTCCTTGCTCATGTTGTCGATATGAGCCAAGAGACAAGAGACATACAAAACATCCCATAAGTACGCGACTTTCCCGACATCTATCCAAAAGAACTACCATGATTACCACCACAATGTCAAGTCGAGTTCAGAATCGACTTAGTTCCAGGGGCTACCCCAGTAGCCAAATCACCCTATCGTCTAGCACCAGCTGAGATACAAAAGCTATCCGGTCAACTTAACGAACTGCTCAACAAGGGCTTTATTAGATAAAGCTTCTCACCCTAGGGAGCATTAGCCTTGTTCGTCAAGAAGAAAGACGGATCGTTTCATATGTACATCGACTACAGAGAACTGAACAAACTTACCATCAAAAATTGTTACCCTCTGCCTCGCATAGACGATTTGTTCGACCAACTTCAACGGATGAATTACTTTTCAAAGATTGATCTGAGATCCGGGTATCACCAGTTACGAGTGTTAGAGGAGGATGTTCCCAAGACATCCTTCCGAACTCATTATGGACACTACAAGTTTGTAGTGATGCCATTCGGATTGACCAATGCACCCACAATATTCATGGACTTAAAGAATAGGGTGTTCCATCCTTACTTGGATCAGTTCATCATTTTGTTCATCGATGACATACTTATCTATTCTATAAGTAAGGAGGACCATAGTCAACATCTACAACAGGTCTTACAAACGTTACGATCAAAGAAGCTCTACGCGAAGTTCTCTAAGTGCGAATTTTGGATTCAAAGATTCAAATTCTTGGGTCACGTTGTTACTAGAGAGGGAATTCATGTTGACCCTGACAAAATCAAGGTCATTGAGAACTAGTCAGCACCGAAGATGCCTACAAAAATTCATCAATTTCTAGGTCTCGTTGGCTACTATTGCAGGTTCATTAAGTACAACCTACCATCTGCAAACCGATGGACAAAGTGAGAGGACTATTCAACCTTTGGAAGATATACTGCAAGCGTGTGTGATTGAATTTGGAAAGGCATGGGATACTCATTTACCCCTTTTCAAGTTCTCCTTCAATAATAGTTATCACACGAGCATAAAGGATGCTCCATTTGAATCCTTCTATGGCCAAAAGTGCAGATCCCCATTGTGTTTGGCTGAGGTGGGTGACACTCAATTAGCTAAAGGACGAGTTCTTGATAGCACTCTCACAGGTCCGGAAATCATTCGGGAAACGATAGAGAAAATCGTTCAAATTGATGAACGATTGAAAGCCTCTAGAGACTGATAGAAAAGCTACTCAGACAAGAGAAGGAAACCTCTGGAATTCCAGGTGGGCGATCATGTTCTATTGAAGGTCTCACCCTGGAAGGGTTTAATACGCTTCAGAAAGTGTGGAAAGCTAAATCAAAGATACGTTGGGCCTTTCGATATTATCACTAGAATCGTACCTGTAGCTTACAAACTCAAACTACCTCACGAACTCAGTAACATACTATGACAACCCGAAGTTCATTCCATCAATTGTAACCCTTCTCGTTTATATATTCGTCGTTTTCAATTTCGTTTCCGTTACGTCATTAAATTAAGTCATAATTGTGGCACTTCTATTATGACTTAATGAGTGTCTAAACATGTTTAGAACTCACATTAACACTTCATATTAGTAATCGGAAACATTTTAGAATCGACCATATCGGGTTACGGTAACTTAATCGGGTGCGACCAAAAGCATCGTATAACGCCGGTATCGGGTAGAATTCCACTATGTCCAAAACTTAAAGCCTATTTAAAGAGGTTTAAGCTTCCATTTGAAGCTTTTTCTCTCTCTCACTACTCTCTCTCTCTCTCTAACCTCTCTCCTCAATTCAAATTCAAGGTCCAAAAACACCAATTTGAGGCTCAAATTCATCAAGGTTACCTCCCTAACTCACAGTATAGCACCATTAGCCTTCAAATTCGTGTTTAATATTTGGAAAAGGACCATATTTATGAGTTTATAGCCCTGGAAAATGCTTGGGCTGTAAACACATGTGAAGACGGTTTTTGAGCCTTTAAACTCCTCCAAACCAACTTTGGGACTTAGATATGACTTTATGGCTTACCAATTCGGACTTGGAACACCTTAAACATGGTTTTTGAGGAGTAAACATGAGCTACTGCCCAAGAACATGCTTGAGCTGTAAACTCATCCTCATGGAGAGTAAACTCATTTTCAAGTGTTTAAAAGCCTTGTAAACACACCATTAGCCTTGGAATAAATTCTAGAATCAACCAAAACCAGTTTGGAGGCCTTAAACATGATGAAATCCCCTCATTTGAGTGTTCACGGCTGTAAACTCCGCAAGAATGAGTTTCTGGGCCGTGAACTCACTTACATAAGTCAAATGGTACCCAAAATTCATCCTAAGGCTTGTAAAAATTGTTTGAATCACAAGTGATTGGTCTAAGGCAATTAAATCATCAATGTAAGAAGGGTATAGGAGATTATGGCCGTAAAATCCATGTTTAGGGCCGTAAACTCCCTTTAATGGTGTTCTTGGTGATTTAATCCACTTCCATGTCTTAGATAAATTCATAACAACCCTTCCCATGTGTTAATTGACCATTTGTCACCATAATATCCCACATACATGAGTTCACGGACATGAACTCGTATGGTTATGGTCTTAGGGCCGTAAAATCCCTAAGGAGTTTACTCTTGAAATCCAAACTCATTATCCAAGCCATACACGTCCGTAGATGTCACCCGGGTCACTCCAAACACGTGATTTGAAGTGTTTTCGCTCATTGGAGCGTATTATCAAATCTAATTAGTGTTTTAAAGTCTAATTAGATACCTTTGGATATTATTTCATATTACATGGGAACCTTGCGCGTTATCAAGCCCCGAACCGACACATAGCATCCAAATCGACACGTTTTCTTGTCTGGTGAGTTCATACCCCTACCCTTTTTCAATGTTTTCACTGTTTTCACGGGGGGGATACAAGCAACGTACCAGTAATACTTGTAATCAAAACTTGTTTTATATACATTGTGTTTCATATTACATATGATTTTAACACTGATAGTTGTAACAAACAACCGTTTGAACCTACAGAACACATTATCATGTTATTTGTGAAATACATTATAAATTGTTGTATTTATATTTTCACAAATGTTTTCCCACATTATAACAGTTAAAAGCTTAACATTTGAACATGGTTTTGTCCTCGGTAACACTTCACAGAGATACTCGAGTGGAGGATGGTCATTTGATCTTTCAGTATTATTACTACTAAATTTGTTAATCCTATAAATTAGAGACACGTCCTCGGAGAACACTCCAAAGAGATACGCGAGTGGAGGACCGCCCCCGTAACTAGAATCTCTTAGATATTGAGCGTGACTTGAGTGTATAGATCTATACGGGGCTGACTACCCCACACCTGGATGCTAGCTACAGTCGAACCGAAAGGTTCAAGGGTGACGAAAGTCATAGAGTGAAATGGACAACTTATTGCCATAATTAGTCTATAGTATGGTTATGGAACTCACAATTTGGATAACAGAGATTTATATTTTAGTAATAATGGGTTTAGTAACCAATTTACTTGGTGTTTATTAGTTCTATAAACGTGTTAAAACTAATACATTTTCAGTGTACATCTTTTACATTACATTTCGGGTTGGTAAACTAACATGCACTTTACAAGCATAACCAGATTTTCAGTATATATCTTTCACATTAGGAAAATATGGGATTTTCTTGGGATCACAGTTAAACATAACCAGAACCGTCATTACTTTTAAGAAAATATGGGATTTTCTTGGGTCGTAACATTTTCAGAAACCAAAAGGAAACCCGTACATTTTCGCAAAACAAAACCGCTTATGAACTCACCAGCTTTATGCTAATTTTCAAACTGCTTGTATTCTCAGGTCCGCTTTGGAGAGGTACTCGATGATCCTTTTTTCGAAAACGGAGTGCATCGAATACACGTCTTGCTTTTTTTTTAAATATACATATGTATAACACTGTACAACTTTACTTTTGAACATATGTAAATTTCTATATGTAATGTAATGGTTGTTTACTTTACTTACTATGTGCATTGGATTTGATACTCAACGTGGAGTCCGCCCCGGAAATGTTTCCGCCTTCGGTTTTCGGGGTGTGACAGATTGGTATCAGAGCCCTTGTTTATAGTGAATAAAGCATACCAACCCTTACATGGTATAAAACTATAAACACTAAGGGGCCTAAGTTCTCTGAACTAAAAGTATCCTTCAAAGTATAAGTATTTTTAAAAGTATACAAGTATACCTAATCATCGAGATCCGTAACTACAACTAGAACAAAACATAAGTAAATGGGTGTTGTATGTTGCGGTTAAACCTGGGTAGTTATGTAGTCGTGTCTAGGATCAATATAGCCTGGCCAACTATATTCATTCGAGACACGGCCAACATGTGCTTGGGAGTGACTGTGGTGTCCAGCATGCCTAAAACTTACCCTAATATCCCAAACATCGAACCGCGATCATAGTGAATCATGAAATACTATGGGAGTATTTCTCGATCCAATCCTTTGTAGAGATCCTCATTCAAGTGTTGTTCCCCGATCATTCCTTTATCTGTTTTGATAACTCTTTCCTGCTTTATCGCTTATTCGGAATATATAATTGTCATATCTCTCGATTCAATTTGGAGGACTTATCATCCTCTCTTTCCTGATCTTATTAGATCAAGATGCCTCCAAGAAAGAGACCCATCTTAAAGACCAACAACCCTCCACCACCACCTTCTCCTCAAATTGACTTCGCAACGCTTCAAACAGCCATTACTGCCGCAGTGACAACCGCTGTGTCACAAATGAACCTTGGTAATTCAGGAGGTGGTCCCCAGCCCCAAAACCTAGAAGATAGTCAAGGACACCGAAAAGGGGGTTCTTATAAAGATTTCATGAGCGCAAAACGCACTTCCTTTGATGGCACTGGAGGTGTCGTTTCCCTCACTCGATGGTTCGAGAAAATTGAATCCATCTTTGAAATCTGTGCTTGTTCGGAGTCCGATAAAGTAAAGCCCGCAGCCTGTACCTTCAGCGACAACGCCCCGACTTGGTGGAACGGCCGAGTCAAATCCCTGGGTCTATCTGTAGCCAATGCTATGGGTTGGGAAGCCATGAAAGAACTTCTTATGTCTGAGTACTGCCCTCGGGGCGAAATACAGAAATTCGAGCACGAGCTCTGGAACCTAAGGATGAAGGGTTCGGATATTGCTGCATACACCTCGAGATTTGATGATCTGGCACTGCTCTGTCCGGGAATGGTTACCCCGGAGAGTAAGAAAATAGAGAGGTTTATTTAGGGGTTGATCCAACCGACAAAAGGAAACGTCTTATCTGCACGGCCGGATACTTATGATAGTGCTAAAAGTTTACCCCAGATCCTAATTGACCACAGTGATGAAGTTGAAGGAACAACCGCCACCACCGAACCGACCAAGACTAGTGGTGAAAAGAGGAAATTCTGGAAGAAGAAGAACGGCCAACCTTCCCAAGGATCTTCAAAGAAATAGCATATAGTAGCAGTCCATGCTACTACTACCACTGTTACTGCTGCTTTTGTTGTGGGGTCTACAACCCAAAACCCTACCAGTAGGTATGCTGGTAACCTTCCCCTATGTGAAAAGTGCAAATACCACCATAACCTCAGCCCTTTCCGTGATTTGTCATGCACCAACTGCGGGAAAAAGGGGCACACGGTCCGATTTTGCAAGGCACCAGCCTAATATGCAAACCAATCTTCTGGAGCAGGTGTTGGTCAAGCCTGCTACAATTGTGGAAAAGTTGGGCATTTCAAGAGGAACTGCCCCAAGAAGGCGACAACTGATAACACCAGGAGAGTCCTAGCCATGGGACGGGAGGAGGCAGTCACCGATCCCACTGTTGTTTCGGGTACGTTCCTTCTCGATGACTCTTATGCTAGTATTCTTTTCGATTTGGGTGCTGAAAGAAGTTTGGTTAGTCATTCGTTCAAACATAATCTAAAACCTAACCCCCAACCATTAACCGAAACATTTATTGTCGAGATGGATAACGATGAGAAAGAAAGCGCTAACGATGTATTCATAGGTTGTACCCTTACCCTGAATGATCATTCATTTCCCATCGATCTTATGCTAGAATCCATTAAGAGCTTTGATGTTATCATTGGCATGGATTGGTTGAGTTCCAATCATGCTGATATCCTTTGCTACGAAAAAGCCATCCGTATCAACCTTCCATCGGGTCAAACTCTCATAATCTATGCCGATAAACTCAGCTCCAACCTTCGCATCATTTCCTGCATCAAAGCTCAGAAACTCTTACGAAAGGAGTGCCAAGCATTCCTAGCCCACGTCATTAACAAGAAAAAGGAAATTAAAGACCTCGTGAGCATCCAAGAAGTCTATAACTTTCCTGATGTCTTTCCAGAAGAGCTTCCAGGAATTTCTCCCGAACATCAGGTCGAATTTCACATTGACCTAATTCCTGGAGCTACCCCCATAGCCAAGTCTCCATATCGCCTAGCTCCAGCAGAAATGCAGGAGTTATCCAGCCAACTCAACGAGTTACTCAGTAAAGGGTTCATCAGACCGAGTCCCTCACCCTGGGGAGCTCCGATTTTATTTGTAAAGAAGAAAGATGGATCCTTCAAGATGTGTATCGACTACCGTGAGCTGAAAAAGTTGACCGTCAAGAACCGATATCCCCTTCCGCGAATAGATGACCTCTTCGATCAACTTTAGGGAGCCAGCTACTTCTCAAAGATAGACCTTCAGTCAGGGTACCATCAGCTACGAGTTCATGAGAGCGATGTTTCCAAGACAACTTTTAGGACGCGGTATGGACACTACGAGTTCGTAGTGATGCCCTTCGGTCTAACCAATGCATCGGCTGTGTTCATGGACCTGATGAACCGAGTGTGTCGTCCATTCTTAGACAAATTCGTCATTGTGTTCATTAATGACATACTTGTCTACTCCAGAAGTGAAGAAGATCACAAACAACACTTGAGATCAGTGTTGCAAACCCTTAGATCCGAGAAGTTGTACGCAAAATTTTCCAAGTGTGAATTCTGGATTTGGGAGGTAACATTCCTCGGTCACGTGGTAAGCGAGGAGGGAATTCATGTGGATCCTTCCAAGATTAAAGCGATAGAGAATTGGTCAGCACCAAAGACACCCACAGAAATCCGTCAATTCTTGGGTCTCACCGACTATTATCAAAGATTCATCCAGAATTTTTCCAAAATCGCCAAACCTCTAACCACTCTAACACAGAAAGGTGTACCCTTTTGTTGGAGTGAAAAGCAAGAATCCGCGTTCCAGACTGTGACATCCCCATTTTCACGGCCAGAAAAGACCGAATTTTTTTTGTTTATGCTTTATAAAAGTCAGAGTTCTTCTTTTAATAAAAATGTTGCGGAATTTGTTCCCATAAAAACATGATAAATACGTTATTAAAACATTTTCGGAGAAATGTATTTTATTCATTTCAAAACGTTGGGGATGTCATCGTTAATACCGAAACATAAGCATAAACAGATTTACATTTATTTACACTAGTGATCTACATCTCTTTAAATCTCTCAGTGTAATGTCACTTCACTTCGTCACCTGTGATATA
The DNA here is from genome assembly GCF_052625555.1 of Lactuca saligna. Lineage (NCBI taxonomy): Eukaryota > Viridiplantae > Streptophyta > Magnoliopsida > Asterales > Asteraceae > Lactuca > Lactuca saligna. The sequence goes on from NC_136418.1 coordinate 80,516,450, forward strand.
CATAAACTAAGTGGGTCAGGTTGGGAAACCTGGTGAGTACATAGGGTTTTCAACCCACAATAATATAATTATTATGGTCAATCAAACAATCAACCCAATTACCCATCCCCGTTATCTTCTTTACTCTTAAGGATTTAACCTAAGAGTTGTCTATCCTGCATTCGTTTATTCCGGAATCCCTTACTCCCAGGGTTATAGGACTAGCACTAAATCCATAGCTGCCAATGTTCGTTCGTAAAGCAGTAATTCCATAGCTGCTATATCTTACTCATCGGGTACTAAATCCATAGCTACCAGTGCTCAACAGGTACTAAGTCCATAGCTACCAATTCCTACAGGTACTAAATCCATAGCTACCGGTGTCTAACTAATAGGTACTAAGTCCATAGCTACCAACTCCTAACAGGTACTAAATCCATAGCTACCAACGTCTGACAGGTACTAAGTCCATAGCTACCGGTGTTTGTCCCATAGGCACTAAGTCTATAGCTGCCAATGTATACTCACGTCATCTTCTATCTCTCATCATTCATCTACCCATCATCATACCCAACATATTCGTATATATAAAATACGTATACAGTTTAAATCCTTTAAAACATGTATAAAATGTTCATCCAGCATAGACAGCAAGTATTCAGATAATATGCACACATAGCACGTAGTTTATATAAAATACTTCATATCTATGTGTAAGATGAAAGGGACTATGCACTCACAACACGTAAATTATATAACAAATACTTCATATCTATGTGTAAGATGAAAGGGACTATGCACTCACAACACGTAAATTATATAATAAATACTTCATATCTATGTGTAAGATGAAAGGGACTATGCACTCACTTGATAGTTGGTGACTCAATACTCGGACAGCGCTTCGATACTCTCAAAACAATTTCCTTCGATAAAACCTAGTATCAACACCACTAGGGTTTAGTCTAACGATAACCGCGACTAATTAATATTATAGCTATTATTATTATTATATAAGCGTTAAATAACACTTACTATAACTCATAATAATAGCCCAAACAATTATTTTAAGGTCCTAATAATGTTACTGTAATTAATTAGAAGCTATATTAAAACTAGCGTAGGCGTATCTCACTTACAGCGGGTTTTTCGCAAAACCGGGCTTCACTGGAGCAGCGTTTCCCGAGCCGAAAGGCTCTTTTCTCGGAGCCGTTGGGTGCTCCAGGGCTTCCGCCTTGTGCTAGGGAGTTACCCTAGGCTTTGGGGGGTTAGGGAGGCTTAGAGAGAGAGAGTTTAGAGAGAGAAAGAAGAGGGTTGAGGTGTGAGAATGAATGGAACCCGGCACCTCTATTTATAGGGGTGCTGACTTATCTACTCGCCAAGTAGGGGGGACGTACTCGCCGAGTTGGTCCATGTGGTGGCCTTCTGGTGGTGCCACGTGTCCAATTCTGGTGGTGCCACGTCACCCCTGTCGCGTATCAGCCTTTAAACTTAGAAAAATCATAACTTTCACATATGAGCTCCATTTTTGACGTTCTTTATATCCACGCGTAGGTAAAATCAATATCTACAACTTTCGTTTAGACTCCGTCGGCTAATTCTCGACCGATCTCAAATTTAACAGTAGGAGGCGTTTAGACTGTTAAATGACCGCGAAGATATCATAACTCCTTCATACGGACTCCGTTTTCGTCTGTCTTTTTACCGTTGAGTTCCTATTAATGAGACCTTCAACTCTCATTTAGGTCGCGTAATCCAAAAACCGCTCGAACTAAAATTCGAGTTTCGGGTTGTATACTGCTAAGCCGAATCTTAGAAAAATCATAACTTCCTCATACGAAGTCAGATTTGGGCGTTCTTTTTATCGACGCTCTTAGTTTAACATATTCTACGAATTTCATTTAGATCACTAAGGCTAAAAAGTCCTCCATCGTAAATTCACTATTTACGCTTCCCGGTGCCGTGCCGGTTCCGTCGCGAAACTTCGACGGGCCATAACTTCTTCGTTATAACTTGGATTTCGGCGTTCTTTATATGTACAGAAACCTTGTGACATATTCTACAACTTGGTTAAGATTATTTATTCTAAATAATCTTTTGTTGAAAAGTCATTTTCGACCCCTATTGCCTCTAAATTGACTAGCCCGGATCTACGGGCGTTACACAGACGTTAAAGCATGCCTTGTGTAGCGCACCTGTTCTGTCCCTTCCCAAAGGGATAGAAGATTTCGTTGTCTATTGTGACGCGTCTAATCAGGGCTTGGTTGTGTGCTTATGCAAAGAGGAAAAGTGATTGCTTATGCCTCAAGACAGCTAGAAGCACATGAGGTCAACTATACCACGCACGACTTGGAGTTAGGATCCGTAGTCTTTGCACTGAAGATTTAGAGACATTATCTCTACGGAACCAAGTGTACGATCTTCATTGACCATAAGAGCCTGCAGCATATCCTCAATCAAAAAGACTTAAACATGAGGAAAAGGCGATGGGTAGAACTACTCAGCGATTATGAATGCGAAATCCGCAACCATCCCGGCAAGGCCAATGTGGTAGCAGATGCCCTTAGCCGAAAGGAAAGTTCAAGCCGTAAAGTGAGGACACTGACAATGACTATCCATTCCCGTTTATCCATGCAAATCCGAGACACCCAGATAGAAGCCCTCAAAACCGAGAACAAATCAAGCGAAGCCTTGAGGGGAATGGATAAGAAACTTGAGATTAGAGGTGACGGAGTCTACTCTTTCATGGACCGAATCTGGATTCCAAAGTCCGTAGGATTCAGGGAGATCGTCATGGAAGAAGCACACGAGACCAGATACTCTGTTCACCCAGGTTCGGACAAGATGTACCAAGATCTCAAGAAACAATACTGGTGGCCGAACATGAAAGCCGAGATCGCTAAGTTTGTGGGCAAGTGTCTGACTTGCGCCAAGGTGTAAATCGAGTACCAGAAACCCTCAGGTCTGCTCCAGCAACCCGAGATACCCGAAAGGAAATGGGAGATGATTACCATGGATTTCATCACCAAGTTACCCAAGTGTCCGAGTGGGTACGATACCATTTGGGTAATTATCGATCGTTTGACCAAATCCGCTCACTTCATCCTAATTAAAGAATTGTTTAAGATGGAAAGACTCGCATGGATCTACATCCAAGAGGTAGTTCGAATGCATGGTGTACCTGCGTCCATTATCTCTGATCGAGATAGCAGGTTTACCTCCAGATTTTGGCAGTCTCTCCAGAAGGCTCTTGGAACTAAACTAGACATGAGCACGGCTTATCATCCTCAGACCAACGGACAGAGTGAGAGAACTATCCAGACCCTGGAAGACATGCTGAGGGCATGTGTCATCGATTTCGGCAAGTCGTGGGACACACATTTGCCTTTGATCGAGTTCTCGTACAACAACAGTTACCACACCAGTATCAATGTTGCCCCGTTCGAAGCCCTCTATGGTCGTAAGTGCAGATCCCCTTTGTGTTGGGTCGAGGTAGGGGACACGCAGCTAGCCAAGAGTCGATTTCCCGACATTGCTCTCACTGGTCCTGAAATCATCCGTGAAACCATCGAAAAGATCATCCAAATCCGGGAAAGATTGAAACCTTCATAAGATCACCAAAAGAGTTACGCTGACATACGAAGGAAACCTCTGGAGTTCCAGGTTGGAGACCGTGTCCTGTTAAAGGTCTTGCTCTGGAAAGGCATGGTACGCTTTGGAAAGCGTGGGAAACTTAACCCAAGGTACATTGTACCCTTCGAGATCCTCGCCAGGATCGTTCCGGTAGCCTATAAACTTCGATTACCTCACGAACTCAGTAACATTCATCCTGTCTTCCATGTCTCAAATCTCAAGAAGTGCCTATCCGATGAAACCCTAGTGATTCCTTTAGACGAGATCGAGATCAACGAAAACTTGAACTTCGTGGAGGAACTGATCGAAATCATGGATCGAGAGATCAAACGCACGAAACAAATCCGCATCCCTGATAGTGAAGGTTCGTTGGAATGCCAAGCGGGGACCGGAGTTCACTTGGGAGCGTGAAGACTCAATGAAATAGAAGTACCCACATCTCTTTTCAGATCCATGATTTGTATCTTCATTCTGAATTTCGGGACGAAATTCCCTCTAACAGGGGGATAATGTGACAACCCGAAGTTCATTCCATCAATTGTAACCCTTTTCGTTTATATATTTATCGTTTTCGATTCCGTTTCCGTTACATCATTAAATTAAGTCATAATTGTGGGACTTCTATTATGACTTAATGACTGTCTAAACATGTTTAGAACTCACATTAACACTTCATATTAGTAATCGGAAACATTTTAGAATCGACCATATCGGGTTACGGTAACTTAATCGGGTGCGACCAAAACATCGTATAACGCCAGTATCGGGTAGAATTCCATTGTGTCCAAAACTTAGAACCTATTTAAAGAGGTTTAAGCTTCCATTTGAAGGTTTTTCTATCTCTCACTACTCTCTCTCTAACCTCTTTCCTCAATTCAAATTCAAGGTCCAAAAACACCAATTTAAGGCTCAAATTCATCAAGGTAACCTCCCTAACTCATAGTATAGCACCATTAGCCTTCAAATTCGTGTTTAATCTTTGGAAAAGGACCATATTCATGACTTTACGGCCCTGGAACATGCTTGGACCATAAACACATGTGAAAAGGATTTTTGAGCCTTTAAACCCCTCCAAACCAACTTTGGGACTTAGATATGACTTTATGGCTTACCAATTCGGACTTGGAACACCTTAAACATGGTTTTTGAGGAGTAAACAGGAGTTTACTACCCAAGAACATGCTTGGGCCGTAAACTCATCCTCATGGAGAGTAAACTCATTTTCAAGTGTTTAAAAGCCATGTAAAGACACCATTAGCCTTGGAATAAATTCTAGAATCAACCACAACCAGTTTGGAGGCCTTAAACATGATGAAATCCCCGCATTTGAGTGTTCTCGAGTCGAAATTTTGTCTGGTTTTCATCCCACAACCTCCGATCTTTCAAGTGATCTCATACCCTTATAATTCACACTTTTAAATGTTTTATGAGTACTTTTACATGCTTTTAAGGGGGGTAAATACAAGTAAAACACTCGATTATTATCGTGTGTTATATAAACTTTCACTATACGCTTTTTATCAAAGGAATTATATGTGATTTAAAACTATTATAGGGAAACTTTCATATGCAAATTATACCACGACAACATTTTATCTTTTGAAATGAGAAACAATTTATCTATTTATATAAATCAGATACTTTGCTTATACTACATTTCTGTGTGTCAGTTTTGGCACTAAAAAAACTACACTTTTCATAACAAGTGAACATTTTCACTAAGGGTTTATTATACAAACGAAACATACTTTTAGGAAAATATAATAGGTATAGTTTTACGAGAATACTACGAACTTTTACATACATGGAAATACTATTTCAAGAAGCTACTTTCATATACAATAACGAACGAACGTTTTCACACGTAAATATATTTTATACTAAGTTTTGTGAGACATTAACTTCAAGTACATTCGATTACACATTTGAAGTCCTGTATTATATACCAGAATCCCTTGGAGGGGAGAGCATGGTGTTTGTGTATAGATCTATACGGGGTTGACAACCCGCGCCCTGACTGTTAGCTACAATCCACCGTTTGGGGTGACAAACGTCAGGACATTCCAACACCTGAAGAATGTTGTGTATAAGCATTCCTTATCAATAGTATGGTTATAAAACTCACATAGAGTATTAAAAACACAATGATTTACGGGGTTTTTCAGACGTATTGGAAATTTTATACATACATACATTTACTAGAAACAAACATTGGTCTTGAAAGAAGGCTATATTTATACTAGTAGAAAATATAGGATTTTCTAGGAACAAACAAACAAGAACAGAAACATTTCTTTTCATACAAACATTATCATTAAATACTTATGAAACTCACCAGCTTAAATGTTGATCTACTCTTTCAAAACTACTCGTATGTCCCAGGGATTCAGTAATTACAGTTAACAAACAGGTTTTGGAGAAGGGACGATGCGGAGCCAGTTTAATTTCATATTTTGACATAATATTGTAATTGGTTTTGAACATGTACTCTTTTAAACAATGTAAACTTTCAATTATATATATGATGGTTGTATTGCTTTCTTTACTATGTATTCATTTGTTACGTTACCACATGAAGTCATCCGCCCTCGAACGTTTCCGCCGTTCCGGTTTGGGGGTGTGACAAGCTCCAATGGAGAAATACGTGCAGGTGTACTTGGATGAAATTGTTGCAAGACATGGTGTGCCACTAAAAATCATTTCCGATCGCGATACTCGCTTCACTTCTCACTTTTGGGCGAGTATGCAACGCAAATTGGGATCTCGAGTTGCTCTCAGTACCACTTATCATCCTCAGACATATGGTTAGACAGAGAGAACAATCCAGACAGTAGAAGATATGCTTCGTGCATGTGTTTTGGAGTTCTGTGGTAACTGGGATAAATACTTACCGCTTGTCGAATTTTTGTATAATAACAGTTACCACACTTCAATCAAAATGCCACCATAAGAAGCATTATATGGTCGCAAATGCCATACGCCATTATGTTGGCGTCATGTAGGACAGAAGATCCTTGGAGGCCCTGAAATGATTCAAGACACTACCGACAAGATTCAAATCGTACGAGAAAGAATGAAAGCAACACAGGATCGATAGAAGTCCTATACGGGAAAGAGAAGACGACCTATAGAATTTCAAGTGGGTGATTTCGTGATGCTGAAGGTATCCCCACGGAAAGGCCTTATGCGATTTGTGAAGAAAGGAAAGTTGAATCCTAGATTTGTTGGTCATTTCAAAATCATCCATAGAATTGGAAAGCAAGCTTACCGCTTAGAATTGCCTGAAGATTTGGCGGGTATTCATGATGTGTTTCATGTAAGTTATCTGCGCAAATGCTTAAGCATCTACGATGAGACAGTTCCATTATCCGAAGTGAAATTGGGCAATAAGTTAAGAGATGTAGAAGAGCCTGATGAAATCGTGAATGAAAGAACAACTAAGCTACGCAATAAAGAAGGAGAATTGGTGCTTGTCCAGTGGAAACACCATCGTGGCCCAAACTATACTTGGGAGAATAAGAATGATATAAAAGCAAAATATCCCCATTTATTTTAATCAATGTAATTTCGGGGACGAAATCCTCAAAAAGGAGGAGGTATTTGTAACATACACGTTTTAAAATCGTGTTTTGTAATGAATAAAATTATGCAATATTATGTAAAATTGAGTGTTGAGTTCTAACAGATGGTTTTTACTAAAAATGAAGTAAAACTATGTTTAGAATCACTCAGAAAATATTGGAAGTCTTATGAGATTCCAATTAAAAGCCAAATAGTGAAATCTAGCAAAAATATTAAATTTTATTATTTGATGTTGTAGAGAATCTCGTTAGAAACTTGTAGGCGAAAACCTCGTCAAAATCCGAGTTATAACGACGAAGTTATGACCAACCGAAGATCTGCGACAAAACCGGCACGATGCCGAATGACGTAAAAAGTGAGTTTTTGATGAACTACTTTTTAGCCTTAGTAATCTAAATGAAAGTCTTAGTATTCGTTAAACCGAGAAATTCGATAAAAAGAACACCAAAATCTGACTTCGTATGAGGAAGTTATGATTTTTTGAAGTTTCAACTTAGCAGTAGACAGCTAAAAACTCGAATTTTAGATCGAGCGATATTTTACCGATACATCCTAAATGAGAATCGAAGATCTCATCATATGTAGTACAACGGTAAAAAGTCTGATGAAAACGGATGTCGGATGAAGAAGTTATGAATTTTTAACGGATTTTCCTATCTCGGTCTGTTAAAAATAATAATAATAAAATTAAAATCAAAATTAGCCAACAAAGTCTAAACGAAAGTTGTAGAGCGTAATTCAAGCTACGCGTGCATATAAAGAACGTAGAAAACGGAGCTCATATGCAAAAGTTATGGATTTTAGAAGTTCGGGGCACGAAAATCGAAAATTTCCGCATGAATAGTAACCGGCCACGTCACCTCGCACGAAGCAGGTGCGTCACCAGAGACGTAGCCCAGACCGAACAGCCTCACTGCTTGCTTCCGGATTCCGATGCGTGCCGCTCAGTGATTCGACCGAAATGCGACCCTATCGGCTTCCGACGCGCCTCACTGCGGTGTCATAGTCTCGCCCCTCCACGTCCCTCGCCTTCGCTCCTCCTGCCGCGCGTCCAAACTTCGTTGGAGCCACGTCCGAGCCACCGAGCAGCTTCGTCACTCCCTTTGGACCGAGCCTCGCAGCTTGCGACGTGGACGCCTCCCAGCCCTAGATTCCGAACCTTCGCCCCTATAAATAAGATGGTGCGAACCCTCCCGGCTAAAATGAGAAAATTTCCATTTTTCACCCCTAAATCCATATATTCACTATTTTGACTTTTCCTGAAGCCCCGGTATCATTTTTAAAGCTCGAAACACGTCCCGAGACCATCGAGAAGCCCAAAAATTTTATCTTTTCGGTTTTGAAGCCCTACCTTCGCAGAGCCCGGTTATCAATCAAGCTCCCAGTTTTCAACTTAGAAAGGCATATTTAAAGCCGAAGTGCTGTCCAAATTACTATTTTAACCCCTGGTTAACTTAAGGTGAGTTCAATATATAGGAACAATTGTATGTTATGTGTTATATGTGCTATGTGCTTTTTAGTATTATCATTTTGAGTTATTTTCTTGTGTTATTCGCTATGCTTATAGCAATTGTAATACCTTTGACCATGTGATCAGTTAAAGGACTTAGATTCACATTGGTACTGGTACGTAGCCTCTGGCCATGTAGAGCATGTCTCCATAAGAGAATGACTTCTATTCTATGGCATTGGCAAATAGTTAGACAGGACTATAAGCCTGAAATCTAACAAGATGTTAATCAGAAATTGCATGTCTTCTATGCCAATTGGGCCAAAGCTTTATTGATGTATATCAAGAATTGAAAAGAATATCTTTGAATAATGTGTTTGATTGATATGAACGCATGTCACATGATCTCACATACATCTTGTTGTTCCTATTTGCTTTGCCATATTGAAGTGTATATATATATATATATATATATATATATATATATATATATATATATGTGGCATAACATTATATTGTATCTATTTTTGAACTCACTAAGTGTCACCGCTTACCCTATCAATGTTTAACAATTGCAGGCGATAAATAAGTAGTATGTTTACATACTATTGAAAGATGTAGAATATTTTGTAATAGTACTTTTGTACTACTTTTTATGTTTGTATAAATTATAATATCCTGGGTAGTTATGTAATATATATAACACTTTGTAATAGAAGGTTTGTATCCAATACTTTGTAAATCCTTTATATCAATGTAAAATATTGCTTTTATGAATATGCAAATAGCATGTTTTGGAGTAATGATAACGTGAAATATGAAAGTTTGGATCTTTCAAAAATACGAAAGTTGGGGTCTTTCAACCATGGTATCAGAGCAGTAGTTTAAGCGAACTAAATTCCACGGATTGGTATTTAGACTGAAACTATAGGAAGTTCAATATATGAACTTAATCATTGTAAGTATCGGGATACAAACCATAGGAAAGATATAAGTAAAAGTATTAGGTAATAGTAAACCCTAATATTCTAAAATACTATCTTACTCCGTATTTCAGATCAATGGCTGAACAAGTAGCCATACCCCTGATGTTGGTGGAGATCCTCAACCCGAGGAAGTGAATACTCCAGTATCTCCTCGTGAGGAGCGACTTTTAGGTAAACTTACCAGTGTTATTCGACAAACTCTCAAAGAACACAAAAAGAATGATGATAAAGGAAAAGAGAAAGTCACTGGAGAATCTTCAAGTGGAAAGGTGAAGCGTCCCTCGTTCAAAGATTTCAAGAGTAGTGGTGCTACGGAGTGTTCTGGTGTCCTTAATCCTATAATTGTTCTAACTTGGATTCAGAACACCGAGAAAGTATTTCGTGTTTCTCATGTGGATGATGAAGACAAGGCTATTTATGCTTCTTCAATGCTCATTGGAGAAGCTTTAGTCTGGTGGGAAGCAACATATGAAGCTCTGGATGGATGTGACCAGTAGAACTTATCGTGGGAGTTGTTCAAGACTCGTGTGTTAGAGAAGTATTGTCCTCTAGATATGAGGAGAAGATTGGAGAAGGAATTCCTCGAGCTTAAACAAGGAGGAATGACTGTGAATGAGTATGAAACTCAATTTAATCAAAGAGCAAGGTTTGCTACGAAGTATATTCCAACTGAAGACGAGAAAATCCAGTTATTCATGGAGGGACTAGGACACGAAATCCATGATTTCGTTGTCAACCGGGATGTTCTGTCATTCGATAAAGCTGTTGAGTATGCTCGAAGGAGTGAGCATGACTTAGAAATACGTGGTGCCACTCTTACTATTCCAAAGCATCCATGTACTGAAAGAACTACTCCTGCTTCCACTATTCCACCAGCTCAATCTATTCGAACTGATCCTAGCAAGCAAGCACAATCTCAGAGTGCTTTTCGTGGCCGTGGTAGGTCACAATCTTTTTCTATTCAATCACCATCATGTCGTGTTTGTGGAAGGAATCATCCGGGTCAATGCAAAATAGACAAGGAATCCATTGTCTGTTATGGGTGTGGAGAAACAGGTCATATCAAGCCAGCTTGCCCAAGGAAGGATGTGACTTGTTATGCATGTGGTATTACTGGCCACAAGAAGCGTTTTTGCCCTACTCTTACCAGCCAAGTGACGGGAAGTCAAGCTTCTGTTCAACAACCAGCGAGAAGCCAAGTCCCTATCCAACAACCGAAAAATACTCCAGCTAAAAAGGAGGAGGTGCCAAAAGCTAAGGGTCGTGCATTCCAGATTACCGCAGAGGAAGCACGTGAGGACCCAAATGTCGTGACGGGTACAATTCTTGTCAACTCTAGACCTGCTCACATCTTATTTGATTCTGGTGTTTCAGATTCTTTTGTATCTTATGAATTTGCGCATTCTTTTCAAAGTATTTGTTATGCACTCGCACAACCATTTCACGTAGATACTGCAGGAAGTATATTATTACTTGTTGATAAAATCTATAGGGATTGTGTCATAGAAATTGAAGGCTATAATTTTCTTGCTAACCTAATCCCTATCTCCTTGCCCAATTTCGATATTATTCTCGGCATGGATTGGTTGTCAAAGAACCATGCAGAACTCTTGTGTTACGAAAAGATGGTACGCATTCCTATTGAAGGGGAAGATCCTATTCATGTCTATGGTGAACAAAGAATCTTTAAAATAATCTCTTTCCTCAGAGCTCGTAAATTCATATTGAAAGGTTGTCCTATCTATCTAGCCTATACAGTTGACATCTCAAGAAAAGAGAATAAAACTGTAAATGTATTCCCATTGTTAACGAATATCCCAATGTTTTCCCTAATGATCTGCGTGGACTTCCTCCGGACAGACAAGTAGAATTCTGAATTGACCTTGTGCCCGGTGCTGCTCCGATCGCAAAGACTCCTTATCGTCTTGCACCAGCCGAGATGAAAGAAATGATGATCCAACTGCAGGAATTACTTGACAAAGGCTTTATTCGACCGAGTACCTCTCCCTGGGGTGCTCCAGTATTGTTTGTCAAGAAGAAGGACGGATCGATGCGAATGTGCATTGATTATTGTGAACTAAATAAGGTGACTATCAAGAACAAGTACCCACTACCTCGCATCGATGATTTATTCGATCAACTTCAGGGTGTTAGCTATTTATCAAAAATTGATTTGAGATCTGGCTATCATCAGTTGAAAGTACCAGAGCAAGATGTACCGAAAACTCCTTTGCGTACTCGTTATGGGCATTTCGAATTCCTTGTCATGCCATTCGGTTTGACAAATGCCCCTGCTGTATTCATGGATATGATGAATTGAGTGTGCCGCCCAATGCTCGATAAGTCTGTCATCGTATTCATTGGCGATATTCTAATCTATTCCAAATCTGAAGCCGATCATGCCATTCATATTCGTGAAATCTTAGAACTTCTTCGAAAAGAGAAACTTTATGCTAAATTCTCGAAATGTGAATTTTGGCTCCGCCAAGTTCAATTTCCCGTCCATATTATTTCTAGTAACGGTGTATATGTAGATCCCATCAAAATCGAAGCCATTCAAAATTAGGAAGTGCCTCGTCATGCTTCCGTAATTCGAAGTTTCTTAGGTCTCGCGGGATATTACCGGAGATTCATTAAAGACTTTTCTCGTATAGACGTACCCCTCACAAGCCTTACACGGAAGGAAATGAAGTTCTAATGGGGTGAAGATCAAGAAAAAGATTTCTCAACTCTAAAAGACCTTTTAACTCATGCTCCCATCTTATCACTCCCAGAAGGTGATGATAATTTCTCCGTATATAGCGATGCTTCAAGATTGGGACTCGGTTATATGTTGATGCAGCGTGGTAAAGTGATAGCCTATGCCTCAAGACAACTGAAAGATTATGAAAAGAATTATCCCACCCATGATCTTGAACTCGCTGCAGTAGTATTTTCCCTAAAACTTTGGAGACATTACCTTTTTGGTACGAAATGCCAATTATTTACCGACCACAAGAGTCTCAAGTATATATTCTGTCAGCAAACTCTGAATATGAGACAACAACGAGCCATGGAGCTGATCAAGGACTATGATTGTGAAATCCTATACCATCCTGGAAAGGCTAATGTGGTTGCAGATGCACTTAGCAGGAAAGTTTATCGTAATAGTATGTGTTATACTATTATTCACACTACGGTGAAGTTCATCATTCTTGATGAACTAGAGAAGTGGAAAGTTGAAGCCTTAAAGCCAGAAAATGTAAAGAAGGAAGGAATGGTACATTATGTCGATGTTTTACTTGATGATTGGTGGATTAAGACAGAAGATTTTAGATGAAGCTCATAAGTCTAAGCTATCAATACATCCTGGCACAAGTAAAATGCACTATGATGTAAGAGTTGATTATTGGTGGCTTGGATTAAAGAGAAACATTGGAAGATATGTACAGGAATGCTTAGTATGCTTACAAGTCAAAACAGAACACCAAAAGCCTTATGGAACTCCAGAAAGCCTTAGTGTTCCTGTATGGAAGTGGGAAGAGCTGTCCATGGATTTTATTACCAAATTGCCAAAGACTGCTAGCCAGAATGATAGCCTTTGGGTAATCATCGACCGTTTGACTAAGAGTGCACATTTTCTCGCCATGCGTGAAAAGGCTCCAATGGAGAAATATGCGCAAGTATACTTGGATGAAATTGTTGCAAGACATGGTGTGCCACTAAAGATTATTTCCGATCGCGATACTCGCTTCACTTCTTACTTTTGGGCGAGTATGCAACGCGAATTGGGATCTCGAGTTGCTCTCGGTACCACTTATCATCCTCAGACAGATGGTCAGACAGAGAGAACAATCCATACAGTAGAATATATGCTTCGTGCATGTGTTTTGGAGTTCGGTGGTAACTGGGATAAATACCTACCGCTTGTCGAATTTTCGTATAATAACAGTTACCACACTTCAATCAAAATGCCACCATAAGAAGCATTAAATGGTTGCAAATTCCATACGCCATTATGTTGGCGTGATGTAGGACAGAAGATCCTTTGTGACAACCGTCAAATTCTAGTCAACTCAAAGTCAAATAAAGTCAATAGGTCAAACCGTTCAACACAGCTAACCCTTGCGTTTTAGGGATTATGTTATGTATTTACTACACAACTCCATATTCTAATGAGAGATGATAATCAAAAAGTGCGAACATCTAGATCTCCTTAACCTAAAAATGTGGTACGTGGCGAGCCAAACCGATAAAACAATGTTACATACTCATCGGGAGTGTGTAAGATCCTTAAACAAGGCTTAACATGGTTTACAAACCTTGCATTGCGAAGCCAGACACTCACAAATGCCACACATGAAACCTCTCTCAATCTTTTTCACTATATCTCTTCTTATCAAGAATCTCTCCCAAATCTCTCTAAGAATGTCACATCTCTCAAAAATCTCTCTAAGAATGACAAATCTCTCCCAAATATCTCTTTGTATGAGAAATCTCTCCAAGTATGTGAAATCTCTCCCAAATATCTCTTTGTACGAGAAATCTCTCCAAGTATGTGAAATCTCTCTCAAATATCTCTCTGTATGAGAAATCTCTCCAAGAATGTCAAATCTCTCCCAAATCTCTCTCAAAAGTTTCCGTAACTTTTTGGAGTCATTCGGGTCATTCCGACCCTTAACCAGGTCAAAAACGGCTTAAAATAGGGTAAAAACGAGTTAAATAGGCTTAAGGACCCGAAACCTACTTTAAAGGGGCGAAGCCTCTTAGGACCCGAAGGTCCCTATAGGAACCGAACCTCGCCCAGGAGGAACCGAACCCGACCCAGGAGGAACCGAACCCGAGCCCTCCCTTCGCTTCCTCACCTCCCTTCGTTTTCGGCTACAGTCCTCAGCAAGGACCGAACCTCGGCCTAGGGACCGAACCTCGGCCTAGGACCGAGAGGTCTCGCTGGGAATGCTTTTCTTCCCGGTTTTCGCGTAGTTTTGCGTTTAAGGCCCGTTTTTAATTATTTTAACGCGGGATTTTCACCCAAAATTATATTTTAACATAATGAACCCTAAATATTCACAATTTAATCATATTTTCATGAAAATCTATATTTAAATAATAGAAGTTAGTGGGTAAAGTACAAAGAGGTGGAGTGTTGACTTTGCTTTATCTTATGACACAAGCAACCACTCCCACACCCACTCTATGACCAGCCACACCTCCCTACCTTACCTAGGTCACTTCAATGTCCCTTACACTCAATTACCATCCATTCCCACGTTTTTAGAGCTGGAACAAAACATCCTCTCTCCTCACTTCTCTCATTTGCTCTCATTTCACCAAGAATCAAACACCACTTCTCTCTCAAACTTATCCTATCCATTTCAAGTCTCCAAGGCTGAATATCAAGTGTTCTTCCACTCTTGGTAAGTTTAATTCATCCTCCTTGTGATTATTACTCTTCATTCTACTCAAATCATTGATTGCTTACACAAACTCCATAACTGTGATGTTAGATTCTCGAAAATCTTCAAGGCACCTCCAAGTGTTCTTGAGTTAAACACTTCCATTCTTCTACAATCATCTACTGAAATCACATAAGGTGAGTTCATAACCCTACATTTTAATGTTTTCTCAAGTTTTTAAGGGGGGAATACAAGTTAAAACACCAAGAACATAACTAAATTTTTCTAACAGCCTTCATCAGAAAAGTTCAACTTCATTCACGGAACGTTTTGGACAACTTAAGCATTTTATTTTTCAAAACTGTTTTAGTTGCAAGTAGTTCCACTTCTTAGATTTAAAATGACTACTTGCACATCTCCACACGATTTTTCTACAATTTATGATGATTTTTACAAAACAGCCTGTCTTTTCAAGCACAAATCCGGACCAGTCTGTGAATATGAGCATTTTAAGACAAGTTAAAGGCTTCCAAAAATCATGATAAAAGTTATGAGTAAAGTAGACTCATTTTAGGAACTCTAAGAATTTACGGATCTAGTTTTTGACTTCGTATGATTTTTCTATGATTTTTCTAACACAGTGCAGAAAGGTTAAGAATTAGTTAACAACTTCTAACTATCAAAACACTTTGTAACATGTTGAGCAAAGTGTTAAATCTTTGATAACTTCATATATTACATGTATTTCTTGTTATGATATATTTATATAATAGGAAATTACTTACTGAATTTATAAGAATCCTCCATCATAATTATTAGTACAAAACAAAGCAAGTTAAACATAGCTATATTGTACTATACATTTGACTTACAAAGAATGGGATTCTTAAACACCACAAAGAAACATACTAAACTATAATAGGTATAGTTAGGGTACATATACATTTCAAACATTTTAATAAACTATAATAGGTATAGTTTATGATCATTTACATAACACACTCGTACAAAAAGAAAGGGTACAAATACAAAGTGTCGGGTTTATATACAAAAGGGGGTACAACTACAAAGTACCGGGTTTTTATACAAAAAGGGGTACAAATACAAAGTGTCGGGTTTATATACAAAAAGGGGTACAAATACAAAGTGCCGGGTTTATATACATAAAGGGGTACAAATACAAAGTGCCAGTTTTTATACAAAAAGGGGTACAAATACAAAGTGTTGGGTTTATACACAAAAAGGGGTACAAATACAAAGTACCGGGTTTTTATACAAAAAGGGGTACAAATACAAAGTGTTGGGTCTTTATAAAAAAAGGGGGTACCGATACAATGTACCAGGTTCACTTAAGATAGTTATTATGATATTAAAACTATATTTCATCTAGAATTGTTACACTTCAACTATAATCGTTGAGCGTATATGTTTGAGTCATATAAGAATTTACTCTCGATTGGCTTAGAATTAGTGGGGCCCGCCTCATCTCCTGTTTCTCGTTGGGTTGTGGACCTAGGGCAGACCCACTATATTCAACGTTTAATCTAATTTAAACCTTATATAACTTATATACGCTGGACGATTATAGAGGAACTCTACGGGTCATTCTAGGGTTCATTAGTGCATCATATAGGAAGATTTCTATTCACACTTAACTAAGAAAATATTGGATTTTCTGGAAATCAAACTATATCGATTTTACAAGGAAAACGGTTTCTACTTCAAAAAAAACTCTTATGAACTCACCAACTTAATTGCTGACACTTTTCAAAACTACTTGTATTCTCAGGAAATCAGTGAAACAGGAAAAACTTCAGCGCCTTGAGGATTGGATGTTAAACCGTCAACAATTTACTTTTGTCATCATAATGTAATTGATTTTGAAACATGTAAACATATACTTTGGTGTAACTTTTTCAATTATATTTATGATGGTTGTATTTACTTTGAGCACTATTATACACGTTATTTTGATACTGTACATAAAGTCCTCCACCCCCGGACGTTTCCGCCATCCTTGGTTTGGGGGTGTGACAGATTGGTATCAGAGCATTGTTTATAATGAGCTAAGTATATCGAACCACATAAGATATACAAACTATAAATGCATTGGGACTAGGGTCTCTGATTTAAAGTTGTTCAAAACAACTATACCTTTAGAAATAAATAGCTTTTTGTTAAAAGTATACATGCATGCATACATACTAAGGTCAGCATCATTTTAGGTGAAAACAAAAGTAATGATTGTTGGATATCACAGGTAAGCTTGGGGATGTATGGTCAGTCTTGGGAGTGGCATAGCCTGATCAACTATGCTGGTCCAAGGAGTGATTAGCATATGCCCAAGAATGGTTGTGATGTGGCAACAAGTCTAAAAACTTACCAACACTACCACAATGAAATACCATAGGGGTATTTTGGCATTATTATAATTACTTATCTGATAACTAAATAGATTTTTATCAATAAGTCAATAATTGCTTAGTGGATACATTAAAATTATATGTATCCAGGATGTCATAGACTTAGAATCTATGGATCTTTGCTTTACTTCCTGTTCTCGTTGGATTGGGGATTTAGAGTTAGGGTCGCTTATTCGAAGGTCTATCCCGTCCCAAATACATATGACTAGTATGCACTAAACGATGTGTTGAAGTACCTGATAAAGATTATCATATAATTATCTAATTAGTACGTCTACTTAGTTATTTCTTATATCCCCATTTCTCGCATGGATATCATGGCTGGATTTCCTTCCCCACGATGACCCGTACTACCCTAACCACGACGATACTCAATGACTCGGAGAGGAGCCAGAGAATGATCACCCAACCCATGTGGATGGTCACCAAGCTGAAGGCTTTGCTGATGGTTCTGACCCTGAACCTGAAGTGGAGAACCTAACCCCGATGACTCTGGTTCCAAATCCTAACCCTCATCCGGCCTTTCAAAGACCCGACGTCTCCTTGGGTAGAGTGCTTGAAAACCTGGAGCGATGAGCAAGACCAACCCATGACGTTTAATAGAGACCGAAGCTTCTACAACATAAACGAAGGAAGCTCAGCAGATAGAATTTTTCCAATCCTGGTCCGTAGAGTTGCCCGAAATGAGATTCAGGGCAGAACAACTCTCCATAGTATTGCAGAGGTTAATGCAAATGAAAGAATACATACAATCCGCACCAATCGCCTTGAGCACACTCGTGAATAGTCTGAGAGAGACCATGAAACCTTGTTGCGAGCACAGGCTGAAACACAAACCGAAGTCATAGAACTCCGAGTACGCTAGAGGGTGTACGAAAGACCCATGCTTGATATGGAGCGGCAACTAGCTGAACTGAGGGTTCACCAGAGGGAATAACGCCGCCAGTAGTATATGCCTTACTTTCTTTCCCTATTAACAAGGAAATTTTTTTTCCTATCTATGTCCTATGTGGCATTCTCTATGAAACCATCTTGTATTGTAAGTACTTTGGTTAGGCCTTTAGACGGCCAAAACTCGCCTGCTCCGGATGTGATGTAAGACCCTCTACAAAGTCAATTTTTCCCAAGCCTGTTACGTCTTAAACATCAATGACGTTGTCATTCAGATAAATTCTGTGACACTCTTTGTTCGAATACTTCCTTATGAGTCTATCTGAAACCCACTTTAGTTAAGTTGTTTGACTAGAGTAATTTAGCTCCGGGATCGTTCCTAATTTCTTTCCAAGGTTGGATCATGTTATTCACCAACCAATGGAACCCGATTTTGAAACGAAGAATGTCATAAGATCATTCTCCAAACTTACTCCTACTCTGATATAAGACTGCATCATAGGGATGTAGGTCAAACCTTCGAGAACATACTTCAATTGGTCATAATAAGGACCTAGCCTGGGTCAAGTATAAGGCTTTACTTGGATACAAAACCTACTAAACTCATGAAGTTCATTCATATGGACTTCCTTTATGAATTACAAATAAGGCATTCTTAAATCGGAGAATAATGCAGAAAAATCTAATTCTATAACAGTTGACTTGTCTTTGCTAGTAGAAATTTACCATCTGATCATTTTTTTTGCAAACTCATGACAGAACAATGCCACCAAGGAAAAGACCCAGACCTTATGGCAGCACAGCGCCGCCACCTCCTCAGTTTGATCCCGCCATGTTCCAAGCTGCAGTAACAGTAGCCGTGGTAGCTGCAATGTCACAAATTGGTACAAATAGCACTGGTGGTGCTGGGTCTGGAGCTACAAACTCTAACCACGGGAATAGTACATGATGCACAAAGGAATGCACTTACAAGGACTTCACAAATGGCAAACCCGATTCTTTCGATAGAAGTGGGGGCGTCCTCGCACTAATTCAATGGTTCGAGAGAACTAAAGCAATCTTTGAGATTTTTGCTTGCCCCGAAGCGAGCAAAGTCAAGTACGCGGCGTTCACCTTCATCGGAAGAGCTCTCACTTGGTGGAACAGCAGAGTTAAGTCGCTTACGCTTACAGTGGCTAACTCGTTAAGTTAGGAGGACTTAAAGAAGATGATACTGAAAGAATATTGCTCGAGAGGCGAACTGCAAAAGCTGGAGCAAGAACTATGGAATCTCATAATGGCAGGCTCCGACCTTACAACTTACACCAACCAATTTTGTGATCTAGCACTCCTTTGTCCCGCTATGGTCACCCCGGAAGACAAACAGTTGGAGCGATACCTCTGGGGATTGTCCCCCGAAATTCAAGATAGCGTGCTGGCCTCAAGACCAACTACCTTCGACAGTGCCAAGGAGTTCGCACAACAACTCATCGACCATCATGCCAACCATGACACTATGACAACCACCCTTACCCAAGCAAGAGGAGGGAACAACGAAAGAAGGTTTTGGGACAACAAGAAGGACCAATCAGCCCAGAGCCTCGCAATGAAGCAACAGATCTTTGCTGTTCATGCTGCCACAACCCTCACCACGCCAACTCCCATGAATCCCTACGCCGGAACCCTTCCGAAATGCAACAAGTGTAACTTCCATCACACTGGGGCTTGCCGGAAGATGCATTGCAAAAACTGCGACAGAGAGGGGCACACTGTTCATTTCTGTAAGGCACCAGCACGACTCATCAACCAGGTCCCTGGCTTTGGAGTAAGCCCAGCCTGTTACAAGTGTGGAGAAACGGGACACTTTAAAAGGGACTTCCCAAGAAGAAGAGATGCCAGTCTGGTGGAAGAGTGTTTGCGATCACCCAAGGAGAGACCACCCCGGAACTGCCCGCAAATATCAGTACGTGTTTCTAACTTCGACGTTTAAATTCTAAATTTCTGTATATGTTAAATCTAGCATCGATTAAAGCATGCATAGTAGTAATGCCAAGGATTAGACTGAGAGCGTAAACAATAAGAAATTCCAAGACCATCATGTGACATCGGGCAAGTTATTCCTCACCATAATCAATTTCTTGTACTGCGAAAAGTTTCCCCCATCTTTCCTCCGAATTCTTGGATCCGCATTCCAAGTGCAAATTTCGGGACGAAATTCCCTCTAACGGGGGGATGATGTGACAACCGTCAAATTCTGGTCAATTCAAAGTCAAATAAAGTCAACAGGTCAAACCGGTCAACTCAGCTAACCCTTGCGTTTTAGGGCTTACATTATGTATTTACTAAACAACTCCCTATTCTAATGAAAGATCATAAATCAAAAAGTGCGAACATCTTGATCTCCTTAACCTAAAACTGTGGTACGTGGCGAGCCAAACCGATAAAACAATGTTGCATACTCATCGGGAGTGTGTAAGATCCTTAAACAAGGCTTAACAGGGTTTACAAACCTTGCATTGCGAAGCCGGACACTCACAAATGCCACACATGAAACCTCTCTCAATCGTTTTCACTCTATCTCTTCTTATCAAGAATCTCTCCCAAATCTCTCTAAGACTGTCAAATCTCTCCCAAATATCTCTAAGAATGAAAAATCTCTCCCAAATATCTCTTTGTATGAGAAATCTCTCCAAGTATGTGAAATCTCTCCCAAATATCTCTTTGTATGAGAAATCTCTCCAAGTATGTGAAATCTGTCTCAAATATCTCTCTGTATGAGAAATCTCTCCAAGAATGTCAAATCTCTCCTCACTTCTCTCATTTGCTCTCATTTCACCAAGAATCAAACACCACTTCTCTCTCAAACTTATCCTATCCATTTCAAGTCTCCAAGGCTGAATATCAAGTGTTCTTCCACTCTTGGTAAGTTTAATTCATTCTCCTTGTGATTATTACTCTTCATTCTACTCAAATCATTGATTGCTTACACAAACTCCATAACTGTGATGTTAGATTCTCGAAAATCTTCAAGGCACCTCCAAGTGTTCTTGACTTAAACACTTCCATTCTTTTACAATCATCTACTGAAATCACATAAGCTGAGTTCATACCCCTACATTTTAATGTTTTCTCAAGTTTTTAAGGGGGGGATACAAGTTAAAACACCAAGAACATAACTAAATTTTTCTAACAGCCTTCATCAAAAGAGTTCAACTTCATTCACGGAATGTTTTGGACAACTTAAGAATTTTATTTTTCAAAACTGTTTTAGGTGCAAGTAGTTCCACTTCTTAGATTTAAAATGACTACTTGCACATCTCCACACAATTTTTCTACAATTTATGATGATTTTTACAAAACAGCATGTCTTTTCAAGCACAAATCCGGACCAGTCTGTGAATATGAGCATTTTAAGACAAGTTAAAGGCTTCCAAAAATCATGATAAATGTTGTGAGTAAATTAGACTCATTTTAGGAACTCTAAGAATTTACGGATCTAGTTTTCGACTTCGTATGATTTTTCTATGATTTTTCTAACACAATGCAGAAAGGTTAAGAATTAGTTAACAGCTTCTAACTATCAAAACACTTTGTAACATGTTGAGCAAAGTGTTAAATCTTTGATAACTTCATATATTACATGTATTTCTTGTTATGATATATTTATATAATAGGAAATTACTTACTAAATTTATAAGAATCCTCCATCATAATCATTAGTACAAAACAAAGCAAGTTAAACATAGCTATATTGTACTATACATTTGACTTACAAAGAATGGGATTCTTAAACACCACAAAGAAACATACTAAACTATAATAGGTATAGTTAGGGTACATATACATTTCAAACATTTTAATAAACTATAATAGGTATAGTTTATGATCATTTACATAACACACTCGTACAAAACGAAAGGGTACAAATACAAAGTGTCGGGTTTATATACAAAAGGGGGTACAACTACAAAGTACCAGGTTTTTATACAAAAAGGGGTACAAATACAAAGTGTCGGGTTTATATACAAAAAGGGGTACAAATACAAAGTGCCGGGTTTATATACATAAAGGGGTACAAATACAAAGTGCCAGTTTTTATACAAAAAGGGGTACAAATACAAAGTGTTGGGTTTATACACAAAAAGGGGTACAAATACAAAGTACCGGGTTTTTATACAAAAAGGGGTACAAATACAAAGTGTTGGGTCTTTATAAAAAAAGGGGGTACCGATACAAAGTACCAGGTTCACTTAAGATAGTTATTATGATATTAAAACTATATTTCATCTAGAATTGTTACACTTCAACTATAATCGCTGAGCGTATATGTTTGAGTCATATAAGAATTTACTCTCGATTGGCTTAGAATTAGTGGGGCCCGCCTCATCTCCTGTTTCTCGTTGGGTTGTGGACCTAGGGCAGACCCACTATATTCAACGTTTAATCTAATTTAAACCTTATATAACTTATATACGCTGGATGATTATAGAGGAACTCTACGGGTCATTCTAGGGTTCATTAGTGCATCATATAGGAAGATTTCTATTCACACTTAACTAAGAAAATATTGGATTTTCTGGAAATCAAACTATATCGATTTTACAAGGAAAACGGTTTCTACTTCAAAAAAAAACTCTTATGAACTCACCAACTTAATTGCTGACACTTTTCAAAACTACTTGTATTCTCAGGAAATCAGTGAAACAGGAAAAACTTCAGCGCCTTGAGGATGGGATGTTAAACCGTCAACAATTTACTTTTGTCATCATAATGTAATTGATTTTGAAACATGTAAACATATACTTTGGTGTAACTTTTTCAATTATATTTATGATGGTTGTATTTACTTTGAGCACTATTATACACGTTATTTTGATACTGTACATAAAGTCCTCCACCCCCGGACGTTTCCGCCATCCTTGGTTTGGGGGTGTGACATCCTTGGAGGCCCTGAAATGATTCAAGACACTACCGACAAGATTCAAATCGTACGAGAAAGAATGAAAGCGGCCTAGGATCGACAGAAGTCCTATACGGAAAAGAGAAGATGACCTATAGAATTTCAAGTGGATGATTTCGTGATGCTGAAGGTATCCCCATGGAAAGGCCTTATGCGATTTGGGAAGAAAGGAAAGTTGAATCCTAGATTTGTTGGTCCTTTCAAAATCATCCAGAGAATTGGAAAGCAAGCTTACCGCTTAGAATTGCCTGAAGATTTGGCGGGTATTCATGATGTGTTTCATGTAAGTTATCTGCGCAAATGCTTGAGCATCTACGATGAGACAGTTCCATTATCCGAATTGAAATTGGATAATAAGTTAAGATATGTAGAAGAGTTTGATGAAATCGTGAATGAAAGAACAACTAAGCTACGCAATAAAGAAGTAGAATTGGTGCTTGTCAAGTGGAAACACCATCGTGGCCCAAACTATACTTGGGAGAATAAGAATGAGATAAAAGCAAAATATCCCCATTTATTTTAATCAATGTAATTTCGGGGACGAAATCCTAAAAAGGAGGAGGTATTTGTAACATACACTTTTAAAATCGTGTTTTGTAATGAATAAAATTGTGAAATATTGTGTCAAATTGAGTGTTGAGTTCTAACAGATGGTTTTTACTAGAAATGAAGTAAAACTATGCTTAGAATCACTCAGAAAATATTGGAAGTCTTATGAGATTCCAATTAAAAGCCAAATAGTGAAATTTAGCGAAAATATAAAATTTTAAATAAGTAAAATTTTATTATTTGATGTTGTATAGAATCTCGTTAGAAACTTGTATACGAAAACCTCATCAAAATTCGAGTTATAACGAAGAAGTTATGACCAACCGAAGATCCGCGACAAAATCGGCACGGCACCGAATGACGTAAAAAGTGAGTTTTTGATAAACTACTTTTTAGCCTTAGTAATCTAAATTAAAGTCGTAGTATTCGTTAAACCGAGAAATTCGATAAAAAGAACGCCAAAATCTGACTTCGTATGAGGAAGTTATGATTTTTCGAAGTTTCAACTTAGCAGTAGACATCTAAAAACTCGAATTTTAGATCGAGCGATATTTTACCGATACATCCTAAACGAGAATCGAAGGTCTCGTCATATGTAGTACAACGATAAAAGTCTGACGAAAACGGATGTCGGATGAAGAAGTTATGAATTTTTAACGGATTTTCCTGTCCCGGTCTGTTAAAAATAATAATATTAAAATTAAATTGAAATGTAGCCGACGAAGTCTAAACCAAAGTTGTAGAGCGTAATTCTAGCTACGCGTGCATATAAAGAACGTCAAAAACGGAGCTCGTATGCGAAAGTTATGGATTTTAGAAGTTCGGGGGACGAAAATCGAAAATTTTCACATGAATAGTAACCAGCCACGTCACCTCGAACAAAGCAGGTGCATCACCGGAGACGTGGCCCAGACCGAACAGCCTCGCTGCTTGCTTCTAGAGTCCAAATCGTGCCGCTCAGTGATTCGACCGAAATGCGAGCCTATCGGCTTCCGATGCACTTCGCTGCGGTGTCACAGTCTCGCCCCTCCACGTCCCTCGCCTTCGCTCCTCCTGCCGCGCGTCCAAACTTCGCTGGAGCCACGTCCGAGCCACCAAGTAGCTTCGTCACTCCCTCTGGACCGAGCTTCGCAGCCTGCGACGTGGACGCCTCCCAGCCCCAGATTCTGAACCTTCGCCCCTACAAATAAGAGGGTGCGAACCCTCCCGGCTAAAATGAGAAAATTTCCATTTTTCACCCCTAAATCCATATATTCATTATTTTGACTTTTCCCGAAGCCCCGGTACCATTTTTAAAGCCCGAAACACGTCCCGAGACCCCCGGGAAGCCCGAAAATTTTATCTTTTCGGTTTTGAAGCCTTAGCTTCGCAAAGCCCGGTTTTCAATCAAGCTCCCAGTTTTCAACTTAGAAAGGCATATTTAAAGCCGAAGTGTTGTCCAAATTACTATTTTAACCCCCGGTTAACTTAAGGTGAGTTCAATATATAGGAACAGTTGTATGTTATGTGTTATATGTGCTATGTGCTTTTCAGTATTATCATTTTGAGTTTTTTTCTCATGTTATTCGCTATGCTTATAGCAATTATAATACCTTTGACCATGTGATCAGTGAAAGGACTTAGATTCACATTGGTACTGGTACGTAGCCTCTGGCCGTGTAGAGCGTGTCTCCGTAAGAGAATGACTTCTATTCTATGACATTGGCAAATGGTTAGATAGGACTATAAGCCTGAAATCTAACAAGATGTTAATCAGAAATTGCATGTTTCTATGCCAATTGGGCCAAAGCTTTATTGATGTATATCAAAAATTGAAAAGAATATTTTTGAATAATGTCTTTGATTGATATGAACACTTGTCACATGATCTCACATACATCTTGTTGTTCCTCTTTGCTTTGCCACATTGAAGTATATATATATGGCATAACATTATATTGTATCTATTTTTGAACTCACTAAGCGTCACCGCTTACCCTATCAATGTTTAACAATTGCAAGCGATAAATAACTAGTATGTTTACATACTATTGAAAGATGTAGAATAGTTTGTAATAGTACTTTTGTACTACTTTTTATGTTTGTATAAATTACAATATCCTGGGTAGTTATGTAATATATATAACACTTTGTAATAGAAGGTTTGTATCCAATAGTTTTTAAATCCTTTATATCAATGTAAAATATTGCTTTTATGAATATGAAAATAGCATGTTTTGGAGTAATCATAATGTGAAATATGAAAGTTTGGATCTTTCAAAAATACGAAATTTGGGGTCTTTCATTCTCCCTACGAGAGATTCTTGTTATAATTACAGGACTTTTGTTGCGTTACTTTGGAAGTAATGTGATGTGAATGTCTCACAAATTTATTCATTAACAGATTTACATAGTATAATATTGAAACCCCTTTTTATAGAAATGTACTCTTTCTTAATGTATATGTAACATAAACTATACCTATTATAGTTTATCAAAATGTTTGTAATGTGTAGTATTCATTTTCTGTGTAAGTAGAATATATAGTAAAACATAACTATGTTTACTATGCCTCATCATGCATTAATTGTAATAATAAAGAGTTCTTACAACTTAGAGAACATTTTTCTATAATGTAATTATATCTCAATAGAAAACACATGAAAAATATGAAGACATCAAATATTTACACTTTGCTCAACATGTTACAAAGTGTTAATAAAGTTGTAATTTGTAAATTTGTTTTTACCATTTCTACACTGATTCTAGCAAAATCACAGAAAAATCATACGCGATCGAAAACTAGATCCGTCAACTCTGAGAGTTTGGAAAATATGTTTAGTTTGTTCAACAATTTTATTATGATTTTTAGAATCCCCTAACTTGTTTGAAAATGTTCGTATTCACAGACAAGTCCGAATTCGTAGCTATAGTGATAGGCAGTTTTGTAAAAATCACCATAAATTGTAGAAAATCATCTGGATATGTGCAAGTAGTAATTTTAAAGGTATAAATCTGAAATATTTTCACCTAATACATTTTTTAAAACTAAAAAGTTTAAGATGCTCAAAACATTTCGTGAATTTACATTAACTTTTCTGTTGAAAGCTGATGTTTGAGTTTAGTTATGTTGTTGGTGTTTTAACTTGTATTCTCCCCTATAACTTGTAGAAAACATGAAAATGTTGGGGTATGAACTCACCTTGAGTGATTTCAGTAGACGGATGATAAAGAAAAGGAGTTTCCAAGTCAAGAACAATACCTGTATAGTACGAAAAGCACTATCTATACAGACCACAAAGCCTTCAACATATATTCAATCAGAAGGAGCTCAATATGAGACAACGATGGTGGGTTGAGCTACTCAATGACTACGAATGTGAAATTTGTTATCATCCCGGTAAAGCCAATGTAGTAGCTGACGCCCTAAGTCAGAATGAATACTCTAGTCTTAGAGTCAAATCGTTGACAATGACTATCCATTCACACTTTTCCACACAAATTAAGGAGGCTCAGCTTGAAGATTTGAAACCTGAGAATGTTGCGGATGAATCCCTAAGAGGGATGGATAAAAACTTGGAAGTCAAGGGTGACGGAGCCTTATATCTCATGGACCGAATCTGGACACCGAAACACGGTGGGTTCAGAGACTTGGTCATGACTGAAGCACACAACACTCGATATTTCGTCCACCCAGGTTCAGATAAGATGTATCTGGATCTTAAAAAGTTATATTGGTGGCCTAACATGAAATCAGAGATTGCTACCTTCGTGATTAAATGTCTTACTTGCTCCAAGGTCAAGGTCGAATACCAGAAACTCTCAACTTTACTACAGTAACTAGAGATACCGGAATGGAAGTGGGAGCGGATCACTATGGACTTCATAACAAAGTTGCCCAAGACAACAGGTGGCCTAGATACCATTTGGGTGATTCTGGACAGACTAACCAAGTCCACACACTTCCTGCCCATCAAAGAAACTAACATAATGGAGAAACTAACCCGAACATACATTAGGGAAATCGTACAACTGCATGGTGTTCATATATCCATTATCTTCTATATAGATAGTAGATTCACTTCAAGGTTCTGGCAGTCGCTACAAAGTTCCCTAAGAATGAGGCTGGACATGATGTCACACCCCCAAACCTGAACGGCGGAAACGTTCGGGGGCGGATGACTTCATGTGGTAGCGTAACAAGTGAATACATAGTAAAGAAAGCAATACAACCATCATATATATATAATTGAAAGTTTACATTTGTCAAAAGTTACATGTTTAAAACCAATTACAAATATGATGTCAAAATATGAGATTAAACTGGCGCCGCAGCATCTCTTCATCAAAAGCATAATGATACCTGTAGTTACTGAATTCCTGGGACATACAAATAATTTTGAAAGAGTAGATCAGCATTTAAGCTGGTGAGTTTCATAAGTATTTAATGACAATGTTTGTATGAAACGAAATATCTTGTCCTTGTATGTTTGTGTTTAGAAAATCCTGTATTTTCTACTAGTATAAAAGTAGTCTTCCTTCCAGACCAAAGTTTGTTTCCAAAATGTATGTAAGTGCAAAAGTAACCAATATGTTTGAAAACCTCGTAAATCAATGTATTTTTAATAACTCATGTGAGCTTTATAACCATAATATTGTCTCGGAATGCCTATACACAACGTTCTTCAGGCGTTGGAATGTTATGACGTTGGTCACCCCAAACGGTGGACTGTAGCTAACAGTCAGGGCACGGGTTGTCAAGCCCTTATAGATCTATACACAAACACCATGCTCCCCCTCCAAGGGATTCTGGTATATAATACAGGACATGAAATGTGTACTCAAACGTACGTGAAGTAAATGTCTCACAGAACCGTAGTATAAAAACAGATTTACGTGTTAAAATGTTCGTTTGTTATTGTACATGAAAGTTATTTCTTGAAAATCGTGTTTCTAGTATGTAAAAGTTAGCAATATCCTCATAAAACTATACCTATTATAGTTTTCTAAAAGTGTGCCTCGTTTGTTTTAGAATATCTAGACAAAAGAATCACTTGTTATGAAAGCATAGATTTTTGTAGAGTCTAAGATAGACACATATACATTAAATCTAGGAAAAATGTTTAGTTTACACATGCATTACAACAATTTATAGTTTCAAAGATAGAATGCTATTGTGATATATTTTTTTTATACGGGAGTTCCCTATAAAGTTTATAAAGTTTATAAATCACATATGATTCTACTTAATAAAAGTGTATAATAATCTTTATATATAACACCCGATAGTAGTTGTGTGTTTTACTTGTATTCCCCCCCTTAGAAAGCATATAAAAGCGTTTAGAATATTTAAAAGGATTAATTAAGGGGTATGAACTCACTTGAAAGTTTGAAGATAGCGAAATGGAAAACCGGGAAGAGTTTCGTCTCGGGAAACGGATTTTTCTCGGGATTCTCGGGAATCTCGGGAGTAAAATCGACCTTCGGGACTTGCACAAAATGACCAGGGCTTCGGGGTAGTGCGGGCACGGAAAACAAGGTAAAACGCAAGAAAAGTGAGAGAGAATGAGCAATTTTTCCGGGAACCCTCGCATCCTATTTATAGGAGGCTAGAACCGCCTCGGTACGCGGGGCGTACGCGTACGTCACGCATGACCGAGTCCTCCACTGCCTCGCACTTCGGATGCGATGGGCTAGCTTCGCATAGACCGGGACGTGGACGATCCGAGGTCGTGGCCTTGAGTATGCAGGGTGTACGAGGGTACGCGGCGTGTACTTCAGCCCTATTTGCTGACTCCTTCGAATAATACCAAGAATTTATAATTAAATTTATATATAATTTATTTAATAATCTTCAAAAAATCATATCTTCTTCATACGAACTCCGTTTTCGATGTTCTTTACATCCCCGAGAAGGTGAGACTAAGATCTACAACTTTCATTTAGATTCTGTCGGCAAATTCCAAAATTATTTTTATTATTTATTTATTAAAATGACGTGATTAAGGAATTTCTTTAAAAATTCATAACTTCTTTATCTGACGTCGGTTTTTGCCAGACTTTTTTACCGCTGAAAAAAACATTGTCGAGATCTTCGATTGTCATTTAGGTCATTCCGCCAAAAGTCGCTCGATCTCCGATTCGAGTTTTCAGTTGTCTGTTGCTAAGCCGAAATTTGGAAAAATCTTAATTTCAATATACGAAGTCGGGTTTGGGCATTCTTTTCTCTTACAATCCCGGTTTAATGATATAAAACATAGTATGTAATTAAATAGAAACTTTTTGGACATTTTATTATCAACGTTAATTTTTATTAACTCAAAAATGGTTACAATACTTGACCTATTAGGCCATTACAAAGAGTTGAAATATCGGGTTGTCACATCATCCCCCCGTTAGAGGGAATTTCGTCCCGAAATTTAAAATAGTAAGGACACAAGTGAACATGAAAGAGATGAGGGAACTTTTGTTTCATCTGATCTGCACGTTCCCATGTGAATTCAGGTCCCCGCTTAGCGTTCCAGCGAACCTTCACGATGGGTATGCGACTTTGTTTTGTTTGTTTGACCTCTCGGTCCATGCTTTCTACTGGTTCTTCCACAAAGTTGAGGCTCTCGTTGATCTCAATTTCGTTGAGTGGAATAACAAGAGTCTCATCGGACAGACACTTTCTCAAGTTTGAGACGTGGAAGGTTGGATGTATGTTACTAAGTTCACGCGGTAGGTTAAGCTTGTAAGCCACAGGGCCGATTCTGGCAAGAATCTCGAAAGGCCCTATGTATCTTGGATTTAGTTTCCCCCGCTTTCCAAAGCGTATTAAACCTTTCCATGGTGAGACATTTAACAAAACGTGGTCTCCTACCTGGAATTCCAAAGGATTCCTCCTTTGGTCAGCGTAGCTTTTCTATCGGTCTCTAGAGGCTTTCAATCGTTCATGAATCTGAACGATCTTCTCTGTTGTTTCTTGTATGATTTTCGGACCGGTTAGAGTGCTTTCAAGAACTCTTCCTTTAGCTAACTGGGTATCGCCAACTTCAGTCCAGCACAGAGGGGATCTGCACTTTCAACCATAGAGGGCTTCGAACGGAGCAGCCTTTATGCTTGTATGATAACTATTGTTGTATGAAAATTCGACAAGGGGTAAATGGATATCCCATGCCTTTCCAAAGTCCATCACACAGGCTCTTAGCATATCTTCTAAAGTCTGTATCATTCTCTCACTCTGCCCGTCTGTTTGTGGGTGGTAGGCTGTACTCATATCTAGCTTAGTCCCCAGGGAACCTTGTAGTGACTGCCAGAATCTTGAAGTGAATCTACTATCTCGGTCGGAGATAATGGATATCGGAACACCATGCAGTCGCACTACTTCCCTTATGTAAGTTCTTGTAAGCTTTTCCATTTTGTCAGTCTCCTTGATGGGTAGGAAATGCGCGGATTTGGTCAACCTGTCGATGATGACCCATATGGTATCGAGTCCACCCATCGTCTTGGGTAACTTGGTTATGAAGTCCATAGTAATCCGTTCCCATTTCCATTCTGGTATATCTGGTTGTTGTAGTAATCCTGACGGTTTCTGATACTCGACCTTAACCTTAGCGTAAGTAAGGCATTTACTTACGAAGGTAGCAATTTCCGCTTTCATGTTAGGCCACCAGTACAAGTTCTTAAGATCCATATACATCTTATCTGAACCTGGGTGAACGGAATACCTCGTGTTGTGTGCTTCAGTCATTACTACGTCTCTGAACCCGCAATGTTTCGGTGTCCAAATTCGGTTCATAAGATAATATGCTCCGCCACCCTTGACTTCTAGATTCTTTTCCATTCCCCGCAGGGATTCACCCGCCACATTTTCAGGTCGCAAAGCTTCCATTTGTGCCTCTTTAATTTGTGTGGATAAGTGGGAATGGATAGTCATAGTTAGAGATCTGACCCTCCGACCACTGTATTCCTTTCGACTAAGGGCGTCCGCTATCACGTTGGCCTTGCCAGGATGATAACGAATTTCGCATTCGTAGTCATTTAGTAACTCAACCCATCGTCGTTGTCGCATGTTGAGTTCCTTCTGATCGAAAATGTGTTGAAGGCTCTTGTGATCAGTGAAAATAGTACTCTTTGTTCCGTATAAGTAGTGTATCCAGATCTTCTGAGCAAATACTACTACTACTAACTCAAGATCGTGTGTCGTATAGTTCACTTCGTGCGTCTTAAGCTGTCGGGAGGCATAAGCAATAACTTTCCCTCTTTGCATAGGAACACAACCAAGTCCTTGGTTTGATGCATCGCAATACACTACGAAATCTTCTATCCCTTCGGGGAGGGATAGTATCGGTGCGGTGCACAAGGCCTGTTTTAGGGTTTGGAAAGCCTTCTCTTGTTTCACTTCCTAGTCAAAGGCCACGCCTTTCTGGGTTAATGTAGTAAGAGGTTTCGCAATGCTATAGAAGTTCTTTATGAATCTGCGATAGTAGCCAGCGAGACCTAGAAATTGACGAATTTCTGTAGGTGTCTTTGGTGCCGACCAGTTCTCGATGGCCTTGATTTTGGAGGGGTCCACGTGTATCCCTTTCTCACTAACCACGTTGCCCAAAAATTCGACTCTTCGAATCCAAAATTCGCATTTAGAGAACTTCACATAGAGTTTCTCCGATCACAGTGTTTCTAAGACTTTTCGTAGGTGTTGACTATGCTCTTCCTTACTTCGGGAGTTGATAAGTATATCATCGATAAAGACGATGACGAACTGATCTATGTAGGGACGGTATACCCTATTCATTAGGTCCATAAATACTGATGGTGCGTTGGTTAATCCAAATGCCATTACTACAAATTCGTAGTGTCCATAACGAGTTCGGAAAGCTGTCTTGGGAATATCCCCCTCAAGTACCCGTAATTGGTGATATCCGGATCGTAGATCTATCTTCGAGAAGTAGTTTGCTCCTTGAAGTTGATCAAACAAATCGTCAATGTGGGGTAGGGGATAATGGTTCTTGACAGTAAGTTTGTTCAGCTCTCTGTAGTCGATGCACATACGGAACGATCCGTCCTTCTTCTTTACGAACAAGACCGGTGCTCCCCAAGGTGAGAAACTTGATCTTATGAAAAAATTTTGCAGGAGTTCATTCTGTTGACTGGAAAGTTCTTGCATCTCTGCTGGTGCTAGACGATAAGGCGATTTCGCTACTGGGGTAGCCCCTGGAGCTAAGTCGATTCTGAATTCCACTTGGCGTTGTGGTGGTAATCCTGGTAATTCTTCTGGAAAGATATCGGGAAAGTCGCGTAGTTCTGGAATGTTCTTGATGTCCTTCAGTTCCTGGCTTGTATCGACGATGTGCGCTAGGAATGCTCGACAATCCTTCCGTAAACACTTTCGAGCCTGGATGCACGAAATGATACGAAGGTTCGTACTTGATTTGTCACCGTAAATCACTAATGTTTCATTGTTAGGGAGATTAAGACGAACTGCTTTTTCAAAACACATGATGTCGGCGCGAAGAAGACTTAACCAATCCATGCCGACTATGACATCGAAACTCTTAATAGGAACCGGCACGAGATTGATTGGGAAAGAATGACCGTCTAAAGTCAATGTACAGTCCTTGTATATGTAGTTAGTGTTTTCGGGTTTTCTGTTGGCCATCTCTACAGTGAATGATTTTTCTAGTTTGCTAGGTTTAGGTTTAAGTAAGTGAATAAAGTTTTGACTCACGAAGCTTCTCTCCGCTCCACTATCAAATAATATGCATGCATATGAATTATCAAGGAGGAACGTACCAGCAACTACAGTTAGGTCAGCTATAGCTTCATCGTGGCCTATAGTCAAAACTCGTCCCACACTGCTGGTACCTGCTGCCTTAGGGCAGTTCCTCCTGTAGTGGCCCACCTCGCCACAACCGTAGCAAGTCTGGCCTATACCTACACTGCGGACTTGAGTGATCGGCCTTGCGGGCTCCTTGCAGAAACGGGTTGTTTGTCCCTTTCTGTTGCAAATGGCACATTGCATTTCCCGACAAGGTCCATGGTGGTGGTAAGTGCATTTGGTGCACTTTGGACGGTTACCTTCATAAGGCTTTTTTGGGTAGGTATTTGTAGGAGCTGTAGTAGGTACCGTGGCAGCATTCACCGAAACCAGTTGTTTCTTTGCGGATTCTTGGGAAGATCCACCCTTCCCTTTATTCCATACTCTCTTCCTGTTGTTGTTTTTGTTGTTATTGTTGTTGTTGTTTCCTCTCTGTGGTTCTGGTGCAGAAACGGTTGAGTTCCGATGGCCTCCGTAGTCAATCAGAGATTGTGCCAGTTCCTTAGCACTTTCAAAGGTGTTAGGTTTGGAAGCTAACACGCATCACCATATTTAGGTTGTCAATCCCCATATGTACCTCTCTATTTTCTTGCTCTCAGGAGCAATCATATCTTGGCAAAGGATTGCCAACTCGCAGAAACTGTTGGTATATGTTACTATGTCGGTACCAACCATTCCGAGAGTCCAGAGTTCATGTTCGAGCCTTTGAATCTCTCCCCTTGGGTAGTATTCTCTCATCATCATGGCTTTGAGGCTCTCCCAGCTTATGGAGTTTGCCACAACTAGAGTAAGTACTTTAACGTAGCCGTTCCACCAAGTCAAAGCTCTATCAATAAGTTTGAAGGTTGCAAATTTGACCTTGCTGTGCTCGGGGCAGGAGTAGCTTTCAAAGACTGATTCTGTGCTTTCAATCCACTATCTCAGAGCCATCACGCCACCAGTTCCATAAAACATACGGGGTTTGGCATTAGTAAAGTCCTTATAAGTGCATTCTCGGGGTTGCCCATGACTCTAGCCATGGTTGGATAGGTGTGTGCCAGTTCTCGAGTCATTAGTACTCGAGTTATTTAGCTGTTAAACGGCAGCTGCTACCGCTGCGGTGACTGCTGCTTGGAACATGACAGCATCAAATTGAGGAGGTGAAGGTGGTGGTGGTATCGGTGTTTCATTGATAGGGTTACGTCTGGTATTCCTGCGTGGCGGCATCTTTAACTATACGTTTAAAAGAATATGATATGGATAAGAATAAGTAACAAATGAATGTGTCTCATGAACCAAATTGCCATGGTTCAACAACAGATGATAGCATAGAAAAATGAAAGTTATTTGTAAGACTGAAAGTATGAAACAAGTATTTGGTTTCTCGATGACTTTTCAAGGTTTGAACGAAATACTCAACGTAGTAATAATAGTGTCACTTATATTAATATAAAATTTGATACAGCGATCATGAAAATTTGACCCTTATAAGGGTCTCCGATTACAAAGTTCGAGAAATTTAAAGACTTTTAGCCGAGGTCCTAAGTTATAGCAAAATTTGAGGTTTTCACAAGTACTACTTGCGACGTGTGTTGCGCTTGGAGCTCGATTATGCATCTGATTGCTTCGACTCCATAAGCGCCTATCAAGGGCCGCTTGTTGTTCCCCCAATTCTGCGAAGGCTGCATTCGCTTGTGCTTGGAATGCTTCGGTGCGAACGTGGATGTCGTTCTGCAACATCTCTAGGCGGTTGATATCGGCCGTGTGGATTTGTACTTCCACATTAACCTCTCGGATTCGGTTTGCTTGAACCCCCGATTGGTAGGACTGGTTGGTGAGTTTGCCCACCATGACCGGGAGTGCCCGATCGGCTGAAACTCCACCTTGGACATCGTAGAAATCTCGGCACATGCCGTAAGGAGAGCGTATACTTTGTTGTTGGCTCCAGTGGACGAGGTGACTTCCCCAAACGGGAGTCGGTCCTTGAAAGATCCTCCTAATGGGTGGAGGGTTGACTATTTCCGGTTCTGAGTCTGTCCCGAAGTCGTCAATCCATCCTCCATTGACTTGTTGTGGGTAGTAGGGGTCTCCTTGCGGGTGAAATCCAGCTATTTGACTATACGATAATAGGGTTATAAGATTTGAATAAAACTTGAGACATGTAATACTAATTTATCTAGTGTATGCACCAAATACTCCTATAGTATTTAAATTCTTGTGTTTGATCTTTGTGATGTTTTTCGTAAGTTTTCACTTGTTGCTCACTACGAGCGTTCCTCGATATACATTGGTCCGATTTCGGGCAAATATAGTTGACCACGCTATATTTGTCCCAAATCTGATTACATATATCGAGTCTTAATCGTAGTGTCCAACTTTTCTAAATACTTGTTGTATAGTTAATAAACATGAAAATAATGTGTTGTATGCATGTATTTGTACTTGAATGAACTAACATTTTTAAGTTAAACGAAACGCGGCTTAGGCGTAATTAAAATCGTTTTGTCAGAGAGTATTAGTCCCATAAGCATTTATAGTTTGTATATCTTATGTGGTTCGATATACTTAGTTCACTATAAACATTGCTCTGATACCAATCTGTCACACCCCCAAACCTGAACGGCGGAAACGTTCGGGGGCGGATGACTTCATGTGGTAGCGTAACAAGTGAATACATAGTAAAGAAAGCAATACAACCATCATATATATATATATATATATATATATATATATATATATATATATATATATATAATTGAAAGTTTACATTTGTCAAAAGTTACATGTTTAAAACCAATTACAAATATGATGTCAAAATATGAGATTAAACTGGCACCGCAGCATCTCTTCATCAAAAGCATAATGATACATGTAGTTACTGAATTTCTGGGACATACAAGTAATTTTGAAAGAGTAGATCAGCATTTAAGCTGGTGAGTTTCATAAGTATTTAATGACAATGTTTGTATGAAACGAAATATCTTGTCCTTGTATGTTTGTGTTTAGAAAATCCTGTATTTTCTACTAGTATAAAAGTAGTCTTCCTTCCAGACCAAAGTTTGTTTCCAAAATGTATGTAAGTGTAAAAGTAACCAATATGTTTGAAAACCTCGTAAATCAATGTATTTTTAATACCTGCTGTGAGCTTTATAACCATACTATTGACTCGGAATGCCTATACACAACGTTCTTCAGGCGTTGGAATGTTATGACGTTTGTCACCCCAAACGGTGGACTGTAGCTAACAGTCAGGGCGCGGGTTGTCAAGCCCGTATAGATCTATACAAAAACACCATGCTCCCCCTCCAAGGGATTCTGGTATATAATACAGGACTTGAAATGTCTACTCGAACGTACGTGAAGTAAATGTCTCATAGAACCATAGTATAAAAACAGATTTATGTGTTAAAATGTTCGTTTGTTATTGTACATGAAAGTGATTTCTTGAAAATTGTGTTTCTAGTATGTAAATGTTAGCAATATCCTCATAAAACTATACCTATTATAGTTTTCTAAAAGTGCGCCTCGTTTGTTTTAGAATATCTAGAAAAAAGAATTACTTGTTATGAAAGCATAGATTTTTGTAAACTCTAAGATAGACACATATACATAAATCTAGGAAAAATGTTTAGTTTGTACATGCATTACAACAATTTATAGTTTCAAAGATAGAATGCTATTGTAATATATTTTGTATACGGGAGTTCCCTATAAAGTTTATAAATCACATATGATTCTACTTAATAAAAGTGTATAATAATCTTTATATATAACACCCGATAGTAGTCGTCTGTTTTACTTGTATTCCCCTCCTTAGAAAGGATATAAAAGCATTTAGAATATTTAAAAGGGTTAATTAAGGGTATGAACTTACTTGAAAGTTTGAAGATAGCGAGATGGAAAACCGGGAAGAGTTTCGTCTCGGGAAACGGATTTTTCTCGGGATTCTCGGGAATCTCGAGAGTAAAATCGACCTTCGGGACTTGCACAAAATGACCAGGGCTTCGGGGTAGTGCGGGCACGGAAAACAAGGTAAAACGCAAGAAAAGTGAGAGAGAATGAGCAATTTTTCCGGGAACCCTCGCATCCTATTTATAGGAGGCTAGAACCGCCTCGGTACGCGGGGCGTACGCGTACGTCACGCATGACCGAGTCCTCGACTGCCTCGCACTTCGGATGGGATGGGCTAGCTTCGCATAGACCGGGACGTGGACGATCCGAGGCCGTGGCCTTGAATATGCGGGGCGTACGAGGTTACGCGGCGCGTAATTCGGCCCTATCTGCTGACTCCTTCGGATAATACCAAGAATTTATAATTAAATTTATATATAATTTATTTAATAATCTTCAAAAAATCATATCTTCTTCATACAAACTCCGTTTTCGACGTTCTTTACATCCCCGAGAAGGTGAGACTAAGATCTACAACTTTCGTTTAGATTCCGTCGGTAAATTCCAAAATTATTTTTATTATTTATTTATTAAAATGACGTGATTAAGGAATTTCTTTAAAAATTCATAACTTCTTTATCTGACGTCGGTTTTTGCCAGACTTTTTACCGCTGAAAAACCATTGTCGAGATCTTCGATTCTTGTTTAGGTCATTCCGGCCAAAATTCGCTCGATCTCCGATTCGAGTTTTCAGTTGTCTGTTGCTAAGCCGAAATTTGGAAAAATCTTAATTTCAATATACGAAGCCGGGTTTGGGCATTCTTTTTACTTACAATCCCGGTTTAATGATATAAAACATACTATGTAGTTAAATACAAACTTTTTGGACATTTTATTATCAACGTTAATTTTTATTAACTCAAAAATGGTTACAATACTTGACCTATTAGGCCATTACAAAGAGTTGAAATATCGGGTTGTCACATCATCCCCCCGTTAGAGGGAATTTCGTCCCAAAATTTAAAGTAGTAAGGACACTAGTGAACATGAAAGAGATGAGGGTACTTTTGTTTCATCTGATCTTCATGTTCCCATGTGAATTCAGGTCCCCGCTTAGCGTTCCAGCGAACCTTCACGATGGGTATGCGACTTTGTTTTGTTTGTTTGACCTCTCGGTCCATGATTTCTATTGGTTCTTCCACAAAGTTGAGGCTCTCGTTGATCTCGATTTCGTCGAGTGGAATAACAAGAGTCTCATCGGACAGACACTTTTTCAAGTTTTAGACGTGGAAGGTTGGATGTATGTTACTAACTTCACGAGGTAGGTTAAGCTTGTAAGCCACAGGGCCGATTCTGGAAAGAATCTCGAAAGGCCCTATGTATCTTGGATTTAGTTTCCCCCGCTTTCCAAAGCGTATTAAACCCTTCCATGGTGATACCTTTAATAAAATGTGGTCTCCTACCTTGAAGTCCAAAGGTTTCCTCCTTTGCTCAGCGTAGCTTTTCTGTCGGTCTCTAGAGGCTTTCAATCGTTCACGAATCTGAACGATCTTCTCTATTGTTTCTCGTATGATTTCCGGACCGGTTAGAGTGCTTTCAGGAACTCTTCCTTTAGCTAACTGGGTATCGCCAACTTCAGTCCAACACAGAGGGGATCTGCACTTTCGACCATAGAGGGCTTCGAACGGAGCAGCCTTTATGCTTGTATGATAACTATTGTTGTATGAAAATTCGACAAGGGGTAAATGGATATCCCATGCCTTTCCAAAGTCAATCACACAGGCTCTCAGCATATCTTCTAAAGTCTGTATCGTTCTCTCACTATGCCCGTCTGTTTGTGGGTGGTAGGTTGTACTCATGTTTAGCTTAGTCCCCAGGGAACCTTGTAGTGACTGCCAGAATCTTGAAGTGAATCTACTATCTCGGTCGGAGATAATGGATATCGGAACACCATGCAGTCGCACTACTTCCCTTAAGTAAGTTCTTGTAAGCTTTTCCATTTTGTCAGTCTCCTTGATGGGTAGGAAATGCGCGGATTTGGTGAACCTGTCGACGATGACCCATATGGTATCAAGTCCACCCGTCGTCTTGGGTAACTTGGTTATGAAGTCCATAGTAATCCGTTCCCATTTCCATTCTGGTATATCTGGTTGTTGTAGTAATCTTGACGGTTTCTGATACTCGACCTTAACCTTAGCACAAGTAAGGCATTTACATACGAAGGTAGCAATTTCTGCTTTCATGTTAGGCCACCAGTACAAGTTCTTAAGATCCAGATACATCTTATCTGAACCCGGGTGAACGGAATACCTCGTGTTGTGTGCTTCAATCATTACTACGTCTCTGAACCCGCCATGTTTCAGCATCCAGATTCGGTTCATAAGATAATATTCTCCGCCACCCTTGACTTCTAGATTCTTTTCCATTCCCCGCAGGGATTCACCCGCCACATTTTTAGGTCGCAAAGCTTCCATTTGTGCCTCTTTAATTTGTGTGGATAAGTGGGAATGGATAGTCATAGTCAGAGATCTGACCCTCCGACCAGTGTATTCCTTTCGACTGAGGGCGTCAGCTATCACGTTAGCCTTACCAGGATGATAACGAATTTCGCATTCGTAGTCATTTAGTAACTCAACTCATCGTCGTTGTCGCATGTTGAGTTCCTTTTGATCGAAAATGTGTTGAAGGCTCTTGTGATCAATGAAAATAGTACTCTTTGTTCCGTATAAGTAGTGTCTCCAGATCTTCTGAGCAAATACCACTGCTCCTAACTCAAGATCGTGCGTCGTATAGTTCACTTCGTGCGTCTTCAGCTGTCGGGAGGCATAAGCAATAACTTTCCCTCTTTGCATAAGAACACAACCAAGTCCTTGGTTTGATGCATCGCAAGACACTACGAAAAATTCTATCCCTTTAGGGAGGGATAGTATCGGTGCGGTGCACAAGGCCTGTTTCAGTGTTTGGAACGCCTTCTCTTGTTTCACTTCCCAGTCAAAGGCCACGCCTTTCTGGGTTAATGTAGTAAGAGGTTTCGCAATGCTAGAGAAGTTCTTTATGAATCTGTGATAGTAGCCAGCGAGACCTAGAAATTGACAAATTTCTATAGGTGTCTTTGGTGCCGACCAGTTCTCGATGGCCTTGATTTTGGAGGGGTCCACGTGTATCCCTTTCTCGCTAACCACGTGGCCCAAAAATTCGACTCTTCGAATTCAAAATTCGCATTTAGAGAACTTCGCATAGAGGTTCTCCGATCGCAGTGTTTCTTAGACTTTTCGTAGGTGTTGACTATGCTCTTCCTTACTTCGGGAGTAGATAGGTATATCATCGATAAAGACGATGACGAACTGATCTAAGTAGGGACGACATACCCTATTCATTAGGTCCATAAATACTGCTGGTGCGTTGGTTAATCCAAATGGCATTACTAGAAATTCGTAGTGTCCATAACGAGTTCGGAAAGCTGTCGTGGGAATATCCCCCTCAAGTACCCGTAATTGGTGATATCCGGATCGTAGATCTATCTTCGAGAAGTAGTTTGCTCCTTGGAGTTGATCGAATAGGTCGTCAATACGGGGTAGAGGGTAACGGTTCTTGACAGTAAGTTTGTTCAGCTCTCTGTAGTCGATGCACATACGGAACGATCTGTCCTTCTTCTTTACGAACAAGACCGGTGCTCCCCAAGGTGAGAAACTTGGTCTTATGAATCCTTTTTGCAGGAGTTCATTAAGTTGACTGGAAAGTTCTTGCATCTCTGCTGGTGCTAGACGATAAGGTGATTTCGCTACTGAGGTAGCCCCTGGAGCTAAGTCGATTCTGAATTCGACTTGGCGTTGTGGTGGTAAGCCTGGTAGTTCTTCTGGAAAGATATCGGGAAAGTCGCGTAGTTCTGGAATGTTCTTGATGTCCTTCAGTTCCTGGCTTGTATCGACGATGTGCACTAGGAATGCTCGACAATCCTTCCGTAAACACTTTCGAGCCTGGATGCACGAAATGATGCGAAGGTTCGTACTTGATTTGTCGCCGTAAATCACTAATGTTTCATTGTTAGGGAGATTAAGACGAACTGCTTTTTCAAAACACATGATGTCGGCGCGAAGAAGACTTAACCAATCCATGCCGACTATGACATCGAAACTCTTAATAGAAACCGGCATGAGATTGATTGGGAAAGAATGACCGTCTAAAGTTAATGTACAGTCCTTGTATATGTAGTTAGTGTTTTCGGTTTTTCCGTTGGCCATCTCTACAGTGAATGATTTTTCTAGTTTGATAGGTTTAGGTTTAGGTAAGTGAATAAAGTTTTGACTCACGAAGCTTCTCTCCGCTCCACTATCGAATAATATGCATGCATATGAATTATCGAGGAGGAACGTACCAGCAACTACAGTTAGGTCAGCTATAGCTTCATCGTGGCCTATAGTCAAAACTCGTCCCACACCGCTGGTGCCTGCTGCCTTAGGGCAGTTCCTCCTATAGTGGCCCACCTCGCCACAACCGTAGCAAGTCTGGCCTATACCTGCACTTGGGACTTGAGTGATCGGCCTTGCGGGCTCCTTGCAGAAACGGGTTGTGTGTCCCCTTCTGTTGCAGATGGCGCACTACATTTCCCGACAAGGTCCATGGTGGTGGTAAGTGCATTTGGTGCACTTTGGACGGTTACCTTCATAAGGCTTTGTTGGGTAGGTATTTGTAGGAGCTGTATTCGGTACCGTGGCAGCATTCACCGAAACCAGTTGTTTCTTTGCGGATTCTTGGGAAGACCCACCCTTCCCTTTATTCCATACTCTCTTCCTGTTGTTGTTGTTGTTGTTGTTGTTGTTTCCTCTCTGTGGATCTGGTGCAGAAACGGTTGAGTTTCGATGGCCTCCGTAGTCAATCAGAGATTGTGCCAGTTCCTTAGCACTTTCAAAGGTGTCATGTTTGGAAGCTAACACGCTTGACCGTATTTGGGTCGTCAGTCCCCATATGTACCTCTCTATTTTCTTGCTCTCAGGAGCAATCATATCTTGGCAAAGGATTGCCAACTCGCAGAAACTGTTGGTATATGTTACTATGTCGGTACCAACCATTCCGAGAGTCCAGAGTTCATGTTCGAGCCTTTGAATCTCTCCCCTTGGGTAGTATTCTCTCATCATCATGGCTTTGAGGCTCTCCCAGCTTATGGAGTTTGCCACAATTAGAGTAAGTACTTTAACATGGCCGTTCCACCAAGTTAAAGCTCTATCAATGAGTGTGAAGGTTGCAAATTTGACCTTGCTGTGCTCGGGGCAGGAGCAGATTTCAAAGACTGATTCTGTGCTTTCAATCCACTATCTCAGAGCCATCACGCCACCAGTTACATAAAACATACGGGGTTTGGCATTAGTAAAGTCCTTATAAGTGCATTCTCGGGGTTGCCCATGACTCTCGCCATGGTTGGATAGGTGTGTGCTAGTTCTTGAGTCATTAGTACTTGAGTTAT
Source organism: Lactuca saligna (assembly GCF_052625555.1). NCBI lineage: Eukaryota > Viridiplantae > Streptophyta > Magnoliopsida > Asterales > Asteraceae > Lactuca > Lactuca saligna. Next base: position 80,559,366 of record NC_136418.1, read on the forward strand.
TTAGCTGTAACACGGCAGCTGCTACCACTGCGGTGACTGCTGCTTGGAACATGACAGCATCAAATTGAGGAGGTGAAAGTGGTGGTGGTATCGGTGTTTCATTGATAGGGTTACGTCTGGTATTCCTGCGTGGCGGCATCTTTAACTATACGTTTAAAAGAATATGATATGGATAAGAATAAGTGACAAATGAATGTGACTCATGAACCAAATTGCCATGGTTCAACAACAGATGATAGCATAGAAAAATGAAAGTTATTTGTAAGATTGAAAGTATGAAACAAGTATTTGGTTTCTCGAAGACTTTTCAAGGTTTGAATGAAATACTCAACGTAGTAATAATAGTGTCACTTATATTAATATAAAAGTTGATACAACGATCATGAAAATTTGGCCCTTATAAGGGTCTCCGATTACAAAGTTCGAGAAATTTAAAAACTTTTAGCCGAGGTCCTAAGTTATAGCAAAATTTGAGGTTTTCACAAGTACTACTTGCAACGTGTGATGCGCTTGGAACTCGATTCTGCATCTGATTGCTTCGACTCCATAAGAAGCCTATCAAGGGCGGCTTGTTGTTCCCTCAATTCTGCGAAGGCTGCATTCGCTTGTGCTTGGAATGCTTCGGCGCGAACGTGGATGTCGTTCTGCAACATCTCTAGGCGGTTGATATCGGCCGTGTGGATTTGTACTTCCACGTTAACCTCTCGGATTCGGTTTGCTTGAACCCCCGATTGGTAGGACTGGTTGGCGAGTTTGCCCACCATGACCGGGAGTGCCCGATCGGCTGAACCTCCACCTCGGACATCGTAGGAATCTCGGCACATGCCGTAAGGAGAGCGTATACTTTGTTGTTGGCTCCAGTGGACGAGGTGACTTCCCCAGACGGGAGTCGGTCCTTGAAAGATCCTCCTAATGGGTGGAGGGTAGACTATTTCCGGTTCTGAGTCTGTCCCGGAGTCGTCAATCCATCCTCCGTTGCCTTGTTGTGGGTAGTAGGGGTCTCCTTGCGGGTGAAATCCAGCCATTTGACTATACGATAATAGGGTTATAAGATTTGAATAAAACTTGAGACATGTAATACTAATTTATCTAGTGTATGCACCAAATACTCCTATAGTATTTAAATTCTTGTGTTTGATCTTTGTGATGTTTTTCGTAAGTTTTCACTTGTTGCTCACTACGAGCGTTCCTCGTTATACATTGGTCCGATTTCGGGCAAATATAGTTGACCACGCTATATTTGTCCCAAATCTGATTACATATATCGAGTCTTAATCGTAGTGTCCAACTTGTCTAAATACTTGTTGTATAGTTAATAAACATGAAAATAATGAGTTGTATGCATGTATTTGTACTTGAATGAACTAACATTTTTAAGTTAAACGAAACGCGGCTTAGGCGTAATTAAAATCGTTTTGTCAGAGAGTATTAGTCTCTTAAGCATTTATAGTTTGTATATCTTATGTGGTTCGATATACTTAGTTCACTATAAACATTGCTCTGATACCAATCTGTCACACCCCCAAACCTGAACGGCGGAAACGTTCGGGGGCGGATGACTTCATGTGGTAGCATAACAAGTGAATACATAGTAAAGAAACCAATACAACCATCATATATATATAATTGAAAGTTTAAATTTGTCAAAAGTTACATGTTTAAAACCAATTACAAATATGATGTCAAAATATGATATTAAACTGGCGCCGCAACATCTCTTCATCAAAAGCATAATGATACTTGTACTTACTGAATTCCTGGGACATACAAGTAATTTTGAAAGAGTAGATCAGCATTTAAGCTGGTGAGTTTCATAAGTATTTAATGACAATGTTTGTATGAAACGAAATATCTTGTCCTTGTTTGTTTGTGTTTAGAAAATCCTGTATTTTCTACTAGTATAAAAGTAGTCTTCCTTCCAGACCAAAGTTTGTTTCCAAAATGTATGTAAGTGTAAAAGTAACCAATATGTTTGAAAACCTCGTAAATCAATGTATTTTTAATACCTCATATGAGCTTTATAACCATACTATTGACTCGGAATGCCTATACACAACGTTCTTCAGGCGTTGGAATGTTATGACGTTTGTCACTCCAAACGGTGGACTGTAGCTAACAGTCAGGGTGCGGGTTGTCAAGCCCGTATAGATCTATACACAAACACCATGCTCCCCCTCCAAGGGATTCTGGTATATAATACAGGACTTGAAATGTGTACTCAAACGTACGTGAAGTAAATGTCTCACAGAACCGTAGTATAAAAACAGATTTACGTGTTAAAATGTTCGTTTGTTATTGTACATGAAAGTGATTTCTTGAAAATCGTGTTTCTAGTATGTAAAAGTTAGCAATATCCTCATAAAACTATACCTATTATAGTTTTCTAAAAGTGTGCCTCGTTTGTTTTAGAATATCTAGAAAAAGAATCACTTGTTATGAAAGCATAGATTTTTGTAGAGTCTAAGATAGACACATATACATTAAATCTAGGAAAAATGTTTAGTTTATACATGCATTACAACAATTTATAGTTTCAAAGATAGAATGCTATTGTAATATATATTTTGTATACGGGAGTTCCCTATAAAGTTTATAAATCACATATGATTCTACTTAATAAAAGTGTATAATAATCTTTATATATAACACCCGATAGTAGTCGTGTGTTTTACTTGTATTCCCCCCCTTAGAAAGCATATAAATGCATTTAGAATATTTAAAAGGGTTAATTAAGGGGTATGAATTCACTTGAAAGTTTGAAGATAGCGAGATGGAAAACCGGGAAGCGTTTCGTCTCGGGAAACGGATTTTTCTCAGGATTCTCGGGAATCTCGGGAGTAAAATCGACCTTCGGGACTTGCACAAAATGACCAGGGCTTCGGGGTAGTGCGGGCACGGAAAACGAGGTAAAATGCAAGAAAAGTGAGAGAGAATGAGCAATTTTCCGGGAACCCTCGCATCCTATTTATAGGAGACTGGAACCGCCTCGGTACGCGGGGCGTACGCATACGTCACGCATGACCGAGTCCTCGACTGCCTCGCACTTCGGATGGGATGGGCTAGCTTCGCATAGACCGGGACGTAGACGATCCGAGGCCGTGGCCTTGAGTACGCGGCGCGTACTTCGGCCCTGTCTGCTGACTCCTTCGGTTAATACCAAGAATTTATAATTAAATTTATATATAATTTATTTAATAATCTTCAAAAAATCATATCTTCTTCATATGAACTCCGTTTTCGACGTTCTTTACATCCCCGAGAAGGTGAGACTAAGATCTACAACTTTCATTTAGATTCCATCAGCAAATTCTGAAATTATTTTTATTATTTATTTATTAAAATGACGTGATTAAGGAACTTCTTTAAAAATTCATAACTTCTTTATCTGACGTCGGTTTTTCCCAGACTTTTTACCGCTGAAAAACCATTGTCGAGATCTTCGATTCTCGTTTAGGTCATTCCAGCCAAAAGTCGCTCGATCTCCGATTCGAGTTTTCAGTTGTCTGTTGCTAAGCCGAAATTTGGAAAAATCTTAATTTCAATATACGAAGCCGGGTTTGGGCATTCTTTTTACTTACGATCCCGGTTTAATGGTATAAAACATAGTATGTAGTTAAATAGAAACTTTTTGGACATTTTATTATCAACGTTAATTTTTATTAACTCAAAAATGGTTACAATACTTGACCTATTAGGCCATTACAAAGAGTTGAAATATCGGGTTGTCACACATGAGTACAGCCTATCATCCACAGCCCGATGGACAAAGCGAGAGAACTATCCAAACCTTGGAAGATATGTTGCGAGCCTGTGTGATCGACTTTGGGAAGGCATGGGATACTCATTTACCCCTTGTCGAGTTTTCCTACAACAATAGTTATCACATGAGCATAAAGGCTGCTCCATTCGAAGCCCTCTATGGCTGAAAGTGGAAATCCCCTTTGTGCTAGGTCTAGGTGGGTGACCCACAGTTAGCTATACGACGGATTCCCGACGGCATTCTCACAGGTCTGGAGATCATTTGGGAAACGATAGAAAAGATCGTTCAGATTCGTGAACGATTGAAAGCCTCTAGAGACAGACAGAAAAGCTATGCAGACAAGCGAAGGAAAACTTTGGAATTCCAGGTGGGAGACCGCATCCTTTTGAAAGTCTCACCCTGGAAGGGCTTGATACGCTTCGGTAAGCGTGGAAATCTAAATCCAAGATACGTAGGTCCTTTCGAGATTCCCGCTAGAATCGGTCATGTAGCATACAAACTCAACCTACCCTACGAACTTAGTAACGTACATTCTACTTTCCACATCTCGAACTTGAAAAAGTGCCTATCCGACGACACTCTTGTAATCCCACTCGGCGAGATCGAGATCAAAGAGAGCATCAACTTTGTGGAAGAACCGATAGAGATCATGGACCGTGAGGTCAAGCAAATGAATCAAATTCGTATCCCGATAGTGAAGGTTCACTGGAATACCAAGCGAGAACCTGAATTCACTTAGGAGCGTGAGGATCAAATGAAATTGAAATATCCTCAACTTTTCGCTTAGTTATTTGTAACTACTTAATTGATTAAACTCTAATTTCGGGACGAAATTCCCACTAACGGGGGGATGATGTGACAACCCGAAATTTCTATTTTGTAGAACTATTCAGATCAGCTAAAGTCAGACTTGTTTCTGCTAACTTTTAGCACTTTTTAAATTCTATTTGATCATTCTAAGCCTAGTACCCTCCATAAGGAATGTTAAGAATTATATTCTAGAGTTCAGTACACTGCATCAAAGCCGGAAAACTCCAAGTATTGGAGTTTGAGGCAGTAAACTCATGGATGGCCGTGAACTCCCAATATATATATATATATGATTCTTAGCCATTTTTCCAACACTTTTACCATTTCCAAGCAAAGAAATTGGTTTTGCTCTCAACTATCATCAAGGATCTTCACGTTTCTTCCAAAAATGTAATTGTTTTATCCCTTGATTTGGTACTACATCTTCTTAACTAACATCGCCCATTGACTTCATCCATAAATTCATCTATTGGGTTAGATCTTCAAAAACACCAAGAACACACACTAGTGTTTTGATCCAAAATCAACCTTTTTAGCTTCTATATCGTAAGTATTACTTTCCTATACTTGTTATCTAATTGAAACACCTGATTAGGGCCTTTAAATCGTCCATTTCCCAAGAATAAGAGGTGTTTACGGCCAAGAGCATCTCCCTTGGCCGTAAACCCTAGTTAGAGGTGCAATTGAGCCTTAAACTCTTCCTAAGGCTTGGACTTGAGTCTAGAACCCTTCTTGACTGTTTGTAAGACCTTAAAACACTAATTGGCACAAATCACAAGATTTTACGGTCGTAAACTCATGTGGCCATGAACACATTGGCCGTAAACTCGTGAGGTCGTGAACTCTTTGTCCGTAAACTCTAGAGCCATGAACACTTGGCCGCAAACACCAAGTGTGGCCGTAAACTCACCTTATAGACAATCATTTGTGATTTTTTCCTTTCCATTCAAGTGTACCCTAGACCCTAAGGTGTTTTTCCTTACCTAATTAGTTGTATAAACACTAATTATATACATATATGTGTGTCATTATATGCTAAATAGGATCTGTGTGTGCTCAAGTCTTCACTTGACACTTAACATCCTATACCACTCCTTCATCCGAACTACTCACTACAATTGAGTTCATACCCGTTAATCTACCTTTTAAATGATTTTATGGGGGGGGGGGGATACAAGTTGAATCATTATAGTTATTATATCAATCACATGTGATTAATAACTAGAACAAACAAATAGATTGATTATAATTCAAAAACTGTGTTAGCAAATATCTACTTAAAAGCATTTTATCAAATTCTTTTATGCTAAAACTCTTTATTAAACTCTTTTAAACATATATATTGTCAAAATCATGTCTATATGGATATAGTTATATAGATAATGTTAAAAGGACTTGGGACTGATAACTCAATTTATTTGTTGTTCCTTGTTTGGTTGTGGACTTAAAGTATTCGGTTGTTCGTCCGAGTGTCGTTTTGTGACACCCCCAAACCAAGGATGGTGGAAACATCCGGGGGTGGAGGACTTCATGTAGAGTATCACAACAACGAGTATAATAGTGATCAAAGTACAAACAACCAACATAAATATAATTGAAAAAGTTACATCATAGTATAAGCTTACATGTTTCTAAATCAATTACATTATGTTGACAAAAATACAATGTTTGACGTCTTAGCGTTCCATCCTCAAAATTCGTTGTTTACCTGTTTTACTGATTCCCTGCGAATACAAGTAGTTTTGAAAAAGTGTCAACAATTAAGCTGGTGAGTTCATAAGATTTTTGAAAGAAATGATAAGCTTTTTGAAAGAAATGTTGAAATTCTTCCTTGTAAAAGTAATGTTTGTTCTAGAAAATACAATATTTTCCCTTTTAAAATGTATTGTAGTCTTAAATGCCAAGACTAATAGTGTACTAGTATTTTTTCCATATAAAATTTGTAAATCATGCAAGTTTAAATTGACATAAACTTGTTATTTTAAATGGAAATCGCATAAATCTTATGTTTTTTAATACCCCATGTGAGTTATTATAACCATACTATGACTTAGTTGGCCTTGTATATGGCGTTCTTCAGGCGTCGGAATGTTAATGACATTTGTCACCCCAGACCTGTCGGTCTAGCTGTTGCATGCCGCTAAGCTGTGGGTTTGTCAACCCCAATATAGATCTATACACAACTATCACGTTCTCCCTGCGATAGATTCTGGTTATAATTACAGGACTTTTGTTGCGTTACTTTGGAAGTAATGTGAAGCGAATGTCTCACAAATTTATTCATTAACAGATTTACATAGTATGAAATTGAAACCCCTTTTGTAGAAATTTACTCTTTCGTAATGTATATGTAACATAAACTATACCTATTATAGTTTATCAAAATGTTTGTAATGTGTAGTATTCATTTTCTGTGTAAGTAGAATATATACTAAAACATAACTATGTTTACTATGCCTCATCATGCATTAATTATAATAATAAAGAGTTCTTACAATTTAGTGAACATTTTTCTGTAATGTAATTATATCTCAATAGAAAACACATGCAAAATATGAAGACATCAAAGATTTACACTTTGCTCAACATGTTACAAAGTGTTAATAAAGTTGTAATCAGTAAAATTTGTTTTTACCATTTCTGCACTGATTTTAGAAAAATCACAGAAAAATCATACGAGATCGAAAACTAGATCCATAAACTCTGAGAGTTTAGAAAATATGTGTATTTTGTTCACAAATTTTATTATGATTTTTAGAATCCCCTAACTTGTTTGAAAATGTTCATATTTACAGACAAGTCCGAATTCGTAGCTATAGTGATAGGCAGTTTTGTAAAAATCACCATAAATTGTAGAAAAATAGTATGGATATGTGAAAGTAGTAATTTTAAAGGTATAAATCTGAAGTATTTTCACCTAATACATTTTTGAAAACTAAAAAGTTTATGATGCTCAAAATAGTTCGTGAATTTACATTAACTTTTCTGTTGAAAGCTGATGTTTGAGTTTAGTTATGTTGTTGGTATTTTAAATTGTATTCTCCCCCTAAAACTTGTAGAAAACATGAAAACGTTGGTCTATGAACTCACCTTGAGTGATTTCAGTAGATGGATGATGAAGAAAAGGAGTTTACAAGTCAAGAACACTTGGGAGATACTTGAGGATTTGAAGATCTAGAAACAAGTATGATGATATTTGTGTAAGGAATCCATGATTTGAGTGAAAGGATGAAAGATAATCAAATGTAGGTTGAAGTTACTTACCAAAATTGGAGGGAAATTCTCAAGAATAGCCTTCAATTTCGAGTTTTAGAGAGAGAAAGTGAGAGAGAAATGGGTTTGATTCTTCTTAAGAAAAAGTGAATAATGTTGGCAGTGAAGTTGTGAAAACTGTCAAATTTCGGTCAAGTCAAAGTCAACAAGTCAAACCGTTTGACTCAATTTGCCTGTGGGTACTAGAATTTACATTATGAAACTTCTACATAACTCTGTATTCTGATGAGAAATCATAAAGCAAAAAGTGCGAACACCTAGATCTCCCTAACCTAAAACTGTGGTACGTGGCGAGCCAAACCGATAAAACAATGTTGCATACTCATCGGGAGTGTGTAAGATCCTTAAACAAGGCTTAACAGGGTTTACGAACCATGCATTGCGATGCCGGACATTCACAATTGCCACACTCGAAACCTCTCTCAATCGTTTTCACTCTATCTCTCTCTATTTGAAATCTCTCTAAGTATGTGAAACTCCTCCCAAAACTCTCTTTGAATGAGAAATCCCTCTAAGTATGTGAAATCTCTCCCAAACCTCTCTAAGTATGAGAAATCTCTCCAAGAATGTCAAATCTCTCCCAAATCTCTCCGAGTATGTGAAATCTCTCTCAAATACCTCTCTGTATGAGAAATCTCTCCAAGAATGTCAAATCTCTCCAAGTATGGGAAATCTCTCTCAAATATCTCTAAGTATGAGAAATCTCTCCAAGAATGTCAAATCTCTCCCAAATCTCTCCAAGTATGTGAAATCTCTCTCTAATACCTCTCTGTATGAGAAATCTCTCCAAGAATGTCAAATCTCTCCCAAATCTCTCCAAGTATGGGAAATCTCTCTCAAATATCTCTTTGTATGAGAAATCTCTCCAAGAATGTCAAATCTCTCCAAGTATGTGAAATCTCTCTCAAAAGTTCCCGTAACTTTTTAGAATCATTCGGGTCATTCCGACCCTTAACCGGGTCAAAAACGGCTTAAAACGGAGAGAAAACGAGAAAAATAGGCTTTAGGAACCGAAACCAAGAAGAGAGGCCTCTTAGGACCAGAACCGAGCCTCTGTTGGCTGAGGCATGCGAGACCGAGCCTCGGTCTCTGCCCCTCTCGATCTCTGCTCCTTCTCTCCTCTTTGTTCTATTCTCTTCTCTCGGTCTCTGTCGCCTTCTCTCGGTCGCTTCTCACTCTCTGTCTCTACTCGGTCTCTCGGTCTCTGTCTTCTCGCCTCTCTGCTCTCTCTTCCCTCCTCTCGGTCTCTGCTCCTTCTCTCCTCTCTGTCTCTTCGCGCCTCTCTGTTCTCTCCTCCCCCCTCTTGGTTCCTGCCCTCTCTCTTCTCCCCTCTCGGTTCCTGCTCTCTCTCTTCTCCCCTCTCGGTTTCTACCCTCCCTCCTCTCGGTTTCAGCATCAGAAGGCCGAACCTCGGCCAGAATTCGGAATTCGGTCACTTTTAGCCCATTTTTGATATTTTTAACATTTTAAGCCCGTTTTTTGTGATTTTAAAGCGGGATTTTCTCCAGAAATTATATTTTAACATAATAAACTCTAAATATTCATAATTTAAACATATTTTGATGAAAATCATTATTTAAATAATAAAAATCAAATGGGTGAATTATTAAAGGTGGAGTGTTGACTTTGCCTTATCCAATGTCACAAGCAACCACCTTACACCCACTCGATGACCAGCCATACCTCCCCACCTTACCTAGGTCACTTCAATGTCCCTTACACTCAATTTACACTCATTCCCACGTTTTTAGAGCTGGAACAAACATCCTCTCTCCTTATTTCTCTCATTTGCTCTCATTTCACTAAGCATCAAACACCACTTTTCTCTCAAACTTTTTCCACTCCAATTTCGAGATTCAAGGCTGATTTTCAAGTGTTATTCCACTCTTAGTAAGTATAATTCATCCTCCTTATGATTATTTCACTTCATTCTACTCAAATCATGGATATCTTACACAAACTCCATCATATTTGTGTTAGAGCTTCGAATCTTCAAGTGATTCTTCAAGTGTTCTTGGGTTGAACACTTCTCTTCTTCAACACTTATCTACTGAAATCACTCAAGGTGAGTTCATACCCCTACATTTTCATGTTTTCTCAAGTTTTCATGGGGGGAATACAAGTTAAAACACTAAGAACATAACTAAATTTTTCTAACAGCCTTCATCAGAAAAGTTCAACTCCATTCACGGACTGTTTTGGGCATCTTAAACATTTTTGTTTTCAAAACTGTACAAGGTGCAAATATTTCAAGTTTTTAGCTTTAAAATGACTACTTGCACATCTCCATACTATTTTTCTACAATTTATGGTGATTTTTACAAAACTGCCTATCATTTCAAACAACAATCCGGACCAGTCTGTGATTATGGACTTTTTCACCCAAGTTGGAGGTCATTAAAAATCGTGATAAAAATTATGAGTAAACTAGACACATTTTGTGAACTCTCAGAATTTACGGATCTAGTTTTCGACTTGGTATGATTTTTATATGATTTTTCCAAAACAGTGCAGAATGGCTAAAGTTAGCCAACAGCATGTAAATATCATAACACTTTGTATTATGTTGAGCAAAGTGTATAATCATAAGTTCTAATTATTGAATGTGTTTCTTTGTTAGTTTATCATCATGAACTGAAACTAAGTCATTCATAATAAATATTATTCATTCATTTTACAACACGTATATTAAACTATAAAAAGTATAGTTTGATAAATTCATAACACTAATACATTTCCATAAAAGAGTTCATACATATTACATACATTTTAGATAAACTATAATAGGTATAGTTTATGATACATCACTCAACACACTCGTACAGAAAGGGTACATTCATACAGAAAAGATTTATATTCACACACATTTCACGTAAACTTGTTATCCTATATTGTGAGACTCTCTCTCTCTCTCTCTCTCTCTCTCTCCCCATACGTCCGAGTGCGGGATATAATTCCTGGTAGTTATAATCAGAATCTCCTTGAGGGAGAACGTGATACTTGTATATAGATCTATATTGGGTTTGACACCCCACACCTTGCTGCTAGCTACAGTGGGACCTGCAGGTCTACGGGTGTAACATACACTTTAGTAACCTTGTTTAATTATCATGTTTCATATGATTGTTAGTTTAAAAATGAATATTATTATATATTATGTTGTTTTAAACGTTTAAAGTAGGTAGTTATAGTAAAATAGAATTGTAAGCGTTTAAAAAAAATATATATATATATATATATATATATATATATTATTTTCGGTATGGTTTTAAGCGTTGATTTCTAACGAAATAGGTTTATAATATTTGAAGTTAAACTAAGTTTAGAATCATTTGGAATGTATTAGAGGTGATAGGGAAGTCTTATGTGATTCCGATCAAAAAGTCAACTATCGGAATTAACGAAAGTATAACGTCTAAGTTAAAAATAATTAAATCTGATTTTATTGGAAGATCTTTTCTAGGATATTTTTATTGGAAGTTGTAAATTATCTCGTTAGAAACGTACAGGCGAAAACCTCATCGAAAACGGAGTTTCGAGCGAAAAGTTATGCAATTTTTAGTGTTTAGGGGTAAAACGGGTACCCAAACCGGGTCAAACCCGACCCAACTCGGGTTTTTACCCATTGAAACACGATTTTGAGTCATTTTCCTGCCATTTTCAGTTCATCACCATCCCTATGGGAGATTTTCACATACATGATCAATCTTGATCAAGTTTTGAAGATTAAATCAAGATTTTGAGTGTTCTTGAAGTATCAAGTCTAGTAATCAAGGTATGAACTCTTAATTTTTGGATTAACCCTTGTAATTAGTGAGTTATTAAGAGATTAGGGTTTGATCAAAGTGGGTTTACCACTGATTTAATGAAATTAGGCATGAGTTTATGTTATTAACCTAGAATCTTAAATGGAAATCAAGTAACTACATGTAAACTTGAGAATTAATCATATGGTTTAAGAGTAATTAGTGAAAATTAATAATGAAACCCATGGTTTATACTTGAATTAGAATGGATTACTAAAATATTCAGTGTTATCATTGTAAAAGAAGAACTTGATGATATTGATCATGTAAAGGGTAAAATGAAATTATAAAGGGTATAATTGTCCTGTTTTTGTAAAAATCACCAAAAATTATAGAAAAATCGTATGGAGATGTGCTATATATCCCTTGAAAGCTGAGAATGTCTAATTTTATTTTTGTTTTAAAACCAAAATCTAATTCCGGACTTAAAATGGGTGAAAACAGCTATATGTTCAGTGCAGTAAGGCTGAATTTTGACAGCTTTGGAACATTTTGACAGCTTTAGGATGCTATTTTGTAAAATTCATAGTAAATTATAGAAAAATCATAAAAATGTGAGGTCAGTGGCATTAGAAAGATATAAGAGTCTATTTTGTTAATATGTATAATTTATTAGTTATTTTGACATTTAATAAGGGTAAACAGATCTGCAAGTGACAGCTATACAAAGAACAAAAACTAAAATTTCTAAATTGAAAACAACATAACTTGAGAGTAGTTGAGTAATTGCTTATGAAATTTGAAATATGAACTCCAGGGGTATAATTGAAGGTTTTAGAGGCCTGAGGATGGTGTAATTTCATCAGAAAAAGAGGAATTTTATCGCAACATTCGGTTACAGCACAGTGAGTTCAATATAGGGACAATTGTATGTTATGTGTTATATGTGCAATGTGCTTTCTTGTGTTATTGATCTAAGTGGTTATTACTTGATATTGATTTTTATGCCTTTGGCCATGTAGAGCATGACTCGTATCACTTTGGTATTGGCTTTGTGCCTTTGACCATGTAGAGCATGACCCGTATCACTTTGGTATTGGCTTCGGGCTAGGTAGGGCTGAAAGCCTGTATATTCTAGCAACATGATTAAAAGGGATTGTGTTTTATGTGCCTCTTGGGCTGGAATTTATGATGCTTATGATCCTAAATTATTGTGTCTTAATTATTGTAATCCCTTGAATCTAACCGTTTATTGATTTGGAAAGCCCTTCATTTGATACACATATAAGCCTTTGTTGTCCTTTGTTTCTTTTTGTTCCTGTCATATTGTTATGTATATGGCATAGCGTTATATTGTATCTATTTTTGAACTCACTAAGTGACGCCCACTTATCCCTTTTAGTGTTTAGCTATTTCAGGTGATAAGCATCCAGAGTAAACAGGCTTTGTTGGAGGACTTAGAGTAGTTGACACTACTACGTTTTTACTTGGTATACATATATGTATATGGATTATAAATTCCTGGGTAGTTATGTATTTATACAACTAGTTATGAAACTTTGTAAAAACCCTTTTAGTTGGTTTGTATCCATGCTTTTGTATTTAGACCACTAGTGTGAATTATAATTATGAATATGCATGTAGCATGTTTGGCTTTATGGTAATTTTAGTGAATAGGGTCTTACAATTATGGTATCAGAGCACTGGTTTAAGCGAACTAAATACCACGAATTGGTATTTAGACTTAAACTGTTGGAAGTTCAATATATGAACAGATTTATTGTCCGTATATGGATACAAACCATAGGAAAGACTTAAGTGGGGTGTTGGGTAATGATAAATCCTTATATTCTTACGTGTTATGTTACTCCAATTTTTTCAGAGCAATGGCTGAGCAGGAGGGTAGTCATACACCAGATGTGGGTGGAGATCTTCATCTTAATGAGGGAGATACTCCAATATCCCCTCGTGAGGAGCGGCTTTTGGATAAACTTACTGGTGTTATTCGACAAACTCTAGAACAACACAAAAGGGATAGTGATAAGGGTAAAGAGAAAGCCACCGGAGAGTCTTCAAGAGAGAAAGCGAAACGTCCCTCATTCAAAACTTTCAAGAGTAGTGGTGCTACAGAGTTTTCAGGTGTCCTTGATCCCATTGTTGTTCTTACCTGGATCCAGAACACAGAAAAAGTATTTCGTATCTCCCATGTGGTTAATGAAGACAAGGTTAACTATGCTTCTGCAATGCTCATTGGAGAAGCCTTAGTCTGGTGGGAAGCGACATTTGAAGCTCTTAACGAGTATGACCAGGAGAATTTATCTTGGGAGATGTTTAAAATCCGCTTTCTAGGAAAATATTGTCCTCTAGATATGAGGAGAAGACTGGAGAAGGAGTTCCTCGAACTTAAGCAAGGAGGAATGACTGTGACTGAATATGAAACTCAATTCAATCAAAAGGCACGGTTTGCTGCGAAGTATATCCCGACTGAAGACGATAAAAGTCAGTTATTCATGGAAGGGTTACGGTATGAAATCCGTGATTTCGTGATCAATCGGGATATTCTATCATTCGATAAAGCTGTTGAGTATGCCCGAAAGCGCGAGCATGACTTAGAGATACGTGGTGCCACTCTTTCTGTCCCGAAGCATCCACGTGTTGATCGAACTGTTTCTGTTTCAACTAATCCATCGGGTCGATCTGCTCGATCTGATCTTAGCACAAAAGTACAATCTCAGAGCGCCTTTCGTGGTCGCAGTCGGCCACAATCTTTTTCTCTTCAGTCGAGAGCTCCACCACCATGCCAGAAATGTGGAAAGAGCCACCAGGGTCAATGCAGGGTAGGAAAAGGACCGGTGATTTGCTATGGATGCGGAGAAACAGGTCATATGAAGCCCGTTTGCCCGATGAGGAATGTTACATGTTATGCTTGCGGTGTTACTGGCCACAGAAAGCGTTTCTGCCCAACTCTTACCAGCCAAATGGTGAGAAGTCAAGCTTCCGTTCAACAACCAGTGGGTACTTCAACCCAAAAGGAGGATGTGCCAAAGGCTAAAGGCCGTGCATTCCAGATTACCCCAGAGGAGGCACGCGAGGACTCGAATGTTGTGACTGGTACATTTCTCGTCAATTCTAGACCTGCTCACATCTTATTTGATTCTGGTGCCTCAGATTCTTTTGTGTCTCGTGAATTTGCGCGTTCTTTTCAAATTGCTTGTTATGCACTCGCCCAACCATTTCATGTAGATACCGCGGGAAGTGTATCATTACTTGTTGATAAAGTCTATAGAGATTGTGTCATAGAAATTGAAGGTTATAATTTTCTTGCCAATTTGATTCCTATCTCCCTACCCAACTTTGATATCATTCTCGGCATGGACTGGTTGTCAAAGAACCGTGCAGAACTCTTGTGCTATGAAAAGATAGTACGCATTCCTATTGAAGGGGAGAATCCTATTTATGTCTATGGTGAACAAAGAATCTTCAAAATAATCTCTTTCCTTAAAGCTCGTAAATTCATATCGAAGGGGTGTTCTATCTATCTGGCCTACTTAGTTGATGTCTCAAAAGAGGAGAAGAAAACAGTAAATGATGTTCATGTTGTTAACGAATATCCTGATGTTTTCCCCGATGACTTGCCTGGCCTTCCTCCGGATAGGCAAGTAGAATTCCGAATTGACCTTGTGCCTGGTGCTGCTCCGATTGCAAAGACTCCTTATCGTCTCGCGCCAACAGAGATGAAAGAAATGATGATCCAACTGCAGGAATTACTTGACAAAGGCTTTATCCGACCGAGTACTTCTCCCTGGGGTGCTCCTATATTGTTTGTCAAGAAGAAGGACGGATCGATGCGGATGTGCATTGATTATCATGAGCTGAATAAGGTGACTATCAAAAACAAGTACCCACTACCTCGCATTGATGATTTATTTGATCAACTTCAGGGTGTTAGCTATTTCTCGAAGATTGATTTGAGATCTGGATATCATCAGTTGAAAGTTCACGAGCAGGATGTACCGAAGACTGCTTTTCGTACTCGATATGGGCATTATGAATTCCTTGTTATGCCGTTTGGTTTAACAAATGCTCCTGCTGTATTCATGGATATGATGAATCGGGTATGTTGCCCAATGCTCGATAAATCAGTCATCGTATTCATTGACGATATTCTAATCTATTCCAAGTCTGAAGCTGATCATGCCATTCATATTCGTGCGGTGTTAGAACTTCTTCGAAAGGAGAAACTATATGCTAAATTCTCGAAATGTGAATTCTGGCTTCGCCAAGTTCAATTTCTTGGCCATGTTATTTCTAGTGATGGTGTATCTGTAGATCCTATCAAAATCGAAGCCATTCAAAATTGGGAAGTGCCCCGTAATGCTTCCGAAATTCGTAGTTTCTTGGGTCTCGCGGGATATTACCGGAGATTCATTAAAGACTTTTCTCGTATAGCCGTACCGCTCACGAGTCTTACAAGGAAGGAAGTACAGTTTGAATGGGGTGAAGCCCAAGAAAAAGCTTTCTCAACTCTAAAAGATCTTTTGACTCATGCTCCAATCTTATCACTCCCAGAAGGTGATGATGATTTCTCCGTATATAGCGATGCTTCAAGATTGGGACTCGGTTGTGTGTTGATGCAACATGGCAAAGTGATAGCCTATGCCTCAAGACAACTGAAAGATTATGAAAAGAATTATCCCACTCATGATCTCGAACTCGCTGCAGTGGTATTTGCCCTAAAACTTCGGAGGCATTATCTTTTTGGTACAAAATGCCAATTATTTACTGACCACAAAAGTCTCAAGTACATATTCAGTCAGCAAACTTTGAATATGAGACAACAACGAGCCATGGAGCTGATCAAAGATTATGACTGTGAAATCCTATATCATCCTGGAAAAGCCAATGTAGTTGCCGATGCACTTAGCAGAAAAATTTATCGTAATAGTATGTGTTATGCTATTACTCATACCACAGTAAAATTCACTATTCTAGATGAACTAGAGAAATGGCGAGAAGAGGCCCTAAAGCCAGAAAATGTGAAGAAAGAAGGGATGATACATTATAATAATGCTTTACTTGATGATCCGCGAGGATTAAAAGTATTCAAGAATCGGCTATGGATTCCAAAGATTGGTGGATTAAGACAGAAGATTTTAGATGAAGCCCATAAATCTAAACTTTCAATACATCCTGGTACAAGTAAAATGTACTATGATGTAAGAGCTGATTATTGGTGGCCTGGATTAAAGAGAGACATTGGAAGATATGTACAGGAATGCTTAGTATGCTTACAAGTCAAAGCAGAGCACCAAAAGCCTTATGGAACCCCAGAAAGTCTTAGTGTTCCTGTATGGAAATGGGAAGAACTGTCCATGGGTTTTATTACCAAATTGCCAAAGACTGCTAGACAACATGATAGCATTTGGGTAATTGTCGACCGCCTGACTAAAAGCGCTCATTTTCTTGCCATGCGTGAAACGGCTCCAATGGAGAAATACGCACAAGTATACTTGGATGCAATTGTTGCAAGACACGGTGTGCCATTAAAGATCATTTCCGATCGTGATACTCGCTTCACTTCTCACTTTTGGGCAAGTATGCAACGTGAAATGGGATCTCGAGTTGCTCTCAGCACAGCTTATCATCCCCAGACAGATGGTCAGACAGAGAGAACAATCCAAACCGTAGAAGATATGCTTCGTGCATGTGTCTTGGAGTTCGGTGGTAACTGGGATAAATACTTACCTCTTGTTGAATTTTCGTATAATAACAGTTACCACGCTTCAATCAAAATGCCACCATATGAAGCATTATATGGTCGCAAATGTCGTACACCATTGTGTTGGCGAGACATAGGACAAAAGATCCTTGGAGGCCCTGAAATGATTCAAGACACCACCGACAAGATTCAAATTGTACGAGAAAGAATGAAAGCGGCCCAGGATCGACAGAAGTCCTATACAGAAAAGAGGAGACGACCCATAGAATTCCAGGTGGGTGATTTCGTAATGCTAAAAGTATCCCCGTGGAAAGGCATTATGCGATTTGGGAAGAAAGGAAAACTAAGTCCTAGATTTGTTGGTCCTTTCAAAATCATCCAGAGAGTTGGTAAACAAGCATACCGCTTGGAATTGCCGGAAGATTTGGCAGGTATTCATGATGTGTTTCATGTGAGCTATCTACGCAAATGCTTGAGCATCTATGATGAGACAGTTCCATTATCAGAGGTGAAATTGGATAATAAGTTAAGATATATAGAAGAACCTGAAGAGATTATAAATGAGAGAACGGTTGATCTGCGTAATAAAGAAGTGGAGTTAGTGCTTGTCAAGTGGAAACATCATCGAGGCCCAAATTATACTTGGGAAAATAAGAATGACATAAGAGAAAAATATCCCCGTTTGTTTAAATCGTCGTGATTTCGGGGACGAAATCCTCAAAAGGAGGAGGTATTTGTAACATACACTTTAGTAACCTTGTTTAATTATCATGTTTCATATGATTGTTAGTTTAAAAATGAATATTATTATATATTATGTTGTTTTAAACGTTTAAAGTAGGTAGTTATAGTAAAATAGAATTGTAAGCGTTTAAAAAAAATATATATATATATATATATATTATTTTCGGTATGGTTTTAAGCGTTGATTTCTAACGAAATAGGTTTATAATATTTGAAGTTAAACTAAGTTTAGAATCATTTGGAATGTATTAGAGGTGATAGGGAAGTCTTATGTGATTCCGATCAAAAAGTCAACTATCGGAATTAACGAAAGTATAACGTCTAAGTTAAAAATAATTAAATCTGATTTTATTGGAAGATCTTTTCTAGGATATTTTTATTGGAAGTTGTAAATTATCTCGTTAGAAACGTACAGGCGAAAACCTCATCGAAAACGGAGTTTCGAGCGAAAAGTTATGCAATTTTTAGTGTTTAGGGGTAAAACGGGTACCCAAACCGGGTCAAACCCGACCCAACTCGGGTTTTTACCCATTGAAACACGATTTTGAGTCATTTTCCTGCCATTTTCAGTTCATCACCATCCCTATGGGAGATTTTCACATACATGATCAATCTTGATCAAGTTTTGAAGATTAAATCAAGATTTTGAGTGTTCTTGAAGTATCAAGTCTAGTAATCAAGGTATGAACTCTTAATTTTTGGATTAACCCTTGTAATTAGTGAGTTATTAAGAGATTAGGGTTTGATCAAAGTGGGTTTACCACTGATTTAATGAAATTAGGCATGAGTTTATGTTATTAACCTAGAATCTTAAATGGAAATCAAGTAACTACATGTAAACTTGAGAATTAATCATATGGTTTAAGAGTAATTAGTGAAAATTAATAATGAAACCCATGGTTTATACTTGAATTAGAATGGATTACTAAAATATTCAGTGTTATCATTGTAAAAGAAGAACTTGATGATATTGATCATGTAAAGGGTAAAATGAAATTATAAAGGGTATAATTGTCCTGTTTTTGTAAAAATCACCAAAAATTATAGAAAAATCGTATGGAGATGTGCTATATATCCCTTGAAAGCTGAGAATGTCTAATTTTATTTTTGTTTTAAAACCAAAATCTAATTCCGGACTTAAAATGGGTGAAAACAGCTATATGTTCAGTGCAGTAAGGCTGAATTTTGACAGCTTTGGAACATTTTGACAGCTTTAGGATGCTATTTTGTAAAATTCATAGTAAATTATAGAAAAATCATAAAAATGTGAGGTCAGTGGCATTAGAAAGATATAAGAGTCTATTTTGTTAATATGTATAATTTATTAGTTATTTTGACATTTAATAAGGGTAAACAGATCTGCAAGTGACAGCTATACAAAGAACAAAAACTAAAATTTCTAAATTGAAAACAACATAACTTGAGAGTAGTTGAGTAATTGCTTATGAAATTTGAAATATGAACTCCAGGGGTATAATTGAAGGTTTTAGAGGCCTGAGGATGGTGTAATTTCATCAGAAAAAGAGGAATTTTATCGCAACATTCGGTTACAGCACAGTGAGTTCAATATAGGGACAATTGTATGTTATGTGTTATATGTGCAATGTGCTTTCTTGTGTTATTGATCTAAGTGGTTATTACTTGATATTGATTTTTATGCCTTTGGCCATGTAGAGCATGACTCGTATCACTTTGGTATTGGCTTTGTGCCTTTGACCATGTAGAGCATGACCCGTATCACTTTGGTATTGGCTTCGGGCTAGGTAGGGCTGAAAGCCTGTATATTCTAGCAACATGATTAAAAGGGATTGTGTTTTATGTGCCTCTTGGGCTGGAATTTATGATGCTTATGATCCTAAATTATTGTGTCTTAATTATTGTAATCCCTTGAATCTAACCGTTTATTGATTTGGAAAGCCCTTCATTTGATACACATATAAGCCTTTGTTGTCCTTTGTTTCTTTTTGTTCCTGTCATATTGTTATGTATATGGCATAGCGTTATATTGTATCTATTTTTGAACTCACTAAGTGACGCCCACTTATCCCTTTTAGTGTTTAGCTATTTCAGGTGATAAGCATCCAGAGTAAACAGGCTTTGTTGGAGGACTTAGAGTAGTTGACACTACTACGTTTTTACTTGGTATACATATATGTATATGGATTATAAATTCCTGGGTAGTTATGTATTTATACAACTAGTTATGAAACTTTGTAAAAACCCTTTTAGTTGGTTTGTATCCATGCTTTTGTATTTAGACCACTAGTGTGAATTATAATTATGAATATGCATGTAGCATGTTTGGCTTTATGGTAATTTTAGTGAATAGGGTCTTACAACGGGTGACAAATGTCATTTCAGTTTTCGCGACGCTTGAGAACGTCGTGGCAGGTTCACATAGTCATAGTATGATTATAGCGACTCACATAGGATATAACAATCCATAAGTTTACGGGATTTTATTTTTAAAACCTAAATGAGTTTTATGTCGATTTTAAATCACTTTTTATCTCTATGAGTACAGATTTTACTGTACACTTTTGGTTTTGGTAGTTACGACTACACATCATTTGAAACCACAATTATACCTTTAAGTATGGTCAATACTTGTTATTACTCGGTCCTCTAATTTAGGACTACATATATATAATGTATTAACAAACATGAGAATATACAGAAATTTCATTTAATTCAAACGCGTCCATGTCCATTTAAATACATAACATTTTCTATTAATAAGAAAGCTTACTTATACATTTTGGTCTTCAGTCATAAGACTACATTACACAGATTTTAAAGAAAATATCGGATTTTCTGGATACATATTCTAACGCTTTTACAAGGAAAACGATTTACTTTTCTAACGAAATCTCTTATGAACTCACCAACCTTTGTGTTGACACTTTTCAAAACTACTTGTATTCTCAAGAATTCAGTGAAAACAGGAAATCAACAACGTTTTGAGGATGGGATGATAATTCGTCAAACAGTTCATTTTGTATCATAATGTAATTGATGTGAATCATGTAAACATGTGCTTTGATGTAACGTTTTCAATTATATTTGTGTTGGTTGTATTTACTTTGAGCACTATTATACTCATTGTTGTGATACTCTACATGAAGTCCTCCACCCCCGGACGTTTCCGCCATCCTTGGTTTGGGGGTGTGACAGAAGTGAAGATTTCCAGCCCTTTGATTTAATTATGGGCTGGTGAAATAGTGTGAAAGGACAACTAGTTAACTAAGTATGGAGGAATAGTGACTGAGTTTGGCCCTGGAGTGGTTGTGATGGGTTGCTTGTGTCATAACTTTAAGGTAAAGTCAACACTCCACCTCAATATCTTACCCACTAGATTTTATTCTTAAATAAAGATTTTCCTAAAAATGTGTTTAAATTATGAATATGTAGGGTCTTATATGTCAAAATATGATTTTTGGTGAAAATACCATGTCAAAATCATGAAAAACGGGCTTAAAACGCGAAAGTGGTCGAAAACCGGGAAAAAGGACAAAATTTGCGAATTTCAGAATTGGGAGCCGAAGGTTCGGTCTTCAGGGGGTGGGAACCGAAGGTGGTTTCGGTTGTGGGTGAGATCTGAGAGGAGTCGCAGGCGAGAAGGAAAGGAAGCGAGAATGAGCGAAGGCGGAATGGGCCGAAAGGGGGTTCGGTCCGAAGGGACCTTCGGGTTCGGTTTAGCAGGGTTCGGGTTCTAGTCAACTTCGGTCCTGTAGCATTTCGGTCTTAGGAAGTTTGATTCCCTCTCTTGGTTTCAACTTCGGTCCTTCGGTTCTTAGGGGCTTCGCTTCTTAGGGTTTCGGCCCTAAGAAGGTTCGGCCCCAAACGGCTGATTTTTGCGTTAACTCCTTGTTTTGCGTAGTTTTTGGCTAAGTTAAGGGTCGGGATGCCCCCAAATCATTATAAAAAGTTGAGGGAGGTTATGAGAGAGATTTGGGAGATATTTAGGATAGATTTTGGGGAGAGAGAGAGACAGATAGAGAGAGAGAGAGAGATTGATAAAGAGAGATTGAGAGAGACTTTGTTTGTAACCTTTTTGGATGTTTAGCTTCGCAACGCAAGGTTCGTACCCCCGGTTAAGCTTCGTTATGATAGTTATATGCCCCCAAGGGGTATGGAATAATGTTTTATTTAATAGTTTCATCACTTACCTGAATTTTTGAACGTACGAACTTCCAAAGTGATAACTTCTTATTAAAATAGTGAGTTCTACATTAGTAACATAATGTAAACCCTAATATACAAGGGTTAGATGAGTTGACCGGTTTGACCTGTTGACTTTATTTGACTTTGACTTGATCGGAAATTGACGGTTGTCACAGGTTTGAACCTTAGTTATATATTATGTATATGTATATAGATATAAAAGCTTTTATTTCAGCTCAATATATACGCATTCATTCAGACAACATTACTAGTAAACTATAATAGGTATAGTTTAAGAGATTACTACTCACTATCACTAGTACAATGAAACATGCAAGAGTCAGTTCATTTATGAGTCAATACAAACTCACTATTATGAGCATTAGAAAGAACTTACTATGATGAGAAACTAAGAGAACATACACTATACTATACAAGAGAATATACTATACAAACACTAGAACACGATAACTAGAATGTGAAATACTACTTCATGATACAACCATACATTGTTGTATCACATTGTAACCAGAGTCTCCTGGAGGGAGAGCGGGCATCATGTGTATAGATCTATACATGACAGATACTCCCACACCCTGACTACTAGCTACAGTCCCAGCTGATAAGGCCAAGTGGTGACAAAATGTCACCTCACTATTTTATGACACCGGAAGGTTGTCAGCTATTCAGCCGTCAATCAGCATGGTTACAAACTAATTCACATTTAAACCTTTAATTATCCAAATAGGAATTAAAGACAATAAGACTCCCCAAGGAGTATAGTACATTTAATACGACCTTGAGTCTTCATTTTATCACTTCATAGTTAGTAGTGTCATTGCTGAGATAAAACATTCTATTTTCCTAATAAACGATAGTAATGAATAGGAGAAAACCTACTTTTACGTGATAACAAAGTACCACTATATTTTCCCATACTATTATAAGTACATATGCAAACATTACATTTTTATACAAAAACAGACATGTAAAACAGTCGGGCCTAAGGTAGAAGGCTACATTTATAAGCAGGAAATATAGGATTTTCTGGGAAAACTTTACAAACTTTTCAAGGTTTTTATACAAACACCTCAAAGTTTTTAACTACTAAATGACGCTAAATACTTATGAACTCACCAGCATTTTTATGTTGATACTCTCTTTCAAAATAACTTGTATTGTCATGGAACCAGTAAGACAGGTACACACATGCAGCTTTTGAAGGACGAAGTGGATCCAAGACTCGTCTTTATTTTGATTGTACATTTTTGGTGTCATTTAAACCTTACAAAATAATACACATGTATTTAACTAATCTATTAATGCAATGGATATTGTTGTTTGTTTTTACTATTATGCATTGTTATGATAATGGACATGACGTCCTCTGCCCCCGAATGTTTCCACCAAGTCGGTTTGGGGTGTGACAAATGTCATACCATTTCGATGTCTTTGAACATCGTGTTTTATTAGTCAATCAAGTATGGTTACAACTATATCAGATTTTACCTTAATTAAAACAATTGATTTAAGGTAGTTAGTACATCGATAGTCGCTATATACAATACTACAAGTACATCTTTATTATTTTTTTGTCCATTACATTCAAATTGTGATCTTCTCACATAAACGGTAATGTGAACTATATTTTTGGTAAATGATAGTCAGTTTTTGGGAAAACACTCACTTTTACAAAGGAACAAACATACAGAACAGTTGTGTCTTGGTAGAAGACTATATTTCAGTTAAAGTAGAAAATATAGGATTTTCTAGGAGATACAAACATTTACAAACACTTTCATTAAAAAATACAACAATTGACACTAAATACATATGAACTCACCAGCTTAAATGCTGATCTACTCTTTCAAAGTAACTTGTATTCTCAGGTCACCAATAGACAGGTACACTGGACCCGGGTTTGAGAAGATGGAGCACATTTAAGACTCGTCTTTTATTTTGATTCATATTTTGGTGTCTTTCAAACTATACACAGAACACACTTGTATTAAATAATATTATTAATGAAATGGATGATGTTGTTGCTTGTTTACTATTATGCATTGATATGATACTATACATGACGTCCTCCACCCCCGAACGTTTCCACCTTTCTGGTTTGCGGGTGCGACACGATGGAACGCTAAACGAGGACCCAAGTTCACCTGGGAACGCGAAGACTAAATGAAACAAAAATACCCGCATCTTTTCCGCAACCCTCGAAATCCCAGCCGAAACGCTAATTTCGGGACAAAATTCCTTCTAACGGGGGAATGATGTGACAACCGTCAATTTATGTTCAAGTCAAATTCAAACAAAGTCAACGATTCAAACTGATAAACTCAACTAGTTCTTGTATGATAGGGCTTACCCTATGTTTGCTAATGTACAACTTTCTATCGTAATACAAAGTATCACTCGGAAATTTCATATGTTCAGAAATTTTAAACCTTAACCAGGGAGAGTGATGTAACTACTCTATAAACACTATTGTATACCCTGCGGGGGTGTAAAACACTCATAACAAGGCATAATGGGGTTTACGAACCTTGCATTATGGGGCCAAACACTAATAAGGGCCACCGGCCAAATCTCTTTAAATCTTTCCCACTTTATCTCTATCTCTCCCAATCTCTCTCAAAACTCTTGGTAGTGAAAATCCCATTTTCCAACGTTTATATGAACATCCATGCCATCCCGGACCTTCCCTTGGTCGAAAACAGCTTAAAACGGAAGAAAGAAGTCAAAAAGGGGGTTGAAGGTTCGCAGGGTACTATTCACCAGCAAACCCTCGCTTGCCTTCGCGTCGCTTCCCGTGTCGGGTTCGCTTTTGAGTGAGGAGTTCGTGTCTAACTGGGAAGATTCTCCCCTTAGTCCTCGGACCGAAGCCCACTCTCGCGTCGAGCACTCTCGCATAGCATAACCGAGAAGGTTTGCTTCTGGTCGACAATGCTCTCTTCTAACCGCCCATGTTTGCTCCGGACCTCCCTACTTAGGAAACAAGCCTAACTTTCGCCTTGAAGCCAACCTATTGCACGAACCCACTCTCGCATCAACAGCTCTCGCTGCAAACCTTCCCTTCGCGTCCAACCTTTTCACCCTCGCAGATTCGCTTCTCAAGCCCGGTATTTGACCAGTTTTGCATTTTAAGTCCGTTTTTGATGATTTTAACGTGAGAATTTCACCAAATTTGTAATTTCATCATTTTGAACCCTCCGAACTCATATTTTATTCCCATCTTTAAGATTTATTGTCTATAAATAATATCTTTTGTTCAAGATCATACACAAAGGATTGTTGACTTTTCCCATAAAGTTATGACACCAAGCCATCCCCACATCAACTTTACATCACTATTCACATCCTACCTAATCAAATCAATATATTTCTTCAACACTCTATTAGATTTACCCTTGACCAAATCCAATCACTAGAATCTCTACTCTTCCCCTATAAAACCTCATTTACTTCCTCCAAAATCAAACTTTTCTTTCTTTCTCTTTCTCTCTCTCTCACGCTCTGGAACTCAAACTTTCCCAAGGAAGTCTCGAGCTCTTTCCCCCACTCTTGGTAGTTCTTCATTTCACTCTTAAATATTCTACATTCCTTCACTCAAATCACGATCATTTACACAAATATTCACATATTTGTTCTTAGGATCTTCAAATCACCAAGCATCTTTCAAGTGTTCTTGACTTGAAGCTCTTCATCTTCAACCTTCTATTCTTAAAGAAATCACAGAAGGTGAGTTCATACCCCTATATTTTCATGTTTTCGTCAAGTTTTAGGGGGAGAATACAAGTACAACACCAAAAACATATTCTAACACAACCAACAGCTTTCAACAAAAAAGTTATGGTACATTCTCGAACTGTTTTGACCATCTTAAACTTAATATTATTCAAAACTGTTCAATATGCATTTAGTTCAGGTTTATACCTTTCTAATGATTACTTGCACATGCCCATATGGTTTTTCTAAATTTTATGGCGATTTTTACAAAACTGGCTATCATTTCAGAAATAATTTCGGACCAGTCAGTAAATATGGACATTTTCACACTAGTTAGATACCTCTAAAATCATAAAAAAAATTGTGAACAAACTAGACACATTTTCTAAACTATCAGAGTTTACAGATTCAGTTTTCGACTTATAGTGATTTTTCTATGAACTTTCTAAAACTAGGGACAAAAAAGTTTAACTCTAGTAAAATAGTTTATAAATTTATTAACACTTTGTAACATGTTGAGCAAAATGTATAACAATGTAACATCCCAAAAATACAGGCCAAAAATTTCTTTTTGATTAAGTTATAATATAAAACCATCAGTAATAAAACATTCATATTCATATCTTATGTCAAAACCAAAGTAGAAATAATCAAACGTGTTATCATAAAACAATATCATAGTGTAATCCCGAAGATCTCATGTGCGGAAAACCATAGTGTGATGCGCTGCGATCGATCCGGCTCCTTTCCTTTAGACACAAAGTACCTGAAACCAAAACTAAAAATCATAAGCACGAAGCTTAGTGAGTTCCCCCATCATACCACATACCATACAATCATATAATGAACAGCTAGGAGATACGGGCCTCATCCACACTCATGGAGATACGGCCTCGCCCACACTCCACTAGCTGGGAGATACGGGCCTCGCCCACACTCCACTATCTCTTAAATATGGGCCTTGCCCACACTCAGCTACTAAACCATAACATACAAGTATATACAATCATATAGTGAACATCTAGGAGATACGGGCCTCGCCCACACTCATGGAGATACGGGCCTCGCCCACACTCCACTAGCTGGGAGATACGGGCCACGCCCACACTCCACTATCTCTAAGATACGGGCCTCGCCCACACTCAACTACTATCACATATATCATAACACAACATACTATCAGATATACCTGGGGTGTCCGAACTACCCTTCGTTCAACACCCGATCTTGGGGACTATTCCCCTCCTACTACCACTATCACATATAACATATCATGCCAGCATATAACATATCAGGTAGTAGCAAACCTAGATGATATCACAAAGACAATCATATAACATACAACTCCTATTGGTGGGCCGGCATTGTGGCCGTAGACCCACCGCTACTGGAAGGTAACTCACCTCACACTGCTGAAGTCCCGTAGACACAATCCCACATTGTTGAAGTCCCGTAGACTCAACCCCAGCTGCTGGCTGATAGATTCCTGAACTGTCAACACCAAATAACACCTAATTAATAATTGGGTCCCAATACATAACCATACGTATATTCTTTGGGTAATTACTACATTACCCCTAGCTTGGCTTATTCAAGCCCAAGGCCCAAGGTCAATTAGGAATCAAAGCCGAACACATGGCCCAATTTTCCAAATTGGGCCTAGGCCTATTATACTTGGTCTCATTCTAAGGCCCAAACTATGGCCCATCTATAGCCTAATTTTCCAAATTGGGCCTAAACCCCTTACATGGGCCTTACCCTAGGCCCATTAAATTATTCTAGTTCAATTGCTTGCTCTTGGATGGTCCATTATTATCTTAATCATTTTGGCCCAAAATAAAGGCCCAATAATATACCCAAGTGAAATTAGGATTTCACATAAAATGATGATTAGGGTTAAGTTACCTACTTAACCCATTTAGGACTTAACCCATTAAGTCCAATATTGCTTAGATAAATTTCCGCCAATGATTATTATTTAATATTCCAAGTTATTAAATAATTCTTGTGTCTGTGACCCGATTAATACTTATAGTTAGGTTTTTATTGGCATTAGGGTTTTCCAATCCAAATATTAGCCTAATTATCAATTCGTTGGCATTTTACGTCAATTAGGGCTTTATTGGGCCTATTAAGCCCACTAAAATCTTAATAAGTTCATTAGGGTTTTATTGGGTCCATTGGAGTCCATTAAGCTTCATTGGGCCCATTAGAGCTCCTTTGAGCCCATTAGGGTTTCAAGAATCCCCAATCGAGTCGACTCACAAGATAAGCACACCGCCAACCGACACGGCAGCCGGTGGCGGTAGCCACCACCTCACGGTGGTGGTTTGAGTTTCTTTTTATTATTTTTTTCCTTCCGGTTACATTTTACAATGCTAAGCCCCTAAATAATCACACACACACACACACAAATACAAGCACATATACAACAACCTAATGGAAGCCAATGGTGGCACGAGGTAACAGCCACCACGCTATGGTGGTGGTGTTGTCCTTTTCGAGCAATCCAGTCAGCACCCACATGTATAATCACGCTTTCAGCTTGGAGAGGGAAGCCAACCATCCATTTGGTGGCCTATGGCGGTGACAGATGGTTTTACGTCGACAGCCACCACCTCGTGGTGGTGGCGGCGGTTCCTTTGGGTTCCCAACCGAACAACCTCCCCTACACCCGAATCTTGAAGCAGAACCACACCCATTACTTCACAGCAACAAACAACCTCCTGATAGCGAAAAGTCAAACGCAAAAAACCCCTTCACGGCCTCGCTGGCGACTTGAAGCAACACGGCAACAGAACGAAGGGAAGGAGAAAGACGAACGGTGGCAGCGAACGGCGCCCACCCTTGCGCCTACAGCTGGCGACAATGATAACCCCGACCATGACGACGACTCACGATGGTTTCAACTTTGACGGTGATGACAAGCTCATCCCGGTGTTTCCCCGACAGCATTAAGAACTCGACTCGGCGGCAAGGCATCGGCCTCGAACGACAGCGACCGGCTGAGTGGTAGTCGTCGGCGGCCATGGATGATCGGGGGATGAAAGAAAATAGGTGGTAGCGGCTGAGAGGTTCGAGTATAGCGGCTGCCTCATCGTTTTTGGGTTAGGGTTTTGGTAGCGATTCTTTTAAACGGGAAGGAAGGAGTCATCGGGTTTAAATCCCGCTCCACTCAAAACTTTGCTCATTATACAAGTTTAGTCCCACCCCATAGGATCCTTTTCCAATCAAATCCTACATTTACCCATTAAACCCCAACATTTAAAATCCATTACAACCTAGGTACGAAATGTACCAAACAGCCCCCTAAGCCTTAAAATCTTTTCAATTTAAGTCCATTAATTACCAAACGCACCCTAATTTCTCAATTCCTTCTCAAATTAAATCCAGAACTTACACTTTTAACCCCTAACTTCTAAAATTATGACATTTAGTCCTTCGAGACCATCCCTTGATATATAATTATTTATTTTAGTGCTACTAATCGCTCATTAAATTATTTATTTATCTAATTAAATAAACAGGGTATTACAACTCTCCCCCACTTAAATTAGATTTCGTCCTCGAAATCATTCCTTACCATTCCTTACATACTCAATCATTCTAGTAACATGGTCACCATCCTGAGCACACCCTAGCCTTCCCAGGGTAGCCATGACCAATCCTCGTAAAGCCCTACAATCCATAGATGAACAAATTTCTCGCAACAAGATAACATTTACTCGATTTGAATCTATTGTCTCGAGATGGTCTGAATCCCTGGTAGACCACTCATACTGAATCAATATCGTTGGACCGAGTCCACTTTATCCTTCAATCGGCTACTCAATTTCCGATAGTATGTGGTTCCCACCATAAACCTGGGTCACAAACCAAATTACCTCTACAGATCACTTATTCTCGGCTAAGGCTCAGCTAATCCCGTTGTGAGTGACTTGTCACTCCCCAATAAACCACCTATTCCGTGCGCATATGCAAGTAAAACACACATACTGTCACTGCCCAAACGTTGAAACTGCCCGATCACTGAACTACCAGAAGCAGTATACGCTGCTACATAGCTGCTTACTAACAGATACTGAGACCTCTTGGGTCTCAATTCACTCGCCAATCATCTGAAATATTGGGTTCTGACCCGGCTGCGGAGCCAAAGGACTCCCACTTAGTCGCCTCACACGACTTCTGAACGAAATCCTTCTCTAGAACTAGTTGCAACTGGTTATCATGCCACTATGACTAACAACTTTCTGATCTAACCGATCGGATCCATACGTCGAATCCTGTCATTATCAAATCCAAGACTAAAAGTGATTGCTACCTGACCAATGGTAGCGTTATCTCACACATCCTGAAGCAGTCCATTGCTTCTTTGATCTCATAATTGTAGTGGCGCTCCTACAGTCCTATCATTGGCTCAACCAGATCTAACCCATCTGGGTAATTCCGAAATCCAATCCGTGGATTTCCTTATCCTTACTGCTACACCCGAACTGGTGGGTACTACTGTTCCTTCTGCGTCCTAACAACGCGCTCACACTATCTACTTACCTAGTGAATGTTGCGGCTACACCCGCAGTCTCACAACACTCTATCATTATCTGACCGCTAGTGAATGCTACGGCTACCCTTGCAGTCTTACAACACTTTCCATACTATCTGACTACTAGTGAATGCTACGGCTACCCCCATAGTCTTACAATACTTTCCATACCATCTGACTACTAGTGATTGCTACGGCTACCCCCGTAGTCTTACAACACTTTCCATATCGGGTCAGACACGCACTCAACCTAACACCTCACTGAACTAGAGTCCTAACCGGAACTCTGACATGGTTCCCGAAACCTGCTATCATGTGACCGCACTGTATCAGTACTGTACCCATGCCCGTGATCAAAGCGTCACAGTAAACCATGAAATCATCTACACCCTCTTGCAGGCTGAGAATCAGTGCCTCACACAACTGCTGTCTCAGAGTATTGAAGGTTTCCTGCTATTCAGGCCCTCAACAAAAGGTCACCGACTTCTTGGTTAGTCGGGTCAAAGGAACCGCAATCTCGGAGAAATCCCATGTAAATCTCTGGTAGTAACCTGCTAGACCCAAGAAACTCTGAATCTCAGATGGAGACCTTGGAATCTCCCACTGCATCATGACCTCTATCTTGGCCGGATCAACTAGAATACCCTTCTGGTTGACAAGGTGCCCAAGAGATTGCACCCCACGCAACCAGAACTCACATTTGGAGAACTTTATAAAAAGTCTCTCCCCTACTTAGATTCAACTAAGTCTTCACTGCACGCAAGAATTGAAGGATTTCCAATCCTACTCGCTTCCTAATATCCCACTGATGACAATCTGTGTCTGCCAATGCTAGCGTTTAATCACCGATTAAACCTTGAGATCTCACATCCTCGGAAATCTCGATGAGTACTCTTGACATCTGATCCAGTCTGACACCTCGATCCATCTATCATGTTGTCAATTGAAGGTCTCAATCTTCACTCTGGCTGACGAATCCTCGTTCTCATTTCCAATCTTGCAGTACCACTGAACTCTAACCGAACACAACCCATGCGAAAACACAATTATCCTGAACATGTGATGACCAACCACTTATGCATCTAACACTCGTGACTGACACTACCCTTTTCATGCCACCAGCTCTGTCCTAGCTACGGTAGTGCCTTGAACTCCAAAGTTCATCCATAGATGATTACCGACCATACTTGAACAATGATAGAACCCCTGAACGCTGACTTCACTGTAGAACTATTACTCTAACCCTGACTGAGGATCTTCCCAAACAATACTCCTGCACAGATCTCAACAAAGATCCGGAATGATAACGGTACACGCGGAACACGCTCCGCAAGATGCATCCCTTTGTGGGTTCATCAATGACTTTTCGGCTTGCAGGATGGCATATAAGATCCTTGAAAACCCAAACACTAGCAGGAAACCGACCTGAGATCTAACTTATCCAAACTTACTCATAACTCCAACACGATTTGTATCCCCAACATCCATCTAATAGAAATAGAAGATGACATACCCGCAACATCTGGAGGAATACTAATCACCTTCTACTGACATGACCAACCCCGCTACCCTATAGTAGCCTAAACCCTCGGAGCGACAAACTCCCTTGTACACTATCATGTATGTGCTACACTGACTCTAGCCCTGCTGACCCTTCACCTGATGATCAGAAATCCTGGGTCTCTTCCCGAGACCCCTACTATACGCACTTGGCACACACCTCTCTTTCCAGGGTGCTCCTAAATCGATCCCGCATCTGCAACTCTTGGAAATCATATCCTTCAGTGTCTGACACCCTATCACGCTCACTAGCTCGCTTGCCAATGGCTAAGCTACAACAACTGGAACATCCTCTGTCCCTAAACTGGGTCACAAACTCTTCCCTAAAGCTTCTTAGATTCTCCAAGACTCTCGTTGATTCGAGTATGGATCCTGTGCTTTCAGTAGTACGGGCCCAATACTACCTTCCACACCTAATCAGGAATCTGTACATGAATTTCAAAGGCTCATACAATCAGGCATAACCTAAACAGACTATCCTATCACTGACTGATCAATACTAGCATGCAAGTCTACAAACACATACAATAGGCATATAAGGCATCCTCCTAGATCCTTAGCCCTAATCTAGCATGCAAATCTCAAAATCATATCATAACATAACATGTATGGGTATCTTGGGGAAAAACTTACTTGAGCTCGGCTGATTGGACGCATCACACACCTTGTTCTTTTCAAAGTCATTTTCTCTTTTCAACTTCTTCTTGTTTTATAAAATGATATTACTTTTGAAAAAATTCATACCAAGTCCTTAGTTTGAGTTCAGACACACCCGAGAGTGTGCCCGAATCCCTCAAACCAAGGCTCTGATACCAACTTGTAACATCCCAAAAATACAGGCCAAAAATTTGTGTTTGATTAAGTTATAATATAAAACCATCAGTAATAAAACATTCATATTCATATCTTATGTCAAAACCAAAGTAGAAATAATCAAATGTGTTATCATAAAACAATATCAGAGTGTAATCCCAAAGATCTCATGTGCGGAAAACCATAGTATGATGCACTGCGATCGAGCCGGCTCCTTTCCTTTAGACACAAAGTACCTGAAACCAAAACTGAAAACCGTAAGCATGAAGCTTAGTGAGTTCCCCCATCATACCACATACCATACAATCATATAATGAACAGCTAGGAGATACGAGCCTCACCCACACTCATGGAGATACGGCCTCACCCACACTCCACTAGCTAGGAGATACGGGCCTCGCCCACACTCCACTATCTCTGAGATATGGGCCTTGCCTAGACTCAGCTACTAAACCATAACATACAAGTATATACAATCATATAGTGAACATCTAGGAGATACGGGCCTCGCCTACACTCATGGAGATACGGGCCTCGCCCACACTCAACTACTATCACATATATCATAACACAACATACTATCAGATATACCTGGGGTGTCCGAACTACCCTTCGTTCAACACCCGCTCTTGGGGACTATTCCCCTCCTATTACCACGATCACATATAACATATCATGTCAGCATATAACATATCAGGTAGTAGCAAACCTAGATGATATCACAAAGACAATCATCTAACATACAACTCCTACTGGTGGGTCGGCATTGTGGCCGTAGACCCACCGTTACTGGAAGGTAACTCACCTCACACTGCTGAAGTCCCGTAGACACAATCCCACACTGTTGAAGTCCCGTAGACTCAACCCCAGCTGCTGGCTGACAGATTCCCGAACTGTCAACACCAAATAACACCCAATTAATAATTGGGTCCCAATACATAACCATACGTATATTCTTTGGGTAATTACTACATTACCCCTATCTTGTCTTATTCAAGCCCAAGGCCCAAGGTCAATTCGGAATCAAAGCCCAACACATGGCCTAATTTTCCAAATTGGGCCTAGGCCTATTATACATGGTCTTATTCTAGGGCCCAAACTATGGCCCAATTTTCCAAATTGGGCCTAAACCCCTTACATGGGCCTTACCCTAGGCCCATTAAATTATTCTAGTTCAACTTCTTGCTCTTGGATGGTCCATTATTATCTCAATCATTTAGGCCCAACATAAAGGCCCAATAATATACCCAAGTGAAATTAGGGTTTCACATAAAACGATGATTAGCGTTAAGTTACCTACTTAACCCATTAAGGACTTAATCCATTAAGGACTTAACCCATTAAGTCCAATATTGCTTAGATTAATTTCCGCCAATGATTATTATTTAATATTCCAAGTTATTAAATAATTCTTGTGTGTGTGACCCGATTAATTCTTAAAGTTAGGTTTTCATTGGCATTAGGGTTTTCCAATCCAAATATTAGCCCACTTATCAATTCGTTGGCATTTTACGTCAATTAGGGCTTTATTGGGCCTATTAAGCCCACTAAAATCTTAATAAGTTCATTAGGGTTTTATTGGGTCCATTGGAGTCCATTAAGCTTCATTGGGCCCATTAGAGCTCCTTTGAGCCCATTAGGGTTTCAAGAATCCCCAATCGAGTCGACTCACAAGATAAGCACACCGCCAACCGACACGGCAGCCGGTGGTGGTTTGAGTTTCTTTTTATTATTTTTTTCCTTCCGGTTACATTTTACAATGCTAAGACCCTAAATAATAACACCCACACACAAATACAAGCACATATACAACAACCTAATGGCAGCCAACGGTGGCACGAGGTAACAACCACCACGCTATAGTGGTGGTGTTGTCCTTTTCGAGCAATCCAGTCAACACCCACACGTATCATCACGCCTTCAGCTTGGAGAGGGAAGCCAACCATCCATTTGGTGGCCTATGGCGGTGACAGATGGTTTTACGTCGACAGCCACCACCTCGTGGTGGTGGCGGTGGTTCCTTTGGGTTCCCAACCGAACAGCCTCCCCTACACCCGAATCTTGAAGCAGAAAGTCGAACACAAAAACCCCTTCACGGCCTCGCTGGCGACTTGAAGCAACACGGCAACAGAACGAAGGGAAGGAGAAAGAGGAATGGTGGCAGCGAACGGCGCCCACCCTTGCGCCTACAGCCGGCGGTAATGATAACCCCGACCATGACGACGACTCACGATGGTTTCAGCTTTGACGGTGATGGCAAGCTCATCCTGGTGTTTACCCGACAGCAATAAGAACTCGACTCGGCGGCAAGGCATCGGCCTCGAACGACAACGACCGGCTGAGTGGTAGTCATCGGTGGCCATGGATGATCGGGGGATGAAAGAAAATAGGTGGTAGCGGCTGAGAGGTTCGAGTATAGCGGCTGCCTCATCGTTTTTGGGTTAGGGTTTTGGTAGCGATTCTTTTAAACGGGAAGGAAGGAGTCATCAGGTTTAAATCCCGCTCCACTCAAAACTTTGCTCATTATACAAGTTTAGTCCCTCCCCATAGGATCCTTTTCCACTCAAATCCGACATTTACCCATTAAACCCCAACATTTAAAATCCATTACAACCTAGGTACGAAATGTACCAAACAGCCCCCTAAGCCTTCAAATCTTTTCAATTTAAGTCCATTAATTACCAAACGCACCCTAATTTCTCAATTCCTTCTCAAATTAAATCCAGAACTTACACTTTTAACCCCCAACTTCTAAAATTATGACATTTAGTCCTTCGAGACCATCCTTTGATATATAATTATTTATTTTAGTGCTACTAATCGCTCATTAAATTATTTATTTATCTAATTAAATAAATAGGGTATTACAAACAATGTGTTGCTATATCTTGAATGTAATTTCATGTTAGTTTACCTTCATGAAATAGAATTAGTCATTCATCATAAGGATTTTCATTTATTACAAGCATCTAGGATAAACTATAATAAGTATAGTTTATGGTTTGTTACACTACAAACATGGGTTTACATTCACTATAAACATTTTAGGATAAACTATAATAGGTATAGTTTATGGTACATTAACACTACAAACATACTAAGGAAGGCTCCACTTACACTACAAAAAGGATTTTCATTTATACTACAAGTAAACTCGTTGAATCAAATTTGTGAGACGTTACTTCATTGTATTCTTTAGAATACTGGTTAAAGTATTATATTATAACCATAGTCTCATGTAGGGAGAGTGTGATACTTGTATATAGATCTATATTGGGGCTGACAATCCCGCACCTTAGCTGCATGCAACAGCTAGACCGGCAGGTTTGGGGTGACAAATGTCAAAACATTCTGACGCCCGAAGTACGTCGTAACAGGCTTACTATGTCAATTGCATGGTTATAATAACTCACATAGGGATAGAGCGACACATATAATTTACGGAAAGTCTTGCATTAATAGAGGTTTTAATTATTTAAAACTACATACACTATCATAAGTCTGGAAAAATACTTGTACATTTCAGTCTTTAAGTTTTAAGACTACTACTCATTGTATAAGGAAAATATTGGATTTTTCTTGAACATATACTACATTTACAAAGAAAGGTTTTCAATTCTACATACAAAAGCTTATGCACTCACCAACTTAATTGTTGACACTCTGTCAAAATTACTTGTATTCTCAGGTAATCA
Organism: Lactuca saligna; assembly: GCF_052625555.1. Taxonomy (NCBI): domain Eukaryota; kingdom Viridiplantae; phylum Streptophyta; class Magnoliopsida; order Asterales; family Asteraceae; genus Lactuca; species Lactuca saligna. The sequence goes on from NC_136418.1 coordinate 80,595,925, forward strand.
ATGAAATCAGATAACTACCCACTTTTGAGGATGGAACGCTACGGCGTTAGACAAACCATTTTATCATTATATTGTAATCGATTTTGAAACATGTAACTTATGAAACCATGTAAATTTTTCGATTATATTTATGATAGTTGTATTTACTTTGATCACTATTATACTCGTTGTTATGATACTATACATGAAGTCCTCCACCCTCGGACATTTCCGCCATCCTTGGTTTGGGGGGTGTGACAACGGGGTTTTGCATCTGCAGTGTATCACGGGTGTATATTGGAGATCTTCAGGGTGCTTTATCCGATTGATTTGATCCATATCCACATAGGGGATGTATGCGTGATAGTGGGTATGTACTTGCTGAGCAAATTTGGTGCCATGATTGTCTGTGAGGGCCAGTGAGTGGTAGTTCGAACCTTGAATGGGGGAGAGCTTGTTATCTATGGGGAGTGCACCAGAGTTGGTTCGGGGTTTTGTTCAGCAGCCAAGGCTCATGTGACACTCAAAATTTAAGCCAAATTTAAATTTTCAAAAACACATCGAATTCATCAAAACATTACAACTTTGTTTTCAAAATACATTTATATCAGAGTTTTCCCCAGAAACATAACACAATAGGAGGAGTTGTACGATCATGCCTTCGCCTTGCCGCGATCCCCTGAGGTACCTGAAACAATAAACTGAAACTGTAAGCCCGAGAGCTTAGTGAGTTACCCCCAAAATACCGATACACATACAGTTCACATAGCAATATCAAAATTAGCATATCATATCAATCAAAACATAACAACATGCACTGGGTCCACAGCTTTACAAGTTGGACTACCCCTAGGCCCTCAGTACGAGTCTGGAATACCTACCGGGCCCTCAGCTCGTATCTGGAATGCCATCGATCCCTCAGTACGAGTATGGAATGCCTACCGGGCCCTCAGCTCGTATCTAGAATGCTCTCGGGTTTGTTGGCTACCGCACGGAGCAGTACAACCTCAACCCACCCCACATAACATGTCGACATGTGACAGATAAATGCACATACAGGTAATCAATCAGTATCACAGGCAGTCCTACAGATCTACCCGACTAGCACATCAACTAGCATGCATTACTAACTCAAACTCAACATAACAATAACTACTAGGATATCAAATCCAATGGGCCGGCCTTGGTGCCTTAGACCCCTTAGTATAGTGAGGATAACTCACCTCGCAACTGTCGTCGGAAATAAGAAAGCTCAACTCCCGGGTCCGACACGAACTTCACCACCTAAAAGTACCACACGACCTTTTTCATAAATCTCCCCAATCCCAGAAACCCACAGAATTCAATTGGTCAACCCCTTGGTCTAAGTCAAAGTCCACAGTCAGAGTCAACAGTCTATGTTGACTCGACTCGCCGAGTTCTTCCTGAGTTCGAGAAGTCGTGGAATCCTCAACTTGCTCGCCGAGGTCTCCTTTTAAATCATCGAGTTCATATGTGGCCAAGATTTTGGGAGAAACCCTAGCCAACTCGCCGAGTTTTCTAACACTTGCCGAGTTCAAGGCAATCTTCAACGAATTCTCCGAGTTGTTCATCCAACTCGCCGAGTTCATGGCCATCTTCAACGGACTCGCCGAGTCCCTTAATCAACTCGCCGAGTCCATGCAGATCTTAATCCATGCAGATGCTCTTTAAGCTATGGCAAGGCCCCAAATTACAGATCCAAGCTCCTAAGGCACATTTATTACGTAAAGTTGCAATCTTTACGTACACGCAAGGCTCTAAAGGACCGAAATGATCAATCTAAGCTCTTTAATGGAGTTTTACACCTTGGGAGGGTTTCAACCTTGCACAATCTGGAAAATTTATGGATCTAGAGGTCAAGGGAAGTCAAGATCTGAAGTTATAACTTCAGATCTTAGCTTAAACATGGAGAGTCCTTCATAACACCCATCCAAGGTAGGTTCAAAGTGAAAAGGGCTTAAGGAATAGCCTATTACCTTCCAGAGAGTGATGTCTGATGCAATTCCTTAGTTTTTTCCGAGCTCCTGGCCTTGCTTTTCCTTACTTCTACAAATGCTTCCTTCTAAGGTTACTACTTCAAGCTTGGACACCAAAGAACACACACACACACACACACGTTTTAGGGTTTGAGAGGGACAAGAAGCATAAGGGGAGGCTGGTGGAGGCCAATGATGCTTTAAATAGGGTGTAAAACCCTAGAATTTAGGGTTTCATCTGCCAGCTCCTACTCACCGAGTCCTTTGGTGGACTCGTCGAGTAGGTCACTGAACACGCGATCAATTCCCACTGCTACTCGGCGAGTAGGTCATAAGACCAATTATTCTTTAATTAAATTTATACCTGAAATCAGGACGTTACAACTCATTAGTATATTCAGCACAAGTGTGCAGGTTACTTGGCTTATGTGGTTTATACTTCGGTTAGGGATCAACTTTCAGTTTTCGAGGTTCCAGTTGTCAGGGAGTTTGCAGATGTATTCCCGGAGGAGTTACCCAGTGTGCCTCTTAAGAGGTGGGTTGAGTTCAGGATTGATCTTGTGCCAGGTGCGGCCCCGATTGCCAAGGAGTCGTACCACTTGACACTACCTGAGATGCAAGAGTTGTCATCTCAACTGTAAAAGATGCTAGGCAAGTAGTTCATCAGACCAAGCAGTTCTCTGTAGGGAGCGTCGATACTATTCGTCAAGAAGAATGATGGTTCACACCGGATGTGCATTGATTACCTCGAGTTAAAAAAGTTAACGGTGAAGAACCGTTATACCCTTCTGCAGATTGATGACCTCTGTGATTAGTTACAGGGTGCATCTCGGTTCTCCAAGATCAATCTGATGTATGGGTATCATCAGGTGAGAGTGAGAGAGGAAGACGTGGAGAAGACCGCATTCCGCACTCGTTATGGGCATTACGAGTTGTGGTGATGCCATTCGGGCTCACCAGCTGTGGTGTGAGAAATCCGATTCGTGTTAGTTTGATTTTGGAGCGGTCCAAACACGCATTAGAAAGCTAGACAAAAATACTAAGGGTATAGTGTTGGATATTGTATGGTTTTGTTCATCAGTTGTAACATGTCTTAGGGCTGCAAATCCCCTAATGAAGGTTCTTCTGATGGTCAATTCATATTCTAAACCAGAAATGGGTTTCATTATAGTAAATGTAAAGAAATAAATTAAAGCAAACTTTAAAGATGTTAAAGCAAGGTATTTGTCACACCCCCGGCCGAGACGGTGGAATACGCCGGGCTGCGCGACTTAGTTCATGGATCCCAAGCAAATTGAATATACATAACAAGTTACAACAATCACAACATAGCAGTTACATTCAAGTTTGAAGTTCGAATACAAGGTTCATACATAGATTAATAGGTTCATAAATTCGCCTTAACAAGTAGGCCGACATAGCAAAAACTAAATGAGACTAGATTGCCCGAAAATCCATGAACAAATCTTCTGTCAAATTCTGGTTCACTGATCTCCTGAGATTACATGTGATTTGAGGGTCAACACAAGGTTGGTGAGAGTTACAGGTTTTCTGCTAACCGCAGTAATGATACTTTATGAGTCTAGAAAGTATTTTTTTTTGGTGTTTAAAACCATGTTTGATAAACAAAGATATCACAAGTAACTTCGTGATTGAAATGTTTGTTAAAAAGATAAACCATAAGTAATTCCATACTTAAAATGTTTGATAAATAGATAAACCATAAGTAATCCATACTAAATACTTGATAAAGAGTTAAACCATTAGTAAATTCGTACTTAAAATGTTTGATAAATAGTTATACCATGAGTAAATCCATACTTGAAATGTTTGATAAAGAGTTAAAAAATAGGTAAATCCATACTTAAAATATTTGATAAAGAGTTAAAACATAAGTAAATCCATACTTAAAATGTTTGAGAAAGAGTTATACCATAAGTAAATTCATACTTAAAATGTTTGATAAAGAGTTATACCATAAGTAAATCCATACTTAAAATGTTTGATAAAGAGTTATACCGTAAGTAAATCCATACTTAAAATGTTTGATAAAGAGTTATACCATAAGTAAGTTCATACTTAATATGCTTGATAAACAGAGAAACCGGATCCGTGGTTTCTAGTTAAAGAGTCTGGTTAATGCCTATAGTGAGTCCTATAACCGAGCTATATGACCAGTTATGGTTAATGCCTATAGTGAGTCCTATAACCGAGCTATGTGACCAGTTATAATCCTTATACAATGCTTCATTAGACATCATAGTTATACCAAAGATAAATCTTCACCCGCTTCGATTGATCAGTCGAGGTTGTAGCTAGCAACCGCAGGTGGGGGTGTCAACCCATATAGATCTATACATACCTATCTCGCTCCGAGGATTAACGGTTATAGTTAAATGGGAATACTAAGTGGTTAAACTTAGGTAATGAATATTGTCTCACTATAGAAGCCATTAACTAGGTTATACGGTAAAGTTTCATTATAAAAGCTGAATAAGTTCGATAAATCCGTAAAAATGTATGTCACTCGCTTAAATAGATAAAATGTTTTCTTCACATGGATGAATGATTTCCAAGATATAATTGTTATAATTTGTACATATATAATTAATAAATATGTTTGTACATGCTCGGTGTAAGCAAAATAAATTATGCACGTGACTAAATATTTTTAAACGCATGTATATTGTAAAAAAATCGGTTTATAATACATTATTTTGATAATAATAAGTATTAAAACTAGATATATATATATATATATATATATATATATATATATATATATATATATATATATATATATATATATATATTTTATATGTATTCCATAACTGATATATATATTTAGCATGTTTATAAACATATTTCATAACCTAAAAATATATTTATATATATTTCACATGTATTCCCCCCCCCCCCCCCCCCCCCCAACAAAAAAAAAAAAAAAAAAAAAAAAAACATGAAAGGGGTTGTAACACTCACCCTTGAAGCGTGAACGAGTCTTGAGGGTGAAACTTGTCGTGAAATTCGTTTTGTGACGTTTCATGCTTTTAAAACGAATCACCGGTTCTATTTAATTTTACCTAATAAACCAAAAGGGTAGGTTTGGTATTAATTATTAAGTATAGGGTGGCCTTGATTAAAATAAATAAAATATAAGGGCTGATTTTGCCAAAATCAAACTTGATGGACTGATCTTGCAGACAGATCTCAAACCCCCTGTCTAATATGCACATTTTAACCTAATTTAAGGTTCCAAGACTTGGTTTGCCGGGTTTTTTCGGGTGGAGGGGCTATTGTCATACAAATCAACAACTTGAGGGTTTATTTTAAATAAAATTAGTCAATGTTTGAATTGTGATTGTCTCCCTGGTTCAATCTTCAGATCGTGAGCGGGAAGAAAGAAACAAAGAACACGAGACCATTTTGTTTCCTTCCATCGCGTTTACAGTTCGAGCATGGAACAAATACGAGACTCGTTTGCTGGGTCTCTTGACGTCTATTGTAATCAACAGTGGGACTCGAAGCAAGAATATAAAGAGAGAGAGAGAGAGAGAGAGAGAGAGAGAGAGAGAGAGAATGGCAGTGGCTTACCAATGGCGGCAGAAAATGGTAGTGGTGTCAAGAGGTTGGTGTTGGCTGACGGGATTCCACAGCAGCGGCGCCAGAGGACGGCGATGGCAGCACTGCTGCTTTTGCTTTCCTGTTCCGACGGGTTTGACGAGAGAGAAGGAGAATGAAAGGGTTGTGGGTGGTGGGTTGATCGGCGATGGCTGGAGAGTAGATGGGTGCGGCCGCGGTGATGTTCCGGTGGTTCCTGGTGGTTTTCCGGTGGCCTCACTGTCTGTGGTCCTTAGCCACCCTCGGTGGTGGTGTTTTTCGACGGCAGTGGGTAGCAGCCCCACTGCTGGATTTTCCTGCTTCGGTCAACAGAAAAGAGGGAAGGAGCGGAGATACAGCTTGGCAGCAGCTCGGTGGTGGCTGTGGGTGGTCTTTGATGGCTGCTAGTCACGGTCCAAGGGGAAGGATGGAGGCTGGTGATGTTTGTTCTAACAATGGTGGAAGTACACAGTGGTGGCCGACTGTGGTGGTTTGGGTTGCCAGAAAATGAAAAAGAAACCCAAGGAGGTGGTCTTGTTTACTCATGAACAGATAAATAACAAAAGCTTGGAGTGTTTATTTTGGCGTTCAAATGAGTTGTACACAGCCTTTCTTATGATGTTAGGTGATGAAGTTTGGAATAGGTTTAAGAAGATGAAGTTTGGAATAGGTTTAAGAAGAAAAAACAAAAGCTTCATATTTTAGTATATTACCATCTCATCTTCATTTCTTAATAAACTCATTTGACTTTCACAAGTCAAAGAAGTATGGAAGAGAGACATAAGAGAGAGATCACGTGACTGGTATCTCATATATATACATATATTATTATTTTATTTTTCTTTTTTTTTTCTTTGACCAAAAAATGTAATATTTCTTTTGAAATTTAAAATGTCATATAAATTATTTTCGCATAATTTTTCTAATTGTGTCGAATGATAAATTTTAATACCTGGGTTTTAAAAACCCGAACGGAATATTTTTCCGAGTTGTAGAACTCTGGAAGAATCACGTTTGAAGTTCCGCGTCTAATTGATCTAAAACGTTTGATTTTTTTTCTGAATTTTATAAATATTTTTACTAAAAATATATCGAGTATTAAATAAAATATTAGACTATAGTTTGAGTCCAAAAAGGCTCTTACAATTTCTATCTGAGGTATCCAAGTGGATTAACGAATCGATACAGTTTATGAAATCAGATAAGGTTAGGATTATACCGGTTTGGTTTCTTAAAACAGTCATATCTTTAGTATACGAACTCCGTTTTGGACACTCTTTATATATCTGCGATCAGGGAAACATGTACTACGAATCTAAAATATTCTCTTTGTTTATAGACGCTTAATACAATATTTTAGTTTTTCCATCGTTAACCAAAGTTACAATTTGCGTTTTAAGTTTCGGTCAATATTTTCCATAATTTCAGATAAGATATAATTTCATATGGTATTTTTATTTGAAATGACACTATATTTCAACTAAAATATGCATTAAAATTCAACCGGTCAAGATACAAAAGGGTTTATGGTAAACTAACCGTTTACAGATTCAGACCTAAATTCTGGGATGTCACAATATTTGAATATTTACATTTGTTTGTTTATATTTTAAGGTATTAATTTAAAACCATATTCTCATATTTCTTGTTTGTATATATTTTTAAGTACAAACCGATTGATGAGATCATTGATGACAATCAACTAAATAGTATTTTTAAGTACAAACCGATTGATGAGATCATTGATGACAATCAACTAAATAGGGCACTCAATGTGGCAGATTAATATTTGAATTAGTGATGCAATATAATTCTAATTTTGAGAATACATGTTGGGTTAAAGGTGCCTACAAAGAATGTGTGGTAACTTACAAATATAAACATTATTGTTTTATTATATTGTTTATCTTAATTTCAGCTAGTTCTTTATTTTATTGTTTAAGAACATTCAAAAAGAAGAAATCGACATTGACAATAAAAGATGAATGATCTTGTGCATGTGATATACAACTTAAAGTTAAAGGAAAAAAAAAAAAAAAAAAAAAAACATGATGTAACGGAACCTAACACGTTGAACCTTGATGATGTTAGTTTCGAGGATGAGTGAATTATTGAAGAGGAGTCTTCTAATGATCATGTAAATGAAGATCGGATTAATCATTTTGATGGTTCAGGTTCAAGTCGTTACAAGCCTTTGATGACGGTAGAGATGATGCCTTTCTTTCATCAATTGTGTTGGTTATTCATTTATTCAACCATTTTAAAATTGACAATGATACCCTTTAGTTCTATAAATAGTGATTTCCGTTCAATGCTTGTGTGGGTGGTGAAAGAGATTTAGGAAAAGATAATGCTTTGGATTTAGAACCCGACAATGATATGGATGCATGCTTTGCTATGCTAGATTAGATTGGATAGTATATTTTTGTTATAACGGTTTAAACATTTTATTACTTTTGAAGGATAAATTGATTGATGGAGATGCACTTTTTATGGTTTTAACTTATAATTGTATCATTTTTAGTAAGATCTTACGATCCCAATCTTGTAATGACAATATTAATCCTACTTATGATCCTGATCTTAACAACACTGCATTCACCATTAGCACTCCCTTAAACATTAATGCACATTTACTTATTAAGAAGGGGTCTTGATCATGATTATAAGTAAAAATCACATACACCATGTTTTCTACATACCAAATCAATTTAATTTTTAGTAACAAGTAAAAACTTACTAGACAAGAATCACAACCCTCTTGATCGCTCAAACCCTTGATTAAACAACTTAACATAATGATGAGGATGAGGAAATGTATGTCTTTTGAACAAACAATAGGTCAAAAACGAGTCTATGTTCCATCCTTTATCCAATGCATGTCAAACAAAGTATAAGAGGAGCTGCATCATGAGATGAACATTTTTCGCCACCAGACTCAAAAAGATGATCTATATATACCAACCACATATAACATTCACTAGAACCAAACCAATAATAAATGAACACACTATACATTGAAAATCATTCTCAAAATATACATCTACTTTGCCACCAGTCAAACTCTCTCACCTCACCTACATCTAATCGTTCAAAGGAACTATAAAAAGCACAAACATGAATATGAGCACATCCAAAAGAAACCCATTGCAGCCTGCACATTAAGATTAGTAGTATAATTTTAGAATTAAAGTAAGCTAGTTATAGGCAGCAGTTTGGTACACAAGGATGTGGTGCTTCAGACATTTAAATTGAGTAATAGTAGAACACATTTATTATATGTTATATTGTTATGTACGAGTATGACTGGAGTGCATATGGTACTCACCAGGATATTCCGTCTGTGATGTTGGTAGTGCAGGCAATGACATCTCTGCCAAAGATTAGATATTATGTATCATTTCACATGTTGCATAATTAAAATTTGAGATTAAAAATCCAGTAGGTGTGGTGTGGGACCCACAAATACACAAGGAGTCCAATCAACATTGGTATTGAAACTCCCACAGTACACTGCTACTACTGGATCTTTCTTTATTTTTTCTCATTGGCTTTGGCAGTGTATTTAGTGGATTGATGATTACTTTACTTACCAGGAGCACAAAGAGAGAAGGAGGCCATAGATGACGAAGAAGGCCATGGAGCAGCAATATTGTCGCTCAAGTCACATGTAAAGCTGAACCCGCTTGAGTTGTCATACACCACGTCTGCAGGCATGCTTCTAAGTAGACACCCTGCTGCAATCGTATTTATATTTATATCAATCAATAACATCCATCTTCCACATAAACTAAACCCTGCCTAAATTAATTGATTACTCCTGCCTACGGTTTAAGCTGATCACTTGGGTTTAGGGTTTAACCAAACCTGTTTGGTTGTCAATGTTTAATTAAACATTTAGCCCAACCTGTTGAGTTCTGTTCTGTTATGTTATGTTAGATAAACAGGTTGACCCACTTTTTTTTTTCCAGTATGTATTTAGTAACATAACTACTTGGAGTGGAATGGAAACTAGAAAGAGTATAAAACATCAATCAAGTCCATTCCGGTTTATTTTCTTTTTTAAAACAAAAAACCAAACCAGCCCCACTATTTCATTTTAGTTTTTGGGCAAATTGCTAGAAACAGCAACGTACTTTTCATTTATTTGCTTATTGTAGCATCCTAATGTCCTTTCTCTATGGTACTTTCAATTTATTTCTTATAGCCAAATCATCTCATTATAATTTCAAGTTTTTTTCTTATTAGTATGCTTTAAAAAATCTATCTAACTATGATACAAATGCTATATCTGCTATTTCTTGCATTTAACCCTTTAAAAACCAAACACCAAAACTTGCAGCTGTTTAAAAAGGCTTTGTTTTCCATTTCAGAAAATTGATATGCTAGTACAAAAAATAAAAAGTAGAGTAAGGATAGGGGTAGGGTTTAAGGTGGTCACCTTCTTCTCCATAAGCTGCTTCCTCACCAAAAGTTGCATACAGAAAAGTAGAAGATGAGACACAGAAAAAATAAGTAGGAAGTAGGCTTCTGCTTGCTTATTATATAAGTAAGAATTATTTACCTTGTAGACTAAAATCCTTCAAGTCAACATCACAAAGCTCATAAACATCAGTAAGTACTCCACCTTTGCGTAGCATTGATCCAAAAACGGATGCACAGATTATTGCTTGTTGGTTTGTAATTAACATTTGCCTTTGTACTCCCGCAATGTAAGAATTTAATGAACTACAGCACAACGGACTGGGGGCACCCAAATTTCGACAAGCTTTTATCACCTCAACTGGCTGCTTGAATTCCAAAGGGCAAACTGCATTTCCAATTATTTATTATGAAATAGCATCTAACTTACATTTCTTTCTGTTATAACATTCTTTTGAAAATCTAACCACTTATAACATTTGTACTTTCTTTTTCACTTTAGGACTTAACAAAGACATGACTTAATCAGGCAAAGCAATATGTGAGTCAGACTTAACGTCGATAGAATGGCTTGATAAAGAAATTCAAGAAAAAGAGGCACTCCTCATCAAGTCCCAAGTCCTAAGTAATGTTTTAAACATCATTTATCCAGACAAACAATTTATTCAACTGTCAATGAAGCATTAAGGCCTGAAGGCAAACATTTCGAGATCAATATGTAAGGTGTTGCATCTTTTTTACTTGACATGAGATGATTAATATATATATATCGACTTGATGCAGAACGAATGACTTAATAGAGCTTTTAAGTCAAGGAAATAAGGATGTTTTCCTCATTAAGTCCTAACCTTTCACAATTTTTCATTAATTTATTTCTTTCCTTCATATATATAATTATATGTATATGTATATACACATGTCATTTATCGACAACATTACATGGCAAGTAGGTGAGAATACATAACCTTCCTTGGCGTGAGTACATTGTTAAAAAGAACAAGAAAAGGAAAGATACCTTTGTTAACTTTACACGCAGCCAATAACCGGAAAGCAGAATCCGCAGCCTCGGATGGAAGTTTCCTTGAAAGCCATGAATAGACAACTCCTTTGCAGTCATTTAATACATGAATATTATCGGAATTGGATGCCAATGAAGATATCTGAAATGCAGCCTCCGCAATTGCAGGTTGACATACCGATCTGCAACACTCCTTAAGATGATCAATCACACTACAAGCATTCAATAATTTGCTCGTGTTTACTGTCCTCTCAAACGTATTTACATCCTTCACAGGACACGAACCACCCGTTAGATTTGATGATTGGAATGAACAAACAGAGCTGTTTGCACCTCTGCTACCCAAAACTTCCACAATATCTGAGAAACAGTCATCAGCGGTGCTATTTTCTAGGACTAAAACATCCGAACTTTTAGTGAAATGGCCTTGAAATATGTGGAGTGAGCTGCCAAATTGTGGGCAACATATCACGTTTGCTACCAGTGGTGCTAAAAGTTGAGAACAATCGGATGCTGTTTTCTCTATGATATTTGAAATGGAAGAGAAATTAAAGGGGCATTTGCCCGTTAACACAGGTTTGTATGTCTTTGGGAAGGCAGGGTACATGGGTGGCAAAGTTTTCCCCAGAAAGGGGTAATGTGGTAAAACTGAAGGTGATATTTCTATAGGCTCAAAGATTCCAGAGCTAGGAAGGCTAACTAGTTGAGATGTAGATGTGGGACTGGGAGGTAGCTTCTCCTCTGATATTACATATAACAAATTGGATGAACAGATAGTCAAGAGAAACAGGTGAAACCACAAAGATCCTGCATGCAAACAGATGCCAAATTTCGTTAGATAGCAACTTACTCTAATTTGTTTGCGTTTCTTTCTATTACAACATTGTACTTGTGCGAGTTTTTATTGTTAACATTGTTGTTTGAAGAATTTATCCAACTATAGCATTGTACTTTGATACTTTCAGCTTTTTTTCTTACTTGGACACTATAAATTGAAACATCAACCCAATTAAGTTAAAGTTGCTTTGTATTCAAAGACATTGCTACAACTGGGTAGTATTCTTCAGAATATAATGCTGTAATAGGAAGAAGTGGAAGTATGATGCTATAATAAAATTTTAAAAAAAAAATCAATGGAAGTAGGCTGCTACTTCTCACATTTAACCCTACTCCAGTCTAAAGCTTATATAAATGTTGCCCATGATAGAATTAGGCAGAATGACGTCATTAATAATAAATTTCATTATTAAAAAACGAACCCTTCAGAAGAGTGGCAGCCTTGATGCAATCCATAGCTTAACTACCCCTCCGGCAACATGAATACTGCAAAAACGTTCTCGAGCTGTAAAAAGAAATTTCATCGACAGCTCAGAGACAATAAAATATGTGTAAGAAGCTCTACACATATATATATATATATGAGTGTGTGTGTGTGTGTATGCACATCTTTCCATCAAGAAAATGATTTCCGATTCTGATATATAGTGACTTGCGGTGAGCTATATAAAAATAAAAAATAAAAAAATAAGCCATTTCTTATGTCTATGCAAAAAATATCATTTATCTTGGGATGAAGAGAGAATAGTAAGAAACAAATAACAATATTGCCATATCTTGTCCATCTAGGTATTAAAAACAAAGCTCTCTAGATTAGAATCTGATCATAGCAATTCCCTAGTTAGGAAGTAGTTGATGAGATCCCTTCATAAAGTAAGCAAAACAATATACTAATCCTGCATTGCACCATGTGATGTCGGGATAAATGATGTTTAAGAAATATCTGAGAAACTAAAAACACCACCCTTGGGGAAATAACTGAGAGGAGAAAATAAATGTGGGCAAATTGGTAAAAAGTTAAGACTTAATGGGAAAGTCAAAGTCTTGACTTTCTCTATTAAGTCGTTCAAAAAACACCCATATCTAGCTTACAGAAACAACATCAACATCGACACCAAGCAACCAAGGCTTATATATAAATATGGATAATCTTGCAGCAGAAACGGCAAAACTCTCTTGTATCTCTGGTGCTTAATCACGAAAGAAGAGAATAACCGGACCGGTAAATGGAACATTAAGGTGTTAGTTTTGGTAGTACACAAAAACTAATTATGTTTAGATACAAGAATTAAAATTTTAATATCATTTGTACTTTGATAAGAAAATTCCTCAAAATTAATAGAAGATTCATCATCATCCGATTTTTCTGCAAAAAGGTTATTCTTCAACCCGATCCAAGAGCATCATATGAGATATACAAATCTTGGGGTGGGGATTGGAAGAATCGTAAACTAGTAGCACTTTAAAAACTTATCCCTGTCTTTTTTGTCAAGTACGTAACCAAACTTGAAACTAGAACATCTCATAAATAATTAGAAAAGGCATTTTCACCATGAAGAATAAGAATTTCTCAGAATACTTGGTAAATCTATTAGGCTTTAAATCATATCATATTTTCTATAAAGTGGTTCAGACTATAAATCTATTAGATTTGGTTTTAAAAAAAAATGTTTTCTCCTAGAGTCTAGATTACTTTATATTTGACAATTAACATGAGCTTTCTCAGAGCGCTTTTAATTGCGCATAGCACACCAGGCACACTTTTTTAAACCAAGCTTTTAGGCCGTGGTTGTTACATTGTACTTAAACAAGCTTTATAGGGCTAATTCTGATGATGAGGGCTAGTAAATCGTCCCATCTTGTGTGTTTGTGTGTGGTTGTCCCATTATATTAAAGGGAACTTGATCTAGCAGCCTTTTTTACATAAAATTAAAATCTTATGCCAGCAACAAAAACCTCAAACCATCTACTCACCAAAAGATAAGCAAACATAAATAGCAACAAATGAGCTATTAGTCAAGTTCTTCAGATTAAACAGCTCTTCATCATCTCCAAACGTCAACTGTGTCTTTTAAACTGAAAGCTTAGCAACTTCTCGACCCATCACATGTTTCCAGCTAAACTACAATACTTTTTCCAGTGTTGAGCTACCAGGTGTTGCTATGAGTACTAAAAATGAATTCAATGTCTGTATTGAAAGCGTGAGCTACCAATTAAACACGATATTGCCACAAACGGAAAAGGAATCCAAAAAAAACTAAAAAAACATAGAAATAAAACAACTACAGAAGCATAAACTGAGACAATTTCCTCCAGAACCAATGACATGTAAGCACATACCTAAAGGTGTTGATTGGACCAAGTGTGATCTGAAGCGATTCGTTGCAACTTGTACAGCACAAGTGAATAATATAGCAATCCAGATCCTCCCTTGTCATTTATTTACAAACCTTGTTAGGGCGTTTGTTGGTATGATATCTAATAGTAGTAGCAGAAGAACTCAGACACCATTTTAGGGCATTTTTATCGATGTTTTTCTGATTGTTTTAGAAAAAGAGATCCTAAAAAAATCCCTATATTTGTGATTTGTGTTTTGGTGTGACAAAAAGTGCTGAAAAGCTGAATGATGATTGGCAAGTGTGTGAGAGAGAAAGGGATGGAGAGTAACCACCACTATGCCGGTGGGTTCTTTATTTCATGTTTAACAGCGGCTGTGGGTGCATCGGACGGGCCGAAGGCCATTGTTTGACGGCCCACTTCATTTTTTAAGCCTTAGACATCCCGTCCCTAGGCCCAAAAACATGTCCAATATTGTATTTTATAGGATTACTAGATTATACCAAGTTAAATGTAATGAACGCATAAAAAAACATTCAAACGTTACAGATATTACATAATAATTTTTTCTTTAAAAGTTATTGTTATTGGTATTATTAAAATATATATAAGATACATTAAAATCGATAAATATCTATAATCATTGAAGGATCTTTTTGTAGATAATATTTTTTATTTTATTAGTTGAATGACCTTCTGCATCGCATATGAGTAGCTTCAAACCTTTTTTACTTGTGACACGGGAAACAGCTACATATAACTGACTATGAGTGAAATCGGGTCTACGCAAGTATAATCTAACATTTGATCATGATTGTCCTTGACTTTTGTTAATGGTCATAGCGAAACAAACAGTTATGAGGAATTGTCTCCGCTGAAAACGAAATGGAACTTTTTTATCAGACGAGGTTAACTTCATGCAAGGTATATAAGTAGTCTCATTGAAAAATCTGTCAGATATGATCCAGGCTTCAATGACGTGTCTTCCAAGCCTTACGATTTGTAATCTAGTACCATTGCACAATTCTTTGGTTTGGTCGATATTACGAAGTAACATGACCGGAACACCTTTTTTTAGTATAAGTTTATGATTGGGAATTCCAGAAGCCTTAGAAACACTCATCACATCTGGAGAGTATACTGATTCCTCAAAAGAATCTTGTGTCTCAGTCTCACATTAAGAATAAGATACATTTTCCCTTCATCTTTCAACATGAACTAAGATACATTTTCCCTTCATCTTTCAACAATTTTAACATGTAGTCATTGATAGCATCGACTTCTTTATTTGTAAGGACCAAAATAGTTTTATCTTGAAAATACGATGGATCATCAAGATGGTTCTAAAAGGATGAATAAATGATGGATACAACTTAATGAATATGGTCACCCGTAAAAGGAACGATAACATCTTCTGGAAATTCAACTTCAACTTCAGCATCATTAAAGCTACCAATTTTAAGAATCTATTCATCAAATGATTTTGTCTCTTCGAAATTGTTTGGACAGCCAACCTGAAGCCTCATGTTTACATTCAAACGTAAGACTACACATTCACACCATAATCTTGATGAATGCAATGATGCCTGGACAATATCTGAACAAGATCCTCTTTGTATTACTGAAAGAATCTGTCGAAAGTCACCTCCAAATACATTGGTCTTGCCTCCAAATGATTTTCTCTTGTCCGATGAAATGATAACGTCTCTAAGTGTCCTATCAACTGCCTCGAAACAATGATGGTGCGTCATCGGGGCTTCATCCCTTTTGATAAGCCGAGTTTTATTCAAAAGTTCAGCTATATCGTTATCTGTGTAATAGAACAAAAGGAATCCTCATTCAAGTTGATTGGTATATTAAATCTTGAATGCGTTGTCCTACAACTAGAGAGCAAGAGTGTTGGAATTCCGCTTGAAGCAACGTTGATAACAATTTCACCTTTAGATCTAATAGCAACAGATAGTGTCTTCCAAACAAATATTTTTCTTGTTCCTCCATAACCATACAGGAAAAAGACACCACCTTTTTTTGTTAATAACACTGATAATTGTATCATAAACCTGTTTTTGCTCAACATTTAATTTGGAATGCAGTTGTTGATATTTGACTTCAAGACCGGACACATCATAATTTAGCTCATCTTGAATTAACATATTGCAAGAATCTTGAATAAATTTGTAATCAGGTAATGGCATATTGGTTTGGTATTTACTTCAGACTTAGTCCACAACTCAATAAAGATTTCTCAATGTATGACAACGTAAGGTGGAAAATTGCTTTTGGTTTTAGCTTCAAGCCTGAAAAGACAAAAAATTATGAAATTATTTATTTTTAATATCAATTAATTTTAGAACGGTTTTTGTGTAAATGAGTTAGTTTATGTGAAAATGTACCTGTTACGTCGTTTTCTTCTTCACGAATGTGAACAACATCATCAGAAAGACAATTACAGGTCTCTTTAAAAACATGATGAGGTCGGGATAGACTATTTGATGCAATCAACATAACAAATAGAGACCTACAGAATGAAGCAGTAGCCCAATGATGTGTTTCGTGTATAGAAGATGTATACTCTCTATCATCATCTAATAAACCAAGAGTGTAGCAAACATCTTTGTAAGATTCATAAACGGTCCCATTAATTGTCCTGATATCTTCATAGTAAGTAGGACTTTTTACTTTGTTGAGCAAAATGCGTAAGTAATAAACATCACCAGGCTTGGGAGACACGTGATTAATTCTACCAATTAACTTTGTCTTTGTTTTTCTTCTTGTCCATACTTTATCTGATTTATTCCAACCATATTGACTTGGGAATTCAACATATGATAACTTTTGTGCTTTTTCATCATAGCTAATAACATTCCATCCAAGCCAAAAAATTGAGAAGCAACAGTAGTGGGTTTAGAAACAACATTAGTAACACGTTTGGATGGTTTAAAAATAATAGGTTGTTTGTCTTCAATGCGAAACAACAACCTTTCAACAGGAGGTGTTCCATAATGAATATCATACCAAAAAAGGCTACAACATGCCTCACAAGCAGAAATATAATGACAATTGTAAAAGTCAACAATTTCATCCTGGTCGTTATTTCTTTATGTTGCTTTTTTTATTCTCGGCGTCATAAAAAGAGTCTGTGATCCTGTCTGGTCATTTGTTAATATACTTAAAAAGATACTTTATCGATCCAATTTAATTACACCACTCAAGATTCATATGCACTTGGTATTGTTTCAAAAGTATCTAATTATATGGATCAACATATCTAAAAAAGGAAATAAACATGTCATAAATAACATTAAAATCATATTATTTTTAAAACAGAGGAAAAACAGATAAACATATATAATAATTAAAAAATTTATATTATATAAAGTGTAACACCGTAAAATTTAAAACAAAATTTTCACATTTTTAAACACATTTTCCAAACACATTTATTAACAAAAATCTCATTGTATCATAACTTTGTTTCACAAAATATTTCCCAAGATCAAAATACATAAATCCCATGCATGTGTACGAATCATGCCGGCACTTTCCCGCGATCATCACTGGTACCTAAAACACATAACACATAACACTGTAATCATAAAGCTTAGTGAGTTCCCCAAAATACCATGCATAACACATACTAGCCACTCGAGGCTATAACTTTGTGGGCTCGTGGGCCCTAACTCTGTGGACCCTCTAGTCCTAACTCTGTGAACCTTCTGGTTCTAACTCTGATATACTCTGATATACACATGGCATAAATCACATAGAAATAATGCAGTGCAACACATCACATAATACCATACAGTAACTCTATCACATGACTCTAATTACCACTCAAGGTAAAGTATAGTGAGAAGACTCACCTCAGATGTCTCGGTAAATCTCTGACTCGGTAGAAATACGATCTAGCCTCCACCTAATCACATAAAGCAATACACTCATAAATATAACTCTTAGGACTAGACTCAACCCTCTCTAGGAACCCTCAGAAGGGTAAAAGACCATTTTACCCCTCCTTTAGCTCAAAGGCCCTCATTGTTGACCAAACCCTAAAAGTCAACCAAAGTTAATGGTCAAACTTTGACCCGACTCGTCAAGTACACTAAGGAAACTCGGCGAGTCTACACGTGTCCACTAACTCCCTAGTCTCGCTTATCATGTCGAGTCCCCCCCCCCCTTGCTCGACGAGTCACATCTGGCATGAATCGCGGGGCTACCCCGACTCAACTCGCCGAGTCTCAAGATCAACTCGGTGAGTTTCGTCTTGAACTCCAGTCCTCTAATCCTTCTCTGACTCACTGAGTTATTCCCCCAACTCGGTGAGTCTACTCGCTGAGTGATTTACGGGAAACCCTAACCCTACTCGCTGAGTCTGATCTTTGGACTCGGCGAGTTCATGCCATGCAAAAACTCCATTGACCTCCTAAGGTCAGATCTGTTCCTTCAATCCATAGATCTGACCTTCCTAAGCATGACAATCACGTAAAGTTTAGACCTTGATTCTCATATAACATCTAGATGGTCCTACTTGGTGATTTAGCCCCAAAAATAAACTCCTAAGTTCATGGCTCCCAAAATAACCCATAAAGCTCCAAAGGTTAAGGTCTCTGGACCTCTTTGAGTCCAGATCCAAAGCATAAACTCGATAAGGGACCAATTTCTCCACATATCCATTCTCTAAAGGGGTTTAGAAAACCCTAACTCTAAGAATCAACACCAAAACTGAAGAATGTTTGAATAAATACCTCAAGATGAAGTCTCTGAACTCTGAAATCACCAGATCCGCTCCTTCTTCAGCCTCCTCTTGCCTTGGTCACCACCTTTTTGCAATCACACCAACAAAATGATCAAAAGTGGCCTCTCCTCCCTCACAAACGCTCTAGATCTCTTAGGGTCTCTCTCTGGGGTTTGGTAGCCGTAAATGACGACCCTAAGGGCCTTTAAATAGGTCCCAAACCCGGGAAATTAGGGTTTCATGAAACAGCGTGGACTCACCGAGTCCACTCATGGACTCGCCGAGTCCGGTCATGAACCTGGATAAGAATCCGCGACCCTACTCGGCGAGTCTAAGCACCAACTCGCCGAGTCCCTCTACAAAATCCAAAATAAATGAATAAAATAATATACCTGGGAATCTGGATGTTACAAATCTCCCCCACTAGAATCTGAGTTCGCCCTTGAAGTCTCACTCTACAAACAACTCTGGATGTTGCTCACGCATCTCGTGCTCCGGCTCCCATGTCAGCTCTGACCCTTTCCTATGCTGCCACTGTACCTGCACCAGAGGCACTTCCTTGTTCCTCAGAACCTTGATCTTCTGATCTCTAATTTCCACCGGTCTCTCAACATAGTTCAGGCTCACATCCACCTGAATATCCTCTAATGGTACCACTGCCGACTCGTCGGCTATATACTTTCTCAACTGCGACACGTGGAAAGTGTCATGAATCTGACCCAACTCCGCAGGTAGCTCCAAATGGTAGGCTACCCTGCCTACTCTCACGATCACCCTGTGTTGGGTATATGGTGTTGCGTCTTGGGCTCGTCTCTTAGCCCTATTTTGTATATGGTATGGGCCTGTCCATCCGTGATTTGTTTGTTAAGGTTTGTGTATTAATAAATGCTTGCATGCATCTTTTCAAGGGACTTGAATATTGTTTTTACGTGTGATTTAGAAGACATCTTTTGTAACCCTAAAATCCTCTACAGCGGAAGTTCTTAATCGAGCTCTACTGAGGATTGAGTAATCTAATCATTCGACTCATTCAGATCCATACTTGTGTTTTATTTCATTTTTTTACGTTCATTATCTACCTGTTACAAAGATCTAATCGATCAAAGAGTTTATAAATCTCATCAATTGGTATCAGAGCCGGAGGCTGTGTAATTCATACACATCTCTTCTGTGAAAGAAGTTATTAGGGTTTATTCCGCATTAACTGATATTTATTGAGTCGTCACTCCATAATTGATGTATCTCATTACTTATTCGTTTTGCCCTAATATTATATATTACAAGTCTGATCTTTCAAACAGGTTAAACGATCAAGCATGGACGATTCTCAATCTAATCCTATCAACATCTCAAACAGTATTGGATCAACAACAAAGATTCCTATTCTTTACGCTCAAGATTACGAAGTTTGGGCGCATCACTTTGAAGACTACGTCATCGAATCTGAAGACAATGGGTATCTTGTATGGGAAGCTATTGTGTCAGGACCATTCGCTCACTCAGGAACATCCAGAATTATTAAAACTCAGAAAGAGTATAATGATTTGTTAAAAGATGTTAAAGATGTGGCACAAGACGAAAAGGAAAAGTTTCAGTGCAACATTAAAGCTTTGAGACTAATCCGATTCGCTCTTCAATCCGATACATTTAGATTGGTAAGTTCCTGCAGTACCGCTAAAGAAATCTGGGATAGGCTGCGAGAGCTATATTCCACAGATGAAGATTTGGAGCATTCTATTCAGACCTTGCTTTTGTCTGAGTTTGGTGAATTTAAGCAGAATTATGATGAAACTGTTACTCAGACGTTCAATCGCTTCAATCATCTTCTTAGCAAGATGATCAAACACGATATAGAAAGGAAGCTGATTGAACAGAAAGTCACCTTTTTGAATGGCTTAAGATCTGAATGGAGATCTGTTGTGTCTACAGTCAAAGCTCATGAGCAGTTCAAGTCTTATTCGCTGGCAAAGCTGGTAGGAATTTTGAAATCCCAAGAAAAGATTGTCATGCAAGAGAAGAATTTAGTCTCAAGTTTGGGATCCTTGGCCCTCCTATCCAAAAGCAAAAATATGGTAGAAGATGAAGATCTGGACCTAGAAGACTATGATCTTACCTCTGAAGATTATGCAATGATGGTGTCTAATCCAAAGAGATTTATCAAGAAGAGATTCCCTACTAATAAGAACTGAAACTAGCAGGGAGGCTATAGTTCTGAAAAGGTTAGGGAAGAGCCAAAGACAGAGGAACCAAAGAAAGAGGCGAAAGTTGAAGGAGATTCAGGTGTGAGTTGCTACTACCCAATTACCCATCCCCATTATCTCCATTTATTTCTTAAGTACCTTCCCTAAGGAATTATCCTAAGGGTCATCTCTTACATCATATTTACCTCTCATCTCCTTACATCACATTTCCTTGTATGTTTGTTCCTAAGGACTTTTTCCTAAGGATCATCGCATGAATACGTAGTCACAACATCGCCTGGACTAGTAAGTCATAATAAGGGTTAGACTATCATCGCATGAATACATAGCCACAACATCGCCTGGACTCGTAATTCATAGCAAGGATTAGAGTATCATCGCATGAATACGTATCCACAATATCGCCTGGACTCGTAATTCATCACCTACAGGTTATGAGCCTGCTGGTGTTTCCACGGGGTCATCTAGAATAGTCCGTGGTCGCCATCTATACTCTGGTAGATGACTACATCGCCAAATTTCCACATCGCCGGTCAAGGTTATGGTATCTCCTCTCATCTCACATCACCTATTTATCTTTACCTAATTATCATCACCTTTCTATCATCACCTATTTCTCATCACCTAATCATCATCACCTGTTTCTCATCACCTAATTATCATCACCATTATATCCTCACCTTTCTCTTATCACATTCGTTCAACACACATCAACTATTTCATCTACCCATGTTCTACCCAACATATTTGTAGATATAAATTACATATATAGTTTAAATCATTTAACACCCATATAAAAACATCAATTCCAAGCCCATCTCATATAGACAATTAATATATAACACATAGCACGTATTTCATAGCTAATGCTTTATATTTATGTGTTTAGAAGAGAGTAATCGCACACTCACACATATAAACCACAATATATATACACATAACACGTATTTCGTATAAAATACTTCATAATTATGCGTTAGAATAAAGTAACTACACACTCACTTGATCAGAAGATGATCGGACAACACTACGGTTTGTAGAAGTAGTATTCCTCGGTAGATCTGGAAGATCTTCACAAAAACCGGACTCCTCGCGGGCAGAGCTTCGGCTCGGGAATTGCACTTCTCGGGATCTTCGGGGCCTCGGGACTTGCTTCGGGGCTCGGGAATGATACCGGGGCTTCGGGATATTTCTTGCATGAAAAACGATGCAAAAACGCGAGAAAACAGGAAGAAATGAGCAACTGAATCGGTTGCACTCGACTTCCTTTTATAGGGGTCTGAAGCCCGATTTACGCGGGGCATAAATTTCATTACACAGGGCGTAACGACGATAAGGTCGTTGACTCCCCCCATGGATAATATTGGCCAATTTTTATTTAAATTAAATATCGAAATTATTAAATAAACTTCAAAAATTCATATCTTCCTCATACAAACTCTGTTTTCGACGTTCTTTATATCCACGCGTAGGTGAGACTACGATCTACAACTTTCGTTTAGACTCCGTCGGCTAATTTTGAATTTATTTTTATTATTTATTTTTAGTAGGCCGGGACAGGAAAACTCCGTTACAAAATCATAACTTCTTCATCCGACGTCCGTTTTCGCCTATCTTTTTATCGTTTTACTACAATTAATGAGATCTTCAATTCCCATTTAGATTGTTTCGGCTAAAAACCGCTCGGTCTCAAATCGAGCATTCGGGCTGCAAACTGCTAAGTCGAAACTTCGAAAAATCATAACTTCCTCATACAAAGTCAGATTTGGGCGTTCTTTTTATGCACGCTCATGGTTTAACGTATTCTACGATTTTCATTTAGATTGCTAAGGCTAAATATCCCTCTAACGTAAATTCACTTTTTACGTTGTGTTGTGTCGTGCCGGTTCTGTCGCGAAACTTTGACAGGTCATAACTTCTTCGTGATAACTCGGATTTTGGCGTTCTTTATATGTACGGATGTCACAACTAGAAATTTTATGTCTTGTAATCTCTATACTCAAGTAAAATGTTGAATCAAAAACTTAAGAGCATGTGTGATGCTTATTATATGACATCAAAAATTTCAATCAAATATATCATACAAGTACTACAAATAGTCAACAAGCAATTGGAAACCCTAGAAGTTCTTGTTTAGGTCCATTTTGGACTAGGACTTCCTTATTGGACTCAATGGACCAATAAGCTTCCAATTTGACTATCATGGGCATAGAAACCTAATTGGGCTCTATTTGGACCCACATTAATTTATTTCAACATTTTGGGCCATATTGGGCCTAGAATGAAATGAATTAAAAGCTTGATCCATGAATAACCTAAACTAGTCCAACAAATATGTAAAAATCATACTATATTCTTTTATGTTAAAACTCACCCAAACTAACTCTAATAATGGGCTTAGGGGCATTAAAGCCCAATACTCTCTTTTCTTTCCAAATTCTCGGCCCAAAGCCCAAATCCAGGAAGAAAGGAGTTGACTTCTTCATGCCACCTCACTTATGTCCAACATACTTCCATGCATGGACCAACATACATCTATGAATGTCAACTCAACCATTTCTCCCGTCTTTCTTCTTGACCTCGGCTGAAAGCACCCACACACACACACTTTCATCACTCCTTACATATCAAACACTCTCCAAGAACACCTCCCCTCTCTTCATAAAATTTTCGAGAAATAAGGGCAATCTAAGGAGATTTTTCACAAAAATCACCCTCCAAGGTAAGGTTATACTAAATTCTATGATCTAGGTTCCTTGATCTATCAAAAATCTCTTCTTAACTCATGAGAAATCATGATCTTGTATCCTAGAAACACCTCAAGGCCGAGATCTTCATCAAAGGGTGCTAGGGCCGAAAATTCACCAAACTTTCTTCCATTCCTCCTCCAAAACCGAAACCACACCCTAAGGTGAGCTTCATACCCCCTATTTTCTGTTTTTATGAGTTTTGTGGGGGGGGGGGAATACAAGTGAAAGTGTAGATCTATATATGTTTTGTATGCCTTGTATGATTTCTATGCTTATGTGTGTGTTTTTGTGTGTTATAATGTTGGATCTAGCCTTAAAACCCCTAAAAACCGAGATATACTTTATGATTAATGATACTAGCATCAAGTATATTTCTACATACAAAGTGTTCCAAGAAAAATAGCTAAATGGCTTAATAACATTTTATTTGGACTAAAAACTCAATTTTTGGACATAAAATGATAAAAATATAAAGTTAAAGGGCCCAAAATGTCATATCACGAATTCTAATGGATGAGGAGTGTCAAAACAGTTTCAATGAAATATTTTCTGAAAATATACTCATTTGGAGGATTAAAAATATAAATTTCAAGCTTAATGGGCTAAAAATGACAATTTCGGCCCAATAGGGCCCATTATGCGAAATTTTCTGTTTTGGAGGGCCAAAACTGTGTTTTTCTGTAAAACAGTGGACTACTAAGGTTCCAAGTACTTTTCAAAGGTTTAAAATGCTTTTCCAATTTAAAAAGGACCAAAGTTGCAAAAATTTTCCAATTTGGGCCAAAATTGTAAAAACTACGAAAAAGAGGGGCTATAACCGAGAAAACTGCAATTTCAGGGACTTAAACTGTTTTCAATGAAAAATATGCTGAAAAATATTAATTTCAATAATTTTTGGTGTTAAAATGTCAAGAAAAATGATTTAAGGACCAAACCGGAAAATTATTTAATTAGAGGGTTGAAAAGAGTAAATTTTACAAACAATGAGGGGCTGAAAACAGAAAACTTTCAAGGCTAATTCATTGCACGCAACTTGATCAAATATTGGAACCGCGACTACCTACGTAATACCATACACAACAATACCAAAAATCGTTGTTAAACGAATTGATTCGGTCTCGAATCAATAACAATCCGAAAATACTAACACGACAATAACTCGATTCATACACGAAAACATTTGGTAATTCAATATACACGTGAGAGTGCACAGACGTCTACGCACCATCTTTGGGCCCCAAAGTGTAAAATCTTGTTTGTTGGGCCTAGCTAGCCCAATGACCTGATCTTAAGGCCCGAAGACTTCTACCTTACGAGTTGTTGGGTCTTACATGATCTAACACAGCGTAAAAGGACTTTCAATGGCTTTTATACTATTGGTCCCCAAGGGTCCTATGGTATTGCTAGTAAAGTCGGTGTTTCATGCGAGGCGGGTCAAGGGCCCCTCGTACCCTTTCTTTTTTTATCCCCAACCGGTTAATGGAGACATCGGGGTCTTCGTGTCCTCTTTCTCTTCGGATATGGGATTACTCGGAGTCAGGGCGGTTGGATAACGTGATTAGTACGGACGACGCCTACGGGATCGTTAGTATAGTTATAAACTGGTCGTTTGTGTAACGCTTGTTTATAGCAATTAATCATGCGCAAAAATAATCCGACGTCGCCTGGAATTAATGACTTTACGCGTTACAATGGCTTTATTTTAACTTCATGGAATTCAAAGAATTAGGAAAACATCGGGTTTTCCTAGGGTTTTTCAATACATACGGTTTCGAAATGTATACAAGTTTAATGAACAATTTTTACAAATATAGAAACAAACAAGCATACCTATGGATCTTCACAAATGTTTTCAAAAGCTTTTCTTTTCAGAAAATATCGAATTTTCTGGTGGTTTTCAAAATGATACAAAACATTATTTTCCTAAATATCGCTTATGAACTCACCAACATTTCACATGTTGACGTTTTTTTTCAAAATACTTGTATTCTCAGGTAACCAGTGAATCAAAGGAAAATGTACTCAGTGATGGCTTGCAGTTTATCTATTAACGAACTGAACAATTTATTTTTGGGAATGTAATGTTTTGAGACAATGTAATGGATGTAAACTCTATCAGTTGTAATATTCAAATGTTGGTGACGAATGATGTTATGTTTCATGTATATTCATTGTGATGGTATTCAATTGAGTCACAACAGCTCCCGAACGTTTCCGCCGTCTGGTTCGGGGGTGTGACAGGTTGGTATCAGAGCTTTGTTTATAGTGAACTAGCATGTCGAGCCACACATTGATATGCAACTATAAACCAAAAAGAGGGACTAACATAACTCTGAACAAAACAAGTAAATAAAACACGCTTTCTTGCATTAGGAATAAGAACATAACGCCGAATCAAACACAATAATGCTGGTATCTCGGTTAATTCGGGACTATTCTTAGTGATACCAAGGAGTGGATGCAGCCTGATCAACTACATTCTCTCCAAAGTAAAACTAACACACGTCTTGATGAGATCGGGATAGCTAGGGAACCTAAAACAATACCCTTTATCACTAAAAAGAGAACGCTTTCTTAGTCTGTACAATAGACATAGCATCCTAGGAATAATGTTAGCATATTTACATACTCGCGCAGACAGCATGGCTGGTTTTCATCACCCTGGAGACCCCTATTTCCTTAATCAGGGAAACAACGGATGGCTAGAGGAGGAGGAGCCTGAGGAAGAGCCTGAAGAGGAACCTGAGGAAGACCCCGAAGAGGAATCTGACGGGGAACAGGAGGCAGAAGTCGAGGGTGAGCCTGCCGAACCCGAAGAAGATGAAGAAAATTTCGAAGAGGAGCTCGAAGACAGCGAAGGGGGTGATTCGGACGCAGAGTCCGAGGTCATCAACCCCCCTTACCCGATCAGGGTGCTTGCTTATCGTGTGGGCCCCACTGGTCCTACACCTCCCTGGGGTATTGATCTTTGGAGATGGAGCAGACAGCAGGGACAGCGACCCCCGTACGGCATGTCACGCGAGTTCTTTGACCTGAGAGACGGAGGACCGGCTGATCGAGCCCTTCCAGTCGTGGTGAAACGGTTACAGAATACGGGCGACCTTGCCTAGGACACTGCTGATCAGGTGCGCCAGTTGAGGACTAGGGTCGAGCGTGCGGAGCAGGAGACGCGTGACGTCCTTCGAGAGTTTCACATGAGGCAGGTTCAGTGGGAGTCTCGACTTCGGGACGCAGAACGCTTGGTGGCTCGTCTTCAGGGAGCATACACATCCTCGGCACCACCTCCGGACGCAGCTCATCGCGGTTAGGGATAGACTTATCTAAGTAGGTCGTTAGGAAATATGCTATGTACTCCGACTCTATGTTTAAGTGACTACACTACTCATAGAGCCGTTATGCTGTCGAACTAGTATCACTCATGTATGCTCTTACGAGCAAAATTTTCATGTATCAAATGCGGATAATATTAATAAATTTTTACGTGTTTTGTTACGATATTACAAGTTGCTATGTGTTGAGAAATTATGATTGATTGGTCAATGGTAGTAGTGTTTAAGTTCGTACCATGCACCTAGTCAGTAGGATCACAACCTCACAGAAACCACATACACTCAACATCTTTCCGTTTCATGACAGAAAGATGCCTCCCCGACCTACTCGCGGAAACCCAGGACCAACCCCACCTGAGGTTGACTCAGCCGCGTTCCAGGCAGCTGTATCTGTAGCAGTCACTGCAGCGATTGCGCAAATTCATCAAGGGAACAATGGAGGAGTCAATGGACAAGGAGCCGGAAGTTCGAACAACGGGATGAACCAAGGGTCTACCAAAACATGTACCTACAAGGACTTCACAAACGCTAAACCACAAACTTTCAACGGCACTGGAGGGGTGATCACTTTGAAGCGATGGATTGAAAAGGTGGAGTCGGTATTCGAGATATGCGATTGCCCCGATCAGATGAAGGTGAAGTTCGCGGCCTGCACTTTTGTGGACCAAGCACTCACTTGGTGGAACGGACACGTGGAAGCCATGACCTCCTTGTATCCAACTCTATGCCATGGACAGAAATGAAAGAAATGTTGATGGCTGAGTACTGCCCACGAGGCGAAATACAGAAGATGGAGCAAGAGCTATGGAACCTCACCGTACAGAATGCGAATATCGATGCCTACATATCAAGATTTAGTGAACTATCTCTGCTGTGCCCGGGTATGATCACATCAGAAGGAAAGAAGATTGAACGATTCATTTGGGGACTAACATCACCCATTCAAGGGAATGTGATAGCTGCGAACCCTGAAACGTTCGACAGTGCGAAGAGATTGGCAAAGAGGTTGTATGATCATAACAACAAGAAGGGCGAGAAGCCAGTGGAGGCTGAGAAGAAAAAGGAGGGTGATGGCAAGAAAGGGAGGAACAACAAGAGAAAGGGACGTCAGGGCCCCGAGACCCCTAAAAAGCAGCAGTCAGTGGCAGTTAACGCTGTCACCACACCGGTTCCAGCCACACCACATGCTCCAACCTCAGCTGTTTCAAATGCTTCAAGACCCTATTCCGGTAATCTTCCCAAATGTAATAAGTGCGGTCTCCATCATCACGGTGAATGTAGGGAACTCCATTGCACCAGTTGCAACCGAAGGGGACACACTGCAAGATACTGCATGACTTATCCTCCCCAGAACCAAAATCAGGGAAACCACCACAACAACAACAACAACCACCGCAATAACAACAACACTAATGCCGGCGGCAATAATGCAGGGCCTAGCCACACCTGCTTCGGGTGTGGAAGGACGGGGCATTTCCGCCGAGATTGCCCTAACAACACCAACTCAGGAAACAGAGGAGCAGGAAGGATGCTGACTATGGGTCAGGGTGAGGCAGTTCAGGACCCCGCAGTTGTGACCGATACGTTCCTCCTAAACCACACTTATGCATGCATCTTATTTGACACCGGAGCGGAGCGAAGTTTCGTAAGCGAGAAGTTTAAACATTTATTAAAACAACAACCCCAAAAGTTAAATGAAACCTATATGGTGGAAATGGCCAATGGGAAAACCGAATCCACTGGGGAGATCTACATCGGATGTACCCTAACCCTTAACCAACACGTCTTTCGAATAGACCTAATGCCAGTGTCAATTAGGAGTTTCGATGTGATTGTCGGCATGGATTGGTTAAGGCCCCACCATGCTGAGATTATGTGCCACGAGAAGGCCGTTCGCCTTCATCTCCCAAATCACGAAACCCTAGTAATTTACGGAGACAAACCCAGCACGAATCTTCGTCACATCTCGTGCATCAAGACACAAAAACATCTACGAAAGAACAACTTGGCGTTCTTGGCTCACATAGTGGACAAGACCAAAGAAGAAACTAACATCCGAGATATTCCAGTAGTGTGTGAATTTCCAGACGTGTTTCCTGAAGATCTTCCGGGAGTACCCCCAGAGAGACAGGTTGAGTTCCGAATCGACCTTGTTCCAGGAGCAACTCCTCTCGGTAAATCACCCTATCGGTTGGCTCCTGCTGAAATGCAGGAATTGTCCAGCCAACTCAGTGAGCTTCTGGACAAGGGATTTATCCGACCTAGCTACTCGCCATGGGGAGCTCCGGTGCTCTTTGTCAAAAAGAAGGACGGATCTTTCAGAATGTGCATCGATTACAGAGAGTTAAATAAACTCACTGTTAAAAACCGCTACCCACTCCCACGAATCGATGATCTGTTCGACCAGCTCCAAGGAGCCAGTTATTTTTCTAAAATAGATCTACGGTCCGGATACCACCAACTCAAAGTTCGGGAAGAGGATATTCCTAAAACCGCTTTCCGAACCTGCTACGGACATTACGAATTCGTCGTAATGCCCTTTGGTCTAACAAATGCACCTGCCGCATTTATGGACCTAATGAATCGAATCTGTCGACCGTTCCTTGACAACTTCGTCATTGTGTTTATCGATGACATCCTCGTCTATTCTCGAAGCAAAGTGGAGCATGGCCAACATCTACAACATGTGCTAGAAACACTGAGATCGGAAAAACTGTACGCCAAACTCTCCAAGTGTGAGTTCTGGCTCCGGAGTGTGAATTTCCTAGGCCACGTAGTTAGCCAAGACGGAATTCATGTAGATCCCTCTAAGGTCAAAGCTGTGGAAGGATGGACAACTCCGACCACGCCCACAGAAATTCGTCAGTTCTTAGGCCTAGCAGGCTACTATAGGAGATTCATTCAAAACTTCTCTAAGATCTCCAAGCCGCTTACCTCACTTACGCAAAAGGGCGTACCATTCAAATGGACAGACCGACAAGAGATTGCGTTTCGAACCTTGAAGCAAGCTCTCTGTAGCGCTCTTGTACTATCTCTACCTGAAGGAACGGAAGATTTTGTGGTCTACTGTGACGCGTCGAATCAGGGCTTAGGTTGCGTTCTCATGCAACGTGGAAAAGAGATAGCATATGCGGCCCGCCAACTAAAGACACACGAAGTAAATTACACGACCCATGACCTAGAATTGGGAGCTGTGGTCTTTGCTCTGAAAATTTGGAGGCACTACCTGTACGGTACAAAGTGCACCATTTTCACCGACCATAAGAGTCTCCAGCACATCTTGAACCAGAAGGAGCTGAACATGAGACAACGAAGATGGGTTGAATTGCTAAATGACTACGAGTGCGAAATCAAGTACCACCCAGGCAAGGCCAACGTGGTAGCTGATGCATTAAGTCGGAAGGAGTACTCTAATCGCCGTACGAAAACTCTCTCGATAACCATTCAATCTCATCTGGCCACTCAAATTGCATCAGTTCAGTCGGAGGCTATGAAAACGGAAAATAGAGCTAGCGAGGCATTGCGCGGGATGGAGAAGAACCTAGAAGCAAAGGAGGATGGGGTATACTACTTCATGAACCGTATTTGGGTCCCAAAAATCGGAGGATTTAGGGAGGTTGTTATGAAGGAAGCCCACAAAACGCGATACTCCATTCATCCTGGTTCGGACAACACTATTGGTGGCCTAACATGAAGGCAGAAATCGCGACCTACGTTAGTAAGTGCCTTACGTGCGCCAAAGTGAAAGTGGAATACCAGAAACCCTTAGGATTGTTGCAGCAACCGGCAATCCCTGAGTGGAAATGGGAGGGGATTTCTATGGATTTCGTGACCAAGCTACCCAAGACGTCGGACGGACTGGACACCATATGGGTAATAATCGACCGACTGACGAAATCTGCCCATTTCCTGCCAATCAAAGAATCCTAAAAGATGGAGAGATTGACGCGTTTGTACCTACGAGAAATTGTGAGACTCCATGGAGTGCCAAAATCTATTATTTCGGATAGGGATAGTAGGTTCACATCGCGCTTTTGGCGATCACTCCACAAGGCAATGGGAACTCATCTCGACATGAGCACTGCGTATCACCCACAAATGGACGGCCAAAGTGAGCGAACCATTCAAACGCTTGAAGACATGCTTCGTGCATGTGTGATAGACTTTGGGAAGTCTTGGGATACCCACCTACCTTTGATCGAGTTCTCAGATAACAATAGTTACCATTCGAGCATCAAGGTGGCTCCTTTCGAAGCACTGTACGGGCGTAAATGTAGATCACCGTTATGTTGGGCTGAAATAGGTGATACCCAGCTAGCGAGGACACATATGTCGGACAAGGCACTAACGGGACCGGAGATCATTCGCGAAACCACAGTAAAGATCATTCAAATCAGAGCTCGATTGCAGGCATCGCATGACCGACAAAAGAGCTACGCCGACAAACGACGAAAGCCCTTAGAATTCCAGGTCGGTGATCGAGTACTATTGAAAGTCTCACCCTGGAAAGGGGTTATACGTTTCGGAAAAACGGGGAAAGCTGAACCCGCGATACATTGGACCTTTCGAAATCGTCGCCCGAATAGGTCCGGTAGCCTACAGACTACAACTACCCGCAGAACTAAACGGTGTACACCCCGTGTTTCATGTCTCTAACCTGAAGAAGTGTCTATCAGATGAAACCCTTGTCATTCCTCTTGACGAAATCAAAATCAATGAGAATCTCCTGTTCATTGAAGAACCAATCGAAATCATGGACAGGGAGGTGAAGCGTACTAAGCAAAGTCGCATCCCGATCGTGAAGGTACGGTGGAACGCAAAGCGTGGGCCAGAATTCACGTGGGAACGTGAAGACCAAATGAAGCAAAAGTACCCTCACCTATTCTAGTATTCTCAAATCTAGCTTTCAAACAGAATTTCGGGACGAAATTCCCTCTAACGGGGGGATGATGTCACAACTAGAAATTTTGTGTCTTGTAATCTCTATACTCAAGTAAAATGTTGAATCAAAAACTTAAGAGCATGTGTGATGCTTATTATATGACATCAAAAATTTCAATCAAATATATCATACAAGTACTACAAATAGTCAACAAGCAATTGGAAACCCTAGAAGTTCTTGTTTAGGTCCATTTTGGACTAGGATTTCCTTATTGGACTCAATGGACCAATAAGCTTCCAATTTGACTATCATGGGCATAGAAACCTAATTGGGCTCTATTTGGACCCACATTAATTTATTTCAACATTTTGGGCCATATTGGGCCTAGAATGAAATGAATTAAAAGCTTGATCCATGAATAACCTAAACTAGTCCAACAAATATGTAAAAATCATACTATATTCTTTTATGTTAAAACTCACCCAAACTAACTCTAATAATGGGCTTAGGGGCATTAAAGCCCAATACTCTCTTTTCTTTCCAAATTCTCGGCCCAAAGCCCAAATCCAGGAAGAAAGGAGTTGACTTCTTCATGCCACCTCACTTATGTCCAACATACTTCCATGCATGGACCAACATACATCTATGAATGTCAACTCAACCATTTCTCCCGTCTTTCTTCTTGACCTCGGCTGAAAGCACCCACACACACACACTTTCATCACTCCTTACATATCAAACACTCTCCAAGAACACCTCCCCTCTCTTCATAAAATTTTCGAGAAATAAGGGCAATCTAAGGAGATTTTTCACAAAAATCACCCTCCAAGGTAAGGTTATACTAAATTCTATGATCTAGGTTCCTTGATCTATCAAAAATCTCTTCTTAACTCATGAGAAATCATGATCTTGTATCCTAGAAACACCTCAAGGCCGAGATCTTCATCAAAGGGTGCTAGGGCCGAAAAATCACCAAACTTTCTTCCATTCCTCCTCCAAAACCGAAACCACACCCTAAGGTGAGCTTCATACCCCCTATTTTCTGTTTTTATGAGTTTTGTGGGGGGGGGGGGGGGGAATACAAGTGAAAGTGTAGATCTATATATGTTTTGTATGCCTTGTATGATTTCTATGCTTATGTGTGTGTTTTTGTGTGTTATAATGTTGGATCTAGCCTTAAAACCCCTAAAAACTGAGATATACTTTATGATTAATGATACTAGCATCAAGTATATTTCTACATACAAAGTGTTCCAAGAAAAATAGCTAAATGGCTTAATAACATTTTATTTGGACTAAAAACTCAATTTTTGGACATAAAATGATAAAAATATAAAGTTAAAGGGCCCAAAATGTCATATCACGAATTCTAATGGATGAGGAGTGTCAAAACAGTTTCAATGAAATATTTTCTGAAAATATACTCATTTGGAGGATTAAAAATATAAATTTCAAGCTTAATGGGCTAAAAATGACAATTTCGGCCCAATAGGGCCCATTATGCGAAATTTTCTGTTTTGGAGGGCCAAAACTGTGTTTTTCTGTAAAACAGTGGACTACTAAGGTTCCAAGTACTTTTCAAAGGTTTAAAATGCTTTTCCAATTTAAAAAGGACCAAAGTTGCAAAAATTTTCCAATTTGGGCCAAAATTGTAAAAACTACGAAAAAGAGGGGCTATAACCGAGAAAACTGCAATTTCAGGGACTTTAACTGTTTTCAATGAAAAATATGCTGAAAAATATTAATTTCAATAATTTTTGGTGTTAAAATGTCAAGAAAAATGATTTAAGGACCAAACCGGAAAATTATTTAATTAGAGGGTTGAAAAGAGTAAATTTTACAAACAATGAGGGGCTGAAAACAGAAAACTTTCAAGGCTAATTCATTGCACGCAACTTGATCAAATATTGGAACCGCGACTACCTACGTAATACCATACACAACAATACCAAAAATCGTTGTTAAACGAATTGATTCGGTCTCGAATCAATAACAATCCGAAAATACTAACACGACAATAACTCGATTCATACACGAAAACATTTGGTAATTCAATATACACGTGAGAGTGCACAAACGTCTACGCACCATCTTTGGGCCCCAAAGTGTAAAATCTTGTTTGTTGGCCTAGCTAGCCCAATGACCTGATCTTAAGGCCCGAAGACTTCTACCTTACGAGTTGTTGGGTCTTACGTGATCTAACACAGCGTAAAATGACTTTCAATGGCTTTTATACTATTGGTACCCAAGGGTCCTATGGTATTGCTAGTAAAGTCGGTATTTCATGCGAGGCGGGTCAAGGGCCCCTCGCACCCTTTCTTTTTTTATCCCCAACCGGTTAATGGAGACATCGGGGTCTTCGTGTCCTCTTTCTCTTCGGATGTGGGATTACTCGGAGTCAGGGCGGTTGGATAATGTGATTAGTACGGACGACGCCTACGGGATCGTTAGTATAGTTATAAACTGGTCGTTTGTGTAACGCTTGTTTATAGCAATTAATCATGCACAAAAATAATCCGACGTCGCCTGGAATTAATGACTTTACGCGTTACAATGGCTTTATTTTAACTTCATGGAATTCAAAGAATTAGGAAAACATTGGGTTTTCCTAGGGTTTTTCAATACATACAGTTTCGAAATGTATACAAGTTTAATGAACAATTTTTACAAATATAGAAACAAACAAGCATACCTATGGATCTTCACAAATGTTTTCAAAAGCTTTTCTTTTTCAGAAAATATCGGATTTTCTGGTGGTTTTCAAAATGATACAAAACATTGTTTTCCTAAATATCACTTATGAACTCACCAACATTTCACATGTTGACGTTTTTTTTTTAAAATACTTGTATTCTCAGGTAACCAGTGAATCAAAGGAAAATGTACTCAGTGATGGCTTGCAGTTTATCTATTAACGAACTGAACAATTTATTTTTGGGAATGTAATGTTTTGAGACAATGTAATGGATGTAAACTCTATCAGTTGTAATATTCAAATGTTGGTGACGAATGATGTTATGTTTCATGTATATTCATTGTGATGGTATTCAATTGAGTCACAACAGCTCCCGAACGATTCCGCCGTCTGGTTCGGGGGTGTAACAACGGAAACCTTGTAACATATACTATAACTTAGTTAAGATTATTCATTCTAAATAATCTTTCATCAAAAATTCATTTTTGATGCCTATCGTCTCTAAATTGACTAGCCCGAATCTACGGGCGTTACAATTATCTCCCCCTTAGGATGATTACGTCCCGGAATCATTAACGAAATAGGATTCGTATACTGACTCCATAAGTTATCTCTCCATCCTAAGTAATAACCTTGATGCTCAATCCTGCATCTACTCTTTGTACTATGTTGGACTTTCAATCGAAATCTTAAAGTTACAAAAATAAATCCTTATCGTGGACTCCTTCTTCTTCTTAGGGTAAATACATTCATTTATCTATTTTAACTAACCGATGGGTCGAGTCCCGATGACCTCTCATCGTAGTTGGAATCAATTTAATATGACCACTAGGGTCGGAATAACCATTATCCCACTAGCCATTACCGAAACAAGGGTAATGACAAACTTGAATAAAACGAAATCAATTACTAGCTTCTTGGTAACCTTGCGACTTTCCCTGATCCAAGTGCGAGTCCTGTGCTTCCGGTAGTATAGATCTCTACTACCATTCACACCTACTCATACTCGTCCCAAGTATTGTCTTGCAGTTAACCAAGTCACCATACATAAATCATATAATCATTCAACACACCAGATAACAAAACCAGGGTTTATATTAATTCTTGAAACTATTACACAAAATTTCAAGTTCGCCCTATACTATGCCTCTAATAGGCTACATCATAAGTTACTATTCACACTGTTACTGCATAACTTGATTGTTGGATATAAAATCCTCATCCTTGATTCACTTCGTCGAGGATCATGTGGAATGCCCTTGGCTGTGGCGATACATTTTTCTTTGCAGCGTTGTCTTTCTTGGGCAGTTCTTCGAAATATGACCACCATCTCCACATTCGTAACACTTCCTATTGTCGAACGTACAATCTCTGGAATAGTGACCGATCCTACCACACTTATAGCAGGTCACTTCTCCATCGCATCTTTCGAAGTGCTTCTTCTTGCACTTTTCACACCACTTGGTTTCATCTTTTCCTCCGGATTTCGAGAGTTTGGTTTCTTTGTCGATCATTGAAGATCCCTCGTGTTTCCTTTTCCCTCCAACTTCAACTCTCTCTAGACCCTTTTCCCTTATTTGGGTCTCAACATTCTTGGCTGCCCAGATGGCGGCTTTCAGAGTGGTTGCTTGCTTGACTATCGGACCAAAGTCTGCTGGTAATCCATTGGCAAACTTGTTGACCTTGGAAAGTTCAGTTGGAATTAGGTATGGAATAAGCTTCATCTTCTCTGTAAAGCTTGTAGCGTATTCAGTGACGCTCAATTTTCCCTTCTTTAAATTCTGGAACTCATTGTTGATTTCCAGAAGATCCTGCTCAGAGCAGTATTGCATTTTCATTTGCTTCACGAACTCTTCCCAAGACATCTTGCTAGCTTCCCCCTTAGGCATTGAACCAACCAGTAACTTCCACCAGCTCAGTACTCCAGATTTTAACAGAGGGATTGCAAGAGCGGTCTTCTGTCTGTTGCTACACTCGCAACTTTCAAACATTGTCTCCATCTCGGAGATCCAGTCCATGACTTGCACCGGTGTCGGGCTCCCAGAAAGATATGGTGGTTTGGATGCCATGAAATCCTTGTACTTGCATCCACATCCATCATTGTCTCCATCCTGATTGTTTCGGCGAACTATTGGTGGGTTGGCTTGACCAATGGTCCCACTATAGTTCCCTTCTTCCGACTACCCCTCATTCAGCTCAGGTTGTTCAACTGGTATTGAGGGTTCACTCATGTTGTTTAGCAACAATTGTCTCATTTCCTCCTTTTGTTCAGCCATCATGGCTTGAATCATGGTTCACACTCCAGCCATTGTAATTTGTTTAGGTGTTGCTGCTACAACAGCCACTCGCTCAACCACAGGTGGTTGATTCCTATTTTCGTTCACGTTTCCAGCTCCACTCCTGGTTCTTGTCATTTTTTATCTATACACCGAATAAGGTGAAATTAGATCCTTATTCACGATAGATATTCAAATCATCCTTATCACTCCGAAACGTTTACATGCTAGTTCTAATATCGTAGACGTACGCTTAGAATCCTACACACATAAGGTTTCAAGACCCGGTCGGCGACAGACCATAGATCCGAACAAATAATATCATATATGGCAACATATAACATTTAGCACATAAAAGCATTTTAGGCATCACTCTTAAAATAAACCAGTGCTTGTGTCAATTTAGGTGTACTACCTAACATATTTTAGACACACTCCTCACAATCATTACTTAGCATTCTAAGTTTGAGTCTAGAAATTTCCTACAATTTCCTAGTTCGCTTAAACTAATGCTCTGATACCAACTGTGACATCCCCATTTTCACTGCCAGAAAAGACCGATTTGTTTATGCTTTGTTTTATAAAATCAGAGTAATCTTTTAAAGAAAACGGTTGCGGAATTTGTTCCCAAAACAAGATATGATAATAACTTATCAAAATATTTCTCAAAGAGAATGTATTTCATTTAATAATAAAACATCGGGATGTCATGTTCCGATACATACATATAAGCATAAACAGAACTTACATTCAATTACACTAATGATTTACATCTCCTTTAATCTCTCAGTGCAAAGCAGCTTCGTATCGATACCTGTGATACAATTAAACTGAGTGGGTCAAGCTTGGGAGCCTGGTGAGCATATAGGGTTTTCAACCCACAATAATATAATTATTATATTCAATCATCAAACAATCAACCCAATTACCCATCCCCGTTATCTCCATTTATTTCTTAAGTACCTTCCCTAAGGAATTGTCCTAAGGGTCATCTCCTACATCATATTTACCTCTCATCTCCTTACATCACATTTCCTTGTATGTTTGTTCCTAAGGACTTTTTCCTAAGGATCATCGCATGAATACGTAGTCACAACATCGCCTGGACTAGTAAGTCATAATAAGGGTTAGACTATCATCGCATGAATACATAGCCACAACATCGCCTGGACTCGTAATTCATAGTAAGGGTTAGAGTATCATCGCATGAATACGTAGCCACAACATCGCCTGGACTCGTAATTCATCACCTACAGGTTATGAGCCTGCTGGTGTTTCCACGGGGTCATCTAGAATAGTCCGTGGTCGCCATCTATACTCTGGTAGATGACTACATCGCCAAATTTCCACATCGCCGGTCAAGGTTATGGTATCTCCTCTCATCTCACATCACCTATTTATCTTTACCTAATTATCATCACCTTTCTATCATCACC
This sequence comes from Lactuca saligna, assembly GCF_052625555.1. Taxonomy (NCBI): domain Eukaryota; kingdom Viridiplantae; phylum Streptophyta; class Magnoliopsida; order Asterales; family Asteraceae; genus Lactuca; species Lactuca saligna. The sequence goes on from NC_136418.1 coordinate 80,634,419, forward strand.
TATTTCTCATCACCTAATCATCATCACCTGTTTCTCATCACCTAATTATCATCACCATTATATCCTCACCTTTCTCTTATCACATTCGTTCAACACACATCAACTATTTCATCTACCCATGTTCTACCCAACATATTTGTAGATATAAATTACATATATAGTTTAAATCATTTAACACCCATATAAAAACATCAATTCCAAGCCCATCTCATATAGACAATTAATATATAACACATAACACGTATTTCATAGCTAATGCTTTATATTTATGTGTTTAGAAGAGAGTAATCGCACACTCACACATATAAACCACAATATATATACACATAACACGTATTTCGTATAAAATACTTCATAATTATGCATTAGAAGAAAGTAACTACACACTCACTTTATCAGAAGATGATCGGACAGCACTACGGCTTGTAGAAGTAGTATTCCTCGGTAGATCTGGAAGATCTTCACAAAAACCGGACTTCTTGCGGGCAGAGCTTCGGCTCGGGAATTGCACTTATCGGGATCTTCGGGGCCTCGGGACTTGCTTCGGGGCTCGGGAATGATACCGGGGCTTCAGGATATTTCTTGCACGAAAAACGATGCAAAAACGCAAGAAAACGGGAAGAAATGAGCAACTGAATCGGCTGCACTCGACTTCCTTTTATAGGGGGCTGAAGCTCGATTTACGCGGGGCATAAATTTCATTACGCAGGGCGTAACGACGATAAGGTCGCTGACTCCCCCCCATGGATAATATCGGCCAATTTTTATTTAAATTAAATATCGAAATTATTAAATAAACTTCAAAAATTGATATCTTCCTCATACGAACTCCGTTTTCGACGTTCTTTATATCCACGCGTAGGTGAGACTACGATCTACAACTTTCGTTTAGACTCCGTCGGCTAATTTTGACTTTATTTTTATTATTTATTTTTAGTAGGCCGGGACAGGAAAACTCCGTTATAAAATCATAACTTCTTCATCCGACGTCCGTTTTTGCCTATCTTTTTATCGTTTTACTACAATTAATGAGATCTTCAATTCTCATTTAGATTGTTTCGGCTAAAAACTGCTCGGTCTCAAATCGAGCATTCGGGCTGCATACTGCTAAGTCGAAACTTCGAAAAATCATAACTTCCTCATACGAAGTCAGATTTGGGCGTTCTTTTTATGCATGCTCATGGTTTAACGTATTCTACGACTTTCATTTAGATTGCTAAGGCTAAATATCGCTCTAACATAAATTCATTTTTTACGCCGCGCTGTGTCGTGCCGGTTTTGTCGCGAAACTTTGACAAGTCATAACTTCTTCGTTATAACTCGGATTTCAGCGTTCTTTATATGTACGGAAATCTTGTAACATATACTATAACTTAGTTAAGATTATTCATTCTAAATAATCTTTCATCAAAAATTCATTTTTGACATCTATCGTCTCTAAGTTGACTAGCCCGAATCTACGGGTGTTACAAATAGGAGTACAACAGTAAAAAGTATGACGAAAATGGACACCAAATGAAGGAGTTATGGAATTTAAACGGACTTTTCCAAGCCCGGTCTGTTAAAAATAATATAATCAAAAATAAAATCAAAATTAGCCAATAAAGTCTAAACAAGAGTTTTAGAGCCTTTTCTTAGCTACACGTGGATATAAAGAGCGTCGAAAACGGAGCTCGTATGTGAAATATATGATTTTCTGAAGTTCGGGACACGAATTTCGACGTTGTGTCAGAATTGTCAATATTCACGACGTGAACACTGTGTTCACGATGTGAACAGTCTGACTGATGCATTTCAGAGCCACTTGTCATATGACGCATGCCATGATGATTTTGGGACAAACTGACGACGTGAATTAGCAAAACTCACGACGTGAACTTCGATTTTTAGCCTATATATAAAAATCGAAGCCTTTCGAGTTTGGCTGCTCATTCCTAACCTCTCTCCTACTTCTACTCTCTGTTAAGCCCCTCTAAACCACCCCGAAGCCCCGGTAACACTCCTGGAACACGATGCAAGGCCCGAAACCCCGAAGTTCCCGAGACACTACTTCTCTCCAGTCGAAGTACTGCCTGCGTGAAGCCCCGAGTTTTATACTCAAGCTTTGAAGAAAGATCTATACTCCCGAGATCCCCGAGATTTCAACTTTCTCTAGTCGAAGTTCTGCTCAATTCTTCTCTCCACTACTTCAAAACAACCACTTCGATCAAGTGAGTTTATACCCCTACAAACACGCTTTAAATACGTTTTAACTGCTTTTAAACACTTTTAAGGGGGAGAATACAAGTAAGCACACAACTAAAATCGTGTGAAACATCGATCTTTTGCTATATTTTTCATACCATTGTTTTAACTATCATATGAAGTTGTTATCATGCAAAACACCTCACAACACAACTTTACCCTCTTGGGGTACAATATGTGTATAGATGGAAATATGTTTTATTTATACGTTTACATACTACATCATATCGCGGGTAAGCATCTTTGTTAAGCCATTTTATGCATTCAAAGAACTTATGATTTATGCTTTGTCAAACATTGTGAAAGAGGATAAACATTGCATACAAAACTATCTCTTTAATACAGACTTAGTTGAGTATCCGTGAGATGATTATATCTTCAATGCTACCTTTTTGTTAAAAGGTACAACTTAAATTCATGTCTATTATAACCAGAGTCTCCCGTGGGAGAGCGTGTCAAAAGTGTATAGATCTATACGGGAAGTCATGATCCCGCGTCCTGACTGTTAGCTAAAGTCCTTTGGGTGACAGTTTGTCATAACATTTCGACGCATGAAGACCATCGCCACAAGCATATTATGTTTAGTATGGTTATAAAACTCACCGGATAGACAATTAATATGGTATTATGATTTTATGAACGAGTAGTTATTAAAGCTATTCTTCATCTAACATGTGTGATCTTCTTATAGATTTATTATATAAAACTATGCCTCAACCTTTAAGCATGTCAGTTGCTTGCGATTTTCGGTCTTAGAGACTGCCTGTTACGTTAGGAAAATAAGGGTTTTTCCTGCATCTAAAACAATCAACTAATAGGAAAATAAGGGATTTTCCGGGTGCAACTATTTACAATTTACAACATGAACATTCAGATGCATTTCATACTTTTATAAGAAAATAAGGGATTTTCTTGGAAAACGCACTAACTTTGGAATGGCATACATTTTCTCAAAACCGCTTATGAACTCACCAACTTAATTGTTGACACTTTTTCTTTGAAATAACTTGTATTCTCAGGGAACCGCTAAGCAGATTTGGAAACCATCTTTTGGGGATTAACGTTCTGGCGTTAATGACTTCTTTTGAAACATGTTGTTGTATTTATATTTTGAATATGTAACAACTACGATTACGTAAAAACTTTTAAATATTTATATATTTGGTGGTGTGTACTTTCCTTACTATGCAATTGTTATGGTATTGAATATAACGTCCTCTGCCCTCGAACGTTTCCGCCGTTCTGGTTTGGGGGTGTGACGAACGTATCTTCCAAGCCTTATGATCTGTAATCTAGTACCATTGCACAGTCCTTTGGTTTGGTCGATATTACGAAGTAACATGACCGGAACACCTTTTTTTAGTATATGTTTATGATAGGAATTCAGAAGCCTTAAAAACATTCATCACATCTGGAGAGTATATTGATTCCTCAAAAGAATCTTGTGCCTAAGTCTCACATTAAGAATTTGAACTTAGATACGTTTTCCTTTCATCTTTCTACAGTTCTTACATGTAGTCATTGATAGCATCGACTTCTTTATTTGTAAGGACCAAAATAGTGATCATCAAGATGGTTCTAAAAGGATGAATAAATGGTGGATACAACTTAATGAATATGGTCACCCGTAAAAGGAATGATAACATCTTCTGTAAATTCAACTTCAACTTCACCATCATTAAAGCCACCAATTTTAAGAATCTATTCATCAAATGATTTTGTCTCTTCGAAATCATTGTTTGGACAGCCTACCTGAAGTCTCATGTTTACATTCAAACATAAAACTGCACATTCACGCCATAATCTTGATGAATGCAATGATGCATGGACAATATCTGAACGAGTTCCTCTTTGTATTACTGAAAGAATCTGTCGAAAGTCACATCCAAATATATTGGTCTTGCCTCCAAACGATTTGTTCTTGTCCAATGAAATGATAATGTCTCTAAGTGTCCTATCAACTACTTCGAAACAATGATGGTGCATCACCGGGGCTTCATCCCATTTGATAAGTTGAGCTTTATTCAAAAGTTCAGCTATATCGTTACCTGGTGTAATAGAACAAAAGGAATCCTCATTCAAGTTGATTGGTATATGAAATCTTGAATGCACTATCCTACCACCAGAGAACAAGAGTGTTGTAATCCCGCTTGAAGCAACGTTGATAACAATTTCACCTTTAAATTTAATAGCAACAGATAGTGTCTTCCAAACAAATGTTTTTCCTGTTCCTCCATAACTATACAGGAAAAAGACACCACCTTTTTTTGTTATTAATAACATTGATAATTGTATCATAAACCTTTTTTTGCTCAACATTTAATTTGGAATGCAGTTGTTGATGTTTGACTTCAAGACCGGACGCATCATAATTTAGCTCATCTTGAATTAACATATTGCAATAATCTTGAATATATTTGTGATCAGGTAATGGCATATTGGTTTGGTATTTGCTTCAGACTCAGTCTACAACTCAATAAAGATTTCTCAATGTATGACAACGTAACGTGGAAAATTGCTTCTAGTTTTAGCTTCAAGCCTGAAAAGACAAAAAATTATGAAATTATTTATTTTTAATATCAATTAATTTTAGAACGTTTTTTTGTGTAAATGAGTTAGTTTATTTGAAAATGTACCTGTTACGTCAATTTCTTCTTCACGAATGTGAACAACATCATCAGAAAGACAATTATAGGTCTCATTAAAAACATGATGAGGTCGGGATAGACTATCTGATGCAATCAACATAACAAATAGAGACCTACAGAATGAAGTAGTAACCCAATGATGTGTTTCATGTATAGAAGATGTATACTCTCTATCGTCATCTAATAGACCAAGAGTGTAGCAAACATCTTTGTAAGATTCATAAACGGTCCCATTAATTGTCAAGATATCTTCATAGAAAGTAGGACCCTTTACTTTGTTGAGCAAAATGTGTAAGTAATAAACATCACCAGACTTGGGAGACACGTGATTAATTCTACCAATTGACTTTGTCTTTGTTTTTCTTCTTGTCCACACTTTATATGATTTATTCCAACCATATTGACTTGGGAATTCAACATATGATATCTTTGTTCCTTTTCATCATAGCTAATAACATTCCATCCAAGCCAAAAATTGAGAAGCAACAGTAGTGGGTTTAGAAACAACATTAGTAACACGTTGGGATGGTTTAAAAACAATAGGTTGTTTGTCTTCAATGTGAAACAACAACCTTTCAACAAGAGGTGTTCCATAACGAATATCATACCCAAAAAGGCTCCAACATGCCTCACAAGCAGAAATATAACGACAATTGTAAAAGTCACATTTCATCACGGTTGTTATTTTTATTTATGTTGCTTTTTTATTCTCGGCGTCATAAAAAGAGTCTGTGATCCTGTCTGGTCATTTGTTAATATACTTAAAAAGATACTTTATCGATCCAATTTGATTACACCACTCAAGATTCATTTGCATTTGGTATTGTTTCAAAAGTATCTAATTATATGGAACAACATATCTAAAAAAGGAAAAAAGCATGTCATAAATAACATTAAAATCATATTATTTTTAAAACAGAGGAAAAACAAATAAACATATATAATAATTATAATTTTTATATTATATAAAGTATTTAAATGATATATATAAATGTATATAAAAATGATGTATGAATAGTGTATGTGACTTAAACTTGATTTATTTAAACTTCAATGGTGCATTATATTTAATGTAACTTGTTTAGCGATATTATGTAATAAAAAAGTATAACATATATTTCATATATATAAGAAAAAATTTATACATAATTAAATATACATATGAATAAAAATTGAAATTTTATACCTGTTGTCCAAAGAGACATGGTTTTTCACGACATTGTTTCCATTGTTGCGTCTTCTGTAAATCGGATAACCATCGTCGTCAACATATGTATGATCTGTATAGTCTTTTGGAAATCCTTTAGAACATTTTCCTTTTTTCATACATGACATAAATGGAAATTCATTGGCGCATGGTCTCTGTATCATGTTATCCTAAACAATTCGATACAATTATGGTTCTAGCTCATTGTCTGGCAATTCAGCATATATAACTCGATCTATGTCTTTGGGATTTGGAAGTTTAGATTTTTTGTTTTCTAAAAAGAGGCATATCTGACAGTGTGGAAGACCCTTTTTTTGAAACTCGATAGTATAGAAAACTGTATGAAGCAATTTAGTTAGTTGGTTAACACATAATATTATAAAATCATAAAAAAGATAATGAATAATGACATTTTAGATTTATACCTCCAACTTGCAATGTCCCAAAAATAAAACCCAAAATTTTTTCATATTTAGATTAATAAAATAGTAAACCATATCATCGTCATAAAACCAAGGTAATAAAATTTCATCAATACATCATCATTATCAAAAGCAAATCACAAAATAAGGAATCATCCCGGGTTCTTCTCTTTGGAACAAGAGGTATCTGAAACATACTCTGAAAACCATAAGCACAAAGCTTTGTAAGTTCCCCAAAATACCACATACATACATACATAAATAAACATATAATGGGCTCCGCCCGGCATCGAGCCCAACTCGTTATACAGATCTGTCAGTCATCGTGTAACATCCATAAAATTCATGAAAATTTTAAACTTTTTCAAGCATTCAAAAACCAATATTTATTAAAAAATATTTTCAAAATAGTTTCATATCAAAGTATCCCAGAAATCAAAATCATAAAATATGAGGAGGTGCACGATCAAACCTTCATATTCCCGCAATCATCCGAAGTACCTAAAACAAAATCCAAAACTGTAAGCCCGAAACTTAGTAAGTTCCCCCAAAATAACAACGTCATTCAAACCATAAACATATCATAACCCACAAACAACATGCATATAGAGTCTACAGTATGACTGGACCGCCATCACCGGGACTTAAGTCTATCTGGCACACTCTCAGAACCTTCAGCATATTTGGTCCGCCCTCCCGGGCCTTCAGCCTATGTGGACCGTTCTCTGGGCCTTCGTCCTAACTGATACACCCTAATGGTCTGCAGTCTATCCGGTCCGCCCTAGGTCTGTTGGCCTAGAGCACGAAGCAGGACCGCCTCAACCCACCTGCAATCATACAATCAATCACATAAATGACATACACTAGCTACCATGTACAAACAATCAAATTGATCTAACAAGTCATTAATCATAGCATCGTCCTATATAACAGGATACCGACCTAACAGGTCACTAACATGTCATCATCCTATATACCAGGATATTGAACTAACAGGTCACTAAGCATATCATCATGCAATAACCAGTATAACAATCCAAAAGGGCTGACATCGGTGCCTTCGACCCTATTAGTATAGTAAGGACAACACACCTCATAAGTAGTGCTGAAATCAAGAAGATCAAACTCCAACTCTCGGCTCCAAACTCAACTGCCTGTAACCATCATATAACTGATTCCATTAAAATCTCAAATTACCAAAATACCCTCAAAAGTCAAACTTGATCAACCCTTGGTCAAAGTCAAATTCAACGGTCAAGGTCAACAATCCATGTTGACCCAACTCGTCGAGTTCATCCACTGACTGGTCGTGTTCCTTTAAAAATCAGAAACCGAAAACTAGGGACAATTCGTCGAGTTCCTTCAGAACTTCAAAACCAAAAACTCGAGTCGACTCGCCAAGTTACCTATGTAACTCGTAGATTTCTTCAGTGTCCAGAAGATTGGGAAAACCCTCATCAACTCGCCGAGTCATCTCACCCACTGGCCGAGTTTACTGAGAATCCAGAAGACGGGTAAATCCTACCCAACTCGTCAAGTCGGCTTATGCAATTCGTCGAGTTCCTTCTGTCCTTTTCTCATTCAGACGCTTTTAAGCGAAACTAAGGCTCCAAACTGTAGATTTGTCCTCCTAGGGTGTAGTTATCACATAAAGTTGCCAACTTTATGTGCATGCAAGGCTTCAAGAGACTAAAACGCTCAAACTAGTCTTAGGAAGAGGTTTAGGGCATGAAGAAGGGCTAAAGGTTGCTAAAGTCGAGAACTTTATGTCCATAAGGGCCTAAAGGAGTCCATATGTAAACTCCTCACTTCAAAGCATGCTCAATACCATAAATGCTTAAAGAGTAGGCTAGAAATGACCCTAAACTCTTGAAGAAATGCACCAAACACACACTCTTTATACTCACACACACTCAAAATAAGAGGTTAGCTCGATTAGGGTTTGTTTCTGGACATGAAGGTGGTAAGGGAGGCTGGAAGGAGGACTTAAGGTCCCTTAAATAAGGTGCAAACCCTAAAAATTAGGGTTTTTCATAATCAGCTCCAACTCGTCGAGTTGGGCCCTCCAACTCATCGAATAGGTTCTTTGGAATATGTAACAACTGAAAAATCCAACCAATTTAAAATTTTCAAAACAACCCGATTTCATTAAATTGTTTACAAAAAGGTTTTCAATACAAATCATTTAGAGTATTCCCAGAATCACATTGCTACAAAATCATGAGGAGTGGTACGATCACGCCTTCGCCTTGCCACAGTCTCCTAAAGAACCTGAAAAACATTAAACCACAACTGTAAGCCCGAAAGCTTAGTGAGATACCCCCAAAATACCAACCACATATACGCCCTTCCAGGCCACAACCTTCCGGTCCAAAACATATCGCCTTCCGGCCCATAGCGTAATGCCTTCCGGCCCATAACACATTGCCTTCTGGCCCCTAACATAACGCCTTCCTGCCCGCAACATAAAAAGCATACATATCATGACAGAACATAGAACAACCGTGCATACCGGGTTACACTCCAGACCAGACAACCATGCACATAACATATAATCATATAACAGTTCACAGTTAGCAACTCGATCAACAGATCACATAACATATCATTACCCTAATCAAGATACCAGCCTAGCCGATCACTAGCATAACATCACCCTACGACTCAGCCAACATAATAATTACGCACATACGCCTTTCCAGGCTATGACCTTCCGGTCCACATCGCATTGCCTTACGGCCCACAACATGTAATGACTTCCGGCCCATAACGTAACGCCTTCCGGCCCATATCCCGCAATATCATACAACAGACAATTACCAGGATTTCCATCCGATAAAAGGGTCGGCCTTGGTGACTTAAACCCTATAGATATAGTGAGGATAACTCACCTCGAAACTGCCGGCTAAAAGGATAAGATCCCGCTGCTCCGAACTCCGACACGAACTCCTTCACTGATCACCAAAACACTTAACTCAATATATACCCTTATTTACCAAAATACCCCTGGAAGACAACTGGTCAACCCTTGGACAAGGTCAAAGTCAACCCATGACTGACTCTACTCGCCGAGTCAACCCAATGACTCGCCGAGTCCCCAAGCTTAGAACTTTCCTCAATCCGCTACCTGACTCGCCGAGTCACCCCGAGACTCGCCGAGTCCAACCACTCTGAGTCCATCCGCACCCAACTCACCGAGTCATCCCTTGACTCACCGATTCTTGATTCATCCAGAAAATATTGGGACTCTTCGACAAGACTCGCCGAGTCTAAGAACAGACTCGCCGAGTTTAAGGCTATCTTCAACCTACTCGCTGAGTTGTTCATCCAACTCGTTGAGTTCCAGCTCATCTTCAAGCAACTCGTCGAGTCCATCCTTGTGACTCGCCAAGTACCACCGGTCTGAATCCATACAGAAGCATTCCAGGCCATGCAATTGATCCAAAACATAGATCTAGCCTCCTACAACCCATCCATCACGTAAAGTGGCAAACTTTACGTGAATCCATGAAGATCTAGGCATTATACACATTAGGGCTAAAGTTTAGGACAAGATAGCTTCTCTACATACTCAATCACAGGGACTTTCAGGCATTCCAACCCTCCTCCATTCCAGATCTAAGGTAGCAACCTCAGATCTAACCTCTAGACTCCAAAACACCAAAAGATGTGATCTCAACACCCCCAAAAATGAAGAATCTAGACAATAGCAGCTCAAGAACGAGATATTACCTTCAAAGAATGCCCCAACAGCAATGAAACTCGAATCCAAGCAAAACCCTTTGATCCAAGACTTTTCTCCTTCAAGATTTCTTCAACTAGCACTTCTCCAAGCTTCAATTTGCCCAACAATGGTGTTCCTCCACGAAATTAGGGTTTCTGGGGCTCAAGGGGAATCAAAGAGGCTGGGGAGGAAACATAATGTTCTTTATATAGAGCTCAACCCCGAGAATTAGGGTTTTCTCCACCCAGCACCTACTCGCCGAGTCCATCTTTGGACTCGCCGAGTAGGCCAGTTGACACGCGACCAAAGTCGCGACCCTACTCGCCGAGTTGCCCTCCAAAACTTACACTTTTAGTCCTTCAACTCTACTCTTGCTATTCCGGGATGTTACAGAATACGTGGACCTTCTTAGTTTCTACACGATGTGTTGGGGCCTCCAACTCGTTGATTAGACTTTCTAAAGTGCACAAATGTGACACCCCTAATTTCACAGTCAGAAAAGACTGATTTGTTTATGCTTTATTTGAAAATCAGAAAATACTTTTGAAGAAATATGTTGCGGAATTTGTTCCCAAATATATGATAAGTAAATTTTCAAGCATTCCTGAAGGAATGGATTTTCATTATATTGAAAACATTGGGGTGTCTTTGTCAATACAGTACATAAGCATAAACAAAAATAATACAGTTCTTACAACATCTATTATTCTAATGGCCTATAATCCATAGATCTCTCATCAGATCAACATTCTCGTGCTCTTTTGCCACCACCTATAATGCAAGAAACTGAGTGGGCCAGGCTTGGGAAAGCCTAGTGATTGGTGAGCACATAAGGTTTTCAACTCACAATAATTAAATTTATTAATTTCATCAATCAATCAACCTAGTTACCCGTTCTTGTTATCCACACTTTCTGTCCATAAAGCATCTAAATTAAGGGACCTAGCCCAAGGATTTTTCATTGGGGTGACAACATTGCTTAATGGATTCCTCAGCAATACATGTCTAATAAGGCAACCAGGGGGATGGAGTACATTTGGTGAACACATAGTTCAAAAACACCTACAGGTTGCAAGTCTGCTAGCGTTCCACTAAACTATCTAGAATAGTTTGTGGTCGTCATCTATACTCCGTTAGATGACTGAATCATCTTAAACATCGAGGCTTCTCATCATTTATTTCATCATCTATATCATCTACCATTCTTTACCCATCATAATTATAGATATAAAATACATATACAATTTAAATAAAATAAAACATGTGTATTTTGTTCATCTAGCATAGATGTCAAGAACACAAATAATATGCACAAATAGCACGCAATTTTTATTAAATACTTCATATTTATGTGTATGATGAAAGTAACTATGCATTCACCTGATACAACACATGTATTTCTCAATTTATGAGTAGTTCCAAATGTTTTTCTCGATTTAAACAGTAAAAAAATATGTATAGGATTACCAATAAATATAGGCTACAATATAACTAATAATAATATTTTAGTTATATAATAACCTCTCGTTTATTATTTTATATAAACTTTTTTGGTCTAATATAAAAATACTTATCAACTGAATAAACATAGGTTATAATATAATTATTAATATATTAGTCATCACAAACTATATTTCAATGCAAGTTTAAATGAATTAAAACGATTCGACTAAAAATATAATTTCAACGTGTTTATAAAAATAATTTATAACAATGATTTTTAAATCAATGAACTATAAATATAAATATAAATGAAAAGAAAAAAAATATCAAATTAATATAGAAAGTTTACCTTTAAAAACTTCTATAGCTTTAGTCTCTTTTTTTCTCGTATTTATTCCAATAATAATAGAATGTTCATTGCAGAAATAGAATATTTATAGCCTAAATTTTTTAGTGGTGGTACATTTAAAATGCTTAGTCACTATAATTTTAGTTTGCCACGTATTCCATATATAAATAAGCGAAGCATATAAATTTGATACCAATTAGCAAATGTACAAATACCTTCCTATACCAACATGTGCCCTGTGATTACTCATTATGGTTGAAGACGAAGCATTCATCCAAACAAATTCATATGTATACTATTTTAATAACCAATCTCATCGTTTACTATATATAGTTATTATATATGTGTTTGTTTTCAAAACCATCAAAAGTAGATTGTATATTAACTTAACGTAAAACAATATATATATATATATATATATATATATATATATATATATATATATATATATATATATATATATATATATATATATATATATATATATATATATATATATATAGCAAGAATCATTTGAGAACTCATAGTTTCCTGAGAACCTGAGAACTAAAAGTGGAGCGTTAGATCAAAAAAAAGGGATGGCCATGATGCATTGTGACATTTTTGTAAATAAGTGAAAAAATAAAGGTACGGGGGCATTGAAATTAAATGGTATTAAGGGCATTTTAGGGTTAAAAGAAATTCCTCCATATACACACATCTCCTCGCGTCCAATCACCTCCATCTCCTCCGATCGATGCCATTCCCCTCCTACATTCCAAACCAGAAGACGACTACCAGTTCACCGTCTTCAAAAGTAACCTCCGCCTTGCAAAGCGTCACCAGAAGCTTGATCCATCGGTGGTTCATGGTGTTTTTTGATCCTGTTGCCCCTGCTGTTGATTCTGTTGATTTTGCTCAAACGTAAACCTTTTTTTTATCTCTTTAAAATCTTGAATTGATTAAATGAGATTTAGGGCGTCGTAATCTCACTACCTTCTACCATCGGCTCAACGGATGTTTTCTCCTTGATGACCGAACAGGCGTGGTCGAACTCTCTCTTTCTCGTGATTTCCTAAATCGCGACTGGAAATTAGGTCACTATTACTAACCCCCACCAAGTTTGATGTTTTCTTCTGTTCTTATTTATCAAGTTTTACCCATGATTCTCCCGATGTTTCCCTAATCCATGAAAAGGGACAAGTCTTTTCTTATACCATGAAACTGATAATCCTGGTCTGTTCTATTGCATAATTGGTTTCGATTTTAATGGCCATTTGTGTCTTCTGTTGTAGGTGGCGTGTAAAGTGTAACAACCCGAAAATTTCCGTATCATTTCTCATAACTCTTTCGTAGTACAATTCACGCAACCAATCTTCGTTTCCAAATTCGATTTCTGATCTTCCGTTTAATCAAGTCACTAACTTGTACATATTTAAAATGACTTAATGGGTGTCTTAATACATATAGAAATCATTTTAACACCCAACTTTAGTGATCGGAATATTTCTAAAAATTACCATATCGGGTTACGGTAACTCAATCGGGTACGACCAAAAGCCTCGTCTAACGCCGGTATCGGGTAGAATTCCACCGTGTCCAAAACTTAAACACTATATAAACGTGTTTAAGCTTCCATTTGAAGCCTTTGGTCAATTTCTCATTTAACTCTCACAACCTCTCTCCTCATCCCAAAATCAAGGTCCAAAACAAAGATTTAAGGCTTGAAATCAAAGAGGTAACACCCCTAACTTGTTATTCAACCTCTTTAGCCTTCAAATTGATGTTTAATTTGTGTTTTGGGACCAAGAACATGAGTTTACGGCCAAGGAACTAGCTTGGGCCGTAAACTCCTAAAAATGGGGTTTTTAAGCCCTAAAACCCTTCCTAAGCAATGTTGGACATTAGATATGACTTAATGGCTTAATGGAAAGGACTTATAACATGTAAAACATTGATTTTGAGGGACAAAAGTGAGTTTACGGCCAAGACATATTCTTGGGCCGTAAACTCATATTCAAGGGGTTTTTGAGCCAAATAACCCTTCCAAATCATAGTTGGGACTTAGATATGACTTGTGGGATATTGGTTTTAGCATTTAAACACTTTAAACATGAAATATGGGGGACAAAAGTGAGTTTACGGCCAAGACACATTCTTGGGCCGTAAACTCCACTTAAAGGGGGATTTAGTGTCTTAAATCATGTCCAAATGCCTTGAAACTCAACCAATGGCCTTGTGGTTAAATCTATATGCATCTAAAAATAGTTTAAGGGTTTGAAACACATCAAAAATATCATTTATAGGAGTTTACAGCCTAGGAACATACCCTTGGCCGTAAACTCATAAAACTTTGTCAAATGATGCTTAAACCACCCCAAAGGCTTGGATAAATTCCTAGAAACCACATGTGATTGTTCTTAGCATCAAAACTAATTTTTCTTACTCATATTGGAGTTTACGGCCAGAGAGTGTGTGTCTAGGCCGTAAACTCATATAAATGTGTTAATTGAAGCCAAAAATTGATACCAAACCTTAGAAAATGTCACAACTGTAAATTTTGAGCCATGTAATCTATGCATTCAACCTAATGTGAATTAAAAACTTCAATCAAATACAATATACAAGCACTATAAGTAGTCATCAAACAATTGGAGACCCTAGAAGTTCTTGTTAAGTCCAATTAGGACTAGGACTTCCTTATTGGATCCAAATGGACCAATAAACTTCCAATTGGACTATCATGGGTTTAGGACCCTAATTGGGCTCTAATTGGACCCACATTCGTGTATTTCAATATTTTGGGCTAGGTAGAACCTAGAATGAAATAAAACACAAGTTTTGATCCATAATCTAACCTAACCTAGCTTAATAAAGCATAAAAATCACACTTTTATTTTATAAGGCCAATAAATACCCTAAACTACCTCTAATGTTGGGCTTAGGGGCAAAAAGCCCAATTCTTCCCTCTTCCCTTCATATTCTTGGCCCAAGGCCCAAACACAAGAAGAAGTTGACTTTTAAGTGCCACCTCATTTTTACCCATAGGTTCTCCATGCAAAATCTCATTCATCCATGCAAGCATCACCTCAAAGTCTTTTCTTCCCTCTCTCTCTCTCTCTCCCTCTCCCTTCTTGTTTCGGCCGAGGATAACCAACACACACACACATCTCACAAATTCTCTCAAAAAAATTCTCTCAAGAAACTCTCTCCTTCCTCTCCAAAAATCTCGAAAATTAGGGACTTTCCAAGAGGATTTTGCAAGTAAATCATCATCTAAGGTAAGATTATGCATAGATCTATGGTTTAAATTCTTTTGTTATCAAAATCCTTTCCTAATCTATGCAAAAATCGTGATCTTGCACCCTAGAACCATCTCAAAACTCGAGATCTTCATCAAAGGGAGCCAAGGCCAAAAACACTTCATTTTTCCTTCCATTTTCCTTGCAAAACCGAATCAACACCCCAAGGTGAGCTTCATACCCCTATTTTCTGTTTTTATGAGTTTTGTGGGGGGGGGGAATACAAGTGAAAGTGTAGATCTATATGTGTTTGTATGCCTTGTATGATTTCCATGCTTATATGTATGCTTTTATGTGTTTTTATGTTGGATCTAGCCTCAAAACTCATCAAAACCGAGATATAACTTGTGCTACATGATTTTTACTTCAAATATATTTTTAAACACAAAGTGCTTCAAGAAAAATGGCTAAGTAGTTTAGTAATAATTTCTTTGGGTTAAAAACACAAATTTTGGGCCTAAAATGTGAAAAATGCAAAAATAAGGGCCCAAATCGTCATTTCACAGATTCTGATGGATGAAGTGTGCCAAAACAGTTTTCATAAGTAAATTTCTGGAAATATACTCATTTGGGGGACTAAAATCATAAATTTTAAGCTTAATGGGCTAAAAATGTAACTTTCGGCCCAATAAGGCCCATTATGCGAATTTTTCTGTTTTGGAGGGCCAAAACTGTAACTTTCTGTAAAACAGTGGACTATAAGTGTTCCAACCCCTTTTCAAAGGTTAAAAATGCTTTTTAAATTTAAAAAGGACCAAAGTTGCAAAAATTTTCCAAATTGGGCCAAAATTGTAAAAGTTGCGAAAAGAAGGGGTTAAAACCGCGAAAACTGCATTTTTAAGAACTTAAACTGTTTTTATGAAAAACATGTTGAAAAATATTAATTTCAATAATTTTTGGTGTTAAAATGTCAAGAAAAATAGTTTAAGGACTAAACCGGGAAGTATTTAATATAAAGGGTTAAAAATGTAAATTTTACAAATGATGAGGGGCTGAAAACAGGAATATTTCAAGGCTAGTTCAATATACACAATTTGATCGAACGATGGCACCACGACTATCAACGAAATACAATACATTACAATACCAAAAGTCGTTGTTAAACGAATTGGCTCGGTCTCGAGCCAATAAAAATCTACAACTACTAACACTACGATTCATACAAGTAACGTTTGGTTATACATACACATGCGAGTGTGCACAGACGTCTATGCACCATCTTTGGGCCCCACAAGTGTAAAATCTTGTTCGTTGAGCCTAGCTAGCCCAATGACCTGATCTTAAGGCCCGAAGACATTTTTTTACGGAGTGTTGGGTTTTACCGATCCGACACAACGTAAATGGACTTTCAATGGCTTGTATACCACCGGTCCCCAAGGGTCCTTTGGTCTTGCTAGTAAGGTCTACATTTCATGCGAGGCGGGTCTGGGACCCCTCGTACATTTTATCCCCAACCGGCTAATGGAGTTACCGGGGTCTTCGTGACCTCTTTCTCTTCGGATGTGGGACTTCACCTAGTCAGGGCGATTGGATAACGTGATTAGTACTGACGACGCCTTCGGAGTCGTTAGTATAACTACAAACTGGGCGTTTGTGTAACGCGGGTTTGTAGTAAATAATCATGCTCGAGAACCTTCCAACGTCGCCCGGGACTGACACTATACGCTATGCAATGGTTTCAATGTAACATCACGTAATTCAAGGAACTAGGAGAACATCGGGTTTTCCTAGGGTTTTCAATACTTACAAATTCGAAATGCATACATTCTAAACGAACATTTTTTTTACAAGTATAGAAACGAACAAGCATACCTATGGATCTTCACAAACGTTTTCGAAAACTTATCTTTTCAGAAAATATCGGATTTTCTGGTGGTTTATCAAACAATACAAACATTCGATTTCAAACACTACTTATGAACTCACCAACATTTCATATGTTGACGTTTTTCAAAATACTTGTATTCTCAGGGAGCCAGTGAATCAAGGGAAATCATATCCAGTGACGGTTGCGGTTTATTTTTGTATGAATTAAACAACTTAATTTTTGGGGAATGTAATGTTTAAACAATGTATGTTATGTAAACACTACTGGTTGTACTATGTTGATGAATGGTGACGAATGTTGTTATGTTTCATATATATTCAATGTTATGGTATTCAATTGAGTCACGGCAAGCCCCCGGACGTTTCCGCCGTCTGGTTCGGGGGTGTGACAGGTTGGTATCAGAGCTTTGTTTATAGTGAACTAGCATGTCGAGCCATACAGTGATATGCAACTATAAACCAAAAAGAGGGACTAACATAACTCTGAACAGAACGAGTAAATAAAACACACTTGCTTGCATTAGGAATAAGAACCTAACGATGAATCAAACACAATAATACTGGTATCTTGGTTAATTCGGGACTGTTCTTAGGGATACCAAGGAGTGAATGTAGCCTGATCAACTACGTTCTCTCCAAGGTAAAACTAACACACGTCTTGATGAGATCGGAATAGCCAGGGAACCTAAAACTATACCCTTTAGCACCCAAAAAGAGAATGTTTGCTTAGTCTGTACAATAGTCATAGCCTCCTAGGATAATGTTAGCATATGTACGTACTCGCGCAGACAGCATGGCTGGCTTTCATCACCCGGGAGACCCCTACTTCCCTAATCAGGGAAACAACGGGTGGCTAGAGGAGGAGGGGGAGCAGCAGGGTATCCAGTATTATCAGGCCTTAGTAGCTCACGGGATGCTTGTGGATGAGCCAGGAGAGAATCCAGGTGAAGCACACGATGTCGGACCCGATGAATATGTAGACACTGACTACGAGTTTGGAGGAATCGACAGTGACGACGAGGAAGGTCAGGCTGGGGACCAGGACCCCATCCCGCCATATGAGGACGTAGCACAACACGATCACCCCGCTCCACCAGTGAACCCCCCAAGAGAGAATCGTTCCCTCGAAGCTGAGGTCGTCGCACTGCGACAACAGCTGTATGCTATGGAAGCTCGGGCGGTGCGAACAGAGCATGAGAGGGATGAGGTTATTGGAGACATGGCAGAGATGGCGCAGTTACTGGCGCAACATTTCGGCATGTGACTTCGGCACCACCTCCGGACACAGCTCATCGCGGTTAGGGGTAGACTTATCATAGTAGATCATTAGGAACTATGTTATGCACTCCGGCTCTATGT
Source organism: Lactuca saligna (assembly GCF_052625555.1). Taxonomy (NCBI): domain Eukaryota; kingdom Viridiplantae; phylum Streptophyta; class Magnoliopsida; order Asterales; family Asteraceae; genus Lactuca; species Lactuca saligna. The sequence continues at coordinate 80,652,923 of NC_136418.1, forward strand.
TTAAGTGACTACACTACTCATGGAGCCGTTATGCTGTCAGATTAGCATTATCTATGTATGCTCCAACGAGCAAATTTTCTTGTACTAAATGCGGATAATATTAATGAACTTTTGTGTGTTTTGCTAAATTATTCTTAGTTGCTATGTGTTGAGACATTATGATTGCATGCTTGATGATAGTAATGTTTAGGTTCGTACCATACACCTAGTTAGTAGGGTCGCCACCTCACAGAAACCACGTACACTCAACATCTTTCCGTTTCATGACAGAAAGATGCCTCGCCCAGCTACTCGCGGAAATCCCGAACCAACCCCGCCGGAAGTTGACTCCACTGCTTTCCAGGCAGCCGTGTCTGCTGCAGTCACAGCGGCTATGGCACAACTTCACCGAGGGAACAACGGAGGAGGTAACGGGCAAGGATCCGGAAGTTCGAACAACGGGACGAACCAAGGACTCACTAAAACGTGCACCTACAAGGACTTTGCGAACGCTAAACCCCGAACTTTCAACGGTACCGGAGGAGTGATCGCCCTGAAGCGATGGATCGAGAAGGTAGAGTCGGTATTCGAGATATGCGAGTGCCCCGAGCAGATGAAAGTGAAGTTCGCGGCCTGCACTTTTGTGGACCAAGCACTCACATGGTGGAATGGTCATGTGGAAGCCATGACACTCCCGGTCGCCAACTCTATTCCCTGGGCAGAAATGAAAGAGATGTTGACGGATGAGTACTGCCCTCGAGGCGAAATACAGAAGATGGAGTAGGAACTATGGAATCTCACGGTGCAGAATGGGAACATCGATGCTTACATATCGAGATTCAGCGAACTATCTCTGTTGTGCCCGGGTATGATCACATCAGAGGGAAAGAAGATTGAACGATTCATTTGGGGACTGACATCCCCCATTCAAGGGAATGTGATAGCTGCGAACCCTGAAACTTTTGACAGTGCGAAGAGATTGGCAAAGAGGCTATACGATCATAACCACAAAAAGGGCGAGAAACCGGTAGAGACTGAGAAGAAGAAGGAGAGTGATAGTAAGAAAGGATGGAACAACAAGAGGAAGGGGCGTCAGGGTCCCGAGACCTCTAAAAAGCAGCAAACGGTGGCAGTTCACGCTGTCACTGCGCCGGTACCAGTCACATCACATGCTCCAACCTCAGCTGCTTCAAATACCTCAAAACCCTATTCCGGTACTCATCCCAAATGCAACAAGTGCGGTTTCCATCACCAAGGAGAATGTAGGGAGTTCCATTGCACCAGTTGCAACCGAAGGGGACACACTGCAAAGTTCTGCAGGACTTATCCTTCTCAGAACCGGAATCAGGGAAACAACCAGAACAACAACAACCCTCGCAATAACAACAACACCAATGCCGGTGGCAACAATGCAGGGCTTAGCCACACCTGTTTCGGGTGTGGAAGGACGGGACATTTCCGTCGATACTGCCCTAACAACAACAACAACTCAGGAAGCAGAGGAGCAGGAAGAATGCTGACTATGGGTCAGAGTGATGCAGTTCAGGACCCCGCAGTTGTGACCGGTACGTTCCTCCTAAACCACGCTTATGCATGCATCTTATTTGATACCGGAGCGGAGCGAAGTTTCGTAAGCGAGAAGTTTAAACACTTATTAAAACAACAACCCCAAAAGCTAAATGAAACCTATACGGTGGAAATGGCCAATGGGAAAACCGAATCCACTAGAGAAATCTACACTGGATGTACCCTAACCCTTAACCAACACGTCTTACGAATAGATCTGATGCCAGTGTCAATTAGGAGTTTCGATGTGATTATCGGCATGGATTGGTTAAGCCCCCACCATGCTGAGGTTTTGTGCCACGAGAAGGCCGTTCGCCTTCGTCTCCCGAATCACGAAACCCTAGTAATTTACGGAGACAAGCCTAGCATGAATCTTCGTCTTATCTCGTGCATCAAAGCACAAAAACATCTGCGAAAGAACAACTTAGCGTTCTTGGCCCACATAGTGGACAAGACCAAAGAAGAAATTAACATCCAAGACATTCCAGTAGCGTGTGAATTCCCGGACGTGTTTCCTGAAGATCTCCCAGGAGTACCCCCAGAGAGACAGGTTGAGTTCCGAATCGACCTCGTCCCAGGAGCAACTCCTCTCGCTAAATCACCATATCGATTGGCACCTGCTGAAATGCAGGAATTGTCCAGTCAACTCAGTGAGCTTCTGGACAAGGGATTTATCCGACCTAGCTACTCGCCATGGGGAGCTCCGGTGCTCTTTGTCAAGAAGAAGGACGGATCTTTCAGAATGTGCATCGATTACAGAGAGTTGAATAAACTCACTGTTAAAAACCGCTACCCACTCCCTCGGATCGATGATCTATTCGACCAGCTCCAAGGAGCTAGCTATTTTTCTAAAATTGATCTACGATCCGGATACCATCAACTCAAGGTCCGAGAAGAAGATATCCCTAAAACCGCTTTCCGAACCCGCTATGGACATTATGAATTCGTCGTAATGCCCTTCGGTCTAACAAATGCACCCGCCGCATTTATGGACCTAATGAACCGAATCTGTCGACCGTTCTTGGACAACTTCGTCATTGTGTTTATCGATGACATCCTCGTCTATTCTCGAAGCAAAGAGGAGCATGGCCAACATCTCCGATAAGTCCTAGAGACGCTGCGATCGGAAAGGCTTTACGCCAAACTCTCTAAGTGTGAGTTTTGGCTACGGAGCGTGAATTTTCTCGGTCACGTAGTTAGCCAAGATGGAATTCATGTGGATCCCTCTAAGGTCAAAGCTGTGGAAGGATGGGCAACTCCGACTACGCCCACAGAAATTCGTCAGTTCTTAGGCCTAGCAGGCTACTATAGGAGATTCATCCAAAACTTCTCTAAAATCACCAAGCCACTTACCTTGCTTACGCAAAAGAGTGTGCCATTCAAGTGGACAGACCGACAAGAGTTCGCGTTTCGAGCCTTGAAGCAAGCTCTTTGTAGCGCTCCTGTACTATCTCTACCCGAAGGAACGGAAGATTTTGTAGTTTACTGTGACGCGTCAAATCAAGGCTTAGGTTGCGTTCTCATGCAACGTGGAAAAGTGATAGCATATGCGTCCCGCCAACTAAAGACGCACGAAGTAAATTACACAACCCACGACCTAGAACTGGGAGCTGTGGTCTTCGCCCTAAAAATTTGGAGGCACTACCTGTACGGTACGAAGTGCACCATCTTCACAGACCACAAAAGCCTCCAGCACATCTTGAATCAGAAGGAGCTGAACATGAGACAACGAAGATGGGTGGAGTTGTTAAACGACTACGAATGCGAGATCAAGTACCATCCCGGCAAGGCCAATGTGGTAGCTAACGCATTAAGTCGGAAGGAGCACACCAATCGCCGTACGAAAACGCACTCGATAACCATTCAGTCTCATCTGACCACTCAAATTGCATCAGTCCAGGCAGAGGCTATGAAAATGGAAAATAGAACTAGCGAGGCATTACGCGGAATGGAGAAGAACCTGGAAGTCAAAGAGAATGGGGTATACTACTTCATGAACCGTATTTGGGTTCCAAAGATCGGAGGATTCAGGGAGATCGTTATGAAGGAAGCCCACAAGACACGATACTCCATTCATCCTGGTTCGGACAAGATGTATTTGGACATTAAGCAGCACTATTGGTGGCCTAACATGAAGGCGGAAATCGCAACTTATGTTAGTAAGTGCCTTACGTGTGCCAAGGTAAAAGTGGAATACCAGAAACCTTCCGGATTGTTACAGCAACCGGCAATCCCTGAGTGGAAATGGGAGGGGATTTCTATGGACTTCGTGACCAAGCTGCCCAAGACGCCGGACGGTTTGGACACCATATGGGTAATCATCGATCGACTGACGAAATCTGCCCATTTCCTGCCCATCAAAGAGTCCTACAAGATGGAGAGGCTGACGCGTTTATACCTACGAGATATTGTAAGACTTCATGGAGTGCCAAAATCTATCATCTCGGATAGGGACAGTAGGTTCACGTCACGCTTTTGGCAGTCGCTCCACAAGGCAATGGGAACTCATCTTGATATGAGCACAGCGTATCACCCACAAACGGACGGACAAAGCGAACGAACCATTCAGACGCTTGAAGACATGCTTCGTGCATGTGTGATAGACTTCGGAAAGTCTTGGGATACCCACCTACCGTTGATCGAGTTTTCATATAACAATAGTTATCATTCGAGCATTAAGGTGGCCCCTTTCGAAGCACTGTACGGGCGTAAATGTAGATCACCGTTGTGTTGGGCTGAAGTAGGTGACACCCAGCTAGCAAGAACACATGCGTCAAACAGGGCATTAACGGGACCAGAAATCATTCGCGAGACCACAGAAAATATTGTCCAGATCAAAGCTCGATTACAGGCATCGCGTGACCGGCAAAAGAGCTACGCTGATAAACGGCGAAAGCCCTTAGAGTTCCAGGTCGGTGATCGAGTAATGTTGAAGGTCTCACCCTGGAAAGGGGTTATACGTTTCGGAAAACGGGGAAAGCTAAACCCGCGATACGTTGGACCTTTCGAAATCGTCGCCCGAATAGGTCCAGTAGCATACAGACTACAACTACCCGCAGAGCTAAACGGTGTACACCCCGTGTTTCATGTTTCTAATCTGAAAAAGTGCCTATCAGATGAAACCCTTGTCACTCCTCTTGACGAAATCGAAATCAATGAGAATCTCCTGTTCGTCGAAGAACCAATCGAAATTATGGACAGGGAGGTGAAGCGTACTAAGCAGAGTCGCATCCCGATCGTGAAGGTACGGTGGAACGCAAAGCGTGGGCCAGAATTCACGTGGGAACGCGAAGATCAAATGAAGCAAAAGTACCCTCACCTATTCTAGTTTTCTCAAATCTAGCTTTCAAAACAGAATTTCGGGACGAAATTCCCTCTAACGGGGGGATGATGTCACAACTGTAAATTTTGAGCCATGTAATCTATGCATTCAACCTAATGTGAATCAAAAACTTCAATCAAATACAATATACAAGCACTATAAGTAGTCATCAAACAATTGGAGACCCTAGAAGTTCTTGTTAAGTCCAATTAGGACTAGGACTTCCTTATTGGATCCAAATGGACCAATAAACTTCCAATTGGACTATCATGGGTTTAGGACCCTAATTGGGCTCTAATTGGACCCACATTCGTGTATTTCAATATTTTGGGCTAGGTAGAACCTAGAATGAAATAAAACACAAGTTTTGATCCATAATCTAACCTAACCTAGCTTAATAAAGCATAAAAATCACACTTTTATTTTATAAGGCCAATAAATACCCTAAACTACCTCTAATGTTAGGCTTAGGGGCAAAAAGCCCAATTCTTCCCTCTTCCCTTCATATTCTTGGCCCAAGGCCCAAACACAAGAAGAAGTTGACTTTTAAGTGCCACCTCATTTTTACCCATAGGTTCTCCATGCAAAATCTCATTCATCCATGCAAGCATCACCTCAAAGTCTTTTCTTCCCTCTCTCTCTCTCCCTCTCCCTTCTTGTTTCGGCCGAGGATAACCAACACACACACACATCTCACAAATTCTCTCAAAAAAATTCTCTCAAGAAACTCTCTCCTTCCTCTCCAAAAATCTCGAAAATTAGGGACTTTCCAAGAGGATTTTGCAAGTAAATCATCATCTAAGGTAAGATTATGCATAGATCTATGGTTTAAATTCTTTTGTTATCAAAATCCTTTCCTAATCTATGCAAAAATCGTGATCTTGCACCCTAGAACCATCTCAAAACTCGAGATCTTCATCAAAGGGAGCCAAGGCCAAAAACACTTCATTTTTCCTTCCATTTTCCTTGCAAAACCGAATCAACACCCCAAGGTGAGCTTCATACCCCTATTTTCTGTTTTTATGAGTTTTGTGGGGGGGAATACAAGTGAAAGTGTAGATCTATATGTGTTTGTATGCCTTGTATGATTTCCATGCTTATATGTATGCTTTTATGTGTTTTTATGTTGGATCTAGCCTCAAAACTCATCAAAACCGAGATATAACTTGTGCTACATGATTTTTACTTCAAATATATTTTTAAACACAAAGTGCTTCAAGAAAAATGGCTAAGTAGTTTAGTAATAATTTCTTTGGGTTAAAAACACAAATTTTGGGCCTAAAATGTGAAAAATGCAAAAATAAGGGCCCAAATCGTCATTTCACAGATTCTGATGGATGAAGTGTGCCAAAACAGTTTTCATAAGTAAATTTCTGGAAATATACTCATTTGGGGGACTAAAATCATAAATTTTAAGCTTAATGGGCTAAAAATGTAACTTTCGGCCCAATAAGGCCCATTATGCGAATTTTTCTGTTTTGGAGGGCCAAAACTGTAACTTTCTGTAAAACAGTGGACTATAAGTGTTCCAACCCCTTTTCAAAGGTTAAAAATGCTTTTTAAATTTAAAAAGGACCAAAGTTGCAAAAATTTTCCAAATTGGGCCAAAATTGTAAAAGTTGCGAAAAGAAGGGGTTAAAACCGCGAAAACTGCATTTTTAAGAACTTAAACTGTTTTTATGAAAAACATGTTGAAAAATATTAATTTCAATAATTTTTGGTGTTAAAATGTCAAGAAAAATAGTTTAAGGACTAAACCGGGAAGTATTTAATATAAAGGGTTAAAAATGTAAATTTTACAAATGATGAGGGGCTGAAAACAGGAATATTTCAAGGCTAGTTCAATATACACAATTTGATCGAACGATGGCACCACGACTATCAACGAAATACAATACATTACAATACCAAAAGTCGTTGTTAAACGAATTGGCTCGGTCTCGAGCCAATAAAAATCTACAACTACTAACACTACGATTCATACAAGTAACGTTTGGTTATACATACACATGCGAGTGTGCACAGACGTCTATGCACCATCTTTGGGCCCCACAAGTGTAAAATCTTGTTCGTTGAGCCTAGCTAGCCCAATGACCTGATCTTAAGGCCCGAAGACATTTTTTTACGGAGTGTTGGGTTTTACCGATCCGACACAACGTAAATGGACTTTCAATGGCTTGTATACCACCGGTCCCCAAGGGTCCTTTGGTCTTGCTAGTAAGGTCTACATTTCATGCGAGGCGGGTCTGGGACCCCTCGTACATTTTATCCCCAACCGGCTAATGGAGTTACCGGGGTCTTCGTGACCTCTTTCTCTTCGGATGTGGGACTTCACCTAGTCAGGGCGATTGGATAACGTGATTAGTACTGACGACACCTTCGGAGTCGTTAGTATAACTACAAACTGGGCGTTTGTGTAACGCGGGTTTGTAGTAAATAATCATGCTCGAGAACCTTCCAACGTCGCCCGGGACTGACACTATACGCTATGCAATGGTTTCAATGTAACATCACGTAATTCAAGGAACTAGGAGAACATCGGGTTTTCCTAGGGTTTTCAATACTTACAAATTCGAAATGCATACATTCTAAACGAACATTTTTTTTACAAGTATAGAAACGAACAAGCATACCTATGGATCTTCACAAACGTTTTCGAAAACTTATCTTTTCAGAAAATATCGGATTTTCTGGTGGTTTATCAAACAATACAAACATTCGATTTCAAACACTACTTATGAACTCACCAACATTTCATATGTTGACGTTTTTCAAAATACTTGTATTCTCAGGGAGCCAGTGAATCAAGGGAAATCATATCCAGTGACGGTTGCGGTTTATTTTTGTATGAATTAAACAACTTAATTTTTGGGGAATGTAATGTTTAAACAATGTATGTTATGTAAACACTACTGGTTGTACTATGTTGATGAATGGTGACGAATGTTGTTATGTTTCATATATATTCAATGTTATGGTATTCAATTGAGTCACGGCAAGCCCCCGGACGTTTCCGCCGTCTGGTTCGGGGGTGTGACAGAAAATGAGTTGGAATCACATGTGATTACTCCTTAAGCCTTAAAACAATTTCTTTTGACCATGGGTAGTTTACGGCCGTAAACTCCAAGGTGTTGTCCTTAAACTCCCTTCTTTATGGTATATTTACATTTAATTCATTCCAAGGCATTTTAGAAATCCATTCCAACAATCCCCATGTCCATTTAAGCCATTAAACACTCAAAATCACACCCACATGAGTTTACAGCCGTAAACTCATGTATGAGTGTGTTCTATGGCTGTAAACTCTTTAAAATGTTTACTCTTGGGGAGTAAACTCAAGTCCCAAGTCCCTAGTGCCATTACACGTCCGAAGATGTCACCCGGGTCACTCCAAACTGTCACGATCAAGATTCTAGACTCTTCCGGAGTACTCAAGAAAATGGGAGAACTTACAAATATAACACATTAGAGCCTGGAACGTCCTAGATTTCTCTAGGACATCAAAGGATGATTTAGAACATATCATGAAGACTTGTAAATATATGTAACCTGGTAGAATATTCTAGATTAGTCAAGAATATAGGACTAATATAGTAATATCTAGAAACTTCCCAAGAGGGGGAAGGACAAGTATAAATAGGGAGGAGCTCATTTGCTCCAAACCATTGGAAGTTCTCTTGTATTCTCTTGTGCTCTATAATAGAAGTCTTCTTTCATTTGTAGAACTTCGAAGCCTTTATTCTCTTGCTTACTTAGTCGTTTATACATCCAAAGGAAGTGTCGTAGCCTGACTTAGTCGAAGTTACACTAAGTGGCACACGGTGATTGTGTTGTCCCGTGACACGTGGTATCAGAGCCAGGTTCATACAAGAAAGAGATCATGACTACAGAAGCAGGAAGTAGCGAAGTAGCAAACTTACCCCCTGTTGTCGAAGAAAGAGGAAGAAAGTCCAAGAAGAGGGACCAATCGATAGATGCCTTGGCAAGCTTAGAAACCAAGCTTACAAGGACGGAGATCAATGTTGGGGAGATCCTTGAATGGAAGGATACCGTCGATCAGTTTGTTGCGGAGATAAGTGACACAAGCGATGGATTGAAGGAGACCATCGGTGTCATCAAGGAAGAAGTCCTTGGACTTGTCAACACCTTGCGGAATGAGTTTCATGAAAAGATAAGCTCTTTAGAAGATGAAGTGAAGCTATGCAAAGCAGCGATTGCCGGAGGATCTGTCACGAAGATGACGCCACACATAGAAGCACCTAAGCCCTCGAAATATGGAGGTAAGCGTGATCCTAAACTACTCGAAGAATTTTTCTGGTCCCTAGAATGTTATTTCAATGCCGTCGGAGTAAAAGAAGACAAGTACAAAATAGATATAGCTGTTCTATACTTGAGTGAAAATGCGGCACTATGGTGGAGGCGGAAGCATGGTGACATGGAAAAGGGCTTGTATGTCATAGACACGTGGGATGAGTTTAAGAGACAACTCAAGAAGCAATTCTATCCCCATAATGCTGAAGACGTGGCCATGAAGAAGCTACGAGGATTGAAACATGTCGGGTCTATTAAAGATTACGTGGCAGAATTTACCGCCTTGATGTTGGAGTTGCCCGATTTAGAAGAAAAAGATAAGTTATTTTATTTCCAAGATGGACTACAATCTTGGGCTTATAATGAGCTCAAGAGGAGAAACGTCCAAGACGTGGACGAAGCTATAGCAGTAGCGGAAGACCTTATGGACTTCCGAAGAGATACCCCGGCTAGGAAACCTAGTGAGGGAGAAAGACCAACAACAAGGCTGTTACAAAAGGACGATAAACCCGCTGCAAGATCGGCAACCTTCAAAGGGAAGGCGATTGAAGTAAGTCCTCGAAAGGAAGTCAAGTGCTATTTATGTGATGGCCCTCATATAATCAGAGATTGTCCCAAAAAGAAAAGTTTCAACGCGATGGTTTTCGAAGAAGAAAAGGAAGGAAGAGACGAGGCACAACTAGGCTCCATGCGACTCCTTAATTCGGTGGCAAAAGAAGACGGCCGCACGATGAAAGAAAAAGGACTCATGTTTGTGAAAGTTGACATAAACAACCAAGTCACTAAAGCCCTAATAGACACAGGTGCGTCCCATAATTTCCTTTCTAAAAACGAAGCTGAAAAGATGAACGTTCAATACACAAAAGAAATAGGCTGGTTGAAAGCTGTCAACTCTCCTTCCGAACCTATCCTTGGAGTCGCTTATGGAGTAATTGTCGAGATCGGAGGATGGAAGGGCCCTATCGATCTAACCGTAGTTCCCATGGATGATTATCACATGGTCTTGGGGATGGAGTTCTTTGACCAGGTACGCCCTTTCTCCTTCGAAAATCAAACCATGCGTATCATCAAAGATTCAACGATACACATCGTACCTATGGAAAGAAGCAAAACAGAGTCCCGGATCTTATCAGCCATACAACTCAACAAGGGACTAAAGAAGTGAGAGGTGACATACTTAGCTACCTTAAAAGAAGAAACTGAACTCCCCAAGTCAGAAGTTCCTAAAGAAATCAAGAAGGTACTAGAAGAATTCAAAGACGTAATGCCACCAGAGTTGCCAAAGAAGTTACCACCAAGAAGGGAGGTAGATCACGAAATAGAGCTTGAACCCGGAGCCAAGCCACCAGCAATGTGTCCGTATAGAATGGCTCCACCGGAGTTGGAAGAACTAAGGCGACAGTTGAAAGAGTTACTGGATGCTGGGTTCATTAGACCTTCCAAAGCCCCGTTTGGTGCACCAGTACTAGTCCAAAAGAAACACGATGGTAGCTTGAGAATGTGCATCGATTATCGAGCACTAAATAAAGTGACGGTGAAGAACAAGTACCCCATACCCTTGGTCGCTGATCTGTTTGATCGACTAGTGAAGGCACGATGGTTTTCAAAGCTGGATTTGCGATCGGGATATTGGCAAGTGCATATAGCAGCAGGAGACGAACCAAAGACAACGTGCGTAACGAGGTATGGCTCTTTTGAGATTTTAGTAATGCCCTTTGGGTTAACCAACGCACCTGCCACATTTTGCACCTTGATGAATAAAATATTCCACCCGTTCTTGGACAAATTTGTGGTGGTATATTTGGACGATATCGTAGTGTACTCAGAGTCACTCGAAGAACACGTCGAACACCTACGATCGGTTTTCAAAATACTTAAAGAAAACCAACTATATGTGAAAGCAGAGAAGTGTTCCTTTGCCCAAACTGAAGTATCGTTTCTAGGGCATAAAATTATGGGTGGAAAGATCCATATGGACAAAGACAAAGTACGTGCTATCAAAGAATGGGAGGCACCAAAGAACGTGTCCGAACTACGCTCGTTCCTAGGCTTAATTAATTACTATCGAAGGTTCATACCTAGCTACTCGGCCAGAGCTACACCGCTGATGGAGCTCCTAAAGAAAAAGGCGACTTGGCAGTGGATGGAAAAAGTGCCAAAAGACCTTCGATGACCTGAAGAACGTTGTCATAGAAGAACTAATATTGAAGCTACCAAATTATTCCAAACAATTCTAGGTACAAACTGATGCTTCTGACTTTGCCATCGGAGGAGTATTAATACAGGACAACCACCATGTGGCGTATGAAAGTCGAAAACTAAACGAGACAGAACGAAGATACCCGGTACACGATAAAGAAATGACAGCAATTGTACATTGCCTTCGAGTATGGAGACACTATTTGCTTGGGAGCCGGTTCGTTATCCAACCCGACAATGTGGCGACTAGTTACTTCCAAAATCAGAAGAAGATAAGTCCTAAGCAAGCTCGTTGGCAAGATTTCTTAGCAGAATTCGATTATATCATGGAATATAAGCCGGGAAAAACCAATGTAATTGCGGATGCCCTGAGTCGAAAGGCCGAACTAGCAACCCTCTCTCGAGTAACATGCGATTTTGCTGACCGGATCAAGGAAGGGCTAAATCAGGATCCGTTAACGAAGAACTTAATGGAAATGTCAAGAGAAGGCAAGACCAGAAAATTTTGGGTCGAAGGCGAATTATTATTCACGGTCGGCAATCGAATGTATGTCCCAAGATGGAACAACTTGAGAAGAGAAATCCTAAAGGAATGTCATGATTCCAAATGGGCTGGACATCCAGGTACTCATCGTACAAAAGCAATTATAGAACGATCTTATTATTGGCTCAATATGCGAAGTGACATAGACGCCTATGTGAGGACTTGCCTTATTTGTCAACAAGATAAGGTCGAACAGGCCAAACCAACGGGATTATTGGAAGCACTACCGATCCCCGAAAGACCATGGGAAAGCATATCAATGGATTTTATTTCAGCATTACCGACGTCCGAAGGGTGCGGATCAATAATGGTGATTGTAGATCGATTTTCCAAATATGGAACGTTTATTCCAGCCCCTCGGGATTGCACAGCTGAAGAAGTAGGGCGACTATTCTTCAAGCATGTCGTGAAGTATTGGGGACTTCCTCGAAGCATTATAAGTGATAGAGATCCCCGCTTTACAGGGAAGTTTTGGAGGTAGCTATTTAAGTTAATGGGATCAGAACTCCACTTCTCGACTAGTTTCCACCCTCAAACCGATGGCCAAACTGAAAGGGTAAATCACTTGCTCGAGATTTATTTGAGGCACTTTCTCAGTGCAAACCAATGGGATTGGGCCAAGCTAATTGATGTGGCCAGATTTTCATATAACTTACAACAGAGTGAGGCTACGGGGAAGAGTCCTTTCGAGATTGTAACAGGCCAATAACCATTGACGCCCCAAGAACTAACAAACGGTTACAAAGGATCAAGCCCACCTGCGTACAAGTTTGTCAAAGCATGGGACGAGGAACTCGACATAACAAAGTCTTACTTACACAAGGCAGCCAAGCGAATGAAGAAATGGGCGGACGAAAAGAGGCAGCCAAGAGAGTTCATAGTAGGGGACGAGGTGATGGTAAAACTCCCACAAAGGATGTTAAAATCCACCCGAAAGGTACACAAAGGCTTAACACGAAGATACGAGGGTCCATACAAAGTTCTTGAAAAGGTTGAGACCCGATCATACAAGCTTGAATTACCATCCTACTTAAAAATCCATCCCGTATTCCATGTAAGTTTTCTCAAAACTTACAACCGCGATGAAGAAGATCCATCGAGGAGCAAATCACATCGAGCCCCAGTAGAAAACGTGGTCTCATATGACAAGGAGGTGGATCAAATCCTAGCAGATATAATAGTTCGTAAACGAGGCTTACCCAATTGGACAGAATATTATGTTCGATGGAAGGGACTACCCGATAGCGAGTCCAGTTGGGAACGAGAACAAGATCTGTGGCAGTTCCGAAGCAAGATCGAGGAGTACATATCTAAGACTTGACGAGGTCGTCAAGAACTTAAGTGGGGGAGGGTGTCACGATCAAGATTCTAGACTCTTCCAGAGTACTCAAGAAAATGGGAGAACTTACAAATATAACACATTAGAGCCTGGAACGTCCTAGATTTCTCTAGGACATCAAAGAATGATTTAGAACATATCATGAAGACTTGTAAATATATGTAACCTGGTAGAATATTCTAGATTAGTCAAGAATATAGGACTAATGTAGTAATATCTAGAAACTTCCCAAGAGGGGGAAGGATAAGTATAAATAGGGAGGAGCTCATTTGCTCCAAACCATTGGAAGTTCTCTTGTATTCTCTTGTGCTCTATAATAGAAGTCTTCTTTCGTTTGTAGAACTTCGAAGCCTTTATTCTCTTGCTTACTTAGTCGTTTATACATCCAAAGGAAGCGTCGTAGCCTGACTTAGTCGAAGTTACACTAAGTGGCACACGGTGATTGTGTTGTCCTGTGACAAAACGCTCGTATTGAGGTGTTTAACCTCGTTGGAGTGTAATGTTCCATATGATTAGTGAATATATCCCTAATTGTATATATATGGGCATTATTTCATTTTACATAGGGACATCGTGAGTAATCAAACCCCGAACCAACATCTAGTATTCAAAACCGACACGTTTCCGAGTCCGATGAGTTCATACCCCTACCCTTTTTCACTGTTTTCACTGTTTTCAGGGGGGGGGGGGGGGGGGAACACAAGCAAAGTACAAGGGAATTCTTGAACTCAAAACATGTTTTCAAATGTGTGTTTCATATTCATATGCTTTTATTACTGATTACCACAACTGATAACAAATTTAACATGCAGATCACGTAGCATATATTTGTCAAATAGGTCTTTAAACGGTTATGTTTTACATGTATTTCACAAATGGCTTTCCACATTTTATCAGTTAAAAGCATGACATTAAACATTTGAATATAATACCTGTACACTGTTTTGTCCCCGGTAACACTCCACACACATACGCGAGTGGAGGACTATCATATTATTACTAGTAAATTTGTTAATCCTGTATGATTGAAGACACGTCCTCGGAGAACACTCCACCGAGATACGTGAGTGGAGGACTACACCCATAACCAGAATCTCTGGTATTTAGAGAGCGTGACTGGAGTGTATAGATCTATACGGGACCGACTACCCCACACCTGGCTGCTAGCTACAGCCGAACCGAAATGGTTCAAGGGTGACGAAAGTCATAAGTATGTGGACGACTTATTGCCACAGGTTTTAGTCTATTGTATGGTTATGGAACTCGCAATTAGGATAACAGAGATTTACTTATAGTAATAATGAATCACTTTATACATCTTTTACATCTTTTACATCTTTCACGTATTGTAACTAACATTCAGGAAAGTACGGGACTTTTATGGGGAAAACATGGAACCTAATCACGATTACATCTTTTATATCTTTAACATCGTTTACATTAGAAACCAACATGCAGGAAGGCATGGGGATTTTCTGGGTAATACTTACATAACTAGAAAGAGTAACAAACTGGATAACATTACATCTTTTACAATTGGTAACATACAATAAGGAAAGTATGGGACTTTCCTGGTAACACATGATAAGTAAACAGAACAGTCTAATAAGTCAGATAACCTACTATACATTTTCACATGAGTAGACATGTTTTCAGTGTACAAATTTACTATACTTTACATTTGTGAAACAATAACTAACTTTTAAGAAAATATGGGATTTTCTTAGTGTACATAACATTTTAGAAACAGAAAGGAAACTCGAAACATTTTCACAAAAAAAAACCACTTATGAACTCACCAGCTTTATGTTGATTTTCAAATCGCTTGTGTTCTCAGGTTAGCGTTAGAACAGGTACCCGAAGATTCCTTTTGATCAGAAGACGGAGTACATGAAGACCAGTTTCATTTTGTCTATATATACTATGTATCACAACTGTACAAACTTTACTTTTGAAACAACTATAAAACTTTTATTATGTAACGTAATGGTTGTTTTACTTTACTTACTATGTGCATTGGATTTGATACTCAACGTGGAGTCAACCCCGGAAATGCTTCCGCCTTCGGTTTTCGGGGTATGACAGATTGGTATCAGAGCCCTTGTTTATAGTGAATGAAGTATACCAAACCTTACATGGTATAAAACTATAAACACTAAAGGGCCTAAGTGCTCTGAATTAAAAGTATCTTCAAACTACAAATATTTTCAAAAGTATACAAGTATACCGAACCGTCGTCATCCGTAACCACAAGTAGAACAGAACATAAGTAATTGGGTGTTGTGTACTATGGTTAAACCTAGGCAGTTATGTAGTCGTGTCTAGGGTCAATATGGCCTGGCCAACTATATTCATTTGAGACATGGCCAACATGTGCTTGGGAGTGACTGTGGTATACGGCATGCCTAAAACTTACCCTAATATCCCAAACATTGAATCATTGTCGTAAACAATTCATGAAATACTATGGGAGTATTTCTCGATTCCAATCCTCTGTAGAAATCCTTATTCGAATGGCTTTCTATGATTATTCTTAGTGATAAATTATCTGTTTTGATAGCTCTTTCCTGCTTTATCGCTTATTCGGATCATATAACTGCCATCTCTATCGATTCAATGTAGAGGACTTACCATCCTCTCTTTCTTGATCTTATTAGATCAAGATGCCTCCCCGAAAGCGACCCAGCTCAAAGAACAACAACAATCCTTCTTCGCCGCCACCTCCTCCCCAGTTTGACCTAGCATCGCTCCAGACGATGATGACAGCTGCAATGGTAGCCGCTATGTCACAAATGAACCCTAGTGGTTCAGGTGGTGGTCCTCAATCTCAAAACCCTGAGGTTAGTCAGGGACACCAAAGAGGGGGTTCCTACAAAGATTTCATGAACGCAAAACCAACATCCTTCAATGGCGCTGGAGGTGTCATTTCCTTATCTCGATGGTTCGAGAAAATCGAGTCCATCTTTGAAATCTGTACTTGTGCGGAATCCGATAAAGTTAAATTCGCTGCCTGTACCTTCGCTGATAAAGCCTTGACTTGGTGGAATGGCCGAGTCAAATCTCTGACCTTACCGGTAGCCAATGCCATGGGCTGGGAAGCCATGAAAGAACTCCTTATTGCCGAATACTGCCCCCGTGGTGAAATGCAGAAATTAGAGCACGAGCTCTGGAAACTGAAGATGAAAGGTTCCGACATTGCTGCATATACTTCCCGATTCGATGATCTCGCACTTCTTTTCCCGGGATTAGTCACTCCTGAGAACAAAAAGATCGAAAGGTTCGTTTGGGGGTTATCTCAATCGACAAAGAGTCATGTTTTGGCTGCTCGTCTGGATACCTATGATAGTGCTAAGACTTTAGCTCAAATTCTGATTGATCACAATGACGACGTTAAGGAAATCACTAAAACTTCTGAGCCGACTCAAAGGAGTGGTGAAAAGAGAAAATTATGGGAGAAGAAGAAGGGTCAATCTTCTCAAGGATCTTCCAAGAAACAGCAGACGGTAGCAGTCCATGCTGCTACTACTACCCCTGTTGCTGCTGTTTCTATCATGGGATCCACAGCTCCAACTCCTACCAGTAAATATGTTGGAAATCTTCCTCTCTGTGACAAGTGTAAATATCATCATCATCCTGGTCCTTGCCGAGAACTATCCTGTACCAACTGTGGTAAGAAAGGGCACACAGTTCGATTCTGCAAAACTCCTACCCAATCAACCAACCAATCATCTGGAGCAGGTGTTAGTCAAGCCTGCTACAACTGTGGAGAAGTTGGGCACTTTAAAAGGAACTATCCCAAGAAATCAACTGCTGATAACACTGGGAGGATTCTAACCATGGGACGGGAGGAAGCAGTTGCTGATCCCAAACTGTTTTGATGCTGATTTTCGACTTTTGCTGCTGGAAATGGACTAGAAACTTTACCCCAAACTGTTTTGATGTTTTAAAACTTATTTTGGTTGGTGTAATGGTTGTTCTAATCCATTTACAATAGCATATATCAAATTTCATGCTTTGTATGTGTTCATATAATTTTGAAACTTTGATAATCATGTTCATGTTCTTATGAATTTAGAAGATGATAGGAATTATTTGCTGAATTGTTTAGGATTAATTCTTGATCATTTATGTGTTTTAACGGAGTCCATAATTTGTCCTCAAGTTATGGATATCCAAAGGTCACATTTCTTTAACACACATTAAAAACACATAGGTTACATAAAATGAAGAGTCTTCATTTTTATGAACCTTTAATTCATAAGTTATGAAATGAAAAGTTTTGAAGAGTTACAAAACTTTTCCTCAAGTTTTGGAATTTGGAAAAGTTTCACACACTTTAATAAACTTTAATTCCAACACTTAGAATTTTAAAAGTTAAAATTAAACACTTATACTATTTATAACATTAATGGTTAATAATATATATATATATATATATATATATATATATATATATATATATATATATATATATATATATATATATATATGTATAAGAACAAGTCGTTTTACCGTTAGTAGGACTCATTCACAAAGCCGGTCTATAAGGTGGGTATAAGGTTGTCGCCTATAAAATGGCGACTTAATGGGTGTATACTCTCACCCACCGCTTGCTTGACTGGTGGAGGGTTGTTAGCCGAACGGGTAAGACAAAGACTTATAAATTCTCATTAAGTATGATGAATATTATAAAGTAACTAAACCTTTTATTTAATTCCCAATCTTAGTTACTTTAGGAAAAATGTGAACATGGTGCTAATCCATGGAATTCACACTTTGTACCTTACCAAGTTGTTGGTGGAGCGTGTGTGGTTAACCGGCACACTAACTTGGACTAGTAAGGATCACGAAGGGTGACTTAATGTTTTTCATAAATCAATGGAGCGTGTGTGGTTAACCGACACGTTGATTAGGTGATAATATTGAGGGTACCAAGTGAATTGGCATGGTTATTCACACCTTGTTTTGTGATCCTCAGCATCCCAGTCACAAAACTTGAAGGGCACAATCGAGATTGAAACATGCCATTGAAAAGTTCAATGAATCACAAAAGAATCTAGGAATTTCAAATCCAATTAAAACCTAATAAAGCATTTCGTTTTCGTAGTGGAAATTGGTGAATCGTCATTCACCTACCTTTCAAATATATTATTACTTAGATTACGGCATCCCTCTTCTAAGTATAATATATTGTGATTGGATCCTAGCCTTAATATTACATTTGGATGTCTTATTAAGGATTCTATATATCTAATTTAAACTTACTTTCTTCTTTCCGATGTCTTCCAACACTAATGCTTCGGGCTCTAACCCAACTGGTTCTTTCTCTCTCATGAATCTTTGTGGGAGAGTCATATTTGATGGTTCCAACTTCATGGACTGGATAAGGAACATCAGGATGGTGACTCGTTATGAGGACAAGGAATATGTCCTCGATAAGGAGTTAAAAGAGCTTGATGAGTCTACTGCTACTCCTGAGGAGATCGCTGAATTCAGGACACATGAGAGAGATGCTACTAAGGTGGCATGCATCATGATGGCCATGATGACAGCCGAGCTCCAAAAGTCCTATGAGGACTTCTACCCTTTTGAGATGCACCAAAACCTGATGGAAAGGTACCATCAGAGTGCTCGTCAAGAGCGGTATGAAATAATGTCCTCCATAATAACAACCCGCATGAAGGATGGTGAATCTCATGGGCCACATGCAAAAGATGCAAAGGTATGTGGACTGTTTGCTGAAGCTGAATGTGAACTTCCCTGAGGAGTTGGCAATTGACATCATTTTGCACTCCTTACCTTCTTGTTATGACCATTTTCGTATGACATATCATATGAACAAGGAGGAAGTTACCCTTAGCAAGCTTCAAGGACTCTTGAAGACCGCTGAAACCGGTCTTAAGGGCAAGTCGGTTGTTACCTCTACTACTCTTACTCCAACATCTACCCCTGTTTTGCTATCGGGCAAGGCAAAGGGAAAAAGAGGAAGCACCCTTCGAAGGGTACCAAGGGAAAGTCTCTTGAAGTCTCCTCATCAAGGACCAAGAGCGGTTCTGCCACTCCTTCTGCCATTCCCAAGGATGCTGATTGCTACTATTGCCAGGACAAGGGGCACTGGAAGTGAAACGGCTCAAAATACTTGCAGGATCTGAAGGATGGGAAAGTGAAACCCACCCACGCAGGTATTTACACAATATTGTCTAATAACTCACCATATTCTAACTCTTGAGTGCTTGATACAGGATGTGGTATTCACATATGTTCTGATTTGCAGGGCCTAAGAAGAAGTGAGGATGTGGAGCACGGGAAGATAAACTTGATCATGGGGAATAGGAAGGCTTCACTTGTTTCCCAGATTGGAGTTTATACTTTGAAGTTGAATAATGGGTTAAAATTAGATTTGAATAAATGTGTGTACTCGTCTAAAATGGCGAGAAATGTTATTTCCTTTCATGCTTTGTACAAACAAGGTTTTACCTTTTCGTTTGATAATGAATGTGGTGGTATTAATGCTTTCTTTAAAAATGTGTTTTATTTTAAAGCATTACCTTGTGATGGTGTGTATGAAACTGTGTCGATTGTAGACAACTTAGGAAATAATGTGCTGTATATTGATTCTTCTACTAGCCTAGATAAAGCATCATTGTGGCATTGTCGTCTTGGACATGTAAACAAGAAACGCATAGGCCAACTCCAAAAGAGTGGAGTCTTGGAATCATTCGACCTTAAATCGGATGATAATTGTGAGTCTTGTCTACTTGGAAAGATGACAAAATCACCCTTCACTGGAACTTATGAAAGGGGTGAGGGTTTGTTGGACCTAATACATACTGATGTATGTGGACCATTCAAAACCGCCACAAGGGATGCTAATCGGTATTATGTGACTTTTATTGATGATTTTAGTAGATATGGATATGTCTACTTAATCAAACATAAGTCAGAAACCTTTGAAAGGTTTAAGGAATTCAAACAGGAAGTAGAAAAGCAATTGGGCAGGAACATTAAGATGCCTCGATCCGATCGAGGTGGTGAGTATCTTAGTACCGAGTTCCTTGACTATCTTAAGGAGTGTGGGATTGTCTCACAATTGACTCCTCCCAGGACACCACAGCTAAATGGTGTAGCTGAGAGGCGTAATCGAACCTTGTTAGACATGCTTCGCTCCATGATGAGTCGAGTTTCGCTACCAATCTCTTTTTGGGGGTATGCCTTAGAGACTGCCGCCCATATCCTCAATCTAGTCCCTACAAAGAAGGTTACCAAAACACCTCATGAGATGTGGACTAGGAAGGTTCCCAATTTGGACCACATCAAAATTTGGGGTTGCGAAGCTTTCGTGAGGCGTGAAACTCATGATAAGCTTGAACCCCGAAGCGAAGGGTTTTAATCAGACTCAGGGTATTGATTATGATGAAACCTTCTCACCGGTAGCAAAGATTAAGTCTATTAGGGCTATGCTAGGCATTGCTGCATTTCATGATTATGAAATATGGCAAATGGATGTCAAAACTGCTTTTCTTAATGGAAAGTTGGCTGAGGATGTGTACATGAATCAGCCAGAGGGTTTTGTTAGTGCAGAGTACCCTAATAGAGTATGCAAGCTTGTGAAATCCATTTATGGATTAAAACAAGCATCTCGTAGCTGGAATCTTTGTTTCGATGAGAAGGTCAAAGAGTTTGGCTTCTCGAGAAGTGAAGATGAGTCTTGCGTGTATGTCAGATCTAGTGGGAGTATAGTTAGCTTCTTGGTACTGTATGTGGATGACGTACTACTTATAGGAAATGACATCCCAACCTTGCAGGAGGTTAAGTCCTGGCTTGGGAAGTGCTTTGCTATGAAGGACCTAGGGGAAGCTGCCTATATCCTAGGGATAAGGATATTAAGAGAAAGGTGTAAAAGACTAATTGGACTTAGTTAGAGTACCTACTTGGATAAGGTGTTGAAAAGGTTCAACATGCAGAATTCCAAGAAAGGAGATTTACCAATCCAAAGCAACACCAAGCTGAGTAAGACTCAGAGTCCGAGTACAGAGGCTGAGATAGCTGAGATGAGCCAATTATTGTATGCTTTCGTTGTTGGCTCGATCATGTATGCTATGACTTGTACCCGCCCTGATGTGGCCTTTGCTTTGAGCATGGTCAGCAGGTATCAGGGGAACCCTGGTAAAGCTCATTGGACTGCAGTAAAGAACATTCTCAAGTACCTGCGGAGGACTAAGGATTGGATCCTTACCCTTGGTGGGAGTGATGACTTGAGAGTATTAGGGTATAGTGATGCTAGTTTTCAGACTAATAGGGATAACTTTCGCTCTCAGTCGGGCTGGGTCTTTACCTTAAATGGAGGGGCAATCTCTTGGAAGAGTTCCAAGCAGGAGACGGTGGCTGATTCGACTTGTGAATCAGAGTATATAGCAGCGAGTGAAGCAGGGAAGGAGGCGATATGGCTGAAGAACTTCATCGGAGACCTTGGAGTTGTGCCAGCTATTAAGGAGCCTATGGAAATTTTCTGTGACAACAATAGTGTGGTTGCTTTAGCTAAAGAACCGACAGATCATGGGAGATCCCGAAACATTGACAGAAAATATCACTTCATAAGACACAAGATAGAAGAAGGACTCCTCGTGGCAAAGAGGATATCGTCAGATGAGAACCCTGCGGATCCCCTTACAAAGGGACTGATGAGGGCTAAGCATTTTCAGCATGCGAGGCGCATCGGGCTGAGGGACGATATTAGTTTTACAGATTAGATAGATTCTCTGAAACTTGTAAAATGTAATCGACATTTGATGATGAATAAAATTGTGATTTATTTATGAGTAAGGAGTTGCTATCATTGTCAATTATTTACAATTGTTTCAGCTTTGCATGTTTTGACTTCCAGAATAATTAATTTATTCAAACCTCCACAATCGGTCATACGTCGGAAGTAGGTATGAATCAAGATTGTAATGAATTGGGTTTGTAGATGGATAAAGGTGTTTAGACATGGAAATGGTTGCTACAACGTTCATGAGTACTCATAAGTTATGAGTATTGGAATAAACCCACGCTCACTTGTATCACTTCATGGAATTTATCTCGAGTGATCGTGAGACGGTAATATCATATAAATCTTCAAACCTAGAGATATGAGTTGTTACCTATGAGTTGGTTGTGCATTGATTGCACGTAAACGCATCAGTAACTTGATGTTATAAAACGTGCCTTTGTGTACAATTCAACAAGTAGTAGAACAAGTATATGAGTCGAAGTTTATCTGTTCCTTCTAGAAATAGAAGTGATATCTGGGCCCCTCGATGATTTTGTGTTGACTCATGTACCGGGCCCGGTCAGAACTAAATTGATGTGTTGAGTTGAGTTCTTTGTCAAACAAATCGAAAATCGAGAAACAACTTCCAGACAATAAGCAAGACATAGTTCCATGTGTTTGTCCGGCTGATATCATGAGAACAGAGGATTATATGATCACTTATCTTAAAATGGCGCTTCATAGTTCAACAGAGTTTTCGAGAGCTACGATTGTTGGTTGGTTCCTGAAGTAATAGGCAAATACAGTTATTAGACTTATCCAAGTGGGAGTCTGTTGGATAAGGTGTCTAAGTCCATAACTTATTTGGTATATACTTGACCCGACCGGCATGGTCCATTTGATTTGCATTTCATCCAAACTATGTATGGATAATTTTATGAGAGTTATACACATATTATTATTAATATATTATAAGTTATAATATATTAATGTGAAGTCATGTTATTTAATTAGTCTTAGTCTTAAATTAATTATGAATTAATTTAGAGATTAAAAGGAAGACTAATTAGATTGTGGCTATTGGTTTTATATGGTGTGGGCTAACACCCATTTGTTAATGGGCTAGGCTTGTATGGAAGTCCATGGATGATCCATGGAGCTTTTAACCCATGGATCCTTGGAAAAAGAAAGGTCATGGGTTATTAGGGTTTCACCCTAATCATGTACACTATATAAGCATGCTTATGTTGCATGAAATAGCCACTAGTGTGTGTGTTTGTGTGTGGCCGAAAATTGTAGTGTGTACACTCTCTCAAAGTTTTCCAAGAGTTTGTGGTGATTTGTGATTCCATTTGAGGCATTCACACTATTGGTGCTTGGCCCTCAAACTCCTTAAGAATCAAACTCATCAAAAGGTATGTAATCTCTTCTAACTCTTTTATGTTTAAAAGTACCCCATGCCATGTTAGATAGGTTATCAACCTTGGAAAATTATTATTTTTCGTGTATTTAGACAAACATAGATCCAAGGTTTATTAGGGTTGCATGCACACTTAGGAAGTGTTAGATTGCTCAAAACCCAACAAATCTGTTCCCACTTCCATTCGGGAATATCTAGCGGCTGCAGTTTACCGTGCGGTCGCTGGTGCTCAGCCTTAACCTGCCGACAAGTCAAGCATCTCTCAACAAACCATGCAACATCCCTTTTCATACAGGGCCACCAATACTCCTTTCTTAGATCCAAATACATTTTCATAGCCCCGGGATGAATCGAGAATTTCGATCGATGTGCTTCCTCCATCAAAATAGCACGCGCACCGCCTACAAACAGTACCCAAATCCGACCCTGAAAAGTCATAAGCCCTTGACCATCCGTGACGAATCCGGATACCTAACCTACAACTCACTCCCTCTTCTGGTGTTCTGGTTTCGCAGCCTCAGCCTGAGCTCCTCGAATAGTATCCAAAATCGGGGTCATTACCGTCAACCTCATACAAATATCTCGGATCGGGGCGCTTTCCGCCCTACGGCTCAACGCGTCGGCTACCACATTAGCCTTGCTCGGGTGGTAGAGGATCTCACAATCGTAATCCTTCACCACATCCAACCACCTCCTCTGTCGCATATTCAGATTTGGCTGATCCATCAAGTACATTAGGCTCTTATGGTCTGTGTAGATGGTACACCGAACCCCGTAAAGATAATGCTGCCAGATCTTGAGGGAAAACACCACAGCCCCCAATTCCTGGTCGTGGGTGGGATATCTCGACTCATGAGGCTTCAACTGCCTCGAAGCATACGCTATCACATGACCCCTCTACATAAGCACCGCCCCCAAACCCGATATAGATGCATCACAGTACACCACAAAATCCTCCATCTCTTCCGGGAGTGCAAGCACCGGAGCCTCGCACAATTTCTGACGAAGCATCTCGAATGATGACTGCTGCTCCGGTCCCCATGAAAACGCAACACCCTTCCGGATCATCCTCGTAAGTGGCACGACAATCTTGGAGAAATCCTTGATAAACCTGCGATAATATCCAGCCAAACCCAGAAAACTCCTGATCTCAGTGGGCGATCTCGGCACCTCCCACGTCAACACCGCCTCAATCTTGGCCGGGTCGACCAATATCCCTTTCTGGTTAACAAGATGCCCGAGGAACTGGACCTCTCGTAACCAGATATCACACTTGGAGAATTTGGCATATAGCCTCTCCGATCTCAATACCCCACGAATTTCCCTCAAATGCTCCTCATGCTGCTCCCTAGACCTCGAATACACCAAAATATCATTAATGAATACGATCACCGAACGATCCAGCATCAGCCGGTACACTCGATTATAAGATCCATGAACGCAACCGGGGCATTGGTGAGCCCAAAAGGCATCACCACAAACTCATAATGTCCATAACGAGTTCTGAAAGCAGTCTTCTGGATATCTTCATCCCGAACCCTCATCTGATGATAACCCGACCTCAAGTCTATCTTGGACAACCAAGATGCCCCCTACAACTGATCGAACAGATCGTCGATCCTAGGTAACAGATACCGGTTCTTAACCGTCAACTTGTTCAACTCCCGGTAATCGATACATCCCCAAGGTGAGCTACTCGGTCGAATAAACCCCTTTCCCAACAGCTCCTGAAACTGCGAGGATAACTCCTGCATTTCTAGTGGAGCGAGACGATAAGGCGCCTTGGCGATGGGCACCGCTCACGGAACCAAATCGATACGGAACTCCACTTGCCTTTCCGGAGGCACACCTGGTAAATCTTCAGGGAACACATCTGAAAACTCGTATACAACAGGAATGTCATCAACCGAATTGGGCCTCCCCGCGGCCACTCGAGTATCCATCACGTAGTCTATGAATCCATTGCAGCCCTGCTGCAGACTCTGCCTTGCCCTGGCAGCCGAACAAAACGCTGACCCACACCAGGTCCCCTCGCCATAAACCGTAAGCACTCCCCCACTAGGGTCTCGAATCGTCACCAGCTGTCTCTCACAGTCAATGACTGCCCCAAACTTACACAACCAGTCCATGCCCACGATGATGCTGACATCCCCCATAGCTATAGGAACCAAGTCTATAGGGAACTCGACCCCAAAAATCTTGAGCATACATCCTCGAATCACATCAGTGGCGTATACCGCTTTCTCATCTGCTATAGAAACTCGCAGGGGTCGACTCATCACCTCCCGATCAATACCGATGTGCTGGCTAAAAGCCAACGATACAAAAGACCGACTCGCACCCGAGTCAAATAATACCAAAGCAGGTACATAATTCACAAGAAAAGTACCTAAGCGTATAATAATATAAGCACCATATCTTAGCATAAAAGTAAATACATGAAAGAATACATACCGGCTACGACATCAGGCGTTGCGCGGACCTCCTCCGCAGTCAACTAGAAAGCTCTTCCATGAGCCTTCGGAGCCTCGGCCTTCACTGACCGAGTCTCGGTAACCCTGGCAGCAGGCGTAGATCCCAGGCGAAGCTGGGGGCACTCGGCCTTCCGATGGCCGGTCTGGTTGCAATGAAAGCAAACCATGAATCCCTTGGGGCAATCCCTAGCAATGTGCCCCTCCTTGCCACACTTGTAGCAAGCACCCGATCGACATGCCCCCTCGTGACCCTTGTCGCACTTTCCGCAAGTGCAGCCCTTCTGACCTCCCGATCTCGAATCGACGGACTTGGTCCGTTTGGCTGCCGGCTGAGACTGAGCCGGCCACCGATCCACCCGTTGAGACTCGGCCTCCTCCATGGCCTGGGTCTCCAACTCGATCTCACGCTTCCTGGCATTTGCCTGAAGCTCAGCAAAAGTATGATATGACGAGTTCGATACGAACTCCCGGATATCCCTCCTCAGCACACCCAAATACCGGCTCATCCGAGCCTGCTCCGTGGACACCTGCTCGGGGCAGAACATCGCCCTCTCATGAAGCTTCTGCGTGATCACCGTGACAAAATCGTTACCCTGCTTGAGGGTCAAGAACTCCTGAACCAACGGTTCCCTCTCCACCGAGGGAACGTACTCATCTCTGAACATAATAGTAAACCTCTCCCAAGTCACAACTTAAACCTATGCCAGAGTGAAGTTCACCGTCATGAACTTCCACCAATCCTTTGCTCCCAGGCGGATCTGGTTCAAGGCGAACCATACCCTTAGATGCTCCGTACATGAACAAGTGTAGAAGCATCCCTCGATATCAGCAATCCATCTCATCGCAGCAATCAGATCTTGCATCCCGTGAAACTCAGGTGGCTTCGTGTTGCTGAACTCCCAGAACAGCAACGAGTCACCTCCCTGTGGTCTGGCAGTGGCCACAGCTGCGGTAGCTGCAGCGGCTGCGGCCTTAGTCAACGCGGCGTACCGCTCATCAAATGTCTCCATCAGTGTGGTCTTAATAGACCCAAACATCTCTAGAATCTCAGCCCGGATCGCTGCAGCCACCTCCTCATGAATCATCTGATGATGCTCCTCGCCAGTCACACTACTCGTACCAGGTCTGTGGCGTGGTCCAACCATGATGTCTCTGAAATACAACATAAAAATATCAGAGACTCTATCGAGCATAATCACACTCGATAACGCAGCCCTACTCAGTCTCCGATACCCAAGGATTCTTACTTGGGTTTCCCACTGACCCGGTGTCTTCAGTAGTATGGGCCCAATACTACCAACTACACCGCATCAGCATTCACCCCAAGTCCTCCTCCCCAAGCCCCGGATCCCGAGTACTCTATTCTTGCCATGCGCTAGCTACTCACTCGCTCTCAAAGCACCTCATAGAACCAGGTTTCCCTAGACTAAGGCATCACATATCAGGCCACTCTAGTCCTAATATGAATACCTAGTCTACTAGCATGCGTATCATATCATATCATATCTCATAACTCATATCGTAAGAGTATTTTGGGGATTTTACCGTTCGGGCGCTGACTGACCGTACACACTTCTTCTTCTTTGGTTTTTTCAAAAATCCACTAATCAAATTTTATTGATTTATTATTTAAAATTTTCTCAAATCCCCGGTTTGACTTTAGTTACGCCCGAAGGTGTACCCGAATCCCTCAAACCAAGGCTCTGACACCAACTTGTAACGACGTAAATTTTAAAACCAATTTTTCATTTTTGCAAACATCAAAACCTCGATTAATATTTTAAATTCAAACGTAAACAATACTGTCACAACCGAATACATCAGAAAGATCATAAAAATAGTTTTCCCCGATAATGTGTACGATCACGCCGACGCCTTCCTATGGTCCTCGCTAGTACCTGAAACACATAACACAACAACTGTAAGCATAATTGCTTAGTGAGTTCCCCAAAATACAACCTACGCACATACGCCTTTCCAGGCCCTGACCTTCCGGTCCATGTGTCTCAGGGGACTTCCGTCCCGACTGGGTAAACCTTCCGGTCCTACCCACGTCAACCTCACAGTCCATATTACAACACCTTCCGACCCATAACATATTTGCCTTCCGGCCCGTAACATAATGCCTTCCGGCCCATATCAAGCATATCATACATGGCACATATAACGATTAACTTATCACACATAATGCATATATCTCATATCATATTCGACCTTTCGGTCACACAGTCAAACCCTTCCGGGTACAGTATAGTGAGAAGACTCACCTCGAATATCTCGATAACTCGCGAATCCTGGAAATCACTTGTGCTCGATCCCCCGAGCTATAATCCTCCTATAACATCATATATCTCTAATTAATACCTTTACCACTAAGGTTGACTACCCCTATCAAGTCAACACTGGTCAACTCTGGTCAACTGTCAACTTGACCGGACTCGGCGAGTGCACTAGAGCGACTCGGCGAGTCTAAGCGTTTTCACCAACTCTCTAGGATTCTTCTTTTTGACACGTCGAGTACTCCCCTGACTCGACGAGTTCCACCTTGCATGAATCGCGGGGCCACCACGACTCAACTCGCCGAGTCACAAGAACAACTCGGCGAGTTCCAGCTCGACTCAGTCCATCTGTCAACCCTCTCTAACTCTCCATGACTCACTGAGTCAACCATAACTCGGCAGGACCACTCACTGAGTGGTTAAGGACAATCTTCATGATACTCGCCGAGTCTGTTCTTCAGACTCGGCGAGTCCATGCCATGCATCAACTCAATCTTGCTTCTGAGGTCAGATCCACTCCATCCACTCATAGATCTGGCCCTCCTAAGCTCGTTCATCACGTAAAGTCACAGTCTTGGCTACCATGCAACACTTACAAGGCTCTTTTTGGAGAAATGACCTCTAATATGGAAACCCTAGTCTCCAACCCAAAAGGAAGGACATAAAGCATAGCATTAGGGACTTTTTGGACATGCTAAGGTCCAGATCTAGGTACCATATCCCCATGGGACCTCTCACACTTCAATTACAAAGCAAACAAGGCAAGAAGAAACCCTAGATTTGACCATATCAACAAAAATACGAAAATAAGCTCTGAATGATACCTCAAGAAGCTTCCCCTGGCGAAATGGAAGTAGATCCAAGCTCCCCAACTCTTCTAGCTTGACTTTCCCCCTTCTTTCTTGCAAAAACACACAAATTTGGTGAACAATGGCCTCTTATCTCACTCACAGAAACCCTTAGCTGCTTTGGTGCTCTCAAGGATCAAGGTAGCCGCAATGAAGGGCCATAAGGTCCTTTAAATAGGGCTTAGGACCGGGAAATTACGGTTTCATTAAACAGCGCGGACTCACCGAGTCCAGGCGCGAACCTGCGTCCAGAACCGCGATCCTACTCGGCGAGTTTAAGCTCCAACTCGCCGAGTCCCCTCACAAAACACCAAAAATATAATGAATAAAAGATACCTGGAAATCCGGGCTGTTACACATTTGGTGTTGTGTGAAGCATTTTAGGCATCACACTTGGGGTGCTAGGCTCACAAGGTTTCAAGGAACATAAGCAACAACAAGGTAAGTTATTCTATCTATCATTCAAGTTAAAAATTGTTCCCCATGTATGCTAGATAGGAATATAGCCTTGGAATTCAACTTTGCATGATAATTAGACAAACATAGATCCAAGGTTATTAGGGTTGCATGTACACTTAGGAAGTGTTAGAATGCTCAAAACCCAACAGTGGTATCAGAGCCTAGGCTTGTTTGTTTGTTATTTGTGCTAAAAAGTTGAAGAAAGTCGAAAAACTTGTTGTCTGACTGTTGGACTCGTCGAGTCCATGGGGGACTCGTCGAGTTCACTTGTATCTTCAACCTACTCGTCGAGTAGGTTAATGCACTCGGCGAGTAGGGTCGACAGAGTGTAGACTTTCGACTTTAGTTGCTGGAAAAGGATTAGAAACATTACCCTAAACTATTTTGGTACTTGAACACCTGTTTTAGATGGTGTAATGTCTTTGCTAATTCATTTACAACAACTAGTTATCAAAATTACAAAGTTTTAAGTGTAATTTTGATTTATAAAGGTGTTCATATTCATCTTCTTGTTCTTATGATGTTTTAGATGATCATAGGAATTATTTGTAACCTATGTGGTAGATTAATTCTTTATGATAATGTGTTTTAATGGAGTCCATAACTTGTCCTCAAGTTATGGAAAACCAAGAGTCACACTTGAATGAAAACCATTAAAAGAACACAAGAGTTAGAAAAATGAAGAGTCTTCATTTTATTACTCTATTAAACTCATAAGTTACAAGAAATGAAAAGTTTTGAAAGTTTACAAAACTTTCCCTTAAGTTTTGGAACAAGTAAAGTCATGTTAAAACTTTAGTTCCAACCCTTAGAATTTTAAAAGTTAAAATTCAACCCTTATACTTATATTATTATAATTTAATAATTATATATATATATATATATATATATATATATATATATATATATATATATATATATATATGTATAAGAACAAAGTCGTCTTACCGCTAGTACGCCTCATTCACGAAGCCGGTCTATAAGGTGGGTATAAGGTTGTTGCCTATAAAATGGCAACTTAATGGGTGTCCATTCTCACCCACCGATCGCTTGACTGGTGGAGGGTTGTTAGCCGAACGGGTAGGACAAGGACTTATAAATTCTCATAAAAGTATGATGAATATTATAAAGTAACTAAATGTTTATTAAATTCCCAATCTTAGTTATTTTAGGAAAAATGTGAATAAGGTGCTAATCCATGAAATTACACTTTACAATTTGTTTAAGTCGTTGGTGGAGCGTGTGTGGTTAACCGGCACACTAACTTGGACTTAACAAGGAAGGTAAAGGGTGACTTACGGTTTATTATAGTATCGGTGGAGCGTGTGTGGTTTACCGGCACATCGATTGAGTGATAAACTTTAAGGGTACCAAGTGATTTGCATGGTTACTTCACACCTCATTTTGTGATCCTCGGTATCCCAGTGACAAAACTTGGAGGGCACACTCGAGACTGAAACATGCCTTTGAAAAGTTCATTGAATCTCAAAGAATCTAGGAATTTCTAAGAACCAATCAAAAAACCTAATATCTAATATTTCGGTTTTCGTGGTGGAAATTGGTGAATCGTCATTCACCTACCTTTCAAATATGTTATAGCTTGGATTACGGCATACCTCTTCTAAGTTATAATATATTGTGATTGGATCCTAGCGTTAATATTACATTTGGGTGTTTTATTAAGGACTCTCTTAATATCTAAACTAATCTTGTCCTCTTCCTTCAGATGTCTTCAAACAATGTTACTTCTAGCTCTAATCCTAATAGCTCCTTTACCCTTATGAACTTGTGTGGGAAAGTCACTTTTGATGGATCCAACTTCAATGAGTGGATCAGAAACATCAGGATGATTACCTGCTACGAGGACAAAGAACATGTCCTTGACAAGGAGCTTAAGGAGATTTATGAGACCACTGCAACTCCTCAGGATATCGCTGACTTTCAGGCACATGAAAGGGATGCTACGAAAGTAGCATGCATCATGATGGCCACGATGACAACGGAACTCCAAAAGTCCTATGAAGATTTCTACCCTTATGAAATGCACCAAGATTTGATGGAAAGATACCATCAAAGTGCATGACAAGAGAGGTATGAAATCATCTGCTCCATGATAACAACCATGATGAAGGACGGGGATTCTGTCACAAGCCACATGCAAAAAATGCAAAGGTATGTGGATCGATTGCTGAAGCTTAATGTGAACTTCCCTGAGGAGCTTGCAATAGATATAATTTGGCGCTCCTTACCATCGTGCTATGATCAATTCCGCATGACATAACACATGAATAAGGAAGAGGTCACACTCAACAAACTTCAGGGACTTCTCAAGACTGCAGAATCAGGTCTTAAGGGGAAGTCGGTTGTTAACACTGCTACTCCGGTTTTGGTAATCGGGAAAAATTGAGGGAAGAAGAGAAAGAGTTCTTCGAAGGGTACCAAGGTTAGGACCCTTGATGGCTCTTCTTCAAGTGGAACCAAGAAAGGTTTCGTCACTCCTTCTTCTGAACCAAAAGAGGCTGAATGCTTCTATTGCCATGAAAAATCACATTGGAAGTGGAACTGCCCAAAATACTAGCAAGATGCGAAGGATGAAAAAGTTAAACCCAACCATGCAAGTATTTACACTATCATTTCTAATAACTCACCCCATTCTAAATCTTGGGTCCTTGATACTGGTTGTGGTATTCACATTTGTTGTGACTTGCAGGGACTAAGAAGAAGTGAGAATGTGGAGCAAGGAAGAATAAACATAATCATGGGGAATATGAAAGTTACATCTGTCACCAAGATTGGAGTTTATACTTTATCACTAAGTAGTGGGTTAAATTTAGATTTGAATAAATGTTGTTATTCGCCAGAAATGGCAAGAAATATTATTTCCTTTCATGCATTGTATAAACAAGGTTTCACCTTTTCATTTGATAATGAAGTTGGTTTGATTAATGCTTTCTTTAATAATGTTCTTTATTTTAAAGCATTACCTTGTGATGGTGTGTATGAAGCTGTATCTGTTGTAGATTACTTAGGAAATAATGTTTTGTGTATTGATTCTCTTAATAATAATAACTTGGATAAAGCATCATTATGGCATTGTCGTCTTGGACATATAAGCAAGAAACGCATAGGCCAACTCCAAAAGGATGGAGTCTTGGAGTCGTTTGACCTAAAGTCAGATGATCGTTGCGAATCATGCTTACTTGGAAAAATGACAAAGTCACCCTTCACAGGCTCGTGTGAGAGGGGTGAAGGTTTGTTGGACCTTGTACACACGGAACTATGTGGACCATTCAAACATGCCACAAGGGATGTTAATCGTTATTATTTTACTTTTACTGATGATTACAGTAAATATGGATATGCCTACTTAATCAAGCATAAGTCAGAGACTTTCGAAAGGTTTAAGGAATTTAAACAGGAAGTCGAGAATCAATTGGGCAGGAACATTAAGATGCTTCGATCCGATCGAGGTGGTGAGTATCTTAGTTCAGAGTTCCTCGACTATCTAAGGGAATGTGGGATTATGTCACAATTGAAACCTCCCAGGACACCGCAGTTGAATGGTGTGGCTGAGAGGCGTAATCGAACCTTGTTAGACATGGTTCGCTCCATGATGAGTCGAGCTTTGCTACCAATCTCATTATGGGGATATACCTTAGAGACTACCGCCCATATCCTTAATCTAGTCCCTACAAAGAAAGTTGCCAAAACTCCTCACGAGATGTGGACTGGTAAAGTACCCAAACTAGACCACATCAAGATTTGGGGTTGTGAGGCTTTCGTGAGATGCGACTGATGATAAGCTCGAACCTCGAAGTGAGAGGTGTATTTTCATCGGCTACCCACAACAATCCTTTGGTTACCTCTTCTACAGACCTAGTGATAATGTGGTCTTTGTAGCAAGAAGAGGATTCTTTTGAGAAAGAGAGTTTATAAGCCAAGGAGACAGTAGGAGGCAAATTGATCTTGAAGAAATTCAAGAATCAAGTGGTGAAGGAACTTCAAACTTTAGCCCTCAACTTGAGGAGGAAACTCCTGTTGAGCCAATTG
Organism: Lactuca saligna; assembly: GCF_052625555.1. NCBI lineage: Eukaryota > Viridiplantae > Streptophyta > Magnoliopsida > Asterales > Asteraceae > Lactuca > Lactuca saligna. The sequence goes on from NC_136418.1 coordinate 80,686,465, forward strand.
ACGAATCTATACCTCTGAGGCGTTCCACGAGAGTTAGGAGTGCACCTAAGCATTACTATGGATTCCATATTACTGCAGAAGGTGAGACACTTATTAGTGATGGAACACTAGTAAGTCAAGATGATCCTAACAGCTACGAGGAAGCCATGGCAAGCCCTAAGTCTGCTAAATGGAAAGAGGCTATGGATTGCAAGATACAATCCATGTATGACAATCAAGTTTGGAACTTGGTTGAGAATGTACCAGGTCGTAAGACAGTAGGGTGAAAATGGATCTTCAAGAAGAAGATCGACATGGATGGAAATGTACACACTTATAAGGCTCGACTGGTCGCAAAGGGCTTCTCTAAAATTCCTGGAGTGGATTATGATGAGACCTGGAGTAGCCAAGATTAAGTCTATTAGGGTTATGTTAGCCATAACCGCATTTCATGACTATGAAATTTGGGAAATGGATGTCAAAACCGCTTTCCTTAATGGAAAGTTGGCTGAAGATGTTTACATGAGTCAGCCAGAAGGTTTTGTCAGCAACGAGTACCCTAATAGAGTGTGTAAGCTTGAGAAATCCATTTATGGATTAAAGCAAGCACCTCGCAGATGGAATCTTTGCTTTGATGAAAAGGTCAAGGACTTTGGATTTTCTAGGAGTGAAGATGAATCTTGTGTGTATGTCAAGGCTAGTGGGAGTATAGTTAGCTTTTTGGTATTGTATGTGGATGACATACTACTCATAGGAAACGACATCCCAACCCTGCAGGAAGTAAAGTCCTGGCTTGGGAGGTGTTTTGCTATGAAGGACCTTGGTGAAGCTGCCTATATTCTAGGGATAAGGATCTTGAGAGATCGGAGTAAAAGACTAATTGGACTTAGTCAGAGTACCTACTTGGATAAGGTGCTGAAGAGATTCAGCATGCAGGACTCCAAGAAAGGAGAGTTACCCATCCAGAGTAACGCCAAATTGAGTAAGACACAAAGCCCTAGCACTGAGGCTGAGATAGCAGAAATGAGTCGAATACCTTATGCTTCGGCTGTAGGATCGATGATGTTTGCTATGATGTGTACTCGACCTGATGTAGCCTTTGCCCTGGGCGTGGTTAATAGGTTTCAGGGGAACCCTGGCAAGGCACACTGGACTGCGGTAAAGAATATCCTCAAGTACCTACGAAGGACTAAGGACTGGGTCCTTACCCTCGGTGGGAGTGATGACTTGAGAGTTGTAGGGTATAGAGATGCTAGATTCCATACTGATAGGGATAATTTCCGCTCTCAGTCGGGCTGGGTCTTTACCCTAAACGGAGGAGCAATTTCTTGGAAGAGTTCCAAGCAAGAGACAGTGGCTGATTCAACTTGCGAATCAGAGTATATTGCAGCGAGCGAGGTGGCAAAGGAGGCTATATGGCTAAAGAACTTCATCGGAGACCTTGGAGTTGTACCAGCTATTAAAGAGCCAATGAAAATTTTTTGTGATAGTGAAAGCGCTGTTGCCTTAGCCAAGGAACCAAGGGATCACGGGAGATCCAGGCACATCGATAGAAAATACCATTTTATTCGAAATCGAATAGAAGAAGGACTCCTCATGGCAAAGAGGGTATCATCGGATGAGAACCCAGCAGATCCCCTAACGAAGGGACTAACTCGGGTTAAGCATCTCCAACATGCTCGGAGCATAGGGCTGGAGGATGATATTAGATTTAGTAGTTAGATAACCTCGAAATTTGTAAAGTGTAATTGACATTAGATGATGAATAAAAGGTGTTTTATTAATGAGTAAAGTGTTTCTATCTCTTGTCAATCGTTTACTATATTTCTTTTGCATGTTTTGACTTCCAGCATAATTTTTTTTGGTATAACATATTATTCAAACCTCCACAGTCGGTCATATGTCGGAAGTAGGTATGAATCAAGACTGTAATGATTGGTTGCAGAGGTCTAAGGTGTTAGACAAGGCTACAACAATCATGAGTGCTCATAAGTTCTGAGCATTGGACTCAACCCACGCTCACTGGAATCACTTCATGGAATTCTATCTCGAGTGATCGTGAGACGGTAATATCATATAAGTATTCAAACCTAGAGATATGATTTGTTACTTACAAGTTGGTTATGCATTGATTGTACGAAAACGCATTGGTAACTCGATGTTATAAATCGTGCTCTTGTGTGTAATTCAATGAGTGGTAGAACAAACATATGAGTCGAAGTTTATCTGTTCCTTCTTGGATTAGAAGCTGATATCTGGGACCCTCGATGATTTTGTTTTGACCTATGTGCCTGGCCCGGTCAGAACTAAGTTGATGTGTTCAATTAAGTTCTTTGTCAAACAAATCGGAAATCGGGAAACAAACTGTTGGTCAATAAGTAAGACATTGTTCCATGTATTTGTCCAACTGATATCTACAACAAAGGATTATATGATCACTTATCTTAAATGGCGTACCATCATCTTCTCAGTTCCGAGAAACCTTGAAAAGAGCTACGATTGCCGATCGGTTTTTGAAGTCATACTTGCAGTAATAGTTATTAGACTTATCCAAGTGGGAGACTGTTGGATAAAGTGTCTAAGTCCATAACTATTTCTGGTATGTACTTGACCCGACTCAGCATGGTCCATTTGGGTTGCATGGCACCATGCAACTGGATAGACTAAATGAGAGAAATCACACTTGGAGATTATTAATATATTATAAGTTCTAATATATTAATAATATTATTTGATTAGTTTGATCAAGAATTAATTTAGAATTAATTAAGTGATCAAAAGATAACTAATTAAATATATGGGTTGATTATGTAAATCATCCATATCTTGTATAGTGGGCTAAGAGGCTCCATGGATTATCAAGTTGGGTTTCACCCATAGGATGCTCCATGGATGCTCCATGGGAGTTACAAACCCATGGGTCATGGAAATCAAGAGCCATGACACATTAGGGTTTACATGGTGTAACCCTAGATGTGTCAACACTATATAAGGATCCCATTCTCCACCAAAATTGGTTACACGTGTGAAACAAGAGGCCTAGGCCGATTTCAAGTAGTGTGCATTCTCTCAAAAGTCTTTCCAAGAGCATTTGGTGTTGTGTGAAGCATTTGAGGCATCACACTTGGGGTGCTAGGCTCACAAGGTTTCAAGGAACATAAGCAACAACAAGGTAAGTTATTCTATCTATCATTCAAGTTAAAAATTGTTCCCCATGTATGCTAAATAGGAATATAGCATTGGAATTCAACTTTGCATGATAATTAGACAAACATAGATCCAATGTTATTAGGGTTGCATGTACACTTAGGAAGTGTTAGAATGATCAAAACCCAACAATTAGTAGTAGGGTTTCAGATCCCTATACATCTTAGTGTTGCTAGGATATATTTAGTACATGGTCTTGTGAGCTTCTTCCATCGGAAAATCCCTTATTCCTCCCATCTTAGGTACCCAAATCCTATCTTGGAATACCTTCAATCCTTTACTGTTTGTACTGAACACCAATGTTTTGCCTAAACGTTTTTCCTTTCAGTCAAGGTTTTGAAAACCAGACCGGACGTCGAACCGGCCGTCTTACCGGGTCGATGGTTCAAGTGGTCTGACCGGTTGGATCGGTCCTGAAAACCAGAAAAATAATATATATATATATATATATATATATATATATATATATATATATATATATATAAACTTTTGTTGTGTTATGTGTAAAAGAATAGATTATATATATATATATATATATATATATATATATACATACATGCACGTATGTGTTTTATATATGTATATAGGTATATTAATTAAATATGCACCGTGTGTTTTTGTTTTGTATTTGTATATTAAATATATGATGTGCGATATTTAGATATACCTATGTAAAAAATAAATAGGTTAAATAAGAAAATATATGTAATATGTGTATGTTGCGTAGAAAATAGTTCGTTTAAATGAGATTTAATATGACTTGTAAATTGTTAATGAAATAGAAGTGTAAAGGTGAGGAAATGCATCCCACATCTGTGGGTGAAAAGGAATTGAGGGTAAAGTGAAACTATAAAAGTGAACATTATCAACCCTTTAAGGAACAAAAATAAAGCTTTCAATCGGCCGACTCCTTTGAGTTGGCTTGTTCCTTTGAGCTGAATATGAGAGCCAAATTTGTTCATTAAACCGGTTTTATTTCCGGTTTAACCAGACCGGTTTTTTACGGTTCTAAGGAAAATCGGTGGTTTTTAACGGTTTGGTTCACAAGCGGTTTTTGGGTGTTTTAAAACCGGTAACCTTGTCGGTTCCCGGTTGAATCGATCCAACCGGCCGGTCCAGTCTGGTTTTCAAAACGCTGCTTTCGGTCATTTTTCTCCGAAGCTTCTTCTTGAGATTTCTTAATACTTTCCACAATAATTGAGATTACTCCAATTCTTAACGCTCTTGGCATTTTTCTTTCCAAGTTTGCCTTTCGACTTAGAGCATCAACTATAATATTTGCTTTACCATGATGGTAAAGTATCTCACAGTCGTAATCCTTGAGTAACTTTAGCCAACGTCATTGTCTCATATTCAATTCCTTCTGATTAAAGACATACTAGAGACTCTTATGATCAGTGAAAAGTTTGCACTTCGTTCCGTAAAAATAATGACTCCGTATCTTTAATGCAAAAACTACTACTACCAACTCCAGATCATGAGTGGGGTAGTTCTTTTCGTGCTCTCTCAATTTCCAAGATGCATATGCTATTACCTTATCTCTTTGGGTTAGAACACAACCTAACCCAACTCCATATGCATTGCTATAGACTGTGAAGTCTTCAACTCCATCAGGTAAAGAAAGAACTAGTGCTACACACAACTTCGTTTTTAGCTTCTCAAATGACTCTTCATGTTTCTCACTCAATGTGTATGTAGCTCCTTTATGGGTCAATGTTGTGAATGGAGCAGCTATCAAAGAAAAGCCTTGGATAAACCTTCGTAATATCCATTTAATCCTAGAAAGATTGGAATCTCAGTGGCACCTTTTGGCCGCTCCCATTTCATCACAGATTCAATCTTTGCTGGATCAACCATTATTCCTTCCTGGTTAACCACGTGACCCAATAATCGGACTTCTTGAATCCAAAAATCACATTTTGAGAACTTTACATACAACTTCTCCTTCTTCGGAACTTCTAATACTTCTTGTAGGTGCTTGCCATGCTCCTGTTGGCTCTTTGAGTAATTCAGAATGTCATCTATGAACACTATCACATATTTATCGAGGAATGGTTTTCAAACCCTGTTCATAAAATCCATAAATGTTGCTGGAGCATTGGTCAGTCCAAACGACATAACCAAAAACTCATAGTGTCCATATCTTGTCTTGAAGGTAGTCTTTTCAATATCTTGATCTATCACCTTCAACTGATGATACCCTGACCTAAGATTAATCTTCGAAAAGTAGCTTGCACCTTGAAGCTGATCGAATAGGCCATCAATCCTTGGCAATGGGTATTTATTCTTCATCGTTGATTTGTTCAACTCTCTATAATATATGCACATCCTCATTCTCCCATCATTCTTCTTTATGAATAACACCGGAGCTCCCTAGGGTGATGAACTAGTTCTAATGAAACCTTTGTCCAACAATTCCTGAAGTTGCATCATTAGCTCTGTCATCTCTGTTGGTGCTAGTCGGTATGGTGCTTTCATTATTGGTGTGGTTCCTGGCAACAAGTCTATTCGAAACTCTACTTTTCTATCATGGGGCAATCCAGGAAGATCTTCTGGAAAGACTTCTGGATATTCACACACCACTGGTATTCTTTGTATCTCTTTCTTCTCTTTCTTTGCATTGATCACAAATGCCAAGTATGATATGCATCATTTAGACAAACATTTTCTAGCTTTCATTAGGGAAATGATTCCAGAATTTACTCTGCGTTTGTCCTCGTACACCATAAATGACTCTTTTCCAGGTGGGTTTACTCTCACCATCTTCTTCTTGCATAGTATATCGGCATCGTTCGCACTAAGCCAATCTATTCCCAATACTATGTTGAAGCCGTTCAACTCAGTGGGTAATAAATCCTCGTGGAATTTATTCCCATTCCAGTCAATGACAATATTTTTAATGCAATCGCTAACAAATATGAATTTGACACTAACAACTTCTACAACTAGAGCATTATAAAGTTAATCTACAAGCAATGCTAGTTTTTCAGCAATTTTATGCGATATAAAGGAGTAATTTGCTCTATAATCAAACAACATATTGGCGGGAAATCCATTTACAAGAAAGGTACTTGAAGCGACATCTATTGCTTCCAGGGTCATATGGAATGCTCTTGCCTTTGGCCTTGGCAGAACAGTAGGCCTTGCTGCCTCTTTCTTCTTCGAGCATTCCTTTGCAATATGACCTTCTTCGTTACAACCATAACACACCCTTTTGCTGGATGTGCACTCATTGGCGTAATGCCCTGTATTCCTACACTTGTAACAAGCCACTTCACCGTCACATTTTACAAAGTGCTTCTTTTTTCACTTCTCACACCATCTTGCTTCACCTCCTCATCCTCCTCCTCCAAATTTATTGGAACTGAACTTCAAGAATTTTCTTTTCTTGTTGGACCTTGAAGATCCGTCAAACTTCCTTTTCTCTCCGACCTCAGCTTTCTCCAGACCATTCTCCCTTATCTGGGTCTCAATATTCTTAGCTTCCCAGATGGCGGATTTCAAAGGTGGTTGCTTGTTTGACCATCAGACCAAAGTCCGTTGGCAATCCATTATCAAACTTGTTGACCTTGGAGAGTTCGGTTGAAACTAGGTAAGGAACAAGCTTCATCTTCTTCATAAAAATTCCAGCATACTCGGTTATGCTTATTTTCCCTTCTTTAGGTTCTGAAACTCGTTGTTGATCTCCAGTAGATCCTGCTCAGAGCAATACTACATTTTAGTTGCATCAAAAATTCTTCCCAATACATCTTGCTAGCTTCTCCCTTGGGCATGGTATCAGCTAGTGGCTTCCACCAGCTCAGTACTCCTAACTTTAATGGTGTAACCACGAGAGCGGTCTTTTGTTTGTTGCTGTAGTCCCAACTTTCAAACGTCATCTCCATTTCGGATATCCAATCCATAACTTCCACCGGCATTGGGTTTCCAGAAAGACTCGGTGGTTTGTGTAACATCCCAAAAATCGAGACCCAAAATTTTCGATTTAATTATATTGCTTATAACACTTGTTTGAGGAAAACATTACTGATATCATATTAATTCATAAACCATAGTTACATGTCTCAAAAACCATATCGTTAATTAGTAATATGTCAGTGTACAATCCCAAAAATCTCAAATGCAGAATCATGTGTGTGCGATGCGCTGCTACCCTGCCTGCTCCTTCCCATTCGATGAAAAGGTACCTGAAACCAAAACTGAAAACCGTAAGCACTAAGGTTAGTGAGTTACCCCATCATACCACATGTCATACAATCATGCATACTGTCGGGAAATTCTGGGGTGCCCGAATTACCCATGTCAAGCCATTATGGGGTGCTGACCTACCCGTGTCAGGCCATTATAGGGTGCCTGCCTACCCTCCAATCTATCTCACCCGGCCACGGGGACTATTTCACCCCTACCACTATCACATAATAACATATCATAATCATGTTGTCAGACGTATCTGGGGTGTCCGACCTACCTTCGGTCCTAACGACCGAATCGGGGGACTATTCCCTTCCTACTACCACTATCACATATAACATATCATACTAGCACATAGGACACATCAAGTAGTAGCAAACCTATACATTTATCACAAAGACAATCATCTAAACACATTCCCTCCTGGTGGGATGACATTGTGGCGGTAGACCCACCTCTACTGGAAGGTAACTCACCTCGATGTCGTGTAGTGTCTGCACTATCCTCGGTATGGAAATAAACTATTCTTAACTCCTGAATTCCTACACAACATCCTCTCTACATTACTATTTCATATTCATAACCCTTACAAGGGTCACTCAAGTGCAAGTCAAATTCAAGGTCAAAACCCTCGTCATAGTTAACTTTGGTCAAAGTCAACATCTGGTTGACTAGACTCGTTGAGTTGGTTCGCCAACTCATCGAGTCCCAACGTCCACAAAATGCTACAACCCCATCCATGCATATCGAGTCTAGCAAGATCTCGATGAGTTCACCTTCAACAAAACATCGGGACCTTCTTCAACTGACTCGCCGAGTTCAACCTCGAACTTGTCGAGTCCATCTTCATCCGCATGAAGGTGTTTAGTCTATGACTCGCGTAGTTCTCCTTGAACTCGTCGAGTCCGTCTTCATGTGTTTGGGACATTGCCTTGAACTCACCGAGTTAGTTCATACATTGACCAAGTTCTATGATTTCCAGGTCCCTAATGAGCCTAAACAACTGAGTGATCTTCGATCTTCCCATCTGGTCCATCAACCAAAAAGGATTTGATGGAAAATACCACCCGAGTCGTCGAGTCCCTCTTTGTCCAAAATTATACAGTCGATTTTAATCGGTCTTAAATCATCCAAACCATAGATCTGACCTTCCTAGGGTCCATATTATACGTAAAGATACGAACTTAATGTCCATGCATGGTGTTTTTGGCCCAAATGGCTCTAGAATGAAGTCTACAAGATGCTTGGGGGTGCTTATGGCAATAAAGTTGGCACCTTTATGTCATAAGAACCCCCAATGGTTCCAGGTCTGAAGCTATACCCTCAATGAACCACAAAATTCCGAGTATGACACCTCTAAGGCTTAGAAAAAGAAGAAATGAACCCTAACTAGAGATCTAAGAGATAGATAGTCAAGGTTTTAGCTTTATACCTAAAATGTACCCAAACCTATGGATCTTCTTGCTTTCTCTTGATCTCTCAAGCTTCCTTCTCTTCCTCAAACTTCAAACACACAAAAATTGCACCCCACAGCTCAAGAAAACTCAATAAATGGCTAGGGTTTCGAGTTAGGGTCTTCTGGAAGTGAGAGGGACGATGGAGGCTAGTTTGGGATGAGATAAGTTCGTTAAATAGGGTGAAAAGCCTAAATATTAGGGTTTCATCTAGACAACTTCTACTCGTTTGATTCGGTCCCCCGACTTGTCGAGTAGGTCACTAAAACCCCCATATAATTTCGAGTCTACTCGATGAATTGGGCCTCCAACTTGCCGAGTCCTAGAGTAAAATACAAAATTACTTGAATTTAAATACATACCAAGAACTGAGTGTTACAAATCTCTCCCACTTGTTTTAGACTTCATCCTTGAAGTCTGCTGCTGAATCCGGAGAAAGCTTGGGGTAGTGTTCCCTCATATCGTCCTCCCGCTCCCACATCCATTTCGAGCCCTTGCAGTGCTGCCATTGCACCTTTACCAGCTCCACCATCTTGTTCCTCAAATCCCTCGACTTCCTGTCGAGGATAGCTACTGGTGGCTCGATGTAGTTCAGGTTGTCGTCCACTTGAATATTGTGACAACCCGAAACTTCTAACCATGTAATTGATCTGTGTTTCAGCACTAAAACTTGAGTTCATTATCTTTTGTTACATCTTATGGTTCCATATGGGTGCTCTAGACTTAGTATAACCTGGATATAAGTCCTAGGAAGGGTTGGAAAGTGCTTTAGTATCACAAAATCGGGCCAAACACACCAAATAAGGTGTGTGCGGCCACACACCTGTGTGTACGGCCGCACACCCTACCGCACTCACCCTCAACCTCACACTCAATCCTTTATATGGATGGATACCCCTTCATTCATTCATTTGGATGTTTCTCTTCCCTCTCTCTACTTTTTCTCTCTACAATCATCAACTAAGAACATTTGGAAGGCTTCATAATTGTGATCTACTCCATCTTCAAGCTAAGTATAGTGGTTAACACTTGAATCCCAAGCTTAAAACTCATCATCTTCATCATCCTTTGAAGGTGTACGGCCGCACACCTTCACATGGGGGCAACATACATTCAAATCTCCCAAGTTTGAAGAGCAAACACTTCAAAAATCATCATATGGACTCAAATGAGGAGTGTACGGCCGCACACACCCTCTGTACGGCCGCACACTCTTGTGTGCTGCCTCACACGCACTCCTGGCCGCACTCCCCAGCCGCACACTCATTTTCAAGACCATACACCCACTCTAATGCCCATATTTGGTCCTGAACTTGCATAAATCATTAAGTCTGGATCATAGGTCACTTATTCTTAGTAATTCCAATCCCTAAGGATGTTTTCCCATCATGTTTAGTCATGAAACACCTTAGTCCTAACTCATTTATGTGTCGTCACATGAATAATAGGGGCCATAGGCGTTCAGGGCATCCATTGACACTCGAACCCTACATTAAGCGGTGAGTTCATAACCCTACTCTTTTCAATGTTTTTCACTGTTTTCAGGGGGGAATACAAGAAAAGTACAAGGAATACTTTTACTTTAAACTTTTTTTTACATGTGTTGCATTTCATAATTCATGTGCTTTTTACACTGATAATCATAACAGATACAGTTTGTACTCGCAGAACACACTATCGTATTATTTGTGAAAAACATTATAAAATGTTGTACTTTATATTTTCACAAATGTTTTTCCACATTATATCAGTTAAAAGCATAACCTTTGAACTTGAAACATGAAACCTAGCACATTGTTTTGTCCTCGGTAACACTCCTCAGAGATACGCGAGTGGAGGATCATCGTTTGCATCAGTACCTTTCTATATTATTACTAGTAAATTTGTTATTCCTATAAATTGGAGACAAGTCCTCGGTAACACTCCACAGAGATACGCGAGTGGAGGACTGCCCCCGTAATCAGAATCTCCTAGAGGGAGAACGTGACTTGAGTGTATAGATCTCTACGGGGCTGACTACCCCACACCTGGCTGCTAGCTACAGCCGAACCGAAAGGTTCAAGGGTGACAAAACTCATAAGGTGATGTGGACTACTTATTGCCATATCTAGTCTATCGTATGGTTATGGAACTCGCAATTTAGATAACAAAGATTTACTAAATGGTAATAATGAGCAAGTAACTATGTTTACTTTACATACATTAGTTTTATAGACGTGTTAAAACTAATACCACTCACAAGAACAACCAGGTTTTCAGTATACATCTTTCACATTAGTAACCAACATTTAGGAAAATATGGGATTTTCCTGGGGTAATACTCGTACATAACTAGATTCGTATAACAGATTTAGACAACTAAACTTTACAATTTACAAGGGTAAATAGATTTTCAGTATACATCTTTTACTTTACACTTTGGATTTGATAACCAACTTTTAAGAAAATATGGGATTTTCTTGGTGTGTGACTTTTTCAGAAACAGAAACAAAAAGAAACTTGTACATTTTCAGAAAACAAAACCGCTTATGAACTCACCAGCGTTATGCTAATTTTCAAACTGCTTGTATTCTCAGGTCCGCATTAGACAGGTACCCGATGATTCCTTTTTGGCAAAGACGGAGTGCGTTCAAGACTCATCTTATTTTTGTTCGTATATACTATGTATCACGCCTGTACAACTTTACTTTCAAACAAATGTAAACCATTAAATATGTAATGTAATGGTTGTTTACTTTACTTACTATGTGCATTGGATTTGATACTCAACGTGGAGTCAACCCCGGAAATGTTTCCGCCTTCGGTTTTCGGGGTGTGACAAATATCCTATAAAGGCACCACTGCCGATTCATCTACCAGACACTTCTGCAGCTGGGAGATGTGAAAAGTATTATGAATCGGACTGAGTTCGGCTTGCAGGTCCAACTTATATGCCACCTTTCCCACCCGGGCTACAGCCCTGAAAGGTCCAATGTACCTGGGGCCTACCTTTCCCCGCTTCCTGAACCGAATGACACCTTTCCAAGGCGACACCTTCAGGAGCACCATATCCTCGACCTGGAACTCCAAGTCCGAACGACGCTTGTCGGCATAACTCTAATGCCGACTGTGAGCAGTCTGAAGCTTGATCCGAACCTGTTGGATCCTCTATGTAGTCTTGAGCACCACTGTGGTACTCCCCATGAACCTCTATCCAACCTCACCCCAACATGTCGGGGTCCTGCACTTCCTCCCGTACAACATATCAAAGGGAGGACAATCGATACACATGTGATGGCTGTTATTGTAGGAAAAATCTACCAAAGGAAGGTAAGTATCCCAACTACCTCCGAAGTCTAAAATGCATGACCGCAACATATCCTTCAGAGTCTAGATGGTTCGCTCGCTTTGACCATCTGTATGCGGGTGAAAAGAGGTGCTAAAGTGCAGATGAGTACCCAGCTCGTCGTAAAACTTCTTCTAGAATCTGGAAGTGAACGACACATCTCTATCATAAATCACTGAGACTGGAACCCCATGCCGAGTCACTACCTCTCTAATGTAGATGTCGACTAACTTTTCAGCCAAAATGCTCTTCGGAATCAGAATGAAATGGGCGTTGTTGGTCAACCGATCCATGATGACCCAAATCAAACCCACTCCCCGCACGGTCCTGGGAAGCTTCGTAATGAAGTTGTTGGTTTTTGAGCATTCTAACACTCCTAAGTGTACATGCAACCCTAAATACCTTGGATCTATGTTTTCTCTATTACACATGCAAATACGAATATTCCAAGGTATTACCCTAACTACCATACAATCTTTTGATACTTGAATAATAAACTAGATAGAAATACATACCTTGTTGATGTAGCCTGTCTTCATGAAGCTTGAGTGCCCAGTGCCCCAAGTGTGACGCCTCAAATGGTTTACACAACACCATGAACACTTGGAATAACCTTGAGAATAAGGATACTTTGGTTCTTACTAGTGAAATTGGCCTAGCCCTTTTGTGTACATACACTAGTGAAATTGGCCTTGCCTTTTGTGTACATACACTAGTGCTCATTTCACCAACCAAGGACATCTTTATATAGTGTGGAGATTAGGGTTAAACCCATGACCCTTAATTTCATATGATCCATGGGTTAAACACTATATGGACTATCCATGAAAGCTTAGCCAAACCTAAATGAACTTAGCCCATCACACATATATATCTAAGAGCCCATATTTAATTAGCTCCTTTTTTATCACTTAATTAATTATAAATTAATTCTTGATCAATACTAATTAAATAATATGATTATATATTATTATATTAGAACTTATAATATATTAATATAAATCACTAGTATCCTTTTTCCTCATCTTGTCTATCCATTTGTCCCGATGCCATGCAACCCAAATGGACCATGCCTGCTGGGGTCAAGTCTTACCAATTATAGTTATGGACTTAGACATTAATCCAACAGTCTCCCACTTGGATAACTCTAAAACTATTATTAAGTATGACTTCAAAACTCGACTAGCAATCGTAGCTCTCAAAAGCTTCTGTCGAACTCTGATGTATTAACTGAACTCTGATCTTGTCAATGACTTGTCCATTAGATAAGGGATCATATATTCCTCCATTCTAGATATCATATGGATTGAGACATGGATTATAAATCATTCTCTCTGTCCACTTGTTGTTTCCCGATTTCCGATTTATGATGACTGACTGATTGAACAGATTAAATCAGTCTTGGCTTGGCCAAGCACTCACACGTATCATCATTAAATCATCGAGGGGCCCACAGATATCACTTTTATCCCTAAGGTAAAAGGAATGGATAAACTTCGACTCATATGGCTTGTTCTACTACTTGCTGCATCATACAAAAAGTCACGTTTTGTGACATCGAGTTACCAATGTGGTTTCGTGCAATCAATGTATAACCAACTCAAAGTAACAACTCATATCTCTAGGTTTGAAGAATATAAGATATTATTGTCTCATGATCACTTGTGATAAAATCCATGAAGTGATTTCAATGAGCACGATTTGAATCCAATACTCAGAACTTATGAGCACTCATGAGTATTGTAGCACCACTTTGTCTAACATTTAGATCTCTACAAGCCAACCCATGATAGTCTTGATTCATATCTACTTCCAACATATGACTGACTGTGGATGGTTTGAATAACTTAGTCATTTGGGAAGAATGATCTAGTTTATTCTGGAAGTCAAAACATGCAAAATGAAACATAAGAATAATTGAATCTGATATGGTATCAAAACCAATGAATATAAATAAAACACATTTTATTTATCACCATACTGATTACTCATTATTCATTGTTTCAGTTTTATCAACTTTATATTTGAATTAAAAACACTAGTTGTCCCATGCTCCAAGCATGTACACTATGTTTTTCTAAACAATAGCTTTTCCATACACTAAGTATGCACTCTATGTTTGTCTATGATCCTTAATTTGTGAAATAAACCAATTGAACATAATTTCAATGATCTAATTTCACACTCCCAAATCCTTATCGAAAATGTAAGAATTTCAAATTCCTATCATTTATCGAAATATGTTAGATTTTAAACTTATATGCACAGATCCTCTTGTAATGACTTTGTACAAAGTCACAAAGACTTGTCAAAAGACATTACAAAATATTCCAATGGAGATCAATTCCATGGGAAACATCCTTTTTGCATTAAGTTGTCTAATCTTACACAAATTGAATAACTTCCACCTATGGAATCATTTTCATATTCCTATTTTGACTATCACTTCTGAACAAGAGTTGCTTCTTTTCAGAATATGTCAATATGGTCCTTCCAAAAATTAACACTATACTTCCAACTATCCCTGAGCAACAAATATTTGGTAAAACCTTGGATTGTCCTCGACAATTACTTAATCACTTTAGTCATATCCAATTCTAGACCTTTTCCTCTTAATGCCCCAGGAATTTGGAAAATTTAGAAAGGATAAATAGTATAGCACATGCAATCGATCCTGTACCCAGAGCAAATGTGACACGATTCATGATGTCTCATATAAAGACATGATTCTAGACCAGTCTTTTGCTACAATATTTTTTATTTGCCATGCTTTCAAAATTTGACTATGAAGACGGATGCTTTAATCATAATCGAATTTTAAGATGCAATATATAGAATTTTATTAAGTTGAACCAAACCAACATAAAATTCATATATATATATATATATATATATATATATATATATATATATATATATATATATTCTTGACTAAGATGTTTAAAATCTTAATCTAAGCCTTTTAGAATTGAAATAAAGTATAATTTCCTCTCCCTTAATTATAGCAAAACAACTTTTTCAACCCCTGCAACCTCACGAATTGAGACTTTTGTTTTCTATAATTAACATTGCCAACTTTCAATACTTATCATAATTATCATGCTCCCACTAACATAATAATTATTAGCATAACACTTATGCTCCCACTAGCTTTGACATGTATCCCGAAATTAGTTGGACTTCTAGAAATCAATACTTTATTGACTTTCTTACCAAAGTTCTGATTTCTGATACTAGATTGCTTTGATAAGACTTTATCAAAATCATACACCTCTCTTAGATAGCTCACTGATGTGTCTAAACTATTTCAGAACTATGAAAAGGGATGCCGTAATCATAGTCTCAATTTTTTAGACCTTTTCCATTTCTCATAAGTCCATGTTAGTGTGACGGTTAACCACGCACGCTCCACTAATGACTTTGAGAACTGTAAATATCACAATTGCTATCTACATAAAATCTACTTGGTGGAAGTATTTCCTTACCATCATTTTCACGAATTGGAGAGAAACCTTATGACCCTTAGATAATATGGTGTATGTGTTCTTATTTACGTGAATTTGTCAAAACCATAATCACAAGATAAGGATAATGACAAGTCCAAACTCATATGGACTGAACTCAATCTTAATTTCTTGCCACCTAGCAGCTCAAGGGCCTGCCATTGCTTCCGAGTTGTTATGGAACCAATTGAGAGCTCTAAGAACTCATATGTAAAGCCAAATTTAACTGGAATGGGCACAGAAATAGAAATATGTCAATACGATAGGTTATAAACCTCACATCGTGTGCTAGTGTTAAACTACATGTTTTTATTCTTAATTAGATCTTGAAATTCTTTTCAGGATCTTTAAGACTCCCACTGTCCTCTTGACATATAACACTATCTTGCCAAATATTCAAGAGATAGTGTAGATTCTTTATCAAGACAAACACTTCACACAATTGGTCTTAGTTGGTCTTTGTTTTATCCAAAACATCACAACTTACCAATTACAAATGTACAAGAGTAGGATACTTTTACTCTTACATTTGACTAGTGTTAATAAACTTTTCTTTAAGATATGTCACTCAAGTTACAATCTTGGAGTATGACTCTAAGAATTGTTTTCTGGAACGAGGTATGAATCATCTTCTTGATTTGACCACTTCAACAATTCATATCTCATCTTCTTAGCTATTAGAATGCACTTAGAGGATGAATTGTGATAAGATCGCTTAATCATTAAGATGATCATATAACATGATACAAAATCACTCTCCCAACTTTTCAGATTTGAGAAAATTTTATCCTTCTGCCTAATTTGATTCTTCTTATTCGCTCTGTCATACATTTGGAACCTTTCCAATGTCTTAAAATTATACTTAAGCTTGTAAGTATAACCATATTTACTAAACTTTAGTAAATCATGACGAATAGTCTTATCAATCTTTTGTAGTGGACTTTGACTAGTGCACAAGAATGTGTACTTGATCCCTTAGTCCTTCACTTGACTCACATATGTGACAACCCAAGTTTGTTCCGTTACATTTCCCCGTTACCGTTAACGGAATATCCCCTTTTGTAAAAAGTTCCATTAATTAGAGGCCGCCAATTTAATAAATATATCATTTATTTATATCTTTATGTCGTTAAGTCGTGATAAGAGAAATAAAAACTCGTAATACACATTTCCATTTAAATGGAAAAGTTACTTTTTATTATCACGACCACTAAATCGGGTGCGACCAAAAGCCCCGTATAACGGCAGTATCGGGTAGAATTCTAGTGAGCTCCAACTCCCACCCATATATAAGGGGGAGTAAACCCCATTTGAGCCTTTTCCACCATCTCTCTCTACTCTCTCTCTAGACTCGTTTTCGACTCAAAACCACAACCAAACGCTTCCAAATCGTAAGTCCACTTACCCTAACTTGTTCTAAACATTATGACTCGTGATTATAGCTTAAAAGTGGACCATTTAAGGTGTTGAAAAGGAGTTCACGGCCTAAGATCCTCCTTAGGCCGTAAACCCCTTAAATGAGGCCAAAATGACCCTAAAATGTCCCTAATGGCTTGGAAACTAATTGGGGGTTTAGCCTAGGAGTGTTTAAACATTTAAAACACAAGGATTTAGGGCATAAAAGAGAGTTTATGGCCCAAGCACATGCTTAGGCTGTAAACACCTCTAATCCATGCTAAAATGCCCCCAAAACACTCCCAAACCACCCTTAGGCTTCATACATAATTTAGGGACTTGGTATTTTGAGTTTAGATCATTCAAACACAAATATTTGAGGGGTTAAAAGGAGTTTACAGCCCAGACATATGTCAAGGCCGTAAACACCCCCAATCATGCCAAAATGTTAGCTTTAATTCCCCTAAATGGCCTCACACTTCATTATAAATTACTAGGAGGGTATTAGGGGCTTGAAACTTCAATAAACCCATGATATAGGAGTTCACGGCCGTGAACTCCCTTAGAGATGGTTCATGGGCCGTAAACTCCATAATGGAGCCCTTAAAGACCTTAAAATCATTCATACCTTTTAGTTTTGGACCTAGAAAAATCCCACGGACAAGATTGAGCCTTTAAAACATACTAGAACCCCTCACAATGAGTTTACGGCCGTAAACTCATGGGGAGTTGTCCCTGGCCATAAACTAAGTGTAGAGACTTTACTCTCGGAGAGCAAACTGCATTCCTATGCCATTTGAGCCCTTAGTTGTTACCCGGGACACCCCAAACACTTAACCAAAGTGTTTTCCGCTCTTTAGGGTGCGTATACTTGTTTAATTAGTATTATATGTACTAATTGTATGTAAACATATGTTATCATATGTTAAATAGGTAACTAAGTGTGTCCAAGTCTTTACTTGACACCGAGCACCCAACCGGCGCCTTCGTCGGATCCACTTACGCCAGGTGAGTTCATACCCCTGAATGAACCTTTTAAATGTTTTTACATGTTTTATAGGGGCGAATACAAGTTAAACATGCCAGTTATCATATCAATCACATGTGATTGATAACCCGCATGCACGAGATTTTGCCACACTGTACACTGTTTTACCGAGTAGGATACTATAATGGTTTTCAAAAAGGTTTTCAATTGTTTCAAAACTCTTACTTGTACTGTTGTATCTAAAATCATTTCAACATGGTTTATAAAGGTTACAAAGATTTATATAGGTTTTCAAATTTATTTTACCAAAGAATACCAAAATGTGATTTTCCTAAGTATAAAGTTTTTCCAAGGTTTTCGTCAAATTTCTCTTTCACGTCGTATACTTATACTTGTTTGTTACCGCTGCTTCGCTTTCACTTATTGTAAACTCCTACTTGATAACGCTTTCACTTCCTGATACTCTTATACCTGTTAGTGCCTCTACTTCGCTTATACATGTAGTCACTTATACTTGTTAGACGCTTCTACTTCATCAGTTGTCGTTTCCACTTTGTGATACACTTATACTTGGTACACTTATACTTCACAATTCAGTTATCCCACACTGTACGATTTTACCCCATGATTCGGTTATCCCGCACTGTATGATTTCACACCACGAATCGGTTATCCCACACTGTACGATTGCACACCACGATTCAGTTATCCCGCACTGTATGATTTCACAACACGAATCGGTTATCCCACACTGTACGATTTCACACCACGATTCGCTTATCCCGTACTGTATGATTTCACACCACGAATCGGTTATCCCACATAGTACGATTTCACACCACGATGATACGTTTCCACTTGATACACACTCAGTCGTAGTTAGATGTATGTCTGTGCTTGTATAGGTACATATAAATAATGATTGAAGGACTTAGGAAGGCTCGTCCACGCTATTTCCTTTTCTTCGTTGAGATGTGGTCTGGTGGGATCGGATGGCCGTCCGAAGGTCGTTTGATTCATTAGTTATATATTATGTATACGAGTATAGACGTATAGGTATTCTCTAGTCAGTTCAGTTATGTGTCTCTACCTCTAGTTCGACACTTACATTAGAAACCCACTACCCACTAGAAACCGACTGCCCACTATTTGGGATGCATCTTCAGGACACGGCCTTCTCCGTCGTCTAGTTGGTAACCAGAGTCTCCTGTAGGGAGAGCGGACATTGTGTGTATAGATCTATATAGGATTGACACCCCCGCACCCAGACTGCTAGCTACAGTCCACGGCCTACCAAGCCAAAGGGTGACAAATGTCATATTTTATAGACGCTTGTAGGGCATCTGGTACTCTAGTGTCGGTTAGTATGGTTACGAGTATCCCGGGTTACCTTATAATTCATGGCCTTAAGGTAACGGTATTTCACCGACAATTTACACTGTATGCTGGTAATTCATTTTCAGAGTCACACTGTTTTGACCTTGCAAGATGTATCTTTCATTTGATACTATCTGTGGTCTGTATTCTCAGTTTTGACCTTGCAAGATGTATCTTTCATTTGATACTGTCTGCGGTCTGTATTCTCTGTTTTGACCTTGCAAGATGTATCTTTCATTTGATACTGTCTGCAGTCTGTATTCACTGTTTTAGACCTTACCAGCTATGCCTTTCATTTGGTACCTTCTGGGGTCTGTTTCTCCATTTGTTAGATGGAACCAGGCGTGTCGTTCGTTCGATACTCTCCTGGAGTCTATGATTCCTTTGCCTTAGTCAGCAGTCCTCACTGCTGAGGCATATGTTATTTCCCTGACTTCTCTTGCTTCCTTTAATAATCAAATTCAATATTTTGATAATGATAGCGATTAAGGGAAAACTACTTTTTACGACATAACTCCGTCCAGTCTTAGTAGAAGGCTGCTTTTATTAAAGAAAATATAGGATTTTCTGGAAAGAACTCTAATACACTGTAAACTCTTAAACTACTACATTATAAAGTTATTTGAATAAAATGTCACGAATTACTTATGAACTCACCAGCATTTGTAAAAATGCTGATAGTCGCTTTTCAAATAACTTGTATTCTCAGGTTAACATTAGACAGGTACATCCCCGGAGCTGTTGATGATGATAGCTTAGTACCATGCTATTCTTATTACATTTGTCTGTATTACTTTGATACCCTGTTATGTAAACGATGTAAACCTATTACTATTAATGCAATGTTTTCTTGTACTTTGGTTACTATAATGCATGTGTTGTGATAGTTGACATGACTTCATCCATCCCAGAACGTTTCCGCCGTTCCGGTTTTGGGGTGTGATAGATTGGTATCAGGGCATTGTTTATAGTGAGCTAAGTATATGAATTCATAAAAGATATACAACCTATAAATACAAAAGGGATAAAACACTCTGACCAAGAATTATACTTTAAAACATAACCATATTTTACCAAAGTTTAAGAACATCCAAAACCTAAACACTCGAACACAAGTATCACAAGAAGAACGAGAATAAAAGTCTTCGGATGTTGAGCATTACCGTCAAACTTGGGTAGTTATGTAATCGTAAGCTGGAATAAATGTAACATGATCAACTACATTTATTTGAGATGCGATGAACGTGTGCTTGGGAGTGATAGTGGTGTTGTAACAGGTATAAAACCTACCAACTAGGAATGCTAGAGCCAAACATAAAGTTTAAAAATACTATAGGAGTATTTTGGAATACTAAAAGACTAACAATAATCCCAGAATCATAATCAGAAGATAAGAATCAAACAAGAATTAAAATACCATAGGGGTATTTTAGGGTCCATAACTAACCTTGTGTGAAGAACTAAAAAGATCCTTATTGATATACCTACAACTACAGAGGGTATACTCCCAAGGTTATATATAATAAGGATCCCATAGGCTAAGAATGCATGGTTTCGCTCTACTTCCTTTTCCTCGTTGGGATGTGGATATAGAGTAGTATCACATATTCGAAGGCCTATCGGATCTAAGCTATATATGATTTGTATACCCTGTGTAATCGTAGCAGGACTCGATATGGATCATCCAGTGAAATGTTAATAATCTCTTAGGATTCTTTAGACATTTCCATTCTCGCACGAACCCTGTAGAAAACCCTCTCCACTTCAGTGCCTGACAGACGAGTTGATTCAGACCCAGAAGAGGTTCATTGAGAATATTTCCTGTTCGGAAATAAATGAACTGGGTTGAGACTATTGAATTCACCAAGTGCCTATATCTTTTTAGGAACATTAGTGAGAAACTCGCCTAAACTTCCGAGATTTCCAGTCATCCATCATGAAGGGATGACACCCAGAGACGGATTCGAAAGTAAGGCGGAGTAGAAATTCAATATGTCTTCACAAGAGAAGAACCCTAGGTAACTACCCGAAGGAAACCAATGCCGATACCAGTCAAAGATACGAGGCAGACAAAGGGAGCCGATACATGGAACCCGAGAAGTGTCATACCCTCGTGTTCGTCACGCTAATACACCCTTAAAATAATACAATTTAGTGAGTTAGTGGTTACACTACTCGCGCTATGTGTTAGGTAAAAATCATCGTTTCCCATTGCCAGTTACACGATTAGAGCGGATCCCCGCACCTCTATTGAGAATATTTAGCCATAAGCCTTCATAAGCCTCTCTTTCCGCGGTTTCGTTCCGAACTGTTCTCAAATCTTTCTAGACCGGAGAGTGAAACCTTCCCAGTATAAAGGTAACGTAATAGGAATGACTCGCATCTTATGGCCTTTTTCCGATACTCACACTCCTACCCTGATTACCAGGACTACATCATAGGGATGTAGGTCGACACTCAGACAACCAGTACCCAAGGCACGGGAAAAATTTATGCCTAATACATTCAGGACAGAAATGTTCAGAGTTAGCCATCATCTTTCATTATCTTGTATTCCTTTCCGTGTAGGAAAAACCATGCTTCCAAAGAAGCGTAAACAGTCCACAGGCAAGAAACCTACAATCTTATTCGATGAAGCTACGTTCCAAGCTGCAGTCTCAGCAGCCGTAGCAGCTGTCATGGCTCACCTGAATGCTAACAACGCCAATGTTAGCAAGGTGCCTATCGGGATTTCCGATCCTAGCAATGGACAACAGCAACCAACACCTTCATACCCAGCCACCCAAGAACCTCACTCAAATCCACTGAAGAGAAAGATCAAGATCGAGGAGGGAAGTACCTCGGCTCAAGGACCTTCCGAAGGGCAACGAGCTGAGATGGTCAAATTCCCTACCAACCCTTCCATCCCTACACCTAGGAGACCATACTTAGGAAACCTTCCCCATTGCAGCAAGTGCAGCTACCATCATCATGGTGTCTGCCGGGAGCTCTATTGTGCTAGGTGCTACATGTTGGGGCATACTGGTCGCGTCTTCAGAACCCCGGTTGAGTTCATTACATCAACCGCCAATGTGGCGACCCATACAGTTTGCCACCTATGTGGTGAAATGGGACACTTCAAAAGGGACTGCCCAACCGAAGGGAAAGACAAGGACACAGGAGGAGTCTAACTCTACTACTTAGGGAGAAGCATCAAGGAACCTGGTAGATTTTTGGTACGTCTTATGATCTCAGATAACTAAACTGAAAAAATTAAAGGATTAATTCAAAATGTAAATACTTCCCCATTAAGGCGAAAGTCGCAGCACTGTTATCAAATTTAAAACTCATTGGGTAGAACTATAATGGCTAAACGTATGTGTTACAGCCATGTATAGTTAAGATGAATAGACGTGGAGTGAGTGAATGCCGCCTCATTTCCTGTTCCTCGTTTGGTTGTGGATTTAGGGCGGAGTCGCTCAGTCAACAGTCCTCCCCACTTTAATTATACATGACTAGTATGTGTTAAGCGATTATAGAAATGCCTCGTGAGAATCCATTCATGAAAAAGGTACTCCACTCAGAAACCCTTAGAACACTCTATAGTTCTGCGTCGACTCTATCGGTCCAAGTATCCGCGATAGTAATACACAGGACGAAACCTTAAGATGCCTAGAACTTGTGTGCCTGTTCGGCGCATGACTCTATCGATCTTCACTTTATGTCATGTCGAAGTATGCAAATTTCGACGACTCTTTTGATCATGGTTTGACGTAGTGCAACCATGTGTACATCCCTAGTGCTGTGTAAAAAGAACTTTCTTCGTAGCCATGTTGGCAAATAAAGGATCTTCCGAACCTAAAACATAACACAACTAATCAAACATAATGCGATCCGTCAGTCGTCCCTCTTATCTCAAACCTTCCGAAGTACCCAGGAGAGGGGTACATCGCACTGTTGACCGACCCCTCTTAGTCATATGGGAACCGAAGCGAAAGGCACTGCAAGATACTCCAGAAGACAATAACCATCCGAAGCATACTTCGTAGGATCCCCCAGAAAGACCCTTCATCCTATCCCATGGAACAGGAGCTAGAGTCATGAAAACCTCTACAGGCTGAGCTACTAAAATGACGACAAATCCAAAATGTGTTGTCATCCTGGTTAAGCCAATGTAGCAGCTAACACCCTCAGTTAGTAAGGGATTAAAGTTCCGAGTAATGGAACCCTATACTCACTAGATTTGACCTAGACCAAGAAAACTCAGAACCTTCAGAAGAGTAGTTGCTGAAGACGTTCACACTACTCAGGCACTTTGTCCACCCCGTTACAGACAAGTAGTGCCTAGGATCCTCCAGCCTCTCGCATGGAGGAAATCGTTGTCGCTCTGTAGACGATAGACAGCATTCTTCGAAGTGAACACTACAATACCGAGAACCACAGGATAACCTCAGCAGCCAAAAAGCCTTGATCAAAGTGCAAAAGTAGTTGCATTAAGCCTCATGACCCATATCCCAAAGAGATTATATACTTGACACCAGCCTTGGTGTGAGTCGAGGGGTTATGCAGGAGCATGCGCATTCTGCACTAGAATACACCAAAGACTTAGAGATTCATTGGACTACTAGGTGTTCCATGAATACTATCTCACGCAGAAATAGTAGAACCACCTCCTGAGATAGTCCAACACTCGTCTGGTGAAACCCTGTCTCCCCGACCCTGAGGGTTTCCGTGTCTTAAGAATCATTAGTGCAGGTTCATTTTGCACGAGCTTGAGATAGACACTCTACAGCAGATGGATAACCATAGTCACGCAACCCATTCGATGACCTAGAAAGCCTCTAAAAGCCAATTGATGGGAAAACGCAAAACCAAAGACAACCCGAGCTTCCTAAGAACCAACCTGAAGGACTACACTACCAGTACGAGAGAGAACGTTAGGAACTTCGGAATGGCGATCACGCCAGTGATGATCTTGCCATAGAAGTACACTATGTTCTAAGTACTGAAAAGATCTACCCTTCCGTGAGATTAGGACCATCTGAGAATTCCCATGGAGATTTGGTCCAACCTTCGTCAGACCACTACTACTTTCGGATATTCCACAAGTTTCACACTGAATCGATCCACTTCTTAAACTAGATATGCGATTACCCGAAGTCACTCTTCGTACCCCACTCGTTGTGATAGAAACCATTGAGAACCCTAACCTCGTAAGATACACCAGACGAAACCCACTAGCTACACGAAGTGAAATTCGCATTCTGTATGTAAAGGTTTGTTGGAATGACAAACAGAGATCGGGGTTCACTTGGGAATGCGAGGACAAAACAGAATAGGAAGAACACTCTTACCGCTACTTGGCCATTCATACCTACTTCATTGCCCAGACCTGAATTTCGGGACGAAATTCCCTCTAACGGAGGGATGATGTGACAACCCAAGTTTGTTCTGTTACATTTCCCCGTTACCGTTAACGGAATATCCCCTTTTGTAAAAAGTTCCGTTAATTAGAGGTTGCCAATTTAATAAATATATCATTTATTTATATCTTTATGTCGTTAAGTCGTGATAAGAGAAATAAAAACTCGTAATACACATTTCCATTTAAATGGAAAAGTTAGTTTTTATTATCACGACCACTAAATCGGGTGCGACCAAAAGCCCCGTATAATAATAGTATCGGGTAGAATTCCAATGAGCTCCAACTCCCACCCATATATAAGGGGGAGTAAACCCCATTTGAGCCTTTTCCACCCTCTCTCTCTCTACTCTCTCTCTAGACTCGTTTTCGACTCAACACCGCAACCAAACGCTTCCAAATCGTAAGTCCACTTACCCTAACTTGTTCTAAACATTATGAATCATGATTATAGCTTAAAAGTGGACCATTTAAGGTGTTGAAAAAGAGTTCACGGCCTAAGATCCTCCTTAGGCCATAAACCCCTTAAATGAGGCCAAAATGACCCTAAAATGTCCCTAATGGCTTGGAAACTAATTGGGGGTTTAGCCTAGGAGTGTTTAAACATTTAAAACACAAGGATTTAGGGCATAAAAGAGATTTTATGGCCCAAGCACATGCTTAGGCCGTAAACACCTCTAATCCATGCTAAATTGCCCCAAAAACACTCCCAAACCACCCTTAGGCTTCATACATAATTTAGGGACTTGGTATTTTGGGTTTAGATCATTCAAACACAAATATTTGAGGGCTTAAAAGGAGTTTACGGCCCAAACATATGTCAAGGCCGTAAACACCCCTAATCATGCCAAAATGTTAGTTTTAATTCCCCTAAATGGCCTCACACTTCATTATAAATTACTAGGAGGGTATTAGGGGCTTGAAACTTCAATAAACCCATGATATAGGAGTTCACGGCCGTGAACTCCCATAGAGATGGTTCATGGGCCGTAAACTCCATAATGGAGCCCTTAAAGACCGTAAACTCATTCATACCTTTTAGTTTTGGACCTAGAAAAATCCCATGAACAAGATTGAGCCTTTAAAACACACTAGAACCCCTCACCATGAGTTTACGGCCGTAAACTCATGGGTAGTTGTCCCTGGGCCGTAAACTAAGTGTAGAGAGTTTACTCTCGGAGAGCAAACTCCATTCCTAAGCCATTTGAGCCCTTAGTTGTTACCTGGGACACCCCAAACACTTAACCAAAGTGTTTTCCGCTCTTTAGGGTGCGTATACTTGTTTAATTAGTATTATATGTACTAATTGTATGTAAACATATGTTATCATATGTTAAATAGGTAACTAAGTGTGTCCAAGTCTTTACTTGACATCGAGCACCCAACCGGCGCCTTCGTCGGATCCACTTACGCCAGGTGAGTTCATACCCCTGAATGAACCTTTTAAATGTTTTTACATGTTTTATAGGGGGAAATACAAGTTAAACATGCCAGTTATCATATCAATCACATGTGATTGATAACTAGCATGCACGCGATTTTACCACACTGTACACTGTTTTACCGAGTAGGATACTATAATGGTTTTCAAAAAGGTTTTCAATTGTTTCAAAACTCTTACTTGTACTGTTTTATCTAAAATCATTTCAAACTGGTTTATAATGGTTCCAAAGATTTCTACAGGTTTTCAAACTTATTTTACCAAAGAATACCAAAATGTGATTTTCCTAAGTATAAAGGTTTTCCATGGTTTTCTTCAAATTTCTCTTTCACATCGTATACTTATACTTGTTAGTTACCGCTGCTTCGCTTTCACTTGTTGTAAACTCCTAGTTGATAACGCTTTCACTTCCTGATACGCTTATACCTGTTAGTGCCTCTATTTCGCTTATACTTGTAGTCACTTATACTTGTTAGACGCTTCTACTCCATCAGTTGTCGTTTCCACTTCGTGATACACTTATACTTGGTACACTTATACTTCACGATTCGGTTATCCCACACTGTACGATTTCACACCACGATTCGGTTATCCCGCACTGTATGATTTCACACCACAAATCGGTTATACCACACTGTACGATTTCACACCACGATTCGGTTATCCCGCACTGTATGATTTCACACCACGAATCGGTTGTCCCACACTGTACGATTTCACACCACGATGATACGTTTCGACTTGATACACACTCAGTCGTAGTTAGATGTATGTATGTGCTTGTATAGGTACATATAAATAATGATTGAAGGACTTAGGAAGGCTCGTCCGCCCTATTTCCTTTTCTTCGTTGAGATGTGTTCTGGTGGGATCGGATGGCCGTCCGAAGGTCGTTTGATTCATTAGTTATATATTATGTATACGAGTATAAACGTACAGGTATGCTCTAGTCAGTTCAGTTATGAGTCTCTACCTCTAGTTCAGCACTTACATTAGAAACCCACTACCCACTAGAAACCCACTATCCACTATTTGGGATGCATCTTCGGGACACGGCCTTCTCCGTCGTCTAGTTGGTAACCAGAGTCTCCTGTAGGGAGAGCGAACATTGTGTGTATAGATCTATACAGGATTTACACCCCTGCACCCTGACTACTATCTACAGTTCACGGCCTACCAAGCCAAGGGGTGACAAATGTTATATTTTATAGACGCTTGTAGGGCGTCTGGTACTTTAGTGTCGGTTAGTATGGTTACGAGTATCCCAGGTTACCTTATAATTCATGGCCTTAAGGTAACGGTATTTCACCGACAATTTACACTGTATGCTGGTAACTCATTTTCAGAGTCACACTGTTTTGACCTTGCAAGATGTATCTTTCATTTGATACTGTCTGCGGTCTATATTCTCTGTTTTGACCTTGCAAGATGTATCTTTCATTTGATACTGTCTGCGGTCTGTATTCTCTGTTTTGACCTTGAAAGATGTATCTTTCATTTGATACTGTCTGTAGTATGTATTCACTGTTTTAGACCTTACCAGCTGTACCTTTCATTTGGTACCTTCTGGGGTCTGTGTCTCCATTTGTTAGATGGAACCAGGCGTGTCGTTCGTTCGATACTCTCCTGGAGTCTATGATTCCTTTGCCTTAGTCAGCAGTCCTCACTGCTGAGGCATATGTTATTTCCCTGACTTCTCTTGCTTCCTTTAATAATCAAATTCAACATTTTGATAATGATAGCGATTAAGGGAAAACGACTTTTTACGACATAACTCCGTCCAGTCTTGGTAGAAGGCTGCTTTTATTAAAGAAAATATAGGATTTTCTGGAAAAAACTCTAATACACTGTAAACTCTTAAACTACTACATTATAGAGTTATTTGAATAAAATGTCACTAATTACTTATGAACTCACCAGCAATTGTAAAAATGTTGATAGTCGCTTTTCAAATAACTTGTATTCTCAGGTTAGCATTAGACAGGTACATCCCCGGAGCTGTTGATGAAGATAGCTTAGTACCATGCTATTCTTATTACATTTGTCTGTATTACTTTGATACCCTGTTATGTAAACTATGTAAAACTTTTACTATTAATGCAATGTTTTGTTGTACTTTGGTTACTATAATGCATCTGTTGTGATACTTGACATGACGTCATCCACCCCAGAACGTTTCCGCCGTTCCGGTTTTGGGGTGTGACAACATATAAATGTGAACAAGGAACTAGTCTTAAATTTTCCAAAGCTGAAAGTTCTCATTCATCATACTGTACAACTTGTATGATTTCCAAGTTTCTATCCAACTGAAACCTTGGGTGATGAGAATTTTTCTTTATTTGGTAAATTTAGACACTACCACAAATGAAAGAATCAAATTGATATTTCCATTATTGCTAGAAACATACAAACATGAAGTTCTCATAAATGTCATTGCAAGGAGATATAAAATAAAGTAAAACAAACTTTTATTTATTTATAAAATGCGGAAAAAAATTTCCTTACAATGCAACTTTAAATGAAATCTATGCTATTGCATGTTTCCTAGCAATCTATCTTAACTCCTAAGTGTAGCTCAAGAATCCGATCTTCAATCAAACGATATAAATCCATCTTCACGGTCAGATTCAACATACTCTTTCTTTAAGTTTCCTTCACTTTTCCTTTGATTCTCAAAACATCAACATGTGACCCAGTCACATCATGTAATAAGAATCTCATAATAGAAACTTAATCGACTCCTGAAGTAGAGTCAAACTTATTGACTTTATCGGTCTTATGATCTTTCAGGTAAATTTGGCAGCTTCGCAACCAATGCCCTTTCCTTTTGGCAATAGAACCATATGGACCCTTTGGGAATGGTACATGGGACAATCTCAGACTTAGCCTTTCTCTTTACCATTTGGTCAACCAAGTTGACTATGGCCAATCCCTTTACATTAGGAAGAGAAGGCTTTTACTGGGCATCCAATGCACCCATTCTGAATGTCCATTGAAGGTTTGGAAAGTTGATCTACTAATCAAATTTCCTTTACCAAAGCTCCAAATCATTGTCGATTCAGCAGTACCAAGCAAATAGATAAGATCATTAAGGGTCATGTCATAGTGTATTTCATAGTAGTCCCAAAGGTAACTCACTATGTGACTTAGAAAGTGATTGAACATCCAACTTTCTTAAGACTTTGACACCCAACTCTCCTGGCTTGTCAATATGTGACTTCATCTCCAAGATGCGACCACACATAGACCTTGCTTGCCAATAGGGCTTGAGTGACCTTGAACTTGTGGGTTAGGGAGAATAATTGGAGGAGGTGGAGGAAGTGAAGTTCCAAGAGATTTGGGAAGATCATAGATGTCTGAACTAGACATCTTTTGGGAGATATTAAAGATAGTTGATCTAAAGTCCTTAATATAACACCTAATATGAAATATTAAGGCTAGGACCCAACACAATATTTTATAACTTAGAAGAGGGATGCCATAATCCAAGCTATAAAATATTTGAAGGTAGGTGAATGATGATTCACCAATTTCCACCATGAAAACGAAATAATTTAATTAGCTTTTACTTGGATTTGAAACTCCTAGATCTTTTGAGATTCATTGAACTGTTCAATGGCATGTTTCAATCTCGAGTGTGCCCTTTAGGTTTTGTGACTGGGATGCCAAGGATCACAAAACAAGGTGTGAAGTAACCATGCAAATTACTTATTACTCTTAAGTGTTTACCCCTCAATCGATGTGTCGGTGAACCACAGACGCTCCATCGATACTATGATAAACATTAAGTTAACCTTTGCCTACCTCGTTAAATACGAGTTAGTGTGTCGGTTAATCACACACGCTCCACTAACCGACTTAAACAAAGTGAAAAGTTTAATTTCATGGATTAGCACCTTATTCGTATTTTCCTAAAGTAACTAAGATTGAGAATTATAAAAAAAACATTTAGTTACTTTATATTTATCATTAATACTTTTAATGAAGGGAAAATTATAGTCCTTGTCCTACCCGTTTGGCTAACGACCCTCCACCAGTCAAGGAAGCGGTGGGTGAGAGTAGACACCAATTAAACTGTCATTTTATAGGCAATAACCTTTTGCCCCCGCTTATAGACCAACTTCGTGAATGAGGCCTACTAATGGTAAGACGGCTTGCTCTTATATATATATATATATATATATATATATATATATATATATATATATATATATATATATATATATATTAACTTATAATATTATAAAGTATAAGGGATGAATTTTGACTTTTAAAATTCTAAGGGCTTAACTTGGAATTAAAGTATTCATGGGAAAACTTTACAAATTCCAAAACTTGAGGGTAGGTTTTGAAACTATTCAAAACTCTTGGATTTTCATAACTTATGAGTTTAATTAAAGTTTTAAAAAACTTTTAATGAAGAGACTCTTGGACATCCACAACTTGAGGACAAGTTATGGAGCCATAAAGACCATTTAATGAGGATAAAGACTCTTCATTTTGTAACCTATGACAACTTTTATGAGTTTTAAGATTCATAAATATGACTTTTAAGTTACAAAAACACATTTTATGAACTTCTTTTAGATCAATTTGGATTAAAACCAACTATCACATATTTTTTTATTAATCTAAATTCACTCATAAAACAAGGTAACACAAAAAACTTTTGGTAATCCATAACTTATGGAGTTAAATGCTTGTTTTATGATGAAACTTTTCATGTTCCATAACTTAAGAATAAGTTATGGAATTCTTTAAATCATTAACACCAAATTTCGTAACTCCATAAAAACTTTGAATCAATATTTTTTAAAACCTTTTCATATCCATAACTTATGGAGGTTTAAAAAAAACACTCTTTAGATCAAACTTTTTAAACTAATAAAATAATCATATCATTTTATCTTTTACTAAATTTGATCTAGTTCACTCATATAGAAAATGATTCAAATTTTACAAATAATTTAGTTTTTCACAAAAACAAGTAATTATCTTAAAATATGATAAACATGTTTTTTGTTCCTTTTTCCTTTTTTTTTTCAACTTTGAAAATAAAACATTTGCATCAATATAACAGAAAACAACCTGGCTCTGATACCACTATTGGGTTTTGAGCATTCTAACACTCCTAAGTGTACATGAAACCCTAAATACCTTGGATCTATGTTTTCTCTATTACACATGCAAATATGAATATTCCAAGGTATTACCCTAACTAGTATACAATCTTTTGATACTTGAATAATAAACTAGATAGAAATACATACCTTGTTGATGTAGCTTGTCTTCATGAAGCTTGAGTGCCCAGTGCCCCAAGTGTGACGCCTCAAATGGTTCACACAACACCATGAGCACTTGGAATAACCTTGAGAATAAGGATACTTTGGTTCTTACTAGTGAAATTGACCTTGCCCTTTTGTGTACATACACTAGTGAAATTGGCCTTGCCCTTTTGTGTACATACACTAGTGCTCATTTCACCAACCAAGGATATCTTTATATAGTGTGGAGATTAGGGTTAAACCCATGACCCTTCATTTCATATGATCCATGGGTTAAACACTCCATGGACTATCCATGAAAGCTTAGCCCAACCTAAATGAACTTGGCCCATCACACACACACACACACACACACACATATATATATATATATATATATATATATCTAATAGTCCATATTTAATTGTTCCTTTTTTATCACTTAATTAATTATAAATTAATTATTGATCAATACTAATTAAATAATATGATTATATATTAATATATTAGAACTTATAAATATTAATATAAATCACTAGTATCCCTTTTCCTCATCTTATCTATCCAATTGTCCCGATGCCATGCAACCCAAATGGACCATGCTGGGTGGGGTCAAGTCTTACCAGTTATAGTTATGGACTTAGACATTAATCCAACAGAAATCCATAGTGATCTCTTCCCATTTCCATATTGGGATATCCAAGGGTTGGGTCTTTCCGTGGGGCCTCTGATACTCGAGCTTGACCTTCCTGCAGGTCAAGAATCTCTCAACATACCAAGCTACATCCCATTTTATGCAGGGCCACCAATAATCAATACAAAGATCCATGTACATCTTCGTCGCCCCAGGATGGATGGAAAACCTGGATTTGTGTGCCTCCTCCATCAATATCTAGCACATACCTCCATGATACGAGATCTACACTCTACGATGTAGTGTCAACAATCCACGAATGTCATAATCGAAGGAAGGAACCTGACCCACAATACGCTCACTCTTACGATGTTCCTCCTTCATAGCCTCCTGTTGGGCCTCTCGAATCTGCTCCAACAACGGAGTCACCACGGTCATCCTCAAGCAAATATCTCTGAATGGCTCTGTCTTGTGGCTAAGCGTATCGACCACAACATTGGACTTACTTGGGTGGTACAGGATCTCACAATCGTAATCCTTCACCACATCTAGCCATCGGTGCTGTCTCATATTCAGATTTGGATGATCCATGAGGTACCTTAAACTCTTATGGTCCGTGTAAATAGTACAACGGACGCCATAGATGTAATGACACCAAATCTTGAGGGCTAAAACATCTACCCCAAACTCCAGGTTATGTGTTGGATAGTTCGCCTCATGAAGCTTCAGCTGCCTTGAAGCGTAGGCGATAACATGCCCCCTCTGCATCAATACCACGCCCAGACCTGAGATGGATGCATCACAATACACCACAAAATCATCCACACCCTCTAGCAGGGCTAAGATTGGTGCCTCGCACAATCTTTGTCTTACTGTCTCAAATGCAGCCTGCTGCTCAGCCCCCCAGCAAAAGACCACGACTTTCCTTGTCAACCAGGTCAAGGGCACGACTGTGACAACCCGTGATTTATTCCGTCACAATAACCCGTTTTCGTTAATAAAGCCGTTACGTTCCAAATTTTTCCGTTCGCTTTTTTTTTTAAAAATAAAATTATTGCGACTTCAACTTAGGTTTTAAAAATGTTGGGATATATTTTAAAAGATTAAAATATTTTCTATTTCATTTAGAAAATATTTACTTTTATTTAAGTCGTAATTACAACAACTTTATCGGGTGCGACCAAAAGCCTCGTCTAACGTCAGTATCGGGTAGAATTCCTCCGGGCCATAAACTCAACCCCTATATAAGGGATTGAGTGACCTCATTTTGAATCTTTTTCTCTCTCTAGAAATCACTTTCTCTCACTACTCTCTCTCTCTTTAGAATTCGAAATTGATCCAAAAAACTCCATTTCAAGCCTCAATTTGGTAAGTACTCCATCCTAGCTTGTTGTTTAACTTGATTGGCATGAAAATTCATGTTTGAAACTCTCAAAAACACCCAAGAATAAGTATTTATGGTCTAGGGACCCTCCCAAAACCGTGAACACCCCTTGAGAGGGTTTTGAAGCCCAAAAACCCCACCAAACCCATTCTAGAGCTTAGAAATGGCTTAGAAACTTGCATGCATGAGCTTAGTACCCCAAATTCGTGCCATTTGAGTATTGGACATGAGTTTACGGTCCAAGAACATGCTTGGGCCGTAAACCCACATTCATGGACCATAAACTCCTTTTAAAGTGTCAAAATGCCCCTAAACACCTCCAATGAACTTCTATGAGTGCATAGAACCTTAAAATCCATCAATAAATGCACCAAATCTTATACAAATGGGACAAACTTGAGTTTACGGTCCAAGAACATTCTTAGACCGTAAATTCATCTCCTTAGACCATAAACTCTTCAAATGGGTGTTAAAGTGCCTTTAAACCTTGCATGGCTTGGAAATTGAACCTAGAACCTTGTATGCTTAACCTTTAACCACTAAAACCCATGAATCATGAACAAACATGAGTTTACGGTTGTAAACTCATGTGTTTAAGGTAGTAAGATCCCAAGAACATCTTCATAGACTGTAAACTACTTTTCCAAGGTCCATTCAAGTCCCAATCACTTCCTAAGCCATGGAATCAACCCTAGAACCTTCCCATGTACATTGTAATTGACCTAGGACCACCAAATCACATTAAAACTTGTCACACAATATTTTACGGCTGTAAACTCATAGTTTACTGCCATAAACTCCTCAAATGGTCCTTAAGGTGCTAAAATCTCATTCAAAAGCCTTGAAACCAAGTCTAGCATCAACCTACAAGTGTTATAAGGCCATTTAGCAACCAAGAACACCACCACCATGAGTTTACGGCCGTAAACTCATGGGAAGTTGGTCTTTTGTACCGTAAACTCCTAAAGGAGTTTACTCTTGGGGAGTAAACTCTATATCCAAACCATACACATCCATATATGCTACCCAGGCCA
The DNA here is from genome assembly GCF_052625555.1 of Lactuca saligna. Taxonomy (NCBI): domain Eukaryota; kingdom Viridiplantae; phylum Streptophyta; class Magnoliopsida; order Asterales; family Asteraceae; genus Lactuca; species Lactuca saligna. The sequence goes on from NC_136418.1 coordinate 80,721,039, forward strand.
TTCCAAACACTTGAATTGAAGTGTTTTCACGTCTAGAAGTGTTTACTCCTATCTAATTAGTTATTCAAAGTCTAATTAGATAAAATTATGTATCATTTCATTTTACATAGGAACCTCGTGCATTATCAAGCCCCAAACCGATACATAGCATCCAAACCGACACGTTTTCTCGTCTGGTGAGTTCATACCCCTACTTTTTTTTTCAATGTTTTTCACTGTTTTCAGGGGGAATACAAGCAAAGTACAAGGAATACTTGTACTCAAAACTTGTTTTATATGTGTTGTGTTTCATATTACATATGCTTTTAACACTGACAATCATAACAGATAACCGTTTGAACTTGCAGAACACATTATCATATTATTTGTGAAAAACATTATAAATGGTTGTACTTTATATTTTTCACAAATGGTTTTCCACATTATAATAGTTAAAAGCATAACATTTGAAATTTAATCATGAAACTTAGTACATTTTTTTGTCCTCGGTAACACTGCACAGAGATACGCGAGTGGAGGATCGTCATTTGTAATAGGATCTTTCTGTATTATTACTAGTAAATTTTTTATTCCCATAAATTGGAGACACGTTCTCGGATAACACTCCATAGAGATACGCGAGTGGAGGACCGCCACTTTAACCAGAATCTCTTAGATAGGGAGCGTGAATTGAGTGTATAGATCTATACGGGGCTGACTACCACGCACCTGGCTGCTAGCTACAACCGAACCGAAAGGTTCAAGGGTGATGAGAGTCATAAGGTGATTTGGACTATTTATTGCCATATCTAGTCTATCGTATGGTTATGGAACTTGCAATTTGGATAACAAAGATTTACTATTTAGTAATAATGGATTCAGTAACTAGTTTACTTTGTAGTTATTAGTTTTATATACATGTTAAAACTAATACATTTCAGTATACATCTTTTACGTTACATTTCGGATTGGTAAACTAACATACACTTCACAAGGATAACCAGGTTTTCAGTATACATCTTTTACATTACATTTTGGATCGGTAACCAACTTTTAGGAAAATAAGGGATTTTCCTGGGATAACAGTTATACATAACCAGAATCGTGTAACAAAACAGTTAATCAAACTTTACATATAAGAAAATATGGGATTTTCTTGGGTTCGTACCTTTTTCAGAAACCGAATGGAAACTTGTACACTTTTAGAAAACAAAACCGCTTATGAACTCACTAGGTTTATGCTGATTTTTAAAATGCTTGTATTCTCAGGTCCACATTAGATAGGTACCCGATGATCCTTTTGGCGAAGACGGAGTACGTAGAAGACACGTCTAACTTTTTTTCATATATATACATATGTATCACACTTGTACAACTTTGTTTTCAAACAATTGTAAATTTTCATATGTAATGTAATGGTTGTTTACTTTGCTTACTATGTGCATTGGTTATGATATTCAACATGAAGTCACCTCCGCCCCGGAACGTTTCCGCCTTCGGTTTCGGGGTGTGACAGATTGGTATCAGAGCACTTGTTTATAGTGAATAAAGTATGCTAAACCTTACATGGTATAAGACTATAAACACTAAGGGGCCTAAGTGCTCTGAACTAAAAGTGTATTTCAAAGTATAAGTATTTTCAAAATTATACAAGTATACCTGACCGTCGAGATCCGTAACTACAAGTAGAACAAAACATAAGTAAATGGGTGTTGTACGTTGCGGTTAAACCTGGGCAGTTATGTAGTCGTGTCTAGGATCAATATAGCCTGGCTAACTATATTCATTCGAGACACGACCAACATGTGCTTGGGAGTGACTGTGGTGTTCGGCATGCCTAAAACTTACCCTAATACCCCAAACATCGAACCATGGTCGTAGCGAATCGTGAAATACTATGGGAGTATTTCTAAAGCCAATCCTTTGTAGAAATCCTCATTCAGACGTTGCTCCTTGAATATCCCTCCAGCGATAAATTGTCTGCTTTGATAACTCTTTCATACTTTATCGCTTATTCGGAATATATATATGTCATATCTTTTGATTCAATTCAGAGGACTTATCATCCTCTCTTTCCTGATCTTATTAGATCAAGATGCCTCCAAGGAAGAGACCCAGCTCAAAGACCAACAACCCTCTACCACCACCTCCTCCTGAAATTGATTCTGTGATGTTCCAGGAAGTTGTTACTACCGCAGTGGCAGCTGCTATGTCTCAATTGAACACCGGTGGTTCCGGTGGTTCGGGAGGTGGTACCCAAACTAAAATCAAGAAGGTTGTCAGGGACACCGAAAGGAGGGTTCCTATAAAGATTTTATGAACGCAAAACCCACATCCTTTGATGGCACTGGAGGTATCATTTCCCTCATCCGATGGTTCAAGAAAATCGAATCTATCTTTGAAATCTATGCCTGTTCGGAATCTGACAAAGTAAAGTTTGCCACTTGCACCTTTATCGATAAAGCCCTGACTTGGTGGAACGGCCGAGTCAAATCCTTGACCCTACCTGTAGCCAATGCTATGGGATGGGAAGCCATGAAAGAACTTCTTCTAGCTGAGTACTGCCCTCAGGGCGAAATACAGAAGTTAGAGCACGAGCTCTGGAACCTAAAGATGAAGGGTTCCGATATTGTCACATACACCTCGAGATTTGATAACCTGGCGCTACTCTGTCTGGGATTGGTTACTCCGGAGAGTAAGAAGATAGAGAGATTTATTTGGGGGCTGACCCAACCGACTAAAGGAAATGTCTTATCTACGAGGCCGGATAGATATGATAGTGCTAAAAGTTTAGCCCAGACCCTGATTGACCATAGTGATGATGTTGAGGAAACAACCACCACTCCTGAACCGACCATGAGGAGTGGTGAGAAAAGAAAGTTTTGGAAGAAGAAGAAAGGCCAACCTTCTCAAGGATCCTCAAAGAAACATCAGACTATAGCAATCCATGCTGCTACTACCCTTGTTGCTGTTGCTTCTGCTGTGGGATCCACAACCCAAGCACCTACTAGTAGGTATGCTGGTAACCTTCCTCTGTGTGAAAAGTGTAAATACCACCATAAACCTGGCCCTTACCGTGAGCTATCATGCAACAACTATTGTAAAAATGGGCATACGGTCCGATTCTGCAAGGCACCAGCCCAATCTGCAAATCTATCTTCTGGAGCAGGTGTTGGTCAAGCCTGGTATAATTGTGGAGAAGTTGGGCATTTCAAAAGAAAATGCCCCAAAAAGGCGACAACTGATAATACCGGGAGAGTCCTAGCCATCGGACGGGAGGAGGCAGTCGCCGATCCCACCGTTGTTTCGGGTACGTTCCTTCTCGACAACTCTTATGCTAGTATTCTTTTCGATTCGGGTGCTAAAAGAAGCTTTGTTACTAATTCGTTCAAACATAACCTTAAACATAATCCTCAATCATTAACCGAAACGTTTACCGTCGAGATGGCTAATGGTGAGAAAGAAAGCGCTTGCGATATATTCATAGGCGACACCCTTACCCTGAACGATCATTGATTTCCCATCGATCTTATGCTAGCCTCCATAAAGAGCTTTGATATTATCACTGGCATGGATTGGTTGAGTCCCAATCATGTTGATATCCTTTGCTACGAAAAAGCCTTCCGTCTCAATCTTCTTGCGGGTCAAACTCTCATAATCTATGGCGATAAGCTTAGTTCCAATCTTCACATCATTTCTTGCATCATAGCTCAAAAGCTTCTGCGGAAGGAGTGCCAAGCATTCCTAACCCATGTCATTAACGAGAAACAGGAAGTTAAAGACCTCGTGAGCATCCCCAAAGTCTGCAACTTTCCTGATGTCTTTCCGGAAGAGCTTCCAGGAATTCCTCCCGAACGTCAAGTCGAATTTAGTTCAAACATAACCTTAAACATAATCCTCAATCATTAACCGAAATGTTTACCGTCGAGATGGCTAATGGTGAGAAAGAAAGCGCTTGCGATATATTCATAGGCGGCACCCTTACCCTGAACGATCATTGATTTCCCATCGATCTTATGCCTGTCTCCATAAAGAGCTTTGATATTATCATTGGCATGGATTGGTTGAGTCCCAATCATGCTGATATCCTTTGCTACGAAAAATCCATCCGTCTCAATCTTCCTGCGGGTCAAAATCTCATGATCTATGGCGATAAGCTTAGTTCCAATCTTTACATCATTTCCTGCATCAAAGCTCAAAAGCTTCTGCGGAAGGAGTGCCAAGCATTCCTAGCCCATGTCATTAATGAGAAACAAGAAGTTAAAGACCTCGCGAGCATCTCTGAAGTCTGCAACTTTCCTGATGTCTTTCCGGAAGAGCTCCCAGGAATTCCTCCCGAACGTCAATTCGAATTTCGCATTAACTTAATTCCTAGAGCTACACCCCTAGCCAAGTCTCCATATCATTTAGCTCCAACAGAAATGCAGGAGTTATCTAGCCAACGCAACGAGTTACTCATCAAAGGGTTCATCAGACCGAGTTCCTCGCCCTGGGGAGCTCTGATTTTTTTTGTAAAGAAGAAAGATGGATCCTTCCGAATGTGCATCGACCATCATGAACTAAATAAGTTGACCGTCAAGAACCGATATCATCTTCCGCGAATAGATGACCTCTTTGATCAACTTCAGGGAGCCAGCTACTTCTCAACGATAGACCTTAGGTCAGGGTACCATCAGCTACGAGTTCATGAGAGTGATGTTTCCAAAACAGCTTTTAGGACTCGATATGGACACTACAAGTTCGTAGTGATTCCCTTTGGTCTAACCAATGCACCGACTTTGTTCATGGACCTGATGAACTGGGTGTGTCGTCCCTTCTTAGAAAAATTCGTCATGGTGTTCATTGACGACATCCTTGTCTACTCCAGAAGTGAAGAAGATCACAAGCAACACTTGAGGTCAGTGTTGGAAACCCTTAGATCCGAAAAGTTGTACGTGAAATTCTCCTAGTGCGAATTCTGGATTCGGAAGGTAACTTTCCTTGGTCACGTGGTAAGCGAGAAGGGTATTCATGTGGATCCTTCCAAGATTAAAGCGATAGAGAATTGGTCGGCACCGAAAACACCCACAGAAATCCGTCAATTCTTGGGTCTTGCCAGCTATTATCGGAGATTCATCCAGAATTTTTCCAAAATTGCCAAACCCCTGACCACTCTAACACAGAAAGGTGTACCCTTTTGTTGGAGTGAAAAGCAAGAAGCAGCGTTTCAAACATTAAAGCAAGCCTTGTGCAGTGCGCCTGTTCTGTCCCTACCCGAAGGGATAGAAGACTTTGTTGTCTATTGTGACGCGTCTAATCAGGGCTTAGGCTGTGTGCTTATGCAAAGAGGAAAAGTAATTGCTTATGCCTCAAGACAGCTGAAGGCATAAGAGGTCAACTATACCACTCACGACTTGGAGTTAGGAGTCGTAGTCTTTGCACTGAAGATTTGGAGATATTATCTCTACGGAACCAAGTGTACGATCTGCACTGACCATAAGAGCCTACAGCACATCCTCAATCAGAAGGACTTAAACATGAGGCAACATAGATGGGTAGAGCTGCTCAACGATTATGAGTGCGAGATTCGCTACCATCCCGACAAGGCCAATGTGGTAGCAGATGCCCTTATCCGAAAGGAAAGTTCAAGCCGTAAAGTGAGGACACTGACGATGACTATCCATTCCCATTTATCTATGCAAATCCGAGATGCCCAGTCAGAAGCCCTCAAACCAGAGAACGTGTCAAGCGAATCCTTGAGGGGAATGGATAATAAACTTGAGATCAGAGGTGACGGAGTCTACTGTTTCATGGACTGAATTTGGACTCCAAAGTTCGGAGGATTTAGGGAAGTTATCATGGAGGAAGCACACAAGACCAGATACTCTGTTCACCCGGGTTCGGATAAGATGTACCTGGATCTCAAGAAACGATACTGGTGGCCAAACATGAAAGCTGAGATCACTACATTTGTGGGCAAGTTTCTGACTTACGCCAAGGTGGAAGTCGAGTACCAGAAACCCTGGGGTCTGCTCCAGCAGGCTGAGATACCCGAGTGGAAATGGGAGATGATTACCATGGATTTCATCACCAAGGTACCCAAATGTCCGGGTGGGTACGATACCATTTGGGTAGTTGTCGATCATTTTACAAAATATGATTCCGATCAAAGAATCATTCAAAATGGAATCACTCGAGCGAATCTACATCCAGGAGGTAGTTTGACTGCATGGTGTACCTGCATCCATTATCTCCGATCGAGATAGCAGGTTTACCTCCAGATTTTGGTAGTCTCTTCAGAAGGCTCTTGGAACTAAACTAGTCATGAGCACGGCTTATCATCCTCAGACCGATGGACAGAGTGAGAGAACTATCCAAGCCTTGGAAGACATGCTTAGAGAATGTGTCATTGATTTCGGAAAATCGTGGGACCCACATCTATCTTTGATAGAGTTCTAGTATAACAACAGTTACCACACCAGTATCAAGGTTGCTCTGTTCGAAGCCCTCTACGGTCGCAAGTGCAGATCCCTCTGTGATAGGTCGAGGTTGGCGACATGCAGCTAGCCAAGAATCGAGTCCCCGACAGTACTCTCACTGGTCCAGAAATCATCCGTGAAACCACCGAGAAGATCATCCAGATCTGAGAACGACTGAAAGCTTCACGAGACCGACAGAAGAGTTACGCTGACAAACGAAGGAAACCCTTGGAATTCCAGGTTGGAGATCGTGTCCTGTTAAAGGTCTCGCCCTGGAAACGCATGATACACTTTGTAAAGCGTGGAAAACTTAATTCGAGGTACATAGGACCTTTCGAGATCCTAGCCAGGATCGATCTTGTAGCCTACAAACTCCGACTCCTTCAAGAACTTAGCAACATTCATCTCGTCTTCCATGTCTCAAATCCTAAAAAGTGTCTATCCGATGAAACGCTCCTGATTCCCCTTGACGAGATCGAAATCAACGAGAACTTAAACTTTGTGGAAGAACCCATTGAAATCATGGATTGAGAGATCAAACGTACGAAACAAAGTTGCATCCCGATAGTGAAGGTTTGCTGGAATGCCAAGCGGGGACCTGAGTTCACTTGGTAGCGCGAAGACTCGATGAAACAGAAGTACCTGCATCTCTTTTAAATTCCATGATTTGTATCTTAATTGTTTTTTAAATTTCAGGACGGAAATTTTCTCTAACGGGGGGATAATGTGACAACCCGTGATTTATTCCGTCACAGTAACCCGTTTTCGTTAATAAAGCCGTTACGTTCCAAATTTTTCCGTTGGCTTTGTTTTAAAATAAAATTATTGCGACTTCTATTTAGGTTTTAAAAATGTTGGGATACATTTTAAAACATTAAAATATTTTCTATTTTATTTACAAAATATTTAGTTTTATTTAAGTCGTAATTACGACAACTTTATCGGGTGCGACCAAAAGCCTCGTCTAACGTCAGTATCGGGTAGAATTCCTCCGGGCCATAAACTCAACCCCTATATAAGGGATTGAGTGAGATCATTTTGAAGCTTTTTCTCTCTCTAGAAAACACCTTCTCTCACTACTCTCTCTCTCTCTCTCTCTCTAGAATTCGAAATTGATCCAAAAAAAACTCCATTTCAAGCCTCAATTTGGTAAGTACTCCATCCTAGCTTGTTGTTTAACTTCATTGGCATGAAAATTCATGTTTGAAACTCTCAAAAACACCCAAGAATAAGTGTTTACGGTCTAGGGACCCTCCCAAAACCGTGAACACCCCTTGAGAGGGTTTTGAAGCCCCGAAACCCCTCCAAACCCATTCTAGAGCTTAGAAATGGCTTAGAAACTTGCATGCATGAGCTTAGGACCCCAAATTCATGCCATTTGAGTATTGGACATGAGTTTACGGTCCAAGAACATCATTGGTCCATAAACCCACATTCATGGATCATAAACTCCTTTTAAAGTGTCAAAATGCCCCTAAACACCTCCAATGAAGTTCCATGAGTGCATAGAACCTTAAAATCCATCAAGAAATGCACCAAATATTATACAAATGGGACAAACTTGAGTTTATGGTCCAATAACATTATTAGACCATAAACTCATCTCTTTAGACCATAAACTCTTCAAATGGGTGTTAAAGTGCCTTTAACACCTTGTATGGCTTGGAAATTGAACCTAGAACCTTGTATGCTTAACCTTTAACCACTAAAACCCATGAATGATGAACAAACATGAGTTTACGGTTGTAAACTCATGTGTTTAAGTTAGTAAACTCCCAAGAACATCTTCATAGACCGTAAACTACTTTTCCAAGGTCCATTCAACTCCCAATCATTTCCTAAGCCACGGAATCAACCCTAGAACCTTCCCATGTACATTGTAATTGACCTAGGACCACCAAATCACATTAAAACTTGTCACACAAGAGTTTACGGCCAGAAACTCATAGTTTACTGCCGTAAACTCCTCAAATGATCCTCAAGGTGCTCAAATCTCATTCAAAAGCCTTGAAACCAAGTCTAGCATCAACCTACAAGTGTTATAAGGCCATTTAGCAACCAAGAACACCACCACCATGAGTTTACAGCCATAAACTCATGGTAAGTTGGTCTTTTGTACCATAAACTCCTAAAGGAGTTTACTCTTGGGGAGTAAACTCCATATTCAAACCTTACACATCCATAGATGCTACCCGGGCCATTCCAAACACTTGAATTAAAGTGTTTTCACGTCTAGAAGTGTTTACTCCTATCTAATTAGTGATTCAAAGTCTAATTAGATAAAATTATGTATCATTTCATTTTACATAGGAACCTCGTGCGTTATCAAGCCCCGAACCGACACATAGCATCCAAACCGACACGTTTTCTCGTCTGGTGAGTTCATACCCCTACTTTTTTTTCAATGTTTTTCACTGTTTTCAGGGGGAATACAAGCAAAGTACAAGGAATACTTGTACTCAAAACTTGTTTTATATGTGTTGTGTTTCATATTACATATGCTTTTAACACTGACAATCATAACAGATAACCGTTTGAACTTGCAGAACACATTATCATATTATTTGTGAAACACATTATAAATGGTTGTACTTTATATTTTTCACAAATGGTTTTCCACATTATAATAGTTAAAAGCATAACATTTGAAATTTAATCATGAAACTTAGTACATTGTTTTGTCCTCGGTAACACTCCACAGAGATATGCGAGTGGAGGATCGTCAGTTGTAATAGGATCTTTCTGTATTATTACTAGTAAATTTTTTATACCTATAAATTGGAGACACGTTCTCGGAGAACACTCCATAGAGATACACGAGTGGAGGACCGCCACTTTAACCAGAATATCTTAGATAGGGAGCATGACTTGAGTGTATAGATCTATAAGGGGCTGACTACCCCGCACCTGGCTGCTAGCTACAGCCGAACCGAAAGGTTCAAGGGTGATGAGAGTCATAAGGTGATTTGGACTATTTATTGTCATATCTAGTCTATCGTATGATTATGGAACTCGCAATTTGGATAACAAAGATTTACTATTTAGTAATAATGGATTTAGTAACTAGTTTACTTTGTAGTTATTAGTTTTATATACGTGTTAAAACTAATACATTTTAGTATACATCTTTTACGTTACATTTTGGATTGGTAAACTAACATACACTTCACAAGGATAACCAGGTTTTCAGTATACATCTTTTACATTACATTTTGGATCGGTAACCAACTTTTAGGAAAATATGGGATTTTCCTGGGATAACAATTATACAAAACCATAATCGTGTAACAAAACAATTAATCAAACTTTACATATAAGAAAATATGGGATTTTCTTGGGTTCGTACCTTTTTCAGAAACCGAAAGGAAACTTGTACACTTTTAGAAAACAAAACCGCTTATGAACTCACTAGGTTTATGCTGATTTTTAAAATGCTTGTATTCTCAGGTCCACATTAGATAGGTACCCGATGATCCTTTTGGCGAAGACGGAGTACGTAGAAGACACGTCTAACCTTTTTTTCATATATATACATATGTATCACACTTGTACAACTTTGTTTTCAAACAATTGTAAATTTTCATATGTAATGTAATGGTTGTTTACTTTGCTTACTATGTGCATTGGTTATGATATTCAACATGAAGTCACCTCCGCCCCGAAATGTTTCCGCCTGCGGTTTCGGGGTGTGACAACGACTATCTTGGAAAAGTCGTGAATGAATCTCCAATAATAGCCTTCCAATCGCAGGAAGCTTTGAATCTAAGATGGAGACCTCGGAACCTCCCACCTCATCATGGCCTCCACTTTGGCCGGGTCAACCATAATCCGGTTCTGGATGACAAGGTGCCCAAGAAACTACACCTCCTACAACCAAAACACCCTTGGATAACTTGGCATACAAGCTCTCTCTCCTCATAGTGTCCAACACCTCTCGTAAGTGCTCCTCATGTTGCTCCTGCATCTTGGAACAAACCAGGATGTCATCAATGAAAACTATCATAGACCGATCCAACATCGGTCTGCACATGCAGTTCATGAGACCCATGAATACGGCAGGAGCATTGGTGAGCCCGAAAGGCATCACCACGAACTCATAGTGACCATATCGTGTCCAAAAAGAAGTCTTTTGCACATCTTCCTCTATAACCCTCATTTGATGATAACCCTGAACGCATATCAATCTTGGAGAACCAAGATGCTCCCTGAATCTTGTTAAAGAGATCATTAATCCTCGGGAGTGGGTAACGGTTCTTCATAGGTACCTTATTCAGCTCCAGGTAATCTATACACATCCGATGCGACCCGTCCTTCTTCTTCACATATAGATTCGGGGCTCCCCAGGGTGAACTGATCGGTCTAATGAATCCCTTGTCTAACGACTCATGCAGCTGTGTAGACAACTCCTACATCCCAGTAGGAGCCAACCGATACGGTGCCATGGCTATCGAAGCCGCACCAGGGACTAGGTCGATCCTAAACTCTACCTACCTCTGCGGAGGTATCCCAGGCAGCTCCTATGGGAATACATCTATGTACTCTCGTACCATCGATACATCACTCATTGTTGCCTTACCCACCTCTCGGGTATCCAAGACATAAGCGACATACCCTGCGCACCCCTGCTGGAGATAGCGCCTAGCTCTCGCTGCTGAACATAAAGCAGGTCCACGTTATGGCCTCTCGCCCTGAATCACTAGCTCTCCCCCACTTGGGGTCCTAACCCGGACCAACTGTTGTGCGCAGTCAATCACTACCCCAATGGGGCTCAACCAATCCATGCCTATAATGACCTTGTTCCCTCGTAATGGTATGGGAACCAAGTCTACCAAGTAGCACTCCTCGAACAACCTCAAAACACAATCCCTAAAAACCTCTTGTGACAACCCGATATCTCAACTACATGTAAACGACCTAAAAAGTCAAGTATTGTAACCATGTTCGTTATAATAAAATTAACTTCGAAAATAAAATATCCAAAAATCACTAATTAAATTACCTATTATGGTAGATGTCATTAAACCGTGATCGTACGTAAAAAGAACGCCCAAATCCGACTTCGTATAAGAAAGTTAGGAATTTTTCAAGTTCGGCTTAACGACAGACGGCTAAAAACTCGAATCGGAGATCGAGCGACTTTTGGCTGGAATGACCTAATCGAGAATCGAAGGTCTCGACAATGGTATTTCAGCGGTAAAAAGTCTGGCAAAAACCGACGTCAAATAAAGGAGTTATGAATTTCTAAAGAAATTTTCTTACCGCGACCTTTTAAAAATAAATAATAAAAATAATTTCGGAATTTGCCGACGGGATCTAAACGAAAGTTTTAAAGTATGGTCTCACCTTCGCGTGGATATAAAAAAAGTCACGAACGGAGTTCGTATGAAGAAGATATGAATTTTTGAAGTTTATTAAATAATTAAAATATAAATTTTAATTAAAAACCCTTGGTATTATCCGAAGGGGAGTCATCAGATAGGGCCGAGTTACGCCCAGCGTAAGTCCGTACGCCCAGCGTACGCGAGGCCTTGGCCTCGGATCGTCCACGTCGTACCTATGCGAGGCTATGCCCGTCCCATCCGAGCTCCGAAGCAGTCAAGGACTCGGTCATGCATGACGCACGCGTACGCCCAGCGTACGACGTCGGTTCCCAGCCCCTATAAAAGGGTTGCGAGGGTTCCGAAGAAAATGCACCATTTCTCTCATTTCTCTTATGTTCTAGCCTCGTTTTCCATGCTCGTGCTACCCCGAAGCCCCGATCAGTTTGCTCAAGTCCCGAAGGTCGTTTGTGCTCCCGAGATTCTCGAGAATCCCGAGGAAATCCACTTTCTCGAGTCAAAATTATGTCCGGTTTTCATCCCGCAACCTCCGATCTTTCAAGTGAGTTCATACCCCTATAATTCACACTTTTAAATGTTTTATGAGTACTTTTATATGCTTTTAAGGGGGGTGATACAAGTAAAACACTCGATTATTATTGTGTGTTATATAAACTTTCACTATACGCGTTTTATCAAAGGAATCATATTTGATTTATAACTATTATAGGGAAACTTTCATATGCAAATTATACCACGACAACATTTTATCTTTTGAAATGAGAAACGTTTTATGTATTTATATAAATCAGATACTTTGCTTATGCTACATTTCTGTGTGTCGGTTTTGGCACTACAAAAACTACACTTTTCATAACAAGTGAACATTTTCACTAAGGGTTTATTATACAAACGAAACACACTTTTAGGAAACTATAATAGGTATAGTTTTACGAGAATACTACCAACTTTTACATACATGGAAATACTATTTCAAGAAGCTACTTTTATATACAATAACAAACGAACATTTTCACACATAAATCTGTTTTATAATAAGTTTTGTGAGACATTAACTTCACGTACGTTCGAGTACACATTTCAAGTCATGTATTATATACCAGAATCCCTTGGAGGGGGAGCATGGTCTTTGTGTATAGATCTATACGGGCTTGACAACCCGCGCCCTGACTGTTAGCTACAGTCCACCATTTGGGGTGACAAACGTCAGAACATTCCAACGCCTGAAGAACATTGTGTATAGGCATTCCTTGTCAATAGCATGGTTATAAAACTCACATAGAGTATTAAAAACACAATGATTTACGGAGTTTTTCAGACGTATTGGAAATTTTATACGTACATACATCTTCTAGAAACAAACATTGGTCTTGAAAGAAGGCTACATTTATATTAGTAGAAAATATAGGATTTTCTAGGAACAAACAAACAAGAACATAAACATTTCATTTCATACAAACATTGTAATTTAATACTTAAGAAACTCACCAGCTTAAATGCTGATCTACTCTTTCAAAACTACTTGTATGTCCCAGGGATTCAGTAATTACAGGTAACAAACCGCTTTTGAAGAAGGAATGTTGCTGCACTAGTTTAAATTCATATTTTGACATCATATTGTAATTGGTTTTGAACATGTACTCTTTTAAACAATGTAAACTTTAAATTATATATGTGATGGTTGTATTGCTTTCTTTACTATGTATTCATTTGTTACCTTACCACATGAAGTCATCCGCCCCCGAACGTTTCCGCCGTTCCGGTTTGGGGGTGTGACAGATTGGTTTCAGAGCAATGTTAATAGTGAACTAAGTATATCGAACCTCATAAGATATACAAACTATAAATGCGTAGGGACTCAAAGTCTCTGACAAAATTTTTCATACCTAAAATCCTTATTTCATTTAAATAGATTATTTTAGGTCTTGAAAATCCAAAATACATGCATACAACGACATATTTTCATGATGAGAACTATACAAAAGTATTAAGACAAGTTGGACACTACGATTAGTTCTCGAGATATGTAATCAAATTTGGGACGAATATAGACTGGTCAACTATGTTTATCCAAAATTAGACTAACGTATATCGAGGAATGATCGTAGTGAGCAACGACTCAAAACTTACCAAAAATAGAAAATAGTAGCAAACCTACAATTTAAATACTATAGGAGTATTTGGTGCATACAATATATTAACTAGTATTACATGTCTCAACTTTTGTTCAAATCTTATAACCTTATTCTCATATAGTCAAATGGCTGGATTTCACCCGCATTGGGACCCCTACTACCCGAACCAAGGCAACGGAGGATGGGTAGAGGAGCAGTGGTATGTGCTTATGCCTCCTGTCAGCTTAAGACACACGAAGTAAACCATACAACACACGATCTCGAGTTAGGAGCAGTGGTATTTGCTTTAAAGATCTGGAGACACTACCTGTACGGAATGAAGAGTACTATTTACACCGACCACAAGAGTCTTCGACACATTGTCGATCAGAAGGAGCTCAACATGCTACAACGACGATGGGTCGAGTTACTCAATGATTACGAATGCGAGATTCGTTATCATCCAGGCAAGGCCAATGTAGTAGCTGACGCCCTCAGTCGAAAAGAATACACTGGTTGGAGAGTCAAATCTCTGAATATGACCATCCATTGCCACTTATCCACAGAAATTAAGGAGGCTCAACTGGAAGCTTTACAACCCGAGCATGTGACGGGTGAATCCCTGAGAGGAATGGAAAAGAATCTAGAAATCAAGGGTGGCGGAGCCTATTATCTCATGAACCGTATCTGGACACCAAGACATGGTGGTTTCAGGGATGTGGTCATCACTGAAGCGCACAACACGAGGTATTCCATTCACCCAGGTTCAGATAAAATGTATTTGGATCTTAAGAAACTGTACTGGTGGCCTAACATGAAAGCAGAGATTGCTACCTTTGTAAGTAAATGTCTTACTTGCGCTAAGGTTAAGGTCGAGTACCAGAAACCTTCAGGATTACTACAACAACCAGAGATACCAGAATGGAAATGGGAACGGATTACCATGGATTTCATAACCAGGTTGCCCAAGAAAACGGGTGGACTTGATACCATATGGGTCATCATCGACAGATTGACCAAATCCACGCATTTTCTACCAATCAAGGAGACTGACAAGATGGAAAGGCTTACAAGAACTTACATAAGGGAAATAGTACGATTGCATGGGGTTCGGATGTCCATTATCTCCGATAGAGATGGTAGATTTACATCAAGGTTCTGGCAGTCACTACAAAGTTCCCTAGGGACTAGATTAGACATGAGTACAGCCTACCATCCACAAACAGACGGGCAAAGTGAGAGAACGATACAAACTTTGGAAGATATGCTGAGAGCCTGTGCAATTGACTTTGGAAAGGCATGAGATATCCATTTACCTCTTGTTGAATTTTCATACAACAATAGTTATCATACAAGCATAAAGGCTGCTCCATTTGAAGCCCTCTATGGCCGCAAGTGCAGATCCCCTCTGTGCTGGACCGAAGTTGGCGACACACAACTAGCTAAAGGACGAGATACTGAAAACACTCTCACCGGTCCGGAAATCATACAAGAAACGACAGAGAAGATCGTTTAGATTCGTGAACGGTTGAAAGCATCTAGAGACCGAAGAAAAGCTACGCTGACCAATGGAGAAAACCTTTGGAATTCCAGGTAGGAGACCGTGTTCTATTGAAAGTCTCGCCATGGAAAGGCTTAATACGCTTTGGAAAGCGTGGAAAGCTAAATCCAAGGTACATAGGGCCTTTCGAGATTCTCGCCAGAATCGGCCCTGTGGCTTACAAACTTAATCTACCACGGAAACTTAGTAACATACACCCAACCTTTGACGTATCGAATTTGAAAAAGTGTATGTCCGATGAGACTCTTGTTATCCCACTCGACGAGATCAAGATCAACAAGAGCCTCAACCTCGTGGAAGAACCGGTAGAAATCATAGACCGAGAGGTCAAACAAACGAAACAAAGTCGCATACCCATCGTGAAAGTCCGTTGGAATGTCAAGCGAGAACCTGAATTCACATGGGAACGCAAAGATCAGATGAAACAAAAGTACCCGTATCTTTTTCTCTGATTCATTTGTACCTTTCTTGCTTTAAATTTCGGGATGAAATTCCCTCTAACATGGGGATGATGTGACAACCCGATATCTCAACAACATGTAAACGACCTAAAAAGTCAAGTATTGTAACCACGTTCGTTATAATAAAATTAACTTCGAAAATAAAATATCCAAAAACCACTAATTAAATTACCTATTACGTTAGATGTCATTAAACCGTGATCGTACGTAAAAAGAACGCCCAAATCCGACTTCGTATAAGAAAGTTAGGAATTTTTCAAGTTCGGCTTAACGGCAGACGGCTAAAAACTCGAATCGGAGATCGAGCGACTTTTAGCCGGAATGACCTAATCGTGAATCGAAGGTCTCATCAATAGTATTTCAGCGGTAAAAAGTCTGGCAAAAACCGACGTTAGATAAAGGAGTTATGAATTTCGAAAGAAATTTTCTTACCACGACCTTTTAAAAGTAAATAATAAAAATAATTTCGGAATTTGCCGACGGGATCTAAACGAAAGTTGTAAAGTATGGTCTCACCTTCGCGTGGATATTAAGAACGTCGCGAACAGAGTTCGTATGAAGAAGATATGAATTTTTGAAGTTTATTAAATAATTAAAATATAAATTTTAATTAAAAACCCTTGGTATTATCCGAAGGGGAGTCATCAGATAGGGCCGAGTTACGCCCAGCGTACGCGAGGCCTTGGCCTCGGATCGTCCACGTCGTGCCTATGCGAGGCTATGCCCCGTCCCATCCGAGCTCCGAGGCAGTCGAGGACTCGGTCATGCATGACGTACGCGTACGCCCAGCATACGAGGTCGGTTCCCAGCCCCTATCAAAGGGTTGCGAGGGTTCCGAAGAAAATGCACCATTTCTCTCATTTCTCTTACGTTCTTGCCTCGTTTTCCGTGCCCGTGCTACCCCGAAGTCCCGATCACTTTGCTCAAGTCCCGAAGGTCATTTGTGCTCTCGAGATTCCCGAGAATCCCGAGGAAATCCACTTTCTCGAGTCAAAATTATGTCCGATTTTCATCCCGCAACCTATGATCTTTCAAGTGAGTTCATACCCCTATAATTCACACTTTTAAATGTTTTATGAGTACTTTTATATGCTTTTAAGGGGGGTAATACAAGTAAAACACTCGATTATTATTGTGTGTTATATAAACTTTCACTATACGCGTTTTATCAAAGGAATCATATGTGATTTATAACTATTATAGGGAAACTTTCATATGCAAATTATACCACGACAACATTTTATCTTTTGAAATGAGAAACGATTTATGTATTTATATAAATCAGATACTTTGCTTTTGCTACATTTCTGTGTGTCGGTTTTGGCACTACAAAAACTACACTTTTCATAACAAGTGAACATTTTCACTAAGGGTTTATTATACAAACGAAACACACTTTTAGGAAACTATAATAGGTATAGTTTTACGAGAATACTACCAACTTTTACATACATGGAAATACTATTTCAAGAAGCTACTTTTATATACAATAACAAACGAACATTTTCACACATAAATCTGTTTTATAATAAGTTTTGTGAGACATTAACTTCACGTACGTTCGAGTACACATTTCAAGTCATGTATTATATACCAGAATCCCTTGGAGGGGGAGCATGGTGTTTGTGTATAGATCTATACGGGCTTGACAACCCGCGCCCTGATTGTTAGCTACAGTCCACCATTTGGGGTGACAAACGTCAGAACATTCCAACGCCTGAAGAACATTGTGTATAGGCATTCCTTGTCAATAGCATGGTTATAAAACTCACATAGAGTATTAAAAACGCAATGATTTATGGAGTTTTTTAGACGTATTGGAAATTTTATACGTACATACATTTTCTAGAAACAAACATTGGTCTTGAAAGAAGGCTACATTATACTAGTAGAAAATATAGGATTTTCTAGGAACAAACAAACAAGAACATAAACATTTCATTTCATACAAACATTTTCATTTAATACTTATGAAACTCACCAACTTAAATGTTGATCTACTCTTTCAAAACTAATTGTATGTCCCAGGGATTCAGTAATTACAGGTAACAAACCGCTTTTGAAGAAGGAATGCTGTGGCACTAGTTTAAATTCATATTTTGACATCATTTTGTAATTGGTTTTGAACATGTACTCTTTTAAACAATGTAAACTTTCAATTATATATATGATGGTTGTATTGCTTTCTTTACTATGTATTCATTTGTTACGTTACCACATGAAGTCATCCGCCCCCGAACGTTTCCGCCGTTCCAGTTTGGGGGTGTGACACCTCTGCCCCTCAAACTGATCGGTCGTCTGTAATCTGGACCATCATAGCCCGAATCATTTCTTAGACTCCTGCCATCGTGATTAGTTCAGGTGAAACTGCTACTTCTGGTGCAAGCTCAATCATAGGCTGCTGATTAGCATTAGCATTTCCATTTGCGTTTCTGAAACCGCTTCGGGTTCCCGTCATGTTGATCTATACACCAAAGTAGGTAAATTTAGATCTTTATTTATGATAGACATTTAATCTTCATTTTTTCTCCGTAGAGTTACATGTTAGTTCAAATATCGTTGTCGGACATTTAGAAATCTGAACACATAAAATTTCTAGACCCGTTAACAAACCATAGGTCCGATCAAATAATAGCATATAAGGCATCTTTATAGTTATTACATAAATCATTTAGCATGTAAAAGCAATTTAAGCATCTTTCCTAAAATAAGCTAGTGCTCGTGTCCTGAATATAGAAGACACTTATCTCACAATCATCACTTAGCATTTAAAGTTTAAGTCTAGAAATTTCCTAAAATTCCTATTCGCTTAAACTAATACAAGAAACTAAGTGGTTCAGGCTTGGGAAAGCCTGTTGCGCATATAGGGTTTTCAACCCATAATAATTAAATTTATTAATTTCATCAATGAATCAACCCGGTTACCCATTCCCGTTATCCTCACTTTTTGTCCCTAAAGCATCTAAATTAAAGGACCTAGCCTAAGGATTTTTCATCGGGGTGACAACATTGCTTAGAGAATTCCTTAGCAAAACATTTCAAATAAGGCAACCATGAGGGGGGGGGGGGGGGGGGGGGGGTGTGGAGTACATATGGTGAACACATTGTTCAAAAACATCTACAAGTTGCGAGCCTGTTAGCGTTCCACTAGACTATCTAGAACAGTCTGCGGTCGTTATCTATACTCTGCTAGATGACTGGATCATCTTTAACATCGAGGCCTCTCATCATTTATGTCATCGTCTATATCATCTACCTATCTTTACCATCATAATTATAGGTATAAAATACATATACAGTTTAAATCAAATAAAACATGTATATTTTGATCATCCAACATAGATATCAAGAACACAGATAATATGCACACATAGCACATAGTTTTTATTAAATACTTCATATAGATGTGTAACATAAAAGTAACTATGCACTCACCTAATACAACAAATGTATTTCTGAATTTATGAGTAATTCCAAATGTTTTTCCTCAATCTAAACAGTAAAAAAAATGTGTCTAAGGTTACCAATAAATATAGGCTACAATATAACAAATAATAATATCTTAGTTATACAATAACGTCTCGTTTATTATTTTATATAAATTTTTTGGTCTAATATAAAAATAGTTATCAACCGAATAAACATAGGTTTTAATATAACTATTAATATATAAGTCATCACATACCATATTTCAAAATAAGTTTAAATGAATTAAAACGATGCAACTAAAAATATAATTTTAACGTGTTTATAAAAATAATTTATAACAACGATTTTTAAATCAATGAACTATAAATATAAATATAAATGAAAAGTAAAGAAAAATATAACTAATATAGAAAGTTTACCTTTAAAACTTCAATAGCTTTAGTCTCTTTTTTTGTTTCTCTTTATATTATCGTATTTCTTCTAATAATTAATAGAATGTTCATTACATAAATAGTCTATTTGTAGCCTAAAATTTATAATGGCGATACATTTAAAATGCTTAGTCACTGTAATTTTAGTTTACCACGTATTCCATATATAGATAAGCAAAGCATATAAATTTGAGATCAATTAGCAAATGTATAGATATCTTCCTATACCAACATGTGTCATGTGACTACTCGTTATGGTTGAGTAGGAAGCAATTCATCCAAACGAATTCATATGTATATTATTTTAATAACCAATCTTATCGTCTAATATATATAACTATATATGTATTTGTTTTCAAAACCATCAAAAGTAGAAACGTAATACAATTTTTTTTATTGCATATATATATATATATATATATATATATATATATATATATATATATATATATATATATATATATATATATATATATAAAGAGAGAGAGAGAGAGTCCTATACTATTAAATGCTAACTGAAAAGTATGAAATACCGGATAAACCGCCGAATTGACCTAATTTACCCGGTTACTACTCTTGCAACCGGTAACAAACCGATGTGACATTAAATGAGATTAGGTGGAAGGTGAGTCGACCAAATCACACACCCATTCCTTCAACGGTAAATCACACACAGTTATGGTAATATCTTCTCTGTAGAAATTAGGGTTTTTTACCTGTGAAGAAGACGAAAATTGTGGGCACGAGTTCAAGTCTTCCAAGCTTTGCAAATGGAAGACGTCTGGGATTTTGATACTATTGATATTGAAGTAGACAAGGATTTGAAGAAGCAAACCAAGAGATGTAATGATGTACTCTTGAACAACTTGTGTCCCGACATAGCTGGTGAAGAATGTGATGACTTTGCAATCCCTGAAATTGAACATATCGATGACGATGTTGACTTAAATGAAGATGATGTGGTGGATAATGAAGATCATTTTGACTTAATGCGAGAAGGAAGTGGATAATGAAGATCGCAGATAAAGTGAATATATAACACAAGTACAACAATAAACAAAACAAAATTTGCATTCCATCTTGATGTTTGAATATAAGGTTCTTACATATAATAATCTAATACATGAATTTCCTTAAATAGGTAGGAAGACATAACAAAAACTAGTAAACTAGGTTGCCTGAAATCCATGACGAATCTTTTGTCTGAATTGCTTGATTTCTGATTCCCTGAGAATACATGTAGTTTTGAGGGTCAACACAAAGTTGGTAAGAGTTATAGGTCTTCTGCTAATAGCAGTAATGATACTTTTAAAAACGTTTAAAAGTATTTTATTTGTAACCAAAACCATACATAAAACTGTGTTTCTTAAGAGTCTTTGAATAAACTTTGATAACTAAAAGTTGTATTTGCATAAGTAAATCCATAATTAAAACCGTTTTGAGAGAAACCAAGTCCATGGTTTGTAGTGAGAGAGAGATTCTAGTTAATGTTTATAGTGAGTCCTATAACTGAGCTATGTGACTGAGTGCACTCCCTACAACGCTTCATTGTATGTCGTAGTAACAATTGTATATACTTAAAGACAGTAAAAAACGGACATCGAATGACAAAGTTATGAATTTTTAACACACTTTAACTGTCTAATTCTATTAAAATATAACTTCAAAAATAAATTCAAAATTAGCCGACGGAGTCTAAAAAAGTTGTAGATCTTATAGATATCTACGCATGGATATAAAGAACGTAAAAAACGGAGCTCGTATGTGAAAGTTATGAATTTTACAAGATAATTAATTTTCAGATTAACAAGAGTGCAACACGTGTCGCGATCTGGTGCACCCCATTTTCTCCACACGTCTTGCCACCAGATGATGTCATGTGGCCCCACTACGCCCAAAGTAAATGGAGTATGCCCAGTGCACCCAGTACGCCAACCGTAATTGAGTACACGCAGTGAACTGGGCCTCCTGTCAGCCTATAAATAAAAGGCAATTTTCACTCTTTTCTTCAGACATTTCCATCCAATATTTTCTAAAAGCCTCCCACAATCCCTAAGCCTTTATTTAGCACTTACTAAGTGTTATTAGTGAAGCTCTGGAGCATCAAAAAGCTCCGAGGAATAGATCTTTCGGTTTAGAAGTTCTGCCTGCATAAAGTCTGGTTTTTCGCTAAACCACTTGTAAATTGAGTTATACTTACCATGCTTTAAATATAACTTACTTTTAAGTTTATTACCATTATTATGAACCTATAAACAAGATCTATCAATGATTTCAAGTTTTTGTACTGATTGATCTACTTACGGGGATGCTGACAAGGCTAGATTTAGTGAGGTGTTTAAGGTGGGCTTTTCAAATAGTATATTATGTATACCAAATGGACCGTACCTCCAATATGATCTCACTTGGTTGTACTTTATCAGCTATAGATCAATAGACTTATAATTAATGATGAATATAGACTAATAATTAGTTGCAAAAAATATTAGACTAAGACTTAGTGATAATGATACTAGATTACGTCAAAAGAAAAGACATCTACTAGAAGCGAAGCGTTGTCCGAGTTACGATTCATCACTTTAACAAGTGAGTGCATAGTTACTTTCATCTTACACATAAATATTAAGTATGTAAGATAATTACATGATATATGTGCCTATTATTTTTGTTCCTGATATCTATACTAGATGAATGATTTATATAGGTTTTACTTGATTTAAACTGTATACATAATTTTAAACCTATAAATATATTGGGTAAATATAGGTAGATGAAAGTTGATATAGATAATGAGAAATGAAATATGATATAGATGATGAGAGGTGAAAGATGAAATAAATGATGAGAGGCCTTGACGTTAAAGATGGCGTCATCTAGCAGAGTATAGATGGTGTCATCTAGCAGAGTATAGATGACAACCATAGACTATTCTAGATAGTTCAATGGAATGCTAGTAGTCTCACAACCTATAGGTATTTATGAACCATGTGTTCATCAGATGTACTTTAAAAAAACCCATTGACATGTATTGTGAATGGACTCCCCAAAATAATATTGTCAATAAAAATATGATCTCAATGACTTAGCGCCTAATAGATAAACATAAGCAGCTATGGACTTAGTGCCTATTAGATAAAACCTGGAAGTGACGAACATTGGTAGCAATGGACTTAGTGACTATTAGATAAAACCTGGTAGTGACGAACATTGGTAGCTATGTACTTAGTTCATATTAGATAAACCCTGGCAGTGATGGACTTCGTGTAACCCCGCAGATTCGGGCTACTCAATTTAGAGATAATAAGCATCAAAAAAGACTTTTTGATAGAAGATTATTTTGAGTAAATAATAAAAACCAAGTTATAGTATATGTCACAAGGATTTCGTATATATAAATAACATTGAAATTTGAGTTATAACGAAGACGTTATGACTCGTCAAAGTTTTGCGACAAAACCAGCACGACACTGTATCGTAAAAAGAGAATTCTTGATAAACTACTTTTTAGCCTTAGAGATCTAAAAATAAAGTTGTAGTATACATTAAACCGAAATCTTGCATATAGAGAACATCCAAATCTGACTTCGTATGAGGAAGTTATGATTTTTCTAAGATTTGACATAGCAGTACGCAGCCCAGAAATTGTATTTTAGATCAATAGTTTTTTAGCCGAAACAATCTAAACGAGAATTGAAGACCTCGTTAATAGGAGCTCAATGATATAAAGACATTCTAAATGAAAGTTGTAGATCACGTCGCTACCTACGAGCGGATATAAAGAACATCAAAAATCGAGCTCGTATGCAAATGTTACGGCATTTAGAAGGTAATTAGCGTTTGGGATTAACCAATGAGTGACATGTGTCAAGATCTGGGTCACACCTTCCTCCCTGTGGCTTTGCACGAGATTGTGACATGTGGCAGGAGTACGCCACACCCATTTCCTTGCTAAACCCGCTTGTAAGTAACTTATGATTACGTACTTTAAGTATAACTTATGTTTAAGTTCATTATCATTATTATGAACCCATAAACAAGATTTATCAGTGATTCCATAGTTATACTTATTGATCTACTTACGGAGATGATGACTAGGTTGTGGTTTAATGAGGTGTTTAAAGTGGGATTTCCAAACAATATGTTTTGTATACAAAACGGACCCTACCTCCAATCTGATCATACATGGTTGTTCCTTACTTGATAGATCATGAAAGTAGATTTTGAGTTAATGATAAATCTAGACTAATAATTAGTCGCAATAAATACTAGACTAAAACTCATCGTCAATAATGCTAGGTTACATCAAAGGAAAAGACAGTTGCTATAAGCGAAGCGCGGTTAGAATTTCAAGTCTTCACTTTAACAAGTGAGTGCATAGTCCCTTTCATAAACATGATTTTATTACAAGTATTAATTAAAGTATTAAATAAATGTTTAATTGTGAAATATTTGATATTGCCCGAAATACGTGTTAATAGCATATCTGACAATATATGATGATTTAGGATAGAGTAAACCTAAATTAACTAAGATGAATATTGGGTAGTATCTTCTCATGAATACAAGTGAGATATACACGGAGGGTAGAACATTAAAATTTGTCATTAGTCCGAGAGCATGGACTCCATTCAGCCTTAGTCCGAGAGTATGGAGAAGCCATAGTCATTAATCTGAGAGCATTGATTCCATAGTCATTCGTCGCAAGCCCGAGAGTATGGCGTGGGCATAGTCATTTGCCATTGATCCAAGAGCATAGATTAGACATACCTGACCCTGGAGTATGGATTAGGTAAAGCTGTTAATTTTAGATCTGCCACACCCCTAAATCG
This sequence comes from Lactuca saligna, assembly GCF_052625555.1. Taxonomy (NCBI): domain Eukaryota; kingdom Viridiplantae; phylum Streptophyta; class Magnoliopsida; order Asterales; family Asteraceae; genus Lactuca; species Lactuca saligna. Next base: position 80,745,640 of record NC_136418.1, read on the forward strand.
GAACGGAGGAAACGTTTGACGGCGTAGGACGTCATGTATAGTATCACAACCATTGCATAATAGTAATCAAAGCAAACACAACCATTACATTGATAAATATAGTATTTACATGATGTTTGATATAGGGGTGAGCATTTGGACCGGACCGGACCGGCTCTTGGACCGGACCGGTTAGGGAGAAAATCATGGACCATGGACCGGACCGGATGCATCGTGTTCGTGTCCATGTCCATGTCCGTGTCCGGGTCCGGGTCCGGGTTTTCCGGTTTTTGGATACGTTTGGACCGGTACCACTTTAGTTGCATAAAGTGTAAGTAATCTACATTGATGTAAAATATTATAACTTGCAAACTTAATTTTCCAAATAAAAACAACTAACATATATTTCAAGTTCACCAACAAAAGTTAACAATTTAAACACAAACATACAAAAATAATACCATAGCAACAAAAAACATAGTTTAAAGTTTAAACTTTAAAAGCAATCAAAACAACAAACTTCATAAACTCATAATCTAATCTTCCATTGGCTTCTTCCCCTTATCATTGTCATCAATATGTAATATATTTAAAGCTTGTGCAATCTCTACATAAACACAAATGAAAATGTTGTTAGTATTTAATAAAAAGTAATATTGTATAAAAAAAGAACAAAGCTTCTAATTTTTTTTTACCCAAAGCTATATCATCATCGTTCAAGATGTCATCAACGTTGTCAATTATCGGATTTGTAGACTTTCTCACCCAATCTTGGGTGCATAACAAAGCTTCAACTATCAACGTTGATAAACTGGTCCGATACTCACTTACAACTCTACCACATGTGCTAAACGCGGACTCGGACGCTACACTTGAGATTTGTATCGCCAATATATCTAACAACAAAGAATTAAATTGTAATAACATTAATTTATAAATAAATTATGAAAGTCTAAAAAAAAGTAATCACCTTTCGCCATCCGAGCAATTGTTGGGAACCTAATTGTGTTTACTCTCCACCACCCGAGAATTGAGAAATCTTTTTTATAATTAACTATATTCTCTTTCAAATAAGTTTGTAACTCGTTATCCGTTGGATCCGAGTTGCTACCTCCCGTACAAAGAAAATCACCGAAAAAATCATTATCATCATCAACATCAATGGCTATTTGACTCGCTTCTTGTTGAGATGATCCACCGCTGTCAAATCGTTCCAAGTAGGTCATAAATAAATTTTCCATCCTATTCTCAACCTCTCGGACCATTTGACGTGCTTTTATGTCCATGCTCGCGGGGGTGAATGATGGTTCCATGTACCCGATCATTTTTTTAAAAGCATGTAACAAAAAAGGTGATTTGGTGGTAGGATCAAGTAAAACCGCAAAGTACATAAAATCATTCATCTTGTTGTATGCACCCCAATACTTTTCGTATTTCGTCCTCATATCTTTTACCATATCGAGAAACATTGGTTTGGTTGACCACTTTCTTAGATGTATGTCCACATCTAAGACTTCCCTGATAAAAAGATTTACAAAAGGTTTTGATGTAGCCGAAACAAGCTTTGTTTTTGTTTTGAATTTTTCAAAGAATTTCATCATTTTGGTTACAACTTCAAAGTCATAATTTTCCGGTACTCTATCGAGATCCCTTTCATATGATTTATCTATCAAAGATACATAAACAAACAAAATTATAGTCTAAACAAAATCTTAATAATTTTGCTGAAAAGATGATATATAACTTAAAAATAAATATTACCTCTTATGCCAAATTCCGTAAATGCCTCTCGTAACTCATATGCGGACTTCAATAACTCGAAAGTCGAGTTCCATCGGGTAGGAGTGTCACCACATAGAAACTTCTTCGTTTGTAAGCCACAATCTTTCATCGCCTTCTTGAACTTGTTTATTCTTTGTGGTGACAATCTAATGTACCGTACCGCCTTTTGGATACACTCAACATGATAGTTTTGGTATTTTAGTCCATCCTTTACGATAAGGTTTAAAATGTGAGCTATACACATAACTTGGAAATGCTTTCCACCCTCATAAAGATTGGGTAACTTTTTGACCAAAAAGTCCATTGCCTTGTTGTTTGTAGCGGCGTTGTCCAAGGTAATGGTCATGATATTTTTCATTCCCCATCCACGAATACAATCGAGTAATTCTTGGCCCATAACCTCTCCCTTATGGCTATCTATCTCCTTAAAGTTTATAATTCTCTTGTGCATCATCCAATTCTCATCTATGAAGTGAGCCGTGACCACCATGTAAGTAGTCCTTTGACAAGAAGACGTCCAAGTGTCCGTTGTCAAATGTATAGCGGTCTTTGGGTTACTTAAAAATTGAAGCATTTTGGTTCTTTCTTCTATGTAAAATTTGGAAACATTTCGGGATATTGTATGTCTAGATGGCAACACAACCTTAGCATGAAGTGCATTGGTGTATTCCACAAAAGCCTCGTTTTCAACGAACTTGAAAGGTAATTCGCCTACCACAAAAAGGTTGAGTAATGCTTTTTTGATCCTTGCATCATCGTGTTTCCATGTTTTAACACTAGTATCTCCATTTGACTCCTTTTTTAGATTCAATTTGGTTTGAGTTGGATCTTGTAGCTTATTCGGGTTTTTTTTACACCGATCTATGTGTTTGAGTAAACTAGAAGTCCCGTTCCTTTCCACATCCGCCTTTAGTAGCCTTTCACACCATTGACATTTTCCATATCTTCTTTCCATACCATCATCCTCTTTTATCATAGCTTTATCAAATGAGTCCCAACAAGAGGATGTTTCTTTGCCACTTGTTTTTTTTTTTTTTTTTTGTGACTTGTTTTCGTTTTGCTATTTGTTCTTTTTCATTTGTTAACATTTTATTGATCATCTTTTGCCGAATCATCAACTAAATTGATTTGTGGTGTATCCTCAATAAATTCCTCTTCATCAACATTCGTATCCTACATTACATATAGTCGCAACAAAAATGTTTTCACAATTAATCAACAAAATATAACGACATACTTTATGACTTTCAACAAAAATTAACAAAAGTCAACAACAAAAACATAACCTTAGTTTACATATAATCACAATAATTTTTTTTTACCAACAAATAACCTAAATATAACAACATACTTTATGACATTCAATAAAATTTAACAAAAATCAACAAAAAATCATAACCCTAGTTTACATGCAATCAAAACAAAAATGTTTTCACAATTAATCAACAAAATATAACAACATACTTTATAACTTTCAACAAATATTAACAAAATTCAACCAAAAAACATACCCTTACTTTGCATACAATCACAATAAATTTTTTTTACCAACAAATAACCTAAATATAACAACATACTTTATAACATTCAATAAAATTTAACAAAAATCAACAAAAAAATCATAACCCTAGTTTACATGCAATCAAAACACAAACTTTTTCACAATTAATCAACAAAATATAGCAACATACTTTATAACTTTCAACAAATATTAACAAAATTCAACCAAAAAACATAACCTTACTTTACATACAATCAGAATAATTTTTTTTTACCAACAAATAACCTAAATATAATAACATACTTTATGACATTCAATAAAAATTAACAAAAATCAACAAAAAATCATAACCCTAGTTTACATGCAATCAAAACAAAAATGTTTTTACAATTAATCAACAAAATATAATGACATACTTTATAACTTTCAACAAATATTAACAAAATTCAACCAAAAAACATACACTTACTATACATACAGTCACAATAAAATTTTTTTACCAACAAATAACCTAAATATAACAACATACTATATGACATTCAATAAAATTTAACAAAAATCAATCAAAAATCATAACCCTAGTTTACATGCAATCAAAACACAAACTTTTTCACAATTAATCAACAAAATATAGCAACATACTTTATAACTTTCAACAAATATTAACAAAATTCAACCAAAAAACTTACCCTTACTTTACATACAATCACAATAAATTTTTTTTACCAACAAATAACCTAAATATAACAACATACTTTATGACATTCAATAAAAATTAACAAAAATCAACAAAAAATCATAACCCTAGTTTACATGCAATCAAAACACAAACTTTTTCACAATTAATCAACAAAATGTAGCAACATACTTTATAATTTTCAACAAATATTAACAAAATTCAACCAAAAAACATAACCTTAGTTTACATATAATAACAATAATTTTGTTTTGACAAGTATTCAACTAAATATAACAATATTGTTTGTTATTTCAACAAAATTTAACAAAAAAAGAACCAAAAATCGTAACCCTTACTTGAATTTCATCATCATCGAGTGCAATCCAATTAGCAATCCCGGTTTTTTATTCCATTAATTGTGAATCGAGACTTGAGAGAAACGACACTTGAGGGTTGAGACTTGAGAGAAACGAATTGGCGAATTGCTACTTGCGACTTGAGGATACAGAAATCAGAATCGACACTTGAGTTTCACAATCGGGCATCGACTACTGCTTGGCATCGACTAGACGACTACTGCTTGGCTGCTTGCGATGCGATTCAGAAATCAAAAAGGACAAGGGCCGATTTGGGATTTGAGATGATCGACATCGAAGGAGGTTTTTTTTGGTTTGGAAATTATCGGCTATTACGTGTTATGGGAAAGGAAACGTCGCTTTTGCTATGGTATAATAAGGCCGATAAAACCTTTTTTTTTACCATGTCCAACCGGTCCTGGACCCGGTAAAAACCAGACCGAACCGGGAAAAAAACCGGACCGAACCGGATAGAAAACTTAGAACCGAGAACCGGCCCGGGGGTCCAAAAAAACGGTCCGGTCCGGTCCGGGTCACCGGTCCAAATGCTCACCCCTAGTTTGATACATAGTTTGCATGACAATCAAAATATACAACAAAAGTATAAAAGATGCGACTCTATAAGCTCCGTCTTCTCAAAATATGTTGGTGTGCCTGTCTACTGGTTCCCTGAGAATACAAGTGATTTTGAAAGTGTATCAACATTTAAGTTGGTGCATTCATAAGTATGTTTTAGTGATGCAAAACTTGTCTATGTACTTTGAATTTGCTAGTGTGTTTCTCCATAAAATCAAGTATTTTCTATAGTGAATGAAATGTAGTCATGTATGTTCCTTGTAAATGTATATTGTATTAGTGTACTTAGTATTATAAAATAGTATACTTTAACAAGTTATGTATAAAAAGCATTTGTATGAATGCCTAGAATACCACCAGTTGTAGTGTAAAGTAGTGTATCATAGTAGTGTTTGTATTAAAACCTTGTATGATTGCCTAGATACCACCAGTTGTAGTGAAAAGTAGTGTATCATAGTAGTGTTTGTATTAAAACCTTGTATGAATTTCTGGATACCACCAGCTATAGTGAAAAGTAGTGTATCATATTAGTATTTGTATTAAACCCTTTTATGAATGCCTGGATACCACCAGTTGTAGTGAAAAGTAGTGTATCATAGTAGTGTTTGTATTAAAACCTTGTATGAATGTTTGGATACCACCAGCTGTAGTAAAAAGTAGTGTATTGTGGTTTTATTAATTAAAATAAAAACCATTGAAGTAGTGTTAATCCCGTAAACAAATGTTTTAGTTTATACTGTTGTGAGTTTCATATAACCATGTTTGATACGACCTAGTGAACTCTACAATGTACTTCAGGCGTCTGTAAGTTATGACATTTGTCACCCCAGGCCTGTCCGCCTAACTATAGCTACCAGTTCGAGTGTGGGATTGTCAGTCTCGTATAGATCTATACACAAATCTCACGCTCTCCCTCCAGGAGACTCTGATTATATTGTATAGGATTTAGTGTTGTACCATGATGGATACAATTGAAGTAGTGCCTCACAACCCTGTATTAACTAGTTCACGTGTAGTGTTGTAGTGTTCTGTACTTGAAAACTGTATGTATTATCTTGTAGTAATGTACTTTTTTATGTAAAATAATTATACTTAAATAATTATTTAGTATTGTAACCTTGTAACAATGTATTAGAGTAGTGTTTCACAAACTACACCAACTCTAGTTTGTATGTTTGTTTCTAAATAGTGTTTTCTTGAATTTGTAAGATAGTGTATTGTATTGTATCCTAAACTATACCTATTATACTTTTGATTGTATGTTCTTGTTTCGTGTATTGAACTCAGTATTAGTAATGTAGTGTACTCAAACTATACCAATTATAGTTTAATAGTATGTTCTGTATTGTACTGAAAACTTTTGCAATTTAGCTGTATGAAGGAAAAACCCTTATGCTCGACATGTTACAAAAGGGTTAAGCTATATAAAAATTTTGTATGAAACGTAGTGAATACTCGGTCGAATCAATTGCAAAGGTTTTGAAATTATTTGAAGACGTTTGTATAAAAACACAAAAGTCCTTGTGTTTTACTTGTATCCCCCACCCCCACCCCCTGAAATCATTGAAAATAGTGAAAATATAGGGATATGAATTCACCTCTAGTATGTGTTTGTGTAAGGATAGTGGTGATGTAAAGATGATCCTCGAGTTGACGTACGCAGAATTAACGGTATTCTAATTGTCACACCTCCAAACCGGAACGGCGGAAACATTTGGGGGTGGAGGACATCATGTGTAGTATCACAACAATTACATCATAGTAATCAAAGTAAACACAACAATTACATTAAGATATTAATATTTACATCTGTTTGATTCATTGTTTGTATACATCAAAAGTAGAAAAAATATAAAGACGATACTCTGAATGCTCCGTCTTCTGAAAGCCAATGAGAGTACCTGTCTACTGATTTCCTGAGAATACAAGCGATTTTGAAAGAGTATCAACATAAAGCTGGTGAGTTCATAAGAATGTTTTTGTAATGAAAACCAATCATTGAATTCTATAAAATGTATGCATGTTTCCCAAGAAAATCCAATATTTTCTAACACGTATGTTCGATATTGTAATTTGTTCAAAAGCCTTGACTAACACTTGTATATATAGTATGTCCTGTTTGAAAATCCTGGCTACCACCAGTACGTATAGTATGTTCTGTTTGAAAACCCTGGCTACCACCAGTATGTATAGTAGTTTTATTATTTAAAATAAAACTGTGTATTATATCCTTGGAATAGTTCTATTAATTAAAATAAAACTAATGAATAATGAAATCCCGTAAACAAATGTTAGTTTATACTATTGTGATTCTTATAACCACGCTTGATATGACTGATGACCTCAGCAACGTTCTTCAGGTGTCGTACGGTATGATATTTGTCACCTCAGGCATGTCTGCCTAACTGTAGCTAGCAGTTCAGGTGTGAGATTGTCAGTCCTGAATAGATCTATTCACAAATCTCACGCTTTCCCTCCAGGAGACTCCGGTTACACTATATGTTGAGGAATTTACCAGTACCCTGAAGGGTACAAATGAAAAGTTGTCTCACAATCCTGTATTAACTACTTTACGTGTATTTTTGTATTGTTTTCTCATAGTTGAAACCGTTTGTATACTTGGTAGAGTATTAATAATTATACTTCAATAATTATTTGGTGTTATACTCTTGTTATCCGAACGTAGTAATGAATATCATAAACTAAAGTTGTCATAGTTTATATGTTTGCTCATGCATATAGTCTAAATCGGTAAAATCTGTGTAATGAAGTCCCCAAACTATACCCATTATAGTTTGCTTGTAATGTTATTGTCACACCCCAAAACCTGAACGCCAGAATTGTTCGGGGGTGGAGGACGTCATGTATAGTATCACAACAATGCAAAGTAGTAAACAAGCAACAACATCTTCCATTGCATTAATAATATAATTTCATACAAGTGTGTTCTGTCAAGTTATATAGACACCAAAAAAGTACATCAAAATAAAAGAGGAGTCTTGAACAAGCTCCATCTTCTCAAAAACTTGGCACTGGTACATGTCTACTGGTGACCTGAGAATACAAGTTATTTTAAAAGTGAGTATCAGCTTTAAATCTGGTGAGATCATAAGTCTATTAGTGTGTGAGTTTGTATGAAAGCATTTGTAAGATGTTTGTAAGATGTAATGTATAAGTTTTGAGAAGTTTGCATTTGTTTAAACACTCCTAGAAAACCCTATGTTTCCTACTAAAAGTAGCCTTCTACCAAGGCATCTAGTAAATGTGTATGTCTCTTGTAAGAGTGTGTATTTTCCCAAATCCAACTATCATTAACCAAAAATATAGTTTTTACATTACCGTGCGTCTTATGAATGTTCATGAAGTGAATGTAATGGGAAAAATATTATAGTACTGTACTGTTGTATTAAGTAACTACTGTTGTACTAACTACCTTAAACCAATTATTATTTAAAGTACCCTGTGATCGGCCTGTACCCTGCTACCGACTCAATAGTAAAACGACGATGTAAGATGCTGTAAGAAATGACATTTGGCACCCGTAGACTTGCAAGTCCCACTGTAGCGAGTAACAAGGTGTAGCATAGTCAATCCAGTATAGATCTATACACAAACTCATACGCTCCCCAATTAAGGAGATTTTGGATACAAAACGGTCATGGCAGGTAGTGCCTTGCCCCGTTTAGTGGCTCACATAATTGTATTAATGTATATGTAATGTAAGTGCTAATTGTATTGAGTGTTCTTTCTCTGTCTAGCATGTATGTTTTGTTTCTCATCATAGTATCTATTGTTAGTTTCTCGTCATAGTATCTACTGTTTGTTATTGACTCATGTATGAACTAACTCATTGTATGTTTCCTTGTTCTGGTAGTAGTATTAGTATCTCCCTAAACTATACATATTATAGTCTACTAGTAATGTTATTTGTGTATATGAGCATGTGAGTATACCTTTTCTACCAAAAGGTATTGAACGGACTGATGGAACTTTTATGTCTATATATGTATACATGATATATAACTAATATTGAAACGACCTTCGGACGATTAACCGATTCCCTAAAGCCACATCCCAATGAGGAAAAGGAGATAAAGCGAGTTATCCTTCCTAAGTCCTTTAAACATTACTTATATAACTATACATACATAGGCATGCATTTGACAATATTAAAGTATCAAAGAAGTTTCGTAAAAAGTATTTGGTATGTCAAAGAGTTTGTAAGATAGTTTGAAGTAAAACGGTTTGGTAACACATTTGAAAGTAAGAGATTCACTTGCTGATAGTTATTAATCACATGTGATTGATATAATAACTATAGTAGCTTTACTTGTAATCTCCCTCATAAAATCATTTAAAAACATTTAAAAGGTTAATTAAGGGGTATGAACTCACTTGAAGTGAGTGGTACGGATGAACTAATGAAACAGGATTGCTAGGTGTCAAGTGAAATCTTGAACACAGACAAGGATCCTAGTTGACATATAATATCACATATATGTATCCAATTAGTCTTTAAACAACTAATAAAAAAAGTTAAGACATCCTAGGACATTCTAAATACCTTATATAAGTGTTATAAGTACCAAGGATTGCATCTAAGTGTTGTAGGACATTGCTATTGAGTTTAGGGTTCAAGGAAACCCCCTTATATGAGTTTACAGTTTTGTGACCATCACCCAATGAGTTTACAGTTGTAAACTCATGAGTTTATGGTCGTAAACTCATGCTTCTTTGACCATGAGTTGTTTTGAGGCTCTAAAAGTCCCTAGAAGCATTCCCATTTGAAGTATAAGCCTATGAAGGGATTAGGGCACCATTTCACTCCTAAATGGAGTTTACGGCCCTTGGACCAATTCCCTTTGGGTTTACAGTCGTAAACCCCTATGTTTTATGGTATTTTGTTGTTTTCAAGTCCTTAACATATCAATGAAGGGATCCATGCTAGTTTCCAAGGCTTAGGAGAGTAATGAGCACACTTTGGCACCCTTTTTAGGGTTTACGGTTCAAGAACATCTTGAACCGTAAACACCTTTAATCCTTGGTTTCTTGGGTGTTTTCTTGATATATGGAAGTGTAACAAGCCTTATGATACTCTAGGATATAATTAATTACAAGATAGAGGCTTGAAAAGGTGATAAAAGTCCAAGAACACTAGTGTCTGTTCTTGGTGTTCTTGGTGAAACTTGAAGATCTAACCTTTTGGAATGATTTCATGGATGAAAGTGTGTTAAATCACTAGATCAAGTAATATATCAACTTAATAAGGCTAGAAACACTTACAAGTTGAAGATCTAGGAGGAAAAGTCGGATGCTACTTGAGAGGATTTGAGTTCTAACTTTGAAATGGTGAAAAAGTGTGAAAAATGGCTAAGTGCCATATATATAGTCACTAGGGTTTACGGACCAAATACCATTTGGGCCATAAACTCCAAACTTTTGATGTTTTTTGGAATTCTATTGTTGTACAATAAACCCTAGGGCATCCTCTCTCCTGTAATCTCCCGAAGTACTAACTTAAAAAGACTCAAACTTAAACCAAAAAACTTGAAAGTTAGCAAAAACTGTTCTGACTTCTATTAAATTGAAATGTTGTACAGAATAGAAATTTCGGGTTGTCACAGTTATGTACTTGGTTCGTGAAATATTCCAAAAAATATGCAATTATGTTTTCGAGTTGAAAGTGTCCCTTATGCTCCGTATAATACAAAAGGGTTAAAATATCTATATATTTTATAGAAATCATTAGATAGTATCAAGTTCATAAGTTTTAAACTTTTTGAAATCCTTTTTTTTAGTTCACCAAAATCATTTGTGTTTGGCTTGTATCCCCCCCCCCCCTGAAAACGTTAAAAATCATAAAAACGTAGGGGTATGAACTCACAGTTGGTTGTGTGCAACCATCGAATCAATGAAGTGGAAATGAAGACCATCGAATTGTCGTATGTGGCACTTAGCGATTTTGTTAGATAAAGTGTTAGAAAAACACACTTGTTTTCGATTAAGGAAAGTTACCAGGACTTGATTGAATTGGGGAAAGGGGGTTTTCAGTCTAATGCACCACTTAGGGAGGGTTTACGGCTGTGAATGGGGTTTACGGCCGTGAAGGGAGGTTATGGCTGTGAACTGTCCCTTGAAGGGTTTACGACCATGAACAGCCTCTTGAAGGGTTTACGATCAATGAAGATTTACAGATTTGAAGGGTGTACGACCGTAAACTCAAGAACACTGATGTTGGATACAGTGAAAACACGTTTTAGTTATTCCAAAACAATTTCCACAGGCGATTTCTTGATGATTTCCGTAAGAAATTAAGGTGTTTTGGGGTTTACGATTAAGAGGTAGAGAGAGAATATGAGAGAGTTTTCGGCCAAGAAGGTTCAAACGAAGGTGGGAGTCCCTTATATATAGGCTAGGAGTATGGTCGATGGTGGGGTCCACCTGGCACCAACCACAAACAGGTTTACGGCCGTAAACTCACTCAAGCCGAAAACTGTTAGTTTTTCACGGAAACTTCGGGTTTTTCGCGCAATTTTGGTTCCGAATCATATATAAAATTTAATTATATAAAACTAGATGATTTTCTAAACCAAGAAGTTTGACGGAAACTCAATAAAATTCAAATTTTATTTACAGAAGTCGGTTAATGATAATAGAAAAAAGTTCGGGTTGTCACACTAATGATAGTTTAACACATAATTGTATTTAAATTAGTGAAATCATTAATTAAAGTGTTAGACAACACTTATTTTGTGTTAAGAATGATTACCGAGAGTTGTACAAGTGTGGAATAGGGGTTTTCGGTTTGTCCTTCACCAAAATCCCTTGACTAAAATCAAATTTCGGTCTTGGAGAGTTTTCAGCCGAAAACGAGTTCTTGTTCTCATAGTTTCAGGCCACTTGAAGATTTGAAGGCTGTTCTTAGTGTTCTTAGTGAAAATATGAAGATTTGAAAGTTTTCTCTTGAAGGTTTGAAGGTTCTTGGATGATCCTTGGGAGCAAAATGTGAGTGTTTTCGAGTGTAAAAGGTGAGAAATGATTAAGTTTTCGAATGAAAACTTATATACGGTTGGGTTTTCGGCCGAAATTAATTTTCAGTCCGAAGGTTTTTGGCCAAGAAGGTTCTTCGGTGTGAGGGTTTTCGATCTGAGGCTTCTTGGTTTCGAAGAGGAAAAATGTTGATTTTTGAGTGTGTTTTATTCCAAAATTTATATAAACATTATTTATATAATTGAAATTATTATCTAACCCTCACGAACTCAACAAAAGAAGTAAAACTCGAGATTTTATTTATCGGATTTGACTTTTGTTGACTTGGAAAGTAACGGGTTGTTACAAGATCCGAGAGTATTGATCGTGTTGTTGTGAGGATCGATGGGGTGGGGTAATATTCTTTATATGTAGCGATATTTTGTATTGCGAGTTCTAATATATATATATATATATATATATATATATATATATATATATATATATATATATATATATATATATATGATATAACATTGTATGATTAAAATCACTATGTACTCACTAGGTTTTCCAACCTGATCCACTCAGTTTATTTGTATCACAAGTGTCGATACGAAGATACATTACATTGAGAGATTAAAGGAGATATAAATCATCAGTGTAGCTGAATGTAAGGTCTATTTATACTTATGTTTCGGTATTGAAAATGACATCCCAATGTTTTAATATAAACAAAAATACATTTCTTCAGAAATGCTTTGATAATATCTTTATCATGTTTTCTGGGAACAAATTTCGTAATATTATTCTTTAAAACGGATACTCTGATTTTTAAATCAGTATACATAAAAATTTTAAAATGACCATGAATTTGGGGATGTCACACTTCGTGCCTATTCTTTAGGACAAATCCGTAGGAATAAATGTAGAAGAAAACCTACAAACAAGTAACATGGAGGAATACCTGAACTAGTATTGTCAGCATAGACGATCCTTAGGGTAGATCCTTAAGAGTTAAGAATTAAAAAGATAATGTGGATGGAAAATTGGGTTAATTGTTTGATGATTAAACATATTAATTATATTATTATGGGTTGAAAACATTATGTACTCACTAGGTATCCTAACCTGACATATTCAGTTTATTGTATCACAGGTAGCGATATGAAAAATACATTCTACTGAGAGATTCGAGGAGTATTAGGCCACTAGTTTAATTTTTGTAAGGCTTGTAATGTTTCTTTATGCTTACGTTTCTGTATTGACTATGGCATCCGAATGTTTTAATATAAATAATATAGATTTCTTCAGAAATGCTTTGATAATATATTTATCATATTTTTGGAAAAAAAAAACTCCGCAATATTGTTCTTCAAAAATGATACTGTGATTTTAAATAAGCATAAAAAAATAGGTCTATTCTAGCCGTGAAATTAGGGATGTCACAGTTGGTATCAGAGCATTATTTTAAGAGAACTAGGAATTTGTAGGATTTCTAGACTTAAACTTAGAATGTTAAGTGATGATTGTGGGGAGTGTGTCTATTATATCTTAGGTAGTGCACCTGAATTGACACAAGCACTAACTTACTTTAGGGTAAGATGCCTAATTTTCTTTTTTGTGCTAAACGATTTCTAGCATGCTTTAGGTTGCCTAAATTGCTATTTCTTAATTGGATATAAGGTCTATTTCCAACCTAGAATTAGGAAATTTAATGTGTTCAGATTTCTAAATGTTTAATTACGGTATTAGAATTGACATATAACTTTCTGGAGTAATAAGGAGGAATACACGTCTAAATCTTCCTCTATCTATATTCTCGTCTCGATACACTGAACGTTTGCTATTGTAACATTTTTTTTATTAAATAAATCCTATATGAAATTAGTAAATGAGTAATAGCCTAAATTCAGAATAATTTAGCAAGGTGTTGGTCTCGAGGAGTTAATTGTATACTTTTAGAAGTTGGGGGTTAAAAGTGTAAGTTCCGGAGTGGTTTGTAAATATTTACGAAGGCAGGGACAGCATGGTAAATTATTGGGGCTTAATTTATAGAAATTTTTTAAACTAAGGGGCTGAAAAGTAATATACGGGCTTTAGTTGTAAATAATTTGTAAAGGAGGGGCTATTTGGTAAGTTTTGGACTTAAATGTAATAAATTTATGGTATTAGGGGTTAAAAGGGAACTACTGGATTAAAGTTGAAGAAGATCTAGTGAGGAGGGACAAATCTTGTAAAAAGTTCAAAAGTTGAATGAAACGCGGGTTATACCCGTCACCATGTATATTGCCAACCCTAACCCTAGCAAACAACTTCAGCCGTCATGTGTGAGTTTCCCAGCCGCAACATATCCTTTCCTCCCTATTCGGATTGGACAAGATGCCGTATGCTGCCCCACCGTTGAGCGTCGCCACAACGCTACTGTCAGAGGTGTTGCTGACACCAGAGAACCGTCGAGGATCGTGGAAATGTTGGGTTCACATGCTTGAGTCACAAAGCTACCGAGAAACCCCTAGTAAGGCCCGCTGTCATCTCTCTTTCCTCTCCTCTGTCCCTTTCGTGTGTGTTCAACGTCAAACGCGTCGCTGCTGCGGTCGGTGACCTTTTTGACCACCTTTTCTACATTTTTCCGGTGATGGCAGCCACCTCACAGGTGGTTGAATATGAGGATGGTCGAGTATTTAGGCTGTTCACGACATTTGTGGTGTTATATGCGAGTTAATTGACGGAAAATCCACCACCACCACCTCAAGGTAGTGGCTGCCACCTCCTTTGCCGTTTTCTACCACCATTGTTGCCACTAGCCACTGTAGGAGGTGGCTGTGTGTGTATGTTTATGATGTGTGAAGTTTTTTATGCAATTCTTGGGCAGGAACCATCACCACCACCATTGGAAATGGTGGTTACCACCATCGACCACCACTACCCGAGGTGGCAATGGGTGGTTCCCGACCTAGTGGAACCCTAGTTGGCCCAATAGCTTAAATTGGACTTAGTTGGTTGTGATTTGGGTTGGAAACCCTAATTAGGGTTTAGAAAACCCTAATTTTAGAAAATGTTGGTTTGGACCTATCGAGACCCACATGTGGGCCAATGAACTGAAGTTATGACTTACGCCGACTTCATTATATGATGGCTTAGTGGAATAATGGACTTAATGGGTTAAGTGAGAACACTTAACCCTAATCGTCATTTCATGTGAAAACCCTAATTACAGTGGGTTTTGAGTTGAGCCTTTTCTGTTGGGCCTAGATGTTTGAATTATTGATGGGTCATCCAAGAACAGGTATAAGGATTAGAGTATTGAATTAGGCTTTAGGATAAGACCCATTGGAAAGGCTTGGGCCTAATTTGGAAAATTAGGCCATAGATGGGCCATATCTGGGCCTTGATGATTATGATACATTGGATCATCAGTATGCCAAGTGTTGGACTAGGAATAAATGGTTGGGCCTTAAGGCAAGACCATGTAGAGGTTTGGGCCCAATTTGGAAAATTGAGCCATATTTGGGCCTTGGTTGATTATTTGACTTTTGGCCTTCAAAGTATGAGTTTGGGTCTTAATCTTAGACCAAGCTAGGCTAGGGGTAAAATGGTCTTTTTACCTAAGTATGGACTTATGGTTATGCATTGGAACCCGATTGTTAATTGGGTCTATTTTTATGTTGATAGTTCGGGAATCTATCAACCAACAGCCAACAGCCAGGGATCGCCTACAGTCCGAGGTGAGTTTCCTTCGTTAGGAATGGGTCTAAGGCACCAATGTGGGCCCGTGTAGTTTATATGTTCTTGATAGGAACACGGAGTGTGGGTAGAGCCCGTATCTCATTATTATCAGAGTATAGATATCATTCAGATTGTTGGATTGCTATACTTGTTGTATGTATGATACTTGTATGTTTTTGTTTATGCATGTAAGTATGGGCGAGACTCGTATCTCATTATTATACGAGTGTGGGTGGGGCCTGTATCTCATGATTAGTTGAGTGTGGGTAAGGCCCGTATCTCCTAGTCGGCAGAGTGTGAGCGAGGCACGTATCTCCTAGTCAGCGGAGTGTGGGCGGGGACTATATCTCCTAGTTAGCGAAGTGTGGGTGTGACCCGTATCTGCTAGTTAGCGGATTGTGGGCGGGGCCTATATCTCCTACTGTGTGGGTGGCCTGTATCTCTCAGTTGCATGATTATGTGTATGGTATGTGGTAGTTTGGGGAGACTCACTAAGCTTCGTGCTTACGGTTTTCAAAAAGGGAGTTCGGGATGATTGCAATGCACACACCATTTGTTATAGCCTCGGATGTTTTTACTCTGATATATTTGATAGATGTTTGTAATATTCCGAGATACACAACTTATGGTTTTTATATGATGTTTGATATTAGGTTTTCTTAATGATTTAAAATGAAAATTTTGGACTATATGTCGGTCTGTGTGGTTTATATGTTCTTGATAGGAACACGAAGTATGGGTGGGGCCCGTATCTCATTATTATCAGAGTACAGATATCAGTCAAATTGTTGGATTGTTATACTTGTTGTTTGTGTGATACTTGTATGTTTTTGTTTACGCATGTGAGTGTGGGCGAGGCCCGTATCTCATTTTATACGAGTGTGGGCGGGGCCCGTATCTCCTAGTCAGCAGAGTGTGGGTGGGCCTGTATCTCCTAGAGTGTGGGTGGGGCATGTATCTCTCAATAGCATGATTATGTGTATGGTATGTGATAGTTTGTTTGGTTTCAGGTACTTCGATTTTCAAAAAGGGAGCTCGGGATGATTTTAATGTACACACCATTTGTTATAGTCTAAGATGTTTTTACTCTGATATATTTGACAAATGTTTGTAATATTTCAAGATATACAACTTATGGTTTGATATGTGCATATTTAGTGTGTATTAAGTATAGTTTTTATTCATATATTAGCTAAATTGTTGCATATTATGGACAAAAGGTACTTAAAAGTGTTAAATTATGTTTTTCAGTCCAAAGATGAAGCTCGGAAGCGAAAGGAAGCAAGAGAAGCGGTTAGGAGCTCGAGAGTGGAATGAAGAAGAAAAACACTTAAAAAAGGCTTCTACTCGTCGAGTCGAGCATGGACTCGACGAGTCCGGTCGAGGAATCAGAAGGATAATGATTCGGAATTTCAGATAGTTATCGCAATACGTGTTATGTGAGAGGGACTCGACGAGTCACCACTTGACTCGACGAGTCAGAACGCTTATTTAAAGATAACTCCACAGTTCGATAAAGGGGAATTCTGGGAAGTTTTAGAAGTGCTTTGCTGCGAATAAGAAGCTGGAAGAACCCTAGAAGTCGACCAAGAAAGCTAGAATTCAATTCCGGGAGTAATTAAGGCACAATTTCATCATTCTACTTATTCTTTTGTTTTGTCAACATGATTAAGCAACTTGAACTTGTTTGTTTGCTGTTATTTACCTTAATTATGAACTAAAATCTTTAGACTTCTGTTTGGGGATACAAAGTTGACAATATGGTTTGATTGATTGGTAGGATTAATTCCAAGTTGGTGAATTTTTGTTATTTTAGCTTGCTAAAGAACCTTGTGTATGAATGATAATTAATTTTCTGTTAATAGGAAGATAATTGATTAGCATGAACATCTATTGATTATCAACCTCATATGATATGTGACCACTATACCATATGTCTAGGATTAATGAATATGAAACTAGGATTAATAAGGAAATTGAGTAAATTCATGTGCAAGCTTGTAAGATGACCATCAAACAAGAGGTTAATTAAGAATAATAAATTAATTAATATAATTAAATTAAGCAATTGTCCACTGTTTGAGTTAGTTTATTTGCTAAGGATTAGGGTAGTGAACATTAACCTAATCACTTGAATTGGTAACCAACGAAAGAATTAATCCATTGCACTATTACCTTAAAATCAACCATAGAGTTAACCGAGTTGAACTAAACAGAAATTCCTTTCCAATTATTGAATCTAGTTAAATTGTCATTTTCTAGTCTTAAATTAGTTATAGTTAGTAAGTTTCTAGCCTTGTAAAACTAGAGAAAAACCCCTATTTCTTAATCAATTTAGATAGAATTAGTTTTTAATTTAATTTGTCGTTCCATGTGTTCGATACCCTGCTTATTTAGCTATACCACAATTGATAGGTTCACTGCCTTTTGTGTGTTATTTGATAATTAAAGTAGGATTAAAACTAAGTGATTTTTACACACATCAAGTTTTTGGCGCCGTTGCCGGGGAACGGTTCTAAAATTAGCATTAAAATTCTAATTCAATCGATCCTTTGTGTAAGATTCATCTTACACAAAGTTAATTTCTGTTTAATTTTTGTTTAAGTTTTTTAGGTAAAAAAAAAAAAAAAAAAAAAAACCCTGATTTTAACTTGAACTCGCCGAGTGCATTCGCCCCGACTCGGCGAGTACAACGTTGAATCAGATTTAATTTTTTGTTCTTTTTTATGCGTTTTGTTTTGTTTTTTTTTATTTTGTTTGCAGTTGGTTCATGACCCCGAGGATCTGCTACGCCTCTGATTCCCCCTCTTGAAGATCCGGAAACCGCATTAAGAAGAAACAAGGGCAAAACCGTTGGAGAAACCGCCTCTTCAAAGAACTCACCACTCAAAAACCTCAAATCCGTTTTTAGCAAGAAAAGGAGCAGCAAATCAGGAGCATCCAGTGCATCGTTGACAACCGAAGACCCGATCCAAAAAGACACCGAGTACGAGACCGAGGAAGAAAGCGAGCACACATCCGAGTTTGAAGACGATTTAGCCACCGCTATGGCTACTATTGACGAAATCCCCATGGGGGAATGGAAGAAAAGGATGCGTGATGACACCGGCCCGGGACTTGTGTAACCCGCAATTCCCGCTACCGCTACGTTTGAACTAAAAGGCCATATTCTCGCTCAACTCAAGGAGATTCCTTTTCACGGGAGAGATCACGAAGACGCCTATAAGCACTTAGATGAAGTAAATGATGTGGCGGATTACTTCAATGTACCCAATGTGCCTCGTGAGATCCAGCTACTACGCATGCTTCCTGTCACATTTAAAGGAGCTGCAAAGGATTGGCTAAAATCACTCCCTCCCGGATCGGTTACCACATGGGTCAAGATGAAAGAAGAGTTCATAGATCATTTCTGCCCATCTTCCAAGATAGCCAAGCTAAAGAAAGCCATTGCCAACTTCGAGCAACAACCCAGAGAATCTCTTTATGAAGCTTGGGAAAGATACAAGAGCCTACTTAGAAATTGCCCCCACCACGATCTTAATAGCCAACAAGAGGTCTCCATCTTTTATGATGGAGTTAATGTCACCACAAGGCAGCTACTCGATTCACAAGGCCCGCTCACCCGAAAGCCACCTCCGGAAATATAGGAATTAATTGAAGAATTCTCCAAGCACTCTAAAGAATACCACAATCCGAGGAATGAAGTGAGTCGTGGAGCAGTAAACTCGGTGAACGATGACATGGCGGCGGTAATAGCTAAACTCGATAGCCTAGACCGAAGAATGACGAAAATGGATCAAACGATCCATGCTATTAGAGTTGGGTGCGAAAAGTGTGGCGGCCCCCATCTTACCAAGGATTGTGATCGAGACGAAAATGGAAATAAAAAGGCTCAAGTATTCTATTCCAGTGGCGATAGATACGATGAAGACTGGAGGAAACCGAAGAAGGAATGGCTCCCATACGAAGAGTATAAAAAGGCTAAGGAGGAGAAATACAAACAGAGGGAGAGGGGATTCTATCAAAAGGAAGAGTCGGTGACGGAAAAGAAGGCAAATTTAGAAGATATACTCACAAGGTTCATAACCGCGTCCGAGAAAAGACATAATGATCATGATGTAGCAATGCAAGAAACCAGAAACATGTAGAGGAATCAGCAAGCTTCCATTCTCAATATTGAGAAACAGCTGGGACAACTTGCACATCAAGTGAATGAAAGAAGACCGGGCCAACTTCCGAGCAACATCGAGCCCAATCCAAGAATGGAGAACGTGAGCGCAATAACCTCCAGAAGTGAAGAAAAATGCACAGAAGCACTAAGGATCTCCAAGAAGAAGGAAGACAAGGCAGAAGAATCAGAGCCAGCCAAACCCGACCCGACTCGCCGAGTAACTCTTGTGGACTCGACGAGTCCATGCGAAAATGAGAAACTCATCAATTCTTCGAAACCTTATAAGCCTCCACTGCCATACCCAACCAAAGCCATGCCTGCAGAAAAAGTTGAAGCATACAGAACCTTCATGAATCATGTTAACGCTCTACAAGTTAATGTGCCATTTGTGGAAACAATACTTCAAACGCCTAAATACTTCAACTTGCTTAACGGCCTTTTTGCTGCTAGGAAGGATTTGGCTAAAGTTGCAGAAGTCTTGATGAGTGAACTACCTAAAAAGAAGGGTGATCCCAGAAATATGGTGATTCCGTGCCAATTTGGTAATGAGATCTTCATACGAGCATTAGCTGACTCGGGGGCAAGCATCAATATGATGCCTTTGTCATTCTATAAGAAGTTGAATCTACCATAACCAAAACCGGTGAATATGAAGATCCATTTGGCGGACAAGACAATAATCCATCCAAAAGGCATTTGTGAAGATCTCCTTATAAAAGTTGACAAGTTTATATTCCCAGTAGACTTCGTGGTTGTTGATATGGAAGAAGACCCCGAAATTCCAATTATTTTGGGGAGATCCTTCTTGAACACCGCGTGTGCTTTAATTGATATAAGTGAGTCTACATTGACATTAAGAGTGGGTGATGAGGCTGTGAAGTTTAAAGCTATTCCAGAAATCAAGCAAGAAGAGAAAAAGATTGAAGAAGTCTCAATGATCCAATTGGATGATGAGATATTAGAAAAAGAGCTTGCACGTTTGATGAATGAGGATCCAAGCAAGTTTGTGATACACTCTGAAGAAGAAGGAGATGTTAACAAGGACTTGGATGAATTGGAAAAGCTACTGGAAGGAGCCCACTCAGAAAAAACCCAAGAATCGATAGAATTCGTACCGACTCACCGAGTCACTCTAGTGGACTCGACGAGTCCATTCGATTTGGGCAAACACTTGGCCGACTTAGATCTGCTTGTTACTAGTCCTTCACATACCTTGGGTTTCAATAATATACAGGATTTTTTAGAAGAACAAACAGTAGAAAGAGGAAAGGAAAGGAGAGTTCAATACGCCGATGTAGCATGTCTTGATACGGTTCATCTTGAAGATGGGTTAAGCACTGGAAACGACAAAGAAATAAAGGAAAGGAGGGAGGAAGCTGATCGCCTATTCACTACTAAACCTAAAGCAAGGACCATCATGGAATGTGAAGTAATTAAATTTAAAAAGAAGGAGGTTCAAGAGACAGTGAAAAAGAAGGGGGTAAAGAAGAAAAAGAGGAAAAGGGAAGCCCAAGAAGTTGAAGATGAGGCAAATAAAAGAAAAAGAGATGCATTAAAAAGGGCTTACAAGAAAAAGATCCACGCTTACAAGACCAAGTACAAATCACAAAAAGTTAGGCGTGCATTCTCGATGCTCGAAGATGACAAAACGTAGATGGGAAGGAGTCTAGCTAATGTCTCCTCAAAAAGAAGCGCTTGGCGGGAGGCAACCCGTTATATAGAGTTTGCTTTCTTTTACTTTTTAGTTTTCTTTTTATTTTCCCTTCGGTTTTTGAATCTTAATCTTCCAAATCATCGGGCATGTCTGCTTGAGAGTGTGCATAGGCTAAGTGTGGGGTGAAATGATTCACAATAAACAGCAAAATTTTGAAAATTATACATTTTTTTTAAGCGACTCGCCGAGTATGACCACGACTCGACGAGTCCACATGGATTTCAGAAAAGAATTGACTTCGCGACCAGACTCGCCGAGTCGGACCACGACTCGACGAGTCGGTCTTATTTACAAAAAAAAATAATTTCGAAATTAATTTTACATTGGGTAAGTAGGGTTTTAACCCTAAGAATCAGTTTCACAACTACACTCGATGAGTGCCGCTATTTGCATTCTCTCTCTCTCAAGCATTCATCAAGTTCTTCAAGTTCTTTCAAATTTCTCAAGTCCAATCCAAAAAGGTAACAAATTTCTTCCTATTTTCTGTTAAGAGCATGATTATAAGGCAATCCATGGTAGTAATTGCATGAAAAACCCGTTTTTGAGAAGTTCTAAATTTCTAGGGTTTTGATTTTTCATGAATTAAGTTGTTTTGAATGCTTATTTTGGCCTTAATACATCAATACTAAGTGTTGAGACAAAACCCTTGAAAGAATTTACAGGTTTAATGGTCCAATTTTATGCGACCCGTCGACTGACTCGTGCAGGTTGCGCGACTCGCCGAGTCGGGCATGGACTCGACGAGTCCAGTCGAGTTACAGATACAAGACAATTTTTAATTATATTCTGTGTTTTCTAGGTTTTGTTTATTTGTTTTGCAGAAATCATGTTCAGAAGGGGACAAAGTTCAAGTGGTAACCAAGGGGAGTTTCCATGGCTAAACTTCCCGCAAATTGAGTCCGCTTCAACAATGAGGAAATAGAAGAAGAAGCTCTCTGATATTAAGAAGAAGGAGGTTTATGTGCCAAACAGAATTGATTGGGAGTGGCTGCAAAGTGTTCGATATGAGGAGGAATTAGCTCCTTACCTTTTGAAGGAGTTCCAACATGAAGGCGAGACAATGATCTGTGACGGGTGGAGCCGGGTCTTCCGTATACAAGAGCTGGTCTATTTAGAGCTTTGTTTGGAGTTTTTCTCCACGGTATCTTTTACCGAGGGAGTGGATGTGTATCACCCGGCAAGTTTTAGTTTTTGTCTTGGGGGCGAGTATCGTCAATGCTCGGTGGTGGATCTTGCCTGCCGACTAGGGATCTACGATCAGCCCTTGGTGTCAACAAACATCTTTCGGGCCTTTTTGGCAAACACTCATATGGTGTTCCCCGATGGAGTTACAAGCACGGGCTGGTGGAATACCATTGGAAATAAAGTTTACATCCCAAAGTCTGCACAGGAAGGGAGCATCCGATCCCCAACTCACCGCCTCATTCACCGCCTTATTTCCTCCACCATCAACCAAAGAAAAGATGATGACAAGGTTTCCAACCTTGACGTCTTCTATTTATGGAGCATAATAACACCCGGCGTCTTTTGCAACATCCCTTGGTGTATAGCTTCATACCTTTCGGAGGGTGCGATCAAAGATCGCAAAACCTCCCGTATTAATGGTGGAGTGTTTGTCACCCGATTGGCTAACTCATTCGGGTTGATGAACCGTGGTGCATGGAACTTCATGACATTGATCCCGACACCTCCATTCAATCCCATTCTTTTCCGAAGAGCACGGATAATTGAAGACTATGGTGGTGGCCATTATGCCATCCCAAATGATGACCCCGTTGTTGGTCCCGAAGCACCAGGAAGGAGGGTAAGATCACGAAGAGAGCGGGATGTGGAGGACGAGCCGCCGGTGATTCCGGTCGAGAATGAAGACGTACCAATGGATTGGTACAATGTGGAGATGAGGCGGATGCAGGATCAAATGGAGAGGGGGCTGAACTTTAGCAACCAATCCCATATTCAACTTTTTGACCACTTCAATATCCCACATATTGATGGTGGAAATTACCCATTTATTCCATCTTGGGATGAGGTGATTGGTGCGCAACGAAGTGAAGCCGGGGGAAGTGGAGCCGCCAATGATGATGAGGACGATGAAGATTGATTTTTTTTTTGTGTTTTTAATCAAACAATTTTAATTTTCTGTTTTGTTTTTATTTTTTATTTGGTGTGTATGACTTGTTTGAGATTTTATTGTGTTTAATGGTTGTTGCTTTAGTTATTTTTCAGGATTGAATTAGGATTGCTTGCTTAGGATGGTTTAGAGTTATAGCAAATGGATGTTATCACGAGTGAAAGCGAGTCAAGGAAGCGGAACTTTAACGTCAAAGTGTCAAGTCCGGTCCTAGGGGTATGAGCAATTGAGTCCGAACGTGAGGAAGAGTTAAAGAAGTTTTTAGAGGCTAAAACAGTTGCAAAATACCAAGATTTTTTGCTCAGTGGCCAACTCGTCGAGTGCACTTAACTGACTCGACGAGTCGCCTTGTATTTTAACAAATTCTGAGAAGGCGCGCTGGTACTCGACGAGTCCACCATATGACTCGACGAGTCGTTCACTTTTTATGCCGAAAGACTGCTGATTTGATGCTGATACTTGTACCACTTGCTTCCTTATTCTTCCATATCCATTCTTGAAGATCTTAAACCGATTTTCGTGTATTTGGAGCGACCCACACGACACGAGACACCCAAGGCATGGATGAGATGTTACCATGTCTAAAGTTAATTGAAGTTGGAGCTTAAATGAAAGTGATCAACCTATCCACTGCTATCCCAGGGGAGTTTGTTCCAATTCCCTCTTTATTATTTTATTGTTCTTTACTATGCATAATATGCAATGAGGGCATTGCATCACATAAGTGTGGGGTAGGGGGTTCGTAACATAATAGTCAATTTTTAAAAATTTTGCATACCAAAAGTATTAGGACTTAATTAGAAAATTTTGGTAAAAAAATTAGGATTCCATGTTAGAATTGTGTTAATAATTGCATGAAAACCCAAATATTTAGTTGAGCCTATATACGTTCTAGTGCATTTGTGGCTTCCTTATTCCAGTGAAATCATGAGACAAAAACACGACCTTGCTCAGCCTGAGGGATGCAATATGTTTAGCAGCCTAAACCTGAAATGTATCCAGGAAAATTTTTATCATTAGCCAATAAAGGTTGAGATTGAGTGCCCCTGCTTAAGCATGTAGGGATTTGAGTGAAAAAATTGAGGTATACATGTAAAAAAAGAGAGAGAGAATTACAAGAAAAATTGTAAGAATTTTGGAGCAAATGAAGTGAAGATCTAAAGATCAAAATTCCAAGAAATTCAAAAAGTTGAAGATACCAAAAGTCAATACAAGTTGGTGAATTCAAAGATATCAAAGATCAAATTATCAAGAAAGTGAAGAATTCAAAGAATTCCATAGTGGTATCGAAAAATTGTAATTTTCTACAATATGTATGCTTGGGTTGCTCAATTAAAAATACCTCGAGGGTAAAGAGGTTTTCTGAGGATGGATTCGGAGGGTTGCATAAAATGAGCATAGTTCGGGGTGAGTGGGCGAATGTTTATGAGGATTGTGAGTATTTGGAGTATGGGGGGTTCTTTAGGAAACATTTTAGACACAAATGCATGCGTTGCGGTTTTGGCATAATGGTTGGGTTAGATTGGAGTTGTCATACATAATTCTAATGTGTTAAAATTCAGTTTTGCTTGGGGGCAAGCAAAAGTCAAGTGTGGGGTATTTTGATATGTGTATATTTAGTGTGTATTAAGTATAGCTTTTATTCATATATTAGCTAAATTGTTGCATATTATGGACAAAAGGTACTTAAAAGTGTTAAATTATGTTTTTCAGTCCAAAGATGAAGCTCGGAAGCGAAAGGAAGCAAGAGAAGCGGTTAGGAGCTCGAGAGTGGAATGAAGAAGAAAAACACTTAAAAAAGGCTTCTACTCGTCGAGTCGAGCATGGACTCGATGAGTCCGGTCGAGGAATCAGAAGGATAATGATTCGGAATTTCAGATAGTTATCGCAATGCGTGTTATGTGAGAGGGACTCGACGAGTCACCACTTGACTCGACGAGTCGGAACGCTTATTTAAAGATAACTCCACAGTTCGATAAAGGGGAATTCTGGGAAGTTTCAGAAGTGCTTTGCTGCGAATAAGAAGCCAGAAGAACCCTAGAAGTCGACCAAGAAAGCTAGAATTCAATTCCGGGAGTAATTAAGGCACAATTTCATCATTCTACTTATTCTTTTGTTTTGTCAACATGATTAAGCAACTTGAACTTGTTTGTTTGCTGTTATTTACCTTAATTATGAACTAAAATCTTTAGACTTCTGTTTGGGGATACAAAGTTGACAATATGGTTTGATTGATTGGTAGGATTAATTCCAAGTTGGTGAATTTTTGTTATTTTAGCTTGCTAAAGAACCTTGTGTATGAATGATAATTAATTTTCTGTTAATAGGAAGATAATTGATTAGCATGAACATCTATTGCTTATCAACCTCATATGATATGTGACCACTATACCATATGTCTAGGATTAATGAATATGAAACTAGGATTAATAAGGAAATTGAGTAAATTCATGTGCAGCTTGTAAGATGACCATCAAACAAGAGGTTAATTAAGAATAATAAATTAATTAGCTATTGCAAGTCTAACTTAACCCGAATAATTAATCTAGTAAATATAATTAAATTAAGAAATTGGCCACTGATTGAGTTAGTTTATGTGCTAAGGATTAGGGTAGTGAACATGAACCTAATCACTTGAATTGGTAACCAACGAAAGAATTAATCCATTGCACTATTACCTTAAAATCAACCATAGAGTTAACCGAGTTGAACTAAACAGAAGTTCCTTTCCAATTATTGAATCTAGTTAAATTGTCATTTTCTAGTCTTAAATTAGTTATAGTTAGTAAGTTTCTAGCCTTGTAAAACTAGAGAAAAACCCCTATTTCTTAATCAATTTAGATAGAATTAGTTTTTAATTTAATTTGTTGTTCCCTGTGTTCGATACCCTGCTTATTTAGCTATACCACAATTGATAGGTTCACTGCCTTTTGTGTGTTATTTGATAATTAAAGTAGGATTAAAACTAAGTGAGTTTTACACACATCATGGTTTTTATATGATTTTTGATATTATGGTTTTCTTAATGATTTAAAATGAAATTTTTGGACTGCTCTTTTGGGATGTTACAGCTTTGGTGTACAAAACATCATAGAGTGGACTTGTAGCAGACTGGGCAAATGGAGGAAATAATAAGGCTAATGAAAGTCAATGATTCCCATCAGAAGATATCGTAAGTAATACCTACAAAGCAGTTTCTTTCCTTTATAATACAGCTGGTATGGGAGAAGTGCACTTTCGATTGGTGGAAAGATAGAACTTTTGGTATAATCCATGACGTCGTCCCATCGTCTGGCATTTCCACCACCAACCAAGTTGAAGCAGAATTGCTATTAAAGATACACATGGAAGAAATCCTAGTAGAGTTTAGGAAAAATCGTTATATATGCTTGTTTGGACACATTCATATGTGTTAAATCATTTTGTGACTTTAGGAATAAGAACTTGGGAACTACGAGGCAATTATTGGGATGAGTATGAGTAGGTGTGAAAGGTAGTAGAGGTCTATACTACCGGAAGCACAAGAATCTCACTTAGATAAGGGAAATTCAAGAAGGCATTAGTAGTTGATTTTGTTTCATTTATTTTGTCGTTACCATCGTTTTGGTAATGACTACGAAGATGACTATTATTCCAACCTTAGTGGTCATATCAAATCAATTTTGACTTGAGAATAAGTATGAAATAATTTAATTGGTCCATAGAACCATGTTCGATGTAGTATCCGACTAAAGTTAGAAGGTTAAAGGAAATGATGATCAAAGCAATCGACAGAAGTGATGCGGCCGTTTGTAAAGCTAAGCAGCCTGTAGCTAGAATTGCTATAATGTAATTATATCACATTAGAATATGAAGGAAGGTGTCATCTATGTTGGAGTATGAATCAAAAGACTAGGAGTCTCTAATGAAGATAGAATTTAGAAGGAAGCGCAGGTGCAAGATTAAGCTCCATAAACCACCAAGAAATCTAAGAGTTAGAACTCGTTAGAAAATACATGACAGTTACGTTTATCACCTAGGATTGAAAGATAACATGCAAAGTCATTATACAAGCCTTGTTTTGTTTATTCAGGGACGTAATCATCCTAAGGGGGAGATAATTATAACCCCCTCAAATTCGGGTTGGTTATGTAGAGATAATAAGTGTCAAAAATGACTTTTTGATAGAAGATTAGTTATGAAAAATATTCTTAACAAAAGTTATAGTATATGTGACAAGGATTCCATACATATAAATAAAGCTAAAATCCGACTTCGTATGAAGAAGTTATGCTTCTTCGAAGTCTCGAGATTAAACCGGCACGACTCTGTGTATCGTAAAAAGTGAGATTATTATAAAATACTTTTTTGCCTTAGTGATCTAAACGAAATTCATTGTATTCTCTAAACTAAGAGTGTGCATATAGATAACATCCAAATCTAACTTCATTAGAGGAAGTTATGATTTTTCAAAGATTCAGCATAGCAGTATACAGCTCAGAAACCGAATTTTAGATTGATCGATTTTTCACTGAAACAATCTAAACGAGAATTGAAGATATCATTAATAGGAGTTCAACAATATAAAGACAGACAAAAATGGACGTCTGATGACAAAGTTATGAATTTTTAACGGACTTTAACTGTCTAAGCTTGTTAAAATATAACTTTAAAAATAAATTCAAAATTAGCCGACAAAGTCTAAATGAAAGTTGTAGACCTCATCGATAGCTATGTGTGGATATTAAGAATGTTGAAAAACGAAGCTTGTATGCAAAAGTTGTGAATTTTACAAGATAATTAATTTCGGATGACCAAGAGGGCAACACATGTCGCGATCTAGTGCATCCCCTTTCTCCCCACGGCTTTCCACCAGATGATAAGACATGACCCTAGTATGCCCATCATAAGTTGAGTACGCCCAACGTACTAGGCCTCCTGGCAGCCTATAAATAGAAGAAGATTTTCACTCTTTTCTTCACACCTTTTCATCCAATCTCTTCCAAAACCCTCCCAAGGTCCCTAGGCCTTTCTCTAGAACTTCCTAAGTGTTAGTAGCGAAGCTCCGGAGCATCAGAAATCCCTGAGAAATAGAGCTTTTGGTTTTGAAGTTCTGCCCGTGTAATGTCTAGTTTTTGGTTAAACCACCTGTAAGTTGAGTTATACCTACCATGCTTTAAGTATAACTAATGTTCACCTTCATTATCATTATTATGAACCTATAAAAAAGATTTATCAGTGATTCCAAGTTGTTATACTAATTGATCTACTTATGGGGATGATAAAAATGTTAGATTTAGTGAGGTGTTTAAAGTGGGCTTTCCAAATAGTATACTACGTATTCCAAATGCACTCTACCCCCGATATGATTATACCTGGTTGTCCCCTTATCAACTATAGATCACTAGACTTTGAATTAATGATGAATCTAAACTAATAATTATCCGAAAGAAATATTATACTAAGACTTAGTGATAATGATACTAAGTTATGTCAAAGGAAAAGACGGGTGCTAGAAGCAAAGCGTTGTCCAAGTTTTGAGTCATCACTTTAACAAGTCAGTGCATAGTTGTTGGGTGACAACAAAACAAGTTAAGCACTTCAGACAAATATCAAAACAAACTTTGGTGAACTTGTGGATATAAAACTTCTGAAAATGTAAGTAAAGTGAACACAATATTTAACGTGGTTCGGTCAAGGTGACCTACATCCACGGACAAACGAGCAAGAGAGAATTTTATTAACTTCCAAGAATAATTACAATCACACAAAGGCTACACCTCACTTGATCTCTCAAAACAAAAGAATCTCTCTTGCTTACTAATTGATCCAAAGGAGTTACAATCACATAAAAGTTACACCTTTCCGTTGCTATCTTTTTTCGGGGGTGTTTCCTAGTTCAAGACTTTGGTCTTCATTGTGTTTTGTGGGTTTATATCAAGTCCAAAACAAACCCAGTTTAGATCATTGCTAGTTCGTGTTTTCGTGAAGTGTTTCTAAAAGATAACCGCACTCTCGACTCTAGTTCACAAATCATACATTAAGGTGAGTGCTTATGGCCCCTCTTTTTTTTGAAGCTTTTATATTTTAGGGGAGAATACATGTTAAAATGATTGCTATTTGGATGACAAAAAAACTTATTTAAGTAAAAATGAAAACACACACACACACACACACATATATATATATATATATATGTGTGTGTGTGTGTGTGTGAGTTGTGTGTGTTCAAGACATGTTTTGCCTCTCTTAAACTATATGGTTTGCAAAACTGGATCATATGAAATTAGTTTAGATCGGTACCTTTTCAAGGACTACTTGCACACATTCATATAATTTTTATACAATTTATTATGATTTTTGCAAAACGGCCTATCGTTTCATTCCATTTCATACTAGTCTTTGAAAACATCTATTTTCACCATAGTTAGTATACATATCATGATAGGGAAAAAATCAGGGGCAAAGTAGACTCAATTCCTAAGCCTTAAGAGTTTACGGATCCTAATTCCGACTCCCGATGGTTTTTCTTAAATCGTTGTTGTAGATTAATTTTCCTGTTTTGACTTACAAATCATATCAAGTTTATAAAATGTTATTTCATCAAGTAACAAGTTATTTACAAATAAACTAATCAACACATGTTATATAGATATATTATAGTTGTTTTGAATATATTACAACTAACAAAAATGATATATCTTTCTACTACAAAGTGCTATGGCTTTTTATATATAAAAAGTTTGTCATAAAACGTGTATCGTAAATGGTTATCAACTTTGTAGTTTTCAATATTATATCATGATTATATATATATATATATATATATATATACACACACACACATACACACACACAAGCTATAAAATGTATATCTTAGATTCTTACATATATTTGTGTACATTCTTATAAGATTCATCACCTATTTAAGTGAATATCATATACTGTTATGCTTATACTTATCAAACGTATTCACGTTTTATCCGTATAATTATATTCGTATACTTTATTTAATGACTCTTATTGTCAAAACTTTATAGAATAACTTTATTCGTATATCCATTTATCCATTTATTCGTATCTGTGGTTGCTAACTACAACCTTGACAAATAACTTTATCTGTATATCTGTACAACTTTATCCATATCTACGGTTGCTAACTGTAACCTTGGCAGATGACTTTATCTTTATCCATATAACTTCAGTTGTATTACTTTATTCGTATGAATATCTTAAACCTTTACCTATCACGTCCAATGAAGCGTTGTAAGGGTTACATCTCGTCACGTAGTTTGGTTATAAGATTCACTATAAACATTAACTAGAATCCATCTCTCTTACTACAAAACCATGGGTTTGATTGCTTTCAAAACTATTTTAAGTGTGGATTTACTTATACAAAGATACATTTTGGATTTCAAAGTTTATTCAAAGACTCTTTACAGACACAGTTTTAAGCATGGTTACACTTACAAAGAAAATATTTTTTTAGACTTTTAAAAATATTACTGTTGTTAGCAGAAAGCTTGTAACTCTCACCAACCTTGTATTGACTCTATAAACTACATGTATTCTCAGGATATCATCAAACAAGCTTTCATACAGAAGGTTAGTCATGGATTTTCAGGCCACCTAATTATCTAGTTTTATTTCGTTATATATACCTATCTGTTTAAGGCAATTTATGTACTATACTATTGTTTGTAAGAACCATGTATTCAAACATCAATATGGAATACAAATGTTGTTTTGTTTATTGCTGTACTTTTGTTATATATCCAATTGTTTATGATCCATGAACGTAGTCTCACAGTCCTGCGTGTTCTGCTGCCTCGGCTGGGGGTGTGACATTACTCACTAAGTCTTAGGCTTACAGTTGCTACTTTATATTTTTAGTTACAGGTCCTTCAGGCTCGAAGGGCAAGGAGTTGGCATGATTGTGATATGTGGACACTCTCGGAAGGGCATGACATCTAGTTTAGCCATTTTATGTTATCTTATAGTTTTCAAAACAAGACTTAGCTTCTATATTTTTATTATGAGTATGTTGATGTGAACAAATGGTTTTATGATTTAATAATGATTTTGTATAAATCCTTTTAGTAAAACCTCCACTGTGGCTTTAAAAACTTTATGTTGGAATGTGGGACATTACCATTTTGTATTAGAGCAATGGTTTGAGAGATTTAAACATAGTTTGTTTAGAATCAATCCGTAACTCATTTGATTTGCAAAGTTATTTATATGAATTTAATTAAATTAAATTACTTTGGAACAAGTTTTGAAAAAGAGGAATTTTGAAAGAAATGTCAAATGCCTTGAAGAAGAGAATACAACTCATCCAATCATCCAAGCTCCACTGTTAATCAATTATGATTATGAAAAGAATATGATGATTTGTGTTATGAAACTAAATTATATGCCTTGTTTGATGAATATGTGAAAAATAATACATGCTTATATGTTACGATCAATTAGTTCCACTTAGGCAACTTGATGCATATGACATGCTAGTTATTGGGAGTGAGTCGTTAATTTTCTTAACTTTAGTCCACAACCAAAAACTACATCTCATTAGTGGATATTTGATGCAAATTAGGATTATCATAGAGTTGTTAATGATTGTGATAATTTTTTGAAAATATGTTGTTTGCAACTTGTGTATGGTTATGCATTGGAATCAATTGTTATGGTTGTATGCATGTTATGTGTTAGTTGTAATTGCATGCGGTGATGAGGTTTAAAGAATTGGTAGGCACATGTGATAATATGAAGAATTTTATTATATGTTTTATTGTTCATTAAGGTTGTATGAGTAAAATGTCTATGTTGAACAATGATTGTTTTTGCAGGGTATAGTGGTGTTATGGGTAGAACCTTGCAAATCTAATCGGTTAAAAGAACATAAGCCATATCGGTTGTGAGTTGCACGGTCTTTCTAGATGGTTGTGTGACACGTGGTTCGCATGCACCCCAGTGTACAGAAACTGGAGTGATGTTGGCTTTATGTTGTGGTCGGATTAAGCATCATTTGGGAATTGGGAGGTGTATTTGTTGAATTGGCACCATTTATACTGATCATTAACGACACCGCGAAGTACTTGTACTTTGAAAAGTCAAAGTAGCAAAAATGGAGTCTCGGGGTTGGTGTTTCGGGTGGAAGTCATGAGCCACTTAGAGCATTCAACTGGTCGTGCACACAAGTAATTAACGGGGTGTTTCTCTTAGGTTAGATAATGTTAAGGGACATGTGTCTATCATACAGTTGGAACTATAATAAAATATTGAATATATATAACCAAATGTTGATTATATAATAAATGGTTGAATTTATAACAAAATATTGGTTATATAATAAGAGGTTGAATTTATAACAAAATGTTGGGTATATAATAAAATGTTCGATATCTAACAAAAGTTTAGTTATTTAGTAAAATGTTGAATAAATAACGAAAGGTTGGTTGTATATGAAATGTGATTGTTTATATAATATGAGATTGTTTATATGTTATACAATTGTTCATATATGTTATACAGTAAAATTGTGGTTTTCAAAACAAGACATAGCTTCCGCATTTTTACTATGATTATGTTAACATGATGTGAATAGATGGTTTTGTGATTAAATAATGATTTTATATAAATCCTTTTGGTAAAAACTCCACTCTAATTTGAATATATATATATATATATATATATATATATATATATATATATATATATATATATATATATATATATATATATATATCCCTATCTAATAAAAGAGTAATTATTTTGTCATGTGTCACAATGTTAGGCATTGTAATTAATATCATGACACTTGTCAATCTATTAACACATGTAATTAATATCATTACACTTGTCAATCTATTAATTCTCCATTTCAAATTTCAAAATTTAAATCACATTTTAATTACATTAAATTAATAATATTAGAATAAAAATAAAATAAAATTGATACAAATTATAATAAAAAAAATTTATACAAATTATAAGATGATATATTTTACGTATTTATTTGAATCAACGATTATAATTTTATATATAACTAAAAAATATATTTTAATTAATAAGTTATTTAAAATTATTAATTAATAGTTTTGAGTTTTTATTTAGAAACTTAATTAATTTTCTAACAGTGGTTCCCACGGGTTATAAACTAGTATATATATATATATATATATATATATATATATATATATATATATATATATATATATATATATATATATATGTGTGTGTGTGTGTGTGTGTGTGTGTGTGTGTTAGAATTTTGGACGTTACACTACTAAAGAATCAGGCGGTCGTTAACCGATGGTGAGAAGATCCATGTACATTTTTTTTTAATTATTTTGCTTCATGCTTTGTAAAATCTACTTTTTATATTACTCGTTCATCTTAATTTTTTAAATACAAATTAAGAAAGTGTGTAACAACTAAAAGTCAAATGTAGACATTCCAAAATACATATATGAAAATTAACCATGATATTTACTATGGATATATTTTATGTGATTTTATTCTTAATTTTAATGTTGAATATTTGAAATTTTATATCTAAAACTTTGAATGTTTTTTGTGAATATAAAGAGTATAATATAAAGTTTATTTAATTAATATTATTTATCAATAGCTCATTCAGAACAATTTTTTTATTCTAAAAATATTATCGTATAATACAAAACAAATATTAAAGAACATTCCAATTATATTAATATTATAAAAAAAAAAAGCTAATAATATTTATTTAGTAATATAAAACTAAAAACAACGTTCAAAAAAGTTTGGACTATAATAGGATAATATAAATATACCGGTTAATAGATTTTTTATTGTTTGTTAGTTCGATTAATACCTAAAAATATAAGTAAAAACATAAAAAAAATGGAAAAAAATATAAAAATGTACAAATCATAAAACTGAGCATAGATTTATGTTTAGGAGAAACCAAATTTGAAAAAAAAAATTGTATCATTAAAATTAATCCATGATTCAATTTTAATTTTTAATTCTGCATCATTATGATCCATGATTCAATTTTAATGATTCAATTTTTTTTTCCCCAATTTTTTTTCTCCCGGATATAGATCTTATGATTTGTATTTTTTTTAGATTTTTTTTCAATTTTTTTAAGGTGTCCTCTCTCTCTCTCTCTCTCTCTCTCTCTCTCTCTCTATATATATATATATATATATATATATATATATATATATATATATATATATATATATATATATATATATATATATACACACGGTGGGTTATTGTACGAACCCAAAAAAATGTGAGAACTTACAAACTATCCATCAGTAGTTCAAAACTACGCATCGACAGTCATATAGGCTACAGATGTATATGAATCAGCAGTCCTATGGACTGCGGACATATGCATCACCCATCAACATGACTGCAAGTGCATATATGCATGCATATATATGAATATTTTTCAAAAAAGAAAAAAAAAATCCATCAAATCTTTTTTTAAGACTAGATATGACTTAAACACTACATTTCATTAATATTTATGCTCCCTCCCACCCTCTCTCTCTCATATATATATATATATATATATATATATATATATATATATATATATATATATATATATATATATATATATATATATATATATATATATAGAGAGAGAGAGAGAGAGAGAGAAAGAGAGAGGTGGGTTGAATTGAGAAAATAAAAAAGGTTGAGAATGAGAGAATCATTCTCAGCCACTCATTTAATCTAAGCATAAAAGACACAGTGGCAAACTTGTAAATATCGTAATAACCTTCAATCTCAAATACGTAACTATAGAGAATTCGATAACTGTTCGTTCATCATCAAAATTTTTCCTCCAACCTTCAATAATCATCCAGATTTCTTCAACTAAACCGAAATTTCTTCGTTGTTCATGAAATTGGAATCGGAGTTCTGAACTCGCAATCACAGTCGACATTAAGGGACTTAGAATCGATACTCACAGGTTCCCAATTGGATTTTCGGAAATCAAAATCAAATTAAGAAATCGATCAGAGATAGGATGTCGCATCTAAAGTCGAAATCGAAAGTATATGATGATTTGGAATTAATAACTTGATGTTTTAAACATTTTTAAAACAGTTAACTTGTTTGCACTCCAACTGTTTGATGAAATGCATAAACTAAATTACCACGTTTATATTCACATATGAATATGTTTTCTCACCTGAATCAGTATATATATGATTATTAAAAACACAAAACAAATATGCAAGTTTGTATGTTATTCATATGTGAATAACATATAAAAATTATATATATTTATCAAAATACCTTCAATATTCATAAAATGAATATACCTTGTCATATTCATATGTGAATATAATGTATAATATTCATAAGTGAATATATTATCTAATATTCACAAGTGAATATATTCTGTATTATTCACATGTGATACCATGTAAAACTATGTAATATTCACATATGAAATATCATTTAATACTCATAAGTGAATATACCATCTAATATTCACAAGTGAATATACTATGTTAATATTCACAAGTGAATTCAGCGTCCAATATTAAAATATGAATATACTATGTTTATTATATGCTATATTCATATATGAATGATACTTAAATTGTAAAAAAAAAAAAATCATACTTTTTATTCATAAGTGAATAACGAATGTACTGTAATAAAACCTGATGCATTGTTATTCATTTATGAATAACAATAGCTGAAAATATAATATATATATATATATATATATATATATATATATATATATATATATATATATATTATCTTAGAACTATACCAATATGGATGTTTATTTGTAGAGAATAAAAAATCATGAATTTTAGTATATTTAAAATCATTTTTTGATAAAAATAGCTTATAAAAATTTTAAAAAAATGAAAAAAATTATGTTTTTGTATACATTAAGGTAATGATTAGTATAGTTTAAAGAAATATGTTATGTTGGAAAACACATGTGCATTCGTTTCGCATTTCCGCCGGTACGTTGGAGCCTTTTGCGGCAAAAATAAATGATTGGCTGAGAATGATTCCCCCATTCTCAACCTTTTTTCTCAATTGAACCCTCCCTTATATATATATATATATATATATATATATATATATATATATATATATATATATATATATATATATATATATATATATATATATATATATATATATATATATATATATATATATATAACAATTGTTCCAAATCTTACTATCTACGTTTCCCATACTAAAATTTGATTTGATAGTATAAAATTTAGCGGATCCGTCACATTGCAGCTAGCCAGCTAACATGTAACAACAAAAAATTAAAAAAGTTATAATTTTCATGTAATTTACACAAGGTTACAAAGATGTAGCCTATGATAAATAAATAAAAAATTTGATCTTTACCTCTTGGACTGTAAACTAAATTGAGTATGCTAATGTTGGCTGTTAGAACTCAGATAAAAGTGTTCAGATTTGCAGGCGGGCAGGCAGGCAGGCTTCCTTTGTATGTTAAGCTGTTTCTGAATTCCAAATGATTCAGTTGAATGAAAAAAGGCCACCTATACTATAGTTGAAGAATGGGAAAAAAGAATGAAGAAATTTGATCCAGGGCCAGGCTGAGCGCTAGTGGTTGGTCATTCTTCTAATCTTCTGTAGAAGAGAACATAAGCAGCAGAAGTCTTGATTCTATCCTCATCGATTGGGGAGACATGGCTATCATCAAAGTCATACCATCTATCCCCATCATGCTACATTAAGATAAATGAAAAATAAAAAAACTATATATGAGGACGAGTGTTTCTTTTTAAACACGTAAATGCCTTCCTTATCCAGTTATCCTCATCATCAAAAATAGCCTAGCAAATCCATAACCGGATGGGACCAAACCGGAGAAGTGATCGAGGGCTATTTTTATGAAGATGATGATAAGGAGGGGCATTTAAGTGCAAGAGATCTTGACAAGAAATTGCAATTTTTTGTTTTTGTGAAAATAGTGATCTGCTTACACGGATGAAGGCGGTATAATGGCCACCTCCCATGCTTCCATAGTGATTACTAATTGCATAAAGCATATAACGATGACTTGATCGTCCATTACTGTATGCAACAAATGTTGACAAATCAAGATCGTGGATAGGGAAATCAACGTATGTTTCCAACTTATTCTTCAAGAATCTGCTGTATGAGAATCTCTTCAAATGAATTACTAGGATCTCTGGCAGTCTCCATAGGTCTAGCTTCTTACTAGCTTGTCGGTGTTTTTTGCACCCAGGACAGTACCTATAACAACACATCATTAGATTTATCACTTAACAAACTTGCTGCCTGCTTTGCTTTTTTTTTTTTTTCTTTCTTTGTGAACAAGACAAAATTTGCAATCTTTTTGTCCCACCCACAAAGGACTCAATCTCTCATTTGTGCAAAAACGTATTCTCGTCATCCAAAACATTCTAAACCCGTGTAACAAAACACAGTCTAAGAAGGCTGCCTTTGTTACACAAGACTGAAAGAGCTTTCTAGGACTGGCTATTTTTTTATAATTAGTATAAAAGATGAGAGGGTTTTATAAATTAGGCACTTACCACATGTCTTCGGGTCCAAGTGGCTCTTCCTTAAGGAATGCTTCTAAGCATTTATACAAAGAAATAGACTCTTGAGGCCGTTTGCTAAACAAAGCAGGCTTATAGATTTCAGCAGGTGATCTAAGAAGCCGTTGATCATATTCTTCAACCATCTTATTCTTATCAGACCAACACACAACAATGTTTACTCGACCGGTCAACTCGCTTGAATTTAACAACTCATCCATAACAATCTCACAGCCTTTCACATTTCCATTATCATCACTCAAATAAAACTTTATTTCATAATCAGAGCACGACTCATTCTTTGTTTCTTCATCTTCATCTTCGGTTGGCATGTTGCCATTATTCTCTGTGGAAGAATTCTTGGCCTTTATTGTGAAAGCCTTGAGTACTTTGAAATATAAATCACGGATATCGTGTCCTTTTACAATTTCACCACAAGCTACAAGAGGAAGCCCAAAAGCCTGTCTGTATGTATATACAAGTCAAAAAATGAAGATATGACCAAAGACAAACGGGCACTTTCGTGAATTTTATTTAGGACTATATGCAAGGAAAAAATATTAACAGCTTTGATTTTTTTTTGTTGGTTGCAGCATCGTACTTTCATTTCTTTCTACTACAGCATTATACTTTCACGTTTTCTCTTATTATAGCATTGTACATTGAAAAAACTATAGCATCAAACAAAAACGGGTGCTGTCACAAAGTTTAAGGTAAATTCCAGAAATAGCAACGTACTTTTTTTGTTTTGTATATTTAGCATCTGACTTTCTATTACAGCATTGTACTTTCAGATTTTTTTTTCTTACTAAAGCATTGTACTTTAAGAAAGAAAGCTACCCAACTATAGCTTCAAAAAAACTGGGAATTCAACTTTCAAGTTTTATGGCTAATTGCAAAAAATAGCAACATACTTTCATATAATTGTCTGTTACAGCATCCAACTTTCAATTTTTACTATTACAGTATAGTGCTTTCCCTTTCTTTTTCATTTTTCTTATTATTAGCATTTTGCTTTCAACTTTTTATTATTTAGACATCATACTTTGCAAAATATGCCCAGCTATATAGCATTCAAACTGTTTTGTATTTGGATGCCATTACTACTATTGGGTACATTTTTCAGAGTACAAGGTTCTTCTAATAAGAAGAAATGAGTGTATGATACTATAATAAGCATATCAATAAAAGTATGCTGTTATTTCTTGCAGTTAACCCGAAAATTTTCAACTTCATCCGGGACAAGGTTTTCCATAAGCAGTTTTATTAAAAATGCTAATGATAATGCAAAATAACTTGCAGTGGGAAAAAAGTCTTTGTAATTCGAAGGATCCCAACCAAATTGAACAAAGGCAAAGAAACAAAGAAGAATGTTGCAATACGAAGAAATGGAAGTAGAATGGTATAATAAAGTTTAAACTTTAATAAGTGATTATATCAAAAACAGAAAAGAAACATTGAACTTACTTTTCTATTTGCTGATGAACGAAAACAATCTGAGAAAATTTGTGATAATCTTTTTGTAACTTATAAGCAACAAGTCGGTCATCATCCCTAATTAAGGATAATGAATCAGCGGGGTCCCCTAGAAAGCGTATAATATGATTGTTGTATACCTGTAGATGATGTTAAAATGTT
This sequence comes from Lactuca saligna, assembly GCF_052625555.1. Classification (NCBI taxonomy): domain Eukaryota; kingdom Viridiplantae; phylum Streptophyta; class Magnoliopsida; order Asterales; family Asteraceae; genus Lactuca; species Lactuca saligna. Next base: position 80,785,435 of record NC_136418.1, read on the forward strand.
AGAAACAGAAGAACATGGATTGGATGGAAGAGAGGGAGGGAATGTAGAAGTAGAACACACCTCAGCCACCATGAGGGTTTGATGATTCCCTAAAGAACACTTGTTTCTCAAATCATTAACAAGATCTTCAAACTTTCCCTGCTTGGGAACACTAACAGTTACAGGATTTGGCTGAGCACTACCATCGGTGGACACAAGTGTCAAAGTCATTGTCCTCAGTGATGTTGATGGTAAGGGTAATGACAGATACATGAACGGATCAAATGTGACAGACACCTTTCTGCAAACTGGGCATACCAGTGTTGACCGATATTGACCCTGCCATGCCCATTATTATAACAAAATTCAACTCATATGCGTTGCTTAATTGCTTTCCATATTCTTTCACGAGCACTACTTTAAATAAAGTTTGGACCTTATGATTATAATTCAGGACTCCTGCTTCCATGTCTTTCTATTATAGGCATACCACTTGCTTTCTTATTAAGGAAGGGGAAGGGCAAGGGAAGGTTACTTTGAAAAAATCTAGGCAGCATTTAAAAGGAGAGGTACTTACTTGGCATACATCAACAATGATAGAGTCGTTGCGAGCGAGATGATTCTGCCAGTATTCATCAGCTATATCTTCATCTCGTCTACCATCACCATCCTTGGCTTCAACATAAGGTTTGCATTTAACACGATTTAGATCTTCGTGAAGTCCATCTAATAGAAAAGCAAGGAGCTCCTGCATTACAAAATCACCATACAGACTTTAATCATATTCATATAACCTCCCTCTGGTGGGAATGGAAGTTGTTTGTTATTACAGCTGGACTGGAGGGATTGAGGAGAAGAGATAAAGACTACAAACTTGAGAATCGTGCTGATTGAAGCCACTAAATTGAGGAGCAAAATGAGCAAGCTTGGACTTGAATGTTCGTGGTGGTACAGCTGTTGCCCCAGGAGCCCATAATGTCTTTAGTAAATCTCCAAACGCCATTGCAATCTCACCCTGTCATGTCATCATAGCCATAAAAAATCAATAATCTTCTACTTGCTTGTTTGAAATAGAAATGAAGAAAACCAATCATGTAGGTAGCATGCGTTTGGTTAGTCATGTCTTTTGCACTTGCTACACTTTTTTGGCTTGGGTGGGAAAAAAATTGCGATTTTACTCCCCATTCATCTGTTATGTCTTGACAGAAAACATCATCAAGAAAATAGGCCTAGAAAGCATGAAAGAAAAAAAAAGAGAGAGAGAGAGAGAGAGAGAGAGAGAGAGAGAGAGAGAGAGACTAGTAGTAGTAGTAGTAAGTGGTAACATAAACATACATTCATGCCCAATGGATTATCGTGGTTTATTTCTTTCCTGTGATCTCCAAGGAAGTAATCAACAAGCTTTGGGGTATGAGCAAGACACTGGAGAGAACTATTCATAAAACAAGTGTTACCCAAGTTCTGTAAACCGGTTAACCCCAACGAACCCTTCTCACTACGCATGCTCATACAACCGTTCATCTTTAATGAACCTTTAATCACATTCACATCATCTTTTTTCATATCTTTGTTTTTAATCAAATCTGACAACCCATAAACTTGCAGCTCCAACAGAATCTGCATGGGGTGGGGTTATTACATATCATGTTATTAGGACCACTCTTAGTAGCATATCAAATACGGAAATCTCAACAAAAAAATTTCATTCAATTTCGGGATCAAATTTTTGGAGATTGTATTTTTCATTATTTTACACAATGCTAGTGTATATAATGGATCCGATTGATTATACAGCATCTGAATGCATATATTGCAATATACGAAACTTTACATGCTGTGACTGAGATTGAAAGGTTTCATGTTTTATAAAGTTCAAAAAGAGCTGTGATAAGCATTCAAATACAACTTACATCTTGCTCAGGCTGTCTTGGAAAGTCTTTGGTGTTCTTGCTGTTGTCGTTTAGAAGAAAATTAGCTGTTTGTCCAGAAAAATCCCAAATGTATAACTGCACAAAAAGTTCCAAATTTCTCATAATTGCTACAAACTCCTGCTGAACCAAAAAAATAAAAAAGATACAGTTACTTACTACTTCAGACTCTATGCTAAAAATCTTGCAGGCTCTTCGAAAACACTCGACAGCGTTATCCTGTAAATAACACCAATAAAGAAAAGTGGATTCCTTGAATTTGATGAGAATTCAAAATATTCAAATAATCAGCAGATGATACATGGAGCAAGTAATTGACATGTTCTTATTCAAAGATTTCAGGTTTTTTTTATGCAATGATCAATAATGTCTTCACATAGTTATTAAACTTACTTTCAGCTAATAGTGTGTGTGGGTACTAGAAACTTCTAAGCAAGAACACACTATAAACTCAACTTTAAGTACATAAGGTTTAAAAAAAAAAAAAAAAAAAAAAAAAAAAAATGAAACTGTTTCTGGTGATCCTTATGTACTCAACTTCAAGTACATAAGGTAATTTTGTATGGATAAAGTGTTGTATACATAAATTCTGTTTCTTTTCTACACTTAATAAATCGTCTTAATGAAACTAAATGACCATTTAACCCTTGCATTCCAACAAATTTTTTTTAACATTATTAATCAACTTTAACATGAGAGGAGTTTGGATGAAAAAAGGGGCAAATACATAAAGGATTGATGATATGCACCTTTTTGCTTATTCTTACTCCCAATGTGTTGGTGTCTTGCAAAATAGAAAGCTTGAGTTGTAAAGGGTATACATCAGTCATATCATCTTCGGACGCCTTCGCTGTGCCTTTGGACTCACTATGCCTACAATGCCACTACTAACAGATCAACAAATTCATTTTGTTCCTAAATTGCCATTCTCAATCATACCTTACACCTTGCATACACACACACACGAAAACAGCACAACTTACAAACCTTGGCATATATACAAAGCAACTACGTTGAGCTACTGTTTCTTTTATACTTAATATGGGTGTTTCTTTTTGCAATAATGCAGAGAGAATGACTTAATTTTCTCTTAAATATACTTTATCCAGACAGCAGTTTATCCAATCAGTACTTAGTGAGGAAAAGAAGAAGCATGGTTACAGACTTACTGAAACAAAACTCTAAATCAAAACAAGGATTAAATCATGTATGATGTTTAAGTAAAGTGATTGTGAATTCGCTTAAAAAAGCATGTTAAACTAGATCTAACCGTTAACTCTGATTACTTTCCAACTAGTTATCTACTATTAACTAAAAGTAGCAAATATACAATCACCTAGATTGACATTCATAAACAAAACCACAACACAAGCCTGGTCAAAATGACAAATTATTGATTGTAGTGACGCTCTCACACTCAAATGAAAATATGATGATCCGTGATATTTCTGTAAAGTTAGTAGAAAACACATACCATTTAAGTGCCTCAAGCCACATATCCGCAGAAACCAATGCATAGTTTCGTCCAGATACTCCATTTATGTCTCTATCTTCCCCTCCGTTATTCTCAGAAACATAATTATCATCATCTTCTTCTTCTTTTTTAATAAGGTTAAATGCAAGATCTGATTTAAAAATGCTATTGAGTATCTTCATTGGACCAGCATACAAAGACGATGCCGGCAACGCATCGTACAAAACCCCTCTTTTCTTCTTCGTTCCCCCATCTGGATCACCACACCCACCTTCAGCTTCTTTCCACCACCTACAGCAGATAAAATAAAATCGTTATCGGGCTGTTTTATTATCACATTTTGGTTCGATTTAGAAATGAATAGACCTAAAAGGGACCAAGTATAGACGGTGGTTGTCGGAGATGGAGAAGGAGCATTGTTGTTGAGAAGTGTCGGATGTATCTTCAGATGAAGAGGGGGAAACTTCCATTTTTAGAGAGGGAGAGAGAGTTTGTTCAGATTCAAAAATGGCGGAGGATGAGATTTTGCATGAGATTGAATTGAAAATTGTCAGAGAGAGAATGACGGAGTTGCAGAGAAAAATGAGTCCCTTCTCGTTGTTGCAGACACCAGACAGGAAGAGACCACAGATGCGAACCGATGCAATCGGGTCTCAATGTTTCTTTTTTATTCTAAAAACAATCTTTTTCACAATAAATAAAATAAAATAAATCTAACTTATTCCAAACATAGGTCACGATATATTTGATATGGGTTATTGTTAAAATAGCCCTTACATTTAGACTTTTCTAAAAGTCGTTTGTCGTTTTTTTTTTTTTTTAAAAAAACAAAGATATAAAAAATATTTAGTGTAAAGATTTATGTTTTTTTTAAACGACAAATCTAATATACTCATAAACTACACTTTAAATCCACTTATGCTCTAAAATACATTTTAAATTCACATATGTTCGCGACGGGACTTGAACCTTCAACCTCAATGAGGGAGTACAACACCGGATACCGCTGGGTTAGAATAGGGATGATAGTGGGTCCAAACCCGGAACCGGTTAACGGGATTTTTTAGAACCGGAAACCGGATCGGTATATAGGAACCGGTTCCGGTACGGTACCGGGTAAAGTGGGTCTAGAACCAGAAAACCCGGAAACATGAGAACCGGAAAAACCGGAATGTTTTGGTAATTACTTACCACTTAGTGGGTAAACTTTGAAAATTTTCAATTTTGATATCTCGAATTCGGAGGACTGTAAATAATTGAATTTTTAAAGCAAAAATGACAAAAATATAGTCTAAACTCATGTACAAACTATAAACTACAAGTTGAAAAAAAACCACATATGAATCCAACTTCAAACGAATTAGATATCCATGTTTTAAAACTTTCACCGAATACAAAAAAAAATGAAAACCTAAAAACTTCCAGCTTTAATATATAGACTTTCAGGGGTTGTAAGTCAATGAATATAAAACTAAAAATGTCAAATTTATAGTCTAAAATCATGTACAAACTCTAAACTACATGTTGGAAAAAACCGCATGTCAATCTGAGTTGAAACTAATGAGATATGCATATTTTAAATGTTTCACAAAAACTGGTTCTGACCCTAAAAGTGGTTTCGGTTCCTAACACTGGTTCCGGTTTTTAGACCCGGTTTACCCAGATCCAATGGACCCAAACCCGGATTACCCCGGAACCCGAATAAAGCCAATTTTAAACCCGAAACCGGAACCAATTTTATATATTCCGGTTCTAACGGTTTCGGTTCCGGTCCGATTCCAGTTCCGATCCGGGTTTCCAGTTCTAAATCTCATCCCTAGGCTAGAAGCCCTTTGGTGTGTAAGGATTTATGTAGACGAAGAAAATTAAAGTTTTCTTAAAACAATATGAGAATTTTTAAAAATAATTATTTTAGATAATGATTATTTTGATTTGATTATTTTATTTATAAAATGTAAAGCAAACTATTTTTATCAAAACAAATTTGCCTAATAATTTAATTCAACTCCTTGATTGCTTAGTCAAAGTATTAGACACTAGTTGTTGCACGTTTCCACAGTAGGTTTTAATACGTTCTTTCTTTTCGAAATTGTTTCATGTTCACATGTATATGCCTTGAACAATACATATGTTCAACACATGGAATATCTTTGCTATTGGTGGTAAATTAAAACTCATCTTATGCACCATGATTAGAACACGACAAATGTCTTTGCTATTGATGGTATAAATCATCTTAGTGCGTGATGATTAGATTACTACAACACCAAACCTACATCATAAAGATGTGGTGTTATTTGTTACCTTCAATATTTGGTGTCTATAGGTATCATATAGGATTTTTTTAATTTTTGCTTTTTCTTTACCTATGAACAGGTGACATTTATTTTATTTATAATAATAATAATAATAATAATAATAATAATAATAAAACTTTTCTTTAACCATAAGATTGAAAAGTAAATAAATAAAAACTAAAAGTAAGATCATATCCGAAATTTAGGTTGGAAACATTTTGGATGGAAGAATTGAGAGCATTTGAGTTGTATCTTGAGTGGTGGGAAGACATTTAAATTTGAGAACTGATTAGAAGAGGAAATATGTAAAGATTGGTATTTTGTAGTTGTAAAATAATGGAATGTTGGTGTGTGTGTGTATATATATATATATATATATATATATATATATATATATATATATATATATATATATATATATATATATATATATATATATATATATATATATTAGTTTATAACCCGTGAGAACCACGGTTATAAAATTAATTAAAATTTCATATTAAAATATCAAAACTATTAATCAATTATTTTAAATAAATTATTATTTAAGATATATTTTTTAGTTATATAAAACTATAATCATTGATTTAAATAAATACATGAAGTTATACCACCTTATAATTTGTATTAGTTTTATTTTATTTGTTAATCTAATGTTATTAATTTAATTCAATTAAAGTGAAATTAAAATTTAGTGTAATTAGATGGGAAATTTAAAATTTGAAATGGATAATTAATATATTGACAAATGACATTATATGAGACATATAATATTAATGAGGGGTTCTAATATAATGACACTTGTCAATAGAAGAATAAACATATTCATTTATTAGAATAGGGATATATATATATATATATATATATATATATATATATATATATATATATATATATATATATACTAGTTTATAACCCGTGGAAACCACGGTTATAAACTTAATTAAACTTTAATAGTGAGAGCTCAAAATTATTAATAAATAATTTTAAATAAATTATTAATTAAGATATATTTTTTTAGTTATATAAAATTATATATATTGTATCACAATAATCAACATATATAATCTTTCAATTATCACATCTATATATGGTATGAAAGTGTAGAAATCACTCATCCTTCTAACCCTAATTATTGATGTCTTCACATTCATCTTATTCTCGTTCCTCTCCTCCTTCTAACCCTAATTACCATGGCAACCATTCAATCTTTCACAATTCTCACAGTTTGCTTTTTCTTTGTCACCTACAAACTATGGGTATTGGATGATCGAATATTTCCTGATAACCAACAATCTGTTTGATTAAATTGATATGAAAATTCTATAACCTGATCAGAATATAATAATAGAGAATGCTACCATTCAAAACCCTAGCTACACTCGATGGGTCTCCAATAATACCTACATTCAAATAATTATTATCTCCATAACATCTTAAGCATCATTTCAACATGTACAAGGGAATACTTCTTGTGACTTGTGGTTGTCCCTTGAAGTGCCTATGCACCCACCAATGCCTCTAGAAAGTACACACTCAAGGAAAAACTTCCAAAAATATAGATGAAAGGCGATGAAACCCCCTATTATACCTAATATGCGCTCAAGAATATTACATTGCTCTCGCCAACATCGGGGAACCAATAAAAGACAATGACCTTATAATGCTTGGCATCTTCGGGTTAAGAGAAGATTACAATGGCCTTAACTTTAATCTTCTTGCCCGACATCCTCTTGTTATCTTTAATGAGATACATGGCCTTCTTTGTGATCATGATTTTTTTAACCACAAGTCTCAAACTTTCGCCCTGTTTTAACTCAACCATGGGCCTTTCTGTTACACCCCCGACTGCCGACGGAAATGTTGAGGTGTGCAACGTAAATCAATGATCACAGTTATTGAACATACATTGAAAAGTACAAATATAATATTCTATTATTACCGAAATAGAAAATACATTGACGATAATTATTGCTAAATCACTACACATGCCTAACAATCTGGTGTTTACAAATGTATAATAAAAATATTGGAGAGTCTTTTGTGAGAGCACTTCCGACCTGCTAAATAATTTGAAAATACATGCATTAAGATACACTAACAAAAATTGTTGGTGAATTCTACAAGTTTTGACACAAAGTACTTTTATAACCAAAATTGTTTTATAAAATTTTATCTGGTGAACCAGCTTTTATAAATACATATTTTTCTATCAAATGTACAAAAATACATAATTTTTTATATCAAATTTTTACGGTTCTCATGACCAAAATGCATTTTTATATAAAGATTTTGAATACCAAAGCATAAAAAATAAGACACAATACTATTTGTGAAAACATAAAATAACCAACTTTACTCTTGAAGCTTCGTACAAACAATTTTATATTTTATATGTAAAACTCAAAGATTTTGAGTTTATAGAACTTGCAAGGTTGTGTTATAGTGGTTATTAAGTGTTATCATACTTAACTTTAGAATCGATACTTAAACAATTAGGCAAACTCCTTCCAAATAAATATATTATTTTCGTATAAAAGCAAAGGGGTTTATATAAATAACTTGTTGTGACATCCTTATGTTAAGGTACTTCAATCTCAACCCTTTGATTTTATTATATTGTGTTTTGGTCCCTAAGTCCAAGAAAATATGCACTGGAGCCCTAGTGGCATTTTCGTAATTTTGGTAGGGAGGAGTACGCCATGCGTAGTAGTGTGTACGTGGGGTGTATAAGGGCGCGCCCTAGTATGTTGGGCGTACATTTATGTACATAGGGTGTACTTGCTAAATGAGGAAACCCTGATTTTTAGGGTTTGGCTGGTATTTAAGCACCCTTATGGCCTCATTTCCTTTCACCTTAACAACCTCCATCCTCTATTTCGTTATTATAACCCTATAACCACCTTATGAAGCCATTTCAAACATTAAAGTGTGTGTTTGTGTTTGTGCGCTTAGAAGAAGAATGAAGGAACCACGCTCATATTGGAGGGAAGAAGCATCTTGGATCTGGAAGTTTTGCACCATTCTCCATCATCTCAAGGTATAAAGCTCATACCTTGATGGCTAGTTTACTAGATCTTATTTATGGGTGTTTTGTGTCCCTTTTTGGTCCTAAAAGACTCATCTTGAGCATGGCATGTTCCAGGAATTTTGATTTGTCCTTTCAGACCTTAGGAGGGTTCCTTAGCCATAAAAATGAAGTCTCATTGGTTAGAATTACTCCATGCATCTTGTAGAAGGTCTTAAGGGATCAAGACCTTGAGTTAAGCTCTTATTAGGCATGTAAAGTCATAAAGTTGGAAACTTTATGACTCTAAACTGTGTTTTGATCATGGATATGAAGTTGGGGCGTAAGAGCGTAAGCCATTAAGCTCTTAATGAGGTTTTAGAGTTTGCGAGGGTATGTGTTGCGTACTCGGAGTACTCCCTTCGTAGGAGGTCAACCACCCTGATCGTGGTCAACTGCGAGGGTCTGAGTACGCCCAACATACCTCCGGGGTACGCCCCACATACTCGCACTAGGTCAGCTTGGTTGGGTTGACTCGGTTAACTTAGTGGGTTTACCAATTGATTTTGACAAAGCTTGACCTTAAGGGTATTTTGGGTATTTGGGGAATTATAATTGAGTTTGGTCATTTGGTTGGAATAGGTGGCATTCGGAGTTGAGATTCATAGTTGAGATTCCTTTAGCTTTTGTCCAGTTTGTGAGGTGAGTTTTCCTCACTATACTTGCGGGTCGAAGGCACCAAGGCTGACCCATGGGTTTGATAACATGATGTTCGTTGATATGCTGAGTATGGAATAGATATGCATGCTAGTTTTGATATGCTAGTTTGGTAGATCGGTAGGACTACTTGTGATATTGTATGTATAGTTATATGTATATGTTATTATCTATTATATGTCGACATATTGTGTGGATTGGGTTTAGGATGTAATGATCTGTGCGGTAGCCAACAAACCTTGGAGCAATCCAGATATGAGCTGAGGATCGGGTAGGGCATGTCAGACATACTGAGAACTCAGGAACATTCCAGATACGAGATAAGGGTTGAATAGGGCATGCTAGACTTGTACTGAGGGCTTGGTGGTATTCAGTTCGAGGATTGATCTGGTCGGGGAGCAAGCCATACATAAGATGTGGGCCCCGAGGGCTAACCAAACTTATGTTGTGGGGTCAGGGATAATCCAGTCTTTTAGTTGTGGACCCATTGCATGTTGTTATTGTATATGTGTTATTTGGTTATGTATTGGTACTTTGGGGGATCTCACTAAGCTTTAGGCTTACATTTTTAGGTTATGTTTCAGGTACTTAAGACGATCGCGGAAATGCGAAGGCGTGGTCATACACATCCTCGTGTTTTGACTTATGATTTTGGGAAACTCTGATATTTAACATGTTCTGGAAAATATGTTGTAAACAATTTATGATATTAGGTTGGTTCTAAAAGTTAAAAATTTTCATGATTTTTATGGATGTTACAAGTTGGTATCAGAGACTTGGTTTGAGTGAATTGGAGGAACACTCGTGTGAATCCAGTCTTAAACTAGGGAAAAATATTTTAAAAACGGTTTTTTTTTCAAATTGTTTTCAAAATAATCGAGGATGCAATGTGTACGATCAGCCGGAGCCAGTAAGTAAGCCCTAAATTACCAAATTGTTATTTGATATTATGATATTAGAACAACATGCTAGTGATAGGCTAGGGATTTCAGGAATTTGCATGATAGACTTGCCAGATTATATGATGCCTGATAGCCTAGGGTTCTTCTATTGGGTTTTGAGCATTCTAACACTCCTAAGGTGTTATCACAACTAGAAATTCTAGTACTTTTGTAAACATTAACAATGACGACTTTTGTGATTAAAGTTTGAAAGCAAGTATGATGCTTATTCAATGACAAAAAAATTCCATCAAACACTCTATACAAAAACTCAAATAGTCAACAAAAGGTTAGAAACCCTAGAAATCCTAGTTTAAGTCCAATATAGACTAGGATTTCCTTATTGGGCCTAATGGACCAATAGGCTTCCAATTTGACTATTTTGGGCTTAGGACCTTTAAATGGGCTCTAATTGGACCCACTTTCATGAGATTGAACATTTTGGGCCATAATGGGCCTAAAATGAAATAAATCACCCTATTGGGCCATATTGGGCCGAAATTGTTTTCCATTTACACTTATGGACCCTTATTGGGTTGTAAAATCAATTAAAGGGCCCAATGGGCTAAAAACTCCTTATTGGACCATATCTAATTTAATTAGCCCTAATGGACCATATATGTAGCACCTGGTTTCCGGTATGTGAATTTTATTTGAGTATTGCCCTATTTTAGCCTTGGACTCGGCGAGTCACAAGGTCCGACTCGCCGAGTAGGGACGAGACACAGGACACGTTTAAGTTGGCAACTCGGCGAGTCCATATCCTGGACTCGGCGAGTCACCGCTGTTGGATGAAACCCTAAGTTTCAGGGGTTTGCTCCCTATTTAAACCTCATATCTGCCCCTTGCCAGCCCCCATTCACCCCCAGAGCTCCCAACCCTCGTCCTAAGCTTGTTTCTTGTGTAGTTGAGGCTCTTGTGTGCATTCTTGAAGATTTTTGAGGCAAGAAGGGGAAGGAGATCAAGAGAAAGGAGAGCCATCCAAGCATCATTGTGTTTTTCAGCTGTATCATTGAGGTATATCTCGTTTTTCCCCTGTTTCTATGCTTAAGATTTCATTTAAGACACTCTTGAGCAATTCCTCAAGCTTGTTTGTGCTTAATGTTTCGTAATAAGTGGATTGGCCTTTAGATCTAGGCAAGATTGAGCTCCAGGAGCTCAGATCTGTTAGCTTTATGGCCCCATGTGGCTTGTTCATCCTAGATCTACCCTTTTGAGGCATTTTGAACCCTAAAATCCATATTAGTGAGTATCCACACGTAAAGCTGGAAACTTTACGTGTGATTTGTATCCTAGAGGTCCAGATCTATGAATGGCATGGACTGAAATCGAGTAAATCGGTGTATTTGGTGGATGCATGGCGACGACTCGGCGAGTCGTATAGGTGACTCGGCGAGTCTGGTCGCGAGTCACCGAATTGGTCCCTTCATGATGTATCGAGTTGAGACGTGAGTCACAGGGGGTGACTCGGTGAGTTGGGAGCTGAACTCACCCATGTTAGGACTCGGCGAGTCAATGCCCTGACTCGGCGAGTCCAAGGAAATCTTCATAGATCAAGAACAGACTCGGCGAGTTGTTCATACAACTCGGCGAGTCTTAGCATAAAGTGTTCTTCGGATGAAGATGAACTCGACGAGTTGTTCATACAACTCGGCGAGTAGGATGAAGAGGTTGAACGTCAGTCTAGAAGAGGAACTCGTCGAGTCATTGCCTAACTCGACGAGTAGAAACAGGGACTCCGGACAATCGTCTGATAGGGACACGACGAGTTGGAGAGCCAACTCGGCGAGTCGGGTCAATTGAAAGTTGACTCTAACATTGACTTAGAGCTAGACCAGGGGTAAAATGGTCATTTTACCTAAAGGACAGTTAGCAGTGTTTGATTGAGTATGTTGTGGGAATTGCAGCCGGAGGACTCCCGGAGCAGCAGCAGTCAGTTAGTTCCCGATCAGTTCAGCAGCTACTTTGAGGTGAGTTACCTTCCAGTAGTGGTGGGTCTAAGGCCACAATGTCGGCCCACCAGTAGGAGACGTATGATAGATGATTGTCTTTGTGATATCATCTAGGTTTGCTATTACCTGTTATGTTATATGCTCTCATGATACGTTATATGCGATAGTAGTAGAGTTCGGTTGTTAGGACCGCAGGGTAGTCAGACACCCCAGAAACATCTGACTGTATGTGATGGTATGCTTGTATGTTGGCCTGTTATGTTATGCGATAGAGGTAGCGGGAGGGGACCAGTCCCCGAGGATCGGTTGTTAGGACCGATGGGTAGTCAGCACCCCAGAATGGCTTGACATGGGTAGTCAGCACCCCAGAATGGCTTGACACGGGTAGGACGGCACCCCAGAATGGCCGTATGGGTAGGTCGGCACCCCATAATGGCCGTACCGGGTAGTCAGGCACCCCAGAATAGCCTGGCAGTACGTATGCTATGTGTTTGTATAGTATGTGGTACGTTGGGGGAACTCACTAAGCTTTGTGCTTACGTTTGCAGTTTTGTTTTCAGGTACCTCTGCACCGAAGGGGAAGGAGCCGGCGCGGTAGCGGCACGTCATACACACACTCTTCGGTTTCCGCATTTACGAGATTTACTGGGATTGTACTCTGATATTTGATGGGATGTATGGTTTGACTTTTAAAACATGGTTGGCAATGTGTTATGGTGTACTCAAACAATGTTTTTATTTATTAATGTTCTCTAAAGTAATATTTTAAAATGAAATTTTTGAACACGAAAATTTGGGTCGTTACAAGTTGGTATCAGAGCCCTGGTTTGAGGGATTCGGACACGCCTTCGGGAGTGTCTGAACTCAAATCGAGGGATTGAAAGATTTTCCAAAAAGAAATTGTTCTTTAAAACCCGGAAAAGAGTCATAAGAAAGAGCGAAGTGTGTGACGTGCGCGACCGGCCGAGCTCGAGTAAGTATTCCCCATAGTACCCATACCAGTTTATGTTATATTTATCAGCTTACGTAGAACTGCATGCTATAATAAGGCTAAGGATCTAGGAGTGATGCCTTATGTGCCTGCTTATGTGTTACAGCTTTATGAATATTACATGCTAGAATTGAGTAGACAGCAGTAGGATAGTCTGTTTAGGTTATGCCTGATAGTATGAGCTTAGCATCCTATGTTAAAGTTTCGTTTCTTGTTATAAGAATAGTTTTGGCTTGAGTCTGTTTCCCCTTATCCGAATGCTGCTTGCTTCGTGCTTGGTGGGGTTCTGAGTAATGGGAGTTAGCCACTAGGTAAACACGTCACACCACATGTGATCAGGGTTGAATAATCCCAAAGTATTGGAACTGGCCCTATTGTGCAGCTCGCATTTGAGTCCAACCGTTGTAGGGACGGATCTTTTACTTGAAGGATTATCTAATCCTCATCACATGTGATGGTGTTTGGGTGGTGGCTAACTGGCACTATGAGGAGACCTACAGCAGCTGAGGACGAGTCGTGTTGAACTTGAGTTTTCCCTAGGGCAAGCCTAGGATGAGAATAACAGAGAGTAGCAGTAGTAAAGGGGATCTGGTGGAGTCGAGGAATTCCTCGGAGAAGGTACGGATAGATGTGGGAGGTAGTATGGGCCCGTACTACTGAAAGCAGAGGATCCGTACCCGAGCCGAGGAAGGCCAAGACGAGACCAAGGAACCTGTAAGTAGTTGAGATCCCTCAGAAAGTAGCAGTATCACTAATGATTATTATGATGATTTGCAGAATGGTGGTACTTCGACCGAGACCGACAGATGGCGGGTAAGGAGAGGGGTCAGGTTCGGGATCAGGCACCGAGCCGATTGACGAGAGGCTACGTGAGTTCATCACGTCGGAGATTACCAGGGGCATCCTTGAGTCGACCCCCATCCTCTTTGGGCCGATCAAGGAAGGGATCATAGAGTTGATGGAGGATCGCCTACGGGCATTCAGGAGCGATTTAGCCTCTAGCCAGTCAGGATCTCGCACACTGTCCTTCAAGGACTTCAGGGGCAGTGGTGCGCCGGATTTCCATGGGGTGAAGGACCCCATTGTCGCCAGGCGGTGGATTGCGGATATTGAGTCCGCCCAGTTGACTAGCTTCTGCCCCGAGGGGTCGAAGGTGAGGTACGCAGCAGGGTGTTTACGGGACCGAGCCCGGGATTGGTGGGAGTCAGTGGGTGACTCGTTGGGAGCCTCGGCTATCGAGGCAATGACCTGGTCGGACTTTGTGACTAGGTTCAGGGCGGAGTTTGCACCAGCGGTCGAGCTTCAGCAGCTGGCCAAGGAGTTTCTAGACATGAGGCAGACGACAGAGACCGTGGCGGAGATCACCGCCAAGTTTCGGGAGAGGGCTTTATTGGTGCCCCAGTATGCCGGTGACGAGGACATGAGGAGGACTCGTTACCATGATATGCTACGAGCTGACATCCGGGAGCATGTTAGTTTTTCGGCTTGCCCCACCCTGGACTCCATGATTTCCAGGGCTAGGGAGAGAGAGATAGATTTGGAGCACATCCGGAAACAGAAACTTGAGGACGGTCAGGCAGCAGGGGCTTCGGGGAAGAAGCCCAAGGGATTAGATGGGAAGCCAAAAGGCCAGTCGGGATCGAGCCGCTGCAGGAGGTGCGGCAGGCCGCACGAGGGGGCGTGCAGGATGGGATCGTCCGGCTGCTACAAGTGCGGCAAGTTTGGGCATATCAGCAGGGATTGCACTGCTCCTGCGACAGTTATTCAGACATCAGAGTTGCTGTGTTTCCATTGCAACCAGAGGGGCCACAAGAAGGCCAATTGCCCCCAGTTGTCAGTTACAGCGCCAGTAAAGGCGCCGGCTCCAGCGACCCTACAGATCACAGATGGTCGGCAGGGCAAGGCAGAGGCTCCAGTGGTGAGGAGTCGGGCATTTCAGTTGACTGCCGAGGAGGCACGCGCCGCGCCCGATGTGGTGACGGGTATGATTCTTTCCTTCTATCTTTTATTTTATGTTATCATGATATTGATATGTGCTCCGTGTGTATACATGTGTATTAGGATCGTTCCATGTGAACGGCATCCCGGTTCAGGTATTGTTCGACTCGGGTGCATCCCGATCGTTCGTTTCTCTTGCTCTTAGCAAGGGATTTCATGAGACTTCAGGCGAGTTAGATTGCCCGTTAGAAGTAGAGATTGCTGACGATCGATCGGTGCAAGCATCGATGGTGTTTCGAGATTGTGTTCTGCGACTGTTTGAGGAGCGTTACCTGGTAGACTTGGTTCCCATTCCATTGCGTGGGAACAAGGTGATTATTGGTATGGATTGGTTGAGCCCTAATGGGGCAGTGATAGATTGCGCGCAGCAGCTAGTGCGAGTCAGGACCCCAAGCGGGGGAGAGTTAGTGATTCATGGAGAGCGGCCGCAGTGTGGACCCACTGTATGTTCAGCAGCGAGGTCTAGGCTCTACCTTCAGCAGGGATGCGCGGGTTATGTCGCGTATGTGATGGATAACCGGGAGGCGGGTAAGGCGACCGTGAGCGAGGTCCCGGTGGTTCGAGATTTTGCTGATGTTTTCCCAGAGGAACTACCTGGGATACCTCCGGAGCGACAGGTGGAGTTCAGGATTGACCTCATTCCCGGTGCGGCTCCGATAACCAAAGCACCATATCTGTTGGCTCCTCCCGAGATGCAGGAGTTGTCTACGCAGCTACAGGAGCTGCTGGACAAGGGATTTATTCGGCCGAGCAGTTCACCCTGGGGAGCCCCGATTCTGTTTGTAAGAAAGAAGGACGGGTCGCATCGGATGTGTATAGATTATCGGGAGCTGAACAAGGTAACGGTGAAGAACCGATACCCGCTTCCGAGGATTGACGACCTATTTGACCAGCTTCAGGGAGCATCTTGGTTCTCCAAGATTGACTTACGTTCGGGTTATCATCAGATGAGGGTCAGGGAGGAGGATATGCAGAAGACTGCGTTTCGGACGCGCTATGGTCATTACGAGTTCGTGGTGATGCCGTTTGTGCTCACCAATGCTCCTGCCGCGTTCATGGACCTCATGAATCGCGTGTGTAGACCGATGCTGGATCGGTCTGTGATAGTCTTTATCGATGATATCTTGGTCTATTCCAAGACTCGGGAGGAGCACGAGGAGCATCTGAGGGAGGTATTGGAGACCCTGAGGAGGGAGAGCTTGTATGCCAAGTTCTCCAAGTGTGAGTTTTGGTTGCGCGAGGTGCAATTTCTTGGACACCTCGTCAACCAGAACCGAATTCTGGTGGATCCGGCCAAGGTCGAGGCCGTGATGAGATGGGAGGTCCCGAAGTCTCCATCTGAGATTCGGAGCTTCCTGGGATTGGCAGGCTACTATCGGAGGTTTATCCAAGATTTCTCCAAGATAGTCGTACCCCTTACGTGACTGACGAAGAAAGCCGTGGTCTTTCGGTGGGGACCCGAGCAGCAGGCTGCGTTTGTGATGCTGAGACAGAAATTGTGTGAGGCGCCGATCCTAGCCCTGCCTGAGGGCGTTGAGGATTTTGTGGTTTACTGCGATGCGTCCATTTCGGGGTTGGGCGCAGTTCTGATGCAGAGAGGGCATGTCATTGCCTACGCTTCACGGCAGCTCAAGCCTCACGAGGCAAATTACCCGATGCACGATTTGGAGTTGGGGGCGGTGGTATTTGCCCTCAAGATTTGGCGACATTACCTCTACGGGGTTCGGTGTACCATCTACACGGACCACAAGAGTTTGAGGTACCTCATGGACCAGCCGAATCTGAATATGAGGCAGCGGCGGTGGTTGGACGTGGTGAAGGATTATGATTGCGAGATCCTTTACCACCCGGGGAAGGCCAATGTGGTGGCCGATGCGCTTAGCCGCAAGACAGTGCCGATCAGGGACGTTTGTTTGAGGATGACTGTGGTGACTCCCCTGTTGGAGCAGATTCGGGAGGCTCAACAGGAGGCTATCAAGGAGGAGCATCGGAAGAGCGAGCGTGTGGTGGGTCAGGTTTCCTCCTTTGATTATGATGGCAGAGGACTTTTGACATTACACCATAGGGTGTGGGTGCCGTATCACGGTGGCGTGCGTCAGATTTTGATGGAGGAGGCGCACAAGTCCCGATTTTCTATTCATCCCGGGGCGACGAAGATGTATAGGGATCTTCGTCCGGATTATTGGTGGCCTTGCATGAAGCGGGATGTGGCATGGTACGTCGAGCGGTGTTTGACCTGCAGGAAGGTCAAGGCTGAACATCAGAGACCGCATGGCAAGATGCAGCCGTTGGACATTCCACTGTGGAAATGGGAAGATATCACGATGGATTTTATCACAAAGCTTCCCAGGACCGCACGTGGAGTGGATTCGATTTGGGTCATCGTGGATAGATTGACCAAGAGTGCTCACTTTATTCCAATTCAGGAGAGCATATCGGCCGAAAAATTGGCCGACATCTATATCAGGGAGATTGTGGCACGGCATGGGGTGCCAGTATCGGTGATCTCGGACAGGGATGTGCGTTTTACTTCCAGATTTTGGAAGAAATTCCATGACGAGTTGGGCACTCGTCTGCATTTTAGCACCGCCTTTCACCCGCAGACAGATGGTCAGAGTGAGCGGACCATCCAGACTTTGGAGGACATGTTGCGGGCGTGTGTGTTGGATTTCGGTGGTAGCTGGGATACCTATCTCCCCTTGGCTGAGTTCTCCTACAACAACAGCTATCACGCGAGCATCGACCGACCACCGTTCGAGATGTTGTATGGGCGGAAGTGCAGAACCCCGATATGTTGGGGGGAGGTTGGCCAGAGAGTCACGGGAAGCACCGAGGTGGTGCTAGAGACGACCGAGAGGATCCAGCAGGTTCGGAGCAGACTTCAGACTGAACAGAGTCGGCAGAAAAGCTACGCCGATAGACGTCGATCCGACTTGGAGTTCCAAGTCGGGGATATGGTCCTCCTGAAAGTGTCGCCTTGGAAAGGTGTCATTCGATTCAGGAAGCGGGGCAAGTTGGGCCCAAGGTTCATCGGGCCGTTCAGGGTTGCAGCCCGGGTGGGCAAGGTGGCGTATAGGCTGGACCTGCCAGCGAGCTCAGTCAGATCCACAACACCTTTCATGTTTCGCAGCTGCGGAAGTGCTTTGTGGACGATTCAGCAGTAGTACCGTTGGAGGATATTCAGGTTGATGACAGCTTGAACTACATTGAGCGCCCAGTCGCAATACTGGACAGAAAGACAAAGATGTTGAGAAACAAGAGGGTAGAACTAGTAAAGGTGCAATGGCAGCACCGCAAGGGTTCGGAATGGACTTGGGAACCGATGGACGAGATGATGGAGCATTACCCCGATCTGTTTCAGGACCGGGCAGCAGACTTCGAGGACGAAGTCTAAAATAAGTGGGGGAGATTTGTAGCACCTGGTTTCCGGTATGTGAATTTTATTTGAGTATTGCCCTATTTTAGCCTTGGACTCGGCGAGTCACAAGGTCCGACTCGCCGAGTAGGGACGAGACACAGGACACGTTTAAGTTGGCGACTCGGCGAGTCCATATCCTGGACTCGGCGAGTCACCGCTGTTGGATGAAACCCTAAGTTTCAGGGGTTTGCTCCCTATTTAAACCTCATATCTGCCCCTTGCCAGCCCCCATTCACCCCCAGAGCTCCCAACCCTCATCCTAAGCTTGTTTCTTGTGTAGTTGAGGCTCTTGTGTGCATTCTTGAAGATTTTTGAGGCAAGAAGGGGAAGGAGATCAAGAGAAAGGAGAGCCATCCAAGCATCATTGTGTTTTTCAGCTGTATCATTGAGGTATATCTCGTTTTTCCCCTGTTTCTATGCTTAAGATTTCATTTAAGACACTCTTGAGCAATTCCTCAAGCTTGTTTGTGCTTAATGTTTCGTAATAAGTGGATTGGCCTTTAGATCTAGGCAAGATTGAGCTCCAGGAGCTCAGATCTGTTAGCTTTATGGCCCCATGTGGCTTGTTCATCCTAGATCTACCCTTTTGAGGCATTTTGAACCCTAAAATCCATATTAGTGAGTATCCACACGTAAAGCTAGAAACTTTACGTGTGATTTGTGTCCTAGAGGTCCAGATCTATGAATGGCATGGACTGAAATCGAGTAAATCGGTGTATTTGGTGGATGCATGGCGACGACTCGGCGAGTCGTATAGGTGACTCGGCGAGTCTGGTCGCGAGTCACCGAATTGGTCCCTTCATGATGTATCGAGTTGAGCCGTGAGTCACAGGGGGTGACTCGGTGAGTTGGGAGCTGAACTCACCCATGTTAGGACTCGGCGAGTCAATGCCCTGACTCGGCGAGTCCAAGGAAATCTTCATAGATCAAGAACAGACTCGGCGAGTTGTTCATACAACTCGGCGAGTCTTAGCATAAAGTGTTCTTCGGATGAAGATGAACTCGACGAGTTGTTCATACAACTCGGCGAGTAGGATGAAGAGGTTGAACGTCAGTCTAGAAGAGGAACTCGTCGAGTCATTGCCTAACTCGACGAGTAGAAACAGGGACTCCGGACAATCGTCTGATAGGGACACGACGAGTTGGAGAGCCAACTCGGCGAGTCGGGTCAATTGAAAGTTGACTCTAACATTGACTTAGAGCTAGACCAGGGGTAAAATGGTCATTTTACCTAAAGGACAGTTAGCAGTGTTTGATTGAGTATGTTGTGGGAATTGCAGCCGGAGGACTCCCGGAGCAGCAGCAGTCAGTTAGTTCCCGATCAGTTCAGCAGCTACTTTGAGGTGAGTTACCTTCCAGTAGTGGTGGGTCTAAGGCCACAATGCCGGCCCACCAGTAAGAGACGTATGATAGATGATTGTCTTTGTGATATCATCTAGGTTTGCTATTACCTGTTATGTTATATGCTCTCATGATACGTTATATGCGATAGTAGTAGAGTTCGGTTGTTAGGACCGCAGGGTAGTCAGACACCCCAGAAACATCTGACTGTATGTGATGGTATGCTTGTATGTTGGCCTGTTATGTTATGCGATAGAGGTAGCGGGAGGGGACCAGTCCCCGAGGATCGGTTGTTAGGACCGATGGGTAGTCAGCACCCCAGAATGGCTTGACATGGGTAGTCAGCACCCCAGAATGGCTTGACACGGGTAGGACGGCACCCCAGAATGGCCGTATGGGTAGGTCGGCACCCCATAATGGCCGTACCGGGTAGTCAGGCACCCCAGAATAGCCTGGCAGTACGTATGCTATGTGTTTGTATGGTATGTGGTACGTTGGGGGAACTCACTAAGCTTTGTGCTTACGTTTGCAGTTTTGTTTTCAGGTACCTCTGCACCGAAGGGGAAGGAGCCGGCGCGGTAGCGGCACGTCATACACACACTCTTCGGTTTCCGCATTTACGAGATTTACTGGGATTGTACTCTGATATTTGATGGGATGTATGGTTTGACTTTTAAAACATGGTTGGCAATGTGTTATGGTGTACTCAAACAATGTTTTTATTTATTAATGTTCTCTAAAGTAATATTTTAAAATGAAATTTTTGAACACGAAAATTTGGGTCGTTACAATATATCCCTCCTTTTATGCTAAGTTTGGGTCGTGAATACACTTAAGGGCCCAATGGGCCGAGAACCTTTTTTTATGGGCTTATAATTTCGAACAAGGCCCAAGCTCATCCATAAATGACCATTATGGCCCATGTATATATAAAAAATGAAAATGAGAAGAATAGTGGGGAGAATTAACTAGGAGATGCCACATCCCTATTATTCAACATGTAACAATGTTATAATTTCCCATACTTCCATGCATGTCAACTCATTATATCTCTCTTCTCCTTCTTCTTATTACTTGCGGCCGAAGATCACAACACACACACACACACACACATACATTTCATCAACTTCTTTCAAACACACTCTCTCTAGAAAAGCTTCATCTTCTCCATTCAAATTTTCGAGATCTTGGAACATTTCAAGGAGGTTCTTCCTTAAGAATCATCATCTTTGGTAAGTTGTTGATTAGATCCATAACCTACTTTCTTTATTTCATCAAAACCTCTTCCTAACTCATACATTTTTCATGATCTACTCCTTAGAAGCTTCATAAATTCGAAATCAACTCTAGGAAGCATGCTAGGACCAAAAATCTTCTTCACATCTTCTTCAAAATTGAAACAACTAAGCAAGGTGAGTTCATACCCCCTTGTTTTCAGTTTTTACTTGTTTTTGGAGGGAGAATACAAGTATTATGTGATGATCTATGTGTGTTTGCATGCTATATGTGAATTCCTTAGTTTTTGGTTGTGATAATATGAAATATTTGTTATATTTCAAAATCTATAACAAAAAGGGTGAAATAATCATGAACAAAAACTTGATAAACAAACATATATCATAGATCTAAGGGTTCTTAAGTTAATGAGGTGAAAAACAAAACCAAAGAACCTTACAAGTGTCATTTTTGCAAAAATAACAAAGATTGGGTGTAAATTGTAAATTTTCGGTTTTATGGAGGTTATAAGTTGTTTATTAGTGTAAAAACTAATTTTTATGAAAACCATACTTTTCAAAGGGTCAAAAACATAAAATTTGGCATATTGGGCTTTAAATTGGGCCTCACGAGATTTTAGGCCCAAAGTTGCGAAAAAGGAAATTTTGAGGGGTCTGAACTGGAAAACTTAACATACTATGAGTCTAAAATGTAAATAAACTTTTTCAGGGGTTGAAAATGAATTTATTACTAAATTGGACTAAAAATGCAAAGTTTTTGATTTTAGGGTCAAAATTGTAAAACTTACGGAAATTGGGCCAAAAATGTAACTTTTTACAAATAAATACTAGAAATGATAAATGTAATATTTTTGGACTGAAATTACTATTCAAATAAAGTTTGTGTGGAAAATGTCAATAAAAATGGTTTAAGGACCAAAAATGTCAATTTTCATAAAAAGTGACTAAAACTATCACTTTTATAGAAAAAGGTGGCACAATGGTTAATCTAAATATGTTTTGGTCCAAATAAATGATTATAACTTTTGGGGTTAAAAATATCAAGTTTATAACGCATGGTTATATATATATATATATATATATATATATATATATATATATATATATATATATATATATATATATATATATATATATATATATATAAAAACTTCGTTATAAATCAAATGTTAAAATATTTCGTTATTGCGAATAAACATTTAACATACCACGAATACCAACAATACGAACTTAAACTCGATAAAACATAAGCGATTTAAAAAGTTGGGCTCAAATACCTTCTATACGTGCTATTGGGCCTTTGTGGCCCAATATCATGTTTATTGGGCCCAATATATTCATACATGTTTATTGGGCTTCCTGTGACCCAATTACATGCCTATGGGACCCTCAATGGCTTTTACATGCTATTGGGCCTTAGTGACCCATTGGCATTGCTAGTAAGGTCCAAATCAAAAATATGCATGATGGGCCAACGTGCCTGTCTCATACTCGACAACCTATAATAACATACATGATTAGTGGGCCTCTGCTTCCCTCTTCTCTTCGTCTGTTAGGCTTATCTCTGTTATTCAAGTAAACATAAAATTAGGTTGATAAACAAGGTTATTCAAATTCAGTTGGATTTAGTGGGAAATAACGAGTGACACTATTAGGTGTCGGTCGTAGTCTATAGTTATAACCAGAGTCTCCTGGAGGCAGAGCGAGAGTTTGTGTATAGATCTATACGGGGGTGACTCCCCCACACCTAAGCTGTTCGCTACAGTTAGACTCGGCCAGTCTAGGGTGACAAAATCTTAAATCAATTATGGCATTCACTAGAATGCCAAGACAGACGAACTAGTCATTATTATGCATGGTTATAATGACTCACATAGAGATCCAACACCATATAAGTAATCAAGGGGAATCATATGCATTTGATTGTGACGATACAGTAATACAAAAAGATCATACTATTTACGTCGGAAAAAATCGGGTTTTCCTGGGGAACAACATTATTCACTTTTACTTTCAGCAACTATAATACAAGAATTTATTATGAAAAACTTATCACTTTTACACGTTTGAAATCATTCACACAATACTTATGGATCATCGCACCTATTTCGTAAACAATTGTTGTTTCAGAAAATATCATATTTTCTGGGTTTTACAAACTATACAAACATTTTCATATCAAACCTGCTTATGAACTCACCAACATTATATATGTTGACCGTTTTCAAAATAACTTGTGTTCTCAGGTAACAGATAAGCTGAATAAATTTACCAAGTATGTTAGGATGTCTTGTTTTGTGACTCTCAAACAACTTATGCTATGGATATATAACATTTAGACAATGTACTTGATGTGAACAAGGTCAGTTGTAATGTATTAATGCATGGTGATGTTTATGTTATGTTTCATGTATATTCATTGTGATGATATTTCAATTTAAATCACACGAATCCCCAGACATTTCTGCCGTCTGGTTCGGGGGTGTCACAGGTTGGTATTAGAGCTTTATTTATAGTGAACTAGCATATCTAATGTGACAACTGCCAATTCAGGTCATTCTTGGACTCATGCATCTTTATAATAACCATTCATGCACAACATGCCATGACCTAGTAGTATAAATTAGGTCAAAAATCTTGCATAAACTAGGATCCAACTGAGGTCTAGGACTAATATACTTGATACTTACAATTCTAGTAAGTTGCTTAGCTAGAATAGGAAATGCCAATACTATAATTAGAATAAAGCTTCAAGCTTTGTTATAATTGAAATAGGGTATAAAACTCTAAAAATAAATTAAAACATTCTAATTATACTTCAACATGTTGTTGAATATCAAACAATATTCCAAAAACCCTAAAGAGCCAAAAATCCAAAGTTATAAATTATAAAGCTTAAAAACTTTATAAAATTTGGCTATAAACTTCCTAATATCAAATTTTATTAATCAAATTATGGATTATACCAATGAACTAGAAATATAAATTACAAGTATTAATCATAAATTATTTGTTGAAAACAAGATTTTTAAATAAATCAAATTGCTTAATAAACATTTTATAAAAATGAATGTTTTTATACAAAATATAGGAGGGAAGTTTATAAAGTTTAAAATTTAGGAGAGAGGAGGCCAAAATGCATGCAAAAACCGGCCATCACCTTTCCCCATGCACTCTCTCTTCCCCAAAACACAATCATTAAGCTTAAACCCTTACTCCACCTCTTCCCTCTTCACTCTCTCACTTCACTCTCTTCACACACTTCACTCTCTTCTTCCCTCTCTCTAAAATCACGAAAATCCTCTCATTTCTCTGCAAAATTTCGAGATTTTGAAGCCCTTGAAGTGTTCTTACTTCTCTCAAGGTCAAAACCAAGGTAAACAACAACATCTTCTTCCATAGTTTCATGGTTAAACCTCTTTTTCTTCTTAGTCTTCTCTACTTTTCGGATTCTATGCCTTTCCATGGCTAGAAATCTTTATTCTCCCCTTGTGGTTTGTAGATTCTCACCATAACACAATGCATGTGTTAGAGATGGTGAAAATCCGGGATCAAACCCATGCAAGGAGTGGAAAAGATGCACATATGATCATGTGACATCAAAACCTAATATTTCATGTTCTTCTCCATTTCTTTTGTGTTCATGCATGAACAAAAGCATTTAAACCATTTCTAGTACATCTTGGATGCTCATTCATTCCATGCATGTGTTAGAAATCGGGCCTTACCAAAGACATGCATGATGTTCTTGTTGAAATACCCTAATAATGCACACAAGCAAACATGCAATCTGCCAGATTACTTTGTTCGACTTTGAACAGTCATAACTCAGTCATTTCTTAACCAAATCATGATATTCTTTTTGTATTGGTTAGTTCCACGAGTTAACTTTCAAACCCAACTGGTCTCACTGTAAAATATTAAATATCCGAGTTTTAGCAGATTTTACAAAAAGGTTGCGCATACAGCTCTTTTTCTGTGATCACTATTTTTATCTTGCTTAAACAATGGCCTTAAACCCAACCATAAATCTGAGGAAAAATACCTTAGAAACTTAACATATATAGTGAATTATGGTTGAAATTTCGTGGCTTAAAACCTCACTGAATGGGCTACACAAATTCATGAACTTCAGCCACATTTACACTTCATACATTTTTTTTACATTTTTTCTTTTGAAAGCCCTTGCATGCATGAGATAATCTGGAAAATTTCAAGAGCTTTTGTTATTTCTTTGATTTATTAGAATTATTGCTAAAACCAAGGGCATAAATCATATAAAATACTTCCAGAGGTCAATAAATCCTAAATAAATTCATGGATGATCCTTATGGGGAATAATGACCCCTCACCAAATTTCAGCAATTTTTGTTACTGTTTCATATGATTGCTAATTTTCTTTTATTTAGGACATGATAAATTACAAAACCACTTTATAGGATGTGAAAATTGTATCTAACAATTTTCGCATACCTTACCTATGATGGGTGACTCTAGAAAATAATTTCAAGATTTTCCATCATGTTTTACTATTTTTCCCAATTTTTGGTAATTATAATGGTCTAAAAATGGGAGAAATAGTTCTGATTATCGAAAATTCATGAAAATTTACCAGGATATAATATTATAGAGTAGGAGGTTACATAAAAATTTTGAATATTTTTCTCTACTGTAAACTATTTTTCTCTTATTTTCTAAAGTTAATTGCACTAAAATACACTTAAATATACATAAATACCCAAAACCAGTTTATACATTATGAAAACCACTTTTGATATTTTTCCCAGGATATTTATACTGTAAATGATGTTACAAAAATTTATGGTTATTTATTTTAACTGTTTAATATTATTTTTTTAATTAATGACTATTTAAAGGAATAAAGCAAGGAAAAATAGAAATACCCACTGAAAAATATCTTTTATATTTTTCCCAGCCTATTTATGTATAATAACAATTAAATAAAAAGTTTGGGTAATTTTGGAAACTGTTTTCTATTTATTTCAATTTTTATTGAAATAAATGCTCAAAAATCATAAAATATAATTAAACAGCTTGGAAATCCATTTTTATAATTTTCCCAACTTAGTATTGTGTAATAACAGTTAAATAAAAAGTTTGAGAATTTTTATCCCTCGAATGCTATTTTCGTGAATTTATGTTGTAATAAGGACTTAAAAATTTGGAAAGTTTATATTCCAAGGTTGTAATTAATCGCCCGATATATAGAATTTCATTACTTCAGAAAAAGTGTAACTAATTGATATAAAATCCAATACTAAAACATAAATTGGCATTTCCCTATATGTAGAGTTTAGTATATTAGCATTAGATATCGACATGGAAACTCACCAGTGCGTGTGTTTGATGTCGTAGGGTCCCGGTAGTAAGACGTTGGTGCATCCCGAAGTACCGCTTGTGTCTACACAAAACATCGTGAGTATTCACCAATCCCCTATTTTATGGTTTTAAATGTTTTGGGGTGGAAAAGCATGTCCTAAACTATTTATATCCGTTGTATTTATTTAACTCGTATAAACTTGGTTGCTATATTTAGCATATTGTGAGTATTCACGCACTCCCCTATTTTCGGTTTTTATGTTTTGGGGTGGAAAAGCATGTCCAGAAAAACTACTGTTTGCATGTTGTATTTAAATTGAATTGTATCAAACATGATTGCTATTGTATTGCTATGTTTCTTTATGTATGTCTATGCAACACGGAACATGAGAACTTATCGTACTAAGGCCCTTCCCTTATCTCTAACCATTAACTCTTTGAGCCAATGGTCGTTATGGATAGCGCTATTAGGAATTGACAACTCCTCACTCGCCCGAATCGCTGGAGTGCATGATACCATATTCATCTATGGAACGATAAGCATAGATCTTGATAGGGCTTCAGTTATAGGTTTGGTTGAGACTCATTGTTTGCTCATACACATACAAACTCGTTTCTCGTTATAGCAATAAACTTGTATTCATTAATAGCAATCAACTTGTTTATCATTGAAGCAATGTACTTGTATTTACGAAAAGCCTTATTGTACGCTCGATTTTTATAAACTTGTGATACTCACCAACTATTTTCATAGTTGGCGCTCGTTTTACATGCTTTTTCAGGAAGTAATTAGTAAGTGGATGTAAAGATTCATCATCATAGAGCATGCTGCATCGTGTTGAAGCTATTATGAAGCTATATTTTGAACAATGTTATTTTGAAAAACTTGTATTTTGTTTCTTTTGAAGCTATGGGTTGTAAACTCTTAAATACTGCTATGGTGATGTATCTTTATCTTTTGCATTGAAACCGTTATCGCTGTCATACCTTGCGTTTCCGCTTTAGCGGGGTGTGACATCTAACCATACATGATATGCAACTATAAACACAATGGGAATAAATAACTATGAAAATGGTAAATAAAATACTTACCTATGTGCGCGTTTTAGAATAACAACATAATACTAAACAATAAAAGTCATTAGGGGATTTGGACGTTGTGAATTAACCTGGGCAGTTATGTAATCGTATCGGGGATCAATGTAGCCTCATCAACTACATTCATTCAAAGTACGCTCAACATATGTCTGGGAAAAATCGTGATGGTCAAATAAACCGAAAGCTTACCATATAACTATCCAAATAGGTTAGAGGAACTAAACTTAAGAAAAATAAAGACGGTAGGAGTATTTTAAGAATGCTATCCTTATACACCCCAATGCACACACTTTTCACACTTACACTTCCCCCGCAGGCGATATGGTAGGAATGCAACAAGACGACCCCTACTATCAAGCTCTAGTTGTCTATGGAGAGATTGAGGTGGGTCTAGATGACAATCCTGAAGAAAACCCTGAAGGAGGCCCTGCAATGGGTCAGGAGGTGGGACCCGGAGTGGAACCAAAAGAGTACGTGGTAACTGATTATGAATATGATGAATTTGACTGGGAGTCAGATGAAGGAAAGGATGCTAAGGAGACACCTAGTAAGCCCCAACCATCAGAAACCCTATTAGACCCACACACGATTCAGGAAAGTGATACAAACTACATACACACTCTTGAGAAAGAAATAGCCAATTTCAATCGTCAACTGTTTGCGGCCGAATCTAGAGCCGTTCGAGCCGAGCAAAGGGAAGAAGTAATCACCCAGGAGGTGAATGAACTAATTGAACTTCTGATACGCCAACTTGACGATTGAGTATCATCGTCGTCATAACAGATAGAACGTACCCTACTACTTGCTATTATAGGTTTTACAGTATGTAGGACCAGCTGTAGCTCCTACTAGCATTGTGTTTCTATGGATATTATGTTGTAATACTGTCAGATTGTACATTTTCCTATGAAATGTTTGCCCTTCTGGCAAATTTTCCTGTATTAAAATGGCTATTTCTAGTAGAAATGCTATATGTTTTAATATGAGGTTTCACTAATGTGCACAAACAAACCATCAAAACAGTTAGATACTCAAGAACCTTGAAACCAAAATAACCTATGAACTCTATGAATAAGACGTAATATTCGTGACAAGTTTACAAATTACCTATTATCATAAACACACCATAGGAATATAGATCGAAACATTGTGAACCATACGATAAAATGTGAAAGTTACGGAGCACTAGCGGAAATGACCGTCTTTGCTTACAATCATGCTTATCATCATGCAGCATGAGATGTCATTTCACAGAAATAACAAGCACACACGTGAAGCACCACTCTTGCAGATAGACCTTACTACATTCCAAGTTGCTGTCACCGCTGCCGTAACTGCTGTTATGGCGCAACTCAACGCAAGCAACACCAACAGAGGTGGAAATAGCGTTGACAACACCAGTCGAAGTAACAACCAATGTTACACCCCGAACCAGACGGCGGAAACGTCCGAGGGTTCGCGTGACTCAAATTGAATATCATCACAATGAATATACATGAAACATAACATAAAGTTCACCATACATCAACACATTGCAACGGACATTGTTCACATCAAGTACATTGTTTAAACATTACATATCCATAGCCTAAATTGTTTGATAGTTTTCAAAAGCATAACACCCTAACATACTTGGTATTACTCCTCAGCTTACCTGTTACATGGGAATACAAGTTATTTTGAAGAAAAAAAACGTCAACATATGGAATGTTGGTGAGTTCATAAGCATGGTTGTTATGAAAATGTTTTGTGTAGTTTATAAAAACCCAGAAAATCCGATATTTTCTGAAAAAGACAATTGTTTATACCAAAGTGTGAAGATCCATAGGTTTACGCATGAATGATTTCAAAGCGTGTATAAATGAGAAGTTTTGCATTATAGTTATTGAAAAGTTCAAGTGAATGGTGTTGATTTCCTCGAAAAACCCGATGTTTTCCGATAACATAATATTATATAATTGTTTCGAATTGTGATACCATCACAACGAATGATTATGATTTTTTCTTGATTACTCAGATAGTATTGTATTTATTTATGTGAGTCGTTATAACCATGCATGATAATGACTAGTTCATCTGTCTTGGCATTCTGACGAACGCCGGAATTGATCTTAAGATTTTGTCACCCTAGACTGGCCGAGTCTAATTGTAGCGAACAACTGAGGTGTGGGGGAGTCACCCATGTATAGATCTATACACAAACTCTCGCTCTCCCTCTAGGAGACTTTGATTATAACTACAAATTACAAACGACCTATAGAGGTGCTACCCGTTATTACTCACTGAATCCAACATGAATTTGATTACCATTGATTAACGACATGTATATGTTTACTGAATTGAAGGTAAGCCTAATAAATGAGGAGAAGAGGATTACAAGGTCCTGCTAATCCTACGTATTATTTATGGCTATTGGGTATACGAAGGACACGTTGATCCATTTCACATTTGATTTATTTGGACCTTACTATCAATGTTAACGGCCCACTGAGGCCCAAAAGCACTTGAAAGCCATTGAGGGTCCCTTAAGCATGAAATTGGGTCACAGGAGGCCCAATAAGCATTTATTATTATCGTTGGGCCCTAAAGTCATGTTAATGCGTCACGAAGGCCCAATAAACATGATTAGGAACTTTAAAGCCCAAAGATTTGAATATTTACTTGTTTAGGTATTGTATAATTGTCGAAAATATTGATTTAATGATTGTTAGATTTGTAACGGCATGGGGTCGGTCGGTTGTTTATAACGATATTTGGAATTATATGCATATTCATCTTTCTATTTTCGTAAGTTGTAATTTGGTGTTTTTGACCCAATATCTTAATAATAAAATAATTGACTCAAAAATATTGGTTTGACCCCTTCCAGCCCTTCTTTAATAAAAAGGACAGTTTTAGTCCTTTATTTAAAAAAAAGACATTTTAGGCCCTTAAACCATTTTTTTTGACATTTATGACCCATAGACTTGTTTAAGTGATGTTTTTAGCTCAAAATTTACTCTTTGGCAGTTTCATCTCCTCCAGTAAAGAGTTTTTCAGTTAAAGTCCAAAATTTTCGCAACTTTTACACTTTTGGCCCAAAATCCAAAGACTTTACATTTTTTATCCTTGTTTGGAAAAAAAATCATTTTAACTCCTGAATTAGTTCTGTTTACCCTTTTACCCCATGTTTTGAGAAATTTACCATTTTAATCCCTTGAAAACCATCTTTTTCGCAATTTTTGGGCCTATGGGCCGAAAAGCCCAAAAATTGGCCCATTAGGCTACATATTACATTTCTAGCCATTTGAAGAGCATAATATTCATAAAAACATATATATTAAATGTTTTGACTCTTTTTGGTCCTTAAGAGAACTGTAAATGAAATCCTTCAACCCTAATTTTTGTTTAATTGACAATTATAGCCCAAAAATGAGTTTTGTGTTGAATTATGTTTACAAGACCTTAGATGATAGTTTTTCTAAACTTGTTAAGTGTAATACATCTTAGATCACATGTATTTCCTCCTTGAACTATAGATATCCAAATATCATTTATTTTTGGCACATATCTACCCAATAACACAAGAAATCACACATAGCATACAAATACACATAGATCTACACATTTTACTTGTATTCTCCCCCATAAAACATATGAAAACTGAAAATAGAGGGGTATGAACTCACCTTTTCTTGTGGATATCGGTTTTGAAGAAGAAATGAAAGAAAATGGTGAGGTCTTTCGGCCTTGCAAGCTTCTTGGAAGGTCTTTAGCTTAGATGTTTTCTAAGAAGCAAGATCACGAATTTTGCATGAGTTAGGGGGAGATTTTTGAGGAAATCAAGAAGTTAAAGTATGGATCAAACAACAACTTACCAAGGATTAGTGATATTAGGGAAAGATCTTCTTGGAGCCCTTGTGATTTTCTAAATTTTTGATGGAAGGAGGGTGAGTTCTTGAGTGAGTATTCTTGAGATATTATTGAAAGAGAATGAGGTGGAGTGAGTAGGAATCGACCAAGAATAAGAAGAAGAGAGGGTAGGTGAGAGATGAGGTGATAAGCATGGAAATATGAGATTTATGCATGGGTTTCCAATGGGTAATTATGAGGTGTCTTGCCCTCATAAATCTACATTTCTCTTTTTTTTTTCTTCTTGGGCTGAGAAAGAGAGAAGAGAGAGGAGGATTTGGGCCTTTTGTGCTTAAGTCCATATTATGGGCCCATTTTGATGATTTTCAGCCCAATTGGTCTTTGGAGATGGTTCACGACCCAATATAAATCAAAGTATGAGTTTTATGGCCCATTAGGTTAATTAGATTTGCCATGGCCCAATAAGGGTATTTTATTTCATTTTAGGCCCATTATGGGCCAAAATGTTAAAATAAATAAAATTGGGTACAATTAGAGCCCATTTAAGAGTTTTAAGCCCAAAATAGTCAAATTGGAAGCTTATTGGTCCATTAGGCCCAATAAGGAAATCCTAGTCCATATGGATTTAAATCGGGATTTACTTTAGGGTTTCCAACCTTTGTTGACTATTTGAATGTTTGTATTGAGTATTTGATAGAATTTTTGTTGTCATTGAACAAACACCATACATGTTTTCAAGTTTTAGTTACATTGTTATCATTGTTTACTGTTTACAAAGCATCAGAATTCCTAATTGTGACATCATCCCCTTGTTAGAGGGAATTTTGTCCCGAAATTATTTTTAAGCTAGATTTGAGAATGCGAGAATAGGTGAGGGTACTTTTTTTTATCTGGTCTTTGCATTCCCATGTAAATTTCGGTCCACGCCTAGCGTTCCATCGAACCTTTACAATCAGAATGCGACTTTGTTTGGTACGCTTCACTTCCCTATCCATGATTTCAACTGGTTCCTCGATGAACAAGAGATTTTCGTTGATTTTGATTTCTTCCAATGGGATGACGAGAGTTTCGTCGGATAAGCACTTCTTCAAATTTGAAACATGGAACACGGGGTGTACACTACTGAGCTCGGCAGGTAGCTGCAGTCTATAAGCCACTGGACCGATTCGGGAAAGAATATCGAAGGGTCCAATGTTTGATGGGTTTAGTTTTCCCCGTTTCCCAAAACAAATCACTCCTTTCTAAGGAGAGACTTTTAACAACACCCGATCCCCGACTTGAAATTCCAAGGGCTTTCGCCGCTTATCAGCGTAGCTCTTCTGTCGGTCTCGCGATTCTTGTAGTCGAGCTCTGATTTGAATTATTTTCTCTGTTGTTTCGCGTATGATCTCTGGTCCCATTAATGTATTGCTTGATGTCTGTCCTCCAACTAGCTGAGTATCACCTACCTCAGCCCAACACAACGATGATTTGCATTTACGCCCATATAGTGGTTCAAAAGGAGCAACTTTGATGCTTGAGTGATAACTGTTGTTGTATGAGAATTCGATTAAAGGCAAGTGGGTATCCCACGACTTTCCAAAGTCCATCACACATGAGCGAAGCATATCTTTAAGAGTTTGAATGGTTCGCTTACTTTGACCATCCTTTTGTGGATGATAAGCAGTGCTCATGTCGAGATGCGTTCCCATAGCCTTTTTAAGTGATTGCCAAAAACATGAAGTGAATCTACTATCTCAGTCGGAGATGATAGATATTGGCACTCCATGAAGTCTCAACACTTCTTTGATGTATATCCTGGTTAACCTTTCCATCTTGTAGGATTCTTTTATTGGTAGGAAATGGGCGGATTTCGTCAATTTGTCAACTATTACCCATATGGCATCCAATCCATCTGTTGACTTGGGTAATTTGGTCACAAAATCCATAGTAATCCTTTCCTATTTCCACTCGGCAATTACTGGTTGTTGTAGTAATCCCATGGGCTTCTGATATTCCACCTTCACTTTAGCGGAAGTAAGCCATTTCCTAACATAGGTGGCAATTTCTGCCTTCACGTTGGGCCACCGATAATTTTGCTTGATATCCAAGTACATTTTATTTGAACCTGGATGGATGGAGTATCGTGTCTTGTGGGCTTCATTCATGACTACTTCTCTGAATCCTCCAAGTTTAGGGATCCAAATGCGGTTCATGAAGTAATATGCTCCGTCCTCCTTCACTTCGAAATTCTTCTCCATTCCACGCAATGCTTCGCTTGTTCTGTATTCTGTCTTTATGGCGTCGAACTGGCTTCCTTGATTTGTGAGGATAGACGGGATTTAATGGTTATTGAAAGATTTTTCACACGACGATTTAAGTATTCTTTCCTACTCAAGGCATCAGCTACCGCGTTAGCCTTTCTCGGGTGGTACTTGATTTCACACTCATAACCACTTAGCAGTTCATGTTGGGTTTTGAGCATTCTAACACTCCTAAGTGTACATGCAACCCTAAATACCTTGGATCTATGTTTTCTCTATTATACATGCAAATAAGAACATCCAAGGTATTATCCTAATCTAGCATACAAAACAATGAGTGTAACAAGATAGAATACATACCTCTTTGATGTAGAAAGTCTTCATGAAGCTTGAGTGCCTAGCCCCAATAGTGTGGAAACCTCAAATGGAATCACAATCATCAAAACACTTAGAATAACTTGAGAGAGTTCTACACTTCATGAAATCGGCTAGCCCTCTTCTTCACTTTCTAGTGTGATTCTAGTGGCCGATTTTTGTCAAGAATAAGATCTTTATATAGTGTTACAATTAGGGTAAATCCTTAATTGTCATGGCTTTCCATTTCCTTGGATCCATGGGTTCAAATACACCATGGAGCATCCATGGACCATCCTATGGGTTTTAGCCCAACTTGATTATCCATGGAGCATTAGCCCACTATATAAGTATGGATGATTAACACAATCAACCCATATATTTAATTAGTCTTCTTTTGATCACTTAATTAATCCTAGATTAATTCTTGATCAATACTAATTAAATAATCTTATTATTCTTATTATTAATATACTAGAACTTATAATATATTAATAACCATAAGTGTCTTATTTCTCTCATTATAGTCTATCCAAGTGCATGATGGTATGCAACCCAAATGGACCATGTCGGGTCGGGTTAAGTCTTACCAATTATAGTTATGGACTTAGACATTAATCCAACAGTCTCCCACTTGGATAAGTCTAAAACTATTTATTGTGTATGACTTCAGGAACCAACTGGCAATCGTAGCTCTCAAAAGCTTCTGTCGAACTCTGACCTTGTAGATGAACTCTGATCTTGTCAATGACTTGTCCATTAGATAAGGGATCATATAATCCTCTGTTCTCATGATATCAGCCGGACAAATACATGGAACAACGTCGTACTTATTGTCCAACAGTTTGTTTCCCGATTTTCGATTTGTTTGACAAAGAACTTAATCGAACACATCAATTCAGTTCTGACCGGCCAGTACATAGGTCACAACAAAATCATCGAGGGGCCCAGATATTGCTTCTATTTCTAGAAGGAATAGATAAACTTTGACTCATATGCTAGTTCTACTACTTGTTGAATTGTACACAAAGGCACGTTTTATAACATCAAGTTACTTATGCGTTTACGTGCAATCAATGCACAACCAACTCATAGGTAACAACTCATATCTCTAGGTTTGAAAATTTATATGATATTACCGTCTCACGATCACTCGAGATAAAATCCATGAAGTGATACAAGTGAGCGTGGGTTTATTCCAATACTCATAACTTATGAGCACTCATGAATGTTGTAACAACCATTGCCATGACTAAACCCATTTAGCCATCTACAAACCCGATTCATGACAGTCTTGATTCATACCTATTTCCAACATATGAACGACTGTGGAGTGTTTAAATAACTTAGTCATTCAGAAAGAATAACCTAGCTATTTTGGAAGTCAAATCATGCAAAGTGAAACACAATAATAATCGAATCTAATATGGTCTCAGAACCCTTTTGAACATAAGTAAAAACCACCTTTTATTTATCACCATATTGATTACACATTATTCAATGTTTCAAATAATCAACTTAAGACTTGAATAAAAACAACAGTCGTCCCATGCTCCTAGCATGTACACTTTGTTTTCTAAACAATAGTTATGCCATACTCCAAGTATGCTCACTATGTTTGTCTATGATCCTTACATTGTGATGTAGATCAATTGAACATGATTCCATTGATACTCATTTCACAATCCCAAATCCTTATTGTAAATGTGAGAATCCACGATTCCTATCATTTACCAAAAAATCTGTTAGATTTTAAACTTTTATGCAATGTTCCTCTTGTAATGATCATTCACAAAGTCACCAAAACCTTGTCACCAGTCATTACAGAGTATTCCAAAGATGGTTAACTTTTATGGAACGGAAGTCTCATATTCAAAGTACATTGCTTTGAACATCCTTCTTGCATTAAGGTTTTCTAATCTTAAATAGATTGAATAACTTCCACCTATGGAGACATTTCCATAGTCCCATTTTGACTATCACTTCCGAACAAGAGTTGCCTCCTTACAGATTATGTCAATATGGTCCTTCCAGAATTATCACTATACTTCCAATTGTCCTTGAGAAACCAATCTTTGGTAAACCTCAGATTGTCCTCGACAATTGCTTAATCACTTTATGTAACGCCCGTGTTTCTAGGCTTGCCATTTTTAGCAATGTAATAGTCTAGGTTAACCTTGTAACTCAACTTGAAATAAAAAGAATGTATTATTTGTGAATTATTTGAATTATGTGATTTATGTGTGTATTTTCTTAATTTTATAATTTAATAAATTAAGAATAAAATAAGCGTCAAAATTTAAGTGTGAGATAAGCCCGACATCTTTGCATAAAGTTGTAGTGGTCAAAACAAGGATTCCGGAGATATAAGGAATGCCAAAATCCGAGTTATAACGAAGAAGTTATGACCTGTCGAAGTTTCGCGACAGAACCGACACGACGCCGAGTGACGTAAAATATGAATTTAAGATAGAGCGATATTTAGCCTTAGCGATCTAAACGAAAGTCGTAGATTTCGTTAAACTGAGAGCGTGCATAAAAGGAACGCCCAAATCTGACTTCGTATGAGGAAGTTATGATTTTTCTAAGTTTCGACTTAGCAGTATGCAGCCCGAATACTCGATTTGAGATCGAGCGGTTTTTAGCCGAAACAATCTAAATGAGAATCGAAGATCTTGTTGTTAGTAGCGAAGCAATGAAAAGTTAGGCGAGAACGGACGTCAGACGAAGAAGTTATGAATTTATAACGAAGTTTTTCTGTCCCGGCCTTCTAAAAATAAATAATAAAAATAAAAGTCAAAATTAGCCGACGGAGTCTAAATGAAAGTTGTAGAGTATGGTCTGACCTTCGCGTGGATATAAAGAACGTCGAAAACGGAGCTCGTATGCGAAAGTTACGCAATTTAGAAGTTTGACAAGTCAATTACGCCCCGCGTAATTTGAGTACGCCCCGCGTACTCAGTCGGATGCAACTTGTCTGACCAATACTCGAGTGCCACCAGTCGACGCACGCAGTGACGTCAAAGTACGCCCCGCGTAACCCGAGTACGCCCCGCGTAATTTGAGTACGCCCCGCGTAATCCCAGACCCAGCAGCCTATAAATAGAACTCGAATTCAGCCATTTTCTCTTGTTCAAACTCTTCCCTCTCTCTAAGTTTTGCCTCGATTTGCATGCTGTTTATACCCCAAAGCCCCGGTAATATTCCTGAGCCCCGAAGTAAGATCCGAAGCCCCGAGGATCCCGAAGAGCGTTATTCCCGAGCCGAAACGCTGCCCGCGAGGAGCCCGGTTTTGTGAAGATCTTCCAGATCTACGGAGAAACACCTCTTCTGCAAGCCGTAGTGCTGCCCGATCATCTTTTGATCAAGTGAGTGTGTAGTTATTTTCTTTCCAACGCAATATTATGAAGTATTTCATATAAAATATGTGTTATGTGTATATATTTGGTTGTTATACGTGTGAGTGTATATTCACTCTCTTCTATCTTATAGATCTGATGTATTCTCTATGAAATACGTGTTATGTGTGTATGCCTCATCTGTTATGTGGAATATGTATTACTTAAAGCATGTTATACAGGTTTTTAAACAATGTATAAAAATGTATATTTTTATCTACTAATATGTTGGGTAGAACATGGGTAGATAATTGGTGTGTAATAAACAGATGAGAGGCCTCGGTGTTATTGGTGTTATTCTAGTCATTCAGCAGAGTATGGATGACGACCACGGACTATTCTAGACTGTCCTGTGGAACACTAGCAGGCTCATTACCTGTAGGTGTTGTGAACGACGTGTTCACCGGTGTACTCTATCCCCCACATGGTTGCCTTTAGGACACTTATTGTTGAGGAAGCCCCTCTGCAGTGATGTCCGTCCCGATGAAAAATCCTGAAATAGGTTCCTTATAATAGACGTTATTTTTAGGAACGTAAGGTGAGGATAACGGGAATGGGTAATCGGGTTTATTGTTGATTGTTGAAATTAAATATAATTATTGTGGGTTGAAAACCCTATATGCTCACCAGGCTCCCAAGCCTGACCCACTCAGTTGATTTATTTTACAGGAAGTGGCGCAAGAGCTTAAGATGGGCGAACATCAAGTTGTTTTTGTTTACAAGTCTGTATATGTATATATTTGTTGAACGACTTGTAATGTTATCGTTTATGCTTTATGACCTGTATCGGAACATGACATCCCGACTTTTGATTATGAAATGAAATCATATTTCTTTATGAAATGTTTTGATAAATATCTATTTTATCATGTTTTGTTTTTGGGAACAAATTCAGCATCTCTTTTAAAATTAAAAGGATTTACTCTGAAAATTATTTTAAAAAGCATAAATGAAACGGTCTTTTCTGGCCGAGATTTTGGGGATGTCACAGTTGGTATCAGAGCATTAGTTTAAGCGAATTAGGAATTTGTAGGATTTCTAAACTTAAACTTAGCATTCTAAGTGGAGATTGCGAGGTGTGTGTCTGTTGGATCTTAGACACAAGCACTAGTTTATTTTAGGAAAGTTGCCTAAAATGCTTTTATGTGCTAAATGTTATATGTTGCCATATATGATGTTATTTGTTCGGATCTATGGTTTGTTGCCAACCGGATCTGAAGGTTTATGTGTTTAGGATTCTAAGCGTATGTATACGATATTAGAACTAGCATGTAATCATTTGGAGTAATAAGGTGAAATTATTCGGTGTATAGATCAAAATGGTGAGAACAAGAAGCGGAGTTGGAAATGCTGATGAAAACAGGAATCAACCGCCTGTAATCGAGCAAGTACCTGTCGTAGCTGCTGCACCTGAGCCGATAACAATGGTTGGTGTACAAATGATGATTCAAATGATGTTGGATCGTCAGATGGAAGAAACAAGACGCCTGCTTAGGCAGAATCGTGAAGAACCGTCAATTCAAGCGGAAGAGCCCGAGGAGAATGGAGGGCAGTCTGAAGGAGAAAACTTTAGTGGGATCATTGGTCAAGACGAACAACCAGTGGTTAGACGCAATAACCAGTATGGAGGAAATGATGGTCGTGGGTGCAAGTATAAGGATTTCATGGTATCCAAACCACCATGCCTATCCGGAAGCCCGACGCCGGTACAAGTTATGGACTGGGTCTCTGAAATGGAGACTATGTTTGAAAGTTGCGAATGCAGCAACAGGCAGAAGACCGCTCTTGCGATCCCTCTGCTAAAATCTGGCGTGTTGAGTTGGTGGAAGCTGTTAGCTGACTCTATGCCCAAGGGAGAAGCAAGCAAAATGTCTTGGGAAGACTTTGTGGAACAACTTAAGCTACAATACTGCTCCGAGCAGGACCTTCTGGAAATCAGTAATGAGTTTCAGAATTTGAAGAAAGGGAAATTGAGCGTTACTGAATACGCTACAAGTTTCACGGAAAAGATGAAGTTTATCCCATATTTGGTGCCTACAGAACTCTCTAAGGTCAACAAGTTTGCTCTTGGACTACCAGCGGACTATGGTCCAATGGTTAAGCAAGCGACCACATTGAAAGCCGCCATCTGGGTTGCTAGAAATGTTGAGATCCAGATCAGGGAAAAAGGTCTGGAAAGGTCAGAGGTTGGTGAGAAAAGGAAAATCGATGGATTTTCAGGGTCCAACAAGAAAAGTAAATTCTCTAAGTCTAGTTCGAGAGGAAGTGGAGGAAAGGTAGAGGCGAAATGGTGCGACAAGTGCAAGAAGAAGCATCATGGGAAGTGTGGCGGGGAAACCACATGCTACAAATGTGGAAAGCCAGGGCATTATGCCAACGAATGCACCTTCACCAAGAATGTTTGTTATGGTTGCGGTGAGGAGGGGCACATCTCAAGGGATTGTCCGAAGAAGGAGGAGGCAGCAAGACCCAACATTCCGCCAAAGCCAAAGGCGAGAGCATTCCAGATGACACTGGAAGCTGCTAAAGATGAAGCTGACGTCGCTTCAGGTACCTTTCTCGTTAACAAATTGCCTGCCCAAATCTTATTTGATTCTGGAGCCAACTACTCCTTTATATCGCATGAATTTGGTAGAAAACTAGTTTTGCCTATTGTGAGACTAGATAATGCTTTATTAGTCGAAGTTGCTAGTGGCAAGATTGTACCTGTTAGCCATCGTATGAAAAACATTTTAATTGATTTGAATGGGAATAAGTTCCACGAGGAATTATTACCTATAGAACTTAATGGTTTCGACATCGTTTTGGGAATGGATTGGCTTAGTGCCAATGATGCCGAAATTTTATGCAAGAAGAAAATAGTGAAAGTGAATCCGCCTGGAAAGGAATCGTTTATGGTGTATGGAGATAAACGCAGAGTAAATTCTGGAATCATTTCTCTAATGAAAGCCAGAAAATGTTTGACCAAGGGGTGTACATCATACTTAGCATTCGTGATCGATGCTAAGAAGGAAAAGAAGGTGATGCAAAATATTCCTGTTGTGTGTGATTATCCGGAAGTATTTCCCGAAGATCTTCCTGGATTACCGCCCGATCGACAAGTAGAATTTCGTATTGACTTGTTGCCCGGAACAACGCCAATTGCAAAAACACCTTATCGATTAGCACCAACGGAGATGAAGGAGCTAATGATGCAACTTCAGGAGTTATTGGACAAAGGTTTCATTAGACCTAGTTCATCACCCTGGGGAGCTCCGGTGTAATTCGTAAAGAAGAAAGATGGAAGCATGAGGATGTGCATTGATTACCGAGAGCTGAATAAGGCAACAATAAAGAATAGATATCTG
The DNA here is from genome assembly GCF_052625555.1 of Lactuca saligna. Taxonomy (NCBI): domain Eukaryota; kingdom Viridiplantae; phylum Streptophyta; class Magnoliopsida; order Asterales; family Asteraceae; genus Lactuca; species Lactuca saligna. Next base: position 80,826,348 of record NC_136418.1, read on the forward strand.
TTGCCGAGGATTGATGACCTATTCGATCAGCTACAAGGTTCAAGTTATTTCTCAAAGATCGACTTGAGGTCAGGATATCATCAGCTAAAAGTAAGAGAGCAGGATATAGAGAAGACTGCATTCAGAACCCGATATGGACACTATGAGTTTTTGGTTATGTCGTTTGGACTAACCAATGCTCCCGCAACATTCATGGATTTAATGAACAGAGTTTGTAACCCGTTCCTTGATAAATCTGTGATAGTGTTCATAGATGACATTCTGATTTATTCAAAAAGCCAAGAGGAGCATGGCAGACACTTGCGAGAAGTTTTGGAAGTCTTGAAGAAGGAGAAGCTGTATGCGAAGTTCTCCAAATGTGATTTTTGGATTCGAGAAGTCCAATTCTTGGGTCACGTGGTCAACCAAGAAGGTATAATGGTTGATCCAGCAAAGATTGAAGCTGTAATGAAGTGGGAACAACCGAAAAGTCCCACGGAGATTCAAAGCTTTTTAGGATTAGCCGGATATTACCGAAGGTTTATCCAAGGCTTTTCTTTGATCGCTACTCCATTAACAGCTTTGACCCACAAAGGAGCTACTTATGCTTGGAGTGATAAGCATAATGAAGCATTCGAGAAGCTAAAGAAGAAACTATGCGAGGCACCGATACTTTCTCTACCCGATGGAGTTGAAGACTTCGCTGTTTATAGCGATGTGTCTGGTGTTAGATTGGGTTGTGTTTTGACCCAAAGAGATAAGGTGATCGCGTATGCATCTCGACAGCTGAAAGAGCATGAAAAGAACTACCCGACTCATGATTTGGAGTTGGCAGCGGTAGTTTTCGCTCTGAAAATATGGAGGCATTACCTCTATGGCACGAAGTGCAAACTTTTCACTGATCATAAGAGTCTCCAATATCTCTTTAGTCAGAAAGAATTGAATATGAGGCAACGACGCTGGCTGGAACTACTTAAAGACTACGACTGTGAGATACTTTACCACCCCGGTAAAGCCAATGTTGTCGCTGATGCTCTCAGTCGGAAAGTCAATCTTGAAAAGAGAAGGCCAAGAGCGTTGAGAATTGAAGTTGTCTCAACCATTTTAGAAAGTATAAAGAAAGCTCAAGAGGAAGCTTCGGAGAAGAATGACCGGAAGGAAGAACGTTTGGGCAAAACGTTGGTGTTCGGTGTAAACAGTCACGGACTGAAGGTGTTCCAAGATCGGATTTGGATACCTAAGACAGGAGGAGTCAGAGATCTTCTGATGGAAGAAGCTCACAAGACCATGTACTCAATTCATCCCGGTAGCACTAAAATGTATAGGGACTTGAAACCCTATTATTGGTGGCCGACGATGAAGCTCGACATTGCGAAGTATGTGGCCAAGTGTGTGACTTGTGCAAGAGTCAAGGCACAACATCAGAAACCGTACGGGAGTTTAGAACCATTGCCTGTGCCTATGGGTAAGTGGGAAGACATTACTATGGATTTTGTCACTAAACTGCCCAGAACAAAGAATGGTCACGACATGATTTGGGTGGTCGTCGATCGATTCACTAAGAGTGCGCATTTCATAGTAGCCAATGAGAAATGGTCTATGGAAAAGCTTGCGAATTCTTATGTGAAGGAAATTGTGAGACTTCACCGTGTTCCGCTAACAATTGTGTCGGATCGTGATAGCCGTTTCACCTCACGATTTTGGAAAAGTCTACAAGAGGAATTGGGTACCAAGTTGTGTTTAAGTACAGCTTACCATCCGCAGACTGATGGTCAGAGCGAACGGACGATACAAACACTTGAAGATATGCTGAGAGCGTGTACCTTGGAATTCCTAGGTAATTGGGATGAACATTTACCTTTGGTAGAATTTTCCTATAATAATAGTTTTCACTCGAGCATTAAAATGGCACCTTATCAAGCTTTGTATGGACAGAAGTGTCGTACGCCGTCTTGTTGGCTTGAGGCTGGGGAAAAACAGTTTATGGGGCCGGAGATAGTCCATCAAACTGCTGAAAAGTTGAAAATAATTAGGGAGAGAATGTTAGCAGCTCAGGATCGTCAAAAGAGTTATGCTGACAAAAAGCAAAGACCGATGACTTTTGAAGTTGGAGATTCGGTTTTGCTTAAAGTCTCGCCGTGGAAGGGACTTATAAGATTTGGAAAAAGGGGAAAGTTAAGTCCAAGGTTTATTGGACCGTTTAAAGTTCTTCAGAGGATTGGGAACCAAGCTTACAAGCTCGAACTACCAGAAGAACTGAATGGAATTCATAACACTTTCCATGTGTGTTATTTGAGGAAGTTCACGGGAGAAGTTCCCGACATAATTCCACTTTCAGAGTTGAGGATCGATGAGAACAAAAGGTTGATTGAGGAACCGGAGGCAATTGTTGACCGAAAGACTAAGAAATTGCGACGTAAGATGGTGGAGTTAGTGCTTGTCCGATGGAAACACACGAATGGGCCAAATCTCACCTGGGAGACGGAGAGTGACATGATGAGTCGCTATCCACATTTGTTTGCTGGTGTGTGATTCCGGGGACGGAATCATTCTAAGGTAGAGAGAATTGTAACGCCCGTGTTTCTAGGCTTGCCATTTTTAGCAATGTAATAGTCTAGGTTAACCTTGTAACTCAACTTGAAATAATAAGAATGTATTATTTGTGAATTATTTGAATTATGTGATTTATGTGTGTATTTTCTTAATTTTATAATTTAATAAATTAAGAATAAAATAAGCGTCAAAATTTAAGTGTGAGATAAGCCCGACATCTTTGCATAAAGTTGTAGTGGTCAAAACAAGGATTCCGGAGATATAAGGAATGCCAAAATCCGAGTTATAACGAAGAAGTTATGACCTGTCGAAGTTTCGCGACAGAACCGACACGACGCCGAGTGACGTAAAATATGAATTTAAGATAGAGCGATATTTAGCCTTAGCGATCTAAACGAAAGTCGTAGATTTCGTTAAACTGAGAGCGTGCATAAAAGGAACGCCCAAATCTGACTTCGTATGAGGAAGTTATGATTTTTCTAAGTTTCGACTTAGCAGTATGCAGCCCGAATACTCGATTTGAGATCGAGCGGTTTTTAGCCGAAACAATCTAAATGAGAATCGAAGATCTTGTTGTTAGTAGCGAAGCAATGAAAAGTTAGGCGAGAACGGACGTCAGACGAAGAAGTTATGAATTTATAACGAAGTTTTTCTGTCCCGGCCTTCTAAAAATAAATAATAAAAATAAAAGTCAAAATTAGCCGACGGAGTCTAAATGAAAGTTGTAGAGTATGGTCTGACCTTCGCGTGGATATAAAGAACGTCGAAAACGGAGCTCGTATGCGAAAGTTACGCAATTTAGAAGTTTGACAAGTCAATTACGCCCCGCGTAATTTGAGTACGCCCCGCGTACTCAGTCGGATGCAACTTGTCTGACCAATACTCGAGTGCCACCAGTCGACGCACGCAGTGACGTCAAAGTACGCCCCGCGTAACCCGAGTACGCCCCGCGTAATTTGAGTACGCCCCGCGTAATCCCAGACCCAGCAGCCTATAAATAGAACTCGAATTCAGCCATTTTCTCTTGTTCAAACTCTTCCCTCTCTCTAAGTTTTGCCTCGATTTGCGTGCTGTTTATACCCCAAAGCCCCGGTAATATTCCCGAGCCCCGAAGTAAGATCCGAAGCCCCGAGGATCCCGAAGAGCGTTATTCCCGAGCCGAAACGCTGCCCGCGAGGAGCCCGGTTTTGTGAAGATCTTCCAGATCTACGGAGAAACACCTCTTCTGCAAGCCGTAGTGCTGCCCGATCATCTTTTGATCAAGTGAGTGTGTAGTTATTTTCTTTCCAACGCAATATTATGAAGTATTTCATATAAAATACGTGTTATGTGTATATATTTGGTTGTTATACGTGTGAGTGTATATTCACTCTCTTCTATCTTATAGATCTGATGTATTCTCTATGAAATACGTGTTATGTGTGTATGCCTCATCTGTTATGTGGAATATGTATTACTTAAAGCATGTTATACAGGTTTTTAAACAATGTATAAAAATGTATATTTTTATCTACTAATATGTTGGGTAGAACATGGGTAGATAATTGGTGTGTAATAAACAGATGAGAGGCCTCGGTGTTATTGGTGTTATTCTAGTCATTCAGCAGAGTATGGATGACGACCACGGACTATTCTAGACTGTCCTGTGGAACACTAGCAGGCTCATTACCTGTAGGTGTTGTGAACGACGTGTTCACCGGTGTACTCTATCCCCCACATGGTTGCCTTTAGGACACTTATTGTTGAGGAAGCCCCTCTGCAGTGATGTCCGTCCCGATGAAAAATCCTGAAATAGGTTCCTTATAATAGACGTTATTTTTAGGAACGTAAGGTGAGGATAACGGGAATGGGTAATCGGGTTTATTGTTGATTGTTGAAATTAAATATAATTATTGTGGGTTGAAAACCCTATATGCTCACCAGGCTCCCAAGCCTGACCCACTCAGTTGATTTATTTTACAGGAAGTGGCGCAAGAGCTTAAGATGGGCGAACATCAAGTTGTTTTTGTTTACAAGTCTGTATATGTATATATTTGTTGAACGACTTGTAATGTTATCGTTTATGCTTTATGACCTGTATCGGAACATGACATCCCGACTTTTGATTATGAAATGAAATCATATTTCTTTATGAAATGTTTTGATAAATATCTATTTTATCATGTTTTGTTTTTGGGAACAAATTCCGCATCTCTTTTAAAATTAAAAGGATTTACTCTGAAAATTATTTTAAAAAGCATAAATGAAATCGGTCTTTTCTGGCCGAGATTTTGGGGATGTCACACTTTAGTCATATCCAGGTCTAGACTTTTCCCTTATAAATGCCTTAAGCATTTGGCAAATTTAGAAAGGATGAATATTATAGCACGTGAAATCGATCCTATATACGAAGCATATGGGACACGATTCATGATGTTTGACATAAAGACATGATACTAGACCAGTCTTTCGCTACAATATTTTTTATTTGCCATGTTTTTCAAAATTTAACTATGAAGAGGGATGCCGTAATCATAATCGAATTTTGAAAATGCAATATATATAGAATTTCTTCAAGTTGAACCATTCCAACACAAAATTCATATATATTCTTGACTAAAGATGATTAAAATCTCAATCTAAGCTTTAGAATTGAAATGAAGTATAATTTCCTCTCCCTTAATTATAGCAAAACAACTTTTCAACCCATGATTGAAACTTTGTTTTCTATAATTAACATTGCTAGCTTGCAATACTAATCATAATAATCATGCTCCCACTAACATGATGATTATCAGCATAACACTTATGCTCCCACTAGCTCTGACATATTTCCAGAAATCTGATGGACTTCTGAAATTTAGATTCATACACCTTTCCGTAGATAGCTCAGTTGTGTGTCTAAGCAATTTCAAGAACTATGAAAAGGGATGCCGTAATCATAGTCTCAATTGCTTAGGCATTTTCCATTTCTCACAAGTCCATGTTAGTGTGCCGTTAACCACACGCGCTCCACTACGACTTTTGAAAATGCAAATAATACAATTGATATCTACGTAAAATCTACTTAGTGAAAGCGTTTCCTCACCATCATTTTCATGAATCGGAGAGAAACCTTATGACACTTAGATTTTATAGTGTATGAGTTCCTATCCAAGTGAATTTGTTAAAACCATAATCACAAGATAAGGTTAGTGACAAATTCAGCCTTACATGGATTGAACTTATTCAATCTTACTTTCTTGTCACCTTGGTAGCACAAGGCCCACCAATGCTTCCAAGTTGAACTCTGATAACTCACATGCAAATCCAACTTATTTGAAGGAGGTACAAAAATGAGAATTATGTCAACACGATAGGTTGCAAACCTTAAGTCGTGTGCTAGTGATAAATTACAGGTTTTACTCTTGATTAAATCATGAAACTCTTTCAGGATCTTTAAGGCTCCCACTTTCCCCTTGACATATAAGTTTTCCTAGTCAAGAACCATTCCTTGACAAAACAAATATTCAAGGGATAGTGTGGATTCTTATCAAGACTAACACTTCACACAATTGGTCTTAGTTGGTCTTTGTCTCATCCAAGACATCACAACTTACCAATCTCAAATGTACAAGAGTAGAAACATTTCACACTACATTTGATAAGTGTTTTAAACCTTACTTTATGTCACTCAAGGTTACAATCTTGGAGTAAGACTCTAAGAATTGTTTTGGAACGAAGTATGACTCATCTCCTTGATCTTAACCAATCCAACAATTCATGACCTCTCTTCTTAGCCATAACAATGCACTAAGACGTCCTTAGAGTATGAATTTGTGATATGGTTTCTATATCATTAAGATGATCATAAAACTGATACTAAAGTACTCTCCCATCTTTTCAGATTTGAGAAACTTTTATCCTTCTGCCTAATTTGATTCTTCTTATTCGCTCTGCCATACATTGGAACCTTTTCAATGTTACAGAATTATACTTAACCTTATAAGTATAATCATATTTACTAATCTTTAGTAAATCATGACAAATCAATCTTTGTGGTGGACATTGACCAGCGCACAAAACCCTTTTTTTTTCTTTTTTTTTTTTTAAACTTTGCGGAAAAACTTATTGTAACGACCCGTTCCCGGTACGTTAATTCATTAGTAATTGTTGTAAGTTTTCAAGAGGGACTCGGCGAGTTCTAGCCTGACTCGCCGAGTAGGGTCGCGTCTTCGAGCACGCGTGAGCCGGGGACTCGGCGAGTCCATATCCCTGACTCGGCGAGTCCATCCGTCTGGGTGAAACCCTAAATCCCCGGGTTGCCCACTATTTATACCACCTTATAGCCCCCATCCTCGCCTCCCTCACCCTGAGAATGCAGTGTTAGAACCCTAAACCTCCCTTGAAGAGCTTATATGTGTTTTGGTGCCATTTTGTGAAGGTGTGAAGAAGGAGAAGAAGAAAGAAGCAAGGAGAAGTGTTGTAGTGCAAAGATCCAAGGCCAAATCAGAGTCAATTGAGGTATTTTCGGAGTTCCATCTTGTTATATGCTTTAAACATCCATTAGAGCTCTCCTAAGAGCTAGTTGATGCTTGTTTCAAGCCTTACACTTGCATGAACGTCTTATTAAGTCGGAATATCTATGGATCTGAATGTTGGGGTGTTGTAGAGCCCAGATCTACTGTCTTTTTGGAGTTATATTGCATGATAACCATAGATCTACCCATTTTATGCATCTTTTAGCCTTATTTCCCTTATTCATGAGGTTGTACACGTAAAGTTGGAAACTTTACGTGGTAAATCAGCTTATTGGACTCAGATCTATCAATTGTATGCATTGGATTCAAACAAAATCAAGTAAAAATCAGTTGCATGGCGGCAACTCGGCGAGTCCAAGGCAATCTTCTTGGGATCAAGAACAACTCGTCGAGTTTGTTCATCCGGCTCGGCGAGTCGGATGAAGATTATCTGAGTTCTTGGATCAAGAGGGTACTCGTCGAGTCGATGCCAGACTCGACGAGTAGCAGCGAGTAAGAGTGAAAAGTGAGAGTAGGACTCGGCGAGTTGGGTGGCCCAACTCGGCGAGTCAGCCCAAAAGAGAGTTGACTTTGACCGAGGGTAAAAGAGTCATTCTACCCCAAGCGCAGTGTTTAGTATTTGATTGAGTGTGTTTATGGACTTGTAGCCGAGGAGATTCAGGAGCAGCAGCCGTTAGCTTCCCGAGCGACACACTCATTAGCCAGCTTACGAGGTGAGTTTCCTTCCAGTAGGAACGGGTCTAAGGCCACAATGCCGGCCCGTTCAGTTAGCAGTAGTTTCCGGATTTAGGTCCGATGCAGTAGTTAGTATGTTCGATGCCTTCGTGGCTCGAACAGGATTTATGTGCTATGTTTTATGTGTTAAGTATTATGTGTTCCGGGCCACGGCCCGATGTAGCATGTCGTATATGTGTTATGCTAGTTGATGTGTTATGCTATGCCATGTTCAGTCAGTCAGTTCTGGACTTCGGTCCGATGCAGTTAGTCCCGGACTTCGGTCCGATGCAGGGGACAAGGTCCCAGTCAGTTCCGGACTTCGGTCCGATGCAGTTAGTTCCGGACTTCGGTCCGATGCAGGGGACAAGGTCCTAGTCAGTTCCGGACTTCGGTCCGATGCAGTTAGTTCCGGACTTCGGTCCGATGCAGGGGACAAGGTCCCAGTCAGTTCCGGACTTCGGTCCGATGCAGTTTCCGGGCTTCGGCCCGATGCAGTGGGCAAGGCCCAATATGTGTTTATATGTTATTGTATGGTATGTGGTAGTTTGGGGGAGCTCACTAAGCTTCGTGCTTACAGTTTCAGTTTGGTTTCAGGTACTTCCGCAAGCAAAGGGAAGAGCTCGGGGTGACGGCATCGCGCACACCACAGCTTTAGCTTTTAGCCTGGGATTTATTTAGTTTGTTTTGATTTGCCGTAGTATGATACAGTTTCCGCACAATGTTTTCTATTATGTTGGAATACATCACGTATGGTTTTATTATATGACACTCTGATTATGGTTTTGATTATATCGAAAAACGAAATTTTTGGGTTGTATTTTTTGGTCGTTTCAAGTTGGTATCAGAGCCCTGGTTTGAGGGATTTGGATACATGTCCGGGTGTATCTGAACTCAAACTAAGGGAAATAAAAGATTTTAGTAAAATAAAAATGTTTTACATAAAGAATTTTGAAAGCACTTAGAAAGAAAGAATTGTTTTTAACAAGATAGAGGTGTGTGCATGCGGTCAGCCGAGCTCAAGTAAGTACTCCCAAATTACCCATACAAGTTATTTGTTCAGTTTCAGTTTCAGTAGAATAGCATGCTAGTATAGGGCTAAGGATCTAGGAGAATGCCTTATGTGCCTGCTTATGTGTTACAGCTTTATGAGTATTGCATGCTAGAATTGAGTAGACAGCAGTAGGATAGCCTGTTTAGGTTATGCCTGATAGTGTGAGCTTAGCATCCTATGCTAGTGCAGTTTCTTGTTATAAGAATAGTTTTGCCTGAGTCTGTTTCCCTTGTCCGAATGCTGCTTGCTTCGTGCCTTGTGGGGTTCTGAGTAGTGGGAGTTAGCCATTAGGTGAACACGTCACACCACATGTGATCAGGTTTGAATAATCCCAGAGTGCTGGAACTGGCCCTATTGCGCAGCTCTTGTTTGAGTCCAACCGTTGTAGGGATGGATCTTTTACTTGAAGGATTATATGATCCTTATCACATGTGATGGTGTTTAGGTGGTGGCTAGCTGGCATTATGAGGAGACCTACAGCAGCTGAGGACCAGTCGTGTTGAGCTTGAGGTTTCCCTAGGGCAAGCCTAGGATGAGAGTAGCAGAGAATGGCAGTAGTAGAAGTGACTTGGTGGAGTCAAGGCAGTTCTTGAGGAAAGTACGGATAGATGTGGAAGGTAGTATGGGCCCGTACTACTGAAAGCAGAGGATCCGTACTCGAATCAAGGAAGGCCAAGACAAGACCAGGAAGCTAGTAGTAGTATCATGATCCCTTGAGATATTTCAGTGTTCTGATGTTGTTATGAAATGTTTCAGAATGGTAGTTTTGCGTCCGAGACCAGCAGTCGGCAGCTCAGATGCCGGAGGGGGATCAGGATCGGGATCAGGCCCGGAGGTCGGGCAGATGGATGAGCAGACTAGAGAGTTCCTTTCTTCTGAGGTTACCCGCATCATACTGGAGCAGACTCCTGTGATCTTCGGTTCGATCAAGGAGGGTATTTTAGAGCTGATGGATGAGAGATTGAGTACTTTCCGTGCTGAGATGGCGGCCGTGATGGGGTCGTGCACACTTACGTTCAGGGAGTTCAGGGCATGCGGAGCTCCAGACTATCATGGGGCGCGGGACCCCATAGCGAGTACCAGATGGTTGGCGGATGTGGCCAACGCTTTCTGCACTAGCAGGTGTCCCGAGGGGGACAAGGTCAGATTGGCGTCCTGTCTTCTGAAGGACAGGGCACGGGACTGGTGGGAGGAGGTCGGACATGCCATCGGGGATGATGCGGTATTGGATGCCATGACCTGGGCTGATTTCTCTACCAAGTTCAGGGCGGAGTTTGCACCAGTCATTGAGGTGCAGCAGTTAGCTAGGGAGTTTCAGGACCTTACCTAGACCACAGAGACAGTGGCGGAGATCACCGCCAAGTTCAGGGAGAGGACCCTTCTTGTTCCTCAGTATGCAGCCGATGAGGAGATGAAGAAGGCCCGTTATCATGAGATGTTGCGGAGTGACATCCGCATGTTTGTGAGCCGGTCCAGTTGTAAAACGCTGGACGACATGATTGCCAGAGCTAGAGAGAGGGAGATTGATCTCGAGATGGAGAAGAAGAGGAAACCGGAGGCGGTTTCGGGTTCAGGCAGTGTGGGCAAAAAGCCCAAGGTTTCAGATCACAGGTCTAGGAGTCAGCAGAGCCATGGTCGGTGTGGCAAGTGTGGGAGATTGCACGAGGGGGCGTGCAAGGCAGGGAGTTCCGGCTGCTACAAGTGCGGTCAGACTGGGCATTTGAGTAGGGATTGTACGGCCCCTACTACTACGGTTACAGCATCAGATCTGATTTGCTTTCAGTGCAATCAGAGGGGACATAAAAGGTCCCAGTGTCCCAGTTTAGCTGCAGCAGGGAAGGTGGTTGCACCTGCCCCTGCCACCTTGAGGATTACGGATGGCCGGCAGGGCCGAGCTGATGCGCCAGTGGCGAAGAGCAGGGCATTTCAGATAACAGCAGAGAAGGCGCGAGCGACTCCTGATGTGGTGACGGGTATGTATCTTTCCTCCATCTCTTAATTGTTATTATATCGGTTGAGTATTACTTATGTGGGTATGTTTTATTTAGGGTCGTTCTCTGTGAACGGCATTTCTGCTTTGGTATTGTTCGATTCGGGGGCTACCCGATCATTTGTATCACTTGTGCTTAGCAAGAGATTTAGCAGAGCTCCAGGGGAGCTGGATTGTCCACTAGAGGTTGAGATAGCAGATGATAGGACCGTGAGGGTTGGCAGAGTACATAGAGGGTGTTCCCTTCAGATATTTGATGAGCAGTTTTCAGTGGACCTGGTTCGTATTCCCCTGCGTGGGAATAAAGTTATTGTGGGCATGGATTGGCTGAGCCCCAATGGGGCGGTGATTGATTGTGAGCTTCAGCTAGTGAGGGTTCGCACTCCCAGTGGGGGAGAGATAGTGATTCAGGGCGAGAGGCCCCAGCGAGGACCGATCTTTTGTTCCGCCGCAAGGGCGAGGCGCTATGTTCAGCAGGGTTGCGTCGGTTTTGTAGCTTACGTCTTGGATGCCCGGGAGAAGGGCAAGACGACGATTGATGATGTTCCTATTGTTCATGACTACCCGGATGTGTTTCCCGAGGATTTGCTGGGGATACCTCCAGAGAGGCAGGTTGAGTTCAGGATCGACCTAGTTCCTGGTGCGGCTCCGATAGCCAAAGCACCATATGGACTTGCTCCCCCTGAGATGCAGGAGTTGTCTACATAGCTTTAGGAGCTGTTAGACAAGGGTTTCATTCGGCCGAGCAGTTCGCCTTGGGGAGCGCCGATCTTATTTGTGAGGAAGAAGGATGGGTCGCATCGTATGTGCATTGATTATCGGGAGTTGAACAAAGTAACGGTGAAGAACCGTTACCCACTTCCGAGGATTGATGACTTGTTTGATCAGCTTCAAGGAGCGTCTTGGTTCTCCAAGATCGATCTACGCTCCGGTTATCATCAGATGAGGGTTAGAGATGAGGATGTACAGAAGACTGCTTTCAGGACCCGGTATGGTCATTATGAGTTCGTGGTGATGCCATTTGGGCTCACCAATGCCCCAGCCGCGTTCATGGATCTCATGAACCGCGTGTGCAGACCGATGCTGGATTGGTCGGTGATAGTGTTTATAGATGACATCTTGGTGTATTCCAAGACACAGGGGCAGCACGAGGAGCACCTGCGGGAGGTGTTGGAGACTTTGAGGAGGGAGAGACTTTTCGCAAAGTTCTCCAAGTGTGAGTTCTGGTTGCGCGAGGTGCAGTTTCTTGGTCATCTCGTCAACCAGAAGGGTATTTTGGTAGATCCGGCCAAGATTGAGGCCGTGATGCAGTGGGAGGTCCCGAGGTCTCCATCTGAGATTCAGAGCTTCCTGGGGTTGGCAGGGTATTATCGGAGATTTATTCAGGACTTCTCCAAGATAGCAGTGCTGCTCACCCGGCTAACCAAGAAGTCGGTGGTTTTTCGTTGGGGGCCTGAGCAGCAGGCGGCGTTCGAGACTCTCAGGCAGAGATTGTGTGAGGCTCCGATCCTTACCTTGCCAGAGGGAGTAGAGGATTTCGTAGTCTATTGTGATGCTTCGATCTCAGGTATGGGAGCAGTGTTGATGCAGCGAGGCCATGTGGTATCTTATGCCTCGAGACAGTTGAAGCCTCACGAGGCTAATTATCCTACCCACGATTTGGAGCTGGGGCAGTTGTGTTTGCCCTCAAGATTTGGAGACATTACCTTTATGGGGTCCGCTGTACTATATACACGGATCACAAGAGTTTGAGATATCTTATGGATCAGCCGAGTTTGAACATGAGGCAGAGGAGATGGTTAGACGTGCTGAAGGACTATGACTGTGAGATCCTTTATCATCCAGGGAAGGCCAATGTGGTGGCCGACGACCTGAGCCGCAAGGTGTCGACGGCCCCTTTCAGAGATCTGTGTATGAGGATGACAGTGATCACTCCATTGTTGGAGCGGATCAAGGAGGCTCAGATGGAGGGCCTCAAGGAGGAGAGGCAGAAGTGCGAGAGGATAGTGGGCCGAGTAGCTTCGTTTGATTACGACAGTCGGGGTTTGTTGACGCTTCATGGTAGGGTGTGGGTACCGTACTGGGGTGGGGTGGGGTACGACAAGTATTGATGGACGAGGCCCATAAGTCTCGATTTTCTATCCACCCGGGAGCGACGAAGATGTATCGAGATCTTCGACCTAATTATTGGTAGCCCTGCATGAAGCGAGATGTCGCTTGGTATGTGGAGAGATGTTTGACCTGCCGGAAGGTCAAGGCGGAGCACCAGAGACCTCACGGCAAGATGCAGCCGTTAGACATTCCCGTGTGGAAATGGGAGGATATCACCATGGATTTTGTCACCAAGCTCCCCAGGACCGCACGTGGAGTGGACTCGATATGGGTAGTAGTGGATCGGTTGACGAAGAGTGCCCATTTTATTCCGATTCAGGAGAGTATATCGGCGGAAAAGTTAGCCGATATCTATGTGCGGGAGATTGTGGCACGTCATGGAGTGCCGGTATCGGTGGTGTCGGACCGAGATATTCGTTTCACGTCCAGATTCTGGAAGCGGTTCCACGACGAGATGGGTACTCGTCTCCATTTCAGCACCGCTTTTCATCCTCAGACTGACGGGCATAGCGAGAGGACGATTCAGACTCTCGAGGACATGCTTAGGGCATGTGTTTTAGATTTTGGGGGCAGTTGGGATACGTATCTTCCGTTAGCAGAATTCTCGTATAACAACAGTTATCATGCGAGCATTGATCGACCTCCTTTTGAGATGTTATATGGCAGGAAGTGCAGGACCCCGATTTGTTGGGGCGAGGTCGGTCAGCGAGTTATAGGGAGCACCGAAGTGGTGCTCAAGACGACGGAATTGATCTAGCAGGTCCGTAGTAGGCTGCAGACTGCGCAGAGTCGACAGAAGAGCTACGCCGACAGGAGGCGTTCGGACTTGGAGTTCCAAGTGGGAGATATGGTTCTTCTGAAAGTCTCACCTTGGAAAGGTGTCATCAGGTTCCGGAAGAGGGGCAAGTTGGGCCCCAGATTTATTGGTCCTTTCAGGGTTTTGGCCCGGGTGGGTCGGGTTGCTTATCAGTTAGATCTCCCTGAGGAGCTTAGTCAGATACACAACACCTTCCACGTGTCGCAGTTAAGGAAGTGTTTGGTGGATGAGACAGCAGTCGTTCCCTTAGAGGACATTCAGGTTGATAGCAGCCTAAATTATATCGAGAAGCCGGTCGCGATTCTGGAACGGAAGATCAAGACCTTGAGGAACAAGGTAATTCAGCTGGTAAAGGTGCAGTGGCAACACCGGAAGGGGTCTGAATGGACGTGGGAGGCTGAGGAGGAAATGAGAGCGCACTACCCGGAGTTATTTGCAGATCCAACCGTAGCAGACTTCGAGGACGAAGTCTGAGACAAGTGGGGGAGAATTGTAACGATCCATTCCCGGTACGTTAATTCATTAGTAATTGTTGTAAGTTTTCAAGAGGAACTCGGCGAGTTCTAGCCTGACTCGCCGAGTAGGGTCGCGTCTTCGAGCACGCGTGAGCCGGGGACTCGGCGAGTCCATCCGTCTGGGTGAAACCCTAAATCCCCGGGTTGCCCACTATTTATACCACCTTATAGCCCCCATCCTCGCCTCCCTCACCCTGAGAACGCAGTGTTAGAACCCTAAACCTCCCTTGAAGAGCTTATATGTGTTTTGGTGCCATTTTGTGAAGGTGTGAAGAAGGAGAAGAAGAAAGAAGCAAGGAGAAGTGTTGTAGTGCAAAGATCCAAGGCCAAATCAGAGTCAATTGAGGTATTTTCGGAGTTCCATCTTGTTATATGCTTTAAACTTCCATTAGAGCTCTCCTAAGAGCTAGTTGATGCTTGTTTCAAGCCTTACACTTGCATGAACGTCTTATTAAGTCGGAATATCTATGGATCTGAATGTTGGGGTGTTGTAGAGCCCAGATCTACTGTCTTTTTGGAGTTATATTGCATGATAACCATAGATCTACCCATTTTATGCATCTTTTAGCCTTATTTCCCTTATTCATGAGGTTGTACACGTAAAGTTGGAAACTTTACGTGGTAAATCAGCTTATTGGACTCAGATCTATCAATTGTATGCATTGGATTCAAACAAAATCAAGTAAAAATCAGTTGCATGGCGGCAACTCGGCGAGTCGGAAGAACGACTCGACGAGTTGGGTCGCGAGTTCCCGATTCCTTCATTTTTACCAGTGTCGAGTGAACCCAGTGAGCTAGAGAGTGGACTCAGCGAGTTGAGGGTGAACTCAGTGATGGAGGGACTCGGCGAGTTGTTCATCAACTCGGCGAGTCCAAGGCAATCTTCTTGGGATCAAGAACAACTCGTCAAGTTTGTTCATCCGGCTCGGCGAGTCGGATGAAGATTGTCTGAGTTCTTGGATCAAGAGGGTACTCATCGACTCGATGCCAGACTCGACGAGTAGCAGCGAGTAAGAGTGAAAAGTGAGAGTAGGACTCGGCGAGTTGGGTGGCCCAACTCGGCCAGTCAGCCCAAAAGAGAGTTGACTTTGACCGAGGGTAAAAGAGTCATTCTACCCCAAGCGCAGTGTTTAGTATTTGATTGAGTGTGTTTATGGACTTGTAGCCGAGGAGATTCAGGAGCAGCAGCCGTTAGCTTCCCGAGCCACACACTCAGCAGCCAGCTTACGAGGTGAGTTTCCTTCCAGTAGGAACGGGTCTAAGGCCACAATGCCGGCCCGTTCAGTTAGCAGTAGTTTCCGGATTTAGGTCCGATGCAGTAGTTAGTATGTTCGATGCCTTCGTGGCTCGAACAGGATTTATGTGCTATGTTTTATGTGTTAAGTATTATGTGTTCCGGGCCACGGCCCGATGTAGCATGTCGTATATGTGTTATGCTAGTTGATGTGTTATGCTATGCCATGTTCAGTCAGTCAGTTCCGGACTTCGGTCCAATGCAGTTAGTTCCGGACTTCGGTCCGATGCAGGGGACAAGGTCCGATGCAGTTAGTTCCGGACTTCGGTCCGATGCAGTTAGTTCCGGACTTCGGTCCGATGCAGGGGACAAGGTCCTAGTCAGTTCCGGACTTCGGTCCGATGCAGTTAGTTCTGGACTTCGGTCCGATGCAGGGGACAAGGTCCCAGTCAGTTCCGGACTTCGGTCCGATGCAGTTTCCGGGCTTCGGCCCGATGCAGTGGGCAAGGCCCAATATGTGTTTATATGTTATTGTATGGTATGTGGTAGTTTGGGGGAGCTCACTAAGCTTCGTGCTTACAGTTTCAGTTTGGTTTCAGGTACTTCCGCAAGCAAAGGGAAGAGCTCGGGGTGACGGCATCGCACACACCACAGCTTTAGCTTTTAGCCTGGGATTTATTTAGTTTGTTTTGATTTGCCGTAGTATGATACAGTTTCCGCACAGTGTTTTCTATTATGTTGGAATACATCACGTATGGTTTTATTATATGACACTCTGATTGTGGTTTTGATTATATCGAAAAACGAAATTTTTGGGTCGTTTCACTTATCCTTACTATCCACATGAAAACCTTTTTGTTATCTATTCACAAGCAATATATTATAACTCCTAAGAAGTAGCTCAAGAATCCGATCTTCAAACTACGCGATAGAAATCCATCTATGCGATCAGATTCAACATATTCTTTCTTTAAGTTTCTTTACCTTTTCTTTGATTCTTAAAACATCACCATGTGACCCAGTCACATCATGTATCAAGAATCTCAGAATAGAAACTTAGCAGAGTTAGATAGTGGACTTTACTTGAAGTAGAGTCAAACTTATCAACTTTAACATCCTTAGGTAAATTATGGCAGCTTTGCAACCAATGCCCCTTTCTTTGGCAATATAAACATATGGACCCTTTGATAATGGTACATGGGACTATCACAGACTTAGTTTTTCTCTTTACCATTTGGTCAACCAAGTTGACTATGGCGAATGCTTTTCTGGATTTCCTGTGTCACTATTGTTAATGTCCATCAAGTTTTGAGGAAGTTGATCTTAACAAATAGATAAAATCATTAAGGGTCTTGTCATAGTCTTTTTCATAGGTGTTCCAAAAGAACTCACTATGTGACTTAGAAAGTGATTAAACCACCAACTTTCTCAAGATTTTAACACCCAACTCTCCCGGCTTGTCAATATGTGACTACATCTCCAAGATGTGACCACACCAAGACCTTTACTTGCCAATAGGGCTCG
Source organism: Lactuca saligna (assembly GCF_052625555.1). Lineage (NCBI taxonomy): Eukaryota > Viridiplantae > Streptophyta > Magnoliopsida > Asterales > Asteraceae > Lactuca > Lactuca saligna. The sequence goes on from NC_136418.1 coordinate 80,843,339, forward strand.
AGTGACCTTAAACTTTTCAAGAACTTGTGGGGTAGTGAGAATAATTGGAGGAGATAGAGGAAGTGAAGCACGATGTTGAGGAACATCATCTTCAAGAGATTTGGGAAGATCATAAATGTCTAAACCAGACATGTTTTAGGAGATATTCAAGATAGTTGATTTAAATTCCTTAATATGACACCCAATATGAAATATTAAGGCTAGGACCCAACACAATATTTTATAATTTGGAAGAGGGATGCCGTAATCCAAGCTATAAAATATTTGAAGGTAGGCGAATGACAATTCACCAATTTCCACCATGAAAAACGAAATAATTTATTAGGTTTTAATTGGATTTGAAATTCCTAGATCTTTTGAGATTCATTGAACTTTCCAATGGCATGTTTCAATCTCGAGTGTGCCCTCTCAAATTTTGTGACTGGGATGCCGAGGATCACAAAACAAGGTGTGAATAACCATACTAATTCACTTGGTACCCTTAATATTATCACCTAATCAATGTGCCGGTTAACCACACACGCTCCATTGATCTATGACAAACATTAAGTCACCCTTCGTGGTCCTTACTAGTCCAAGTTAGTGTGCCGGTTAACTACACACGCTCCACCAACAACTTGGTAAGGTACAAAGTGTGAATTCCATGGGCTAGCACCAAATTCACATTTTTCCTAAAGTAACTAAGATTGGGAATTATTAAGATTTTAGTTACTTAGTATTTATCATTAATACTTTTAATGAAGGGAGAATTTAAAGTCATTGTCCTACCCGTTTGGCTAACGACCCTCCACCAGTCAAGCAAGCGGTGGGTGAGAGTATACACCCATTAAGTCGCCATTTTATAGGCAATAACCTTATACCCACCTTATAGACCGACTTCGTGAATGAGGCCTACTAATGGTAAAACGACTTGTTCTTATACATATATATAATAATTAACCATTAATGTTATAAATAGTATAAGTGTTGAATTTTAACTCTTTAGAATTCTAAGGGCTAACTTGGAATTAAAGTATTCATAAGTGAAAACTTTTCAAATTCCAAAACTTGAGGGCAAGTTTTGAAACTATTCAAAACTAATTAATTCCATAACTTATGTGTTTAAAGTAGCTTTAATCCAAAAAACTCTTCAAGTTCCATAACTTATGGAAGACTTTAAACTAATAAGAGAATTAACTTTTCTTTATTTTTATAACTTATGGAATTAATTAAGGTTACACTTTTACTCTTTAATGAAGTGACTCTTGAACTTCCATAACTTGAGGACAAGTTATGGAGTCATAAAAAAAATATTCAATGACACAAGACTCTTCATTTTGTAACCATTACCAACTTTTATGAGTTTTATGAGTCTTTAATGTGACTCTTCATGTAACTTGAGGACAAGTTACACAAACACATTTTATACTCAACTCTTAGATTAAAATGGATTGAAAGCAACTATTTCAATTAACTTTTCTATTAATCTAAGCAGCTCATAAGAACAAGATAATTCAAATCAAACTTTCTCATGTAATTAGTCTAAACCTTAAACTAATACAAAACATGAATCTATTGACAATTATCTTTGAAAATGGATTAGCATGAACATTACCACATTAAAAACAAGTTTATAAGTTCAAAAACAACTTAGGGTAATGTTCCTAGTCCATTTCTAGCCAAAAACCTCGAAAATATGTTGTCTGGGGTCCAACTCGTCGAGTGCATGAACCAACTCGGCGAGTTGGATCGTTTTGATCAATTTTAAGGCATGGACTCGCCGAGTCCCTTGATGGACTCGCCGAGTCTGATGATCAAACAGCAACACTTTCGATTTTTTAAGCAGCTATTGCAGGTATAATAAGAAAACAAGCCTAGGCTCTGATACCACTGTTGGGTTTTGAGCATTCTAACACTCCTAAGTGTACATGCAGCCCTAAATACCTTGGATCTATGTTTTCTCTATTATACATGCAAATAAGAACATCCAAAGTATTATCCTAATCTAGCATACAAAACAATGAGTGTAACAAGATAGAATACATACCTCTTTGATGTAGAAAGTCTTTATGAAGCTTGAGTGCCTAGCCCCAATAGTTTGGAAGCCTCAAATGGAATCACAATCATCAAAATACTTAGAATAACTTGAGAGAGTTCTACACTTCATGAAATCGGCTAGCCCTCTTCTTCACTTTCTAGTGTGATTCTAGTGGCCGATTTTTGTCAAGAATAAGATCTTTATATAGTGTTACAATTAGGGTAAATCCTTAATTGTCATGGCTTTCCATTTCCTTGGATCCATGGGTTCAAATACACCATGGAGCATCCATGGACCATCCTATGGGTTTTAGCCCAACTTGATTATCCATGGAGCATTAGCCCACTATATAAGTATGGATGATTTACACAATCAACCCATATATTTAATTAGTCTTCTTTTGATCACTTAATTAATCCTAGATTAATTCTTGATCAATACTAATTAAATAATCTTATTATTCTTATTATTAATATACTAGAACTTATAATATATTAATAACCATAAGTGTCTTATTTCTCTCATTATAGTCTATCCAAGTGCATGATGGTATGCAACCCAAATGGACCATGTCGGGTCGGGTCAAGTCTTACCAATTATAGTTATGGACTTAGACATTAATCCAACAATTCAACCCATCTTCGTTGCCTCATGTTCAACTCTTTTTGATTTAAAATGTGTTGGAGACTCTTGTGGTTAGTGAAAATGGTGCACTTTGTACCATAAAGGTAGTGCCTCCAAATATTCAAGGCGACGACCACGACTCCTAATTCGATATCATGGGTGGTATAATTCACCTCATGTGTCTTTAGTTATCGGGACACATAAGCTATCACCTTCCCATGCTGCATAAGTATACAGCCTAAACCCTAATTCGATGCATCGCAGTAAACTACGAAGTCCTCTGTTCCCTCTGGTAGGGATAGTACCGGTGCGCTGCAGAGTGCTTGCTTCAGAGTTCGGAATGAAACTTCTTACTTATCTGTCCATTCAAAAGGTACGCCCTTTTGTGTAAGCATGGTAAGTGGCTTGGCTGTTTTAGAGAAGTTCTGGATGAACATCCTATAATACCTTGAGAGACCTAAAAATTGACGAATTTATGTGGGTGTCGATGGGATCGCCCATCCTTCAATGGCTTTGACCTTAGAAGGATCCACATGTATCCCTTCTTGACTAACAACATGACCCAAAAAGTTCACACTACAGAGCCAGAACTCACATTCAGAGAGTTTTGCGCATAGCTTTTTGGATCGCAGGGTTTCCAGGATTTTCCGGATATGTCTACCATGCTCCTCTTCGCTTCGAGAATAGACTAGAATATCGTTAATGAAAACGATGAAAAAGTTGTCGAGGAATGGTCGACAGATTCGATTCATTAGTTCCATGAATGTGGCAGGGGGATTCGTTAGACCGAAGGGAATTACGACAAATTCATAATGTCCATAACGAGTTCGGAAAGCGGTTTTGGGGATATCCTCTTCCCGGACTTTGAGTTGGTAGTATATGGATTGCAGATCTATCTTAGAGAAGTAGCTTGCGCCTTGGAGTTGGTCAAATAGATCGTCGATTTGCGATTTTTGATAGCGAGCTTATTTAGTTCCATGTAGTCAATACACATCCTAAAGGAACCTCTTTCTTCTTAACAAAGAGAATCGGAGCTCCCCAAGGTGAGAAGCTAGGTCGGATAAATCCTTTATTCAAAAGCTCACTGAGTTGGCTGGACAACTCTTGTATCTCTGCAGGAGCCAATCTATAGGGAGATTTGGCGATGGGTGTAGCTCCTGGCACGAGATCGATTCAGAACTCGACTTGTCTTTCTGGGGGTATCCCCGGAAGATCTTCAGGAAAAACATCTGGGAAATCACAAGCCACTGGGATGTCTCGAATATTGACCTCTTCCTTGGACTTATCCATTATATGAGCCAGAAACGTCAAGTCTTTCTTTCATAGATACTTCTGTGCCTTAATGCACGAGATAAGACGAAGCTTCATGCTAGGCTTGTCTTCGTATATAATTAGGGTTTCACGATTTGGGAGGTGAAGGAGAACAGCCTTCTCGTGACACATAATTTCAGCATGGTGGGGGCTTAACTAGTCCATGCCGATAATCACATCAAAACTCCTAATGGATACATGCATTAAGTTTATTTGAAAGACGTGATGGTTCAAGGTCAAGGTACATCCGATGTAGATTTCCCCAATGGATTCTGTTTTCCCATTAGCCATTTCCATCGTAAAGGTTTCATTAAGCTTCTGGGGTCGTTGTTTTAACAAGTGTTTGAATCCCCTGTCCACATCTCATAAGGAGTCTTGGTAACCTTCTTGGTGGGAACTAAGTTAAGGATGTGGGCGACAGTCTCTAAGGCATACCCTCAATAGGTAACGAAGTCCGAGTCATCATAGAATGAACAATTTCCAAAAAGGTTCGATTACGTCTCTCAGCCACACCATTCAATTGTGGTGTTCTCGGAGGCGTCAATTGCGAAACAATTCTGCATTCTTTTAGATAGTCATGAAACTCAAGACTTAGGTACTCTCATCCTCGGTCTGACCGAAGCATCTTGATTTCCTGCCCAACTGATTCTCCACTTCATTCTTAAACTCTTTGAGCTTTTCAAAGGTTTCCGACTTTTGGTTGATTAAGTAGATATATCCATATCTGTTATAATTGTCCGTAAAAGTTACGTAGAAGCGGCAAGCATCCCTTGTGGTGGATCTAAAGGGCCCACACACATCGGTGTGTATGAGATACAATGGACCCTCACCCCTTTCACAAGTTCCAGTAAAGGGTGACTTGGTCATCTTCCCAAGTAAACAAGATTCACATGCGTCATCGTCCCTACGGTCGAATGACTCCAACACTCCATCCTTTTGGAGTTGGGCTATGCTTTTCTTGTTGGCATGGCCAAGGCGACAATGCCACAAGCATGCTTTGTCTAGGCTAGTAGACGAATCAATATTCAATACATAATTTCCTAAATTATCAACAACCATCACAGATTCATAAATCCCATTACAAGGTAATGCATTGAAATAAAAGACACGATTCAAATAAACATTAATAGAACCATTACTATTATCAAAAGAATATATGAAACCTTGTCTAAACAATCCATGAAATGAAATAATGTTTCTTGCCATATCTGGCAAATAACAACAATTTTCAAAATCTAACCCTAACCCATTACTCAGCACTAAAGAATAAACTCTGACTCGGGTCACAGGCGACGATCTTCTGTTTCCCATAATCAAGTTTATCTTCCCATGTTCCATTTCCCTACTTCTTCTTAGCCCTGCAAATCAGAACAAATATGGTAAGCACAACCTGTATCAAGAACCCATGGAGTAGTAAATGATGAGTTATTAGATTTAATAGAATACATACCTACGAAGGTGGGCTTAATCTTCCCATCCTTTATGTCTTGTAGATATTGAGGGCAACTTCGTTTCCAGTGTCCCTTCTTGTGCTAGTAATAGCACTCTGCTTCTTTGGGGTCAGAAGAGGGTTTGAACGAACCAGCTTTGGTTCCACTAGAAGAGGAACCATCTTGGGTCTTACCCTTATAGTGGCCCTTACAAGGAGCCTTTCTCTTCTCACCCTTTCCTTGGCCAATTGCCAACACGAGAGCAGCCACAGTAGGGGATGGTGCAACAGATTTATCTTTGAGGTTGCTCTCAGCAGTCCTCAATAGTCCTTGGAGCTTGCTCAAGGAGACCTCCTCCTTGTTCATGTGGTAGGTCATTCTGAACTGGTTGTAACAGGAGGGCAAGGAGTGGAGGATTATGTTGATAGCCAAATCCTCATCAAACTTAACATTAAGTTTGAGAAGACGATCAACATACCTCTGCATTTTCTGCAAATGAGAGGTTAAGGATTCTCCACTCCCCATCTCAGCGGTGATCATGTTAGTAATGATCTCATAGTGCTTTTGCCTCGTGCTTTGGTGATACCGGTCCAGCAAATCCTGATGCATTTCATACGGATACATGTCCTCATAGGACTTTTGGAGTTCGAGGTTCATGGTGGCCAACATGATGCAATGAACTTTAGTAGTATCACGCTCGTGGGCCTCAAAGGCGACCAACTCTTCAGGAGTAGCAACATCTTGGATGATCTTCTCAAGCTTTTCATCGAGGACGTATTCTTTGTCGTTGTAGCGAGTGATCATGCGAATATACCTCATCCACTTGTTGAAGGTTGAGCCATCAAATGTCACCTTTTGACATAGGTTCATCAACGAGAATGACCCAGAAGCGTTGTTGTTGTTGTTGTTGTTGTTGTTTGCAGACATCTGAAAAAGAAAAGGAACAAAGTTTGATTAGAAATGAGTCCCTAGTTAAACACTCAAATGAGAAATTTGGGTTGGGACCCAACAACATTATTTACAACTTAGAAAGAGATGCCATACTCTAAAAGTAAATAATTTAAAGGTATGTGAATGATGATTCACTAATTCTCACCATGAAAAACGAAAAAGAAGATTTAAGTTTTAAATGTATTGAAAACTCCTAGATCTTTGAGATTCATTGAACTATTCAATGGCATGTTTAAATCTCGATATGCACCTCAAATTTGCGACTGGGATACCAAGGATCGCAAACAAGTTGTGAATAACCATGCAAATCAACATGGTGCACTCAATGTCTCTATCACCCAATCAATGTGTTGGTAAACCACACACACTCCATTGATCTATGATAAACGTCGAGTCACCCTTCGCCACCAATTTCAATCCCAAATTAGTGTGCCGGTTAACCACGCACGCTCCACTAACGTTTGACAAGGGTACAAAGTGTAATTGCGTGGAATAGCATCATATTCACATTTTTGCCCTAAAGTAACTAAGATTGGGAATTTTTAAAACATGTAGTTACTTTGTATCTTACATTATACTTTTAATGAGGAGAGGATTTCCCTATCCTTCCTGTTTGGCTAACAACCCTCCATTAGTTAAGCAAGCGGTGGGTGTGAGTGTACACCCATTAAGCACCATTTTATAGGCAGCAACCTTATACCCACCTTATAAACCGGCTTCGTGAATGAGGCCTACTAACAGTAAGACTAGCATTTTAACTATATATATATATATATATATATATATATATATATATATATATATATATATATTCATTAAGCTTGTAATAATAAATAGTATAGGGTCGAATTTTAAACTTGTATAACTCAAAGGGTTTGAAATTTAAATTCTTCTAAATTAAACTTTTAATCACAAAATTCAAATTTCTAAACTTGAGGACAAGTTTTGAACTTTTTCAAAACTAAAGGGATCAAATAACAAATAATTTAAACTAAACAATTAATTTCATAATTATCTATATTTGACCTAATCGAATTTTAGTCATTAGATAATTTCCAAATAATTTTAAATAATCCATATTTATCACATAAACAACCAATATTCAAAAGATTTGAAATTATCTATGGTTATGGCAAGGATAATCATTTAATTAAGGTAAAATTCGGATTTTAACTTCAAAATACGATTTAGGCATTAAATCCAAGACAAAACAGCAACTAAATCCCGAAATATCCTCTGCCTGACGCACGAACTCGCCGAGTTAGCTCTGAACTCGCCGAGTAGGGGCCAACTCGCTGAGTCCAGATACTGACTCGCCAAGTTGAGTCGGGCAGAGGCAAGAAACTCGATTTTCAGCAAGCAAAACAATTAAGCATCACATACAATTGAAACCAATCAAGGCTCTGATACCACTGATGGGTTTTATGCATAAGAAACAATCCTATGTTCTCATACAAACCCTAATGCTTGGATCTAGGTTTCTCTATTGTACATGCTTTGAATCAGACTTACAAACCTAGATCTATCATATATAATTCGATATTATCATAAAGAAAACAGATCCAAGTGTTTTACCTCTTTCAAGTAGCTTGAAATCCTTGTAATCTTCTTGATCGTGAGCTTAGAGTCACAATTGTAACTCCTCTAATACTTCACAAACCCCACAAGCAAGAAGGCAATATGAGGAAAGATGAGAGGTGCTGAAATCGGCCCTAGGGTTCTCTTAGAAGCATGTGTAGCCGATTTCCGTAGGCTAGGGGTCTTATTTATACTTGCAGGCTGCTACGGTTTCAGTCTAAACCCTAATGGACAGCTTAACCACCAAGCAGCCCAAGGAACCTTCTGGAATAAGGCCTTGGACGAAAATATGATGGATCGAACCTTCTGGAATAAGGCCTTGGACGAAAATATGATGGATCCCCATCATAATTTCGTTCCCCCTTAAGTCCATAAGGTTTCCTTAGCCCAAAACTTAACTATCATACATTTGATAGTTTATACCCCTTTATTTAATTAATCTCTTTTAGTCACCAAATTAATTCCTAATTAATTTATGACCAATACTAATTAAATAAGTTTGATTTCTCCTTTAATATATTATTCTTATAATATATTAATAAAACATAATATTCTCTCTTTCTCTTTAAATTACCTTGTCAAGTTGCTTTGGTGAAGGCAACCTAATAGGACCATGCACAACCAGGTCAAGTACATACCAAATATAGTTACGGGCTTAAACACTATTCCAACATGATTATCACACACTTGTGTTACAGGGTTGGTGGGAGTTTCATGAATAAGTTGTGAGGGGTCAACCGGCCAGTCTCAAAATTTTTAGTCTTCCTCTAGGGTGGGAGGATTTCGTGTATGCTTATGCTAGTATGTATTGTTAGGGTCGTTGTGATGATCCTTGAGGCAAATACAAGTAGGTATAGAAGGTAGTATGAGCTCGTACTACTGAAAGCACGGGATCCGTATGCATATTAGGGAAGTCACAATTCCTAGGTCTTTGTTGGGAGCTGGTTCCCCTGATATGGTATGCGTGTTATCAGATATATCCCTGGTTTATTTTCAGTATGATTATGACTAGACGATTTGAGGCTGGATCCGGATCAGGATCAGGAGCTGGCAGTTAGGGTGGGTCAGTTGTGTCCAAGGACAGGATTAGGGAGATTCTTTGGGAGGAGGTGGTTGCTCACTTTCAAACACAGTTTCCAGAGATGTTCGTATCTATTAAGACCACCATGGTGTAGTATTTTGATGAACGTTGTGCAGCTTTGTCTGAGGCTATTGCTACTGCAACCACCGTAGCCATTACTACTGCATGGGTTAGTATTAGGAGAGTATTCCAATACCAGGACTTCGACAATATAAAGCTTCCAACACTTGATGGAGTTAAGGACCCGATCATAGCCATAAGATGGTTATCTGAAATTGAGGGGTATTTATTCACTTGCTCTTACCCAGCTGGCCATATGTAACATCCCAAAAATCCATAACAAATTTTTTTCTTTAAATCATTATCAAATCCATAATCATAAAAACATATCATAAGTTATAACATGAATTCATAGTATTAATTTCGAAACATATTTCATTATCAAAGTATAACATCCCAGGCTGACTAATCAATGGTGTGTGCCATGCGATCATCCCGAGCTAGACCCTCCGCTACCGGAAGTACCTGAAACCAAAACTAAAAACCGTAAGCACGAATCTTAGTGAGTTCCCCAACTTACCACATACCCTGCACAAACACATACAACATATATTGGGCCACGCCTGCTATTTCAGGCCTCGCCCCTACCTCGGTCCCCACCCGCTACAACGGCCCCGTCGCTCCAGGCCCCGCCTGGCTTCGAGCCCCGCTCGGATATAGATCTATTTATTTTAGCCCCCGCCTGTCTCTGGGTCTTGCCCGCTAACCACATATAGTACAAAATAGCATATAACACATAACTGAACATACCCTACTGCATTCTTGTCCTTAGGCCTCGCCTATCTTGGGCCTCGCCCCTGTCCTGTCACTAGTGAGTCATGGAACCCCGTCCAACTCCTACGGTAAGTGAGATATGGGCCACGCCCACACTCACTCCATGCCTATCTTGGGCCTTGCCCATGCTCTACTACTAATGAGATATGGAACACCATCCATACTCTACTATTGGTGAGATACGGGACCTCGCCCACACTCACCTTCCTACCAGGCACATACATGCATCACATAGACAACAAGTATACTCTAACATGAAAACCATTCCTTGGGCACCCGACCGACATCGGACCTTGGTCTGGAATATCATACTAGCAAACAGTGCCTAGGGATAACCCCCGGGTCTTCCTACTCATAACTACATGGGTCGGCATTGTGGCCTTAGACCGATTCACACAAAGGTAAACTCACCTGCACTGTTGAAGTTTTGTTGATAACCCTCTGACTATTGACCGACAATTCTTTGAACCATTGCTCGACTAGCTCCCCGAGCTATCAATATCAATATCATACAACACTTAGTCTCAAACTGATGTAACACCCGAAATTAGAAAGGTCAAGGAAGGAAAGGAAGAAAATAAGTTAAAGAGGGTCGACACGTCGAGTCCAGGGAGGAACTCGGCGAGTCGGAGCGGGATCTGGGTGTAAAGTAAGTGACCGACTCGGCGAGTCGGCAAGTGGACTCAGCGAGTTTGGTCTGGGTTGGGAAACCCTAATTCCAAGACTTGGTACCCTATTTAAGCACCTTATTCTCTTCCCTAGGGCTTATTTGCGACCCCTATAGTCCAGAACCCCAAACCCTAGCCACCATAACCGTTTTTGGAGTAAGATCTACCCTTGGTGAGGTAATTTGAAGCTTGGAAGAGAAGAGATTCATAGTGGTGCAAGAGGAGTCCTGGGATCCAGAGTTGGTGGAACTTTTTAGAGCATTTGGAGGTAATGAATCGTTATCCTTGGCTTTCTCCTTTCTAGATCCATCTTTCATGGAGTTTTAGCGTTTCTTTGAGAGTATGTGATGAGAAATTGGTGCACAAGTTAGATCTGGAGTGGAAACTCCAGATTTGAGCTTTATTTGGATCGAAAATGCAGAAAGCCCTGTTAGTTGCTATGAAAAAGCCATTCCCCATGAGTTAAGTTCCTTTCTAGCTTGGTTTTTGGTATTATGAGACAAGAAGCACATAAAGTTAGCAACTTTATGTTGCTAATGGACTCTAGGAACCCAGATGTATTGCTTTGAGCAAAGGAGTAGCTCTGTGACTCGAGATTATGAGAATACACGTAAGGACTCGGCGAGTCTGGGAGAGGACTCGGCGATTCGGGCTAGATACCAGACTTAAAACGCGTAGTAACTCGGCGAGTCACATTGGTCGACTTGGCGAGTTGGATGAAGATAGGCAGGAACTCGACGAGTTGGATGAACAACTCGGCGAGTCTGTTGAAGATTGCCTTAGACTCGACGAGTCTGTTCTTGGACTCGACGAGTCAGGTCGCGAAACCCCAAACCCTTCTAGTTAAGACTTGGATCGGTGAGTTGAGTGGAGACTCAGTGAGTGGAGCAGGACCGAATTCGGAAATTAGTAGACTCGGCGAGTCATGGTCTGACTCAGCGAGTTGAGTTGTGATTGAAAGGGGTTTCTGAGCTTATGAACTCGGCGAGTCAGTAGGCTGACTTGGCGAGTAGGGTCAACCTGGAAGGTTGACTTTGACCAGGACTTTGACTTTGACTTTGACCAGAGTTGACTTAGTTTGACTGATTGAAGGGAAGTTTGGGACTAAGTGTTATTTTTGGTATTAGTAGATTGGGGAGTTTTTGGAGCAGCAGTTCGAGAGTTGCCTGATAGCAGTCAGAAGGGTATCAGCAAGAACTTCAGCAGTGCAAGTGAGTTACCTTCCAGTAGCGGTGGGTCTACGGCCATAATGCCAGCCCACCAATAGGAGTTGTGTGTTAGATGATTGTCTTTGTGATATCATCTAGTTTTGCTACTACCTGATATGTTATATGCTAGCTTGATGTGCTATAGTAGTAGAGTTCGGTTGTTAGGACCGGAGGGTAGCCAGACACCCCAGATACGTCTGACAGTATGTGATGTCATGTTTATATGCTAGCATGATCTGAGATATGTGTTTGGGGTAGTAGGAGGGGAACAGTCCCCGAGTTCGGTTGTTAGGACCGAAGGGTAGTTAGACACCCCAGATATGTCTGATAGTATGTTATGTTATGATATGTAATAGTAGTAGTGGTAGGGGTGAACAGTCCTCGAGGTTCGGTTGTTAGGACCGAAGGGTGGTCGGCACCCCAGAATGGCCGCACGGGAAGGACGACACCCCAGAATGGTGGCACGGGTAGGTTGGCACCCCAGAATGGTCGTACTGGGTAGGTCGGGCACCCCAGAAATGCCTGACAAGTATGATATGTTATATGATTGTACAATATGTATGCTATGTGATTGTATGGTATGTGGTATGATGGGGGAACTCACTAAGCTTCATGCTTACGGTTTACAATTTTGGTTTCAGGTGCTTTGTTTCAAAGGAAAGTAGTCGGCTTGATCGCAGCACAGACTCGCCGAGTCCAAGAACAAACTCGCCGAGTCCATGACAATCTTCAACAGACTCTCCGAGTTGTTCTTCCAACTCGTCGAGTCCATGCCCATCTTAATCCAACTCGCCGAGTTCACCAATGTGACTCGCCGAGTCTCTTCAGTTCTTAATCTATATAGTGGCTTTTCGAGCCATGCAGGGGCTCCAACTCATATATCCACTCTTCCCAAGTCCATTCCTCACGTAAAGTTGCAAACTTTACATTAAACCAAAGAGATGTGGGCTTAAAACACTCTAGGGCTAGGTTTTGTGACCAAGGGGATTCACCAACAACTTATTAGCATAACCTTTATGGCTTTCTGGATCCTTAATAGCCTAGATCTGAGGCAGCAACCTCATATCTACTCCAAACTCGGAATAAGCCTCCTCCATACTCAAAAATGTCCAAAACTCAATCATAAGATAGATTTAAATGCAATAGGGTCAGCTTATTACCTCAAGGGATCTGAAAGGTCACACCAAATCTGGATCTAAAGCCAATCCTTAAATCACCAAAGGTTCCCTTCATCCTTCTTCCTTCAAATCACCCAAAATGGCAAGCAAGCTTGAATATGCTAAAATAGAGGCCTAGGGTTTCGTGTTCTAAATAAGAGAGGCTATAGAGAACCCTAAGGGAGAGAATGAGATGATTATATAGTGCACAAAGCCTTGGACTTACGGTTTCCCAATCCAGACCGGACTCGTCGAGTCAGTCACTTACTCTTCGGCCCGGATCTCGCTCGGACTCATCGAGTTCCACCCTAGACTCGACGAGTTGACCCCCCTTGACCTAGGGTTTTCCTTTCCTTTCTTGGCCTTTCTGATTATGGGTGTTACAACTCTCCCCCACTTAAACTAAACTTCATCCTCGAAGTTTCTCTACGGCCGATCGCCCTGCAATCTTCTTTCAACACTCTGCTTGCTAGACCTAACACTCGCTGACTACCTTCGCTGGCCTTCTGCCCGATCATTTTGACTATCATTAATCCTTGCAGATAATATTTTCGGGTTTTGTAACAACCCGGAATGTTCGTACCATCTCTTGTAACTCTTTCGTAGTAAAATTCACGCAACCAATCGTCGTTTCCAAATTCGATTTCCGATTTTCTTGTTTAATTAAGTCATTAACTTGTACGTATCTTAAATGACTTAATGGGTGTCTTAATACATTTAGAAAACATTTTAACACCCCATATTAGTGATCGGAATATTTCTAGAATTTACCGTATCGGGTTACGACAACCTAATCAGGTACGACCAAAAGCCTCGCCTAACGCCGGTATCGGGTAGAATTCCATCGTGTCTAAAACTTAGACACTATATAATGTGTTTTAAGCATTAATTGGAAGCTTTTGGCTTCATCTCACTACTCTCTCTCTAACCTCTCTCCTCATCCAAATCAAAGGTCCAAAAACAAAGATTTAAGGCTCCAAATCAAAGAGGTAACACCCCTAACTTGTTATCTAACCTCTTTAGCCTTCAAATTGATGTTTAAATTAGGATTTAGGACCTGGAACATGTGTTTACGGCCAAGGATGAAGCTTGGGCCGTAAACACACAATAATGGGGTTTTTGAGCCATTTAACCCTTCCAAATCATAGTTGGGACTTAGATATGACCTTGAGGCTTACTAACCTGGAATTGGAACACATTAAACATACATTTTGAGGGACAAACAAGAGTTTATGGCCAAGGAATGGGCTTGGGCCGTAAACTCTTCAAAAATGGGGATTAAACACCTTAAATCATGTCTAAATGCCTTGTGGTAAATCCTAGATCCTTTTAAAAATAGTTTGGGGGTTTGTTGTTGGATAAGGTGTCTAAGTCCATAACTATTTCTGGTATGTACTTGACCCGACCCGGCATGGTCCATTTGGGTTGCATGGCACCATGCAATTGGATAAACTAAATGAGAGAAATAACGCTTGGAGATTATTAATATATTATAAGTTCTAATATATTAATAATATTATTTGATTAGTTTGATCAAGAATTAATTTAGAATTAATTAAGTGATCAAAAGATAACTAATTAAATATATGGGTTGATTAAGTAAATCATCCATATCTTGTATAGTGGGCTAAAAGGCTCCATGGATCATCAAGTTGGGTTCCACCCATAGGATGCTCCATGGATGCTCCATGGGAGTTACAAACCCATGGGTCATGGAAATGAAGAGTCATGACACATTAGGGTTTAACCCTAGATGTGTCAACACTATATAAGAAACATAATCTCCACCAAAATCGGCTACAACAAAGAAATAGAGGGCTTGGCCGATTTGGAGAAGTGTGTATTCTCTCATAAGTTCTTCCAAGAGCATTTGGTGTTGTGTGAAGCATTTGAGGCATCACCACTTGAGGTGCTAGGCTCACAAGGTTTCAAGGAACACAAGCAACAACAAGGTAAGTTATTCTATCTATACTTTATGTTAAAATTGTTCCCCATGTATGCTAGATAGGAATATAACCTTGGAATTCAACTTTGCATGACAAATTAGACAAACATAGATCCAAGGTTATTAGGGTTGCATGTACACTTAGGAAGTGTTAGTATGCTCAAAACCCATCAGTGGTATCAGAGCCAGGTTTGTTTGTTCTTATTTGTTCTTAAAAGTTGAAAACAGAATCGAAAATTTGCTGTCTGCGATCGGACTCGCCGAGTCGATAGGGGGGACTCGCCGAGTCCATGTGTATCTTCAACCAACTCGGCGAGTCATGTTCATGCACTCGGCGAGTAGGGTCGAATGAGTGCAGAATTTCGATTCAGTTGCTGGAAAATGAATTAGAAACATTACCCTAAACTGTTTTAGTAAATGTAAACTTGTTTTTGGTGGTGTAATGTTTTGCTAATTCATTTACAACAACTAGTTATCAAAATTACAAAGTTTTATGTAATTTTTGATTATGTTCATATTCATGTTCTTGTTCTTATGAAGTTTTAGATGATCATAGGAATTATTTGTAACCTATTTGGTAGTTTAATTCTTGATCATAATGTGTTTTAATGGAGTCCATAACTTATCCTTAAGTTATGGAAAACCAAGAGTCACTTGAGTTAAAAAACCATTAAGAAAACACAAGAGTTATAAAAATGAAGAGTCTTCATTTTATGACTCTATTAAACTCATAAGTTACAAGAAATGAAAAGTTTTGAAAGTTACAAAACTTGCCCTCAAGTTTTGGAACAAGTAAAGTTAAGATAAAACTTTAGTTCCAACCCCTAGAATTTTAAAAGTTAAAATTCAACCCTTATACTTATATTATGATAATTTAATAATTATATATATATGTATAAGAACAAGTCGTCTTACCGCTAGTACGCCTCATTCACGAAGCCGGTCTATAAGGTGGGTATAAGGTTGTTGCCTATAAAATGGTGACTTAATGGGTGTATATTCTCATCCACCGCTTGCTTGACTGGTGGAGGGTCGTTAGCCGAACGGGTAAGACAAGGACTTATAAATTCTCATTCAAAGTATGATGAATATATAAAGTAACTAAATGTTTATTAAATTCCCAATCTTAGTTACTTTAGGAAAAATGTGAATAAGGTGCTAATCCATGAAATTACACTTTACACTTTGTCTGAGTCGTTGGTGGAGCGTGTGTGGTTAACCGGCACACTAACTTGGACTTAACAAGGTAGGTAAAGGGTGACTTAAAAAGTTTATTATAGTATCGGTGGAGCGTGTGTGGTTTACCGGCACATCGATAGAGTGATAAACTTTAAAGGTACCAAGTGATTTGCATGGTTACTTGACACCTCGTTTTGTGATCCTCGGCATCCCAGTCACAAAACCTGGAGGGCACTCCCGAGATCGAAACATGCCTTTGAAAAGTTCATTGGATCTCAAAGAATCTAGGAATTTCTAAAACCAATAAAAACTAAATATTTATTATTTCGGTTTTCGTGGTGGAAATTGGTGAATCGTCATTCACCTACCTTTCAAATATGGTATAGCTTAGATTACGGCATACCTCTTCTAAGTTATATTATATTGTGATTGGGTCCTAGCCTTAATATTACATTTGGGTGTTTTATTAAGGACTCTCTTAAATCTAAACTAAACTCGTTCTTCTTTTCAGATGTCTTCAACTAATGCTTCTGGCTCGAATCCTAATGGCTCCTTTACTCTTATGAGTCTATGTGGGAAAGTCACCTTTGATGGATCCAACTTCAATAAGTGGATCAGAAACATCAGGATGATTACTCGCTACGAGGACAAAGAATATGTCCTTGACAAGGAGCTTAAGGAAATTGACGAGTCCACTGCAACTCCCCAGGAGATCGCTGACTTTCATACTCATGAAAGAGATGCAACCAAGGTGGCTTGCATCATGTTAGCCACCATGACAGCTGAACTCCAAAAGTCTTATGAAGACTTCTACCCTTATGAAATGCACCAAGATTTGATGGAAAGATACCATCAAAGTGCACGACAAGAGAGGTATGAAGTCATCTGCTCCATGATAACAACCATGATGAAGGACGGAGAGTCCGTCACGAGCCACATGCAGAAAATGCAAAGGTATGTGGATCGGTTGCTGAAGCTCAATGTGAACTTCCCTGAGGAGCTTGCAATAGATATCATTTTGCACTCCTTACCATCGTGCTATGATCAATTCCGCATGACATATCACATGAACAAGGAAGAGGTCACCCTCAGCAAACTTCAGGGACTTCTCAAGACCGCAGAAACAGGTCTTAAAGGGAAGTCGGTTGCTATCACTCCTACTCCAGAAACAACTCCGGTCTTGGCAATCGGGCAGAGTCGAGGGAGGAAGAGAAAGAGATCTTCAAAGGGTACCAAGGCTCGGACCCTTGATGGCTCTTCTTCAAGTGGAACCAAGAAAGGTTTCATTACTCCTTCTTCTGACCCAAAAGAGGCGGAATGCTTCTATTGCCACGAAAAAGCTCATTGGAAGCGGAACTGCCCAAAGTACCAGCAAGATGTAAAGGATGGGAAAGTCAAACCCAACCATGCAGGTATTTACACTATCATTTCTAATAACTCACCCCATTCGAAATCTTGGGTCCTTGATACAGGTTGCGGAATTCATATTTGCTGTGACTTGCAGGGACTAGGAAGAAGTGAGAATGTGGAGCAAGGAAGAATAAACTTGATCATGGGGAACAGGAAAGCTTCACCTGTCACCAAGATTGGAGTTTATACTTTATCGCTAAGTAGTGGGTTTAGTTTAGATTTGAATAAGTGTTGTTACTCGCCAGGAATGGCAAGAAAAATTATTTCCTTTCATGCTTTGTACAAACAAGGGTTTACCTTTTCGTTTAATAATGAAGTTGGTTCTATTGATGCTTTCTTTAATAATGTTCTTTATTTTAAAGCATTACCTTGTGATGGTGTGTATGAAGCTGTGTCTGTTGTAGATAACTTAGGAAATAATGTTTTGTGTATTGATTCTACTAATAATAATAACTTGGATAAAGCATCATTATGGCATTGTCGTCTTGGACATATAAGCAAGAAACGCATAGGCCAACTCCAAAAGGATGGAGTCTTGGAGTCGTTTGACCTAAAGTCAAATGATAGTTGCGAATCATGCTTACTTGGAAAAATGACAAAGTCACCCTTCACAGGCTCATGTGAAAGGGGTGAAGGTTTGTTGGACCTTATACACACGGATGTGTGTGGACCATTCAAACATGCCACAAGAGATGCTAATCGTTATTATTTGACTTTTACCGATGATTACAGTAGATATGGATATGTCTACTTAATCAAGCATAAGTCAGAGACTTTCGAGAAGTTTAAGGAATTTAAACAGGAAGTCGAGAATCAATTGGGCAGGAACATTAAGATGCTTCGATCCGATCGAGGTGGTGAGTATCTTAGTTCAGAGTTCCTCGACTATCTAAAGGAATGTGGGATTGTCTCACAATTGACACCTCCCAGGACACCGCAGTTGAATGGTGTGGCTGAGAGGCGTAATCGAACCTTGTTGGACATGGTTCGTTCCATGATGAGTCGAGCTTCGCTACCAATATCATTCTGGGGGTATGCCTTAGAGACTGCCGCCCATATCCTTAATCTAGTCCCTACAAAGAAAGTTGCCAAAACTCCTCACGAGATGTGGACTGGTAAAGTACCTAAACTAGACCACATCAAGATTTGGGGCTGCGAGGCTTTCGTGAGACGCGAGACTCATGATAAGCTCGAACCCCGAAGCGAGAGGTGTATTTTCATCGGCTACCCACAGCATTCCTTTGGTTACCTCTTCTACAGACCTAGTGACAATGTGGTCTTTGTAGCAAGAAGAGGAGTCTTTCAAGAAAGAGAGTTTATAAGCCAAGGAGACAGTGGGAGGCAAGTTGATCTTGAAGAAATTCAAGAGTCAAGTGGTGAAGGAACTTCAAACTCTAGCCCTCAACTTGAGGAGGAAACTCCTGTTGAGCCAATTGACGAATCTGGACCTCTGAGGCGTTCCACGAGAGTTAGGAGTGCACCTGAGCATTACTATGGATTCCATATTACTGCAGAAGGTGAGACACTTATTAGTGATGAGACACTAGTAAGTCAAGATGATCCTAACAGCTACGAGGAAGCCATGGCAGGCCCCGAGTCTGCTAAATGGAAAGAGGCTATGGATAGCGAGATACAATCCATGTATGACAATCAAGTTTGGAACTTGGTTGAGAATGTACCAGGTCGAAAGACTGTAGGGTGCAAATGGGTCTTCAAAAAGAAGACCGACATGGATGGTAAAGTACACACTTATAAGGCTAGGCTGGTTGCAAAGGGCTTCTCTCAAATTCCTGGAGTGGACTATGATGAGACCTTTTCTCCGGTAGCCAAGATTAAGTCTATTCGGGTTCTGTTAGCCATAGCCGCATTTCATGACTATGAAATTTGGCAAATGGATGTCAAAACCGCTTTCCTTAATGGAAAGTTGGCTGAAGATGTTTACATGAGTCAGCCAGAGGGTTTTGTCAGTAACGAGTACCCTAATAGAGTGTGTAAGCTTGAGAAATCCATTTATGGATTAAAGCAAGCACCTCGCAGATGGAATCTTTGCTTTGATGAAAAGGTCAAGGAATTTGGCTTTTCTAGGAGTGAAGATGAATCTTGTGTATATGTCAAGGCTAGGGGGAGTATAGTTAGCTTTTTGGTATTGTATGTGGATGACATACTACTCATAGGAAACGACATTCCAACCTTGCAGGAAGTAAAGTCCTGGCTTGGAAAGTGTTTCGCTATGAAGGACCTTGGTGAAGCTGCCTATATTCTGGGGATAAGGATTTTGAGAGATCGGAGTAAAAGACTAATTGGACTTAGTCAAAGTACCTACTTGGAGAAGATTCTGAAGAGATACAGAATGCAAAACTCCAAGAAAGGAGAGTTGCCCATCCAGAGTAGCGCCAAGCTGAGTAAGACACAAAGCCCTAGCACTGAGGCTGAGATAGCAGAAATAAGTCGATTACCTTATGCTTCAGCTGTAGGTTCGATCATGTATGCTATGACGTGTACTTGACCTGATGTAGCCTTTGCCTTGAGCATGGTTAGCAGGTTTCAGGGGAACCCTGGCAAGGCACACTGGATTGCGGTAAAGAATATTGTCAAGTACCTACGAAGGACTAAGGACTGGGTCCTTACCCTCGGTGGGAGTGATGACTTGAGAGTTGTAGGGTATAGTGATGCTAGCTTCCAGACCGATAGGGATAACTTCCGCTCTCAGTCGGGCTGGGTCTTTACCCTAAATGGAGGAGCAATTTCTTGGAAGAGTTCCAAGCAAGAGACAGTGGCAGATTCTACTTGTGAATCAGAGTATATTGCAGCTAGCGAAGCGGCAAAGGAGGCGTTATGGCTGAGGAACTTCATTGGAGACCTTGGAGTTGTACCAGCTATTAAAGAGCCGATGGAAATTTTCTGTGATAGTGAAAGTGCAGTTGCCTTAGCCAAGGAACCAAGGGATCATGGGAGATCCAGACACATCGACAGAAAATACCATTTCATCAGACATCGGATCGAAGAAGGACTCCTCGTGGCAAAGAGGGTATCATCGGATGAGAACCCAGCAGATCCCCTCACGAAGGGACTGACTCGGGTTAAGCATCTCCAGCATGCTCGGAGCATAGGGCTGAAGGATGATATTAGATTTAGTAGTTAGATAATCTTGAAATTTGTAAAGTGTAATTGACATTTGATGATGAATAAAAGTGTTTTATTTATGAGTAAAGTGTTGCTATCTCTTGTCGATCGTTTACTATATTTCTTTTGCATGTTTTGACTTCCAGAATAATTTTGTTTGGTTTAACATATTATTCAAACCTCCACAGTCGGTCATATGTCGGAAGTAGGTATGAATCAAGACTGTCATGATTAGTTGTAGAGGTCTGGGACAAGGCTACAACAATCATGAGTGCTCATAAGTTCTGAGCATTGGACTCAACCCACGCTCACTGGAATCACTTCATGGAATTCTATCTCGAGTGATCGTGAGACGGTA
Source organism: Lactuca saligna (assembly GCF_052625555.1). Taxonomy (NCBI): domain Eukaryota; kingdom Viridiplantae; phylum Streptophyta; class Magnoliopsida; order Asterales; family Asteraceae; genus Lactuca; species Lactuca saligna. The sequence goes on from NC_136418.1 coordinate 80,864,213, forward strand.
ATATCATATAAGTCTTTAAACCTAGAGATATGATTTGTTACTTACGAGTTGGTTATGCATTAATTGTACGAAAAACGCATTGGTAACTCGATGTTATAAAATCGTGCTCTTATGTGTAATTCAATGAGTAGTAGAACAAACATATGAGTCGAAGTTTATCTGTTCCTTCTTGGATTAGAAGCTGATATCTGGGCCCCTCGACGATTTTGTTTTGACCTATGTACCGGGCCCGGTCAGAACTAGATTGATGTGTTCAATAAAGTTCTTTGTCAAACAAATCGGAAATCGGGAAACAAATGTTGGACAATAAGTAAGACATTGTTCCATGTATTTGTCCGACTGATATCTAGAACAGAGGATTATATGATCACTTATCTTAAATGGCGTACCATCATCTTCTCAAGTTTCGAGAAACCTTGTAAAGAGCTACGATTGCCGATCGGTTCCTGAAGTCATACTTGCAGTAATAGTTACTAGACTTATCCAAGTGGGAGACTGTTGGATAAGGTGTCTAAGTCCATAACTATTTCTGGTATGTACTTGACCCGACCCGGCATGGTCCATTTGGGTTGCATGGCACCATGCAATTGGATAAACTAAATGAGAGAAATAACGCTTGGAGATTATTAATATATTATAAGTTCTAATATATTAATAATATTATTTGATTAGTTTGATCAAGAATTAATTTAGAATTAATTAAGTGATCAAAAGATAACTAATTAAATATATGGGTTGATTAAGTAAATCATCCATATCTTGTATAGTGGGCTAAAAGGCTCCATGGATCATCAAGTTGGGTTCCACCCATAGGATGCTCCATGGATGCTCCATGGGAGTTACAAACCCATGGGTCATGGAAATGATGAGTCATGACACATTAGGGTTTAACCCTAGATGTGTCAACACTATATAAGAAACATAATCTCCACCAAAATCGGCTACAACAAAGAAATAGAGGGCTTGGCCGATTTGGAGAAGTGTGTATTCTCTCATAAGTTCTTCCAAGAGCATTTGGTGTTGTGTGAAGCATTTGAGGCATCACCACTTGAGGTGCTAGGCTCACAAGGTTTCAAGGAACACAAGCAACAACAAGGTAAGTTATTCTATCTATACTTTATGTTAAAATTGTTCCCCATGTATGCTAGATAGGAATATAACCTTGGAATTCAACTTTGCATGACAAATTAGACAAACATAGATCCAAGGTTATTAGGGTTGCATGTACACTTAGGAAGTGTTAGTATGCTCAAAACCCATCATTTGTATCATATCAAAATGCCACATATAGGAGTTTATGGCCTAGGCACATACCCTTTGGCCGTAAACTCATAAAACCATGCCAAATCATGCCCCTAATTCACCCCAAAGGCTTGGAAAAATTTCTAGAATCACATGTGATTGTTTGAAGTGTCAAAAATTAATTATTCATAAAAATGGGAGAGTTTACGGCCATGGTATGTGTGCTTGGGCTGTAAACTCCCAATTTGATGTTAAATGGTGCCCAAAAGTGATACAAAACCTTGGAAAATTAATTAGAATCACATGTGATTGCTCCTTGTGCCTCAAATCAATTTTTCTCAACCCTAGGAGAGTTTATGGTTGTGAACTCCTTCTTAAATGGTATTAATCCATTCAAACCATTCCAAGGCATTTTAGTAAGTCATTCCATCAATCCCCAAGTCCAAATAAGCCATTAAACACTCAAAATCACACCAACATGAGTTTACGGCTGTAAAATCATGTATGTGTGTGTTTTTTGGCTGTAAACTCCCTTAAATGTTTACTCTTGGGGAGTAAACTCAAGTCCCAAGTCCCTAGTACCAATACACGTCCGTAGATGTCACCCGGGTCACTCCAAACACTCGTTTTGAGGTGTTTAACCTCGTCGGAGTGTAATGTTCCATATAATTAGTGAATGTATCCCTAATTGAATATATATGGACATTATTTCATTTTAAATAGGGACATCGCGAGTAATCAAACCCCGAACCAATGTTTAGTGTCCGAAACCATCGCATTCCTGAGTCTGGTGAGTTCATACCCCTACCCTTTTTCACTGTTTTCACTGTTTTCACTGTTTTCAGGGGGGAACACAAGCAAAGTACAAGGGATTACTTTTACTCAAAATGTGTTTTCAAATGTGTGTTTCACATTTTATATGCTTTTAACATTGATTACTACAACTGATAACAGTTTGACATGCAAATCACGTAATATATATTTGTGAAATGGGTTTTAAACTGTTATGTTTTAAATATATTTCACAAATGGCTTTCCATATTTTATTAGTTAAAAGCATGACATTAGAACATTTGAACATAATACCTGTACATTGTTTTGTCCTCGGTAACACTCCACATATATACGCGAGTGGAGGACTATCATATTATTACTAGTAAATTTGTTAATCCTGTATGATTGGAGACACGTCCTCAGCGAACACTCCACAGAGATACGCGAGTGGAGGACTACACCCGTAACCAGAATCTTTGGGATTTAGAGAGTGTGACTTGAGTATATAGATCTATACGGGGCTGACTACCCCACACCTGGCTGATAGCTACAGCCGAACTGAATTGGTTCACGGGTGACGAAAGTCATAAGTATGTGGACTACTTATTGCCACAGGTTTAGTCCATTGTATGGTTATGGAACTCGCAATTAGGATAACAGAGATTTACTTATGGTAGTAATGAACAATCTTATACAATTCACAAGATAACCAGTTCTCTAGTATACATCTTTCACATTGGAAACCAACATTCAGGAAAGTATGGGACTTTCCTGGGGAAACATTGAACATAACCATGTATTCGGAAAACATCTTTTACATATAGTCACTAACATTCAGAAAAGTATGGGACTTTCCTGGGAAACCTTGTACATAACCAGGTCTAACAAGAATACATCATTAACATACGGTAACCAACATTCAGGAAAGTACGGGACTTTCCTGGGGAAAACATTACATAACCAGAAAGGGTAACAAATCAGATAACCTTACTTCACATCTTTTACAATTGATAACATACAAATCAGGAAAGTATGGGACTTTCCTGCGAATACATTGGTACATACCCAAAACAGTATGTCAATCCAGATAACTTAATTATACATCTTTGCAAGAGAAAACATGTTTTTCAATGTACAACTTTACTTTACATGTTGACAAACGATAACCAACCTTTTTAAGAAAATATGGGATTTTCTTGGTGTGCGTAACGTTTCAGAAATAGAAAGGAAACTTGAACAAATTCACAAACAAAAACCGCTTATGAACTCACCAGCGTTATGCTGATTTTCAAACCGCTTGTGTTCTCAGGTCAGTGTTAGAACAGGTACCCGAAGATCCTTTTGCTTGAAGACGGAGTACTCAGAAGACCCGTTTCATTTTGTTCATATATATATGTTATGTAACACAACTGTACAAACTTTACTTTTGAAACAATTGTAAAACTTTTCTTATGTAATGTAATGGTTGTTTTACTTTACTTACTATGTACATTGGATTTGATACTCAACGTGGAGTCAACCCCGGAAATGTTTCCGCCTTCGGTTTTCGGGGTGTAACAGATTGGTATCAGAGCCCTTGTTTATAGTGAATGAAGTATACCAAACCTTACATGGTGTAAAACTATAAACAATAAAGGGCCTAAGTGCTCTGAATTAAAAATATCTTCAAACTACAAGTATTTTCAAAAGTATACAAGTATACCGAACCGTCGAAATCCGTATATATAAGTAGAACAAAACATAAGTAAATGGGTGTTGTACGTTGGGATCAATATAGCCTGGCTAACTATAGCCTGGCTAACTATAGCCTGGCTAACTATATTCATTCGAGACACGGCCAAGATGTGCTTGGGAGTGACTGTGGTGTGCCACATGCCTAAAACTTACCCAATGCCCAAACAATGAGTCATCGTTGCAACGAGACAAGAAATACTATGGGAGTATTTCTCGAGCCGATACTTTGTAGAAATCCTCGTATACGCGTTGTTACTTGATCATTCCTCTAGCGATAAAATGTTCTGCCTTGATAAATCTTTCCTGCTTTATCGCTTAATATAATGCTATATCTGTCTTGATGAGATATCCCCTGTTCCATATCTCTTGATTCAATTCAGAGGACTTATGATCCTCTCTTTCCTAATCTTTTTAGATCAAGATGCCTCCAAGAAAGAGACCTAGCTCAAAGAACAGCAACAATCCTTCTCCACCACCACCTCCTCCTCAATTTGACCTTGCATCACTCCAGACAGTCCTAACTGCTGAAATGGTGGCAGCCATGTCACAAGTGAACCCTGGTGGCTCAGGAGGTGGCCCCCAATCCCAGAACCCCGAAGTTAGCCAGGGACACCAAAAAGGGGGTTCCTATAAGGATTTCATGAACGCGAAACCAACATCCTTCAATGGCGCTGGAGGTGTCATTTCTTTGTCCTGATGGTTCGAGAAAATCGAATCCATCTTTGAAATCTGTGCTTGTGCGGAGTCCGATAAAGTTAAATTCACAGCCTGTACCTTCGTCGATAAAGCTTTGACTTGGTGGAATGGCCGAGTCAAATCGCTGACCCTACCCGTAGCCAATGCCATGGGATGGGAAGCCATGAAAGAACTCCTCATTGCTGAGTACTATCCCCGTGGTGAAATGCAGAAACTAGAGCAAGAGATCTGGAACCTCAAGATGAAAGGTTCCGACATTGCTGTATACACTTCCCAATTCGATGATCTTGCACTTCTCTGCCCGGGATTAGTCACTCCTGAAAACAAAAAGATCGAAAGGTTCATTTGGGGGTTATCCCAACCGACAAAGAGTCATGTTTTGGCTGCTCGTCCGGATACCTATGATAGCGCCAAGACTTTAGCTCAAACCCTGATCGATCACAACGATGATGTTAAGGAAATCACTACCACTTCTGAGCCGACCCAAAGGAGTGGTGAAAAGAGATAATTCTGGAAAAAGAAGAAGGGTCAATCTTCCCAAGGATCTTCCAAGAAACAGCAAACTGTAGCAGTCCATGCTGCTACTACTCCTGTTGCTGCTGCTTCTGTTGTGGGATCCACAGCTCCAACTTCTACCAATAGATATGCTGGTAATCTTCCTCTGTGTGACAAGTGCAAATACCATCACAATCTTGGCCCCTGCCGAGAACTATCTTGTACCAACTGTGGTAAGAAAGGGCACACAGTACGATTCTGCAAAACTCCAACCCAATCGGCCAACCAATCATCTGGAGCAGGCGTTAGTCAAGCTTGCTACAACTGTGGAGAGGTCGAGCACTTTAAAAGGAACTGCCCCAAAAAGTCAACTGCTGATAACACTGGAAGAGTTCTAACCATGGGACGGGAGGAAGCAGTCGCCGATCCCACTGTTGTTTCGGGTACGTTCCTTCTCGACAACTCATATGCTAGTATTCTATTCGATTCGGGTGCTGAAAGGAGTTTTGTTAGTCATGCATTCAAACGTAATCTAAAACGTAATCCCCAACCACTAACTGAAACGTTTACCGTCGAGATGGCTAACGGTGAGAAAGAAAGCGCTAACGACGTATTCATAGGTTGTACGCTTACTCTAAATGATCACTCATTTCCTATAGATCTCATGCCAGTTTCCATTAAGAGCTTTGATGTTATCATTGGCATGGATTGGTTGAGTCCCAATCATGCTGATATCCTTTGTTACGAAAAAGCCATCCATCTCAACCTTCCCTCGGATCAAACTCTCGTAATCTATGGCGATAAACCCAGTTCCAATCTTCGTATCATTTCCTGCATCAAAGCTCGAAAGCTCCTACGAAAGGAGTGCATTGCTTTCTTATCCCATGTGATCAACGAGAAACAAGAAGTTAAAGACCTCGTGAGCATCCCCAAGTCTGTAACTTTCCGGATGTGTTTCCTGAAGAGCTTCCAGTAATTCCTCCCGAGCATCAGGTCGAGTTCCGTATTGACCTAATTCCTGGAGCTACCCCCGTAGCAAAGTCTCCGTATCGCTTAGCTCCAGCAGAAATGCAGGAGTTATCCAGTCAACTCAATGAGTTGCTCAGTAAAGGATTTATTAGACTGAGTTCCTCACCCTGGGGAGCTCCGGTACTGTTTGTTAAGAAGAAAATGGATCCTTTCGGATGTGTATCGACTACCGTGAGCTGAACAAGTTGACTGTTAAGAACCGATATCCTCTTTCGCGAATAGATGACCTCTTTGATCAACTTCAGGGAGCCAGCTATTTCTCAAAGATAGACCTACGGTCAGGGTACCATCAGTTACAAGTTCAGGATAATGATGTTTCCAAAGTAGCTTTCAGGACTCGGTATGGACACTACGAGTTTGTAGCGATGCCCTTCGGTCTAACCAATGCACTGGCTGTGTTCATGGATTTGATGAACCGGGTGTGTTGTCCCTTCTTAGACAAGTTTGTCATCGTGTTCATTGAAGACATCCTCGTCTACTCCCGAAGCGAAGAAAACCACAAGCAACACTTGAGGTTAGTGTTGGAAACCCTTAGATCCGAAAAGCTATACGTGAAATTCTCCAAGTGTGAATTCTGGATACGGAAGGTAACTTTCCTTGGTCACGTGGTAAGCGAGGAGGGAATTCACGTGGATCCTTCCAAGATTAAAGCGATAGAGAATTGGTCGGCACCAAAGACACCCACAGAAATTCGTCAATTCTTGGGTCTCGCCGACTATTATCGGAGATTCATTCAGGATTTTTCCAAAATCGCCAAACCCTTAACCACTCTAATGCAGAAAGGTGTACCCTTTTGTTGGAGTGATAAACAAGAAACTGCATTTCAAACGTTGAAGAGAGCCTTATGCAGCGCGCCTGTTCTGTCCCTGCCCGAAGGGACAGAAGATTTCATTGTCTACTGCGATGTATCTAATCAAGGTTTAGGCTGTGTGCTTATGCAAATAGGAAAAGTGATTGCTTATGCCTCAAGACAACTGAAAGCACACGAGGTCAACTATACCACACATGACTTGGAACTAGGAGCCGTAGTCTTTGCATTGAATATTTGGAGACATTATCTCTACGAAACCAAGTGCACGATCTTCACTGATCACAAGAGCCTACAACACATCTTTGATGGGTAGAACTACTCAACGATTATGAGTGTGAAATCCGTTACCATCCCGGCAAGGCCAACGTGGTAGCAGATGCCCTTAGCTGAAAGGAAAGTGCAGGCCACAAAGTGAAGAACCAGACGATGACTATGCATTCCAACTTACTCATGCAAATCCAAGAAGCCCAGTTAGAAGCCCTCAAACCCGAGAACATGTTGATCGAAACCTTGAGAGGAATGGAAAAGAAACTTGAGATCAGAGGTGACGGAGTCTATTGTTTCATGGATCGGATCTGGATTCCAAAGTCCGGAGGATTCAGGGAAATTGTTGTTGGATAAGGTGTCTAAGTCCATAACTTATTTGGTATATACTTGACCCGACCCGGCATGGTCCATTTGGGTTGCATCTCATCCAAACTATTTATGGATAATTTTATGAGAGTTATACACATATGTTTATTAATATATTATAAGTTATAATATATTAATATGAGATTATGTTATTTAATTAGTTTTAGTCTTAAATTAATTATGAATTAATTTAGAGATTAAAAGGAAGACTAATTAGATTATGGGCTATTGGTTTTATATAGTGTGAGCTAATGCTCTTTTGTTAATGGGCTAAGCTTATATGGAAGTCCATGGATGATCCATGGAGCTTTTAACCCATAGATCCTTGGAAAGGAAAGGTCATGGGTTATTAGGGTTTCACCCTAACCATGCACACTATATAAGCATGCTTATGGAGCATGAAATGGTGCCTAAGTGTAACTAGTGAACTAGTGTGTGTGAGCTTGTGTGTGGCCGAAATATACAAGTGTATACACTCTCTCAAAGTTTTCCAAGAGTTTGTGGTGTTTTGTGATTCCATTTGAGGCATTCACACTATTGGTGCTTGGCCCTCAAACTTCTCAAGAACCAAACTCACCAAAAAGGTATGTAATCTCTTCTAACTCTTTATGTTGAAATGTTCCCCATGCCATGTTAGATAGGTTATAAACCTTGGAAAAATTATTATTTTGCATGTATTTAGACAAACATAGATCCAAGGTTTATTAGGGTTGCATGCACACTTAGGAAGTGTTAGATTGCTCAAAACCCAACAGTGGTATCAGAGCCTAGGCTTGCTTGTTTGACTACTTGATGCAAATTGCTGAAAATCGAAGATTTTATGCTGTCTGCACAGCTGACTCGCCGAGTCCATGAAGTGACTCGACGAGTCCAAGGCAAAACTCATCCAACTCGGCGAGTTGGTTCATGCACTCGACGAGTTGGACCCCCAGACAGCATATCTTCAAATTTTGGTGCTGGAATTGGTCTAGAATCATTACCTTAAACTGTTTTGGACTCATAAAACCTGTTTTTGATGTGGTAATGATGATGGTGGACCAATTTCAAAGTTATAATCAAAATTTCAATTTTATATGTGTTCATATGATTCTTGAAATTGTTGATGTGGATGTTCATGTTCATATGAGTTTTGTTAGATCATAGGAATTATTTGCAAATTGTTTGTTAGTTAATTCTTGATCTTAATGTGTTTCAATGGAATTCTTAATTTGTCCTCAAGTTATGGAATTCCAAGAGGTTTTCTTTTAAATGTTTTTTAAGAAGTTGTAGGTTACATTTTCTTGAAGAGTTTTTCCCATAAATGTTTTATGGACTCCATAACTTGTCCTCAAGTTATGGATTTCCAAGAGACTCTTCATTAAAAGCTTTAAAACACTTAATTAAAACTCATAAGTTATGAATATCCAAAAGTTTATGAATTGTTCAAAACTTGCCCTCAAGTTTTGGAATTTGGAAAAGTTTCACACACTTTAATAAACTTTAATTCCAACACTTAGAGTTTTAAAAGTTAAAATTCAACACTTATACTATTTATAACATTAATGGTTAATTATATATATATATATATATATATATATATATATATATATATATGTATGTATAAGAACAAGTCGTTTTACCGTTAGTAGGCCTCATTCACGAAGCCGATCTATAAGGTTGGTATAAGGTTGTTGCCTATAAAATGGCGACTTAATGGGTGTCCACTCTCACCCACCGCTTGCTTGATCGATGGAGGGTCGTTAGCCGAACGGGTAGGACAATGACTTTAAATTCTCATTAAAAGTATAATGGATATTATAAAGTAACTAAATATTTTTTTATTCCCAATCTTAGTTACTTTAGGAAAAATGTGAATTTGGTGCTAGCCCATGGAATTCACACTTTGTACCTTACCAAGTCGTTGGTGGAGCGTGTGTGGGTAACCGGCACACTAACTTGGACTAGTAAGGATCACGAAGGGTGACTTAATGTTTGTCATAGATTAATGGAGCGTGTGTGGGTAACCGGCACATTGATTAGGTGATAATATTAAGGGTGCCAAGTGAATCGGTATGGTTATTCACACCTTGTTTTGTGATCCTCGGCATCCCAGTCACAAAATTTGAGAGGGCACACTTGAGATTGAAACATGCCATTGAAAAGTTCAATGAATCTCAAAAGATCTAGGAATTTCAAATCCAATTAAAACCTAATAAATTATTTCGTTTTTCATGGTGGAAATTGGTGAATCGTCATTCGCCTACCTTCAAATATTTTATAGCTTGGATTACGGCATCCCTCTTCCAAGTTATAAAATATTGTGTTGGGTCCTAGCCTTAATATTTCATATTGGGTGTTATATTAAGGATTTTGAATCAATTAACTTGATTTTCTCCCATTATAGATGTCTGGTTCAGACAGCTATGATCTTCCCAAATCTCTTGAAGATGGTGTCCCTCAACATCATGCTTCACTTCTTCCACCTCCTCCAATCATTCTCCCTCACCCACAAGTTCTTGAAAAGTTTAAAGTCACTCAATCCCTATTGGCAAACATAGTCTATGTGTGCTCACATCTTGGAGATAAAGTCACATATTGACAAGCCGGGAGAGTTGGGTGTCAAAGTCTTGTGAAAGTTGGATGTTCAATCACTTTCTTAGTAACATAGTGAGTCTCTTTGGGACTACTATGAGACAAACTATGACATTACCCTTAATGATGCTATCTATTTGCTTGGTGTTGTGGAATCAGCAATGATTTGGAACACCAGTAAAGCAAATTTGATTAAAAGAACAACTTCCCAAACCTTAAATGGACATTGGCAATGGTAGCATTGGATATCTAGAAAAGCATTTCTCTTCCCAATGGAAAGGGATCGGCCATAGTCAACTCGGTTGACCAAATGGTAAAGAGAAAGGCTGAGTCTAAGATAGTCTCATGTGCCATTACCAAAGGGTCTATATGTTTTATTTCCAAAGGAAGGGGCATTGGTTGCGAAGCTGCCATATTTACCTGAAAGGTCATAAGGTTGATCAAGTCAAGAGGTTTGACTCTACTTCAGTTAAAGTCCACTGACTAACTCTATTAAGTTCCTATTTGGAGATTCTTATTACATAATGTGAATGGGTCACATGTTGATGTTTTTAAGAATCAAAAGAAAAGATAGGAAGCTTAAAGAAGTATATGTTGATTCTGATTGCAAAGGTGGGTTTTGATCGCATGGTTCGGTAATCAGAATTTTGAGCTGTTGCTTAAGAGTTATAATATATTACTTACGAATAGATAACAACAAGGTTTTCATGTGGATTGTAAGGATATGTTGTTCCGCAAAGTTTTAAAATAAAAGAAAAAAAGGGTTTTAATTTTATTTATTTTAAAAATATCCTTACAATGGCATCTGTGGAAAATTGTTGCTTATATGTTTCCGGTAATAGCAATATTGGAAAGTGGATTTGATTCTTTCATTTGTGGTAGTGTCTGAATTTACCAAATGAAGAAAAGTTTTTCATCACCCAAGTTTCAATTGGACAGAAACTTAGAATCATACAAGTTGTATTGTATGATGAATGAGAATTTTCATTTTTAAAAATTAAGACTAATTCTTTGATCACATGTATATGTGAGTCAATTGAAGGACTATGGAATTAGGCACACTGGGTGTGCACTTGTCAAGGTCCACCACAAAGATTGATTTGTCATGATTTACTAAAGATTAGTAAGTATGATTATACTTATAAGGTTGAGTATAATTTTGTAACATTGGAAAGGTTACAATGTATGACAAAACAAATGAGAAGAATCAAATTAGGCAGAAAGATAAAAGTTTCTCAAATATGAAAATATGGGAGAGTACTTTAGTATCATACTTCATGATCATCTTAATGATTATGAAACCATATCACAAATTCATACTCTAAGGACGTCTTAGTGCATTGTTATGGCTAAGAAGAGAGGTCATGAATTGTTGGATTGGTTAAAATCAAGAAGATGAGTCATACTTCGTTCCAAAACAATTCTTAGAGTCTTACTCCAAGATTGTAACCTTGAGTGACATAAAGGAAGATTTATTAACACTAGTCAAATGTAAGAGTAAAATGTTATACATTTGAGATTGGTAAGTTGTGATGTCTTGGATGAGACAAAGACCAACTAAGACCAATTGTGTGAAGTGTTAGTCTTGATAAGAATCCGCACTATCTCTTGAATATTTGTTTTGTCAAGGAATGGTTCTTGACTGGGGAAACTTATATGTCAAGGGGACAGTGGGAGCCTTAAAGATCCCGAAAGAGTTTCAAGATTTAATCAAGAGTAAAACCTGTAATTTATCACTAGTACACGACTTAAGGTTTGCAACCTATCGTGTTGACATAATTCTTATTTCTGTACCTACTTCAAATAAGTTGAATTTGCATGTAAGTTATCAGAGTTCAACTTGGAAGCATTGATGGGCCTTGTGCTACCAAGGTGACAAGAAAATAAGATTGAACAAGTTTAATCCATGTAAGGCTGAATTTGTCACTAACCTTATCTTGTGATTATGGTTTTGACAAATTCAAATGGATAGGAACTCATACACTATAAAATCTAAGTGTCATAAGGTTTCTCTCCGATTCATGAAAATGATGGTGAGGAAACGCTTTCATTAAGTAGATTTTACGTAGATATAAATTGTATTATTTGCATTTTCAAAAGTCGTTAGTGGAGCGCGTGTGGTTAACCGGCACACTAACATGGACTTGTGAGAAATGGCAAATGCCTAAGCAATTTAGACTATGATTACGACATTCCTTTTCATATTTCTGAAAACTGTTTAGACACACATGTGAGCTATCTAAGAAAGGGTGTATGAATCTAAATTTTAGAAGTCCAATCAATTTCTGAATACATGTCAAAGCTAGTGGGAGCATAAATGTTATGCTGATAATCATCATGTTAGTGGGAGCATGATTATTACGTTTAGTGTAGCAAGTTAGCAATGTTAATTATAGAAAATAAAGTTTCAATTCGTGAAGTTGCAGGGGTTGAAAAGTTGTTTTGCTATAATTAAGGGAGAGAAAATTATACTTCATTTCAATTTTAAAGCTTAGATTGAGATTTTAATCATCCTTAGTCAAGAATATATATATATATATATATATATATATATATATATATATATATATATATATATATATATATATATATATATATATATATATATGAATTTTGTGTTGGAATGGTTCAACTTGAAGAAATTCTATATATTTTGCGTTTTCAAAATTCGATTATGATTACGACATCCCTCTTCATAGTTAAATTTTGAAAACATGGCAAATAAAAAATATTGTAGCAAAAGACTGGTCTAGTATCATGTCTTTATGTGAGACATCATGAATCATGTCCTATATGCTTCAGATATAGGATCGATTTCATGTGCTATAATATTCATCCTCTCTAAATTTTCCAAATGCTCAGGGCATTTAGAAGGGAAAAGAGTCTAGAACTAGATATGACTAAAGTGATTAAGCAATTGTCGAGGACAATCTGAGGTTTGCCAAAGATTGGTTGCTCAGGGACATTTGGAAGTATAGTGTTAATTTTGGCAGGACCATATTGACATTTTCTGAAAAGAGGTAACTCTTGTTCAGAAGTGATAGTCAAAATGGGACTATGGAAATGTCTCCATAGGTGGAAGTTATTCAATATGTGTAACATTAGAAAAACTTAATGCAAGAAGGATGTTCAAAGCAATGTACTTTGAATATGAGACTTCGTTTCCATAGAGTTGATCTCCTCTGGAATCCTCTGTAATGACTAATGACAAGGTTTTGAGAGGATCAATGCATATAAGTTTAAAGTCTAACAGATTTTTGGTAAATGGTAGAAATTAGAAATTCTCACATTTACAATAAGGATTTGGGATTGTGAAATGAGTATCATTGGAATCGTGTTCAATTGATCTACATCACATTGTAAGGATCATAGACAAACATAGTGTGTATACTTGGAGTATGGCATAACTATTGTTTAGAAAAAACAAAGTGTACATGCCAGGAGCATGGGACGACTATTTTTTTTATTCAAGTCTTAAGTTGATTGTTTGAAACATTATACAATGAATAATGTGTAATCAATATGGTGATAAATAAAAGGTGGTTCTATTTATATTCAAAAGGGTTATGAGACCATATTGGATTCGATTATTATTGTGTTTCACTTTGCATGTTTTGACTTCCAAAATAGCTAGGTTATTCTTTCCGAATGAATAAGTTATTTAAACACTCCACAGTCGTTCATATGTTGGAAGTAGGTATGAATCAAGACTGTCATGAATCGGGTTTGTAGATGGCTAAATGGGTTTATTCATAGCAATGGTTGCTACAACATTCATGAGTGCTCATAAGTTATGAGTATTGGAATAAACCCACGCTCACTTGTATCACTTCCTGGAATTTATCTCGAGTGATCGTGAGACGGTAATATCGTATAAATCTTCAAAACTAGAGATATGAGTTGTTACCTATGAGTTGGTTGTGCATTGATTGCACGTAAACGCATCAGTAACTTGATGTTATAAAACGTGCCTTTGTGTACAATTCAACAAGTAGTAGAACAAGCATATGAGTCGAAGTTTATCTGTTCCTTCTAGAAATAGAAGCGATATCTGGGCCCCTCGATGATTTTGTTGTGACCTATGTACCGGCCGGTCAAAACTAAATTGATGTGTTCGATTAAGTTCTTTGTCAAACAAATCGGAAATCGGGAAACAAACTACTAGACAATAAGTACGACGTTTTTCCATGTATTTGTCCGGCTGATATCATGAGAACAGAGGATTATATGATCACTTATCTAAAATGGCGCTTCATAGTTCAACGGAGTTTTCGAGAGCTACGATTGCTGGTTGGTTCCTGAAGTAACATACGCAAATATAGTTATTAGACTTATCCAAGTGGGAGTCTATTGGATAAGGTGTCTAAGTCCATAACTTATTTGGTATATACTTGACCCGACCCGGCATGGTCCATTTGGGTTGCATCTCATCCAAACTATTTATGGATAATTTTATGAGAGTTATACACATATGTTTATTAATATATTATAAGTTATAATATATTAATATGAGATTATGTTATTTAATTAGTTTTAGTCTTAAATTAATTATGAATTAATTTAGAGATTAAAACGAAGACTAATTAGATTATGGGCTATTGGTTTTATATAGTGTGGGCTAATGCTCTTTTGTTAATGGGCTAAGCTTATATGGAAGTCCATGGATGATCCATGGAGCTTTTAACCATGTATCCTTGGAAAGGAAAGGTCATAGGTTATTAGGGTTTCACCCTAACCATGCACACTATATAAGCATGCTTATGGAGCATGAAATGGTGCCTAAGTGTAACTAGTGAACTAGTGTGTGGCTGAAATATACAAGTGTATACACTTTCTCAAAGTTTTCCAAGAGTTTGTGGTGTTTTGTGATTCCGTTTGAGGCATTCACACTATTGGTGCTTGGCCCTCAAACTCCTCAAGAACCAAACTCACCAAAAAGGTATGTAATCTCTTCAAACTCTTTATGTTGAAATGTTCCCCATGCCATGTTAGATAGGTTATAAACCTTAGAAAAATTATTATTTTGCATGTATTTAGACAAACATAGATCCAAGGTTTATTAGGGTTGCATGCACACTTAGGAAGTGTTAGATTGCTCAAAACCCAACAATTGTCATGGTGGAAGCACATAAAACCAAATACTCCATTCACCTAGGTTCGGACAAGATGTACCTGGATCTCAAGAAGCAATATTGGTGGCCAAACATGAAAGCTGAGATAGCTACATTCGTGGGCAAGTGTCTGACTTGCGCCAAAGTCAAAGTTGAGCACCAGAAACTCTCGGGTCTGCTCCAACAACCCGAGATTCCCGAATGGAAATGGGAGATGATTACCATGGACTTCATCACCAAACTACCCAAGTGTCCTAGTGGGTACGATACCATTTGGGTAATTGTCGATTGTTTGACGAAATCCATGTAGTGGTGTTGATTATGATGGCATGTGCGGAATTAGAAAGATCTAGTGATTCATCATACAAATTCAAGAACACAAGGAGTAAATAAATCTGTGTAAGCTCTTATTAGATCTAGAAAGATTATACAAATTCTCTCTCTAGTCTAACACTCCAAATGATTCCTTTCATAATGGGGGTCACTCACTTCCTATTTATAGGAAAGACTCAACCCATTTACACATACAAGAGAGTAAGCCTAAAACATTACATCCAAGATTGACTTTGCACCCTAACATTCTCCCCCTCAAAGTTAGGATTGGATGTCCGGCTTTAATCTCCAACGAGCTAGCGCGATCAAGACCAAACTCCCCCTCGAAGTAACAACGGTCTTCAAATCTGCAAATGAATATTCGACAAACCCGAGAAGCTTCGAATACCCATCATTCTCCCTTTTATAATCAAAAAATGATTATAAAACCCACTAAGGATGAGAAGCGCCCGATGAATAATCTTCACAATACTCCCCCTTGATGTGTACCAAAAATGAATCACCAAAAATCTTGCACGGAAAAACAATCACGAAAAAGACACAAAAAATTTTCAATTTATGAAAATTTTTGACTTTTTGGGTGAAAGTTGCAAGATTTTTCAAAATCCGGGTAGAAAATGTCACTTTCTGAAACTTGCAGGGACGCGTTGCGTCCAAAACAACCAAATATGCAAAACTCTCCCCCTTTTTCAAATCTGGGTAGAAAGTGTCAATTTGCACAAACTGCAGGGACCAGAAATGCACAATCTTCAATTTTCAGCAAAATATAGTCATTTTTCAAATTTGGGTGAAAACTGCCAAAAATTCGAAGTTTCAGGGACCATCTTCGAAATTCTGCTCTTTGTGTTCCAAACATACAAAGATTCCCAAAAATTCGAAGCTTCCAAAAAAAAATTTCAAATTTGGGTGAAAAGTATCAAACATTCGAAACTTCTGTTAATTTTCGAAGTGTCAAAAATTCGAAGGTTTAGAGGTTGAATTCGAAACTTTGTGTTTTGCTTAATTGTTACGAAGACCCCAATTCACCAAGTTACGAAGACTGAACAGTAAAAGTCTTCGTAAATTTCCAAAACGTCCCCTTCGAAAATTCAGTCATTTTTTTTCAATTCACAAACATACGAAGAGTCTCACTTTCTCTCTCCTCTTCGTAACTTCACACCCTTCGAAAAATATACCCAAAACTAACCCTTCGATTCAATAACCCAAATATCAAATATCAACATAACCAAATCCAAAACACTCTTCGACTGATTTACACAAAAAAAACTTCTTTTTATATATATATATATATATATATATATATATATATATATATATATATATATATATATATATATATATATATATATATATATATATATATATATATGTCTTCGTTACGATCACCAACACTATATGTATGTATGTATATATATGTCTTCGTTACGATCACCAACACATGAACTCTTCGTTTTTCCTGATTAAACCCAAGACTCACGAATGCGAAGCATACGAAGACTCTGAATGTACATTAATCTCTTAATCATCCCTCTGAATCAGCCGATGCAATCAACATCAAAATCAAATTATCCAACTGTTCGATTTTTCGTCATCTGTTCCCAATTCATCTCCTTCGATTTTTATCAACATCGACTCTTAATCTGCTTAACCTTTCGAAGATGGACTCCAAAATCGACATTAACACAATTTCAAAGCCAATCTTATGTCATCGATTCCAACTCCTTTCTTTCCAGTTGACCTTGAACATTCAATTCTTCGAAAATTCAGATTCCAAAAACCTTCGAAAAAAAATTCGATCATTAACCCTTCGTTTTCCAGGTTTTCCAGTTTATCATAATCAAACCAAACTCTACCATCAACTCTTCATATCGATTTTCAGGAATCGAAAATAGAATCAAAATCATCACATTCGTCTTCAAACATCGACATCAAAATTTCGATTTCAATGCATCGTTATCTATTCAGCTCCAATAACTCACAATCAACTCCAAAATTCATTTTCTTTAGACCCAACAATCTATCTTCGACTCCAAATCAACAATTGAAAATCAAACCTTTACCCAGATCGATTTCAATTTCAAGCACAGAGACCCTTCGCTTTTTGATTGAAACCAAAATCGATATTCAAAACATCACGTTGTTCTTCAATCGACTCCAAAAACATCAAATCTTAGGTCTTCGAAAATTTTCAACACTAAAGAATCTTGGGTCTTTCACGACTCACCATCAATTCTTGATATCAATTTCGAAGATCAGATTGATTCTCAAATCGATTTCGGTTTTGACTTTGAACAACAAAACAATCGATTTTGACTTTCACTCGCTTTTGAATTTTCGAAATCATGAATTAATAAACACAAAATTGATGTTTCTAATGAAAAATTTCCGATCAATTTCTACTCTATAACCTGAAGAAAATCAATTTCATCATATACAAATCATTTGAAATTGAATCTCACAAACAACAATCATCGATTATTAGGAACAAAGAGATGAAAGATCGACTAATGAATAATCTGCGAAAGATCAACTGCTGAAGATTGGAGATTGACTTGGAACAAATGTACAATTTGTAATGCAAGCGTACAAACAGATCTCGGAACCTTGTTTTTAGAATAATCCCAAACGATGTCTTCTGAACTCAATCAATGCTATAAGATTTTTAAAAGTATGATTGGGCTAACAACAATAAACCATGAACGGTGACTGAGTTAAGATTTTGGGCTCAAAATTAACCCCGATGAACAGTGATTTCCTTTTAATGGGCTCAATATGAATTAATGACCAGTAACATGATTTGAAAATTTAGAAAAAAAAAAATTGAGCTTAAATCTCAATTCAAAGGAACACTTGTAATTTGCAAATCGAAACAAACAGACAAATATAAGATTGGATATGGCTTTGATCAATGAAAAATTATTGGATCATCAATGGGATTTGAAACGAAATAGATCCAATGAATCAAGACGATCAAAAACGAAAAACGCAACACACGAATCGAAATCATGGACGTTTTGGAATCTATTTGAGAATTTGAGATACCTTTTTGACGAATCGAGATCCATTTTCAACGAACGAATCAAATTTGGAAGATCTTGGTTCTTTTTTCGGAATGAGAAAATCTCCAAATCTAACATTGTACCACC
This sequence comes from Lactuca saligna, assembly GCF_052625555.1. Classification (NCBI taxonomy): domain Eukaryota; kingdom Viridiplantae; phylum Streptophyta; class Magnoliopsida; order Asterales; family Asteraceae; genus Lactuca; species Lactuca saligna. Next base: position 80,882,788 of record NC_136418.1, read on the forward strand.
TACCATGCGAGATGTACAACTCGTTCTTCATGTTCTTCGTGTTCTTCAACAACCCAAGAACATCTTCAAAAGAACCACCAACAAATTTGGGTTTTGACTTCAAATTCAATGCAACATTTGGAGATTGTTGTTTTGGAACCCAAATTTGCTTCACGGATATCGGCTTCACAACATATGACGATTTTTGTGAGTAAACCCGCTTGTTCTTCCGATTCATCTTCTTCTTCTTTTTCTTTCTCATCTTTTTGCATCTTGAAGACTTGACTTCATGAACAAACCCACTTTCAACAACATGAACATTTTAAGTTTGAATCAAATCTTTTGGAGTTTGATATTTGTGAATTTCTTGAACCACCGGCTTCTGATAAGGAATCATTCCTTCAAACGAATCACAAGAACACAAAATATCATCGGTTTGAACTCCAATTGAGAAAAAAACTTTTTCATCTTGAGAATCAACTTGAACTCCTTTTTCTTGAACATCAAGAACATCAAGAACATCTTCAACAAACTTAAGAGCAAGAAGATCATTCGGGTTTTCAATAAGAGAAATGAAATACTTATCAAACACTTCTTTTTCATTTCCTTTCTTCATATCTCTCTCAATCATCAAGTTATTGTAAGCTTTAGTCAAGCATTCAATCTTTGAAAGCGGTTGAAAAATTAATCCTCCATGATCATTCTTCAAACCTCCATAAGAAATCAAAGTATCCCATGAAATCATCCTGCTTTTGAATATAAATCCAATAAATTGTTGTAAGTTGACCTTGTATTTGACATCTTTAATGATCACAATCCAAGAATCATACTCCAAGTACACCATTTCCATCATGATTACAAGAACTTGAAATTTTCTAGAGAGAGAAAGTGATTATGAATGGGTTTTCTAGAGAGATAAAGTGATACAAACAAGTATTCTAGAGAGAGAAAGTCGAATTATGGATCAAATCAAAGAAAAATTCGACTTCTAGAACACAAAAACACGCTCTAAACACGAAGATCAATGAAAAAAAAACCAAATCAAAATAGCCATCAAGGATCAATTCTTGATGAAAATCAAGAACACTCACTCTGATACCAATTGTAGTGGTGTTGATTATGATGGCATGTGCGGAATTAGAAAGATCTAGTGATTCATCATACAAATTCAAGAACACAAGGATTAAAAAAATCTGTGTAAGCTCTTATTAGATCTAGAAAGATTATACAAATGGGTTTGTATACAAATTCTCTCTCTAGTCTAACACTCCAAATGATTCCTTTCATAATGGGAGTCACTCACTTCCTATTTATAGGAAAGACTCAACCCATTTACACATACAAGAGAGTAAGCCTAAAACATTACATCCAAGATTGACTTTACACCCTAACAATCCGCTCACTTCATTCCGATCAAAGAATCATACAAAATGGAAAGACTCGCACGAATCTACATCAGGAGGTAGTTCGACTACACGGTGTACCTGTATCCATTATCTCTGATTGAGATAGCAGGTTTACCTCTAGATTCTGGCAGTCCCTTCAGAAAGCCCTTGGAACCAAACTAGATATGAGCACGGCGTATCATCCTCAGACCGATGGACAGAGTGAGAGAACAATCTAAACTCTGGAAGACATGCATAGGGCATGTGTTATTGACTTTGGAAAGTCGTGGGACACACATCTGTCCTTGATCGAATTTTCATACAACAACAGTTACCACACCAGCATTAGGGCTGCTCCGTTTGAAGCCCTATACGGTCGTAAGTGCAGATCCCCTCTGTGACAACCCGAAAAACTTCTCGCGTTCACTCTTCGATCCTTTCCAATATTAGACTTATTTTACTATATAGTAGTACTCTTTAGAGTCTAAGGAAGCGTTCTAAATATGATATAATCAAAGTAGGAGTGTTAAAAAGGATTAACTCGAGGTGTAGGAATCAAAACCGGGCCAAACACTCCAACACATGGAGTGTGCGGCCACTCACTTGAGTGTGCGGCCACACACTCTTGTTTGCGGCCTCACACCTCCCCAACCGCACACTCTACATATATATACCACCCTTAGATCATTCTTGAGCACTTCCTTCACTTCTTCAAGCATAGAAGATGAAAATCCTCTCAAGTATCATCCATTCTCCTTGAAGATCTTCATAAAAGGTACCAAGAACACCAAGAACACCAAGATCTTCATCTAGCAGCACACATGGAAGCACATACCACCTGGCAGCACACATGGCCGCACACAGGGCCGCACACACACATATAGTGTGTATCTTGGCCATACACCCTCTTGTATAGCCTTATAAACCCATATATGATTATAACACTTCATTGTAGATGTTTACTAGTCCCTAAGGTGGCCTCAAAATCATAAATTAGTTGTTCATAACACTAATTAAATCCATATATATATATATATATATATATATATATATATATATATATATATATATATATATATATATATATATATATGCCTACATATGCTTAATAGGATTCGCGCGTGTTCTCAAGTCACCACTTGACACCTAGCGTCTAATCCAACATTGTCATCAGAACCACTCACTACAGGTGAGTTCATACCCCTTAAACTAACCTTTGAAATACTTTTAAATGTTTTAAATACTTTTATGGGGGGGGGGGGGGATACAAGTTGAATATCTATAGTTATTACATCAATCACATGTGATTAATAACTACCAAACCAATGATTTTATCACTGTTCAAACTGTTTATCAAGCTGCTTTACTTCAAAATGTTTTACAAACTCTTTTACTTATCAAATACTTTTATTTAAACTTTATTATACTTCTTATAAATTACATGTCCATGTATGTATAGATATATGAGAAATGTTAAAAAGGCTTAGGAAGGCCATCCGCCCTATTTCCTTTTCCTCGATTTGGATGTGGTCTGGTGGGATGTCGGGTAGCCGTCCGAGGGTCGTTTCAATATTAATTATATATCATAGGTGCATATATAGACATAAAATAACTTCCATATTCATGCTTATCAGTTACATCATTAGTAAGTTACCATCGGGGTAGCACAGGATTACACTTATACTATTGCTAGATCAATGAGTCAGTTCATTCATGAGTCAATACTTATCACTATGAGAACATATACATTACATTACTATGAGTACATATACAACTTTACTAGAAAGGAAACATATACAACTATACGAAGAAGTGAACATATACAACTATACTAGAAAGAGAACATATACAACTATACTAAGGAAGAGAACATATACAACGATACTAGAACAGGAACAATACATATACATATACATACATATACTTTCATAAATGTGATCCACTGTATTGGAGCATGCCTTAATTGTCATGGCCCGAGTTGTAACCAGAATCTCTTGGAGGGAGAGCGGGAGTTTGCGTATAGATCTATACTGGATTGACTATCCTACACCTAGCTGCTAGCTATAGCCGGACCTGCAAGTCTGCGGGTGCCAAACGTCATACCTTTTTACGACCTACATTTGTCATTGATACTCAGTCGATAGTATGGTTCAATTAAATCACATGATACCTTAATATAAATCCGGTTTAAGGCAGTTAGTACAGCAGTAGTTCCCATAACACAACACTACAGTACTACATTAATTTACCCATTATATACATTTAGTGATTATTTCACTTAAATATTCATGTATAAACTATATTCTGTTAATGATAGTTACACCTGGGAAATTACACACTTTTACAACAAACGAGCGTACAAAACAGTTAAGCCTTGGTAAAAGGCTACTTTAATAGAAAATATAGGTTTTTCTGAGAGATTCAGACTTTTACAAACACTTACAAACATTTACATACATTTTACAAACTTACACTTGAGACATATTCAAACGTTTTGATAACAAACACCGACACTAAAATACTTATGAACTCACCACCTTAATGCTGATAAACTCTTTCAAAATAACTTGTATTCTCAGGTCATCAGTAGACAGGTGCCGAGGTCAGCTTTTAAGAAGATGGAGCGCATCCAAGACTCATCTTATTATTTTGATTTACATTATTTTTGGTGTCTATAACTGTACAGAACACGCCTGTATTAAAATTATATACTTAATGCAATGGATGATGTTGTTTGCTTATTTACATTCACTGTGTTGTGATACTTTACATGACGTCCTCCGCCCCAGAACGTTTCTGCCTTTCTCGGTTTTGGGGTGTGACAGATTGGTATCAGAGCATTGTTTATAGTGAATTAAGTATATCAACCCATAAAAGATATACTAAACTATAAACCCATTTGGGATTAAAACACTCTGACCAAGAGTCTATACATTGAATACCAAAATATTTAATTAAGTATACTAGGCTGCATTCATACTAAAACCAGTGTCACAATGACAAGAACAAAAGTATTACGATTGTTAAATATCACAAGTAAGCTCGGGGATGTATGGTCAGTCTTGGGAATAGCATAGCCTGATCAACTATGCTGGTCCGAGGAGTGATTAGCATATGCCCTAAAATGGTTGTGATATGTTAACAAGTCTAAAAACTTACCAACACTACTACAATAGGAACACTAGAACAGGGCATAGGCTTAAAATACTATAGGTGTATTTTGAACTACTAACTACACATATACTATATTCTTATACCTCTCTTCTCGCGTAGATTTAAATGGCTGGATTCCATCACGGCGACCCGTACTTTCCAAATGAAGGCAACGCAGGGTGGATCGAAGAAGAGCCCGAAGATGAGCATCCAATCCCTCTGGATGATCACCTTGCAGAAGGCTTTTCTGACGGATCCGACTCCGAACCGGAAGTCAACAATCTATCTCCCATAGGTCAAGCTCCAAATAATGATCCCCGACCAGCATTTCCAGGCCCCACTCCTATGTGGGTAAACAACTTAAATCGCTGGAGCGATGAGCAGGGTCAACCTTTACCTTACTTTGGGGACCGAACCTTTTACAACATTAGCGAAGGTGGTTCCACGGATAGAGCTCTGCCTGTCATGGTGCGTACAATTGCTCGAAATGTCGAACAAGGTCGGGCAGCCATCGATAGAGTCATGGAAATTGATGCCAATTCAGGCGTAAATACCGTCCGCATTCGACATCTAAAAGAAGCACTCGAAGGGGTGAGGAGAACCAATGACGCACTGCGAGAGCAATTAACCACCGAAATCGCAGGACTTTGAGTTCGCCAAAGAGCTCATGAACGACACCTTCAAGAAGTGGTTCGCCAGTTGGCAGATATGAGGATTTGCCCTAGGAATTGTCGTCGTCGTTAGAAGATGTCTAATACATCTTTGTCTTTTGATTAAGGAATAGCCTTTAGTATCTGGACTTTTAGTAACGCTTATCTGTAAATTATTCCTAACTCTCAGTACGCTAACTAGGAACCTAGTAACTGTCAAACTTTTCCGATTGGTATGATGTAAGACCTATTGCTAGGTCGATTTTCCCTGAACCTGTTACATCAATAATACCAGTAATATGGACAGCTAACTAATCTGGGAGAGAATTTTTATACTTATGTTTTCCTGCTATTCTTCCCTATTGTGAATTCAATTCGTACGCTCATTCAACTATTGGACTATGGCTATTTAGTCCATGTGTCACTCTTAACTTGCTTACAATTGATTCTTACCATTGTATCTGTCTTTATAAATTTATAGCTGAAAAATGCCTCCTCGTAAATCTCCCCGGAATAACCCTGCACCTCCACCTCCTCCTCCTGTTATCGATACCGCAGCTCTAAATGCTGCAGTAGCTACGGCAGTGGCAACTACCATGGCTCAATATCATTCAACTAACAACAGCCAAGGTGGAACCCCTGTTGAATCCACTCATGCTGATATCCATGTGCACACGAAAGAATGCTCCTACAAGGATTTCACAAACTGTAAGCCGAAGTCCTTTTATGGAACCGGCGGAGTCATTGCCCTCTCGCAATGGTTCGAGAAGACTGAATCGGTCTTCGAAATTTGTTCATGTCCTGCGGCGAGCAAAGTTAAATATGCCGCATGCACCTTTGAAGGAAAAGCCCTGACGTGGTGGAACGGCCATGTTAAAGCTCTAACTCTTGTCGGAGCCAACAACATGGGCTGGGAAACAATGAAAGACCTCATGATTGAGGAGTATTGCCCGAGGGGCGAGATCCAGAAATTAGAACAGGAACTTTGGAGCCTGACCATGAAGGGTACCGACGTGGTCGCTTACACCGCCAGATTTAGCGAACTGGTGGCTCTCTGCCCCAATATGATTCCCACTAAAGGGAAAAAAATCAAAAGGTACACCTGGGGCTGGTGCCTCCGTACCAAGGAAATGTTCTATCGTCAGACCCTACTACTTTCGACAGTGCCAAGCGGCTGGCACAGCGGCTTGTCGACCATGGAATTCAATCCCCAACAGCGACAACAACTCTAGCCATCCCAGAACCCTCCAAACCCGCTGACTCTAAGCGAAAGTTCTGGGGTGACAAGAAGAAGCAGCGAGCTGCCAAAAAGCAGCAGGTTGTGGTTGTGCATGCTGCAATAACCCCTACTGCTACTACTGCTCCAGTGAAGCAGTATGCTGGAAGTTTGCCCAAGTGCAACAAATGTAACTTCCACCACCACGACCCCTGCTGTGAAATGCAGTGTTCTAACTACGACAAGAAAGGACACACTGTCCGTTTCTGTAGGTCTCCGGCAAGACCGATCACTCAAGTCTCTGGCTCAGGCGCGAGCCCAACCTGCTATGGATGTGGTGAAGCAGGCCACTTCAAGAGGGACTGTCCCAAAACAAAGAATGCAAGTAGGTCAGGGAGAGTACTGGCAATAAGCCATGGGGAAGCAGTTGCTGACCCGACGGTGGTGACTGGTACGTTCCTTCTTGATAACTCCTATACATGGGTTCTGTTTGATAGTGGAGCGGAGCGAAGCTTCGTGAACCATAAATTTGCTCACATACTTAAACATCAACCACACACACTTAAAGAACAATTCACGGTAGAAATGGCAAATGGGAAAACTGAAAGTGTGACAACCCTATTTTTCCCAAAAGCATTGTAAACATTCGAAAGCTAAAAACAATGAAATTAACCTCAAAAATAAAGTGTTCAATTATCTAAGTTGGGATGCATCAAATATTAGATATCATGCCCAGGTTTCCAAAAACATAAAGAACGCTCAAAACCGAGTTATATTGAAGAAATTATAACCACTCGTATATTTACGACACGACGTTAAAACATTATTTGACGTAAAAAGTGGAATCTCAATAAAATGCATTTTAGCCTTAAAGTATCTAAACAAAAGTCGTAGATCATGTTGAAAGATGAGCGTGCATAAAAAGATCGCCCAAATTGGACCTCGTATGAAGAAGTTACGAATTTTCAAAGTTTCGTAACAAGTAGTAGAGGGCTAAAAAAAACTCGGATTAAAGATTGAGTGTTATTTAACTATCGCCACCTAAACGGAAGTTGAAGATCTCCTCGGTGGTAATAAAACAATAGAAAGACAAACGAAAACCGACGTCGAGTAAAGAACCTATGAAATTTTAATGAACTTTAGGAGGCCAGGCCTATTAAAATTATATCATTAAAAATAAAGTCAAAACTAGCCGACGGAGTCTAAATGAAAGTTGTAGAGCATAATCTCATCTACGCGTGGATATAAAGAACGCGAGAAACGGAGCTCGTACGCGAAAGTTACGGAATTTAGAAGTTGGAAGCAGGGATTACGCCCCGCGTACTAGACCCAGAGTCGAGTCCCATCGGCCCGCCCAAGCTACGCCTAGCTAGCCAGGAGCCGTAAGCCATGACGCATTTTTACGCCCAGCGTAACGACGTACGCGCTGCGTACGTGAGTACGCCCCGCGTACGAGGCAATTTCAGCCTATAAATAGAAAGGTTCAGCTGCGAATTTAAGCACACATTCTCAAACCTCCAGATACTCTCACACCCTTCTAAAGCTCCAGAGACCAGCCCATCACCTCGGTTTCCGCACTCGAGCCCCCGACGAAAGATCTACGTTGCAGTGATCCCCGAAGAGCCCGACGACGCAAGTATCCGCGATCGAAGTTCTACTTAACTCTAGTCTTCCTCTTCAAACTTAACGAGTGAGTTCATACCCCTACTTTTCAATTCTTTTTTTTCATGTTTTAGGGGGGGAAATACAAGTACATTACACGTTAAAAGTATCGTTTTATAAACATAAATGCAATTTCTAACTTCGAATATCGATACAAACATCTTATGTATACAAGGGCGATTATATCACTAAGTTATTTCTACTAAATGGAACATACTATCTGAAAAACTATAATGGGTATAGTTAGCAAGTCAATCCTACATTTTTATACAATTTGAAAAACGAAACACTTTCAAAAGAAGTAAGGTCATTTCATTGTAAATCTACTTATACTAGGTAATGTGAGATATTTAAACTTTAACGTACATTTTTTTTGTATGCATTTCAAGTCCTGTATTATATACCATAATCTCTTGGAGGGAGAGCGTGATATTTGTGTATAGATCTATACGGGATTGACAATCCCGCACCTAAACTACTAGCTATAGTTAGACCGGCAGGTCTGGGGTGACAAAGTCATAACACTACAACACTTGAAGAATGTTGTTACAGGCTGTCAGTGTCATTAGTATGGTTATAAAACTCACATAAAAAGTATAAAACAAGATTGATTTACGAGATTCATATGTGCATCGCAGTTTTCCTACATTATATTTTCATACAAAATTATTGTTATCATTTGATTATAAAGGTTACTAACACATTCCAACTTTGGAAACTTTTTCATTTTACAAGAAAATATTGGATTTTCTAAAAACCTCGTTTACCAATTTACTACCAAAAGGGATATACTTTTCAACTCAAAACACTCATGAACTCACCAACTTAATTGTTGACACTTTTCAAAACCACTTGTATTTCTCAGGGAATCAGTGATACAGGTAAACTACCAGCTTTTGGGAGAAGGAACACAAAGGATGTTTTTTTTTTATCATTAAACATTTATCATCATATTGTAATATTCTTTTGATAACATGTATAACGCAACAATATACGTTTTCATTTTATATATATGATGGTTGTGTTACTTTCTTTACAATATTCAATTGTTGTGATACTACGTGAAGTCATCCACCCCCGAATGTTTCCGTCATTCTGGTTTGGGGGTGTGACAGATTGGTATCAGAGCATTGTTTATAGTGAACTAAGTATATCAAACCACATAAGATATACAAACTATAAATACAACGGGAACCAAAAACCCTCTGATAAAAACATTTTCATAGAAATATATTTTCTTTTAAATATATACATTTTTACCGCACGTATCAGCCTCGCATCATGACAAGTTTTTCTAAAAAGTAGTATGGCAAGTTGCAATACCACGATCGAGCCTTGGGGTATGTAATCAAATCAAGAATAAATATAGCCTGATCAACTATATTTATCCTGGATTTGACCAATATACGCCGAGGAATGGTCGTAGTAGTCAACAAGCCAAAAACTTATAAAATCTAAATTCGCTAAATTGAAATACTATAAGTCTATTATTAAACGATAAAACATTGCGCTCAGTAAAGATATAAATAGGCTTAGGAAGTCGTTAATTAGAAATTTCTTTTCTTATAAAAAAATCTCATACCTCTATCCCAGTACAGACAAATGGCCGGATTTCCTTTACCGGGAGACCCCTACTACCTAAATCAAGGTAACGGCGGCTGGATAGAAGAAGACCCAGAGGAAATCGAAGAAGAAGTCGAAGAAGAATTCGAAATCGAAGTCGGAGAAGAATACGAAGTCGACGAGGAGATCGTGGAAATTTCTAGCGGAACAGATTCCGAACCGGAAGTAATCGACCCTCCCATCCCCCATCCTCCAGTGATCAGGCCACATCAACCGGGACCCATTCCCATCTGGGGAAGCCACCTCTACTACTGGAGCCGTCAGCAAGGTGTACGCCCTCCATTCGGCATGTGTCGGGATTTTTACAATGTCAGTGGAGGAGGCTCAGCTGATCGAGCACTTCCCGTTGTCGTGAACGCTATAGCTAACCAGAACTACCAGGCAGACCAACAAGCAACCAGAATTCGAGAGATCAATGCTGCTACCCAAGGTAACGCCTCCGACATCAGCCGTTTGGAAGGACTACATGAGAATATCCAAATCTACACGGGGACACTTCAGAACCAAATGATAACAGCTCTAGATGAAATAAGAGAGATGAAAGAACAACAAGCGGAATTCGAGAGGCGACTGATGGGAGTCAAACGGTCAGATGCCGAATCCAGCTCCAAACGCCACAAGTAGAGTTTGTTCAAGCTCCAACAAATTTTGATATAGACTAGGACCGCGGATAAAGTTTTTCTCTTATTTTCTTTTGTATCTGTAGACGGAGACCTCTTAGATAGGTCAAATTTTCCTAGAAGCATAATGAAACACACCTTAGGTGTGACATATATATATATATATATATATATATATATATATATATATATATATATATATATATATATATATGCAATACCTCTTTATATACCTCTCGAAATTAATTAAATTGTTATAATTTGAAACCAAAAACTAAAGTCAAAACAAATTACAAGATACGACTAACCCTCAACTACACGATTGTCAAAACATTAGAAACTTATAGTATTCATTCTTATTTTCTCTACCAGAACATGCCTCCTCGTAGATCAACACGCAGAAACTCAACTCCAGCACCACCTCCACCACCTCCTCCAACTATGGATGCAGCTATGTTCCAAACTGCTGTAACAGCCGCTGTAACCGCGGCGATGGCTCAAATGAGCAACAATGGGTCGGGAGGTGGAATAAATAGCTTTACCAATGGCCCAAGCCAAGGCCGTACTGGAGTCTGCACTTACAAAGACTTCACCAATGGAAAACCTATTCCCTTTTATGGAACTGGAGGAGTATTGGCTCTGTCCCAATGGATAGAGAAAACGGAAGCCGTATTTGAAATTTGCGCATGCCCGGAAGAAAGCAAAGTAAAATTTGCTGCCTGTACATTCTCTGAACGCGCCTTGACATGGTGGAACGGCCACGTCAAGACACTAACCCTGGTGGTGGCAAACTCCATGGGTTGGGAAAATTTGAAGCGAATGCTCCTACGGGAATACTGCCCAAGGGGCGAGATTCAGAAGCTGGAACAAGAATTGTGGAACCTTTCGATGAAAGGATCGGACATCGCAGGCTACACCAATAGGTTCAGCGATTTGATAACACTTTGTCCTGGGATGTTGATTCTAGAAAGCCAGAAAGTGGAGAGGTACATCTGGGGATTATCACCCCAACTGCGAGGAAGTGTGCTAGCTTCCAAGCCCATGACCTTCGACAGTGCCAAAGAACTGGCGCAATCTCTCGTTGATCATGGCGTCTGCCAAGGAGTCACGACTATCGTAACTGAACCAACCAAAGGGAACAACGACAACAATAACAACAGCAAGAAGAAATTCTGGAACAAGAGAAAGGGACTAACCTCGCAAGAACCTTCAAAGAAACAAATGGTGGCGGTTCATGCTGCTACTACTCCCATCACAACTCCTACAACTCCGGCGCCAACAAAACAATATGCAGGGAACTTGCCAAAGTGCAACTAATGCAACTATCATCACCACGGTAATTGCCGCGAGATGTACTGTAAGAACTGCGACAGGAAAGGGCACACAGCCCGTTTCTGTAAGGCACCAGCGCGGCCATTCACTCAAGTTCCTGGTACTGGAGTAAGCCAAGCATGTTATGGATGTGGAGAAACCGGGCATTTCAAGAGGGACTGCCCCAAGACAAGGAATGTTGGTGGTATTGGGAGAGTGCTGGCGATAGGTCAAAATGAAGCAATAACTGATCCAACAGTAGTTACGGGTACGTTTCTCCTCGACAACATTTATGCATGCATACTCTTTGATTGCGGTGCGGAGAGAAGTTTTGTGAGCCATAAATTCAAACATCTACTTAACCAGAGACCCCAACCACTTAATAAAATATTCACTGTAGAAATGGCTAATGGAAAAACAGAAAGCACAAGTGATATGTACATGGGGTGCACATTAAATTTAAATGAACACTTATTTCAAATCGACCTTATGCCTATTTCGATAAGAAGTTTTGATATAATCATCGGTATGGACTGGTTGAGTCTTCACCATGCTGACATTCTTTGCCATGAAAAGGCCGTTCGTCTCAATCTTCCCAACGGTGAAAATCTCATCATATATGGAGACAAACCTAGTGCAAAATTACAAATCATCTCCTGTGTTAAAGCACGAAAATATCTTCGCAAGGAATACCATGCCTTTCTAGCCCACGTAGTATACCAGAAGAAAGAACCAAAGAACATTAAAGATATTCCAGAAGTCTGCAACTTCCCAGACATTTTCCCAGAAGATCTCCTAGGAATCCTACCAGAACGTCAAGTCGAATTCAGAATCGACTTGATTCCCGGAGCCACCCCAGTAGCAAAGTCACCTTACCGTTTAGCTCCAGCCGAGATGCAGGAATTGTCCAGTCAATTGAACGAGCTGTTGAGCAAGGGATTCATCAGGCCAAGCTTCTCACCATGGGGTGCACCAGTCCTATTCGTGAAAAAGAAGGACGGATCTTTTCGCATGTGCATCGATTATCGAGAACTGAACAAACTGACAATCAAGAACCGATATCCCCTTCCACGTATAGACGATCTTTTCGACCAACTACACGGAGCGAGCTACTTCTTAAAAATCGACCTAAGATCCGGTTATCACCAACTACGAGTACTGGAAGGAGACATCCCCAAAACGGCTTTCCGAACACGATATGGTCACTACGAGTTTGTAGTGATGCCCTTCGGGTTGACAAACGCTCCAGCAGTGTTCATGGATCTGATGAACCGAGTATGTCGTCCCTTCCTGGACAAATTCGTGATCGTGTTCATAGATGATATACTCATCTATTCTAGAAACCAGGAAGAACACAGCCAACATCTCCTCCAGGTTCTGGAAACACTAAGGGCAGAGAAACTTTACGCAAAATTTTCCAAGTGTGAATTTTGGATTCGAGAGGTGGATTTCCTAGGACACGTAGTAAGCAAGGAAGGAATACACGTGGATCCCTCGAAGATCAAGGCAATAGAGAATTGGACGATTCCAAGAACCCCTACAGAGATCCGACAATTTTTAGGACTCGCCGGGTATTACCGAAGGTTCATAGAGAATTTTTCCAAGATTGCCAAGCCACTCACCACACTAACTCAGAAAAATGTGACCTTCGACTGGGGAGAAAAACAAGATGCCGCATTTCAAACGCTAAAACGAGCATTATGTAGTGCGCCCATCCTAACCCTGCCAGAAGGGACGGAGGACTTCGTGGTCTATTGTGATGCATCAAACCAAGGACTCGGGTGTGTCCTGATGCAACGAGGGAAGGTCATCGCCTATGCCTCAAGACAACTAAAGACGCATGAAGTGAACTACACAACGCACGATCTTGAGCTAGGAGCAGTCGTCTTCGCTCTAAAGATATGGAGATACTACCTCTATGGCACAAAATGCACGATCTTCACTGACCATAAAAGCCTTCAACATATCCTCAACCAGAAAGAACTCAACATGAGACAAAGACGGTGGGTAGAGCTACTAAGTGATTACGAATGCGAAATTCGATATCACTCCGGAAAGGCTAATGTAGTGGCTGATGCACTCAGTCGGAAGGAATACTCAGGTCGCCGAGTGAAGTCCCTAACTATGACGATCCATTCCCACCTGTCCACGCAAATCAAGGAAGCCCAAATAGAAGCCTTGAAATCTGAAAATGTGGCAGGAGAAACCCTAAGGGGAATGGATAAGAATCTTGAAACCAAGGACGACGGAGTTCGTTATTTCATGGATCGAATATGGACACCAAAGTTTGGTGGATTCAGAGAAATTGTCATGGACGAAGCCCATAAAACACGATACTCCATACATCCCAGCTCCGACAAGATGTATCTCGACCTCAAGAAGTTGTACTGGTGGCCGAACATGAAAGCCGAAATTGCTACCTACGTGAGTAAATGTCTGACGTGCGCTAAGGTCAAAATAGAATACCAAAAGCCTTCAGGTTTATTACAACAACCAGAAATACCCGAATGGAAGTGGGAGCGGATAACTATGGATTTCATAACCAAGTTACCCAAAACGACAAACGGACTCGACACCATTTGGGTAATTGTCGACAGGTTAACTAAATCAGCGCATTTCCTACCGATCAAAGAGACGGATAAATTGGAGAAGTTAACAAGGACATACCTCAGGGAAATTGTACGACTGCACGGTGTGCCCGTATCCATTATCTCGGACCGAGATAGTAGATTCACCTCAAGATTATGGCAGTCGCTACAAAAAGCTTTGGGGACAAGACTAGACATGAGTACCGCCTATCACCCTCAAACCGACGGCCAGAGCGAGAGAACCATACAAACCCTAGAAGACATGCTGAGGGCCTGCGTAATTGATTTTGGCAAAGCATGGGACACACATCTACCCTTGGTCGAGTTCTCATACAACAATAGCTACCACACCAGTATCAAAGATGCCCCGTTCGAAGCCCTCTATGGCTGCAAGTGCAGGTCACCTTTATGCTGGGCCGAAGTGGGGGACACACAACTAGCAAAAGAACAAGCAGCTGACAACACACTTACTGGGCCAGAAATCATACGAGAAACTACGGAGAAGATTGTTCAAATCTGAGAACGTCTAAAGGCATCAAGGGATAGACAAAAGAGTTATGCAGATAAGAGACGAAAACCCTTGGAATTCCAAGTTGGAGACCGTGTCCTACTAAAAGTCTCGCCTTGGAAAGGATTGATACGCTTCGGAAAACGTGGGAAACTGAACCCCAGATACACCGGACCATTCGAGATCCTTGCCAGGATCGGTCCAGTGGCTTACAAACTTAGACTACCTCAGGAACTCCACAACGTACACCCTACCTTTCACGTATCAAACCTAAAGAAATGCTTATCCGACGAGACCCTTGTCGTCCCTCTAGACAAAATTGCAATAAACGAAAACCTCCAATTTGTAGAGGAACCAGTAGAGATCATGGATCGGGAAGTTAAAAGGACTAAACAAAGCCGCATACCTATCGTAAAGGTCCGCTGGAACGCCAAGCGAGGACCTGAATACACCTGGGAACGAGAGGATCAAATGAAACAAAAGTACCCGCATCTTTTTCCTAATTTGTAATATCTATCTTAGATTAAATTTCGGGACGAAATTCCCTTAACAGGGGGATGATGTGACAACCCTATTTTTCCCAAAAGCATTGTAAACACTCAAAAGCTAAAAACAATGAAATTAACCTCAAAACTAAAGTGTTCAAGTATCTAAGTTGGGATGCATCAAATATTAGATATCATGCCCAGGTTTCCAAAAACATAAAGAACGCTCAAAACCGAGTTATATTGAAGAAATTATAACCACTCGTATATTTACGACACGACGTTAAAACATTATTTGATGTAAAAAGTGGAATCTCAATAAAATGCATTTTAGCCTTAAAGTATCTAAACAAAAGTCGTAGATCACGTTGAAAGATGAGCGTGCATAAAAAGATTGCCCAAATTGGACCTCGTATGAAGAAGTTACGAATTTTCAAAGTTTCGTAACAAGTAGTAGAGGGCTAAAAAAAAACTCGGATTAAAGATTGAGTGTTATTTAACTATCGCCACCTAAACGGAAGTTGAAGATCTCCTCGGTGGTAATAAAACAATAGAAAGACAAACGAAAACCGACGTCGAGTAAAGAACCTATGAAATTTTAACGAACTTTAGGAGGCCCGGCCTATTAAAATTATATCATTAAAAATAAAGTCAAAACTAGCCGACGGAGTCTAAATGAAAGTTGTAGAGCATAATCTCACCTACGCGTGGATATAAAGAACGCAAGAAATGGAGCTCGTACGCGAAAGTTACGAAATTTAGAAGTTGGAAGCAGGGATTACGCCCTGCGTACTCTGGGAGTACGCCCCGCGTACTAGACCCAGAGTCGAGTCCCATCGGCCCGCCCAAGCTACGCCTAGCTAGCCAGGAGCCGTAAGCCATGACGCATTTTTACGCCCAGCATAACGACGTACGCGCTGCGTATGTGAGTACGCCCCGCGTACTCCAAAGTTACGCCTCGCGTACGAGGCAATTTCAGCCTATAAATAGAAAGGTTCAGCTGCGAATTTAAGCACACATTCTCAAACCCCCAGATACTCTCACACCCTTCTAAAGCTCCAGAGACCAGCCCATCACCTCGGTTTCCGCACTCGAGCCCCCGACGAAAGATCTACGTTGCAGCGATCCCCGAAGAGCCCGACGACGCAAGTATCCGCGATCGAAGTTCTACTTAACTCTAGTCTTCCTCTTCAAACTTAACGAGTGAGTTCATACCCCTACTTTTCAATTCTTTTTTTCATGTTTTAGGGGGGGAAATACAAGTACATTACACGTTAAAAGTATCGTTTTATAAACATAAATGCAATTTCTAATTTTGAGTATCGATACAAACATCTTATGTATACAAGGGCGATTATATCACTAAGTTATTTCTACTAAATGGAACATACTATCTGAAAAACTATAATGGGTATAGTTAGCAAGTCAATCCTACATTTTTATACAATTTGAAAAACGAAACACTTTCAAAAGAAGTAAGGTCATTTCATTGTAAATCTACTTATACTAGGTAATGTGAGATATTTAAACTTCAACGTACATTTTTTTTGTATGCATTTCAAGTCCTGTATTATATACCATAATCTCTTGGAGGGAGAGCATGATATTTGTGTATAGATCTATACGGGATTGACAATCCCGCACCTAAACTACTAGCTATAGTTAGACCGGCAGGTCTGGGGTGACAAAGTCATAACACTACAACACTTGAAGAATGTTGTTACAGGCCGTCAGTGTCATTAGTATGGTTATAAAACTCACATAAAAAGTATAAAACAAGATTGATTTACGAGATTCATATGTGCATCACAGTTTTCCTACATTATATTTTCATACAAAATTATTGTTATCATTTGATTATAAAGGTTACTAACACATTCCAACTTTGGAAACTTTTTCATTTTACAAGAAAATATTGGATTTTCTAAAAACCTTTTTACCAATTTACTACCAAAAGGGATATACTTTTCAACTCAAAACACTCATGAACTCACCAACTTAATTGTTGACACTTTTCAAAACCACTTGTATTTCTCAGGGAATCAGTGATACAGGTAAACTACCAGCTTTTGGGAGAAGGAACACAAAGGATGTTTTTTTTATCATTAAACATTTATCATCATATTGTAATATTCTTTTGATAACATGTATAACGCAACAATATACGTTTTCATTTTATATATATGATGGTTGTGTTACTTTCTTTACAATATTCAATTGTTGTGATACTACGTGAAGTCATCCACCCCCGAATGTTTCCGCCATTCTGGTTTGGGGGTGTGACAGAAAGCACCAGGAGCATATACTTAGGTTGTACCTTAACTCTAGATAATCATACATTTCCAATCGACCTCATGCTGGTTTCAATTAAAAGCTTCTATGTTATAATCGGCATGGATTGGTTGAGTCTTCATCGCGCCGACATCATGTGCTTCGAGAAAGCAATCCGTCTAAACCTCCCGTCTAACGAAAATCTCATAGTCTACGGTGACAAACCCAGTACAAGTCTTCGTATTATCTCCAGTATCCAAGCGCAGAAATACCTACGTAAGGAATGTCGTACCAGGATTACCTCCGCAACGACAGGTCGAGTTCAGAATCGACTTAATTCCAGGAGCTACCCCAGTAGCTAGGTTGCCATACCGATTAGCACCAGCTGAGATGCAGGAATTATCTGGTCAACTTAACGAACTGCTTAGCAAAGGTTTCATAAGACCAAGCTTCTCGCCTTGGGGAGCACCAGTCTTGTTTGTTAAGAAGAAAGACGGATCATTCTGTATGTGTATCGACTACATAGAACTCAACAAACTGATGGTCAAGAATCGATACCCTCTGCCTCGCATAGACGATCTATTTGACCAACTGCAAGGGGCGAACTATTTTTCCAAAATCGATCTAAGATCCGGATATCACCAGTTACGAGTACTAGAGGAGGATGTGCCAAAGACAGCCTTCCGAACTCGTTATGGACACTACGAGTTCGTGGTGATGCCATTCGGATTGACCAATGCGCCCGCAGTCTTCATGGATCTGATGAATAGAGTATGCCGACCTTACTTGGACCAGTTCGTCATCGTTTTCATTGACGACATCCTGATCTACTCCCAAAGTAAGGAAGAGCATGGCGATCACCTGCGACAGGTTCTAGGAACATTACGAAAGGAGAAACTTTATGCGAAGTTCTCGAAATGTGAATTTTGGATCCGAAGAGTCGAATTCTTAGGACACGTGGTAAGAGAAGAGGGAATCCACGTGGACCCGTCCAAAATTAAAGTCATAGAGAACTGGTCAGCACCAAAGATGCCTACTGAAATTCGTGAATTTCTAGGCCTCGCTGGCTACTACCGCAGATTCATACAGAACTTCTCCCGAATAGCGAAACCTCTTACAACCCTGACCCAGAAAGGTGTGGCTTTTGACTGGGAAGAGAAACAGGAGAGAGCGTTCCAAACGCTCAAGCGAGCCTTGTGCACCGCGCCAATACTATCCCTTCCCGAAGGAATAGAAGACTTCATAGTCTATTGCGATGCATCGAATCAAGGGCTCGGGTGTGTTCTGATGCAGAGAGGTAAGGTTATCGCCTACGCCTCCAGACAGTTAAAGACACACGAAGTTAACTATACGACCCACTATCTTGAACTAGAAGTAGTGGTGTTTGCTCTGAAGATCTGGAGACATTACTTGTACGGTACGAAAAGCACTATCTTTACCGACCACAAGAGTTTACAACATATATTCGATCAGAAGGAGCTCAACATGAGACAACGACGGTGGATCGAGCTACTCAATGACTACGAATGCGAGATTCGTTATCATCTGGGTAAAGCCAATGTAGTAGCAGACGCCCTAAGTCGGAAGGAATACTATGGTCGCAAGGTCAGATCATTGTCAATAACCATCCATTCACACTTGTCTAAGCAAATTCAGGCAGCCCAACTTGAAGCCATGAAACCTGAAAATGCGACGAGTGAATCCCTTAGGGGAATGGCCAAGAATTTAGAAGCCAAGGTTAACGGAGCCTTATATTTCATGAACCGGATCTGGACACCGAAACGCGGTGGTTTCCGAGACTTGGTCATGCCCGAGGCGCACAACACTCGGTATTCCGTCCACCCAGGTTCAGATAAGATGTATCGGGATCTTAAAAAGCCATACTGGTGGCCTAATATGAAAGCAGAGATTGCTACCTTCGTAAGTAAATGCCTTACTTGCGCAAAGGTCAAGGTCGAGTACCAGAAACCCTCTGGTTTACTGCAACAACCACATATCCCATAATGGAAGTGGGAGCGGATCACTATGGATTTCATAACCAAGTTGCCCAAGACAACGGGTGGACTTGATACCATATGAGTCATCGTCGATAGATTGACCAAGTCTGCTCACTTCCTGCCCATCAAAGAAACTGACAAGATGGAGAAACTTACAAGAACATACATTAGGGAAATCCGACTACATGGTGTTCCTATATCTATTATCTCCGATAGAGATAGTAGGTTCATCTCAAGATTCTAGCAATCACTACAACATTCCATGGGAACAAGGCCAGACATGAGCACAACCTACCACCCACAGACCGACGGACAAAGTGAGAGAACCATCCAAACACTAGAAGATATGT
Organism: Lactuca saligna; assembly: GCF_052625555.1. Taxonomy (NCBI): domain Eukaryota; kingdom Viridiplantae; phylum Streptophyta; class Magnoliopsida; order Asterales; family Asteraceae; genus Lactuca; species Lactuca saligna. Next base: position 80,902,586 of record NC_136418.1, read on the forward strand.
TGAGAGCCTGTGTGATTGACTTTGGAAAGGCATGGGATACTCATTTACCCCTTGTTGAGTTTTCCTACAACAACAGTTATCACACGAGCATCAAGGCTGCTCCATTTGAAGCTCTCTACGTCCGAAAGTGCAGATCCCCTCTGTGTTGGGCTGAGGTGGGTGATACCCAATTAGCTAAGGGTCAAACTTCTGACAATACTCTCACAGGCCTGGAAATCATTCGGGAAACAACGGAGAAGATCGTTCAGATCCGTGAACGATTGAAAGCCTCCAAGGACCGACAGAAAAGCTACGCCGATAAACGTAGGAAACCGTTGGAATTCCAGGTGGGCGACCGCGTCTTATTGAAGGTCTCACCCTGGAAGGGCTTGATATGCTTCGGAAAGCGTGGAAAGCTAAATCCAAGGTACATTGGGCCTTTCGAGATTCTCGCAAGAATCGGCCCAGTGGCTTACAAACTTAATCTACCGAACAAACTTCGTAACGTACATTCTACCTTCCATGTTTCCAACTTGAAAAAGTGTCTATCTGACGAGACTCTTGTAATCCCACTCGACAAGATCAAGATCAACGAGAGCCTCAACTTCGTGGAAGAACCCGTAGAAGTCATGGACCGTGAGGTCAAACAGACGAAGCAAAGTCGTATCCGGATTGTGAAGGTTCGCTGGAACGCCAAGCGTGGGCCGGAATTCACTTGGGAATGCGAGGATCAGATGAAACTAAAATATCCTCATCTTTTTACTTAGTTATTTGTAATAATCTAGTAATTTAAACTCAAATTTCAGGACGAAATTCCCTTAACAGGGGGATGATGTGACAACCCGAAAAATTTCTCGCTTGTACTCTTCGATCCTTTCCAATATTAGACTTATTTTACTATATAGTAGTACTCTTTAGAGTCTAAGGAAGCGTTCTAAATATGATATAATCAAAGTAGGAGTGTTAAAAAGGATTAACTCGAGGTGTAGGAATCAAAACCGGGCCAAACACTCCAACACATGGAGTGTGCGGCCACTCACTTGAGTGTGCGGCCACACACTCTTGTTTGCGGCCTCACACCTCCCCAACCGCACACTCTACATATATATACCACCCTTAGATCATTCTTGAGCACTTCCTTCACTTCTTCAAGCATAGAAGACGAAAATCCTCTCAAGTATCATCCATTCTCCTTGAAGATCTTCATAAAAGGTACCAAGAACACCAAGAACACCAAGATCTTCATCTGGAAGCACACATGGTAGCACACACCACCTGGCAGCACACATGGCCGCACATAGGGCCGCACACATGTGCTGGCAGCACACTAGGCCGCACACCTGGCCGCGCACACACATATAGTGTGTATCTTGGCCATACACCCTCTTGTATAGCCTTATAAACCCATATATGATTATAACACTTCATTATAAGTGTTTACTAGTCCCTAAGGTGGTCTCAAAATCATAAATTAGTTGTTCATAACACTAATTAAATCCATATATGCCTACATATGCTTAATAGGATTCGCGCGTGTTCTCAAGTCACCACTTGACACCTAGCGTCTAATCCAACATTGTCATCAGAACCACTCACTACAGGTGAGTTCATACCCCTTAAACTAACCTTTGAAATACTTTTAAATGTTTTAAATACTTTTATGGGGGGGGATACAAGTTGAATATCTATAGTTATTACATCAATCACATGTGATTAATAACTACCAAACCAATGATTTTATCACTGTTCAAACTGTTTATCAAGCTGCTTTACTTCAAAATGTTTTACAAACTCTTTTACTTATCAAATACTTTTATTTAAACTTTATTATACTTCTTATAAATTACATGTCCATGTATGTATAGATATATAAGAAATGTTAAAAAGGCTTAGGAAGGCCATCCGCCCTATTTCCTTTTCCTCGATTTGGATGTGGTCTGGTGGGATGTCGGGTAGCCGTCCGAGGGTCGTTTCAATATTAATTATATATCATAGGTGCATATATAGACATAAAAGTACTTCCATATTCATGCTTATCAGTTACATCATTAGTAAGTTACCATCGGGGTAGCACAGGATTACACTTATACTATTGCTAGATCAATGAGTCAGTTCATTCATGAGTCAATACTTATCACTATGAGAACATATACATTACATTACTATGAGTACATATACAACTTTACTAGAAAGGAAACATATACAACTATACAAAGAAGTGAACATATACAACTATACTAGAAAGAGAACATATACGACTATACTAAGTAAGAGAACATATAAAACGATACTAGAACAGGAACAATACATATACATATACATACATATACTTTCATAAATGTGATCCACTGTATCGGAGCATGCCTTAATTGTCATGGCCCAAGTTGTAACCAGAATCTCTTGGAGGGAGAGCGGGAGTTTGCGTATAGATCTATACTGGATTGACTATCCTACACCTAGCTGCTAGCTACAGCCGGACCTGCAAGTCTGCGGGTGCCAAACGTCATACCTTTTTACGACCTACATTTGTCGTTGATACTCAGTCGATAGTATGGTTCAATTAAATCACATGATACCTTAATATAAATCCGGTTTAAGGCAGTTAGTACAGCAGTAGTTCCCATAACACAACACTACAGTACTACATTAATTTACCCATTATATACATTTAGTGATTATTTCACTTAAATATTCATGTATAAACTATATTCTGTTAATGATAGTTACACTTGGGAAATTACACACTTTTACAACAAACGAGCGTACAAAACAGTTAAGCCTTGGTAAAAGGCCACTTTAATAGAAAATATAGGTTTTTCTGAGAGATTCAGACTTTTACAAACACTTACAAACATTTACATACATTTTACAAACTTACACTTGAGACATATTCAAACGTTTTGATAACAAACACCGATACTAAAATACTTATGAACTCACCACCTTAATGCTGATAAACTCTTTCAAAATAACTTGTATTCTCAGGTCATCAGTAGACAGGTACCGATGTCAGCTTTTGAGAAGATGGTGCGCATCCAAGACTCATCTTATTATTTTGATTTACATTATTTTTGGTGTCTATAACTGTACAGAACACGCCTGTATTAAAATTGTATATTTAATGCAATGGATGATGTTGTTTGCTTATTTACATTCACTGTGTTGTGATACTTTACATGACGTCCTCCGCCCCAGAACGTTTCCGCCTTTCTTGGTTTTGGGGTGTGACACCCTCTGTGCTGGGCCGAGGTGGGGGATACACAGTTAGCCAGGAGTCGAGTCCCCAACAGTGCTCTCACTGGTCCTGAAATCATCCGTGAAACCACCGAAAAGATCATTCAAATACGCAACCGATTTAAAGCTTCACGAGATCGCCAAAAGAGTTACGCTGATAACCGTCGGAAACCACTAGAATTCCAGGTTGGAGACCGTGTCCTGTTGATATGTGCATAATTAGTTAATTATTTAGCATATATTCTTAGTTATTTTTGATTAATTATGTGAATAATGTGGACAAAAGGTACTTAAAATGTTGTGAATTTTGTTTTCAGTCCAAAAGATATGCTTGGAAGCAAAAAGGAGAAAAGGAAAGCAATTGAAGATTAAAGAGTGAAAGAAGGTGATATACTCGGCGAGTACACGAGGATATTCCAGAAGATAAATACGACTGCTGATTCAAGACGGATAAGTATGGATCTACTCGGCGAGTTGATTCTGCTACTCGCCGACTACACCCTGTTTTGGGATATCTATAAAACACGAATCCTTATCTCATGGGATGATACTCCTGGCGATTTTTGAAGGTTTAGCTGCGACTAAGAGGTTCAGAAGGCGCTAAGGAACCCTAGGCTTCACTATTTGGAAGAATTCAAGCAATTAGGTTAATTCTACCACTTAGACTTAGGAATTGAACATGTTTGCTTTAGTAAACTTTGTTTTTATGTGTGTTTCTACTGCAATTATGAGCTAAATTCGTTTTTGTTTCTGTTTGGGGAATACCAAAGAACTCCTATGGTTTGATTATTGATTATTGCTTAATTGTCTTTTGGTGAATTATTAAATTAAGTTTGTTAAAGAACCTTATGTATTAATCACTACTATTATAATTGGTAACCAATAGCAATTAATCTATCTTAAACTTAAATAACCATGGGAGTGAATTGGTTGAACCTAAATAGAAACATCTTTATCAAATTTGGTGAATATTTGTTGCTTTAGTTAATTATTTAATTTAGTTTGTCTAAGTTTCTAGTCTTGCAAAACTAGAGAAAAACCCTTTACTTTTATTATTTGTTTTAGTTAAAATTAGTTATTAGTTTAATTTTCCATTCCCTGAGTTCGATACCTTACTTATCAATCTATACCACTTCAAGACAGGTCCACTGCCTTTGTGTGCTCAAATTATTAATAAAAAGTAGGGATAAAACTAGTTCGTTTTAAACACATCACCTGTTGAAAGTCTCGCCCTGGAAAGGCACTGTACGTTTTGGTAAGCGTGGGAAACTTAATCCGAGGTACATTGGACCCTTCGAGATCCTCTCCAGGATTGGTTTGGTTGCCTATAAACTTTGTTTACCTCATGAACTCAGTAACATTCATCCTGTCTTCCATGTTTCAAATCTCAAAAAGTGCCTATCCGATGAAACCCTAACGATTCCCATAGACGAGATCGAGATCAATGAAAACCTCAAATTTGTGGAGGAACCGATCGAAATCATGGATTGAGAAGTCAAACATACAAAGCAAAGTTGCATCCCGTTAGTGAACGTTGCTGGAATGCCAAGCGGGGACCGGAATTCACTTGGGAGCGGGAAGACTCAATGAAACAGAAGTATCCACAACTCTTTCCAGATCCATGATTTGTATCTTGTTTCGTGTTTTAACTTTGAATTTCGGGATGAAATTCCCTCTAACAGGGGGATAATGTAACAACCCGGAATTTTCGTACCATCTCTTGTAACTCTTTCATAGTACAATTCATGCAACCAATCGTCGTTTCCAAATTCGATTTCTGATTTTCTTGTTTAATTAAGTCATTAACTTGTACATATCTTAAATGACTTAATGTGTGCCTTAATACATTTAGAAAACATTTTAACACCCCATATTAGTGATCGGAATATTTCTAGAATTTACAGTATCGGGTTACGACAACCTAATCGGGTACGACCAAAAGCCTCGCCTAACGCCTGTATCGGGTAGAATTCCACCGTGTCCAAAACTTAGACACTATATAATGTGTTTTAAGCATTCATTTGAAGCTTTTGGCTTCATCTCACTACTCTCTCTCTAACCTCTCTCTTCATCCAAATCAAAGGTCCAAAAACAAAGATTTAAGGCTCCAAATCAAAGAGGTAACACCCCTAACTTGTTATCTAACCTCTTTAGCCTTCAAATTGATGTTTAAATTAGGATTTAGGACCTGGACCTTGTGTTTAGGGCCAAGGATGAAGCTTGGGCCGTAAACACACAATAATGGGGTTTTTGAGCCATTTAACCCTTCCAAATCATAGTTGGGACTTAGATATGACCTTGAGGCTTACTAACCTGGACTTGGAGCACATTAAACATAAATTTTGAGGGACAAACAAGAGTTTACATCCAAGGCATGTGCTTGGGACGTAAACTCCTCAAAAATGGGGATTAAACACCTTAAATCATGTCTAAATGCCTTGTAACTCAATCAATAGCCTTGTGGTAAATCCTAGATCCTTCTAAAAATAGTTTGGGGGGTTTGTATCATATCAAAATGCCACATATAGGAGTTTAAGGCCTAGGCACATACCCTTTGGCCGTAAACTCATAAAACCATGCCAAATCATGCCCCTAATTCACCCCAAAGGCTTGGAAAAATTTCTAGAATCACATGTGATTGTTTTAAGTGTCAAAAATTAATTATTCATAAACATGGGAGAGTTTATGGCCATGGTATGTGTGCTTGGGCCGTAAACTCCCAATTTGATGTTAAATGGTGCCCAAAAGTGATACAAAACCTTGGAAAATTAATTAGAATCACATGTGATTGCTCTTTGTGCCTCAAATCAATTTTTCTCAACCCTAGGAGAGTTTACGGCTGTAAACTCCAAGTTTACAGCCAAGAAATCCTTCTTAAATGGTATTAATCCATTCAAACCATTCGAAGGCATTTTAGTAAGTCATTCCATCAATCCCCAAGTCCAAATAAGCCATTAAACACTCAAAATCACACCAACATGAGTTTACGGCCGTAAAATCATGTATGTGTGTTTTTTTGTGGCTGTAAACTCCCTTAAATGTTTACTCTTGGGGAGTAAACTCAAGTCCCAAGTCCCTAGTACCAATACACGTCCGTAGATGTCACCCGGGTCACTCCAAACGCTCGTTTTGAGGTGTTTAACCTCGTCGGAGTGTAATGTTCCATATAATTAGTGAATGTATCCATAATTGAATATATATGGACATTATTTCATTTTACATAGGGACATCGCGAGTAATCAAACCCCGAACCAACGTTTAGTGTCCGAAACCGTCGCATTCCCGAGTCTGGTGAGTTCATACCCCTACCCTTTTTCACTGTTTTCACTGTTTTCAGGGGGAACACAAGCAAAGTACAAGGTATTACTTGTACTCAAAACGTGTTTTCAAACGTGTGTTTCAAATTTTATGTGCTTTTCACATTGATTACTACAACTGATAACCGTTTGACATGCAGATCACGTAATATATATTTGTGAAATGGGTTTTAAACTGTTATGTTTTAAATATATTTCACAAATGGCTTTCCATATTTTATCAGTTAAAAGCATGAAATTAGAACATTTGAACATAATACATGTACACTGTTTTTTCCTCGGTAACACTCCACATATATACGCGAGTGGAGGACTATCATATTATTACTAGTAAATTTGTTAATCCTGTATGATTGGAGACACGTCCTCGGCGAACACTCCACGGAGATACGCAAGTGGAGGACTACACATGTAACCAGAATCTCTGGGATTTAGAGAGTGTGACTTGAGTGTATAGATCTATACGGGGCTGACTACCCCACACCTGGCTGCTAGCTACAGCTGAACCGAATTGGTTCAAGGGTGACGAAAGTCATAAGTATGTGGACTACTTATTGCCTCAGGTTTAGTCCATTGTATGGTTATGGAACTCGCAATTAGGATAACGAAGATTTACTTATGGTAATAATGAACAACCTTATACAATTCACAAGATAACCAGTTCTCTAGTATACATCTTTCACATTGGAAACCAACATTCAGGAAAGTATGGGACTTTCCTGGGGAAACATTGAACATAACCACGTATTCAGAAAACATCTTTTACATATAGTCACTAACATTCAGGAAAGTATCGGACTTTCCTGGGAAACCTTGTACATAACCAGGTCTAACAAGAATACATCATTAACATACGGTAACCAACATTCAGGAAAGTACGGGACTTTCCTGGGGAAAACATTACATAACCAGAAAGGGTAACAAATCAGATAACCTTACTTCACATCTTTTACAATTGATAACATACAAATCAGGAAAGTATGGGACTTTCCTGGGAATACATTGGTACATACCTAGAACAGTATGTCAATCCAGATAACTTAATTATACATCTTTGCAAGAGAAAACATGTTTTTCAATGTACAACTTTACTTTATATGTTGACAAACGATAACCAACCTTTTTAAGAAAATATGGGATTTTCTTGGTGTGCGTAACATTTCAGAAAAAAAAAGGAAACTTGAACAAATTCACAAACAAAAACCGCTTATGAACTCACCAGCGTTATGCTGATTTTCAAACCGCTTGTGTTCTCAGGTCAGCGTTAGAACAGGTACCCGAAGATCCTTTTGCTTGAAGACGGAGTACTCAGAAGACCCATTTCATTTTGCTCATATATATATATATATATATATATATATATATATATATATATATATATATATATATATATATATATATATATGCTATGTAACACAACTGTACAAACTTTACTTTTGAAACAACTGTAAAACTTTTCTTATGTAATGTTATGGTTGTTTTACTTTACTTACTATGTACATTGGATTTTATAATCAACGTGGAGTCAACCCCGGAAATGTTTCCACCTTTGGTTTTCGGGGTGTGACATGTTTACCCTAACCCTGACCAGCCTGGAAACACAACTTACTCAACTGACGATCTTTCTGGTATTCCCCGAGTACTTATGTTGGACACCCTAGGGGTTCACCCCTTTTCCTTGTGCATTTTCTGGCCTCCCCAAGTCAGCGTCCCATAACCAACTACTTCCTATGTCACTATGAAGGTCCTATCCATCACCCCCCCCCCCCACCGCTACTTCCAGTATGGGTCATTACCGCCACTATCCACTTGACACTTCTCACTACTATAACTTGGTGCTGAGCACCCCTCGATCAACTAACTGAATTCCAACATAGTCTGCTTACCATCACTGCCACTAACTGAAAATTTCTGTTGTCCCTTATCCGCCTTCCGGATGAACCGAGACCACTCTGTTCCCTACTGATCTATCAATATCTGGATTACCGGCTCCTACCGGTCGCTATCCTCAACACAAACTTCTAGTCGCTCCCAGCAACTTCCGAGGAAACTGAGGCTACCTAATACTGCCCCCCTCTACTCTTCCACTTTGGCGCTACAAGTCCTGGGATCCTCAATCCCCCTAACTCGACCTTAAGGTCCTTACCAGGTCCCAACTATGCTACTTAAACTCACGGGCCTCGCCCACGGGTCTCACCCGACTACACTACTAGTACTGAGCAACCCCGATCTCAGGTCTCACCTATACTGCTACTCTAATATGGTCCTCGCCCATGGGTCTCACCCAACTACATCCTGGAGCGGCCTTTCCCAAGGTCTCACCTCTCTAGGGCTATGTAGGCAAGCTCCATACTATTCTCATCCACTACCCATTCCTGATTCCTACCTGGATCACTAGGAGGTAAGGGCCTCGCCCTAACTCCGCTAACTAAGCTGCTAGGGGATGCTACGGCTTACCCGTAGTCTTACAACACCTTCCATACTCACTGACTATTAGTGAATGCTACGGCTACCCCGTAGTCTTACAACACTTTCCACCTCTAGCTCGCTGACGCAAAATGTTGTGGCTCTCTCGCCGCTCTACCATCGCTGGAATTGAGATCTTTCTCTTTGAATAAGATCTCAATTCCAGCGACGGTTTCATTCCCATGCTAACCATTCTCAAGATCCTCATCTCAACTCTTTCGAGTCCTGCAGGTGATCTTCCATCCCGAATTTCCAACCAGACACTAACCATCTCGAATACAAGAACTAACTGTTGGGAAGCCTCCCAAACTCCCAACACTTAACTCCTCAGCCCATCAATCACTGTGCTACTTCTTTTCCTTCTCAGAGGTCGTGTACTCATTTTGGATCTGCGTGCTCTTACCCCTGAACACTTGGAGGGTTCTCCCCTACTTTGATCCTGCTTATACCTCACTGCTCGATGCATGAGAAGAATTCCCAATCTTCTCTGCTACACCGCAATCAATCTGCTGAAGAACCAAGATTGCCATAGCTAGGGATCTACCCGATCCATTACTCGATGACACCTTCCTGAATCTAGCAGAACACTACTGAGTCCCACATAAGCATGCTATAGTTACTGCACCCTAAGTAACCTGCTTCCATAGGGCACGACCCCTAACTACCATTTATTATCTAAGATATGCAGATGGCATATTGTTGGATAAGGTGTCTAAGTCCATAACTATTTATGGTATGTACTTGACCCGACCCGGCATGGTCCATTTGGGTTGCATGGCACCATGCAATTGGATAGACTAAATGAGATAAATAACACTTGGAGATTATTAATATATTATAAGTTCTAATATATTAATAATATTATTTGATTAGTTTGATCAAGAATTAATTTAGAATTAATTATGTGATCAAAAGATAACTAATTAAATATATGGGTTGATTATGTAAATCATCCATATCTTGTATAGTGGGCTAAGAGGCTCCATGGATTATCAAGTTGGGTTCTACCCATAGGATGCTCCATGGGAGTTACAAACCCATGGGTCATGGAAATGAAGAGTCATGACACATTAGGGTTTAACCCTAGATGTGTCAACACTATATAAGAAACATATTCTCCACCAAAATCGGCTACACAAAAGAAACAAGAGGGCTTGGCCGATTTTTGAGAAGTGTGTGTTCTCTCATAAGTTCTTCCAAGAGCATTTAGTGTTGTGTGAAGCATTTGAGGCATCACACTTGGGGTGCTAGGCTCACAAGGTTTCAAGGAACACAAACAACAACAAGACAAACATAGATCCAAGGTTATTAGGGTTGCATGTACACTTAGGAAGTGTTAGAATGCCCATAACCCATCAGTGGTATCAGAGCCTAGGCTTGTTTGTTTTTTATTTGTGCTTAAAAGTTGAAAAAAAAGTCGAAAATCTTGCTGTCTGCGAGTGGACTCGTCGAGTCTATAGGGGGGACTCGTCGAGTTCATGTGTATCTTCAACCAACTCGGCGAGTGAGTTCATGCACTCGACGAGTAGGGTCGACTGATTGCAGAATTTTGATTTAGTTGCTGGAAATGAATTAGAAACATTACCCTAAACTGTTTTGGTAATTGAAAACTTGTTTTTGGTGGTGTAATGTCTTTGCTAATTCATTTACAACAACTAGTTATCAAAATTACAAAGTTTTAAGTGTAATTTATGAATGTGTTCATATTCATGTTCTTGTTCTTATGATGTTTTAGATGATCATAGGAATTATTTGTAACCTATGTGGTAGATTAATTCTTGATCATAATGTGTTTTAATGGAGTCCATAACTTGTCCTCAAGTTATGGAAAACCAAGAGTCACACTTGAATTAAAACCATTAAAACAAACACAAGAGTTAGAAATGAAGAGTCTTCATTTTATTACTCTATTAAACTCATAAGTTACAAGAAATGAAAAGTTTTGAAAGTTACAAAACTTGCCATCAAGTTTTTGAACAAGTAAAGTTAAGTTAAAACTTTAAGTTCCAACCCCTAGAATTGTAAAAGTTAAAATTCAACCCTTATACTTATATTATGATGATTTAATAATTATATATATATATATATATATATATATGTGTGTGTGTGTGTGTGTATAAGAATAAAGTCGTCTTACCGCTAGTACGCCTCATTCACGAAGCCAGTCTATAAGGTGGGTATAAGGTTGTTGCCTATAAAATGGTGACTTAATGGGTATCTACTCTCACCCACCGCTTGCTTGACTGGTGGAGGGTCGTTAGCCGAACGGGTAAGACAAGGACTTATAAACTCTCATTCAAAGTATGATGAATATTATAAATTAACTAAATGTTTTATTAAATTCCCAATCTTAGTTACTTTAGGAAAATGTGAATAAGGTGCTAATCCATGAAATTACACTTTACACTTTGTCTAAGTCGTTGGTGGAGCGTGTGTGGTTAACCGGCACACTAACATGGACTTAACAAGGTAGGTAAAGGGTGACTTAAGGTTTATTATAGTATCGGTGGAGCGTGTGTGGTTTATCGGCACATCGATTGAGTGATAAACTTTAAGGGTACCAAGTGATTTGCATGGTTACTTCACACCTCGTTTTGTGATCCTCAGTATCCCAGTAACAAAACTTGGAGGGCACTCTCGAGATTGAAACATGCCTTTGAAATGTTCATTGAATCTCAAAGAATCTAGGAATTTCTAAGAACCAATTATAAAACCTAATATCTAATATTTCGGTTTTCGTGGTGGAAATTGGTGAATCGTCATTCACCTACCTTTCAAATATGGTATAGCTTAGATTACGGCATACCTCTTCTAAGTTATATTATATTGTGATTGGATCCTAGCCTTAATATTACATTTGGGTGTTTTATTAAGGACCCTCTTAAATCTATACTAAACTTGTTCTCCTCTTTCAGATGTCTTCAAATAATGCTTCTGGCTCGAATCCTAATGGCTCCTTTACTATTATGAGTTTGTGTGGGAAAGTCACCTTTGATGGATCCAACTTCAATGAATGGATCAGAAACATCAGGATGATTACCCGCTACGAGGACAAAGAATATGTCATTGACAAGGAGCTTAAGGAGATTGATGAGACCACTGCAACTCCTCAGGAGATCGCTGACTTTCAGGCACATGAAAGGGATGCTACGAAAGTAGCATGCATCATGATGGCCACAATGACAGCAGAACTCCAAAAGTCCTATGAGGATTTCTACCCTTATGAAATGCACCAAGATTTGATGGAAAGATACCATCAAAGTGCACGACAAGAGAGGTACGAAATCATCTGCTCCATGATAACAACCATGATGAAGGACGGGGATTCCGTTACGAGCCACATGCAGAAAATGCAAAGATATGTGGATCGATTGCTGAAGCTTAATGTGAACCTCCCTGAGGAGCTTGCAATAGATATAATTTTGCGCTCCTTACCATCGTGCTATGATCAATTCCGCATGACATATCACATGAATAAGGAAGAGGTCACTCTCAGCAAACTTCAGGGACTTCTCAAGACTGCAGAAACAGGTCTTGAGGGGAAGTCGGTTGCTATCACTTCTACTCCTAACTCAACTCCGGTTTTGGCAATCGGGAAAAGTCGAGGGAGGAAGAGAAAGAGATCTTCGAAGGGTACCAAGGCTCGGACCCTTGATGGCTCTTCTTCAAGTGGAACCAAGAAAGGTTTCATTACTCCTTCTTCTGACCCAAAAGAGGCTGAATGCTTCTATTTCCATGAAAAAGCTCATTGGAAGCGGAACTGCCCAAAGTACCAGCAGGATGTGAAGGATGGGAAAGTCAAACCCAACCATGCAGGTATTTACACTATCATCTCTAATAACTCACCCCATTCTAATTCTTGGGTCCTTGATACCGGTTGTGGTATTCATATTTGTTGTGACTTGCAGGGACTAAGAAGAAGTGAGAATGTGGAGCAAGGAAGAATAAACTTGATCATGGGGAACAGGAAAGCTTCACCTGTCACCAAGATTGGAGTTTATACTTTATCGCTAAGTAGTGGGTTTAGTTTAGATTTGAATAAGTGTTGTTACTCGCCAGGAATGGCAAGAAAAATTATTTCCTTTCATGCTTTGTACAAACAAGGGTTTACCTTTTCGTTTAATAATGAAGTTGGTTCTATTGATGCTTTCTTTAATAATGTTCTTTATTTTAAAGCATTACCTTGTGATGGTGTGTATGAAGCTGTGTCTGTTGTAGATAACTTAGGAAATAATGTTTTGTGTATTGATTCTACTAATAATAATAACTTGGATAAAGCATCATTATGGCATTGTCGTCTTGGACATATAAGCAAGAAACGCATAGGCCAACTCCAAAAGGATGGAGTCTTGGAGTCGTTTGACCTAAAGTCAAATGATAGTTGCGAATCATGCTTACTTGGAAAAATGACAAAGTCACCCTTCACAAGCTCGTGTGAAAGGGGTGAAGGTTTGTTGGACCTTATACACACGGATGTGTGTGGGCCATTCAAACATGCCATAAGGGATGCTAATCGTTATTATTTGACTTTTACTGATGATTACAGTAGATATGGATATGTCTACTTAATCAAGCATAAGTCAGAGACTTTCGAGAAGTTTAAGGAATTTAAACAGGAAGTCGAGAATCAATTGGGCAGGAACATTAACATGCTTCGATCTGATCGGGGTGGTGAGTATCTTAGTTCAGAGTTCCTCGACTATCTAAGGGAATGTGGGATTGTCTCACAATTGACACCTCCCAGGACACCGCAGTTGAATGGTGTGGCTGAGAGGCGTAATCGAACCTTGTTGGACATGGTTCGTTCCATGATGAGTCGAGCTTCGCTACCAATCTCATTCTGGGGGTATGCCTTAGAGACTGCCGCCCATATCCTTAATCTAGTCCCTACAAAGAAAGTTCCCAAAACTCCTCACGAGATGTGGACTGGTAAAGTACCTAAACTAGACCACATCAAGATTTGGGGTTGCGAGGCTTTCGTGAGATGCGAGACTCATGATAAGCTCGAACCCCGAAGCGAGAGGTGTATTTTCATCGGCTACCCACAGCAATCCTTTGGTTACCTCTTCTACAAACCTAGTGACAATGTGGTCTTTGTAGCAAGAAGAGGAGTCTTTCGAGAAAGAGAGTTTATAAGCCAAGGAGACAGTGGGGGGCAAATTGATCTTGAAGAAATTCAAGAGTCAAGTGGTGATGGAACTTCAAACTCTAGCCCTCAACTTGAGGAGGAAACTCCTGTTGAGCCAATTGACGAATCTGTACCTCTGAGGCGTTCCACGAGAGTTAGGAGTGCACCTGAGCATTACTATGGATTCCATATTACTGCAGAAGGTGAGACACTTATTAGTGATGGGACACTAGTAAATCAAGATGACCCTAACAGCTACGAGGAAGCCATGGCAGGCCCCGAGTCTGCTAAATGGAAAGAGGCTATGGATAGCGAGATACAATCCATGCATGACAATCAAGTTTGGAACTTGGTTGAAAATGTACCAGGTCGTAAGACAGTGGGATGCAAATGGGTCTTCAAGAAGAAGACCGACATGGATGGTAAAGTACACACTTATAAGGCTAGACTGGTTGCAAAGGGCTTCTCTCAAATTCCTGGAGTGGATTATGATGAGACCTTTTCTCCGGTAGCCAAGATTAAGTCTATTCGGGTTCTGTTAGCCATAGCCGCATTTCATGACTATGAAATTTGGCAAATGGATGTCAAAACCGCTTTCCTTAATGGAAAGTTGGCTGAAGATGTTTACATGAGTCAGCCAGAGGGTTTTGTCAGCAACGAGTACCCTAATAGAGTGTGTAAGCTTGAGAAATCCATTTATGGATTAAAGCAAGCATCTCGCAGATGGAATCTTTGCTTTGATGAAAAGGTCAAGGAATTTGGTTTTTCTAGGAGTGAAGATGAATCTTGTGTGTATGTCAAGGCTAGTGGGAGTATAGTTAGCTTCTTGGTATTGTATGTGGATGACATACTACTCATAGGAAACGACATTCCAACCCTGCAGGAAGTAAAGTCCTGGCTTGGAAAGTGTTTCGCTATGAAGGACCTTGGTGAAGCTGCCTATATTCTAGGGATAAGGATCTTGAGAGATCGGAGTAAAAGACTAATTGGACTTAGTCAAAGTACCTATTTGGATAAGGTGCTGAAGAGATTCAGCATGCAAGACTCCAAGAAAGGAGAGTTGCCCATCCAGAGTAACGCCAAACTGAGTAAGACACAAAGCCCTAGCACTGAGGCTGAGATAGCACAAATGAGTCGAGTACCTTATGCTTCGGCTGTAGGATCGATCATGTATGCTATGACGTGTACTCGACCTGATGTAGCTTTTGCCCTGAGCATGGTTAGCAGGTTTCAGGGGAACCCTGGCAAGGCACACTGGACTGCGGTAAAGAATATTCTCAAGTACCTACGAAGGACTAAGGACTGGGTCCTTACCCTCGGTGGGAGTGATGACTTGAGAGTTGTAGGGTATAGTGATGCTAGCTTCCAGACTGATAGGGATAACTTCCGCTCTCAGTCGGGCTGGGTCTTTACCCTAAATGGAGGAGCAATTTTTTGGAAGAGTTCCAAGCAAGAGACAGTGGCAGATTCTACTTGTGAATCAGAGTATATTGCAGCTAGCGAGGCGGCAAAGGAGGCGTTATGGCTGAGGAACTTCATTGGAGACCTTGGAGTTGTACCAGCTATTAAAGAGCCAATGGAAATTTTCTGTGATAGTGAAAGTGTTGTTGCCTTAGCCAAGGAACCAAGGGATCACGAAAGATCCAGACACATCGACAGAAAATACCATTTCATCAGACATCGGATCGAAGAAGGACTCCTCGTGGAAAAGAGGGTATCATCAGATGAGAATCCAGCAGATCCCCTCACGAAGGGACTGACTTGGGTTAAGCATCTCCAGCATGCTCGGAGCATAGGGCTGAAGGATGATATTAGATTTAGTAGTTAGATAACCTCGAAATTTGTAAAGTGTAATTGACATCTGATGATGAATAAAAGTGTTTTATTTATGAGTAAAGTGTTGCTATCTCTTGTCGATCGTTTACTATATTTCTTTTGCATGTTTTGACTTCCAGAATAATTTTTGTTTGGTATAACATATTATTCAAACCTCCACAGTCGGTCATATGTCGGAAGTAGGTATGAATCAAGACTGTCATGTTTGGTTGTAGAGGTCTTGGACAAGGCTACAACAATCATGAGTGCTCATAAGTTCTGAGCATTGGACTCAACCCACGCTCACTGGAATCACTTCATGGAATTCTATCTCGAGTGATCGTGAGATGGTAATATCGTATAAGTCTTCAAACCTAGAGATATGATTTGTTACTTACAAGTTGGTTATGCATTGATTGTACGAAAAACACATTGGTAACTCGATGTTATAAATCGCGCTCTTGTGTGTAATTCAATGAGTGGTAGAACAAACATATGAGTCGAAGTTTATCTGTTCCTTCTTGGATTAGAAGCTGATATCTGGGCCCCTCGATGATTTTGTTTTGACCTATGTACCAGGCCCGGTCAGAACTAAATTGATGTGTTCAATAAAGTTCTTTGTCAAACAAATCGGAAATCGGGAAACAAACTGTTGGACAATAAGTAAGACGTTGTTCCGTGTATTTGTCCGACTGATATCTAGAACAGAGGATTATATGATCATTTATCTTAAATGGCGTACCATCATCTTCTCAGTTCCGAGAAACCTTGTAAAGAGCTACGATTGGCGATCGGTTCCTGAAGTCATACTTGCAGTAATAGTTATTAGACTTATCCAAGTGGGAGACTATTGGATAAGGTGTCTAAGTCCATAACTATTTCTGGTATGTACTTGACCCGACCCGGCATGGTCCATTTAGGTTGCATGGCACCATGCAATTGGATAGACTAAATGAGAGAAATAACACTTGGAGATTATTAATATATTATAAGTTCTAATATATTAATAATATTATTTGATTAGTTTGATCAAGAATTAATTTAGAATTAATTATGTGATCAAAAGATAACTAATTAAATATATGGGTTGATTATGTAAATCATCATTATCTTGTATAGTGGGCTAAGAGGCTCCATGGATTATCAAGTTGGGTTCTACCCATAGGATGCTCCATGGATGCTCCATGGGAGTTACAAACCCATGGGTCATGGAAATGAAGAGTCATGACACATTAGGGTTTAACCCTAGATGTGTCAACACTATATAAGAAACATATTCTCCACCAAAATCGGCTACACAAAAGAAACAAGAGGGCTTGGCCGATTTTTGAGAAGTGTGTGTTCTCTCATAAGTTCTTCCAAGAGCATTTGGTGTTGTGTGAAGCATTTGAGGCATCACACTTGGGGTGCTAGGCTCACAAGGTTTCAAGGAACACAAACAACAACAAGACAAACATAGATCCAAGGTTATTAGGGTTGCATGTACACTTAGGAAGTGTTAGAATGCCCATAACCCATCACATATAACTAAATCGCAAGCACACCACACAATTCTAAAATACTTATACCAATAACGATGCAGAACCATAACAATATAATCATGAACAAACTTAACAGATAAACGAAAGACACACACTTGCTACGTCCGGCGTTGCTCGCGTCTCCATGGTAGTCATTTGAAAATCCCTACCTCCCACCGTAGGCGCCTCTGCTTGGCCCTGACGGTCGTTTGTGATCCTTAGAGTTGTAGGGGTAGGTGCTATCAACCGTCTTGCCGAAAACAAACTGGGGCACTGGGCCTTCTTGTGGCCCCGCTGACTGCAGTGGAAACATATCAAGTCTGATCCCTGTGTGGTGGTAGCAGTACAATCCCTGCTAAGATGACCAGTTCGGCCGCACTGGAAGTAGCCCGAATCTCCATCACTACCACTCCTACACGCACCCTCGTGCATCCTGCCGCACCTCCCGTATCGGCCACGGCTCTGGTAATCTCTCGATCTCGAATCTGACCCCTTAGGCCTTTTGCCTGAACCTGTGGCTACCTGAACCTCATCTGACTTCCTCTTTCGGATCTGCTCCAAATCAATCTCTCTCTCTCTCTCTCTCTCTCTCTCTCTCTAGCTCGTGCAATCATATCCTCAAACGTTTTGCGGCTGGACCTGCTCACAAACTGTCTGATGTCATCCCTCAACATCTAGTGGCATTGGTCCTTCTTTATCTCATCATCTGCGACATATTGTGGAACAAGGAGGGCCCTCTCCCTGAACTTGGCAGTGATCTCTGCCACAGTTTTAGTAGTTTGAGTCAAATCCTGAAACTCCCGTGCCAACTGTTGCACCTCAATAATCGGTGAAAACTCAGCCCTGAACCTGGCCAAGAAATCGCTCCATGTCATCACATCCAAAGTGGCATCATCGCCAATGGCATGACCAACCTCCTCCCACCAATCCCTCGCTCTGTCCTTCAGAACATAGGAGGTGAGTCTGACCTTGTCCCCCTCGGGACACCGGCTCATACGGAATGCGTTCGCAACATCGTCCAACCACCTGCTGTTAGCGATGGGGTCCCTAGTCCCATGATAATATGGCGCTCCGAAAGCTCTGAACTCTCAACATGTCATAGTACGCGCTCCCATCAAAGTCATTATCTCGGTACGAAAGGCTCCCAGCCTCTCATCCAAGATCTCCAATATACCCTTCTTGACCGTGTCAAAGATCACAGGAGTCTGATCTAGGATACTGCGCGTAACCTCTGCTGATATCAACTCCCTCATCCGCTCATCGAGCTGCTCGACCCCGAAACCCGAGCCTGATCCCTCTCCGGTGCCTGATCCGCCCACTGGTCTCTCTCGCAATGTCACCATGCTGAAAACATAACGCAATACTAGCAGAATATTCATCACTGCTGAGGGATCATATGCACACACTACAAGTTTCCCGGTCTCATCTCGGCCTTTCTGGAATCGAGTACGGATCCTCTGCTTTTAGTAGTACAGGCCCATACTACCTTCCACATCTATCCGTACTTTCCTCGAGAACTGCTTCGACTCCACCAGGTCCCTTTTTCTACTACTACTGCTCCCAGCACTATCTCATCCTAGGCTTACCCTAGGGTAACCTATGACTCAACTCAAACCAGTCCTCAGCTGCTGAAGGCCTCTTTGCGATGCCAACTAGCCATCACATGAATACCATCACATGTAACGAGGCTCAGATAATCCTTCGAGTAGAAGACTCGTCCCTACAATGGTTGGACTCAGACAAGAGCTGTGCAATAGGGCCAAACCCAACACTCTGAGATTATTCAACCCTGATCACATGTGATGTGACGTATTCACCTTATGGCTAACTCCCATCACTCAGAATCCCACAATGCACAAAGCAAGCAACATTCAAACAAGGGAAAAATCTAACCATAACATACTCAAGCAATCATAATCTCATATCAAGAATCAGTACTAGCATGTAGCATAATCTCATATACTTAGGCATAACCTAAACAGGCTACCCTACTACTGTCTAACCAATACCATCATGCGGCTCAAAAGCACATATAACAGGAACATAAGGCATCCTTCCTAGATCCTTAGTCCTAATCTAGCATGTTGTTCTACTAACTGATAAGCATAACATAAACTTGTATGGGTATTTTGGGGTACTTACTTGAGCTCGACTGATTACATGCACCACACCCTTTTCTCTTATCAAAGTTCTTTTTCTTTCTGAATTCTTTTCGCTTTTCTAAAACTATTTCCATTCTAAAAACTCTTTTTACAAACCTGTCTTTTCATTTTGAAAACTTTTAGACCAATCCCTTAGTTTGAGTTCAAAAACACCCGAGAGTATGTCCGAATCCCTCAAACCAAGGCTCTGATACCAACTTGTAACATCCCAAAAATCCATACCAAATTTTTTTCTTTAAATCATTATCAAAGCCATAATGATAAAAACATATCATAAGTTATAACATGAATTCAGAGTATTAATTTCAAAACATATTTCATTATTATAGTAAAACATCCCAGGCTGACTAATCAATGGTGTGTGCCATGCGATCACCCCGAGCTCTTCCATCCGCTACCGGAAGTACCTGAAACCAAAACTGAAAACCGTAAGCATGAAGCTTAGTGAGTTCCCTAACTTACCAAATACCATGCACAAATGAAAACAATTGTGATTGGAATTTTATAATTAACGAGCACTATTTAGTACTTTAAATGAAAATTTTTATTTGAAAATTTGGGCTGTTACACCTTCAGAAGAAAGATCAAGGTGAACGAGGTCTGGATCTACAAGATCCAATGTAACCAATACTTCTCTTATGAGCTCCTTCTTTTCTAAGATGCACCAAGAACACTCTAAAGCACTTAAAAACACATTCTTTTGCTCACAGGGGGGAAAACTAGGGTTAGGGTTTCATGGGAGGACGTTGAAGGAGTGGAGGCTGAGAATGGAAAGGGCTTGGGGGAGTTAAGGAGCTTAATAGTGCTCAGAACCCTCAAATTAGGGTTTGACATATTATCGCATACGCCCAACGTACACCTACTACGCCCAATGTACTAGGTTGGACCTCCGCGATTGACCATGTCTAGTACGCCCAATGTACATCATGTACGCCCACCGTACTAGACTAAACCCAAACCTCCCTATCTTCAAACGGTTAAAACTTCTTCGTTCTAACTCTGATTTTGACGATCTTTATATCCACAAAAAAGGTGTTGAAGAGCCCCACAATATTATCTAAATATCTTGGACCGAAAACTTCTCAAACAATAATCCATATTTCATGTAAGGACACAACCTATGACTTTTCCCTTTCTACCCTTCGGCGCGAAACACAATTCAAGGGTTAAATCTCTTAACTATCATTACCTCCTTCCACAAGGACTAAACATTGCCTCCTTAAGGCCCAAAGTCTTATAATCGACTTCCGGCCCACGGCTCAGAAACGGTAGGAAACAAGATGTTACAAATATAAATGTTGATAGTGATCTCTAAGACTAGTTATTCCCGAGTATATATTTAGTATTTGTCATAACATCAAAACGACAATATAGACCATATGGGTTCTATTAGTAACACCCATAACTGTTTTTATCTCGATTGTATGGTGTGTTGTGCTTGGGATTGCTTCTACCGTGGGATTGACTACCTTGTTATTTTAAAATAACATGTGCGTCTTAGGAGTCAATTAACAAAACTTAGGTTGTATGTTCGACAATTACTTACAGTGACATGCACTCCTTGTGTTAAATCTAGATGAAAGAACTATAAGTTAAAGATCCTCCCTCTAAGCATTTACACACATGTGAATGATTAGAGTGTCATGGTTGAATAAGAATTAAACTTGGGCCATACATGTGCAACATATCTTAAGGAAACATTAAACTTGTGTACTAAGAATTAGGCAATACATGTGCAACATATCTTTAAGTACTAAGATTTATCGTTTAGGGAATGGGCTTGGGCCAAGATCAAGCTTGGACATGGATGCTAGCTTTATGTTGTGGGAGCTCACATAGAATTTATCACCAAGGGAAAGGAGGTGCATTGAGAACACAATACTTTACTAGAAGACCATTACATCAAATACAGATGTTGATCTAGAGACCATTAGCGCTTTCACGTCTCAGGAGATCACATAGAAGTTATCACCAAAGGAGATTAAGAAGGCAAGACTTTAATAGAAGGCCATACAATAGATAAATATAGATGGTGGTAGTGATCACAAAGACTAGTTGTTCCCGATTATATATTTGGGATATGTCAAAATGTCCAACGGCAACATAGACCAGATATGTGGTGTATTAGTAACACCAATAATTGTTTTTATCTTGAGTGTATGGTGTGTTGTGTTGGGATTGCTTCTACCATGAAATTGACCACCTTGTTATTTTCCAATAACATGTACATCTTGTTATTTTCCAATAACATGTGCATCTTAGGAGGTAATTAACCAAAAATAGGTTGTAATTCCAGGTATATACTTATCGTGAGATGCACTCCTTATGTGGTTGAATCTATAATAATAATAATAATAATAATAATAATAATAATAATAATAATAATAATAATAGTTCTCTCTAATAAATAAAAGTTTTTTTTGCCACATGTTATCTTCTCCTTCATTTTGACACTTGTCATTTTGTGAGAGTTTTAGAATTTTTATTTTCCACTTGTCATTTTTAGAGATTTTCATTTTCTTAAAATAAAATTTCATAAAATTATAATGGGTTCTATAAGGAAATAAAATCATCCTATTAATTTGATAATAAATTTTCATAAATACTCCAAACGATTTACTTCTTTCGCAAATGAGTTCTATAAGGAAATAAAATGAGGCCTAATTATTTTATAAAGTATTTCATGTTTATATATTGATATTAAATTTTTAATATTAATAAACTCGTGTAATACACGGATCTCACACGTAATAATAATAATAATACTAGTTAAAGATGACACCCATGTAAATGATTAATAAACCCATGTTTATGGTTGAAATCTAATTCAACGACATAATTGACCTTATATGATCGAAATTCCTTACAAAGCTCTTTGAAAAAAACAAAGAAAGCTTTAAACTTGTGCACTGAGAATGAGGCGATACGTGTGCAACATATTTTCGAGTAGTAAGGTTTATGGTTTAGGGAACGGGCTTGGGACAAGGCCTAGCCTGGTCCAAGTATAATTCCTCTTGATAAGCTAGGGTGCACATTGCATTACGTAGTAGAGTTCTATAGTCTGGTCCTTTCTAATTAACGTACTAGTGTTTGTAGTATTTTGCAACTTCTTCCTTGTAACGTTTATAAGATTTCAAATTATTGTTTGATCAATCAAATCGCTCAGTATCTACATTGATTGTGTAAAGCTGTATGTCGAAATGGCGATGACAGTTTGTCCATGCCATCAAGGAAGCAAACCAAAATACTTTTATTGCTGAAATGTCTTATTCTACATCACAGTGGCAACAGTTCCTTTTTTTCAAAATGTTTGTAGCACATACATCACATGTTGGCTAAAACTAAAAGACAAATACATGGTACAGCTATAACTGGTATACCGCAATAAAAGACATAAGGACGCTCCCCATCCATAGCTTTCCATCCCTCTCCTCAACTTCACTCACGGCACGTACAACTTTACCTTGCGAATCCTCCAATATCTGTAGAATCTTTCCATCCGGACTGTATTTGACAACCAAAGCATGAAGCTTTCCACCGATGTTCATAAGGTAATGGAACTTTATAGGGATCGGAAGCTTCAGCAAAAACATACGAAGTTTTGGGTGTAAGGCACATATGTATGTGTACATGGATCGACGAGTGTGAATTGCCACCCAAAATTCACCCTTTTCGTTTGTTCTGATATTGTCAGGAAAACCAGGTAGAATCGCCATCACTTCGGATGTCCCAGCTTTCTCCCCCTTTAGCCAGTATTTTATTAACCTACAACAAGTAACATTAAAATACATACCCAATTAAAAGACATCAAATAGAATCATCTACTACTGCTACCAGTTCAAAACCTCCATGCAAAATGGTTTCTCCACATCACCCATTTCTTATGCATGTAATTAACATTAATGCATGCTGGCTGTCCCTCCCCTAACAAAAGGAATTGATAAAAAAATATAATAGTATAACTGAACTTGGACAGAGATTAAATGTCCAAAATACCCTGGGAATATTAACAGAAATAATATTGTACGTTTAGCTTAAAATTTTTCCATAAAAAAACAATGTTACCTGCCTTTGGACCCCTCACAAAATACGAAGAAAGAACCATCCTTGCTTAGAGTCACACCATTAGGAAACTGGAGGTTACGAAGAAGAACGGTCGTCTTTTTTTGGGTTGGATCATATTTCAAAACTCTACCACTCTCTTCTGCAGAGAAAACTAAATGCATGAAGTTCCTGAAAATTAAGAAAATAGACAAGTCTTGTTACAACTGTAAGCTTATTTATTACTGTGTATATATATATATATATATATATATTAAAAGGCATGCGCATGACTTTAGGGTGTTTGATCAATTTTTGTCATCTGTATACAATACAAACTCTTTTTTTCTCAAAAAGTTCTTTTTTACTTCTTAATGTACTTAATGGAGACACAAGTTAATGCAATGATATTTCTCTTAGACTTGATCCAGGAAGAAGAAGTTATGAGAGAAAGTGAGTTTTCCCTTGAGTCCTAACAGATCACTTATCAACCACTTTGAATAGCCACTCATAATGATAATATCTTAGTGTATGTTTCTGGAAAGCTTGAGCCATGTCATATGAATTCAAGGGGGTGCAATACTCTGTTGTTTTTCAGATAATCTACTTATCTATATCTCCAATTTTGTGTTATGAATATCACATCACATCAATGGTTAAATCCATAGTATTCAAAAAGAGAGACAAGTGCATCAACAACATACCTTCGTTGATACTTTGCACTGCTATCTGTAAAGTATACATTTCCCTCATCATCAATGTCAAGATCATTTGTAAATTTCAAAGGAACTCCTTCAGCTTCAGTTACTAGAGAGGTGGCCAACCCACCATCAGGCCCAACTTTTAGCAACCCAAAATACGCATCTGCAATGTACAAATCACCGCTTCTCTTGTCAAACCGCAACCCCAATGGTCTCCCACATATATGCTCATTTTTTAAGTAGCCCAAGATTGTTGGTTTTGGATTACATATCTCTGACCTGAAACATAACATAACCCTCCCCTCAGTTTTATATTAAATTTTGAACATATATTTGTTTCATAGATTCTATTTTCCCGTTCCTTTCAGATCCCACAGAGCAACTACTAACAACTTGTGTAGATAAAGATGCATATATTAACAATAAAAGAAAACTTTGACAGGCAGAGGACTATCTAGAAATACCCACGTGTCATCTTTACTAAAAACAAGTGAAGGTGCTATTTTTATGTGTGTTTTAATTTGCAGTTCTGATTAGCATACAATGATTGGCAGAAAACCAGAAGAGTTGACTTCCAACCAACATGTTGTTTCATTCCGAGACAAATACATTGCCAAATTCTGGTTAATATGCTTTTCTCAGTTTTTCATTAGGCATCACTTGTTGACAGAAGGGTAGTCATTCAGATGGTTTGTTCAGACCGGGATTAGGTTTTGTGTGACCTGGGAAAAAGATAAAGGAGGGTAAATGTAGTAAAAGGAGTGTCTGGATGGATAAACTCACCCCTCTTCAACTTTTCATATTAAGATGTTATAGTTGTCATAAGTCAAAATGAAAAACCCCTATACATACATATATCTTTCCGGGTTAAGTCATGTCCGAATAAGTCCATCAAGTCAAAAAGAAACACCACCTAAACCAAGGAGAAAGATGTTCTCAAAAGGAAGCTATCTAATTTGGAAGTGAAACTGTGAAAGGATGTAGATGTACACCAATTATCAAGAGCTTAGCATATTTCTCAAGGAAAGCAATCTCTGCTAAAAAAAAAATGGTGCCAACTTTTACAACTGGCTATAACTAAGTTTAGACTTTCTTGAACAATTTATGTTGATTCACTTAGGGACATGGAGTAGAGAATCACTGCCTTGTAAACCCTCAATTTCTACCAAACTTGTGTCTCATTCATACTCTTTCCATTCTGTTTCCTAAGAATCTTCACATATCATTTCAATTCCTTTGATTCAAATGTCCTCTGCTAAATGAGAAATACATGCTTTTATGTGTGTGTTTTCTCGTTGCTATTGTCCTATCAATAAAATGTATTCGTTTTATATTCTCCTACGTTTCACACTCACATAGATGATACATCTTGTCAATGTTGAGTATAAGTCAATTAGATGGCAGTAAATTTCTATGTAATCATTGTGGTATACTCCTACAAATCACAATGCAGCAGATATGATTGTCCTTGTTTTGCAAAATAGAGGTCTCTGTGTGTGCAAGTGAAATTTTGCAATGTTCAGAATTGTATGGACAGAAAGAAAATCAAAAGACATCAGTTGAAACTATTATAAAAACACTGTAGAATCCACTAAAATTTGGAAGTTGAAAGGCAACGGTTTGATTTCTTAAAGCGGAAGAAATGGAAATCGAATAGGAAAACACGACTATTACCGATTAGGAGACGTATAAGCAAAATCAGACCATGAATTTCCATTCCAGAATACAACCCGTCCATCAGCAATACCAGTATAAGGTCCACGGCCTTGTAGATCAAATGCGACGCTCTCCGGGCCTTGAATTTGATTCAAAAACTTAATCTCCGACTTCTGTAGCAAGTTTTGAGTGTCTTTATCCGTCGGCACTTCAGACCACTGCGGCATATCGACTTTGACGGACTCAAAGTCGGGGAAATCAACAATTGCACTATGCCTGAAAGGATCTACTCCACAGTAGACCGCCAGCAGCAGAAACATTCCAGCGAGGATTCCGGCGAGATTCATTGTGCAATCAGATAGGTAGTTGATGAGAGGCACGTAGCTAGCTATGTATGTATACTGTGTTTCTTCACTGGTGACAATAATTAGGTGATAATAATTGTGGACCGTGTGATCCACCAAACCCCTACTTCCATAACCCCCCCAGCTACCCTCCTTAAATGTTCTTTTATATGGATCGAAATATTAGTTACAAGAACATCTCCAAAAGAAGGGGAATAATTAGAATCCAACTTATAACTGGTTTTTTTTTTTTTTTTTTTTTTTTTTTTTTTTTTTTTTTTTTTTTAAGATCATTAGAGAAAATAATAAATATATAATCTTCAGAAAAATCTTCATAAATTTTAAATGTTTTAATTCTAAATTATTTTTTATTTTTTACAAAATATGACATTTTTTCTACTAATTATAACAGATGACAAATTAATTTGAAACTATTTTATAATCTGATCTAAAATATTAAGATTTTTCTGGAAAATACAAAACGTTATTATTTTTATTTTATTATTATTATTATTTTATTAAAAATATAAGTAAATATATTATATTTTAAATTCGTTATTATTAATATTATTAAATAAATACATTATATATATATATATATATATATATATATATATATATATATATATATTCTGACAGAATAAAATCGATTATTTTACAAATTACGTAGAATTAAAATTGAATTAATAAAAAAAAATCAGATTTTTAAAATTAGAAGAATTAATCATCCTTAAAAATCCAAAAATTTTCTTTTTATAATTGTAGTTAATTGTCCAAAATACCATTTTCTTAAATTTGTGTGATTGTATGATACATGCTCTTCTATTGTAATATCATACACTCTCAAATCTTGTCCATTGATTAATTTAATCCAGTGGTCTAAATCTATGCATTCTGATACACAATAATTAGTAAAAACAAAATAACTTATATATATATATATATATATATATATATATATATATATATATATATATATATATATATATATATATATATGTATTATGTTCTTTCAGAATTTTATTCTATTAGAATATTATTGAAGAATAACAAAATTTTTGAATCCGAGATTGAAAAATAACAACATTCTAATATATATCCACTTAGACATCTGATCTTAAATACAAATTCATACATATTCTTATAGACTAAAAGTCTTATACATTTTAATATAATTATAAATATTCTAAAAGAATATCAACAAAAATGAATAAAATTCTTAAAAAAATAACAAAATTATTAAAATGAGAGTATGATCAAACTTTATTCATTCTTTAAGTTATTCCTATTAGGTCTTCAACGCATTCTTTCAGCTATTCCTAACACACACATACATAAAAAAAAATAAAAAAAAAAAATAAAAAAAAAAAAACTAATAATGGTTAAAAACATGTTACTTGCAATTAACTATCACTTTATATATTTTGGTAGAATACATAGAATAAGACAAAATAAATAGAATACATTCTGACATAATACATTGATTATATTATGGTAGAATATATCCTTACAGAATATATATATAATGCATTCAAAAGTATCGTATTTACAGCTAATATGGTTTTA
Source organism: Lactuca saligna (assembly GCF_052625555.1). Classification (NCBI taxonomy): domain Eukaryota; kingdom Viridiplantae; phylum Streptophyta; class Magnoliopsida; order Asterales; family Asteraceae; genus Lactuca; species Lactuca saligna. The sequence goes on from NC_136418.1 coordinate 80,930,515, forward strand.
GATTCCAAATACACAATAACAAAGGACAATAGAAATTGAAATTTAAAATCACAAATTGAACAAAAATAATACACAGACAAATTAATTACCTTTTAAAAAAAATTCTAGAACAAGATGAGTAGCTTTCACCAATCTATGTTGGCATATGATATCAAACCTTTACTATGTTGGTGTATGAAATCAAACAAAATTAATTTACTATGTTGGCTTATGAAATCAACCCCATCAATATATACACAATATGGTATGAATTAGTGATGTAAACAGATCTAAGTTGTAAAAACTAAATCCACAAAGTAAACATAATGAACTTTGACATATTAAAAAGTACATAACATTCTAAGAGAATAAAAACTATAAATTCTGATAGAATGTAGTAGAAATTAAATAATTATAATTTATTCTAATAACATTCATTACTCATTATTCTGCTAAAATATACTATATTTCGTCATGTTTTCTTTCTTTTCCATATCAGAATAGAAAAAGTTGTTCATTCTATACGAATATAAATATTGCATAAAACATGTGTTGCTATTAATTCCGATAAAATGCATACCATATGGTTAGATTCTTTAGATTCTCTTTCAGTCATTTCAACAAACACTTCTTAGGCATTATCATCAAACAATCCAAAATTCATGTAAAACAATTATCATTACGTTTTATTCTACCTAAAATGCTATTGATTTCTAAACAACAAAAAACAAAGAAATAGTATAGATTTCTAAATAGTGAAAAACAAAAAAAAATAAAGAAATTAATTTAATTACCTGTTGCTGCTGCTGCTGACGTGAGAGCCGAAGTTGAAGTCGCAGCCAGAGTTGGAATCGGGAATGGAGTATGCTCTGATTTGGTTGCGATTTGGATGAACAAGAGTTTAGGAATCTTAAACGGTAGCCCTCGTTTAGTTTAAATGTTGTGAGTAAGCTTCCTGATGATCGATAAAAGCTTCCAGATAAGAGTTTAAGAAACTAATCAAGCATATTGTTACTGATGAAACATGATGCATTGAAAAAAAAAATTGGTGATTAACAAATTGTATTTTCATGAAGGAGAGGGAAGAGGTGAAGAAGCCCTAATTTACACAGATGTAGATAGATGATGATATGTTCGTTCATATATTTAATGAACGATTTTGGTGAAGAGGGGCGGTGATATTTTTTGGCCAGCGATTATAAACAAATAGAAAAGATGTTGTGGCCGGCGGATTTTAGAGAAATAGAAGGAATAAGTTATATGTTTATAGGGTTTGTAAACTAATATCCTAATATAACGGAATATTAATTAACTTTATTTTTACCATAAATAATTATGTTTAAATTACTATTATATCTTTTTATGATTTATTATTGAATTTATTTTTGCTTAATTTTGATTGATTGTTAGAGACACATAATATTTATTGAAAACATTTGAACCTAATTCTCTCTCTCTCTCTCTCTCTCTCTCTCTATATATATATATATATATATATATATATATATATATATATATATATATATATATATATATATATATATATATATATATATATATATATACACACACACTAGTGAGGTACCCTTACGATGTGGCGGCGTGTGCTAGTTTTCACACGGCGATTAGTTTCCTTGATGGTGGATAGTTCCTTTCAGCGGGCTATTTTGCACCAGATTGTTCTTTTATGCAGTAGTGTATGGTTGGGTTCATATCCCCGCAATGTGGTTGGCGGCAGTGGCATGAGACGATGATAAATACGTTCTTTTTAATGTTATTTTCTTTATATGTGTTTTTATCCTATTTATACAACTTAAATGTAAAAATATGTTTTTAAAAGTATAAATACGTATTTTTGTATTTTTAGAATTATTAATATGTATTTGCACTTCTACATACTTATTTATATTTCTGCAAAACATATCTATACTTCTAAAAATATGTTTATAAATATAAAATATAGAAATAATATTTAAAAATAACGTAAATCCAATGTTTATATAAACATTTTCAGTATATAAATACGTACTTTAGGCATTCTATATTATAATAATTCATGTTTTATAAATTAAATACTTTATTTTAAATTATGTCAACATAAATTAAGCCACGTTTAAAATTTTATTATTGTCTACCCAAATAGTTTTGTTGTCAATCATCACATATTTATCGAATTATAGTTTCAATATTAGATATATGTTTGTTTTAAAGTTTTCATACAGATTACGTTTGATCATTTTATATTGTTTGCATAGATATAACAAATAGTAGATCTAACGTAGAAATAGATGCTTGGTTTACAAATTAGTAAAGATAAATAGCCAAATTATTTACCACTACTTTTTACTATGAGCAATTTTCAATACACTTGACACTAATGCCCCCTTTTTTTACGGTCTTTTATTGATACAAACTATTTAACCCATTCGGTCAAACATTTAATCCAGAATTTTGATCTAAAGTTATACTTGAAATAAAAAAAATTACATAGCAAGGTACATAAACCAAACGTACATTCCTATATCTAGGTTAGACCATAAAATACATTGTTGTTTCTTACTTTCACCAGAGAGTACATTGCTATTTCTTGCTTTAAACCACAAAAAATTGCATGTTACACTACAACTACATTAACCATCTTTGTGTGGTTTTTAGTTCACCAAATGCAGATCAACTTGACCTTTAGTCAAACTTTGAATATGTACGGACCAATAACATAACTTGACTCTATGGAAAAACTATTTTTAGCCTAATTACATATATGTCGTTTTTTAGTCACCAAAAACCTATCCTGTTGCGAGTTCAACTCATATAACCCATGTCCCTCATGTATTCATCACTACACATGGAGCAACATTACCAACAGAGATAAAGATAAATGAATAAGTATTTTTAATACAAGGGTAAAATAGTCAAAAAAAAAATGTCATCATACTGTTGGTCTCTGCTATATGCCCTCTCCAGGCATATAAACATTTAACATACATATCAAGGACATCAAGTTGAACACAATTAAACGATAATATATCACTTGAATTAGTAAAGAATTTTCCATAGATGTTTCTAGGAAATGTGTTACCAAATAGTGAGTATATATATATATATATATATATATATATATATATATATATATATATATATATATATATATATATATATATATATATATATATATATATATATATATATATATATATATATATATATATATGGAGAAGGAGATCAAAGTTTTGATATCGATTCATGATATGCCTAAAGTGTATATAATATTACTCTGCTTTCGCTCCCTATAGCCATAAGCAAAAACTATTTTTTTTTTAACAACTTATATAAAAAAAAGGTACATACAATTCCTACCGAAAATGCATAAAAACCTATTGAAAAAAATTCAGATCATCTTAACAACGGATAAGAAAATAGGTACAATTCCCACTGAAAATATGTATTGAATAAAAAAATTTATTCATTTTCAAAACCATTTCATATCTTGTTAAAATAGTAAAAGTAAACATTGATTTTATTTGAAACTTTGCATATATATAACTATAAATAAAGCAATAGTAAATCCAGTCCCCTTTTTAGATTGTATTTGATTGTTTCAACCACTTGATCTTGAGCTATTTCTTGAAGGCTCTTGTAACTTTCAATTAACATTTTATTTTATATTAGTGGACTGTTAAACAAGGAATTTATTTCACAAAAATGCAAAGTTTGTTCTTCTAAAATAATGTCATGTTGCAAATTCCTAATAGTTTTTTGGTATTGTTGGATTAAGTGTTTAGGCCTATAACTATAATTGGTATATACTTGAATTGATAGTAGTACAATATTTTTGGGTTGCCCTCATAACTAACAACTAGATATGATGACATCTGGAGAGAGAGAGAGAGAAAGAGAGAGAGAGGTTGGATTTATTATTTGTTTAATAAATTGAAAAAATTAATTTATTAATGTATTATCGAAATAATATATTAATTTGAAATGATATTATTTAATTAATATTTAACCAAAAATTAATTGAAATTAATTTCAAGATTAAAAGAATTAATTGAAAGTATAGGGACTAGAGTGCAATTTTTCAATAGTTGAAGAATAGGTTCCAAAACCTTCCTAGGAAGGTGGTGAACGAAATTCCTAAGGGTGATTAGAGTTTCTGGATTATCCCATATGGATAATTATGGAGGTATATAATTACCAATTTGAATTAATAATATTTTATTTAAATTAGGGTTATCCAGTGTATCCTATATGCACTATAAATAAACCCATAGGACTTCACATTTTTGGACACTCTAAACCCTAGAAGGATAATTGAAAATCTCAAGCCTCCCCCCCTCTCCTCTCTTATCCTCTTGCTTAGTTTGGGTGTGAACCAACTGAGGCGTGATACTTATGACTCTTAAACTCAAGGTTGAAGAAGACTTGGATTTTCATTGTTATTGCAACATAACAATTAAAAGTATGTTTACTAACCCTAGTTATGATTTTCGAAATTATACTAGAAAAATTAGGGTTTTCTTTTTGATGTTCGATACTTGTATGTGCAATTAGAAAAAAAACATAGATCCAAGAATATTATGGTTGCATGCACAAATAGGGATTATTTGTTATGCTCAAAACCCATCAGGCATCACATTAAAACAATCATGAAACTATTCAACATGTCATCCAAAAAAATATTTTTTCCATTTAAAATATGGAATGTTTCTATAAAATAAGCAAACCATAATGCACATACATATGTAGCTTACAAAATAAGGTTTCACAAGACCACATGTGTACTTACCAATATGATAGCATACTGAGACATATTAAGCTTTCAAGAGGTTTCTTCTGCCACTTGTTTTAATTGAGATTTGAAAACAGGCTAGTTTGATGTGTGTCAACAAATGAAAACAAAAATCTTGTACAAGAACAAACCATATATGTAAAGAATAAGCTACAAATGGATGAATCATAAGTCATTTATGTAGAAAATGTACCTGTTTGACTTCAAATCGCCAGAAACTTCAATCAGCGGTCTCCAAATCCCCTATTTCAAGAAACTAACCAGTAACCTATGTTTGATAACATCTACAAGAAAAGTATAAAAGAAAAAAAGGGGAATCACCTCTAATTTGGAAATCTTAGCGAATGCTGCAACCATTTGTCAGTTTAACTGTGTTTCGCTATTTCTCATGCTCTTATTGGTGGCGAAGCTAGGAGAAAATAAAGATGACGACTTACATGCTAGGGTTTGGTTAGAGAGAAAAGATAAAAATAGAGGAGAAAGCAAAGATGATGGAGAAGATAAAGATGGTCAGTCATGGATGCGAAAGGTGGTGACGGTGGATGAAGAGGTGACGATGAAGGAAGCAACTTCTAGGGTTTAGCTTTGTAGGGAAGTCTTATTGCACCTACAAATTGATCTGTGTGAAGGAGATTGATTAAAGCTCGAAAATAGAAAAAAAAATGATAGAATATACGAATAAAAGAAAAACAAAGAACTCAACTGTTAACGTTTGATTGCTCATTTATGAAGATTTCAACTCTGCATGGAACTCTTATTACTCCTAAAAAAATCCATCAGTTAAACAAGCATGGAAGCATAGGTTGACCGATGACCAAAAGAATAGAAGGAGATTCAGAGAGGAAAAATTTAGGGTTTCTCGAAATATTGAAAGGGAAGAGGGATTTGAATGGACCCTTTGCCAATGGTAGACAAAGCGGTAATCAAGATTTCAAAAAATTCAAAAACAAATTTGAAAATGTGCTGTTGGAGCCTAAATTATCAAGCAGTGGACATTTGTACACCATGCTCTACAAGTTGTCTTTAAGACAATTTTTTAAGAGATGCTTGTTTTTATTGTACATCAAGCTTTACATATTATATTTAAGACTTACTATATATATATATATATATATATATATATATATATATATATATATATATATATATATATATATATATATATATATATGCATTATAATATAGTATAGAAGTGTGCGTCTCTCTCTCTCTTTCTTTCTTTCTCTCTCTCTCTCTCTCTTTATATATATATATATATAAAGAGAGAGAGAGAGAGAGAGAGAGAGGGAGAGCTTGGTTTATGTATTCTAACTATCTATTGTGTAGGTGTAGGAATGATTGTGAGGAAATCATTTCAAAAGGATAATTTTGTAATCTAACATTTAATTAATATTTTTAATTTAATTAATTTGATACTCATCCTAAATTAAATCCTTTATATTAGGTAGTTAATTATGAAAAAAGTAATTCACTTTTTCTAACCCTAAATTTATCCCCTTTATATATCATCCAAACACCCTTACTATCGGCCGACCATAGCACCTTCATCTCTTCAATTCGCCATCAACCCAACTTCGTCCTCCTTCTACTTCACCGTTGGTCACTTCTGCCTCCTTCCTATCACTATAACCCCCTATTATGGGTGTAGGAGAAGCTTGGATACAAGATTTAAATGATCTATGCAAGGCATAAATTGAGTTACGTAAGGTGTCAAAGCCCAAAAACAGCTTCAGGCACTGGCACCCTCAAGTCTTAAACTCTCATGGTCGTCTCAATGTCACCCCTCGCACCAGTCACCTCCCATCACAGCCTCCACCCTTGATAATCATCATTTGGTAATAGTTAACACTCGACACAGTGTCCCTTAGGGCTCAGTCCTCACATAGTCACAAGACCATCGACTGAAGATGGCTACCGCATGTCGCTTCCTATCTTAGCCACCGCCTTCCTCTTGTGCTACGGATGACCTCATTATTAAGGTAATTTATTCTTTGTTCTAGTTTAAACGAAACAGTGAGTTGTGACATTTCAATTTCTTTTCATCTGATGTTTTCTATGAGCCTATGCTATTCTAAATTTTTTATTTCCAATTTCTTTTCAAACGACTATGCTTCTGACTTCTGGTTTTTGATGTTAGATATTTTCTATGATATTGCCTGTGATTTCATTTTTGAAGTGGTGTTTGCTCTATTTTTTTTTTTTAACTAGAACATGCTTCTAATTTCTTTTTTGATTTTTAATCTTTGCTAATCGATATGATATTGATGTGTTTTAAGTTTTGATGTGGCATTTTCTATGAATGTATGTTTGATTACATGACTCAAAAATATGGTTTATTTTTAACCATTTGAAGCTAAAATGTCATTTGATAATCTTATGGTTTTTTGTTGGTTAAAATGAAAGAAGTTGATTATTTGATTTTACTGTTTGTTGTTTTTTATGTAATATATAAAAAGGGTTTTAAAATGGCTTTATTTATGTGAAATTTGAATGCATTTCATAGTGTATTCCTTTAACCTAATTAAGCTATTTCTATGAGAATTACTTTCTTACCTTGTCATCGGGTGTTATTCTCATCTTCAACTATTTTCTTTAAGAATATTTTGCATCTAATGTATTCTTCTATTTGAATAATGTGTAAAGAGTAATTATATTTGTAACATCCCGGAATAGCAAGAGTAGAGTAGAAGGACTAAAAGTGTAAATTTTGAAGGGCAACTCGGTGAGTCCATGGATGGACTCGGCGAGTAGGGTCGCAACTTTGGTCGCGAGTCAGGTGGCCTACTCGGCGAGTCCAAAGATGGACTCAGCAAGTAGGTGCTGAGTGGAGAAAACCTTAAATCCGGGGAATGAGCCATATTTAAAGAACATTATATCCTCTCCCCAGCCTCTTTGATCCCCCTTGAAGTCCAGAAACCCTAGAAAGCGTGATTGAAGAAGATTGGAGTGCATTTGGAGCTTGGGGAGGTGTTTGTTGAAGAAATCTTGAAGGAGAAGAGGCTTGGATCAAAGGGCTTTGCTTGGATTCGAGTTTCATTGCAGTTGGGGCATTCTTTTGAGGTAATATCTCGTTCTTGGGCTATCACTCATATGGATTCATCATTTTGGGGTTTGTGGGGAGTATATCTTGGTATGTTTTGGAGTTTGGAGGTTAGATATAAGGTTGCTACCTCAGATCTGGAATATTGAAGGCCTAGAGTGCATTAAAGTTCCTGTGTTTGAGTGCTTAGTGAAGCCATCATGTCCCAAACCCTAGCTCTAAAGTGAATAAGGCCTAGATCTCTTTGGATTCACGTAAAGTTTGCCACTTTACGTGATGGATGGGTTGTAGGAGGCTAAATCTATGTTTTGGATCAATTGCATGGCCTGGAAATACTTCTGTTTGGATTCAGACCGGTTGTACTCGGCGAGTCACAAGGGTGGACTCGACGAGTTGCTTGAAGATAAGCTGGAACTCGACGAGTTGGATGAACAACTCGGCGAGTAGACTGAAGATAGCCTTAGACTCGGTGAGTCTGTTCTTGGACTCGGCGAGTCTTGTTGAAGAGTCCTAATATTTTCTGGTTGAGTCGAGAATCGGTGAGTCAAGGGATGACTCGGTGAGTTGGGTGCGAGTGGACTTAGAGTTGTTGGACTCGACGAGTCTCAGGGTGACTCGGCGAGTTAGGTCGCGGGTTGAGGGAAGTTCTGAGATTGGGGACTCGGCGAGTCATCGGGTTGACTCGACGAGTAGAGTCAGTCAAGGGTTGACTTTGACTTTGTCCAAGGTTGACCAGTTGTCGTCCAGGGGTATTTTGGTAATTAAGGATATATATTGAGTTGAGTGTTTTGGTGTTCAGTGGAGGAGTTCGTGTCGGAGTTCGGAGCAGCGGGATGTTTTATGAAATGGACCTGGGAATATTCTGATAAGTAATGTATTGAAAACCTTTTTGTAATAATGTTATTAAATGAATTGTTTGGAAAAGTTTAAATTATGTTGAAATTTTTGGTCGTTACAATATTCTTCCATAATCACATAAGAATGATTCTACCAGAATTGTATTTTCAGTATAATCACATAAGAATGATTATGGATTTATGGTATAATCACATAAGAATGATTTTGCTAGGGTTCTATTGCAATTGGCTTAATTTTTATCATGATTTTTGTTTCTTATGCTTTTCAGATGTTTCAAGTTTTACCTAGGGATCACTTAGCATCCTTGAGTTTATCTCCTTTTGCAACTCCTTGTATAAAGTCATTCTCATACAATGCAATTCTGACAGAATGTCAATCTCACATAATGATATCGTATTTTGGAGTGGCGTAGAGGTTAAAGATACACATGACATCTAGAAGCGAAACATGAAGGTAAATGAGGATTCTTTCAAGAATGACGATAGTTTTTTGCAAGAGATTTTAAGAATAATTGTAATTTATGTTCATAGTTGTATTCTTTAAGAATAAGTGTAATTATTAATTCTAAAATATTAAAATTCATTTCATATAAAAATTTGCATCCATTAAAAATTATTGGTCTTGATAATATATGTTTATAGTCTTTTGTCAGAATATAATATTTTTTTAACATGATCACAAACACATTCTGTTATAATTTTCTAATTAATAGAATTATTATCCAGGAAAATCATATTTTTATAGTTAAAGAAAATTAATTATTCTCTAAAATCCACAAATATCCTTTTTTAAATTTATGTTAATTGACTAAATTACCCTTACAATGAAATTAGATGGTATTTTTCAATTATCTTTAATTCTAAAATATTTATTAATCACTTTCTTAAAATAAGTAAAATGATTGGTCCACAATCATTCCTATATCCACACAATAATTAGTTAGAACACAATAACCTAAGCATATATATATATATATATATATATATATATATATATATATATATATATATATATATATACACACACATACACACACACGAGAGCGTTCAAATGAAAACATTTTTTATTGCGAGAACATTTGAGAACAAATTTGGATCAGACAATTTAAATAAATTAAAATCATCAAATAATATTAATATAAATCAAAAACTTAGTAAAAAAAAATTAAAAAACCTACAAACCAACACCACCACCACTCAAACAACACCATCCACCACCACCTTCATCCACCATCCATCACCCCTACCCTCACCTAGCATCCACGAAAACCACCACTCGCCATCGCCAATCACGATGACTACCACCACCCATAACCATCACCGGCCACCACCAACCCCACCTCCACCACCCATCACTACCAATCACCCACCATTCATCAACACCACCCGCCATCACTACCTATCATCACCACATGTCCCACCTTCCATCACCACCACCCACCACGCATAATCCTCACCACCCATCACCACGGATCACCACCACCATCACCCCCACCCACCACCATTACCACCACCCCCACCACCCACCATAACCACCACCTACCCACCTCCACAACCCATCACTATCATCCACCTATCACCTAAAAGTATGACTACCACCGGCATCCACCACCCACCATTACCACCCACACCAACCCACTACCACCAACCATCACCACCACCCGCTTCCATCACACATCACCACCACCTACTACAACCATCCACACCCACCACCCACTAAGAGCACTACTACCTACTGACCACAGCCCACCACCATCTCACCTATCACCCACCAAAACCACCATAGACCATCACCAACCCTTCCACCACCCACCACCGCCACCGCCACCTATCACTATCACCCGTATCTACCACCCATCACCACCACTCACTATAATCACCACCCCTACCACCACTCACCACCTCGCATGTCTCCCCTATCACCCATCACCACCACCACCACCTACCACCACCAAACATCACTACACATTAGCTGTAATTATGTGTATATGATTATATTTAATTATATGTATCTAATCATAGATGATTTATATGGACAATATTCCTTTTTGTCCATATAAATCATATGTTATGAGATACATGTAATCACATGTGAATAGATACATTAATCACATATGATTAGATATATTTAATCACATATGTCATTATTGCATTCTCCATTCAATAAATTTATTTTGTCAAATTTAATCATATGTGATTAGATACATATAATAACATATGATTTATATGAAAAATATTCACTTTTGAGTTTCCGTTTCAATAATTTTTCTCATATATTTAATCACATGTGATTGTAAGAATTTAATCACATATGATTAATCTGGATACAAATTTGTTTTAATATCTTGATTCAATAGTTTTTCTCACATATTTAATCATTGAATCGAGAATGTGATAATAAATCTTATCCATATAAATCATATATTATTGGATACATATAGACACATGTGATTATATGTATTTAATCAAATATAATTTATGTAGATAATATTTATTTTTGTGATTTCGATTGAATAATTGGTTTTGTGTATTTAATAAAATGTGATTGTATGTATATAATCACATATGATTTGAGGTGGACAATATTCATTTTTACCTTCTCAATTCAATGGTTGTGCTCTAGGGATGAGTGTGATACGTTTCAGTGCGGTTATTGGCCAAAACCTCACCACTAACCGCAAATTCGGTTAATCCATTTTCAAAACCGCTTGGTGCAGTTATTTTTGCAGGGCGGTTATCTATGCGGTGAGGTTTTATTTCTTGTGTGTTTCGGTTATTAACCGCATAGATTTTGTGTAGTTATTTTGTGTGGTTTTTAACCGTAGTTTAGAGTTCAAACATATTGCTTGTAATAATAAAAAAAAAAGAAGAAGGTATAAGATAATTAACTTAAATCACAAGCAACTAATATCTTAATAACATGAAATCACTAGTAATTAACAATAAATATCTTGAAATTGTGAAACTTCATCATTTTCCAAAGTTAAACATAACAAAAAACCAACACTTTTCTCTTTTAGAATTTTATCATTCTTTCATCCATGAAACTTGTCTTATTTTTAATATTTAATATATTAGTAATTAATAAAAAAAATTATATATAATATATACGGTGTGGTGCAGTTTTTTTGCGGTTTTTGAAAACTAATAACCGCACCGCACCATAAATTTGCGGTTTTTGAAAAATAGAAAACCTCACCATCGGTTTTATTGTGGTTGCGGTTGCGGTTTATGCGGGTTTTGCGGTTAATTTTAGTTGCAGTGCAGTTTTTGCTCACCCCTATTGTGCTCCTCTACTTAATCACATGCGATTACACATATAATCACATGTGATAAAATACATGAAAACAACTACTGAATCAACAAAGTGAAAATGATCTGTGTCTACATAAAACATATGTGATTAGATTCAGATAGTTATATGTGATTAGATGTATTTAATCAATATGATTAATGTGGATAAAGATTTTTTTTCGTGTTCTTGATTCAATATTTGTTCTCGTGTATATAATCATATGCGATTATATGTATCTAATAACATATGAATTATATAGGCAAGACTCATTTTTTCCGAATAAAATCATATGTGATTAAAAACATATAATCACATCTTATTAAATGTATTTAATCACATATGATTAAAGTGAGAAAAATTATTGAATCAAGAACGCGAAAATGAATCCTAACCACATAAATCATATATGATTATATTTATATAATCACATGTGATTATATTCATATAATCACGTGTGATTATATGTATCTAATCACATATGATTTATGTGGACAAAAAAATCATTTTCGTGTTCTTGATTTAATAGTTGTTCTCGTGTATTTAATCATATGTGATTATACGTATTTAATCACATATGATGTATGTGAATAAGATTCAAATTCGCGTTCCCAATTCACTTGTTTTATATTTCTAATGATATTTGGTCGATTTTATATTAAATTTACAAGTTAGTAACTTTAAGCTGGCACTTTCTAGACCATTCAACACTCTTGGAATAAACTATACCAATATACTAAGAATTACGTCAGTCCCTTTATAAGTGGGAAACTATACATCCATATATAACTAAGGCTTTTGGAATTTTGGGATTTGGAGTTATGATGAATTTATTATGATTTTTTGTAGATAATGCATGGAATCTATGACAACATAGACTAATCTAAGAAGATTGCCAATTTTACCCTTTAAGGAGTTGGAATTTTGAAATGTGATTCAATGTTTGAAGAAACTATACACACTAAGATTTCCAGAAAACTAAGTCTCATGATTTTTATTTATTCTTATTAACTTGCACGGATTTTAGAATTTGGAGGGCAGATTTAGGAGAATTGATCATAATAGCTTTTAAATCACTTTTGGTGTTCTATTAAGGACTTAATTGTTACGCCTTAAGTTAATCATGTATAACATGATTGTTGTTTACTTATTAGGCTATTGATATATGAAATTAAATTTAATCTAAGGGCCATAATGCTTGGCTTAATGAGGATTCATAGTTAAGGATTTTCACATAAAATACCACTTTTAAACTAATTAGGTTCTTTCAGACAATATGACAAGCACCTTGTGTGCATGAAATACTACATTGATCATCAACTATCTAATAGACCCCAATCCAGCCCCTAGAGCTTACTATTTTAATTTACCATATTAAACAAATTACTCAAGAAGCAAGCTAAGAGATTTCACTTCTGTTTGATGATTTCTTAATTCCAAAGCCAATATCAGGCATCCAACATGAACAAATAGAAGATAATAGTTTCAAAAATATGAACTTACATAGCTATAGAAAAAAACTAAGTTACCATGGCAGATGGAAATGACAACGAAATTGGTTATTAGCCTCCAGCAAATTCCTCTACAAAAACAATTTCAAACAGATATACCAAATTTATCAAACTAAGTTATAAACTGAAATGTTTTTTAATGAATTCATTGTAAAATGTGTTTCAAAACCATTAATATGATAACAAATATAAAAATTTGGAAATGGAATTACATAGGATAAGGATAAGGAATCATACCAATCAATTAGGGAAAAATGCCTTTATTGGATCCTTCATCGAAGTTCTCCAGGTGAACGAAAAAACAAAGCAGTAACTCTGTAACACCCGTGTTTGTAAGGTAGGCATTAATGATGATGTAATAGTCTAGGTTAACCTTTGTAAACCGTTGTGAGATAATAAAAATGTATTATCTTAAGTGTTATGTGTTTTATGCCTAATTGTATGATTTAAATGAATTAAGAACAAGAATAAGCATAATAATAAAATATTAGACAAGCCTGATATCTATACATGAAGTCGTAGTGGTCATTACAAGGATTCCGAAAGTATAAAGAATGTCAAAATCCGAGTTATCACAAAGAAGTTATGACATGTCGAAGTTTTGTATCATAACCAATACGATACTGCGTAACGTAAATAGTGAATTTACAATAGAACGATATTTAGCCTTATTAATCTAAAGGAAAGTCATAGAATACGTTAAACTGAGGGCGTGCAAAAGAAGAACGTCTAAATCTGACTTCGCATGAGGAAGTTATGATTTTTTCTAAGTTTCGACTTAGCAGTATGCAGCCCATAGTTCGAATATGAGATCGAGTGATTTCTAGCCGAAACAATCTAAACGAGAATCGAAGATCTCGTCGATAGTAGTCTAACAGTGAAAAGACAGACAAAAACGGACGTCAGATGAAGAAGTTATGAATTTCTAACGGATTTTTCCTGTCCCGGCCTACTAAAAATAATATAATAAAAATAAAGTCAAAAAATAGCCAACGGAGTCTAAGTGAAAGATGTAGAGCATAATCTCACCTACGAGTGCATATAAACAACATCAAGACGGAGCTCGTATGCGAAAGATATGAATTTCTGAAGTTCGGGGCACGAACTTCAACCCATGTGTCAGAGCTCACGATGTGAGTAGGTAATGGATGCCTTCCAGAGCAAGTGGTCAAATGACGAACACAGTGACATATCGAGCTCACGACATGAGTAGTTGTGGCGCACGACGTGGGCACCGATTTTCAGCCCTATAAATAGAAGTTGAAGGGCAGCCGACCATGGTTGCTAATTGCCTACTCTCTCACTCCCGATACTCTCTCTAGCCATCTTGAAGTACCCTCGAAGCCCCGGTATCATCCCGAGACCAAAAGCGAGTCCTTAATCCCCGAAGATCCCAAGAAGAAAAGAGTTTCGAGCCGAAGCTCTGCCCGCAAGAAGTCCAGCGTGTGAAGATATCACAGTTTCACCGAAGAATACCACTTTAGGAGTTGTAGTGCTATCCGAGCATCGTCTTATCAAGTGAGTGCATAGTCCCTTCATATACACGATTTTTAATACAAGTATTATCGTATGTATTAAGTACATGTTTTAAGTGAGGGTATCTTCCCTTTTCTTGTAACACATAAGTATGAAGTATCTCTTATAGAGTACGTGCTATATATATATATATATATATATATATATATATATATATATATATATATATATATGATCTGTTTATTTGGAATGTGTATTGAATGAATCTCTCATCAAGTTTTAAGTTATATATGAATGTATGTTTATATATTGATATCTACAGAATATGTTTGGTTAGAACATGGGTAGATAGTTGACGTGTGATAAATTGATGAGAGGCCTCGATGTTGTTGTTGACTTAGTCATCTAGTAGAGTATGGATGACGACCACGGACTCTTTCTAGACAGTCCAGTGGAACACTGGCAGACTCATAACTTGTAGGTGTTGTGAACGATGTGTTCACCGGTGTACTCTTTCCCCCTCATGGTTGCCTTTAGGACATCTATTGTTAAGGAAACCCCTTTGCAATAATGTCCATCCCAATAAAAATCCTAGACTAGGTCCCCCTGTGATAGTTGTTTTTTTAGGGACGTAAAGTGAGGATAACGGGAATGGGTTATCGGGTTATTGTTGGATGGTGAAAATTAAATATAATTTTTTTATTGTGGGTTGAAAACCCTATACGCTCACCAGTAACCCAAGCCTAACCCACTCAGTTTCTTTGTATTAAAGGTAGTGGTGTGAGAGAATAAGTTGGACAACTTGTGAAGATATTTTGTTTCTAGGCCAGTAGTTGTATATAATTGTTGTAAGGCTTATAATGTGTTGTTTATGCTTTTGGTCTGTATCGAAACATGACATCCCGAGTTTGGTTATATATGAAAATACATTTCTTTAAGGAATGCTTTGATAAATTTTGTTTATCATATTTTCTTTTGGGAACATATTCTGCAACTCTTTTAAATCAAAGGATTACTCTGAGAATTATTTTAAAAGCATAAATTAAATCAGTCTTTTATGTCCGTGAAAATGGGGATGTCACAGTTGGTATCAGAGCATTAGTTTAAGCGAACTAGGAATTTGTAGGAAAGATGCCTAAAATGCTTTAATGTGCTAAATTTTATGTGTTTGCCATATATGATATTATTTGTTCAGATCTATGGTTTGTTGCCAATCGGATCAGGAGACCTTATGTGTTTAGGATTCTAAGTGTATGCCTACGGTATTAGAACTAGCATGTAAACGCTTCGGAGTGATATGAAAATTTTATTTATCTATTGTGAATGAGGATCTAAATCACCTTATTTGGTGTATAGATCAAAAATGGTAAGAACCAGAAGTGGCGTCGGAAACGTAGATGAAAATAGGAATCAACCACGTGTGATTGAGCAAGCGCCTATTGTAGCAGCAGCACCTGAGCCAATGACAATGGTTGGGGTACAAGCGATGATCCAAATGATGTTGGATCATCAAATGGAAGAAACCAAACATCTACTTTAGCAGAATCATGAAGAACATTCGATTCCAATTGAACAACCCAAATTGAATGAAGGGCATTCGGAAGGAGGAAACTTCAGTGGGACTGTTGGTCAAGCCAACCCACCGATTGTTAGGCAAATCAACCAGGATGGATAAATGATGGGAGTGGGTGCAAGTACAAGGATCTCATGGCATCCAAGCCACCATGTCTATCCGGAAACCCGACGCCGGTGGAAGTCATAACTGGATCTCTGAAATGGAGACCATGTTCGAGAGTTGCGAATGCAACAACAGACAGAAGACTGTTCTTGTGATCCCTCTGTTAAAATATGGAGTGTTGAGTTGGTGGAAGCTATTAGATGACTCGATGCCTAATGGAGAAGTGAGCAAGATATCGTGGGAAGACTTTGTGGTGCAACTCAAATTGCAATACTGCTCCGAGCAGGACCTTCTGGAAATCAATAATGAATTTCAGAATTTGAAGAAGGAAAAAATGAGCGTTACTAAATACGCTGCTAGTTTCACGGAAAAGATGAAGCTTATCCAATATATAGTTCCAACTGAACTCTTTAAGGTCAACAATTTTTCCCTCGGATTACTAGCGGACTATGGTCCAATGGTTAAGCAAGCAACCACATTGAAAGTCGCCATCTGGGCTGCTAGAAAAGTTGAGGCCCAGATCAGGGAGAACGGTCTGGAGAGGTTAGAGGTTGGTGAAAACAGGAAGTCCGGCGGACCCTTGGGATCCAGCAAAAAGGGTAAATTCTCGAAGTCTAGTTCTAAGGGAGGTGGAGGAGGCGAAGCGAAATGGTGCGACAAATGCAAGAAGAAGCATCATGGGAAATGTGGCGGGGAAGCCATGTGCTTCAAATGTGGAAAGCCAGGGGACTATGCCAACGAATGCAACCTCACCAAGAAATTTTGTTATGGGTGTGGTGAGGAGGGGCACATCTCGAGGGATTGTCTGAAAAAGAAGGAGGCAGCAAAACCCGACATTCCACCAAAGCCGAAGGCGAGAGCCTTCCAAATGACACTGGAAGCTGCTAAAGAAGAAGATGATTTCGCTTTAGGTACCTTTCTTGTAAACGAACTGCCTGCCCAAATTTTCTTTGACTCAGGAGGCAACTACTCCTTTATTTCGCATGAATTTGGTAGAAATTAGCTTTGCCTGTTGATAAACTAGATAATGCTTTATTAGTCGAAGCTACTAGTGGCAAGTTTGTACATGTTAACCATCGTATGAAAAACATCTTAATTGATTTGAATAAGAATAAGTTCCACGAGGAATTATTGCCTATTCGAGTTAAATGGTTTCGACATCGTGCTGGGAATGGATTGGCTTAGCGCCAATGATGTCGAAATACTGTGCAAGAAGAAGATTGTAATAGTAAACCCGCCATGGAAAGAGTCATTTATGGTGTATGGGGACAAACGCAGAGTAAATTCTGGAATTATTTCTCTAATGAAAGCCAGAATGTGTTTGGTCAAAGGATGTACATCATATTTGGCATTCGTGATTGATACAAAGAAGGAGATAACAGAGATGTAGAGCAATCCTGTGGTGTGTGATTATCCGGACGTATTTCCCGAAGAGATATCTGGGGCCCTCGATGATTTTGTTTTGACCTATGTACCGGGCCCGGTCAGAACTAAATTGATGTGTTCACTTAAGTTCTATGTCAAACAAATCGAAAATCAGGAAACAAATGCTGGACAATAAGCAAGACCATGTTCCATGTATTTGTTCGGCTGATTGTGACAACCTGAAATTTATTCCGTCAATGTAACCCACTTTCGTTAATAAAAAGTTATTTTTATTAAAGTTTTCCATTAAATTTTGAGTTAAGTAAATCCATTTGGGTTATTGTTGTATTTTTTATATGCGTCTGAAAGCAATAAAATCACGTGAAATACCCTCGATTTCTTTCGGAAAAATTTCTAGCTCACGACTAAGTCGGGTTACGGCCATTTAATTGGGTAAAATCGTAAACTCCGTTTGATGTCGGGATTGGGTGGATCACCACCTGGCCGTGAACTCAACCCTATATAAGGGTTGAGTGGTCTCCATTTGAACCTTTTTCACACCCTTAGAGCTTTCTCTCTCTACAACTTAGGATTCGATCTACAAATGCCCCTTTCAAGCTTCATAACAGTAAGTAAACCTTTACTAGCTTGTTGTTTAGCCTAACATACTTGCAAATTCGTGGTTTAAAAATCCCAAAACCCCAAGAACATGTGTTTATAGTTTGGGAGCATCCCAAAACCGTAAACATCCTAAAAGGGGGTTTTGATGCCCCAAAACCCTTCCAATGCTTAGCTTATGACCTAGAAAGTTGCATGAATGATCTAAGAACCCCAAAACATGGAAATAGAGGAGTAAACATGAGTTTACGGTTTGGGAATGTCCCAAAACCGTAAACACCTCCAAAGGGTGTTTAAGTGCCCTTAACACCTTATATGGATTATATTTAGGTCTAGAACTTTGCATGCTGAACCTACAACCACCAAAACACATGAAAAATGGACAAACATGAGTTTACGACCATAAACTCATGTGTTTACGACCATAAACTCCCCAAGGAGTGGTTCAGAAACCGTAAACTCCTATTAAGGTCCATTTCAAGCCCTAATCACTTCCATAGCCCTTGATTCAACCCTAGGACCCTTCCTTGAGTGAGATAAGACCTTTAAACACCCAATAACACCACTCCCATGAGCTTACGGCCATAAAATCATGGGGATATGGTCTTGAAACTGTAAACACCCCTAAGGGCTTACACTTGAAGAGTAAAATCCTTAACGAGGCCACACACTCCTTAGATGCAACCCGTATCATTCCTAACACTTAAAATAAAGTGTTTCCACGCATTAGAGTGTATTTACTTGCTTAATTAGTGGTTTAATGACTAATTATATACAATTATGTATCACTTCATGTTACATAGGATCCTCGCGTGTGTTCAAGTCCTAAATTGACATTTAGCGTCCTACCCGGCACACCCACGTCAGGTGAGTTCATACCCCTACACCTTTTTCCGAGTTTTTCATGTTTTCAGGGGGGGGAATACAAGCAAAATTACAAGGGAACTTGTACTCAAAACTTATTATTTCATATGAAATACTTACATGTTCAACATGCTTTTAACACTGAAAAGCGTTTTACCAACCGATTAAGAAATTAACTTGTAGAAGTTAGTTTTCAAAACCAAAACAAGGAACTTGTGAATCTCATCATAAAAGGTTATATTTTATAATTTACAAAGGATTCATGCCAATCACAAAACAGGATTTTCCATATTATTACTAGTAAATTTGTTATTCTTAAAATTGGAGACGCGTCCTTGGTAACAATCCCCAGAGATATGAGAGTGTAGGACTAACCCTGTAACCAGAACCTCCTGGAGGGAGAATGTGACTTGTGTGTATAGATCTATATGGGAGTGACTACCCCGCACCTCGCTGCTAGCTACAGTGGGACCGACAGGTCTACGGGTGACAAAGTCATAAAATGATATTGGCCCCCGTTACGAGTCATATCTAGTTTATTGTATGGTTATAGAACTCGCAACTTAGATAATGGAGATTTACTTTAGTAATAATAAACCTAGTGAACTAACCTCAAAGTAATAATTGTTTTAATTACTAGAGGGTATCAGCAATACCCTTAGGAATTAGTTTTATGTGTGTATTAAAACTAATGTACCTCATCGAGAGTAACCGAGCTTTTAGTTCATTACCTACTTATTAGTTCCTTGGATAACTTAACTTTTCCTAAACAGGTTGTTTAACAAGTGGATAACCAAACTTCTTTTATAAGAAAATATAGGATTTTCTTGGATAACAACTTTTCATGAAATCAAAGGAACATTTTCTTTCACCAGAAATCAACTACTTATGAACTCACCAGCGTTATACTGATATTTTTAAAACTGCTTGTATTCTCATGTTCACGTTAGACAGGTATCACGCTTACTTTTGGAGAAGACGATGCATATAGAAGTCTCGTTTATGCTTTTGTTTATACTAATGTACATAAACTATGTATTTCTCAGCTTTCAAATAAAAATGTAAATATTCTTATGTAATGTAATGGTTGTGTTTACTATGCTTACTATGTACAATGGTTGTGATACTACGCATGACATCCACTGCCCCGGAACATTTCTACCACTGGTTTCGGGGTGTGACACTGATATCTAGAATAAAGGATTATATGATCACTTGTCTAAAATGGCGCTTCATAGTTCAACAGAGTTTAAAGAGCTATGATTGCTGATCGGTTCCTGAAGTCATACTTGCAACTATAGTTATTAGACTTATCCAAGTGGGAGACTGTTGGATATAGTGTCTAAGTCCTTAACTATATTTGGTATGTACTTGACCCGACCCGGCATGGTCCATTTGGGTTGCACTTCACCCGAACAATTTATGGATAATCTTTTGAGAATAGTATAAGTTATGATTTATTAATATATTATAAGTTCTAATATATTAATATAAAATCATATTATTTAATTAGTATTGATCTATAATTAATCTAGAATTAATTTAGAGATCAAAAGTATGACTAATTAAATATGGGCTCTTGTATTTATATATTGTAGGCTAATGCTTACTTGGAATGGGCTAGGATTGCATGGAAAGTCCATGGATACTCCATGGAGCTTTAACCCATGGATCTCATGGAAATGAAAATACATGGGTATTAGGGTTTACATGGATGTAACCCTAATCCACCACACTATATAAAGGACGCTTTGGTTCTTGAAATCACACTAGGTGTGTTGAGTACTAAGAGGGCTGATTTCAAGAAGGTTGTGACTATTCTCTCAAGATTCCAAAGTTTGTGGTGATTTGTGATTTCCATTTGAGGCATCCACACTATTGGTGCTAGGATTTCAAACTCCAAGCAATCAACTACAACTACAAGGTAAGTAATTCTACTAGCTTTATTTGATTCAAGTTCCCTATGTCATGCTAGATAGGATAAGAACCTTGGAAAAATAATTATTTGCATGTATATTAGTCAAAAATAGATCCAAGGTTTCTAGGGTTGCATGTACACCATAGGAGTGTTAGGATGCTGAAAACCCATCAGTGGTATTAGAGCCAGGTTTGTTCATTGCATGTATGAACTCGCCAAGTCCATGGGGGGACTCGACGATTCCATGAAGAAATGCATGCTACTCATCGAGTATGTTCATGCACTCGACGAGTAGAGGCTGCAGTGTCCAGATTTTCGAGTTTTGCTGCTGGAAATGGACTAGAAACATTACCCTAAACTGTTTTAGTGTTATAAAACTTGTTTTTGATGGTGTAATGTTTATGCTAATCCATTTACAATGGCTATTAACAAAATTACAAGTTTTATGAGTAATTTATGATTCTTGAAATGTTCATATTCATGTTCTTGAACTTATGAAGATTAGATGATCATAGAAATTGTTTGTAACCTACTGGTAGTTTAATTCATGATCATTATATGTTTTAATGGAGTCCATAACTTGCCCTCAAGTTATGGAAAACCAAACGTCACACTTTAATAAAAACCATTAAAAGAACACAAGGGTTATAAAAAATGAAGAGTCTTCATTTTTAATACTCAATTAAATTCGTAAGTTATAAGAAATGAAAAAGTTTTGAAAGATTACATAACTTTCCCTCAAGTTTTGGAACAAGTAAAGTCAAGATTAAAACTTTAGTTCCAACCCCTAGAATTTTAAAAGTTAAAATTCAACCCTTATACTTTATAATATTATAAGTTAATATATATATATATATATATATATATATATATATATATATATATATATATATATATGTATGTATGTATGTATGTATGTATGTATGTATAAGATCAAGTCGTCTTACCGCTAGTATGCCTCATTCACGAAGTCAGACTATAAGAGGGGTATAAGGTTGTTGCCTATAAAATGGCAACTTAATGGATGTCTACTCTCACCCACCGCTTCCTTGATCGGTGGAGGGTTGTTAGCCGAATGGGTAGGACAAGGACTTATAAATTCTCATTAAAAGTATGATGATTATAAAGTAACTAAATGCTTAAATTAAATTCTCAATCTTAGTTACTTTAGGAAAATGTGAATAAGGTATTAATCCATGAAATTACACTTTAAACTTTGTTTAACTCATTAGTGGAGCGTTTGTGGTTAACCGGCACACTAACTTGAACTTAACAAGGTAGGTAAAGGGTGACTTAATGTTTATCATAGTATCGATGGAGCGTGTGTGGTTAACCAACACATCGATTGAGGGGTAATACATTAAGGGTACCAAGTAATTTGCATGGTTACTTCACACCTTGTTTTGTGATCCTCAGCATCCCAGTCACAAAACTTGAAGGGCACACTCGAGATTGAAACATGCCATTGAACAAAGTTCAATGAATCTCAAAGAATGTAGGAGTTTCTAAACCAATTAAAACCTAATTAAATATTTCGTTTTTCATGGTGGAAATTGGTGAATCGTCATTCACCTACCTTCAAATATCTTATAGCTTAGATTACAGCATCCCTCTTCTAAGTTATAAAATATTGTGTTGGGTCCTAGCCTTAATATTACATTTGGGTGTTTTATTAAGGACTATCTCTATATCTAATCTAATATATTCCCTCTTCTTTTCAGATGTCTTCCAATAAAAATGCTTCTGGCTCAAACCCTACTAGCTCCTTCTCTCTCATGAATCTTTGTGTGAGAGTCGTCTTTGATGGATCCAACTTTACAGATTGGATCAGAAACATCAGGATGGTCACTCGGTATGAGAACAAAGAATATGTTCTCGACAAGGAGCTGAAGGTACCCGAGCAAACTGCTACTCCTGAAGAGCTTGTTGAATATGAGGTACATGAAAGAGATGCTACAAAAGTGGCATGCATCATGATGTAACAACCCGAAATTCATATCCCTAATTGAAACCCTTTTCACGACTTGTTCCGATCATCCAATCGCCGTTTCCGATTTCGTTTCCGTTTCCGGCCTTTTATTAATTCGTTAATGTGGGTTTTATTTTATGACTTAATAAGTGTCTTAATACCCTTAGAACTCATTCTAGCGCCTCATATTAATGATCGGAACATTTCTAGAATCAACCATATCGGGTTAAGGCAAATTGGTCCGGTGCGACCAAAAGCCCCGTTTAACGCCGGTATCGGGTAGAATTCTACCGTGTCCCGAACTTGGACACTATTTAAAGTGATCCAAGTCTCCATTTTGAAGCTTTTGCTCCATTTTACAACTATCACTCCAACCTCTCTCCTCAAACTAGATTTAAAGGTCCAAATCCTGAGTTTAAGGTCTCAAATCTTCAAGGTACCTTCCTATACTCATTTTGCATCATATTGGACCTTCAAATTTGAGATTTATTCATGATTTAGAGGCTTGTATATGAGTTTACGGCCCAGGATGGTGCTTAGGCCGTAAACCCATCTTTAAAGGGGTTTTAAGCCATTAAACCCTTCCAAGACACAAACAAGACTTAGATATGACTTTTAGAATATTGGTAATGGACCTAGAACACCTTAGACATGAATTTTGAGGGGTTTGTATGAGTTTACGACCAAGGCATGTGCTTGGGACGTAAACTCCTCAAACATGGGTATAAACTCATTTTTAAGGTGTTAGAAAGCCATCCAACACCATCAAAAGCCTTGGAATAAATCATAGAACCAACCAAAAATAGTTTAAGGGCTTTAAACATAACAAAACCTCACATAAGAGAGTTTACAGCCATAGAACATGCTCCAAGGCCGTAAACTCCTAAAAGCATGCCAAGTTGTACCCAAAAATCAATTCAAGGCTTGTAGGAATTTCTAGAATCACATGTGATTAACTTTGGGACCTTAAAAACACTTATTCAAGGGGATATGAGAGTTTACCACCATAGGGTCCATGACAAGGCCGTAAACTCCCTTAAGTGTGTTATTTTATGTTTTAAATTAATTCCAAGCCTTAGGAAAAATTATTCCAAGCATTTCCAAGTGATATTAGCCATTTGTGACCCATTAAGCTCCATAACCCTTGCCAACATGAGTTCACCGCCGTGAACTCATGTGTGGGTAGTGTTTAGGCTGTAAACTCATTAGGAAGTTTACTCTTGGGGAGTAAACTCAAATCCCAAGTCCCTCGTTTCAATTCCCGTCCGTAGATGTCACCCGGGTCACTCCAAACACCCGTTTTGAGGTATTTTCATTCGTTGGAGTGTAACTTAATATCTAATTAGATTTTGTGAATCTAATTAGATATATTTGTATGCCATTTCCTGTTACATAGGAACCTCGCGTGTTATTAGGCCTCAATTCGACGTTTAGCATCCGAAATCGACACATTTCCGCGTCCGGTGAGTTCATACCCCTACCCTTTTTCAATAGTTTTTCAATGTTTTCAGAGGGGGGGGGGGGGGGGGGGGAATACAAGCAAAAGTACAAGAATATCTTGTACTCAATCACATGATTTCAGTTAAATGATTTCATAATTGTACATTTTTAAGAATTGAAAACCTTTTAACAAACTGTTTTAACTTACAGAGTTGTTTGTTTTAACCCGATTTTCAATTCTTATTATACACTGTTATATTGTATACTTTACATATGATTGTTCACACTTATATTGATAGAACACATAAAATATTGTAATGTCTGTAATAAAACACTTAGGTTCGAGTGTAAAAGACAGACACCATCAGAAAACATAAAACATCTGTATGTTCTTAACAATACACCTAGGCTCGAGTGTGAAAGATAAACACCATCATGACACACAAATCAATTGTAACGTCTTTAATAATACACCTAGGATCGAGGGTAAAGGACAATCACCATAAGATAACACATATATATCATTTGTAACATCCTTAATAATACACCTAGGATCGAGTGTAAAGGACAGTCATCATTAGATAACACCTAGGCTCGAGTGTAAAGGACAGGTACGTAGAACATAGCTAGTTGTAAATACTACTTTCCTAGTCGAAAGTAAAGAGTAATCTTAAATATTGGAGACACATCCTTGTAACACTTCCATGGCACGAGATAGTGGAGGACTAACCCTGTAACCAGAATCTCCGAACGTAGGAGAGCGTGGTTTGAGTGTATAGATCTATACGGGACTGACAATCCCACACCTGGCTGCTAGCTATAGCCGAACCGAAAGGTTCAAGGGTGATGAAAGTCATAAAAAGGATATTGACCACGACTCGAGTCATATCTAGTCTGAGTATGGTTAAGGACTCGCAATCTAGATTATTAACGCTTTAGACTCATTTACTAGCTTTATGTACGTAGTAAAGCTAATGTATGTTCTAGGATGTCAGGCACACATACATACACACATTCAGGAAAACATGGGGTTTTCCTGGGGACAACACTAAACATAACTAGAACCGGTAGAGATACACACACACACAGTCAGGGAAACATGGGGTTTTCCTGGGAAGGACACCGAACATAATCAGAATTGGTAATAGTTCACACACACATACAGTCAGGAGAACATGGGGTTCTTCCTAAGTAACAGTAGTACGTAACTAGAAAAGTGTAACAAGTTAAACAACTGAACTACAATTCACAAGAACAATCATGTTTTCATCGTACATCGTTTACTTTACTTTCGGATTTGGAAACTAACTTTACATAAGAAAATATGGGATTTTCTTGGACAACCACTTTTTCAGGAAATCAAAGGAACTCGTACATTTTCAGAAAAACTAACCGCTTATGAACTCACCAGCTTTATGCTGATTTTCAAACCGCTTGTATTCTCAGGTCCGTGTTAGACAGGTACCCGAAGATCCTTTTGTACGAAGACGGAGTTCTCAGAAGACTCGTTTCGTGTTGTTCATATATACTATGTATCACATGTATAGCTTTTCCTTTTGAAACAAATGTAAAACTTTTCTATATGTAATGTAATGGTTGTTTACTTTACTTACTATGTACATTGGATTTGATACTCAACGTGGAGTCAACCCCGGAAATGTTTCCGCCTTCAGTTTTCGGGGTGTGACACATGATGGCCACCATGACAGCTGAGCTCCAAAAGTGCTATGAGGACTATTATCCTTTAGAGATGCACCAGGACTTGATGGACCGCTACTATCAAAGTGCTCGTCAAGAGCGATATGAAATAATCTCCTCCATGATAACAACCAGAATGAAGGATGATGAACCCATCATGGGCCACATGCAAAAAAATGCAAAGATATGTGGACCGTTTACTAAAGCTGAATGTGAACTTCCCCGAGGAGTTAGCAATAGACATCATTTTGCACTCCTTACCATCGTTTTATGATCAATTCCGCATGATATATCACATGAACAAGGAAGAAGTCACCCTCAACAAACTTCAAGGACTCTTGAAGACTGCCAAAAGTGGTATAAAGGGTAAGACGGTTGTTACTACTCCTACTCCTACTCCAACTGCGGCCAATGTCTTGGCAGTCGGGCATGGAAAATGGAAGAAGAGAAAGAACCCTTCTAAGGGTACTAAGGGTAAGACCCTTGAAGGCTCCTCTTCAAGCAAAACCAAGAAAGGTTTTGTCACTCATTCTGCTAACCCTAATGAGGCTGAATGCTTCTATTGCCATGAAAAGTCGCACTGGAAGCGAAACTACCCAAAGTACCAGCAATATTTGAAGGATGGGAAAGTAAAACCCAACCATGCAGGTATATACACTATATTGTCTAATAACTCACCTCATTCTAAGTCTTTGGTCCTTAATACAGGTTGTAGTATTCACATATGTTCTGATTTGCAGGGACTAAGAAGAAGTGAGAATGTGGAGCAAGGAAAGATAAACTTGATCATGGGAAACAGGAAAGCTTCACTTGTCACCAAGATAGGAGTTTATTCCATAGTGCTAAATAGTGGGTTTACATTAGATTTGAAGAAATGTTATTATTCGCCAGAAATGGCAAGAAATGTTATTTCCTTTCATACATTGTATAAACAAGGTTTTACCTTTTATTTTGATAAAAATATGTCAGAATCAGGAATTTTATGCCTTGTAACTACAACACTTAAGTCAAATTATGAATCAAAAACATAAGAGCAAGTATGATGCTTACTCTATGACAACAAAAGTTTCAATCAAACACCCCATGCAACACAAACAGTCGTTAAACAATTGGAAACCCTAGAAGTTCTTGTTTAAGTCCATTTTTGGACTAGGATTTCTTTATTGGGCCCAAAGGACCAATAAGCTTCCAATTTGGTTATCTTGGGCTTAGAACTCTTAAATGAGCTCTAATTGGACCCATTTCCATTTAATTCAATATTTTGGGCCATACTGGGCCTAGAATGAAATAAAACACCTTAATGGACCTCATTGGGCCATAATTAACCTAATTAGCCCTAATGGACCACAAGAATCATAATTGTATTTAATTGGGCCGTGAATTACCCTAAAAGGGCCGAGGGGGGTGAAAACCATTAACTTGGACTCCATACTATGGACTTAAACATAAAAAGCCTAAATCTCCATCTCTCTTCTCTAACTCTCGGCCCAAAATACAAACCCAAGAGGAAAGGGTTGACTTCACTTGCCATCTCATATTTATATGTGGGATATCTAAGCTTTTGCACTTCAGACATCCATGCAATCTCAACCTCCCATGCAAGCACTTCTCTTTCTCTCTCTCTCTCTCTCTCTCTCTCTCTCTCTCTCTCTCATTCTCGGCCGATTCCAAACACACACACACATTTCACTCACTTTTCTCTCAAGCAAACTCCCTCATACCCCCTCCATAATTTCGAGATCTAAGAAGGATTCAAGGGGAATTCTTACACAAATTCTTCATCAAATATAAGATAACGTTTGGATCTATGATATAAGTTCTTTGTTTTATCAAAATCTCCTTCTAATCCATGTAAAAATCATGATCACTCTCTTAGAGATCCTCTAAGTTCGAGATCTTCCAAGGAGGGGTACTAAGGTCGAATTCTCTTCCCATTTTCTTCCAAAAACCGAAACCACACCCAAAGGTGAGCTTCATACCCCTATTTTTCTGTTTTATAAGTTTTTGAGGGGGAGAATACAAGCTAATGTGTAAGATCTATGAGTTCATGTATGTCTTGTGTGATTTTATGCATGTATGTATGGTTTTTATGTGTTATGTGATGATTATACTAGCTAAAAGTACCTAAAAACCGAGATATACAACATGAAGAATGAAATAAACATAGCTTATACCATTCTACACTAATCAAGTCAATAAAAATGATTTATTTAGTTAGGATGAACATTTTTGAACACAAAACCCATTTTTGGGCCCAAAATGTCAAAAATACAAAACTAAGGGGCCCAAAACGACAAAACATAATTTCTGGAGGTTGAAACAAGTCCAAACAGTCTTTATGATAATTTTTCTGAATAAAACCACTTTGGAGGGGCTTAAAATGTAAATTTTAAACCTAATGGGCTAAAAATGGGCTTTTCGGCCCAATTTGCGAAATCCGGAAAATAGAGGGGCTGAATTGCACATTTATGAAAAACAGGGGATTACTAGTGTAATAAAACTATTTCAAGGGTCAAAAATGTTTTCAAATTAAAAAGGGACTAAAAATGTAAAAATTTTCCATTTTGGGCCAAAATTGTAAAAGTTGCGAAAATGGGGGTTTCAATTGAAAAAATTTCATTTTGAGGGACTTAAGCTGTTTTTCAAGTAAATTTGTGCTAAAAATGTCTTTCCAATAAGTTTTGATACTAAAGTGTTAAGAAAAATAGTTTACGGACTAAACCGGAAATTCTTTTATACACAAAGGGTTAAAAGTGTAAATTTTATCCGAGAAAGGGCTTAAGAAGATAAACTCACATTCTTAAAACAATAGATTCCTTAAACTAAAAGTATGAGTACTAGGTCTACCGGCGAAACGTGATAATAAATACACCTTTAACACCCAAAAATCGTTACCAAACGAATTGATTCGGTCTCGAATTAATAACGGATCAAAAATCAATATACAACGGTACGACAATACACACGCGGTAATATACGAGAAGTCAATACACATTCTTTGGGCTCAAAAGTTTCAAATCATGCTTGTTGGGCCTAGTAGCCCAATGACATGATCTTTAGACCGGCAGGGAACACGCTTACATGTTATTGGGCCTTACATGACCTAATTCCTTGTAAAAGGACTTTCAATAGCCTTATTGTGTTGTTGGGCCCCAAGGGTCCTTTGGTAGTGCTAGCAAAGTCGAGAAGTTAAATGCGAGTCGGGCCAAGGGCCTTTCGCATTCACGATAGCCTTGAACGACTTATGGAAATAACGAGGGCTTCGCACCCTCTTTTTCTCCTCGGTTGTGGGGCTATGAGAAGTCAAGGTGGTTGGATTAAGTGAGAAGTATGGACGACGCCTAAGGGATCGTTTGCAAAGTTGTAAACTAGTCATTTTCATTAATGCGTGCTTATAACGACTCACAACCCATAATTAATCCAATGTCACCTGGAACTATAGAATACAACGTCGTATCGAAATAATAATAACTAAGCCACGTAAATTGATGTATTAGGAAAACATTCGGGTTTTCCTAGGGAATTCAACACTTTCACCTATGTGATGCATACAAAGTCTAACAATTATTCACACTTACAGAAATCAACAAGCATACTTACGGATCTTCACACTTTTACTTACTTATAATAATCTTTTCAGAAAATATCGGATTTTCTGGTGGTTTTCAAAATAATACAAATCATTAATTTTCAAACATTACTTATGAACTCACCAACATTTCATATGTTGACGTTTTTCCAAAATACTTGTATTCTCAGGTAACAGGTAAATCGAAGAAAATGTATCCAGTGATATCATGATGTTTTGTTTAATTAATATCGAACGGTTTATGTTTTGGAACTGTAATGTGTAAAAACAATGTACTGAATGGAAACACTGATGGTTGTAATATTTCAATGCATGGTGACGAATGATGTTATTATTCATGTATATTCATTGTGATGGTATTCAATTGAGTCACAATAGCCCTCGGACGTTTCCGCCGTCTGGTTCGGGGGTGTGACAAAATAATGGTAGTATTGATGCTTTCTTTAATAATGTTCTATATTTTAAAGCATTGCCTTGTTATGGTGTGTATGAAATTGTATATGTTGTAGATAATCTAGGAAATAATGTATTGTGTATTGAATCTTCCACTAGCTTAGATAAATCATCTTTATGGCATTGTCGTCTTGGACATGTAAGCAAGAAACGCATAGGCCAACTCCAAAAGGATGGAGTCTTGGAGTCAATTGACCTAAAGTCGGATGATAGTTGTGAATCTTGTTTGCTTGGTAAAATAACAAAGTCACCTTTTACTGGCACTTGTGCTAGGGGTGAAGGTTTGTTGGACCTCATACACACAGATGTGTGTTGACCCTTCAGAACCGCCACAGGAGATGCTAATCACTTCTATGTGACTTTTACTGATGATTTTAGTAGATATGGATATGTCTACTTAATCAAGCATAAGTCATAAACCTTTGAAAAATTCAAAGAGTTTAAGCAAGAAGTGGAGAATCAGTTGTGCAGGAACATTAAGATGATTCGATCCGATCATGATGGTGAGTATCTTAGTACTGAGTTCCTTGACTATCTTAAGGAATGTGGGATTGTCTCACAACTAACACCTCCTAGGACACCACAGTTGAATGGTGTAGCTGAGAGGCACAATCGGACCTTGTTGGACATGGTTCATTCCATGATGAGTCGAGCTTTGCTACCAATCTCATTTTGGGGGCATGCCTTGGAGACTACCGCCCATATCCTAAATCTAGTCCCTACAAAGAAGGTTGCCAAAACACCTCACGAGGTGTGGACTGGAAAAGTTCCCAATCTAGACCACATCAAGGTTTGGGGTTGTGAGGCTTTCGTGAGATGCAAGATTCATGATAAGCTCGAACTCTGAAGCGAAAGGTGTATTTTCATCGACTACCCACAGAAATCCTTTGGTTACATCTTCTACAGACCCAGTGATAATGTGGTCTTTGTAGCAAGAAGAGGATTCTTTCGAGAGAGAGAATTCATAAGCCAAGGAGACAGTGGGAGGCAAATTGACATTGAGGAAATTCAAGAGTCAAGTGGTGAAGGAACCTCAAACCCTAGCCCTCAACCCGAGGACGAAACTCCTGTTGAGCCAACTGAAGAATCTATACCTCTGAGGTGTTCCACCAGAGTTAGGAATGCACCTGAGCATTATTATTGAACATGTTAATTGAACATGTTAAAATTTTGTCTTAACATATCATAATTGAACATGTTAAAATTTTGTCTTAACATATCATAACGATTCTCTTTCATGTCTTTATTTCCCTCGTTGACCATAAAAGCCATTAAAATCACAACTAGAAGCCAAAATCAAACTTAAAAGTCAAACTTAAATAAGTTTTTAAAAAAATGCCCTTTGATTGTAAACGTCAAAGGTCAACCTTAAAAGTCAAATTTAAAAAGTCAAACTTGAAAAGTCAAACCGAAAAGCTAATTTTGAAATTTTAAAAATTAAACGATAAAGTCAAAGGTCAAACTTGAAAGTCAAAGTTAAGATTTTAAATAAAAAGTCAAAAAAATAAAAGTAAAAATTTAAAAACTAAAATTTTGAGTTGAAAATGGTTTTTGAAATTAAAAGAAACTAATTTTTGGGCTAAATGTGTCAAATTTGTGAAACTTGGAACGACAGGAAGTGGTTATGAATAAAAATTGGAAGGATTAAACCAATAGGTTGCCTGGTCCAAGTGGTAAGATGCGTCGTTATGTTAGGAGGAGACCTGGGTTCGAATCCTAGCACTCCCATATCCCCCCCCCCCCCCCCCTTTATTTTTTTCTTAATAAGATGCAGACGAAGCTTACTGCTGTTGGGTAGCAACCGCCGCCGTAAACCCCAGCGACCGTAAACTCTTCGCATATTTTGTGAAAAACATCGTTTTTCACCCCATTTTGCTCCAAAACTCGTTTTTATCAAAAACGCGAAGAACAAACACCCCCCCCCCCCCCCCCTAATTTTCAAAGATCTATCCAAAAACGCATAAATCCTTCAAAAATAAGATCAAATAAGCTCCAGATCTGACAAATTTGACTGATACAATCGAAGCTCTAATACCAATTGTAAGTCCCCAAAAACGCTTGTGTATCAATCAGATCCGTTTGATGGTATCGAATCCCGATCAAACAGATGATGCCAGATCAAATAGAAGAGAAGGAGGAGAAGAATAACTTGAATCTTGAATGTATTGATGGTATGATTGAAGTTCATTACACAATATTCACTTTCTCTCTCTAGAAAACACCTTAGAATACACACATATAAGCTCCTCTCTCTCTCTCTCTCTCTCTCTCTCTCTCTCTCTCTCTCTTTTCTCACTAAAAAACGTTAACCTTACACTCCTCACCCTATATATATATATATATATATATATATATATATATATATATATATATATATATACACATGAGAAACATGGGCCGAAAATGGGTTTACGACCGTAAATGGGTTTACGACCGTAAATGGGTTTACGGCTGTAAACTTGTTTACGGCCGTAAATGGATTTACGGCCGTAAACACCTCCCTGGTCGTAAACCTGACTGTAAACTCATAAAACATTACAGAAAAATACATTTGCCTAGAAAAGCAAAGTATAAACCATATTTTTGACCCAAATGTGGTATATGATAGTAGCAAAAACCATCATTGATTCACAACCTCCAAAAATCACATCACCACTACCCCTTATTTGGGTACACATAAATCGATGGGTTTTTGTCAATCATATTCAACTTCACGAGATATGGGTTTTGATGATGATTACGAAGGAGGCGAAGATGAAACGGATTTAGACGATAATAAGATTAGAGATCAGGTGGTACCTTGGTCATCTTCGCCGCCTTCACCGACATCTAGTTCCTTCGAAAGAAAAGAGTAATTTAGGATTGAGAAACCGATTTCAAGAAAACAATTTTATTTTTAAATTGATTTCAAGCAAACATCTTAGAAAAACGATTTCAGAAACCAATTTTAAGCAAATATTTTGATTTAGAAAATCGATTTTATATGTCGATTTCACACAAACATGTTGATTCCAGAAACCGATTTCAAGAAACATTTCAACTTAGAAAATCGATTTTAGATACCGATTTCAAGAAAACATTTCGATTTTATAAACGACTTCAATTCTAATAGAAAAAATTACTCATCATGATGGTTGGTGAACCCTTGAAGGTGAAGATGGCGATGGTTAGCGAAGGAAAGGGGCAACGATTTTTCCTTAACCACACCATTGTTATGATGATGGTTGGTGAAGGATAATCAGTGATTAAAGACTAGAGATGGTGAAGAATAGCGATGGTGGACATGGTGGTATGGGTTTCGACGAACAAACATGGGTTTAAAAGCTTTAATTTATAGAAATTTTGATTGGAGTTGGGTGCTTGAACATCGATGGCATCTTTGACTGAGAGAAGAAGATATAATGGATTGATAATTAGGATGAGGGTCACCGGGTGACCCCTTCAAATTTTCCATAATGACCATTTAAAATCTAAAAACATAAGTTCGTACCCTTAAAAGGCAAAAAAAATCACGATAGACCATTTAAACCAATATACTTTTAAATATTGTTAGGTTACAGTGATAATAATCTTATATATATATATATATATATATATATATATATATATATATATATATATATATAGAGAGAGAGAGAGAGAGAAAGAGCTAGGTTCAAGTATTTTAACTAACCTTTTATATATATATATATATATATATATATATATATATATATATATATATATATATATATATATAAAGAGAGAGAGAGAGAGAGAGAGAGAAAGAAAGAAAGAAAGAGTTAGGTTCAAGTATTCTAACTAATTATTATATGTAGGAACAAATGTTGACCAATCATTTTAAATTTAATTAATATATAAGGGTAGATTAGTGATCTTATATATTAATTAAATAATATCCTAAATTATAATCGCGTTTATTTGGAAACTATTTAATTCGAATGAAAAAAAAAATCCAAAATTTATCTTAATCAGTTGTCAAACCCTTAAAAAGCTCACATCGGCCACCCATATTCTCTTTAAATTTTTTTTGATCTAATCATCATCATCGTCTTCATCCCTCTGTTCTTTTGTCAATTGAGATTTCCATGTAAGAAAAAGTGATGGGTGCGAGAGTTGGTTCGATCGAAGTGACAGCAACCCCAGAAAGATGTTCGGTGGCAGTCTAAGCGGAGAAGGGTGGTGCGATGGGCGAAAAGGGTAGGGGATTCAAGGGTTTTCAGATCGAGGATTTTGTGGAGTTGTTCTTGGCTGCTCTTATCCTAGTTCGATTGGAAATAAACATGAAGGAATTGGGTAACATTTGGATTGAAGGGTAAGGACGAAGCAGCAACAGGTAATCCTTTTGATTTTTTTTTTTTTGTGATGTTTGATAGTGATCAATAAGGCTTTTTTTTGGTGTGTTTGGTTTTGATGTTCAACATGGGAAGAGGGAAGGATGGGGTGTTTCTTCCGTTCGTTAACAGATTCTTTTCCCTTTTTGTTTCGTTTGAATGTTCGATAGAAATCAAAGGGAAGAATTTGTGTCTGGTTTGAACGTTTGATAGGAAACGTAGAAGAAGAAGAAGAAGAAGAAGAAGAAGAAGAAGAAGAAGAAGAAGAAGAAGAAGAAGAAGAAACACATAAGCGGTTCGATTTTTTTCTTTTTGTGTGTGGTTTTAATATTTCCTTTGTGTATGATTGGGTATAAGTTTTTTGTGTATAACTTTGGTTTTGGTTTAATTGTTGATTTTTGATTGAGTGTAGATCTTTGATTTTCTTGAGTGTTCAATAGATGGAGTGTTGTGTTGCAAAGGAAAGAATTTGTTCAACAATTGTATATTTGAGAACAATATTTTTTAAAAATTTTATGCATTTTGATGACCCTCTGTTAGAATATGTTTAATTACACTACAATATATCAAGAATTTTATATTTGGGAATGATATTTTTTCAAGAACGTTGTTATTATTCAACTGCAGGTTCAAGAATTTTGTTATTATTCAATAATATTCTAGTAGAATAACATTCTGACAAAACAATCACATAGAACATCATTATAACAAAATAAAATTATGATAGAATTGTAATAAAATTAATTAAAAAAAACAAAATTCAAAATTAAGATAATAAAAACAATTCAGAAAATTCCAAAAATTCCATTTTTAAATTTGTGCTTCCTAATTTAAAGTAATGTAAAAAAATATACAATTTTACCATTCTTTTATATAAATGGTATTATTCTATTTATTTTTAATTTGATAATATGGATAAATTATTTTCTTAAAATAACTAAAATAATGACACAACTTCAAAAATGGTCCATGTGGTTTTCGAAAATATCAAGTTTAGTCCCTAAGTTCAAAAAACCTCATAGATGGTCCCTGTGGTTTAAAAACTTTTAACATATTGTCCTTCTGGCTAACTCCGTTAGCTTTTGGCCATTAAGTGGAGGGTATTTATTCCATTTCGCTGCCACAGGGATCATTTATGAAGATTTGTCTTATTTTAAAAAGAAAAACTAATTATTTAATATTAAAGGGTCCCACCCCTCTCTCTCTCTCTCTCTCTCTCTCTCTCTAATTTCGTCTGTATCAAAACACTTATAAGAAATCAATGTGTATAGAGACCAAAAGAACCTACAAAATACAAGTATATTTAGTTTGTAGCACATTCTGAATCATCGTTGTTACCCGTAGATCACCATCTCTCATCGGAAATCTCACATTGGGTTTATACTCGAAATAAGTGTGTCTGTATGTGTTCATCCTCTAAACTCATCTTCCGATTCTTCTTTATGGTTATCCAATCAACCACATGAACTCATAACATCTGATACAAAGAAACATCAATGATAAATTGTTGGTTGGAGGCTCATTTCTGCCAGATTAACAACCTTAAAGATTGTTTGATTTATTACCCACCCAAAACCCTACGCTTCATCCCTAAATTGTAATCCCTTCGAATTTGATTTGGTGCACAAATATTATGAAATATTATGTTGGATTATCTGTATGTAATGCGAGGAAATTGTGGGTTTTATCTCCCTTGCATAGTCATCTTCATTGTGAAGGGTAGGAGGAAGAACAGTAATCGGAAATTCTTAGAGCCAGTTGTCGCTGGTGGAACATGAAATCTGTGAAAATGAATAATACGAATCCCAGATCAATGTTTGGGGTGTCAAATGTTCATTGGAAGTAGTGAAGAAGAAATAGAAAAGAAAACGAAGAAGGTCTACATAGGATTTCATCTCTGTAAGTGGTTGGGGATGCACCCATCTTCTTCCTTACGAACATCATCATCTTCTTCCTCTCTTCGTAATCCGACCAACACCACCACCCATCTCTGCCTCCGTCGATAGCTGGGTGCTCTAGAACCCTAGATTTGAGCTAATTTGACACGATTTTGTTGAGACCTTACTACTTAAAGTCGATCAGATCTATCACCTTTCTTTCTTTGCTTCCCCTATCAATTACAAACACAATATGGTCAATACAATCATATTGGAGCATGCTTCTTGCTAACAAACATCAGTGAGGACATAAGTTGAAGAACGAGTATAAGAACGATGGAGATGGCAGTGAAGATTGGTGTCATCGCTAAAAAGATAGTGGCATTGGAGTTGGGTTTCAACAAGAAATGGAGTGGCAGAGCAGGAGGACCACGATGGAGGTGGGCGCTGGAGTTTATTCTGGGTTTTGTCTTTGTATGGTTTTCCCTATTTGTTCTAATCTACAAGAATCAAATGAAAGAGGTAACTAATGAAGATTTTGTATCAGATTCATGGTAAAATGGATTTTGACTTTATAAAATTGAGAGAGAGAGAGAGAGAGAGAGAGAGAGATGGAGTGGGACCCTTTGCATATTAAATATTAAATATTTATTTATTTTAAAAAAAAGTAATTAAAAACCTCATAAATGGTCCCTGTGTAGCGAAATGACATAAATACCCTCCATTTAACGGCCAAAAGCTAACGGAGTTAGCTGGAAGGACCAAATGTTACAAGTTTTGAAACCACAGGGACCATCTGTGAGGTTTTTTGAACTTAGGGACTAAATTTTATATTTTCGAAAACCACAGGGACCATTTTTGAAGTTTTAGTCCACAATCATTCCTACATCTACATAATAATTAGTTAGAATAGAATAACCTAACCATATATATATATATATATATATATATATATATATATATATATATATATATATATATATATATATAGAGAGAGAGAGAGAGAGAAGTAGGTTCAATGGAAAATGAATAATTAGGGCAACATAATATGGAACCAATGATCAAGTGACACGTGTCCATTTCTTTATTCATAAGTAATGTATTATGGAAGTTATTTATATAGTTATTCTAAAGTGATGTGTTGTCATTCTTTCATTGGTTCCAACATGTATTGCCCTAATTATTCATTTTCCATATAACTCTTCCATATATATATATATATATATATATATATATATATATATATATATATATATATATATATATATATATATATATCGTTCTGCTTCTTGAAGATCCACTTACACCCAACGATTTTAATGTCAGGTGTAGGATCAACCAAATTCCAAATTGGTTATCATACATGGACTAAATGTCTGAATCTGGTTCTCCATGCTCTTTTTCCATTTGGTAGCCATGGGCCTGCTATCCCCTATAGTTGTATGGCTCGTCCATACAAACTAGTGAACTGTCACTAGCTTGTACGTCTCATCCTACAATAATATATATAAACCATAAAACTAGGTAGGGTGAAGAACTCTATTGGATCTGCGAGGAAGAGTTAGAGATATGCTAGTTTTCGCAATAGGTGTTTCGACCTCAGGTTGAGTGTTGATGTCAACTATAGAGTTGAAGTGAAAGATAAAGGAAGGAGTTGGTAGAACATATTATGCTCCTTTGTATAAGGTTATAGTGTAGACTATTTTGAGTGCTCTTAACCATGTCATAAGGTTAATGTGAGCAATTTTTTATGTTAATAGGCCTACATGTCTATTTTTGATTAGTCATTAGCTACATTATATTAAGTCTATGAATAGTGGTGGGAATCATTGTATTAGTACACATTTTCCTATATATAGTGGTGGTAGTCATTGTATTAGTAAACATTTTTCCTGATCTTCCTCATATTCTCTCTAATACTGGAGCATTTATTTTGTAATCTTTACAAGTGAGCAATCAAATAGCTCAACATATATTTAATTCTGTGATTTGCCATCTTGCTAATTCAATCTAACAATACTATTTAACTATATAACATTTTATTTGTACTTATATCATTACTTATTGACAAAACTTCAAAAATGGTCCATGTGGTTTTCAAAAACATTAAGTTTAGTCCCTAAGTTCAAAAAACCTAACAGATAGTCACTGTTGTTTCAAAACTTTTAACAAATGATCATTTTCGCTAACTCCGTTAACATTAGCCGTTAAGTGAAAATCATTTCTGTCATTTCACAACCACATGGACCATTTATGAAGTTTTGCCTTAATTTAAAAAACAATAGAAAAATAAATATAATTTTTTGATATTAAACACCCTCTCTCTCTCTCTCTCTCTCTCTCTCTCTCTCTCTCGTGAATCAAATCATTCTTCATTTCCCCCACCATCGCATCATTCCTCACTGTTTGTCACCATCAAACTCTACCACCGGTTCCTCTGTTAAACACTCTGATGCCCATCCCATCCTTCTCTTGCTCCCTAAAATTTCATTAAGAAACAGGTTCTCCGTTTTAGTCACCGGAGCATACATGAAATCGATTAGCAACCCTAATAAAATCATTCACAAAATCAAGAAACGGGTTCTCCGTTTTAGTCACCGAAGCACCCAGAAGATGAAATGGGGACAGCCCTCCTCCACCCCTCCTCCTATTGATCGGAAACAACCAAACACCCCTGAGGATCGCTGCTTCCCTCCGCTACTACTTTTGTAACAACTCGAAGTTTTCCATCGTCGAAAACTTATTCTACCCGTGAGACTTCGCCGTCAATCGATTCGTTCCGTTCTCACTTCGGGTTAATTAATTAATTTTATATGTTACTATAATTAATTGAGTGTCCAAACCTCTTGGAACTCATGAAATTAACCCAAAAGTGTTCCTTTCAAAAAGTTGGAAACATTCCCGCCGGGTGACGGTAACTTAATCGGGTGCGACCAAAAGCCCCGTTTAATGCCGGTATCGGGTAGAATTCCACCGCGTGCAAATTTTAGGAACTATATAAACGTGTTTCAGCTTTCATTTGAAGCTTTTTCCTTCTCTCTCTACTCTCTCTCTCTAACCTCTCTCCTAAATCCAAGTTTAAAGGTCCAAAACAACAATTTTGAGCTCCAAATCTTTGAGGTACTTCCTTTAGCTTGTTATGTAACATACCTAGCCTTCAAATTCGAGTTCAAAGCATAAAATATGACCATAA
The DNA here is from genome assembly GCF_052625555.1 of Lactuca saligna. Taxonomy (NCBI): domain Eukaryota; kingdom Viridiplantae; phylum Streptophyta; class Magnoliopsida; order Asterales; family Asteraceae; genus Lactuca; species Lactuca saligna. The sequence goes on from NC_136418.1 coordinate 80,970,455, forward strand.
TCATGAGTTTACGACCCAAGAACCATCCTAGGCCGTAAACTCATATATCATGGGTTTTTTAGCCTTTAAACCATTCCTTGACTAGTTTGGACCTTAGATATGGCTAGATGGCTTTATGAATTGGGCTTATAACATTTTAAACTTGAATTTTGTGATGTTTGGAGGAGTTTACGGCCAAGGATCATTCTTGGGCCGTAAACTCATATAATTAGGGTTTTTATGCCCTTAAACCCCTCCAAATCACTTCCATAGCTTAGATATGAATTATAGGACCTTGATTCTAGCATTTGGACACTTGAAACATTAATTTTGGGAGATTTAAATGAGTTTACGGCCAAGGAGAGTGCTTGGGCCGTAAACTCCCCAAAACTTGGCATAAATCCCATTTTAAAGTGTTAGAAAGCCATCCAACACCACCAAAAGCCTTGGAATAAATCAAGGGACCAACCAAAAATACTTTAAGGGCCTAAAACACTTCATTCATGGGATTTCTAAGAGTTTACAGCCAAGACTTGTTCTTGGGCCGTAAACTCCAAAATCTTTGGTGTTAGAATGCAAACTAGACACCCCTAAGGCCCTTAGATGAATTTTAGAAGTCCTTTCATGCAAGTTTTAGACCTTGAAACACCTTGGAACACCATATACTAGAGATTACGGCCTTGGAGCCATGCTAGGCCGTAAACTCCCATAAAAGAGGTCTAAATGATGTTTTGAAATCATTCCAAGTCCTTAAACCAAGTCTAGAAATTATCCCCTAAGTGTTGGAAGTCCAAATGGCACCATTAATCACCCATCATGAGTTTACGGCCGTAAACTCATGAGGATGGGTGTTTAGGCCGTAAACTCCCATAAGGGGGTGTTCCTTTGATGTCCCAACTCATTTCCCAAGTCCCTCACTTCAATTCCCGTCCTTAAACGCCACCCGGGTCCCTCCAAACACTCGTATCGGAGTGTTATCGCGACCTGAAGCAAGTGTCCCTAACAAACAATCAATCTAAGTCCTAATTAGATACAAATGTGTATCTTTACATCATAATTAGGAACCTCGTGCGTTTACAAGTCCCGAACCAACACTTAGCATCCGAATTCGCCGCATTTCTCGTCCGGTGAGTTCATACCCCTACCCTTTTTCAACTGTTTTCACTGTTTTCAGGGGGGAATACAAGCTAAGGTACAAGGAAATCTTGTACTCAAACTCATTGTTTTCAGTTTAATCGTTTTCATTATGTATGTTCTAATATCAATAACTGTGTTTATCAAATAGTTCGAATTACGAATTTAGTTTTCAAACGAAATCATAGATATCTCGATGAAATGATCTAATCTAAACTATGTTTCATAATCTACGAATAACTTACTAATCTATAATGACAACTAATTACGAGAACGAAAACGAATACGAAGCTACAACTAGGAATTGAACGAATAAAGAATCAATAACTAGGAACAGAATGGATAGTGAAACTATAATTAAGAACAGAACGAATACGAATACGAATACGACTGCGAATACGAATACGAATACGAATACGACTGCAAATAGTATTAGGAGTAGGATTAGGAATAGAAATGCGACTGCGAATACGAATACGAATACGACTGCGAATACGAATATGAATACGAATACGACTGCGAATAGTATTAGGAATAGGATTAGGAATAGGAAAGCGACTGCGAATACGAATACGAATACGACTGCGAATACGAATACGAATACGAATACGAATAGTAATAGGAATAGGAATAAGGAAACGAATACAATAACGAATACGAATACTAGGACTAATAAGTACGTGAATGTGTTTAAGAATAAGAATACTGAACATCCGTAACTAGTAAGGACACACACCTACACAGTCAGGAAAACATGGGGTTTTCCTGGGAAGAACACTGAACATAACAGTAATCAGTGAAGACACACACACCCACACATAGTCAGGGAAACATGGGGTTTTCCTGGGTAACACTTATAGAACTAGAAGGAGTAGTAAACTGAACAACATTACATCTTTTACAATAGGTAATATTCAATCAGGAAAGTATGGGACTTTCCTGGAACCATAGTAAAGCATAACTAGAACCGTGTAACCTAACAATCAATCGACTTCCTCTTTTAAGAAAATATGGGATTTTCTTGGATAATAACTTTTCGATAAACAAAAGGAAACTTGTACATTTTTACAAAACAAACATCTTATGAACTCACCAGCTTTATGCTGATTTTCAAACTGCTTGTATTCTCAGGTCCACATTAGACAGGTACCTAGCAAATCTTTTGGAGAAGACGGAGCGTACAGAAGACTCGTCTCTACTTTTGTTCATATATACTATGTATTACGAATGTACAACTTTACTTTTGAACAAATGTAAACTTTGATATGTAATGTATTGGTTGTTTACTTTGCTTACTATGTACATTGGAATTGATACTCAACTTGGTAGTCAACCCCGGAGACGTTTCCGCCTTCGGTTTTCGGGGTGTGACAACTTTGTTGTTTCCTTCCCTTCCTCCCTCGTGTTTTTCCAATGGAACATAGAAGGAACAACCAAGGAGGCCACCGGAGCAACCCACTCACTATACCAGTCACCCAAAATCATTAGTTGCCTTCATTTTCTTCCTTCATTTTGGCGATTATCCAAACCTGTCGCACCCCAAAACCGAGAACGGTGGAATACGTTTTGGGGTAGAGGACGTCATGTCAAGTATCACAACATATGCAATATAGTAATCTAAGTACAACAACCATTGCATTATTAGTAATAATTTTACATAGGTTACATTTCATAGCAACATCAAAGTATATATAGAATATAACATAGATGCAGCTTGGTTCTAGGCTGACCTCGCAAAAGCTCTCGGGATGTACCTGTCTATCGATGACCTGAGAATACAAGTTATTTTGAAAGCGAGTACCAGCATTTTTTAATACTGGTGAGTTCATAAGTATTTAATGACATTAGTATAAATACATATTTTTACTCAAAATAACCTCATGAAAGATGGTAGTTTGGAATCTACAGAGTGTTACAGTTCTTTCCAGAAAATCCTATATTTTCTAAATAAAAGCAGTCTTCTACCAAGACTCAACCGTTCTATGTTTAAACTGGGAAGTATCTTTATTAAAAGCAGTCTTCTACCAAGACCCGACAGTTTTATGTTTTATTGAGTAATTTCCCTAAAATACTATCATTACCAAAATATAGTTTTTACTTTACAGGGATTGTGAGAAAATCACAAGTAAAAAAAGTAAGAGGGGAAAATAATATATACCTCAGTAGTAATACTATTGGCTAAAGTAAAAGAAACATAGACTCCAGGAGGGTATCAAATGAACAATACACTTGGTTCAGTCTAAAGGTGAATAAAACATAGACTCCAGGAGAGTATCGAATGAATGATACGCCTGGCTTAGTCTAACACAAGAAAGCACAGACTCCAGAAAATATCGAATGAACGATACAGCTAGCAAAGTCTAAAACAAGGAAACACAGACTCAGGCAGTATCAGATGAACGATACAGCTAGCAAAGTCTAAAATAAGGGGTGAATGTGAACTCGTATGTAACCATGCTGATCGAAGATAGAGTATCTGATGACCCTCCAGGTCATGCGTAGAGTTAGTGACATTATGTCACCCATGGGCCTTACCGACACGGAGTGTAGCTAGCAGTCAGGGTGCGGGAGTGTCTGTCCCGTATATATCTATATACATGATGTTCGCTCTCCCTCCAGGAGACTCTAGTTACACGACGATGGCTCTATGAAGCGTCGTATCGGGAAATAGTGTGTCACATTCTATTGAAAGTATTATAATAACAGTATAGACTCGCGGTGAACTGACTCCTAAGTAATTCTTCGTACGAGAGAGAGATAGAGAGAGAGAGAGAGAGAGAGAGAATCTCCTAACTATTCCTATAA